>NC_064926.1:360016375-361372000 GCF_023897955.1 Schistocerca gregaria | reverse complement strand
CTAGTGGTACGAACTGGAACAGCATTCCAGGAATTTCTTTCCAACACGATAACGCTTGCCCACATTCCGCTGTTGTAACGCAACGTGCTCTACCGAGTGTTGACATGTTGCCTTGGTCCACTCGATCACTAGATCTGTATCTAATCGAGCACATGCGGGGACATCATCGGACAACAGTTGCAGCGTCATTAACAACCAGCATTAACCACCCATATATTGACCGCTCAAGTGCAACAGACAAGAAACAACAAAATGCATGCACATTTCCATGATTGCTTTCAACATTCTCGTGATTACACCGGTTACTAATGTACCAGCATTTCACATTTGTAATTCTAGGCGCTACAGTCTGGAACCGCGCGACCACTACGGTCGCAGGTTCGAATCCTGCCTCGGGCATGGATGTGCGTGATGTCCTTAGGTTAGTTAGGCTTAAGTAGTTCTAAGTTCTAGGGGACTGATGACCTCAGATGTTAAGTCCCGCCGGCCGCGGTAGCCGAGCGGTTCTAGGCTCTTCAGTCTGGAATCCCTCAGAGCCATTTGAACCATTTCTTAAGTCCCATAGTGCTCAAAGCCATTTGAACAATATTTGCAAATGCTAATCATTGAAATATGTTACCTAGACAAATGCATTCCCGAAATTTAATTACTCTACATTAATTGTTTTTCGGTATTCAGATTTTTTCTGTCAGTGTATATGTATTTCATTCGTATAATAATTTTAATATTAATTCTTACATTTTATTCTTCTTTTTATTCTTTTGCAAGATTTGGTTCATTCCCTTGGATGATACCGGTCACAGAAAAATTTCAAAGATAGTTATTGCGAAGACCACGAGGATTGAGCAAAGGCAAGTTTTCAAACATATACATTTACTTGAATGACTCTCACTCGGGAAAGAAAGCTGTTAATTTATTATGAATCAGTAATTTCACCGAAAACTGACAACTGCCAAGAGAGCGGTGTGCTGACCACATGCCCCTCCGTATCCTCATCCGGTGACGATTAAGGTCTGAGGATGACACTGTGGTCAGTCAGTACCGTTGGTCCTTGAAGGCCTGTCCTTTTTTTCTCGTTCTTTTTTTTTTTTTTTGATTCACCAGACGTACAGTTAGTAGACAAGTAAGGATAACGTTATTTGAACGCGGTTCGGGAAACATTGATGTGGTCATCTTCTGCGGACCTGGGTTGATAAACGAATAACAAAAATAAAAGTAGTAATCAGCTTTCCACATTGGGTTCAAAAATCTGGAGCCGAAAGACTAGCTGCCGTACTAGCACTCTGGTCGTGCTGTTTACTTGGTACAAGACAAGTGCAGCATCTCGAAAATTTTAACCCTCGTTTTCTCTGAAATGGTCGGGTATCTACGGATAAGCCGAAAAACGTGTTAGCTTATTTTGACCCCTCGGATTAGAAGAAAATATCGAAGCAATTCAACGACTATTGAAAATGTACATAGAAGGCGGTAGTGAATCTGATTGACGAGAAAAGAAATTTATAGCACAACTAGACTGAAAGGATGGATCGTTCGATTAGGTGCATCCTGACGTATAAAGGAATTACTTTGTGTGTGTGTATGGGGTGGGGAGGGACTAGATGGGAAGGATATTGTAGGGGGACATCATGGCCTAATTAGAGTAATCAGCTTCATATTGATGCAGACTACAGTGGTTCTGCAGAGATGAAGAAGCTCGCGTAGAATAGAGTACGAGTAACATGGAGGGCTACCCCATAAATGTCTTTGAACTAGGAGCACAGCAAAATAAGCATAGGCTGTCAGAATAAAATTACGCACTGCACTTAGACCGAAGAAGTTTCACAATTACAGTAGTTCACAGCCAACGTTTGGCCCTGGGTGCAGGCGCCTCCAGAAGAGATTTTAGATATACATGTAGCCCCACATCTCTGTAAACGACAAGTGAATGGCAGACGGTACATCACAGAATACCTCATACCATTTTACGAAAAAATTAATATAAAATTTATAGAAATACATCGTTAGTTCCGTTACCTAATGGCGTCAGCTCTTATAAACAATTTTTCGTCTTGTGTACTGTTAACTTATCACCCTTCCGTCTTACCAGTCTACACCCACATCTTTATAGAGCTTCAAGAGGATACGACAGTCAATTCTGTCAAACAGTATTTCTCAGTCAACATCACAGACATGCACATCCCTGCAAACTGGCAGCTTTCTTTGTCGTATCACCTTCAGAAATCCAATAGAAGGCAAACTGACCCTGAAGCATCTTTACCCCCATTTTTCTTTGTAATCTTCTTAGCAGAAGACTACGTACAGCCTTTGTAATTGACATATGGAACAGAAACTAAAAGCACTATACAATGCATTTGATAATTACTCACAACGTCTCAATGAACTGCAATATTTGCACAGCAGCAATAAAAAGTAAAACGACTCCAGACATAAATTTCCTGGAAATCATGATGGATACTAATTTCAAATAGCTTTCAACAAAAGCCAAACAACCAGCTTAAAAACAAAATATAATCACATGGGTATTTGAGACAATGACAAACATCAATGAACGTCTGCAATAGCTGGAAAGGAATTACAGGTATGACATTGTTTACAACGTAAAATCTTTCACTTTTACAGGTTGAAGAACAATTTCTCACAATGTCAGACCGCCGGCCGGCGTGGCCGAGCGGTTCTAGGCGCTACAGTCTGGAACCGCGCGACCGCTACGGTCGCAGGTTCGAATCCTGCCTCGGGCATGGATGTGTGTGATGTCCTTAGGTTAGTTAGGTTTAAGTAATTCTAAGTTCTAGGGGACTGATGACCTCAGAAGTTAAGTCCCATAGTGCTCAGAGCCATTTGAACCATTTTGAGAATTTCAGACCGGCTGCGCGCTTCATCAGTTGAGTCACGCTGCATCAGTCCCTCGTACAAAAGAACACTTTCCGTACATCTGGAGTGAGTGTATTAGTCCACGTGCCCTGCTAGTAACGAGTTGTTTAATTTAGGCGAACTTGGGAGATGACGTAATGACAAATGACACACGCCCTGCTGGTATTAGCTTCGCAGCAACGTAATGAAGAGATTAAATTCGTCATTTCCTGTCCGAGTTCCACGTGCATCTGCATAGAGTGTCACTCCCAACTCGCTTTCAGGGTTGCCCGCAGCATTATACTGATTCTCAAACCGCAAGGATCTTCGCAAAAATTTGCATAATTGTCTTCCGCAACCAACTGTTCGTTAACTGGATTTTGTTGTACCTCAAGATTGTTTCAATTTTGATTAAAATGAGCGGTTCAGTTCCATATTAACCAACTTTAGATCTGATTTATCGGTTACAAGGAAACCCATCATATGGTTCTTATGGCTCTGAGCACTATGGGACTTAACATCTGAGGTCATCAGTCCCCTAGAATTTAGAACTACTTAAACGTAACTAACCTAGAGACATCACACACATCCATGCCCAAGGCAGGATTCGAACCTGCGACCGTAGCAGTCGCGCGGTTCCGGACTGAAGCGCCTAGAACCGCCCAGGAATATCCATCAAGCGTGATGTTTTTCCAGTGACGTAACAAGAATGTTGGCTGGTTGTTCTTATAGCCTGTACAGTCAAGCAGAACCAGCCATTAAAAAAAATCACTTAGGTAAGTGTGCAAAGAATGCCACACTCCTAGAAACACTTTACAGAGGTACTGCAAGAAATTTAGAACCTTCTGGAGTCCTGGGATATATTTTGCGTCGCACAAAGATTTCAGGCAACGTATTCGTTTTCTGCTGTTGTACTTAATATTTTCGCTGTTTTAATAATAGTACCAAATATAAGGAAAGTAACATAAAACTAAGTTCGCTAGTAATTTTCTGAAAGCTTTAATTATTCAAGGCTTATTTAAATTCGTTTTTTTCTGTACAGGAGAACGTGCTTCAAGGGTACCTGAGGTGTTGGAAGTGAGTGAAAAGGCTTTTTTTATTACAGTGTGAACTGTGAATATCCTACCGGGCGTCACTCATGGCTTTTCTTGAAATGGAAAACCTCGTCTTAAAATGGAAAACTCTTTCCGTAACTGGTGGTCCATTCAGGTTATAAAGATTTAACCGTACCTCGTTACTGAGTACAGTTCCGTTCATAATGTCCCCATCGTACTACCTCGTCACGACACCATCACGGCCTTTTTCCTGCGTCACTATAGAGAACGTCATTTGGAATCCCTACCCAGTAGGTAGTATGCCTACTTTCATCAACTGAAGACATGAAGTCTGAAAATGAGTTCGTGATCGTACTGTGGTACTTTATTTTACAGGTCTTGATCACACGAACTTTTACACTTCACTGTGTGACGTGCGTTGGTATCCGTGTTTTACAATTTTGGGCAGGACTACAACAAAACCAATTACTTATTACTAGCGTAACATGAGGTTTTATTTAATCGCTGCTTCTCTCGACTAATGGTCCTTATTTTGTTACAGAAATCTCCACCTGGGAAAGTGTAGCAATGTTATCTGTCATGCAGTGTAAATAGCACGAAGTTCATGCACGAAAGTGATCTGATACAATTTACCGCTACTGTTATTAGAGGTGGCAGCACTTTTCTTTAAGCAAAATGGACAGTTTCAACACACAATACCACACACGCACAACACTAATGTATTCTTTCCTGTCAAAAATATTTCTTACGAAATACTAAGGCATCATACCTTAGCAGAGAAGAATTTTTATCACGTAAGATGCAGTTTGCAATATATTTAAAGATTATTCACCATCTAAGTGGAATTTATTACCGCTGCGTGGGTTCTGGGTCACCAATACATAGTTATTATTGCAATAACTGACCATCAAGATTTATGTCTGTTTAAAAATTCAGTTTAAAACTGTCGCTGCAATTTTTCACTAAGATTGCGACTAACATAAGACAATCCACTTATAGAATCTTGTTCAGGCATTGTTTTACTATTAACGAATAATATACATTAAATATTTTCTGTACCTTTACCATATACATTATCATTTAAAAGTATTTGTCAGCGTTAATCACTTATTATCCAGCATTTCACCAATAAACAGCGCTGTAGATCAATAGCTGAACAGAAAGCTTAACATTTACAAAGGAGAGAAGACTCATATTAAAATAAAAATTCAAACACAATTGATTTCAGTGACACAGAAACATCAGTTTTCAAATATTACTTAACAACATAGTATAGTTTTTACAGACCTCAATGTTACAAGACATCAATCACATCTGATCGGTACAACAGTTCGAACAAGAAGAAGGATTATTCTAGAAGGATCATAGATAACAAAAGATGGCGACTTTCATTATCTTTTTCCATAGGTATTGTCTGAGATACAGGTTTTCTACAGAATATTAAATTATGTCACTGCCAATAATTATTTATTGTTTTAGTAACGATGAAGTCCTTTTTTATGTATATCAGGAGAATGTTCATTCAGGTTCCACACACTACGTTGTCATAAATATTTTTCTGATTAAAATACATGCGTGGATATTACAACTGTTACCGGTTTCGGTAACTGCCATCTGCAGATCACTCTTACTACGTACCTACGTGTATAATATGACGTTTGATACCCACATCAGAATATTTTATGATCTGAAAATGGCAGCAGCCGAAACCGATAATAGCTAAGTGTTAAAGTTTGTGTGATCAAGACATACCTGTAAAATGAAGTGCCTACCTTTCGTTCAATGGTCCTGTAGTAAGTAAATAACAGCCGAATGCAGTAATTCTATAACTGTCAGACGATTCGGAGGTGCGGAGTTCAATCTAGACGGATGCTTACTCTAGGGGGAGACGTGAAGTCGCAGTAAACAGCGGTATCAGAAGATAAACTTCTTTCAGTTACATGGCCTCGTCACCAGGAAATTACACGTTAAACTACTGGAGATTTCCACAGTGTGCACAAGGTCAGATTGCTTGTGAGAAATATTTGTACTTTCGTCACAAAGCCCCAGATAAAACTCTCCTATGACTGGTGCATCAGGAGAGATTCGGGCCATGGCCTCAAAACTACTGATTAAATTCTACTGCTGTTTATGTTGCAAATGTCAGTTACTATCAGCAGCGCATTGTTTGACACGAATACCTAAAACTTTTGCCTAATCCGCAATGGTTATTAATTGCAACTTAGTACATTTCAGCATGAATATAACGAAGCAAGGTTGATGAAACGAAAGAGAACTCATTGATAAGACCATGTGCAAATATTTCACTGCCTTCCGCTCACATCTTTTTGCTACCTGTTCCATTTCCAGCAACATCCCTTACACGACATCCGGCTTTCACATCTTATCAAGTCGTTTCTTTCTCTTATACATAATCTCCGCCATATTAACGACTGTATGACAACGTGCAGTTAACAGCTAAGCTTGTATTAATCGCGTAGACCAATAGTGACTGTCGCACAAAGACATTTTTCTATATCTGCTATCGTTTTAAACCATTTTTTTTTTCTCCATTCATAGGGGCTCATTTCATGTTCATATCAAAGAATTCAGTAGCTGCCATTAATCAGTTTTGCAAGAAACTGTAATAAAGCCGAGCTTAATCCTTCAGATTCTCTTTGGCAGTGATCGCCATTTAGATTGCCTTATTTTCTTTATTTTTCTATTTTAGCTAACGATCGCTAGTTAACAACCTTTGTAACGATTTGCACACATGTTGCCAAATTTATTTTGAGTACGCTGCAGAAGACCCTTACACGTCGTCCACAGAGTCCCGATCGCTCCCCCTCCCCCCCCCTCTATTTCCATATTTCTGGAGCCCTGTAGAAAGACATTCGACAGTGGGCACAGTCATGGTTCCGTAGGCGATTACAAGCTTTTTACATGAAGACACTGATCGTCCTGTCTCATAGTGTGATAAATGTATTAACACTCACGGGGATTACTTTTGAAATAATAACTAGTTTACTGACTTTTTCCCATCTGTCTCGTTTCCGTTGGATTGCCCCTTATAAACTAGAAAAACAGAGAATCAGGAGGCGCAACAGACTCACCAAGCATTGAGAAGAAAGAAGAGATACTGAAAAAGTCCCTCGTTATCCTAAAGCATCGATTAGCACGATAAATCACGTCTTCTGTAAGCAACGTGGGAGAGACAACGGCCTGCAGTAGCTGGTACTTGGTATCTGCCGTTGCAACCTCCTAGCGTCTCTCGAAGCACAAATTTATTCGTCATGAGCTAGGAAATGTGTTGCCACATGCAGATGACCAGTTAACTGCTGCTTCAACAGAAGGTAGCAGGTGAGCCTTGTCGGTTCGTATGGAATCTCTGGTTCGTTTTCTCTTCCGGTCGCCGGGCGGTGCTCTTGCGCAACGTCTCTTGGTTTGAAGTGTTTGCAGTGCGGACGAGTGCGGAAAGGACAGTCACCGGGGACGAAGAGGAAGGAAGCCTGTTGGAGGAAATTTTTAGAAATTTGTGGTAAAGTCTTAAGGGACTAAACTGCTGAGGTCATTGGTCCCTAAGCTTACACACTACTTAATCTAACTTACACTAACTTACGCTAAGGACGACACACACCCATGGCCGAGGGAGGACTCGAACCTACGCCGGGGGGAGGGGGGGGGGGGGGGGCAGCAGCGCGGACCGCGTACCGTGAGAAGACGCCGAAGACCACGCGGCTACCCCGCTAGGCTCTGTTGGAGGAAACGAGTATTATCACATTCCTGTGGTTGGAGCCTTGACCGATTTGCTCTGAGGGAACCGCTGCAACGGGAACGACTTTGATATTATTTGATTCCGATGCGCTGAAAGCACCTAGTTCCTGTTGTCGAGCTTGTGTGATCTAGTCTGGCTGCGTGATTCTTCCCCCAGCTGTGAATTTGTGGCTGCCGGGAAGTTGGGATCTGCCGTATGTGTGATCTGTGTCGCTTATACAAAATGTTTGAGCCTGCCCACCTCGGTGTTCACTGAGAGCCCTTTGTTGCTTTTCGGTAAGGTTCTCATCTGGCCCGATCTATTAGTTTACTGGATGAGCTGCTGGAGAGCTGTGAATATTTCTGTGTTAGGATCCTTGGGTGTTGCAGCGCGAGTTTTATCACCTGGTTCTTGGAGCCTGATTGGGTCTGCGGGCCGTCTTGTATTGGTATCTGACCGTTGTATTATTAGTAGAACCAGGACTTCAATATGGGAGGGAAGCTCGAACTTTTTATTTAAGATCTACTTATCTATTTTTAGCTTGTTTTCATTAATATACTTATTCTTGGTTCTCGCCAGTGTTTAAATTTTGCTGTTCTTAGTTTAGTCTGTTAATTGCCCTCTGCCGGCTGTTGTGCCTTGTAATGGATTGCTTGTTCAGACAGCTATTTACTGAAAGTGTGTTATCGTAAGCTGTTGATGTGTCTACTCATCTTCTCATCGCATGACGCTTATTTCACGAGCGCCCTGCTGTTAGCTGATGCTGTTTCTGCAGCCTGTGCGTGCAGTTGGGCCGGCTTGACAAGGGTGAACACACCGAAGCAGGAAAATACTAGACAGCACTTGAGATTCGCAGCTGTCGTTACATAGTGTGAAGCAGCTCTACAGCACTGTGACTGCTTTAAAATGGTTCAAATGGCTCTGAGCACTATAAGACTTAACATCTGAGGTTATCAGTCCCCTAGAACTTAGAACTACTTACACCTAACTAACCTAACGACATCACATACATTCATGCCCGAGGCAGGATTCGAACCTGCGAACGTAGCGGTCGCGCGATTCCAGACTGAAGCTCCTAGAACCGCTCGGCCACTCCGGCCGGTACTGCTTATACCTAATTAACTTAAGGACATCACACACATCCATGTTCGAGGCAGGATTCGGACCTGCGACCTTAGCAGGCGTGAGGTTCCCGACTGAAGCGCCTAGAACCGCTCGGTCACAAAGGCCAGCATTTGACCTTCAAAAATTTTGGTCTGTAATTTAAAACCATTCTGTTAGCTTCAGACATTTAAATTTGTTTACATATTTTACCTGTTACTGAATTTGTGCCAGACGCTGTTACGTATGACCTTCAAGAATTTTCCTTTAAATTTGTTAAGTCTCTTAAATCTAGAGTCTGTAATTTAAAACCATCGTTTTTAACCTGAGACATTTGAGGTATCATATTTGTTTACACATTTTTCTATCGCTGTTAAATTGGTTAAGCCATTGTGCTCCTTTGAACTCAAAGCATTCCACTAACTAAGAACTGCCGATTTCTAAACCATCATTTACTTGTGTTTTAGTACTGTTCCTTCTTTTAAAAAAATGCGTAATAAATGTGAATCACTTGGCAAATAATGAATGATGTCATAACTTGGGGCCTAGCCCTTCCATTAACTTCTACAATGTGAAACTGAAATGGCAGGCAAGGTTTCCCACATTAGTCAGTGCATCCTATTTTGACATAATTACGTTATCTGAGATCTTATTCTAAGTGGGCATTCACAGAGGCTATACGATAAAGAGCTTGGGAATGTGTCTGCCTGCAGGTTTCCTGGAGAAGTGACGTAAATTAACAACAATCTTAGAAAGGAGATAACGAATATTGCAGAAATGTTTCTGAAAGAAATATGCATTGTTTCTTCACTGATTTCAGTAACATTCTGCAAATGTATCGACAGTATCCTTAAATAAATAAAATAGTCACACAAAGAAGTAAATACCTTTCTAACTAATATATAAGCAAATAATGATTCAGATTACATACTCACTGCGCTGAGGGGTAGTATACATACTTTATGGAAAATCTGCAGCGTTATCTTTGTCGACTATAAGTAAAATATCTTGTGACTGTTTATTACTGTATGTTTCCATTTTCAACATGTTCTGTCCCCTGTAAATTGTGTGAGTGGTATTCAAAAAGGTGAGTTTCTACATAAGAGGACTAAAATAAAAGCGTAAGGACAAAAGGTTTTTTCCAAATTCACCGTTTACTACAAATAACGATCCTGCGTCAAGTACTAAACTGCACGTATCCATGTATTACAGTACAGGAAACAAGACAATGCAGCAGCCCCACACATAGAAAACATCGTGCATATGCCATCCTACATGAAAACATTTCCCAAAAATCCTCGTGCAAGAAATAAAAAAAATAGTGACCAGCAGCAGCAAAAGCTCTTTTCTAACAAATAAATACATTCTGATTACTGAAGGCATTTTTCGTACTTTTGTCACTAAAATCGTTTCATGTCATCAGTGGTCTGTAATGAAAGATATTTATAACTTCACTTCGTTTCTAGCTCGAGAAAGAGCTACAAAAGATGAAATTTCCTGGCAGATTAAATCTGTGTGATGGACCGAGACTCGAACTCAGGACTTTTGACTTTCGCGGGAAAGTGCTCTACCGACAATAGGTGTTGATTTTACTTACGGTATTTTGTATCCTATTTTTGCTCACATCACGTAACTCCATCTCCTAGAACGATTTTGAGATATTTCTTCGTTTGGCACTGTTGTTTTTACCTAATCCCACGTTGCTTTTCAGAACTATGCATTTTTTGATGTGTCTTTCTGGCTAAACGTGTCTGCGTATATCGTATGGGTAGCATTGCCAACCTAACCGATAGTGTTTCCTTTGACTCGTCATCTGTACCTCAAATCGTTTAATTATGTTACTATCTATTTATTTAACCTTTAAGAGAAATAAGAAGTGCTGAAGTTAAAAATCAAAATGATGAATAGATTGAGGGGGTAGAGGGCAAAGATGAGTTAACTGTGAAACCAAGTAGGAGAATGGAAAGTGAGTAGACCATGTGATTGAGGAAATACACACATCAAAAAAAGTATTGCATCACCTCGGTTTCGAGAATTCCGGAAACTATAAAGAAAATAGGAATAGAGATCAACATATAATCATTTCCGCCCTTTCTATTGCTCATTAAAAGCACACTTTGCATGTTGTACCATCATACAGCGAGACCTTCAAAGGTGGTGGTCCAGATTGCTGTACACACCGGTACCTCTAATTCCCAGTAGCACGTCATCTTCCATTGATGCATGCCTGCATTCCTCGTGGCATACTATCCACAAGTTAATCAAGGCACTGTTGGTCCAGATTGTCCCATTCCTCAACTGCGATTCGGCGTAGATCCCTCAGAGTCGTTGGTGGGTCACGTCGTCCATAAACTCTTCAATCTATCCTAGGCACGCTCTGTAGGGTTAATGTCTGGAGAACATGCGGGCCACTCTAGTCGAGCGATGTCGTTATCCTGAAGGGATAATTCACAAGATGTGCATGATGAAGGTGCGAATTGTCGTCCATGAAGACGAATACCTCTCTAATATGCTGCCGATATGGTTGCACTATCGGTCATAGGATGATATTCATTTATCGTACAGCCGTTACGACAACTTCCATGACCACCAGCGCCATGCGTCGGCCCCACATAATGCCACCCCAAAACAGCACGAAACCTCCACCTTGCTGCACTCGCTGGACAATATGTCTAAAGCGTTCAGCCTGACACGTCTCCGACGATTGTCTGGTTGAAGGCATAAGCGATACTCATCAGTAAAGAGAACGTGATGCCAATCCCGAGCGATCCATTCGGCATGTTGTTGGGCCCATCTGTACCGCTGTGCATGGTGTCGTGGTTGCAAACATGGACCTCGCCATGGACGTCGGGAGTGCAGTTGCGCATCATGCAGCGCACAGTTTCAGTCGTAACACGTCCTGTGGATGCACGAAAAGCATTATTCAACATGGTGGCGTTGCTGTCAGGGTTCCTCCGAACCGTAATCCATAGGTAGAGGTCATCCACTGCAGTAGTAGCCCTTGAGCGGCCTGAGCGAGTCATGTTATCGACAGTTCCTGTCTCTCTATATCTCCACCATGTCCGAACAACGTTGCTTTGGTTCACTCATAGACGCCTGGACACTTCCCTTGTTGAGAGCCCTTCCTGGTACAAAGTAACAATGCAGACGCGATCGAATCGCGATACTGACCGTTTAGGTATGGTTGAACTACAGACAACACGAGCCGTCTACCTCCTTCCTAGTCGAATGACTTGAACTGATTGGCTGTCGGAGCCCCTCCGTCTAATAGGCGCTGCTGATGCATTGTTGTTTACATCTTTGGTGGGGTTTAGTGACATCTCTGAACAGCCAAAGCGACTGTGTCTGTGATAAAATATCCACAGTCAACATCTAACTTCAGGAGTTTTGGGAACCAGGGTAATGCAAAACTTTTTATGATGTGTGTAATTATAAAGTAACTATGGACAATATAGCAACGCAAACCAAGAAATTAAACCCATTCATATTTATCTGCACAAGAGTTATCAGTTACTAACAAAGGGATTGTTAGTGTTCGTCTGAAACTGATACGGGCCTCTTGGAAACTGCTGTAGTGGTGCTATAACGATCGTAACTACTGTTTTATCTATCTGCCTGAATAACTAGGGCGAGTGTTATTGGTTGGGTTAAGACAGTTTTACCAAAGTTTGTGCAGCTTTCAAATCGTTGGCGTGCAATAAGATAGCTCCGACTGTAATTAAGAAGCATGAGAGTGATCTCGTGATCTTCCCAATCGGTACGTAAAGCTCTGATCACAAAGATCAGTATAACATGCTTGATATTAAATATCGCCGTGGACTGCGCAACATATACCTGATCCAGACCAACTCGGAGTACAATGCTCCTTTGCCAGATTCGGCCGAACACAAGACCCAGCTAGATAAATCTCTGAAATCGCCTTACGGTTACCCATCTCTATAAGCCTAACGAAGATGAGCAAGGCAAGACATTTATGCATTCACATTTACTCATAAGCATTTAATATAAGCAATTACCTACACTGATATAATATGCAAATGCCAGAAATGTTTGCTTTAATAACGATTACTGAGTAGCTAACTGTTATTGCAAATGAATATTTGGACAAGTCTCCCAGTTATATTTTTATGTGGCTGTTATGTAAAGAGTAAGTGAACAGAAATTTCTTCCTGATGTGTGTTAGTAATTCGGTGTAGCACATTATACCTGTATCCACAGATCAAATGTAACAAAATTTTGACTGTTACCAATGTCGGCCGCGTACAACGGTGTGAACTCTTTCCAGAGTTAATTTATTGTAACACAGATTAGCACTTAAATGCAGGAAACGAGACTGGCATTTATGTATGAAGTCTAAATTCAATGTTGCTGCCAGCATAATTTAAGCTTAAGTTATATTTCATAACAGATCTTAGCTTTGATTTAAGATATTCAGACAAAAGATAGTGTTTCTTTAATCCCGTTTGCCAATTCCCCGAAAAAACTTTTTTCAGTAATAACAAGACATGGTGAGTGAATGGAGAAATACTACACTCTATACATAAACTCTAATGTAAACGCACCTCCGTTATATCATACAATGTGACTGCAGAAGTCCCTCTCCGAGAGCGATTCATGTACTGCTTGTTGATTGATATTCGGAGTAACACTGCTAAATATTTTTCTAAGAGATTTTATCGGTGTTCATCTAATTCAGCACACGTTTATTTATTACTTGGTTAAGGATCCACTTTTTACGCTATATAACACGAAGGTGTGATGGATTTTAAGTCACTGATATATTCACTTGTCTAACCAGGCGTAGCTGCTGCCATGAACCACATTCTTTGGAACTGACGTTCTGCTATTCTGTAGATCGCTGATCTGCAGTAATATGCTAATGGTGATCTCGTAAATTTGGAAGTTTAAATACCAAAACTGAAATTAAAAATTAAAAGTTCATGGCTGCACTGACGCGCCATTTTGTAGTGAAGCACACTGAAAAAAAAAAAAAAAAAGAAAACCACCTGTTTCCAAAGAGGATGTGGTTCGGGATATGTAGGTGTTAATAAATTATACAGACCCTTATTTAATATTTTCAACAATAACGTCTGTGTAACTGAGTGCACCTGACAAATCGTCAGTTATTAATTGATTCAATAGGACTTATTTAAACTTCAACCCTCACATTTTTTTAGTTTAACTTTTGAAGATAATTCAAAATCTGATGCACAAAACACTGAAGTGGTGTAAGATGTGGAGATCCGACAATGGCACGTGCTAGTGAGTCCTCTCTCAGCAGAAAAATGTCACAAATTTCTTTAAAACTATTTACCAATAATGTAACTTTATCAAAATTATTAAAAAGGGCCAGTGAATGGAAATCAAACATAAAGATAGTTTAAGGCATCCATAAAATACATTATAGGTTTATAGTTTAAGGTATCCATAAAATACATCATAAGTTTACTTAAAAGCGCCAGTAAAAAACTGTAAAATGGTTAAGGACGCAGATGAACAGTGAGAAAACTTAACAACTGGCAGTTCTAGCAACAATATTTAAATCTAACACAGTTTCTTTACAGTACGAAAAGACAGGCCGGTAACAGATGAAGAACGTTCACAAGGCGGTACGGAAATATTCACATTCGGCTTAGGTCCCAACTAGCCGACCATTAGGCACAATAAAACAATTACGTTTTAGAGCTCTAAAACAGAAAAATACAGTGCTACCACACCATAACGTCCTAAAACAGGTACACCTAATTTAAGACATGCTACCAGTTTACCACTTTCCCCACAATTTAACAGCATGAATTAATTTATCAAATGTATGTTTCAAAACTCAGTCAAGTACATGACCCCTTTATCCGTGTCGCACACATTGATACCGAGTGCCGCGCAGGCGGTTCAACACAAGGTACGTTACGTCAGTATAGCTCACACGAGGTACAGTATTTACGAAAGTACACATAAATATGACACGAAGTACCTCAGTGGTTGACACTTAATTCGTCAATAAAGAATGTAGGAACAGAAATGTACATGATAGTGTACAACAGTCTCCAGGAGCACTATCAAGGTTGATTCACGTGGGTAGCGACTCACTAGACTTTGGCACAGTGTAATACGCCAGACAGGAACTCAAGGTTAACTTCCGCTGTATGACGATGATGACTGCCTCAGTGGTCTCACACCAGGTAGACCTCAAGCAGTGGAAATGCCACGAAGGAATCGACATTATATGTATCTCCCCATCACATAGCCCCCCTTCCAAAAAGGAAAGCCTGGTGCTTCCCAAGCTGGAACTCGTCATTATCCTGGGAAATCTCTAACTGCTCCACTGTCAGCATGTACTACTTCAAACTGCAAGGACCACTTATCGCGCAGTTCTACTCATGTTATAACGTCTAACAAGTACCGAATTCAACGCCTGGTTATCACTTTCTAATCTAAGGTTATTTTGTTCCAGGTAAATCTTAAACTTTCCTAGTGTGAAGATGATGGCTAAAGCTTCCAGCTCGTAAACAGAGCAATTCGGTTCAGCAGCTAACAAGACTTTCAAAGCATAAGCCGCGCAGGTTCGAATCCTGCCTCGGGCATGGATGTGTGTGATGTCCTTAGGTTAGTTATGTTTAGTAGTTCTAAGTTCTGGGAGACTGATGACCTCAGAAGTTAAGTCACATAGTACTCAGAGCCATTTGAACCATTTGTAACATAATGGCAGCAACGCCAGAACTAGACGCGTCAGCGTACACAATAAACGACAAATAGTAATCTGGAACAGCCAGTAATGCAGCATTGCTCAACGTGTGTATCAGTGAACGAAAGCTGCCAGTCGAGAATCTCCCAACAGCAATTTATCACTTTTATGACGCAGTTGATTATTTGGGGCCGCAAATTGGCGAAAAATAATTCACCGTGCCTATGAATCAGACAATGCCCTTTTGGCCCTGGGCAACGTTACTTGTAAGTACCTTGAATATGGTTCTGATCTATATACCAAACTCCCTGGCCGATACGATACTCCCCAAAAACGAACTTTTGCTGGGGGCCAAATTCACTTACGATATCTTAACAGTCAAATTCACCACCCTCAAACGCCCCAACACTTGTCTAAAGATGCTCTAAACGACTAGCAAAGGTTCCACTTTAAATGACCGTGTCATCTCAATAACTGTAGACGCATTTAACATTTAGAGCCCACAGTCAAGAATCTAAAATGCAAGAAAAAGGGGCCAAAAGGAATTCTATTATATTACATTTATCGTTTTTTAACGGATCCCTTGGAGAGGAGTCTCTGGGATGTGGAAAGAGTCAAAGGTTGTTTTTTTTTTTTCAGTGAGGTTGTAGTCAGTGCAGAACGCTCTTAAAGGCTTGGAAACTTTAGTGAGTGGTATCTGGTAACACGCTTCGTTACGATCCAGCACTGCAAAGGCAAGCGCTCCTGCAATCCGTGTGAAGCAATTACGTTATTCAGGAAGAGAAACAGATTCCAATACCACCTTCTTATTCAAACCACAGTAACTGATGATCGGCCTATACCCTGCGTTATTTGGTTTTGGCACCCGGCGTAAGGGCTATGTAAGGAAAAACACCCATAGTCCAGGGATAGTGTCCTTGGTTAGTAATCAAAACGTCTTCGGTCCCGGGTTCGAAACCCTTAAGTTTTGATTAAAAAATCAGCATTGATCGAAGACTTCCGGCATAAGAAATGACCTTCATTCTGCCAACGGCCTTGCTAAAGAAGGCGGAGGAGCTGACAGACATTCGGAGCACTCTCTTGTCCTTCTGGTGGGAAGAATCAGCAGTGATCAACGGCATAAGGATGCAGAAGGCTTGGAAATCACTGCATTAGAGATTCATAGTGTGTACTCACAGAACATGTGGTCTGTAACTGGAAAAGTGACATGATGAGCTCTCCATTGGCAAAAGATTCCGGTATAGTACCCCATTCGGATCTCGGGGAGGAGCTACCAAGGGGGATGTGACCGTAAGAGAACGACTGAATAATCAACGAAACGATAAGGTTCTACGAGTCGGGGCGTGGAATGTCAGAAGTTTGAACGTAGTAGGGAAGCTACAAACTCTGAAAAGGGAAATGCAAAGGATCAATCTAGATACAGTAGGGTCAGTGAAGTGAAGTGGAAAGAAGGCAAGGATTTCTGATCAGATGAGTATAGGGTAATATCAACAGCTGCAGAAAATGGTATAACAGGAATAGGATTCGTTATTAATAGGAAGATATGCAGAGAGTGTGTTACTGTGAACAGTTCAATGATAGGGTTCATAGAATGAAGGCTTTCACGGCAGGTGTCATCATTTAACACTTGAGGGCTGAGATGCCGTGGTCCATACATAGAATTCTCCCCAGACGTTTCGCCTTCAACTGCGAAAGGCATCCTCCGAGGACGATCGGCGAATGGAAAGAATAATTGAGTTCTGTAATAAATTACAGCTAGTTATAGCGAATACCCTGTTCAATAATCATAAGAGGAGGAGGTATACTTGGAAAGAGCCAGGTGATACTGGAATATTTCAGTTATATTATATCATGATCAGACAGAGATTCCGAAATCAGATACTGGTTTATAAGACGTACCCAGGAGCATATATAGACTCAGATCACAATATAGTAGTGATGAAGAGTAGGCTGAAGTTTAAGACATTAGTCAGGAAGAATCAATACGCAAAGAAGTGGAATACGGAAATACACTCCTGGAAATGGAAAAAAGAACACATTGACACCGGTGTGTCAGACCCACCATACTTGCTCCGGACACTGCGAGAGGGCTGTACAAGCAATGATCACACGCACGGCACAGCGGACACACCAGGAACCGCGGTGTTGGTCGTCGAATGGCGCTAGCTGCGCAGCATTTGTGCGCCGCCGCCGTCAGTGTCAGCCAGTTTGCCGTGGCATACGCAGCTCCATCGCAGTCTTTAACCGTGGTAGCATGCCGCGACAGCGTGGACGTGAACCGTATGTGCAGTCGACGGACTTTGAGCGAGGGCGTATAGTGGGCATGCGGGAGGCCGGGTGGACGTACCACCGAATTGCTCAACACGTGGGGCGTGAGGTCTCCACAGTACATCGATGTTGTCGCCAGTGGTCGGCGGAAGGTGCACGTGCCCGTCGACCTGGGACCGGACCGCAGCGTCGCACGGATGCACGCCAAGACCGTAGGATCCTACGCACTGCCGTAGGGGACCGCACCGCCACTTCCCAGCAAATTAGGGACACTGTTGCTCCTGCGGTATCGGAGAGGACCATTCGCAACCGTCTCCATGAAGCTGGGCTACGGTCCCGCACACCGTTAGGCCTTCTTCCGCTTACGCCCCAACATCGTGCAGCCCGCCTCCAGTGGTGTCGCGACAGGCGTGAATGGAGGGACGAATGGAGACGTGTCGTCTTCAGCGATGAGAGTCGCTTCTGCCTTGGTGCCAATGATGGTCGTATGCGTGTTTGGTGCCGTGCAGGTGAGCGCCACAATCAGGACTGCATACAACCGAGGCACACAGGGCCAACACCCGGCATCATGGTGTGGGGAGCGATCTCCTACACTGGCCGTACACCTCTGGTGATCGTCGAGGGGACACTGAATAGTGCACGGTACATCCAAACCGTCATCGAACCCATCGTTCTACCATTCCTAGACCGGCAACGGAACTTGCTGTTCCAACAGGACAATGCACGTCAGCATGTATCTCGTGCCACCCAACGTGCTCTAGAAGGTGTAAGTCAACTACCCTGGCCAGCAAGATCTCCGGATCTGTCCCCCATTGAGCATGTTTGGGACTGGATGAAGCGTCGTCTCACGCGGTCTGCACGTCCAGCACGAACGCTGGTCCAACAGAGGCGCCAGGTAGAAATGGCATGGCAAGCCGTTCCACAGGACTACATCCAGCATCTCTACGATCGTCTCCATGGGAGAATAGCAGCCTGCATTGCTGCGAAAGGTGCATATACACTGTACTAGTGCCGACATTGTGCATGCTCTGTTGGCTGTGTGTATGTGCCTGTGGTTCTGTCAGTGTGATCATGTGATGTATCTGACCCCAGGAATGTGTCAATAAAGTTTCCCCTTCCTGGGACAATGAATTCACGGTGTCCTTATTTCAATTTCCAGGAGTGTACAAAGGAATGACGAGATACACTTGAAATTCTCTAACGCTATAGAAAAAGCAATAAGGAATAGCTCTGTAAGCAGTACAGCTGAACAGGAATGGACATGTCTAAAAAGAGCAATCACAGAAGTTGGAAAGAAAAACGTAAGTACGAAGAAGGTAAGTGCAAAGAAACCATGATCGATGAAAGACAGAAATTCCGGAACAGACGTCGTGTATGAAATAAACAGAAAGTGCAGAGAAGCTAAGGCGAAATGGCTGCATCAAAAGTGCTAAGAAATCGGAACAGTAATGACTGTCGGAAGGACTGCCTCAGCACACAGCAGTCAAAACAATCTTCGGCGAAATTAAAAACAAGAGAGGTAACATTAAAAATGCCGCGGGAATTCCACTGTTAAATGCAGAGAAGAGAGTGGATAGGTGGAAAGAGTACATCGAAGGCCTGTATGAGGGAGAAGATTTGTCTGATGTCATAGAAGAAGAAACATAAGTTGATTTGGAAGAGATAGTGGATCCAGTATTAGAGTCAGAATTTAAGAGAGCTTTGGAGGTTTTAAGATCAAGTGGGGCAGACTGGATAGACAACATTCCACAGAATTTCTAAACTCAATGGGGAAAGTGGCAACAAAATTACTATTCCCGCTGGTGTGTTGAATGTATGAGTCTGGCGACACAACATGTGACTTTCGGAAAAGCATCATCCACACAATTCTGAAGACTGCGATAGCTGATGAGGGTGCGAATTATCGCACAATCAGCTTAACAGCTCATACATCCAAGTTGCTGAGAAGAATAATATTCATAAGAATGGAAAATAAAATAGAGGATGTGTTAGATGACGATCAGTTTGGCTTTAGGAATGGTACAGGCACCAGAGAGGCAATTCAGACGTTGATGTTGATAATGAAAGCAAAAAAAGAAAAATCAAGACACGTTCATTGGTTTATCGACCTGGAAAAAGCGTTGACAATGTCAAATGGTGCAAGATGTTCGAAATTCTCATGAAAATTGGGGTAAGCTATAGGGAGAGATGGGTAATACACAATGTGTACAAGAAGCAAGAGGGAATAGTAAGAGTGGACGACGAAGAACGAATTGCTCAGATTGGTTCAAATGACTCTAAGCACTATAGGACTTAACATCTGAGGTCATCAGTCCCCTTGACTTAGAGCTAAGTAAGCCTAACTAACTTAAGGACATCACACACATCAATACCCGAGGCAGGATTCGAACCTGCGACCGTAGCAGCCGCGTGGTTCCGGACTGAAGAGCCTAGAGCCGCTCGGCCACCGCGGCTGACAATTGCTCAGATTAAAAAGGGTGTAGGAGAGGGGTATATAGTCTTTCGCCCATACTGTTCAATCTGTCCATCGAAGAAGCAATGATGGAAAAGATTCAGGAGTGAAATTAAAATTCAAGCTGATGAGCAATCAATGACATTGGTATCATGAGTTACAGTGAAGAAGAGTTACATGATCTGCTGAGCGGTAAGAACAATATAATGAATACAGAATATGGATTGAGAGTAAATCAAAGATAGACGAAAGTATGAGAAGTAGCAAAAATGAGAACAGCGAGAAACTTAACATCAGTATTGAGAATCGGAGAGTTAAGGAATATATGGAAAATATTAACAGGGAGAAGGGACAGCTTGATAGGACTTCTGTTGAGACATCACGAAATGACTTCCATGGTACTAGAGTCAGGAGTCAAAGCAGGAATAGCACAATGGGGTGTAGGGCTTTCCATCAGGAAAGAAATGGAACCCAGCGTAGTTACAATAAGGTATGTAAACGAACGACTGATGTGGATAGATTTGACAGTGTCTAGCAAGAAAATTAGGATTGTGTCAGTATATTCTCATTGTGAAGGGACAGATCAAGATAAGATGGATAGTGCTTATGACGTACTCAGTGATGTAGTTGTCAGAGTAAAGGACAAGGACAGTGTTCTGCTCATGGGGGATTTTAATGCCAGGATTGGAAATCGAACAGAAGGGTATGAAAAGGTTATGGGTAAATTTGGAGAGTATATAGAGGCCAACAGGAACGGGAAACAACTCTTGAACTTCTGTGCCAGTATGGGCTTAGTAATCACAAACTCCTTTTTTAAACATAAGAACATTCAACGGTATACTTGGGAAGGCAGGAGAACTAGATCTGTCATTGACTATATAATAACAGATCAGGAATTCAGGAAGGCTGTGAGGGACACATGTGTATTCATGGGATTCTTTGATGACACTGATCACTATTTAATCTGTAGTGAAATTGGTATTGTGAGGCCGAAAGTGCAGGAGCTCAGGTCCCTATGTAGGAGAATAAGAGTGGAGAAGCTTCAGGATAAGAAAATCAGGCACAAGTACACAACAGTGATCTCAGAAAGGTACCAGTTAGTTGAATGTAGTCAATTACAGTCATTAGAAAAGGAATAGACAAGGTACAGGGACACAGTACTAGAAGTGGCTATAGAATGTCTTGGAACAGTAGTGTGTAAAGGTAGGATGAAGCAAACAGCTTGGTAGAATGACACAGTCAAGACAGCCTGTAAAAGGAAAAATAAGGCGTATCAAAAATGGCTACATACTAGAACTCAGGTAGACAGAGAAAGTTAAGTTGAAGAAAGAAACAAAGCCAAACAGATAATTGCAGCATCCAAGAAGAAATCTTGGGAAGACTTTGGAAACAGGTTGGAGACTTTGGGTCAAGTTGCTGGAAAACCATTCTGGAGTGTAACTAGCAGTCTTCGAAAGGGAGGTAAGAAGGAAATGACAAGTATTTTGGGCAGGTCAGGAAAACTGCTGGTGAGTCCTGTTAATGCCTTGTGCAGATGGAGGGAATATTTTGATGAGTTGCTCAATGTAGGTGAAAATACGATCAGTAATATTTCAGATTTCGATGTACAGTGGGATAGGAATGATGATGGAAATAGGATCACATTTGAGAAAGTGGAGAAAATGGCCAGTAGATTGCAGTGCAATAAAGCGGCTGGGGTGGGAGAAATTAAGTCGGAACTCAACAAATGCAGTGGAATGTCAGGTCTTAAATGGTTACACAGGATAATTGAAATGGCGAGGGAGTCGGGACAGGTTCCATCAGACTGAACGAAAGCAGTAATCACACCAATCTTTAAACATGGAAACAGAAAAGATTGTAACAACTACAGAGGTAGCTCTTTAATCAGCGTTGTGGATAAAATATTCTTAGGTATTGTTGAAAGGGAAGTGTGAGTATTAGTTGAGGAGAAATTGGATGAAAATCATTGTGGGTTTAGGCCTCTTAGAGGTTGTCAGGACCAGAACTTTAGCTTACGGCAAATAATGGAGAAGTGTTACGAGTGGAACAGGGAATTCTATCTGTGCTTTATAGATCTAGAAAAGGCATATGACCGGGTTCCTAGGAGGAAGTCATTGTCTGTTCTACGGGATTATGGAATAGGAGGCAAACTTTTGAAAGCCAGGTCCCATCTCCCCAAATTCCCACCTTTTTGCAGTTTCTTCAGTTTTAATCTACAGCTCATAACTAACAGATTGTGGTCAGAGTCCACATCTGCCCCTTGAAATGTCTTAATCAGAAGGTACAATATTTATATGTGCATTTATATCACAGTAATAGGCACGAGTTACTGCTGGCGCACTCGTTGAAACCTCAAATAAAAAGAACACTAAAATCTATCTTCTGGTTCCGCAGTGGTTGATAGCTGATTTCTCAATAACCGATTTAGGTGGAGAAATGTAGACGATAGCGTAGCCTAGCTCCTACGAGCACTGTCGAGATTGCTTCACTACTAGTTTGCCGCACGCCTTAGGCAAACTAAGCCCCATTAAGATGTTGAATAGCCGGCAAGAGCTCACCATTAACTTATGCTGTGTGACGGTGATGATGACTGCCACGATGACTTCACAACAGCAGTGGAAATGCCACGAAGGAACCAATAACTTTGTATGTGCCTCTCCATCACATTGCCATTTCGCAATAGGAAAACCTGCTGCTTTTCCAAGTTGACACTCATCACCTTACTGGGCAAACTCACCCCACTGTACCGCTCAAGGCCCTCTCCATACTGTGCTTCACCAGGTCTTAATACCGGCCCAGGCGGTACCCACGTCCTCTCGTAGTACGCCCAAGGAACTCCATACGCTCAGACGCAAGTCACCGTTGATAGCTCATCAAAATATCGACACGAACGTATCAGTCACGATCGGCCGATTTCATTTCACAAGTCCGCAGGACAGTGATATTCACAATTTGCGTTTTGTCTTGAATATCCTGGAAATCAGTTTAGCCGCCCGGGTTAGCCGTGTGGTCTGAGGCGCCTTGCCACAGTTCTCGCGGCTTCACCCGTCGGAGGGTCGAGTGTGTGTGTGTGTGTGTGTGTGTGTGTGTGTGTGTGTGTGTGTGTGTGTGTGTGTGTTGCCCTTAGCGTAACTTAATGAAAGTTAGATTAAGTAGTGTGTAAGCGTAGGGACTGATGACCTCAGCGGTTTGGTCCCATAGGAACTTACCAAAATTTCCACATCAGTTTAGTTTTTCTGCTCGAATATGTTACGGTATAATTGTTTTCTCTGTGTGATAGCTGCTAGTTCTTGAATGTTCGATGTGTCTCCAGTTTTTTTCTTCTGCACAGCGTCTTTTGTTTTGATCCAGAACGTGTATCTCCATTCTCGTGCGTTTCTTGGCCCTTCTCTGGCGTCTTCGTCACTTGTTCTTGCCACTTCTGCGTCGATCTTCGAGAAAAATCTTCTGTCTAAAGTATTAGTAAATTATAGTAATAGTACAGTAATCATCTTCCAGAATGTTCTAGCTTTTACTCGCCTCTCTTTGAAAAATCGCTGTTTTTTCCGTGTCATGGGACTGTCTCTCAAAGCTTCCAAGCTTTTCCTCATTCCAACGCTACTAAAACCGCTCTTATTTCCACAAATAATTAAGTTTACACATAATTACTCGAAGTTCACTTCGTCCCGTCTTAACTCATCGGAGTCGCACCATGAGCTACTCGGCACATAAACCGCCTCTCTTTCACTTACTATTTTTATTACACACAAGAAATATTCCCTACCGGGCCAGAACTTCCAGGAATTCACAGAGGTTATACATATAAAATTGTACTGAAAAGAACAATGTTACTAAAGTACATAATTTCTCAGCACATGTTCATACACTTAAAACCATAACATAAATAAAGGAAATTTAAAAGAAAGAAAAAAATATGTATACAATTTTACCAAGTATTACTTCGAAATTTTAATTTATGAGGACCTGTAGCCTAATGACTGAAAATGCTGAAGTATGACCGTCGCAGTGCTTGTAAAACGGTGTTCAACATGTAAATAATATTTTTCTACTACACAGACTGAAATCAATATTACTAGGCCAAAGCGAACGTTGCTGGATTTATAGCTGCGTAAAATATATGAATTGTAGTATTTGTCATTCTTACAAAGAAATTGTAGCAACATCATGGAATGTTAAAGCAAAAATCTAACGTCCGTATGAAAAACATTATAGACAACCCATTTTAATAATATATCTGCCGTTTTACTCAACGCTTCGGTATTCACTTATTTTTGTCGATTCGTTGAGCAGGCACTGCTGTAGTTTGAAATTTTTGTTTGTTTCGCAACCAAGCAAAAGCTCATTTGAAAACAAACTCACAATATGTTACAATAATGTAAAAAACTGCGTAACCAACGTTTCGAAAAGAAAATGCTACAATTCGCAACGAGCGATAGAACCGGTTGAGTTTTTGTTCTGAGGACAGTTGAGGAATAGTACAGTGTGAAAATATGCAGGAAAGTAAAAATGACCTGTGGCGCTTTTGGCAACTAAATATCGTTTTTAAAAGATAAGCTTCTGATGCGTCTGAAAAGGAATAGATATGTACTGCAAGCCTTTATTGATCACCATGATACATGCACATCAAATGCGTAATCGAAGCTGAATAATCGAAGGATACAGTTGGTGACGAGACGATGATTGTTGACGTGACGGCTTTACTGCGGGTTGGCTTTCTGTGTCACGATACGCCCAAAACGTTTAAATTAATATGTGTACCGTGTCAATTAGAACTGTAGAAAGACAGTGATTGCGCCGGTTGATGTCCGGGGTGTGTTATTTACTTGTCTGCGTGCCGGCAGGAGAGACGCAAACTGTAAGCTAGTAGAGCAGTTCGCTTCCCCCGCTTTCTAAATTTTCCTGAATACTAATCAGTGGAGGATGCCCCTCATAACCCTGAGTTATTTGTGGTGCTGCATTTCAAATGTTCGTGAAATACTAAGGGACAAAACTGTTGAGGTCATCGGTGACTTGACTTACACAGCACTTCAACTAACTTGTCGTAGGAACAACACACACACACACACCCATGCCCGAGGGAGGACTCGAACCTCCGGCGGGAGGGGCCTCGCAATCTGTGAGACGGAGCATTGTTGTGTTGCATTTAAAGAAGGTGACTTTAAATTCTTATTATAATAGAATACCCGTTGCATTTGTTCATATTTGTTGTGTTGCCTGGAGCGATTATTGTTTAAAAGATCTTAGTGCGTTATATTTGTTAGTCGGCACTTAATACACTCCTGGAAATGGAAAAAAGAACACATTGACACCGGTGTGTCAGACCCACCATACTTGCTCCGGACACTGCGAGAGGGCTGTACAAGCAATGATCACACGCACGGCACAGCGGACACACCAGGAACCGCGGTGTTGGCCGTCGAATGGCGCTAGCTGTGCAGCATTTGTGCACCGCCGCCGTCAGTGTCAGCCAGTTTGCCGTAGCATACGGAGCTCCATCGCAGTCTTTAACACTGGTAGCATGCCGCGACAGCGTGGACGTGAACCGTATGTGCAGTTGACGGACTTTGAGCGAGGGCGTATAGTGGGCATGCGGGAGGCCGGGTGGACGTACCGCCGAATTGCTCAACACGTGGGGCGTGAGGTCTCCACAGTACATCGATGTTGTCGCCAGTGGTCGGCGGAAGGTGCACGTGCCCGTCTACCTGGGACCGGACCGCAGCGACGCACGGACGCACGCCAAGACCGTAGGATCCTACGCAGTGCCGTAGGGCACCGCACCGCAACTTCCCAGCAAATTAGGGACACTGTTGCTCCTGGGGTATCGGCGAGGACCATTCGCAACCGTCTCCATGAAGCTGGGCTACGGTCCCGCACACCGTTAGGCCGTCTTCCGCTCACGCCCCAACATCGTGTAGCCCGCCTCCAGTGGTGTCGCGACAGGCGTGAATGGAGGGACGAATGGAGACGCGTCGTCTTCAGCGATGAGAGTCGCTTCTGCCTTGGTGCCAATGATGGTCGTATGCGTGTTTGGCGCCGTGCAGGTGAGCGCCACAATCAGGACTGCATACGACCGAGGCACACAGGGCCAACACCCGGCATCATGGTGTGGGGAGCGATCTCCTACACTGGCCGTACACCTCTGATGATCGTCGAGGGGACACTGAATAGTGTACGGTACATCCAAACCGTCATCGAACCCATCGTTCTACCATTCCTAGACCGGCAAGGGAACTTGCTGTTCCAACAGGACAATGCACGTCCGCATGTATCCCGTGCCACCCAACGTGCTCTAGAAGGTGTAAGTCAATTACCCTGGCCAGCAAGATCTCCGGTTCTGTCCCCCATTGAGCATGTTTGGGACTGGATGAAGCGTCGTCTCACGCGGTGTGCACGTCCAGCACGAACGCTGGTCCAACTGAGGCGCCAGGTGGAAATGGGATGGCAAGCCGTTCCACAGGACTACATCCAGCATCTCTACGATCGTCTCCATGGGAGAATAGCAGCCTGCATTGCTGCGGAATGTGCATATACACTGTACTAGTGCCGACATTGTGCATGCTCTGTTGGCTGTGTGTATGTGCCTGTGGTTCTGTCAGTGTGATCATGTGATGTATCTGACCCCAGGAATGTGTCAATAAAGTTTCCCCTTCCTGGGACAATGAATTCACGGTGTTCTTATTTCAATTTCCAGGAGTGTATTAAGCTGACTGATTTGTAGACAGCTTAGTACAAGTATTTCAACCGATAATTCATGACTTTTTCAGTATTAATTGTTAACATTAAGTACAAAGACTTGCTAATCAAGACTCCTGTCATAATTTTTATTTAAATTGGTTCAAATGGCTCTGAGTACTATGGGACTTATCATCTTAGGTCATTAGTCCCCTATAACTTAGAACTACTTAAACTTAACTAACCTAAGGACATCACACACATCCATGCCCGAGGCAGGATTCGAACCTGCGACCGTAGCGGTCGTGCACCTCCAGACTGTAGCGCCTAGAACCGCTCGGCCACTCCGGCCGGTGACTGTATTTTATTTTAATTAGACCACGAGAAAAGAAATGATCGTGCCTATAGACATGTACACACCCATGAGTGTTTTGAATTGCATACGAGTAGACAAGCAATCATCATATGTGCAATCATTACCAGACAACTTTTTAAGTATTTATCAACGGGTCATTGTCTCGAGAGGACTGCTTGCGAGGAACCACTTGGCTTGTCTCACTAGATTCATTCATTCATATTCGCCAAGGGTGCTAATAACCACGCTGCCGTATAAGAAACATCATAATCGTCACGTTTCTGGGGATTAGAAGCTTATCGCGACTCTTCCATCCTTAGTCAAACTACGAATGTTGCGGTTCTTTCACTCTTAATCCATAGTTTCTTGCCCATTAAACTGAACATTCCGTGAGACAGGTTATGTAATTCGTTTTCAATTTCTTTGAGGATAGCGATGTTATCAAGAAATCTTATCATTGATATAATTTAACGCTGATTTTTAATCCCATTCCTGTAGCTTTATATTTGATATCCATTATTGCTTCCTCTATGTTAGATTGATGAGTAGCGGCGAGTACATTCCAGTTTCATAGCCCTTCTAATGTGGGCACTTAGTTCTCGATCTCCCATCCTCATTCTTCCCTCTTGGCTCTTGAACATTCTGTACATTTCCCTACATCTTACACACATTTTCCAGAGAATTCCGAATGTTGTACTCCATTTAACATTGTCGAACGATTTTTCTAGGTCGATACATCCAATAAAGGGATCTTGATTTTTCTGAAGCCTTGCTTGTATTATCAATCGCAACACCACGACGGTTCCGCTTACTTTCCCAAGAGCCAAACAGATCGTCGTATAACAGTTCTTATTTTCTTTTGTATCTATCTGTAAATTGTTCTTGTCAGTAAGTGAGAAGCGCCGGAAATTGTGGCCGAGAGGTTCTAGGCGCTTCAGTCTGGAACCGCACGACCGATACGGTCGCAGGTTCGAATCCTGCCTCGGGCATGGATGTGTGTGATGTCCTTAGGTTAGTTAGGTTTATAAGTAGTTCTAAGTTCTATGGGACTGATGACCTCAGATGTTAAGTCCGATAGTGCTCAGAGCCATTTGAACCATTTGAAGGGATAAGCACGAGTTCTTAAGCTGATTGTGTGTTAGTTCTCGCACTTACAGGTAGGTGACACGACAATGGGATTTGTGTATTGTTATATATTGAAAGTGCTTGAAGTTCAAAACTAAATCCATCACTCTATGCAGTTCGGTGAAACTCTCAAAAATTCTTGTGAAAGTCGATTTTCGGCCATGTTTAATATACGGTTCGGTTCTCAGTAGAATCAAATCTTTGAGCAAAGTTGCGTGTTATACTAACGTTTTCATGAAGGATAAAATACATAAAGATGGAAAAAATTAGTCAAAGTCGATTTTCCCCAGAAGTTTTGAGAGTTGCGCTGAACTGCTGTGGAGGAGTATTTCAGTTCTGAACTTCATGTACCATAAATATAAAATTTTACAAAAAGCCGACTGCCCTGGTCTTCTTGTCGACTACCACTGCTATCTTCGGGATTGTGTGAATGATATTCTTCGATAACTCCGATCCAATGTTTACGGAGTCATAGATTCTACAAATCAACTTCAATGTGCCGGACCGAGAATCGAACTCGGGACCTTTGCTTTTTGCGGGCAAGTGCTGGGAAGAGGGCAAATGTAAGACTGTAGAGGCATATACACTAGGGAAAAATTAAAGAGACCTTTGGAGAAAAGAGAACCACTTGTATGAACATCAAGAGCTCAGTTAGAAAACCAGTTCTAAGGGAAGAAGGTAAGGCAGAAAGGTGGAAGGAGTATATAGAGGGTCTATACAAGGGCGGTATACTTAAGGGCAATATTATGGAAATGGAAGAGGACATCGATGAAGATGAAATGGGTGATATGATACTGCCTGAAGAGTTTGACAGAGCACTGAAAGAGCTAAGTTGACACAAGGCCCCAGGGGTAGACAACATTCCATTACAATACCGATAGCCTTTGGAGAACCTTCCCTGACAAAATTCTGTAGGCGAAGTACTCTCAGACTTCAAGAAGAATATAATAACCACAACCCCAAACAAAGTAGGTGCTGACAAGTGTGAAAATTACCGAATATAGTAGTGATGAAGAGTAGGCTGAAGTTCAAGACATTAGTCAGGAAGAATCAATACGCAAAGAAGTGGGATACGTAAGTTCTAAGAAATGACGAGATACGTTTGAAGTTCTCTAACGCTATAGATACTGCAATAAGGAACAGCGCAGTAGGCAGCACAGTTGAAGAGGAATGGACATCTCTAAAAAGGGCCATGACAGAAGTTGGGAAGGAAAACATAGGTACAAAGAAGGTAGCTGCAAAGAAACCATGGGTACCAGAAGAAATACTTCAGTTGATTGATGAAAGGAGAGCCGGCCGCGGTGGTCTCGCGGTTCTAGGCGCGCAGTCCGGAACCGTGCGACTGCTACGGTCGCAGGTTCGAATCCTGCCTCGGGCATGGATGTGTGTGATGTCCTTAGGTTTGTTAGGTTTAAGTAGTTCTAAGTTCTAGGGGACTGATGACCACAGCTGTTGAGTCCCATAGTGCTCAGAGCCATTTTTTGATGAAAGGAGGAAGTACAAACATGTTCCGGGAAAATCAGGAATACAGAAATACAAGTCGCTGAGGAATGAAATAAATAGGAAGTGCAGGGAAGCTAAGACGAAATGACTGCAGGAAAAATGTGAAGACATAGAAAAAGATATGATTGTCGGAAGGACAGACTCAGCATACAGGAAAGTCAAAACAACCTTTGGTGACATTAAAAGCAACGGTGGTAACATTAAGAGTGCAACGGGAATTCCACTGTTAAATGCAGAGGAGAGAGCAGATAGGTGGAAAGAATACATTGAAAGCCTCAATGAGGGTGAATATTTGTCTGATGTGATAGAAGAAGAAACAGGGGTCGATTTAGAAGAGATAGGGGATCCAGTATTAGAATCGGAATTTAAAAGAGCTTTGGAGGACTTACGGTCAAATAAGGCAGAAGGGATAGATAACATTCCATCAAAATTTCTAAAATCATTAGGGGAAGTGGCAACAAAATGACTATTCACGTTGGTGTGTAGAATATATGAGTCTGGTGACATACCATCTGACTTTCGGAAAAGCATCATCCACACAATTCCGAAGACGGCAAGAGCTGACAAGTGCGAGAATTATCTCACAATCAGCTTAACAGCTCATGCATCGAAGCTGCTTACAAGAATAATATACAGAAGAATGGAAAAGAAAATAGAGAATGCGCTAGGTGACGATCAGTTTGGCTTTAGGAAAAGTAAAGGCGCGAGAGAGGCAATTCTGACGTTACGGCTAATAATGGAAGCAAGGCTAAAGAAAAATCAAGACACGTTCATAGGATTTGTCGACCTGGAAAAAGCGTTCGACAATATAAAATGGTGCAAGCTGTTCGAGATTCTGAAAAAAGTAGGGGTAAGCTATAGGGAGAGACGGGTCATATACAATATGTACGACAACCAAGAGGGATTAATAAGAGTGGACGATCAAGAACGAAGTGCTCGCATTAAGAAGGGTGTAATACAAGGCTGTAGCCTTTCACCCCTACGCTTCAATCTGTACATCGAGGAAGCAATGATGGAAATAAAAGAAAGGTTCAGGAGTGGAATTAAAATACAAGGTGAAAGGATATCAATGATTCGCTGATGACATTGCTATCCTGAGTGAAAGTGAAGAAGAATTAAATAATCTGCTGAACGGAATGAACAGTCTAATGAGTACACAGTATGGTTTCAGAGTAAATCGGAGAAATACGAAGGTAATGAGAAGCAGTAGAAATGAGAACAGCGAGAAACTTAATATCAGGATTGATGGTCACGAAGTCAATGAAGTTAAGGAATTCTGCTACCTAGGCAGTAAAATAACCAATGATGGACGGAGCAGGGAGGACATCAAAAGCAGACTCGCTATGGCAAAAAAGGCATTTCTGGCCAAGAGAAGTCTACTAATATCAAATACCGGCCTTAATTTGAGGAAGAAATTTCTGAGGATGTACGTCTGTAGTACAGCATTGTATGGTAGTGAAACATGGACTGTGGGAAAACCGGAACAGAAGAGAATCGAAGCATTTGAGATGTTGTGCTATAGACGAATGTTGAAAATTAGGTGGACTGATAAGGTAAGGAATGAGGAGATTCTACGCAGAATCGGAGAGGAAAGGAATATGTGAAAAACACTGATAAGGAGAAGGGACAGGATGATAGGACATCTGCTAAGACATGAGGGAATGACTTCCGTGGTACTAGAGGGAGCTGTAGAGGGCAAAAACTGTAGAGGAAGACAGAGATTGGAATACGTCAAGCAAATAATTGAGGACGTAGGTTGCAAGTGCTACTATGAGATGAAGAGGTTAGCACAGGAAAGGAATTCGTGGCGGGCCGCATCAAACCAGTCAGTAGACTGACGACCCCCCCCCCCCCCCCCCCAAAAAAAAAAAAAGTTTAATAAATCACGGCTGCAAAGTACTAACACCATTTCTTTAAACGCGAACAGAAAAACTTGTAGAAGCCGACCTCGGGAAAGATGAGTTTGGATTGCGTAGAAATGTTGGAACACGTAACGCATTACTCACCCTACCATTTACATTAAGGAAAGCAAACCTACGTTTCTATCATTTGTAGACTTAGAGAAAGCTATTGACAATGTTGACTGGAATACTCTCTTTCAAATTCTGAAGGTGGCAGGGCTCAAACGGAGGGAGCGAAAGGCCATTTAGAATTTGTACAGAAACCAGATGGCAGTTATAAGAGTCGAGGGGCATGAAAGGGAAGCAGTGGTTGAGAAGGGAGTGAGACAGGGTTATGGCCTATCACCGATGTTATTCAAGCTGTATTCTGAGTAAGCAGTAAATGAAACAAAAGAAAAATTTGGAGTAGGAGTTAAAATCTATGGAGAAAAAACAAAAACTTTGAGGTTCGCCGACTACATTGTAATTCTGTTAGAGACAGCCGGACCGAGATTCGAACTAGGGTCCCGAGTTCGAGTCTCGGTCCGGCATACACTTTTAACCTGCCAGGAAGATTCACTGCTCGGTACTAATCTCCACGCTGTTATCGTATCTCCGACAAGAACGTCTCATAAAAGCTGTGAAACTAGTTTTCCTTTGGTCTCCGCTCTGTTCAACAATCTTGTCGTTGATCGCAGCTCCGACGTAATCGCGGTGTTAGATGGCGGCGTCCGGCGGCTGCAGAGGAGCGCGCCCTTGAGCTGGCCGCTGCTTCGCCTCGGCTGACTCCGGCCTGCCCCAAGCCGCACGCCGCCCATCCGCTATTCAGCTGGCGTGCTGGACACCGCGGCCCGCCGCCGGCATAGCAAGCGCCGCCTCTTCCGCCAACCCCGCATTCCTTCTCTAGACAGTGCCACCCACGTTCCAGGGAATTTCTTCCAGTGTACCTCTGTGTGCAGCGGTGATTATTAGCACACGGCAGCGTGTCACTAACAAGGGGCACGTGGAATTTGCATGTAACTAAAATGACTAGTCTGAAGTCACAAATAAAATGTACGCTGACGGAAATGGAAGTAGTATAAAGGAAGAATTATGGACTTTAAATGAAGAAATTAAACAAGGGTGTGGTCTCTCACCAATCCTATTTGACGTACGAGGGTCACTGCAAAAGAAATGCACACTATTTCTGTACAAAAACATTCTGCATGCGTGAAATTTTTACAGTGTGTAGATACATCCTTCCCCCTTGTTTTCAAACTTACTTCAACCTGTTCCCGTGAGTGGCGTCATCACAGCATGTCTTCAAGATAGCTGCGACACTTGACGTTCGTCAGAAGCAACGTGCTGTCGTTGAATTCCTGTGCTGTCAAAACGAGACAGTGGGTAACATCCACAAGAGGTTGAAAAAGGTGAATGGAGATGCTGCTGTCGATCGCAGTACAGTTAGTCGGTGGGCAAGCAGGTTACGTGATGAAAGCGGGCACAACTGTATTGATGATTGTCCTCGCAGCGGCAGGCCTCGTACTGCACACACTCCAGACAATGTGCAGAGAGTTAACGAATCACAGTGAACGAATTTTCACGCTACGTTGGGATAGGGGAAGGAAGTATTTGCAGAATACTGAAAGTGTTGGCGTTAAAAAAGGTTTGTGCCAGGTGGGTTCCCAGGATGTTGAGACTGGATCACAAAGTAACAAGGAAAACGGTATGCAGCGAACTTTTGGAACAGTACGAGAATGGTGGAGATGAATTTCTTGGAAGAATCTGACAGGTGATGAAACATGGCTCCACCATTTTTCACCGGAGACGAAGAAGCAATCAATGGAGTGGCAGCATGGCTAATTCATCCAAGAAAAAAAAATTCGAAACCACCCCTTCTGCTGGAAAAGTTATGGCTACGGTGTTTTTCGATTACGAAGGACTCTTGATTGTGGACGTAATGGCAAGTAGAACCACCATAAATTCTGATGCTCGACTGAGTCGTGTTCGACCACAGCGGCAAAAGCAGGATGTTTTGCTGTTGCACGACAATGCACGGCCACATGTCAGTCAAAAAAACTGTGGAAGCGGTCACCAAACTCGGATGTACAACACTGAAACATCCGCCTTACAGTCCTGACCTGGCTCCATGTGACTCTTTGGGAAACTGAAAGACTCTCTTCGTGGAACAAGGTTTGAAGATGATGACTCCCTTGTGCATGCTGCCAAACAGTGGCTCCAGCAAGTTGGTCCAGAATTTTATCGTGCGAGTATACAGGCGCTGGTTCGAAGATGGCGTAAGGCAGTTGAGAGAGATGGAAATTATGTAGAGAAATGAAAATTTTGTTCCTAGAGGATGTATATATACACTGTAAAACTTTCAAGCATGTAGAATAAAAGATGGAGTAAAAAAAATAGTATGCATTTCTTTTGGAGTGACCCTCGTATTTACTAGTATAAGTGCAGATATTTTTACGTGTGGTACATTATTATGTACACCAATCAATGTCTTGTTTTTTTCCCCTGCGTGGAACAGTCTTCCCTTCCCATAAACACGTCACAAACTTGACGATCTGATGTTTCCTGGACGGTCGTAACTGGACCACTAAGTAGATTACGCCTGTCGCTATAGATTGACCATTTTGTGTCCATGTGTACACACTTCGACATCTAACTGCTGCCCAGGGGAAAATAAGCATTAATGGTTTGCTCCTGCTGCATGTACTTGGTGTTACTACCCAACCTAAGAGCATACGACTTGTAATGGTTGTAATTATTAGTTTTGAAATGACATAAATAAAATTTTATAAGAACAGAGCTCTAAAAACCCGAAGAAGGTGGTCCAGGGAAGGAAGATGAGCCGGTGGATTTCTGGCGCCAGGCGATATCAATTGTTTCTTCCATCTTTGATCGTTGCCCTGTGCCTTGTTCTCTTTGCGTCTTTGAGGCAGGCTATATATGGTGACGCGCATGCGCAAGTCGAGGAGAGTGGGTCCGCACATGAACCGAGTCAGTCTGTGTCGTGATGTGCTTTCGATGTTGTCGTTGTGGGGAGTTGGCGGCACCATGGCACGTGGCACGGCCGTATGCCGTGAGGACCAGCTGAGTTGGAGCAACGAAGAAGCATGGGCCGCTGACGGAAAGTATTGAAGTTGTATTGACACGGCTGGCCAGTGGCGACCAGGATTTGCTAATACCTATAGAGCTATGTGGATGGATGGCGTGTGAATTTCAAATTAATGGCCAAGCTTTCGTGGTGGTTCCTCCTTGTATATATAGCGAATATTTTGTGTACTTAAGGACTGTTGACTTTTGCAGTTGCGTGCTAGTGGCCAGCAAAACATTCACTGCAATGGTGGCGAGGTGAGTTCTGGAACGGCCAGGAAATTATGTTACTAAAGTGGCTAGAAACAGCGCCTCGTATTTGTAAGTTTGGATTTGGGGCTTAGTGGCACGCTGAAGGTATCTGGTTCGCTTGAACGTCATTTCTTAATTTAGTTATAGATCTAGAATTTTCTGGTTTTACGAATTAGTGGCAGTTGTTGTTTCTTAATAATTTCTTGTGTGTATGGAATGCAAGTGGGCATGATAAATATAGGTCACATTATGTTTTATGGTCGGATAGAGGCCGTGTGTATTTTGGTCTGTGGCCAAAGGGGCCGTGCTTATTGCATTAGCGACCTATTGAAGTGACATTAGTTTTCTACTGTAATTTCAAATATCTATCTGAAGGTTGATTGTCATGTTAGGTACTGCACGTTTGATTTATGTGATGTCAGACATTCAGCAAAGACAGATTATCTTGTAAGGTGAACCTTAAGTCATTGGGTGTGGACTCACTCATCTTTTGACGTAGTATCTAGACTTTTTTTTCTTTTTTTTTTTTTTTTTGGTGACTACAGTGTGTCTGCCGCTCATGTTTTCCTGTTTTCAGAAACATGTATAGTGGTCGACGGGAGCAAACCTCGCCCCGCAAGCTTGCAGTGTGACGGAAATCCCAGAATTTGAAATCAGGGCCGTCCGGACCCCGTTAACGCGCGATTTCTCTATTCGGTTCAACGAGAGGCCTGTTTTAGGCAGAAGATTTCCTATTGCCCAAAGTTGAGAATAAGTTCGCCCTTTGGATCGTGTGTTTGTGAAATCGTAATAGATCAGCGTTTGTTCGCGTCCATCACATGTTGATCAAATTGACGTTTTGCCGTAAACTTGCATTAAGTCTAGAATCATCCGGACGTTGAGTGTATTAGAATGCTAAGTGTAAACAGAACAATTAATAGTACCCTTCAGGCCAGATAGCATCAAATTAATTTTACCTTTTCAGTGAGTGGTAAACTGAATGAGAAAGGCGATAGCCGACATTGTAAACATTTGGTTATCTATTTCATCTATTATTTTGGTTGTTGTTACCGGCATGTAAAGGAGCCGTTGTCACTAGTGTGGCGGTTAATATTGTAAATACTAAATGTGGAGAGGGCCTTGATATGCAAATGTTGTTAACTGATTATTACTGCTGATGAATTCATGTTTATGTGTAATCAATAAAGAAGCGTTGCAACTACAAACTGGTTGTGTTATTGGTATACAAGGTTAGAATGTGCAGTCGCCACACCAGAACAAATTTATAAACAGTATTTTATTTGCAGAGGACCAGGCTCTCCTAGAAGACAGCTTTACAAGAAAATATATTTAAACTGGAAAACGTTTTCAAAAATTATCGAAGCCTTGTATTTGTAAATAAAACAAAAGTAATGGCGTTGTAAGGGAAACACGTAAGTAGAGCAAAAATAGTGATAAATTCGTTTAAACATCTCTGGACAGGGATATCAATGTACAAAACTAATTTAGATGTGGTACGAAATATACAAAATTATAACTCTGAAAAGTTTGTATAAGGAGGTATTCTGGCAGATCTACGAGAAAAAAATAACACTAAGAATACACACCGTGGTAGTTGAGTCTGTTCTTATGATTTGCAGCAAAAATTGGATTTTAAGGAAGGAGAAGAACGAAGAATTGAAACAGTGGAGATCAGTTTTCTGAGGTCACTTGTTGGACCACCACTGAGAGACAGAGTGTGCAATGCAAACATAAGACAGTAACTAAACTGGAAACAACAGCTACAGAAGCCATTAAGCACTACCCAAGAATGTTATACCTACATCAACAGGATAACACCTCAGCGCCTGCCAGGGCAAGCATTACATTTTAACCCTGGAATGGTACCCATCGTCGATGCGACGAACATGCAAGAATGTTTACTGTACTGAGCCACAGTATCGCTGCCTAGCATCGTGCGCGCTCAGGTATGCTTCGAGTGATTAGAAGTCTACGTAACCTTGGCACTTTATTTACTTCGTTTACTAGTCTTCAGTTCACGAACATGCATGGTGAGGAGCCCCTGAAGAATAGGTATTTCTTTTTGTTCCTAAATCTCTATATAGTAATGTGTTACTTTTATTCTTACACTATTACTCTGACTGTTACAGTGGAATCTATTGTAATGCTTATCGTTACATAGTTATATTGTTCTTTTCTTACAGATTTTCAAGTGATTGTTGCCCAAAATATAGAAGGAATTTAATTGTTTGCTCTTACATTAATAAACATCGAGCCAAACCTACTTCTGAAATAGTTATCTACCTATATCCCCATACTAGTCCTCATTTGAACTCTACTTATTTTTAAATTTTGATATGTTATTGATTGTAAACGAGTATTACATACATTCCAAGGCTCAAATCTACATAAACTGCTGTTAATTTTGATTATACACATGAAAAGTGGTGGTGTCCGTCGGATCGACGAATGGGTAGCAGTGATCGTCAGAAATTCTTGGGTAGCACTCCAAGTTCAAAGAAACTGGAAGACGGGTGACAGGGCAGCCAGTGAAGAGATGGAGACAACAGTTCAGTCAAATTCCTTTGCTTTCGCAACAGGCAAGCACCCACTCCTTGAAATGGAAGAAGAAAGAGGGGGAGGACAAGGAGGAGGAAATGGAAACCGTTGCACCAACGAACTACCGATCCTCTATTCATCAAACTTTGTGCAGATTAGCATTAAAAAAATGAGACTGACGGAAATGGAAAATGGCTAAGCAAGAATGGCTAGAGCAGGAATGCAAGTCATCGAAGGCATGCAGGACTGGGGGAAGATAGATGTCACCTATACAGAAGTCAGAGGGTCCTTTAGAGAAGAAAGATGCAGCTCATCGGATATAGAGAGCTAAGGTGGTAAGCCAGTAGTAAGCAAGGAGAGGCAAGCTGAAAGGTGAGAGGAATGTATCGTACGGCCTTACAGGGGAAACGAATTTGAGGACAGTATTGTAAAGAAATTAGAAGGAAGGTCAGCGTTGGCCGTGATATTGATACCAAAATCGATTTTCAATCACATAGTGATTATCTTCAGTGCTGTGGTGTACAAATTAAACTCATAGGCACTTTAATTTGTACATCATAGCACTGAAGATGATCACTATCAATAAAACATCAATATTACGGCCAACGCTGATCTTCCTTCTAATTTCACGTATATGGTCGTTGTGCGTACAGCAGTCTATGGAGTCGCCTCTCAATAGTATTATGAAGAGGTAAGCAGAAGTAAGACGGGAGGTTTGATGTCGTGAGATGAATTTGACAGAGCAAAGAAGGAGGGAAATCCCCTGCAGTGGACGACATTCCCTCAGAATTCAATAATTCTGAGGGGATGTCCTTGGGGGAGACAGCCACGAGATGTTTAAAGCAGGCGAAATAATCATCAGATTTCAGAAAGAACTTAATGATTCCAGTTGCAAAGAAACCAAATGTGAATATTAGTGAACTATCCGTGTAATAAGTCACCGTTGCAAAATTATTTACAAATGAACACAAACTCTGATTTAACCCGACCTTGGGGGTGACCACTTTGGGTCCCAGAGGACTGTATTAACACACGAGGCAATCACCCTACGACTTGTCTTAGAAGATAGGTTAAATAACGAAGTGGCTGCGTTTATATCATTTGTAGATTTAAAGAAAGCCTTTTAGTGTTGACTGGAATACAGTCTAAAATTCTGTACGTAGCAGGGTTAAAATATAGACGAATTGTGCAGAAGCCAAGCGGAAATTAAGAGTAGAAGGGGCTGAAAGGCATACAGTGGCTGAGAAGGCAGTGAGACAGTGTTCTAGCCTACCCTGATGTTTTCACTCTGTGCAGTCAGCAAAGAGTAAAAGAAATCAAGGCGCATCAGGACGGATTACCGTGAAAGGCAACAAAACGGGACGCGGAACATCGTCGACACGCCACTGTGCTGTGAGGGTGACACGAATGACAACCAAAGAGTTACTGCTAGGAAATCAAATGAAATCGTTGTCGCGCCATACGGCAGGTGACAATCAGGCTCGTATCCCACTGCTTTCTGGAGCGTCTTAGATACGTCTTCTTCGCTGGTCATCATGGGTCAATTGGAAGCGGAACTAATCACTGAAGACAATTCTACTCCAGCCAGCGAGATTAAAGGCCGAAAACTTTTCTGGAAATGCCATGGGCTGCGGAAGGATTGCAACCTGTCTCGCCTGCCATGCGGCCCGACAATCAGGAGAAATGGTCTGGGGAGCTCTTTCACATCGTAGCAGGACCCCTTTGGTTGTCATCTGCGTCACCCTTAAAGCAGAGAAGTACCTTGACGATATTGTACACCCAATCTTGGTGTCCTTCATGACAAGCCATCGTGGGCTTACATTTCAGCAGTATAATGCCTGTCCACACGTGGAGATTGTTTCTACTGCTTGTATTCGTGCATGTGAAGCTCTTCCTTGGCCTCCAGGATAGCTTGATCTCCAACTGAGAACATTGTGGGAAGGGCTCTCGAACCAGCTCCAGAGTCTGATGATCTAATTCCCAAGTGGACAGAATTTGGCACGATAGCCCTCAGGAGATCATCCAACAACACTATCAGTCAATGCCCAACCGAATAGCTGCTGGCATAAGGGCCGGAGTTGGACCAATGCGTTAATGACTTGTTCAATATGTGAAGCTATTGGTCTTGAAAAAAGCGCCCAATTTTTCTAAAGCTGTAATCATTTCTTTGTCTGTACATGTACGACGCTCACTCCAAAGGAACGCACACTATTTTTGTAAAAATACGGTTTTCATTCTACTGCCGGCCGGAGTCACCGAGCGGTTCTAGGCGCTACAGTCTGGAACCGCGCGACCGCTACGGTCGCAGGTTCGAATCCTGCCTCGGTAATGGATGTGTGTGATTTCCTTAGGTTAGTTAGGTTTAAGTAGTTCTAAGTTCTAGGGGACTGATGACCTCAGAAGTTAAGTCTCACAGTGGTCAGAGCCATTTGAACCATTTTTTCATTCTGCATGTGTGAAAGTTTTACAGCGTGTAGCTACATCCTTCCCGCTTAGTTCAACCTGTTTCCTTGAGTGGCGCCATCACAGCATGTCTTCAAGATGGCTGCTACACTTGACGTTCGTCAGAAGCAACGTGCTGTCATGGAATTTCTGTGCTGTGAAAACGAGACAGTGGGAAACATCCACGAGAGGTTGAAAAAGGTGTATGGAGATGCTGCTGTCGATCGCAGTACAGTTATTCGGTGGGAAAGCAGGTTGCGTGATGAAAGCGGGTACGGCAATATTGAGGATTGAGGATTGAGGATTGACCTCGAAGCGGCAGGTCTCGCACTGCGCACATTCCGGACAATGTGCAGAGAGTAAATAAATTGGTGAGTGCTGACAAAATGCATCAAAGTGAACAAATTGTCACGCTACGTTGGGATACGGGAGGAAGTGTTTGTAGAATACTGAAAGTGTTGACGTTAAAAAAGGTGGGTTCGCAGGATGTTAGCAGTGGCTCGCAAAGAAACAAGAAGAACGGTACGGAGCGAACTTCTGGAACAGTGCGAGAATGGTGGAGATTAATGTCTTGCAAGAATTGTGACAGGTGATGAAAAACGGCTCCATCATTTTTCAGCAGAGACGAAGAGGCAATCAATGGAGTTTCATCATGCAAATTCACCCAATAAAAAAAAAATTCGAAACTTACCTTCTGCTCGAAAAGTTATGGCTACGGTGTTTTCGATTCCGAAGGAAACTTGCTTCTGGACATCATGTCAAGTGGAACTACCATAAATTCCGATGCATATTTGACGACACTGAAGAAACGTCGAGCTCGACTGAGTCGTGTTCGACCACATCGGCAAAAGCAGAATGTTTAGCTGTTGCACGACGATGCACGGCCACATGACAGTCAAAAAACCTTGGAAGCGATCACAAAACTCGGATGGACAACACTGAAACACCCGCCTTACAGTCCTGACCTGGCTCCATCTGACTATCATCTTTTTGGGAAACTGAAAGACTCTCTCCGTGGAACAAGGTTTGAAGATGATAACTCCCTCCTGCACGCTGCCAAACAGTGGCTCCAACAGGTTGGCCCAGAATTTTACCGTGCGGGTATACTGGCGCCGGTTCCAAGTGGCGTAAGGCAGTTGAGAGGGATGGAAATTATGTGGGTAAATGAAAATATTGTTCCTAAAGGATGTATCTACACACTGTAAAAGTTTCAAATATGTAGAATAAAAGATGGATTAAAAAAAAAGTGTGCATTTCTTTTGGAGTGACCCTCGTATATCACTTCAACTGATTTCCGTCCTATTCGGATAAATCCTTTGCATTCCCTTAGAGTGTAGTAAAAAGTGGGGAAGTGAGGAGTGTCGTGATTCCGTGCGATTGCAGACAGAGAACGGGGCGACGGAGGACACGTGCAGAGCGCGGGTGTGTGTAAGGTAATCCCGCAGCTGCGGCCGTCACCCCCGCGCCCTTTGACGCGCCGGACACTGCGCGCCCTTGCCGCGCCGCCCTCGCCCGCCTGCTTTTATTAAGACCTCCGCCGGTCGTGAATTGTGTAATTGGGGCTATTTCGGCCCTGCACGTCGGCTGCCGCTGCGCCAGACCGCCCGTCTAAATACGGACCGCCCAGAGCTCGCCACACTGCAAGCAAGCTTCCCGAGTATTTCCGTCCCCCAGATGCGCGTTTCCGAGAACAGCGCCAACATACGGCGCACGCTGAATATCGAAGGGCCAGAAGGCATCGGTGCATCGGTGCCTAAAATACTCTACAGTTTCTACATCTACAGATACGGAGGATACACTCTATGACAAAATGATAGACGCAACAGGAAGGCATAATCCAGATGGGACTGAAAGTGGTAGTGGTAATGTACACGTACAGAAGACAAACAAATTATTACAGTTTCAGAAAAACAGGATGATCTGTTCAAGAGAAAGAGCTTCACAAGTTGGGCAAGTTCAAACATGGCTCGGAACACTATGGGATTTAACATCTTAGAACTACTTAAACCTAACTAACCTAACGACATCACACACATACATGCCCGAGGCAGGATTCGAAGCTGTGACCGTAGCAGTCTCGCGGTTCCGGACTGAAGCGCCTAGAACCGCACGGCCACCGCGGCCGGCTATTGGGCAAGTCAACAACAAGTTGTTGGTCCTCTTGCTCTTGTGGAAGCAGTTACTCGGCTTTGATTGGCAGAGATGTTGGATGACCTCCGGAAAGATACCGCGCCAAATTCTATCCCATCGACGCTTTAGATCGTCAAAATCCCGATCTGGTTGGAGAGATCTGGCGACCTCGGTGGTCAAGGTAAGATTTGGCAAGCACGAAGACAAACAATTAAAACTGTCATCGTATTCGGATTAACCAAATTCCTTTTAACAAATCGGAATTTTATTCGCTTTAAAACAAACAGATTTAAAATTATAATCATAAAGCATCCTCTAAATATCAAAGCTACAATTTATTCAGAGGCAGAAAGAAACAAGTTTTGACTGTATGAGCTTTCGGGCAGAGAACCTTGCCACTTCCTTTTGAAACGGCCGTAGTTTCGACCGCTCACAACAGCCTCTGAAAGACTACACTGGTGCAACTCTGCAACACACCAGATAACTTTAAACTGAGAGTTTTAACAATTTACACAAGCACACAAACTATCCACCCCCCCCCCCCCTCGTAGTCCACGAAATGCAATCTTATTCAAAATTCTACAAGGTTGGCCAAACAATACTTAAGATGCTCTACAGTACACAGATATCGCCTCTCAAGATCATTGGCAATAATATCCAAGTTTCCAAAGATCAAAATATATTTCAGGTATTAGGCCGTTACAATCCAAGCAATAAATTCGTTAACACACCAAATCCGACAAACATGACAGAGGCAGCTACTAACGTACGGTAAATTGGTAGGGAGATTACCGAACAACCCGAACCGCAGGTTGCTCTAACCCGCCCCTACTCCACAACGGAAAAACGGATCACCCAATTTATAAACAACCACCTTCCCGCGGGTGGGCAGACGGAGAAGAATGGTGGGACGACCCCAAAGCAAAACGGCTGGTGACCTCACCAAGAAAACAAGTAGCATTTAAGAAGAGTAAATTAAACAACATGTCACCAATCACTTCTAATAAACTCCGATTTCTCGAGAAGACATGGCGCAGCACCCCCAAATCACTCTCCCGAACCTTCCGCTACCAGTCGCTTCAACGGACGCAGGAAGGCGCGCCGATCTCCCTTCTCACGGCGTCGCAGCTCGCACCGGCCAGACTGATGTTGTAGGTTGACTCCTGTTGCTCTAGTGTCGACCTCGAAGTCACCACCCCTCACTAAACGCCGCGGCCCAATGGACTGACGTGGCGACCTCACATGCGCCTACGCTCAAGACGGACACGTCATCTTGTGTCTCAGTGCGCTACCGATCAACCGATCGATCCAACCGCCAATGACCATTGCCTGAGCAAACTCGAGCAGACTGGCGGCCTAACGCGCAGACTCAGATGCAGGAATTAAGCCCCGACCGGGCGACCACTCGCTGAGTTCTCTTACTGGCGGAGTGGAAAGACACTCGTTTTGCCAGCTTTAAAGGTTGATCCGATCGACAGCCATATTAGCACTTCGAACGACAGACAGACACTAACTGCCTAACAAATGCAGACGACAGCCAGACTAGCAAGCTGAGGACGAGAGATTGACCCAGACTGACCCACTGGCGGGCTCATAACGCCCCTTAAATGCACGTGAACAGGCAACCTTTCCCCTTTCCCACCAGAGGGAGACACCAAAGCTGCCATTGCTACAGCGGCCCCACCGCCAGAAACGGAGGGCGACTGCTTCACACTACGCGCTGCGGCGCGCTCTTCAAAACAGCAATTTTTACCACGGCCCAGGCAGTATATTGCTGAAACGTAATCTCAGGATTGCTTGCCATGAAGATCTACAAAACGGGGTGTAGAACGTCGTCAGTATAGGCATTGTGTTGTAAGGGTGCCGCGTTTTACAACCAAAAGCGGTCCTATACCATGAAATGGCAGCTCAGGCCATCACTCCTGCTTGTCGGGCCGTTTAGCGGGTGGCAGTCACGTTGGTATCCTACAGCTCTCTCTAGACAAGTCTTTATTGGTCATCGGTGTCTGGAATCTCATTAACTGGAGTAAAATTGTCTTCAGTGGTGAGTCCCGTTTCTGACTGATCCTATGCTTGGGACTGGGATGATCTGAGGCGCCGTTGGACATTATCTGGCACAATATCTTCCAGAAGGGCATCCAAGTCGGGTATCCAATTCCAAGCCAAATAATTGCTTCTGTAAGGGCCAGTAGTAGAGCAACGCTTTACTGACGCGCTCAACCTGCGAAACTCTTTATCTTGAATAAATTATCCAATTCATCTGAAATTTTAACAGTTGTTTGTCTGTACATGTACACCACATCTACCGGTTTCCGTCCCATTTCGATAATTCTTTCATGACGCGTCGGTTTTTCTTTGATTTTTTTCTTTTGTCTAAGAGTGTATTTGATCATCAGTGGTTCACAACTTTGATGTACATCAGGAATTTACTCGTCAATAGCAATTTCAGCCACTGAATTAAGCAACTGTATTCACTACCCGTTTTAGTCCACATGACCATATGTCAGTTCAGCATTCTTGGATGTCCACCCGAGTTAGATTGGTAGTTCTCCAAGATATTTAGATAAACAAACTGTCTGCCGTCTTCACATGTTTCCTGATGACTGCTTCTCTGCCCGGGTCGGCGTCCTGTGTACATAGGACGCTACCCTCTCCATCACTCCGTTCGTGGCAAGCTGGAACACAGTGTGTGCAGAAAGCCTACATACAATGACCTGTGCCTTCGCACCCAGTAGTCACCACAACTCTAAACGTAGAAATGCTTAACGCACACTTGTTAACAGGGCGCGATTCATGTGTGACGACGATATACTTCGAACTGAACTTAAGTACTTGCGGATAACATTTCGAAGGAATACGTACAGCAGCAATCAAATAAGGCGTGAATTCATACGGCTTGTACCTAGGCAATGCGAACGACCTTGCCGCAGTGGTAACCCCGGTTCCCGTCAGAGCAAAGAAGTTAAGCGCTGTCGGACTGGGCTAGCACTTGGATGGGTAACCATCCGGTCTACCGAGCGCTGTTGGCCAGCGGGGTGCACTCACTCCTTATGAGGCAAACTGAGGAGCTGCTTGATAAAGAAGTAGCGGCTCAGTTCTAGGAAACTGGCATACGGCCGGGAGTGCGGTGTGCTCACCACATGCCCCTCCATATCCGCATCCAGTGACACCTATGGTCTGAGGGTGACACGGCAGCCGGTCGGTACCTTTGGACCTTCATGGCCTGTTCGGATGGAGTTTTAGTTTAGTACCTAAACATCAGCAGGAAGGAACAGAGGAGCACAACCACTAGCATGCTTTCCGTTTGTCGTCAGTATCTCCAGAAAAGTCAGTCAAATTTGTATTTCGCTCACGTCCGTAAGACCGTGACACTACTAACCTCAGTGGTGGATGATCTAGGTCTACACAAACCATTAATTGACCAAATTCCCTGTCAATGCGACAAGACGTACTCTGAGGACATTTAATTTAATTTCGTTTATTGCACATTAAAACCTGCTGCTTATTTTAAAAGGCAGGTCATATATTTTAAAATTTCACGTGTTACAGTACATTGTTCCATATTTCCATATTTTGATAAATAAAGTAATGTGTTGATAGTGGATGAAATAAAAATAATTTGAGAAAAAGAAACCAGTAACAGTCCGTTTATTTAAGAAGAAGCTAATAGATGATAGGAGAGGTTTTTAGTAGATGAAGGTGTCCCCCGTCCCACTACTGGCTGTTCCAGCAGATGATACAGCAATTTGCTTAGAAATAAGTACAAATTGTACTGAACTACGTTATTTACATTTTTTCATAATGTGTAAGGTGTCAGGCAAATCCAACACCTTCCATGAAAACCCTGACATGATAAGCAAATCCAGTAGTATGTCACATAGCTCGGAATAAATCGTGACATTAAATTAACCAAAGTAATACGAATGACGAGTGAGCAAATGGAATACCACAGACTAACACAAGAATGCCTAAATGCATGTCGTACCTTCCCACCATGAGGCAGACGCAGTTCCGAGGGGAGAAACGAGGACAGAAGCCGAGAACAAAACCGTGTTAAGCTAGAAGGCCCTACGATAAGGGACGGACACCCACGTCTCCCGCTAACCACTAGGGCTCACCACCCGCACGTTTTAGCGTGAGACTGTTTCGCGTCTCAGGTACGTCAAGGACAACCCCCAGCCCATGTTAAAAGCTAGAGCCCTCCAGAAGAACAGTATAGATCTCACGATAACGCTAAAAGGACCACACCAGCTGCAGGTTTTAGCGTGAGACTTTTTAGCGTCTCTGTTACGATGCAAACTTTAAAAAACATTGCCCCACCACGAAAAGTATAACGTTTCTCATTGGATAGACAGAATTTTTGTAGGCGGAGCTTAAGGTTAACATTGAGACCCTGACTGGTCAGATGAAAACATAGCCAGATAGTTTTTTTAAACCAACTTCGGTAAATTGTAGTAAGGAGAAGTTAGAGGAGGAGTTGGTTCCGAGACGGCGAGCTGGATGGCTGCTGCGCCGGCCGCTGACGCCCTGACGCTTAAACACCGACAAGGTAATGAACGCACGCGATGCCGCATTTTTGAGGGCATAAGGCTTCACTCAGAACTGCCGAAGTCTCATCTGTTACACCCCCTTTTTTTGCGTAATACTAGTGTCGATCGTTAATGAAAACTCATGGTGTTCACATTTGCCACTTGAAGTAAAGATATGAAATGCGATGATTTTTCTATTTTATAGTTATTGAGAAGCCACATCAGCCACTGTAATTTAGGACAGGTTAGATAAGTAATTAAAGATAACTGAGGGTCACTGTAGACCATTTTGATAGTTTTCTCTTTTGTGAAACTTAATTTAAACCTAGATTATAGATGTGATATGGCATAGGTCATCGTTCAATCGATTGTAGAACTTGGAATCTCATTTAGGGAATATTCGTTCACATTTTTGTTGAACGCAGTTGGTTTTTACCATCCTGTATTAAAACATTTCCTTTTATCAATAGTGCAATTTATAAACGATGTTTTGTGAATAGAATAAAATTTCCAATGGTAAACTTAACTGCTTTTTCGACGTTATTTTACCAGCTAACTAAAAATAGGAAAGCCTTGAACCCTTTCCACTAAATTTAGTTAGTATTAAGATTCTTTTACAGGGAGTGCAGTGGAGCTGACGCTGAGATCATTTAGTACTTGGTTATATCATCGCTAGTCTCACTGAACTCTTCTGAATTCTACATGTCATGTGTGGTCTGGTGTCTCCTTGCCAGCAGCAGGTCCCAGGTTCAAACTAGATAATTCCCTAGAAAACACGCTCAGAGCGTCGTTGCGCAAAAGTGGTAGGGAGACACGATATAGAACAATCAGACACCACCATGAATGTTTAGAAAATGGCGACCCTGCCAGGAAGGTAAAATACCATGATTGAATGTCGACCACATGCCTAACTAGGTCAAAAAAATAATTGCTGATAAAATTTTGTAAAAAAAAATCTAATGTTATACACAGTCAAAGACAGTAGCTGCAGCGACAGATAGTAAAAGTATTCAAGAAAAAGTGAGAATTCTATCAGTGACAATAGCATAATTAAGTTATGAGTTTTGAAAATTGTTAGAATTAAGATTTCTCCTCAATGCAAACGCACAGGTGGCGGATACATCGTTGACAAGTTGGTTCTGTCCTAACAAGTAAGTGAATGGATTGTCAGTCTTGGTAGTGTCAAGTCGTGTGAACAAAAAGTTTATGAAACGCGTGAGATAGTGTGAGCGCATGTTGACGCTACGTAGGGCGGGTGAATTGCTTTTAAAACAGAAAATAAGGGATTCGGAAAGATTAGCAATGGTAAATCGAGACCTTGACCGAATTGAGGTAGAGACCCAGCATGAAAATCGACAGACAATAGAGGGCAGTGCAACAGACGATGCAGTATCGCGAGAAATAGGACAGATAACGCACCATAACGAGGATAATGTATGCCAAGGCATAGAAAACCTAGGCCAGCATACGACAGAGCAGGAAAGTAGAGAGCCAGGCGATGAGGATTCTAACTTGCGTCTTGAATACGTAGAACCCATAGTACAAGTAATCAGAGCTCCCTCACCACAGAGTACAAGAAATGCGAGCAGAAACGTGTCACAGCACAGTTCAATGCAATCGGTTGCGAACCAACACTTGGGCGAAAACACAGAGCGTAGGACATCGGAAGAAAACGCAATAGGACCCACCAATCTGGCAGAATTATTACAATTAATTACGGAAACCGTGACAGTGCAAAATAAAGACATAGCGAACGTAATTCAAATTCAGAATGCAGAAACCACGAGACAAATGCGTGAGATTAAAGAACAAAACAAAAAAATTCAGTTACACCTAAGTCATATTGAAGACGAGGCAAACGAATCTCGAGAAGTGATAGGAAACTTAACAACAGGTCACAATAAGTTGAGAACAGACATTGACAAGGTACAAGTGGACGTACAAACATTGCGTAATGACATTCAGGACGAGATCAAAACATTACGTAACAACACCCAGGCAGAAGTCAAGAAACTAAAGAAACAGATAAACGAAATTACTACACAAGCAGCAGGCACAGCGCGTGAAATTGTTGAAAACAGTGTGTTACACAAACGTATCACAAAAGCAGCGCTGAAAAGATATGATAACCGCATAGTCAAAATAGAAGCGCAAACGAAGCGACAATTTCAGAAATTGCGAACAGAGTTGTTGCAAACCATTGGAGAGCGTAGTGAACAGGATCGAACAAGCACAGAGTCTGCAACCACATCCGTATCTGTAACAGCACCGGAAAAACAAGCAATTAACGAAGATATTACACATTTGCGATTCCAAGCACAGACGGAAAGTAACATATGTGAAATCAGACAGCCTGCACCAAGGGTACGCGAAAGTTACAGTGGACAATATCCAATGGGTCTACCATAACAGGAAACAACGACGGGAGAAATGATCACAAACAAAAGTGGCGAAGAATCGCGAATTTCATATGGAACTATGACGAAGTACGACAACGATCATTTCCTCACAGTCAGAAAATTTCAACACTTTCGAGAAGGAAACTCATTACATCCACGAACTTTTATTGATCAATTCCGAGTAGGATTACCAGAACACTGGACGCTAGCACACAAATTAGACTTTATATGTGCACACATGTCAGGAACAGTCGCAGAAACCATGCAGAATGTTGCAGCGACATGCCGATCGTACGAAGATTTCAGAGAGAAGTTTCTCTCACGATATTGGCCCAGCGAAGCACAGAACAGAGTGAAGTACGAATTATTGCAGAACCCCTATTTTGAAAATTCTGGAGAGAAGAGTCCCGTGAAATTTTTCGAAGCAATGGCAAACAAAAATCAATTCTTAGATGTACCATAGAGTGACGGAGAGTTGATTAAATTATGAGCGATGAAGCTACCATTGAAATACCATCAGTCATTAGTAGGTCGCGGAGGCAATGACGTCGAAGCATTTAAAGGTGTTCTAAGGGAACTAGAGTTCATATTTTCGGAAGATGACGCAAGAAAAAGACGAAGCACACGTGAAAATGGAAGCAAAAAGCAGTGGAATCCACAAGACACAGCACGAAGAAACAATAATTACGAACCACATGATAACTTCGCACCAAGAAACGACAATAGATTTCAACAAAGAACCGGTTATGGATTTAGAAGAGAATATGGCAATAGCTATAATTCACCCAGGAACGGAAACAACTATTACAGAGGGAATAACGACAACTGGAACGGGTACTGGAGAACCAATAGACCGACAAATTATCAACAAAGAAACCACTATCAACAAGCTGAACAAGGAAAGCGAATACAGATAGAAGACGTGGAGGTAACACCACCAAATCCCAATAAACGTTCGAGTTGACAGCTAAGCGCCCATGCCAAAGAGAATGACGCACCGACCCAGGACAATTGCAGCACCTTGAACAGAGAAGTAAAAATCTTATCACGAGAAGAGAAGAAAGAAGAAACAAATCCGCAGGGACCAGATGAAAACGAAGACAAGAAAATAACAATATCGTGTTGGGACGAAATTAATTGGGAGAATACTGACGAGGAAGATGAATTACCAGAGGCATGCACAACGAATTTAGGAGGAAAGGACGAAGTAATGAGTATTGCATAGCTATTTGAGATGGAAATAGGGAAAGCGAATTCAATGAGGATAATGCGCAGTCGACAGAAGTTGAAAATAAGTTACGAGTCGGCACACAACCCTACGTATATAATGAAGGAAGTTATGAAGCGATAATTAGTGCATTTAGATGCGATTATGTGGAAGTAGCGATGGAGAAGGAGAAGATAGACGAGGATGAGGAAAAAGTAGGCGATGTAGAAGAAAGCGTAAATGAAGGACGAACTAGAGAAGAGAAAATAAAAGAGAGAGAAGTAGCAGTCGAAGCTTATCCGAAAGAAAGTTCGAATTCACAAGGGAAATTCCTAAAAAGACTCATGTATGATTCAGTGGAGGATTCGTTGATGCAAGAAAAAGAAGAACAGAACCAACCCTTTCAAATTCAACCAATTGTGAAGGCCATGGTAAACCATATCCCAGTCAATATTGTAATTGATAGCGGAAGTGAACTGACTGCGATCTCAGAAAATTTATTCATGCAGTGTAATGCCAATGAGGGACTACCAGTTCTGAAAACAAGTAAGATTAAAGTAAGAGGTCCTATTAGAAACAATGCTGCGGAAGTTACGAGACAAACAAGGTTAACTCTTTCGTGCCAAGGTCAAAAGATCGAAGCCAACTTCGTGATTATACCTAAACTAACTGTAGATTTGATTATAGGTGCAGATTTTTTAAATGAGAGACGAGCGATAATAGATATGGGGAAAGGTAGCGTAACATTCGGGAATGTCACACTTCTCTTTGAGCAAAAGCTAAAATTAGAAGTAATACCAGTTATAAACAAACAATTAAGAATGATGCGAGATAAAGAGGATGAAGAATTAGAATGGTATGCACAAAAGAAGGAATCGCCTCAACTCATGTTAGAAGTCCATAAAGAAATCAACCCAAAATTGCAAGAAGTTCGCGGTATTTCGGAACACAGTAAAAGAGAATTAGAGTGTATTTTACGAGATAAAGCAGAGGTATTTTTACCTAAGACTGGCAGTATTAAACACTTTCAGTACAAGTTTGAATATTAATTTTATTACTGGTAAATAATCAGCACAATATTTCAAAGTTATGTTGAAGATAAGATCGTCAGGAGAAAGAAGAATGAAGAGAGAGGAACGTGGGAAAAAGAAAGTAGTTTCCATAATAACACAAGACTACCATAGATTAAGGTGAATGGATAAAGCGTACATAGTCTAACAGCATGAAATACTAATATGCTATACACCACGACACTACACAAAAAAAAAACGAGTTTGACGATTCTTGAGTAGACGTTAAGACTCCAAATATCGTAGAATTGTAACATGGAAAAGGCGCCGAAATTTGTAAAGCTTTTTAAGAAGGCGTATAACAAGTAGGTACTAGACATATGTTAGATGATTGTAAGTAAAACTTTTTGTAAGAACCATTGTAATAACTCCAGCAAGGAAGAGATGCAACGACCCACAAGTTGCAACGCGAAATGTATCAAGAAAGAATAGGACGTAATTAGCAAGACACGATTCCTACATAGCAGGAGCGTCGAGAGAAGGGAATGGACATCGAAACCAACTGAAGGCCCTTGTAGCGAAAGTGGGCAATAAATTTGCCCGCTAGGTAGAACATTGCTGGGATGGAACAGGAAGCCGCACAGTGACAGCCCTGCAGAGGCGCCACGGGACGCCAGGACACCGGATTTTCACCGCTCGTAAACCCCAGGGCGCCCCAGACTCAGCGGAGCGAGCAAAAAACGGCCCGACTAGAAGACCGCTTGGGCAAGCCACCGCTGGCAAAAAATATGCGTAAAAGTCACACTACTGCTATTAAACAGCACGCTGATGCACGAAACTGAAAAAGAACTTCCACAAAGTAAAAATGACACGCCCAAACAGTTTATCAAACTGTTACTAGGAGGAGCACTTCAAAGCGACTAGTTATCAATAAATATTTCCATATCCTGCCCAGAGAAGAACCAAGAAGCAAGTAAGAAGCAGAGAAAAAGCAGGAAGAACAGAAGTTGAAGATTCGCAAGATTGAGACCAAGAATGAAGATGGGCGAAGAATAGACGACATACCTTCCCAAATCCCTATCCTATTGTAAACTAGTCGTCTGCGAAGTATTACAACGAAAAACGACCGCATTCAGCGACACATAAAGATGACTTTCACGCATACAAAGCCAGTAAACCACGAGATTCTGCACTCACAGCTCCATTCCATTATGGGACCTCCACAACAGCAACACACACTTGCAAAGCCAACAAGGAACGACGAACGAAGCTGTACATCAAATGCTTGCCCACATCCATCTCGCTCAAGTCCATCACCTTCGTGCAAAAAACACTCGCCAACCTCATGCTTGAACATTCATAGGATTGTGTGAATGCGTGAAATCAAATTATGTGATGTAGGAATTGTGCAAAAGAAACGTGTGAAAAACTAAATAAGTTAAGCACACCAGACAGCTAATAAACTAAAAAATAAGTCATTGACTATGGACTTAAGTAAAAAATAGACTGTCGATAAAAACAAGTCATTAGTTCTGAAATTGACAGTATATAATGAAACAATATGCCACCTCTTTACTCCTCATAAAAATAAAAGAATAACTATATTTTACTTATTTCCTCCTTATAAAAACAAAGAATAAAAAATTATCTTGTTGGATGTTTTTCCTTTCTTTAACATTTGTACCATTTATTAGGATAATACCTCAAAATGTATGTATGTATATTTCTTTGTCAAAACATTTTTTTAGCATTTGTAAAATTTATTAGGATAATATCTCAATACTTGTGTATGTATGTTTCTTTGTCAAAGTAACTTTTGGAAATAATTCGTATTTGTTAGTGTAACAATGTTGAAATGAGTGTCTCGAAACAAAAAAATTTTACTTGTATGTGATATTTAGAAATTGTGTTAGGAATAGATTTTACTCAATTACTACATTTATAAAAAAAAATATTTCTAAGAAAATCGATGTGAAAGACTCCTCACTTTCTATAACAAACTTATTAAAAAACAAACTTCACACTATTATAAAGAAAGAAAATAATTAAAAATTAATAATAGCATAAAAATATTCTTCTCTTGTCATTTTCAATTATAATGTGGAAGAATATAAAAATATAAATTAGTCATACAAACTAGCATAGAACAGAATAACGTGGCTGAAGAGTAGGCAACAAAATTTAGACATCGGAATAATTTTTGACTGACTTAGACAACGATTCAATCATTGCCTAAATTCAGTGCAAAAATTAAGTTCGAAGGGTGGTGATATGTAAGGTGTCAGGCAAATCCAACACCTTCCATGAAAACCCTGACATGATAAGCAAATCCAGTAGTATGTCACATAGCTCGGAATAAATCGTGACATTAAATTAACCAAAGTAATACGAGTAACGAGTGAGCAAATGGAATACCACAGACTAACACAAGAATGCCTAAATGCATGTCGTACCTTCCCACCGTGAGGCAGACGCAGTTCCGAGGGGAGAAACGAGAACAGAAGCCGAGAACAAAACCGTGTTAAGCTAGAAGGCCCTACGATAAGGGACGGACACCCACGTCTCCCGCTAACCACTAGGGCTCACCACCCGCACGTTTTAGCGTGAGACTGTTTCGCGTCTCAGGTACGTCAAGGACAACCCCCAGCCCGTGTTAAAAGCTAGAGCCCTCCAGAAGAACAGTATAGCTCTCACGATAACGCTAAAAGGACCACACCAGCTGCAGGTTTTAGCGTGAGACTTTTTAGCGTCTCTGTTACGATGCAAACTTTAAAAAACATTGCTCCACCACGAAAAGTATAACGTTTCTCATTGGATAGACAGAATTTTTGTAGGCGGAGCTTAAGGTTAACATTGAGACCCTGACTGGTCAGATGAAAACATAGCCAGACAGTTTTTTTAAACCAACTTCGGTAAATTGTAGTAAGGAGAAGTTAGAGGAGGAGTTGGTTCCGAGACTGCGAACTGGATGGCTGCTGCGCCGGCCGCTGACGCCCTGACGCTGCTTAAACACCGACAAGGTAATGAACGCACGTGATGCCGCATTTTTGAGCGCATAAGGCTTCACTCAGAACTGCAGAAGTCTCATCTGCTACACCCCCTTTTTTGCGTAATACTAGTGTCGATCGTTAGTGAAAACTCATGGTGTTCACATTTGCCACTTGAAGTAAAGATCTGAAACGCGATGATTTTTCTATTTTATAGTTATTGAGAAGCCACATCAGCTACTGTAATTTACGACAGGTTAGATAAGTAATTAAAGATAACTGAGGGTCACTGTAGACCATTTTGATAGTTTTCTCTTTTGTGAAACTTAATTTAAACCTAGATTATAGATGTGATATGGCATAGGTCATCGTTCAATCGATTGTAGAACTTGGAATCTCATTTAGGGAATATTCGTTCACATTTTTGTTGAACGCAGTTGGTTTTTACCATCCTGTATTAAAACATTTCCTTTTATCAATAGTGCAATTTATAAACGATGTTTTGTGAATAGAATAAAATTTCCAATGGTAAACTTAACTACTTTTTCGACGTTATTTTACCAGCTAACTAAAAATAGGAAAGCCTTGAACCCTTTCCACTAAATTTAGTTAGTATTAAGATTCTTTTACAGGGAGTGCAGTGGAGCTGACGCTGAGATCATTTAGTACTTGGTTATATCATCGCTAGTCTCACTGAACTCTTCTGAATTCTACATGTCATGTGTGGTCTGGCGTCTCCTTGCCAGCAGCAGGTCCCAGGTTCAAACTAGTTAATTCCCTAAAAAACACGCTCAGAGCGTCGTTGCGCAAAAGTGGTAGGGAGACACGATATAGAACAATCAGACACCACCATGAATGTTTAGAAATGTATAAAAAAAAATGTTTCAAATGGCTCTGAGCACTATGCGACTTAACTTCTGAGGTCATTAGTCGCCTAGAACTTAGAACTAATTAAACCTAACTAACCTAAGGACATCACACACATCCATGCACGAGGCAGGATTCGAACCTGCGACCGTAGCGGTTACGCGTTTCCATACTGAAGCGCCTAGAACCGCACGGCCACACGGCCGGTTAATATATAACAAATTAATAAACAGTTATCATATCACTTTTACCGTTTTACTAGTAATGCATTATGGAAAATGATCTACTATGGGAAATTTAAAGCTTAGATGGTAGTATGACAGTAGTATGACATTCTTGAACGACATGGCTTTTCCTGCGGAAGGGGACTCTTGGAGGTTCGTCGAGTCCCGCTTCCCCAGAAAGTCTAAGATCAGTGTATTTCTGTAATGTAAGCTGTTACTAAATTAAATTTAGAAGCTATTTACGTGTTGCTTATCTATAGTTACAATCCTTATACATTTTCTATCGTTGTCTAATGTTCTATATATATATATGTATATATATTTTTATTCTTCATTGCTCTATTATTTACTTTTGCTTGTTTTGTGTATACATCTTATCTTGCTCTGAGTTTGTTGAGGAACCCAAAGCAGTGGTTGTGTTACTGTCGGAAGCGTTCCATATGCTGTGTTGTGTTGTAGGGTGGTTTCCTATTCTCCGTCTAATGTAAGGTTATTCCTGTCTTACCCTTTGTTGTGTGTCATTGTCATGCTGTTGTGGTCCTATGTGTCTACAAATGTCACAGTGTAATGTGATGTGTTCCGCTGTGTTGATTTCTCCACATGCGCATGTGTCCGTGTCACGTAGTCCAACACGGTGGAGATGTTCTGGGTACGGTCCATGCCTGTAAGAAAGTGGACTGTACCACGTGTCGGATCTATGTATTTCATGCTCGTTCGTCCTCGAATGTTCCGGAAAAATGTGTGAACTCTGCGGCCTTTGTCTGTTGTATTCCATTCGGTCTGCCAGGTGTCATTCCGCCATTCATGAAGGTGTTTCTTGTCAATAATTTGTTGGCCCGTAATTTTCTATACTTTATCCTGTCGTCTCTTTTTCATCCAGTATGCTGCATATCTGAAACATACGGTAGCGTCTATTGGGTATACACTCTAGACGACGCATAATAGCTCTATAGATGTTGTCCAAAATGCTCCTAACGTTCTACAAAAGATGCTTCTCTGTCCGCGTCGTACGATGGTTTTGTGTGATGTCAGGCAGAGACGATGGGCGCATGTGCTGGCTGCGAAGCTCAGAATTGACTCAAATGAGGCGATATGGTAGGTTCGTACTATCTGTAGTGGTAGTCTAAACTGTGCTTTGTTGAGAATGGCTAGTTTCATCGCTTTGTCAGTTTGTTGCTATTTGATGTTTGTTGTTGTTGCACCGGCTATTGACTTTTTTCAGCATCTGTGTTGACTTTAGTTCAAGATTTGCTCTTGAGTTGGCCGGTGTAATTGCCATTACGTTGTCTGCATACGCAATTACTACCGTCAACCTGTTGTCCTTATGAAGAGTGTTTAAAAGACGTTCTACAGCTGTATCCCACAATATGAGACCGCATATACACTCCTGGAAATTGAAATAAGAACACAGTGAATTCATTGTCCAAGGAAGGGGAAACTTTATTGACACATTCCTGGGGTCAGATACACCACATGATCACACTGACAGAACCACAGGCACATAGACACAGGCAACAGAGCATGCACAATGTCGCCACTAGTACAGTGTATATCCACCTTTCGCAGCAATGCAGGCTGCTACTCTCGCATGGAGACGATCGTAGAGATGCTGGATGTAGTCCTGTGGAACGGCTTGCCATGCCATTTCTACCTGGCGCCTCAGTTGGACCAGCGTTCGTGCTGGACGTGCAGACCGCGTGAGACGACGCTTCATCCAGTCCCAAACATGCTCAATGGGGACAGATCCGGAGATCTTGCTGGCCAGGGTAGTTGACTTACACCTTCTAGAGCACGTTGGGTGGCACGGGATATATGAGGACGTGCGTTGTCCTGTTGGAACAGCAAGTTCCCTTGGCGGTCTAGGAATGGTAGAACGATGGGTTCGATGACGGTTTGGATGTACCGTGCACTATTCAGTGTACCCTCGACGATCAACAGAGGTATACGGCCAGTGTAGGAAATCGCTCCCCACACCATGATGCCGGGTGTTGGCCCTGTGTGCTTCGGTCGTATGCAGTCCTGATTGTGGCGCTCACCTGCACGGCGCCAAACATGCATACGACCATCATTGGCACCAAGGCAGAAGCGACTCTCATCGCTGAAGACGACACGTCTCCATTCGTCCCTCCATTCACGCCTGTCGCGACACCACTGGAGGCGGGCTGCACGATGTTGGGGCATGAGCGGAAGACGGCCTAACGGTGTGCGGGACCGTAGCCCAGCTTCATGGAGACGGTTGCGAATGGTCCTCGCCGATACCCCAGGAGCAACAGTGTCCCTAATTTGCTGGGAAGTGGCGGTGCGGTCCCCTACGGCACTGCATAGGATCCTACGGTCTTGGCGTGCATCCGTGCGTCGCTGCGGTCCGGTCCCAGGTCGACGGGCACGTGCATCTTCCGCCGACCACTGGCGACAACATCGATGTACTGTGGAGACCTCACGCCCCACGTGTTGAGCAATTCGGCGGTACGTCCACCCGGCCTCCCGCATGCCCACTATACGCCCTCGCTCAAAGTCCGTCAACTGCACATACGGTTCACGTCCACGCTGTCGCGGCATGCTACCAGTGTTAAAGACTGCGATGGAGCTCCGTATGCCACGGCAAACTGGCTGACACTGACGGCGGCGGTGCACAAATGCTGCGCAACTAGCGCCATTCGACGGCCAACACCGCGGTTCCTGGTGTGTCCGCTGTGCCGTGCGTGTGATCATTGCTTGTACAGCCCTCTCGCAGTGTCCGGAGCAAGTATGGTGGGTCTGACACACCTGTGTCAATGTGTTCTTTTTTCCATTTCCAGGAGTGTATCTTTCCCCGCTTATAGATGCTCATTCTTAAGGAATTCTTGTTGCAAATAACTATAGCAATTCACTGGGCTACGTAGTAGGCGGGACAACTACTAACTAGACTCCGCTAGCTCAGTGAAATCATCTCGTTAGGGGCTGGCGAATGCTAAAGGATACCTGGTGTCGGCAGGAAGCACCAGAGAACATTTCTCCTCTAACAAAAGTTGTTCCCCACGTCGTGTTCTATCACTCCTAGACGTCTCATGCAAAGACTTTGAATCAGCCAGTATATCTTGACGAAGCTGTTGGTGAATTAATAAAATCTGAAGATAGTAGTGGCCCAGCGGTTCTAGGCGCTACAGTCTGGAACCGCGCGACCGCTACGGTCGCAGGTTCGAATCATGCCTCGTGCATGGCTGTTTGTGATGTCCTTAGGTTAGTTAGGTTTAAGTAGTTCCAAGTTCTAGGGGACTGTTGACCTCAGATTTTAAGTCCCATAGTGCTCAGAGCTCTTTGAACCATTTTTGAAGATGGCAATGAAGCGGTATTTTTCCTTTACTTTTTTGTGTCCAGAGCTGTCAGTTTTTTGTCCCAGTAGTAGGTTAAGTCAAAAGCTGCAGACATGCTTCGCCAGAGGTCGTCTAGCGAATAATGTGCAGGACAATATCAGCAAGTTAGATGCTGTTCCACGTTTTGCGTTTCTCAACTGTCGCACTTATTGACAATACGAAATAAAACACGGTAAAAGAAATGGATCGAAGTCTTGTAGAAAATGCGTATGCCACACAGAAGCAAAATTGCATGGAATCTAATAGAAAGCTCAATGAGAACCCAAAAGAAAGCACAAAAAGACTAGAGTAACACCTATCAAATTGTACAACTACTATGGAATGACAAGGCCATCAAAAAATGTGAGAAAAGTAAGTTACAGCGTGATATCCACTCTGAAATCCGAAACTTCTCCTCTTTTTTAATAATAAGACAAGTAAATGAGGGTATAAACTCTATGAAAAACGGAAAGACGGCTTGTTTTGATGTTGTGTGTTTGTGGAACTGGTAAAGCATTTCAGACCAAATGCCAAAAGCTGGGCGTAAATTCTGTTTAACTACTGCCGAGATACCTTTAAAATCCCTAAACTATTGAAGAAGTCCGAAGGTAATAACATTAATAAAAATAGGAAAAAAGCCTGACTCACCAAGCAACTATCGGCCCATATTCCTTTTGTTCCACCTCTTCAAACTCTATGAAAGACTGAACCTTAAACGAACTGATAACATCATTGATTCAAAGTTACCTCCTCAGGCAGTTGGCTTCAGGCCAGGTAAATTTTGTACTGGCCAGATATTGGCACTCACAGAGCATATAGAGGAGGGATACGAAAATAAATTAGTAGCGGGCTTGGTTTGGTCAATCTAAGTGCCGCCAGTAAACTGCCGGAAACCATTACTCAAAATCAGCTATCAACTAACAAAAGTTATAGGATCCTTGTTGCAGAACCGACAGTTCTACGTCACTCTGGAAGCGGAAAAAAGTCGCTGAAGGAAGCAGAATTGCGGCCTTGTTCAAGGAAGTGTTCTAACTCCAATCCTGTTCACTGTATACACGAAAGATCGGCCAGTACCTAACGATACGAGACTCTAACTTTATGCTGACGGTTTGGGTATCACAGATCAGGTAAGTACCCTTGAGGAAGTAGAGGTAATGTTCGAGAATACCTTAGGAGCTATGTGAACATATTATGATGACAACGTCCGCTGAAACGGAAGTTTACAATTTTCACCTGCACGCACGCACGCACACACACACACACACACACACACACACACACACAAACAAACAGCAAGTAGAAGGCCGTACGTTAACTGGAATTCGTCTACCCTTGAGCACACAGACCAGCGGAGTGGCGACTGACGGATCCTTCACAAACAAACACGATTGTGCAAAAAAAAAAAAAAAAAAAAAAAAAAAAAAAAAAAAAAAAAAGGTAAGGAACCATGGCGTTAGAAAGCTAACTGGGAGTAAATGGGGCGCCAACCTATTGTGCTTAGAACAACTGCTTCAGCACTTTGCTTTTCCGCAGCTGGCCGGCCGGTGTGGTCGAGCGGTTCTAGGCTGGATGTGTGTGATGTCCTCAGGTTAGTTAGGTTTAAGTAGTTTTAAGTTCCAGGGGACTGAAGACCTTAGAAGTTAAGTCCCATAGTGCTCGGAGCCATTTGAACCATTTTTATTTTCCGCGGCTAACTATGTATGTACTGTCTGGTCGAGATCGGCTCATGCAAAGAATATCGACGTAAGCCTTAAATCTGCAAACTAGTCGCACGATGCATGAAGCCACTCCACTGGAAAAGCTGTACCATATTCTAGGTTTCAGCAGTCCCAAGTCTCGTAGGGTAGTTCATGAACATACCGAACAGTTTAAAAATATATCTGATGAGCGTCACTATACGGTAGCCTTTATAGATTGAAGGACGAAAATCAAGAAATTTGTTCCTCAATTACACTTTGTACAAACCCCCTGTCACCTACCCTATTTCAAAAAGTCCAGCAAACAAGTCATGGAATATGTTAAACGGTAATTTGAACATTGCAATTTTTAAGCCATCTTGAACGTAATACATACTTCACCAGCATCCAATTTCTCATGGGTGTTCTTAGATTGCACTGCATACAACGGCATTTACGCTGTTCTACAGATCTTCTTAAATAACGAGCAGAACACATTTTATTATCGTTACTGGTTTTCCTCTTCAGAATCGCTTCCACCTTCTTGGGCGTTCTGTAACCGCAAATTCCGCGCCATTTTAACACAATGTAAAGAATGTAATTTTCTTTGTCCTGCTTCTACGGAATGGCTCTCACCTCGAACGATCGATACAAATTTTCTGCCCGCCTGGACGGTGACGAAATAGCGAGGGGCGCTGGTGAAATAATTAATCACTGGGAAGCTAACGAGGCTCGGCAGATAAGACGTGGCGCGGTTTGCGGACGGTTCCCGCGCCACCTGGAACCGGAATCAGATAAGGCCGGCCGGCCGCCTTATTAGCCCTGGCTACTGCCCCACCACAAGAGGGCTCTGTCAACTCGGCCATTTTGTCATTCTTTCAGTACCGCCGAGTCCCCTCTGCCACCAACTTCCGTTCTTTCTAATTTCATATAGTTTCATTACCAGCGACGTCAGATGTCGGAAACGCAGGAAACGCGTATTGCAAATGCACTAAAGGCACGAGACAGCTTCTGTGAGAAAGTTTCGTTCAGTTCCTTCAGGGTGCCTTGGCACGCCATGGTATAAAATTTACGGCCAATACTCGAGGTTATTTATTCGAGTCAGAAACAAGTAAAGTACGTGGCAGTTACCATTAAAAACAAATGGAAGAATTATCATGGCAATTACCATTAAAAGCAAGTGAAAAAATTATCAAGCTACACTACTGTTGACCAACTTCATGCAACTTCAGCTGCGCTCGGAGTCGCTAGCAAAAGATCTCCAGGGCAAGATGTTGGGCACAGCTGACAGCCCAGTAGATTTATAAATGCAAACTGAAGTGACGAATGAAAATTTGTATCAAGGCTGGGAGATTCGAACCCAGATCTCCTGGTCATTAGGCAGATCTCTAACCACTATCACATTGTGGCACAGTGGCTTTGTATAACTGCGTGAACTACCCTAGCACACGTCTCTCCTCAACCCAAATTCCCATTCACACCTGAGCCCACTCGGTTTTCTCCCTAAAGTTGATTAGGCTGCGGAGGGAGGGGAGCTGGAGCAGTCCGTGAAATTGTGCTAAGACACTGTGCCAGGATGGCATAGGGGTTAGCGCATCTGCCTGGTGAGTAGGAGACCCGGGTTCGTACGAATTTTCATTCGTCGCTTCAGTCTGCAAATGTACATCATAGATGTCTGACTCTTGGAAAAGGTCTCTGGAACCATACAGTTTCATTTCATTAATCCTATAGGTCTTCCATGGTCTGTTCTTTTCCACAGTCACGATTGGCAGTATCCACAGCGAAGAGCCATTTCTGATGATTGTTCCTGGATCTTCCAGATCCAGAAGGTAGTCGGTTGAGTAACCTCGGATCTTCCAAGTCCAGAACGAAGACGGTTGAGAAACCTTCATACAATCCATTTCTGTTCACGACCAGGTAGGAGCTCTCCGAAGGAACAGGCCAGGTAGAGCCATTCTGAAGTCGACAAATCCACAGTTGTTTCCTTGAGCTAGGTGCTGTTGTCTGCAAGACTTAAGTTCTCTTGAGAAAACTTCTTCTGGACCTCAACTTTGCGACTGATGATACGTGTCCACGTAATAGATTGTTTTCCTGGTGTACCGTACTTGTCCTCTCCACTTTGGGAGCAACTTCACGATGATTATCAGGTGGCGTTATGACTGCGAGCTGGTAGAGTTTTATAAGTGTTAGGTTTCACATAACCTGTAATACGTCAATGTGTTTCGTATAGCGCCCTGTCAACTATGTTTGCGTGGGTAAATTTGTACCAGATTGGGCACACATACGCTGCAGTACTATAACGTGTTGCTCTTGTTGTCGTTCTCAGGCTTTGTCGTCGAGAGCCCCATGTGCTACCAGGCATACTGCAAAGACTATTGTTTCTGGCTTCCACCTTCATTCTGCTATTTTCATAACGCTGCCTGTGCGCCAGAGTACGATCCAGAGAGGCTAGGAGATATTGTGAAAAATATAAGAGGTCAGTTTGACCAGGGAGAAAAGTATCTGTAAAAGTTTATGTTTCTTGTCACTCCCGGCCAAACAGGGACACAAGTCCTGCAGCATCCAGTGAATGTGGAAAGAGGGGTTGGTCTTCCTACTAATCCGTCTTAAGTAACTTGTGGTCAGGACCCACTTCATCGCCCTAAATCTGGTGACTTTCTTATAGGGGAACCCATTTTTCAGCACATATTGAAAACATACTTGCGGAAATTCCAGGCAGTAAGCAGCACAGTCATCTGACTGGTTCGATCCAACGGTTCACACCTTTCTATCCTATGCCAGCCTCTTCAACTCCTCAGAGCAGGCACTTACAACCAACGTCCTCAATAACAAAATTCCAATTTCTGTCTTCCCCTTCAGTTTTTACCCTCTGTAGCTCTATTATTCCTTGATTTTTAAAATATATCCAATCACGATATCGCTTCTAGTAGTCAATGTTTTCCATGTTGTTCACTCATCGGTGATTCTACGGAGAATTGTCTCATTTTCCATGAGTTCACCTAATTTTCAACATCCTTCTGTAGCACCAAACCACAAAACGCTTCGATCCTCTCCCTTCTTATGAATGATGTCTTTTCACACGAAATTTTAGTCTCACTCCAGAATCTTTCTTTAACTTCTGTCTTTGCTACTTCGAAGTACAGATTGAACTGTAGGGACAAAAGCCTACGTCCTTATCTTACACCCTTTTGTATCTGATCACTTCTTCTTGGTCTTCCATTCTCAGTTTCTTCTTCACTCTTACACATATTGTATACTAGTAAACTTGACAATGCTACGTGTCTGCTAAATATGTAAAGGAAGTTTGATATACGTCCCAATCTCCTTCTCAACATCTCTCTTATTCTCTTTCCCCCCTCCCCCCCTCTCTAGCCAGTTTCTCTGATTTGAAGCCTTGTTTATTGCAAACCAAAGCTTGATTAGTAATTAAATTCGCTCAAAATGAATGAGAAAATCGGGATAGATCATTGGTGCACTGCATCTGTGAGGACAGTAACTTCAGTGACAGTATTTTCCATAATTTTAGTCTGTGAATTGGTGGGATTACGATTCAGATTATGTTGTAGAATTCCAGTCATAAGCCTATAAGCCATGAGTACAACTTCCCTGTTTTCTGTTAAAACTGACTGCGAGGAAGAAAACAAAACAGCACATTGTTGTGTATACATTTTTTGTTTCAAATTTTATACATGATGTTACGGATATGGGTGGAGATATTGTCATTATTAGCACCCTAATACGTGCCCTTTTGAGGGCGTTAGTTGTTTTTCTCTGCGTGTAAGAGTCTTTCGACAAACACATCACGTAATTTACCGTCTGATGTTTCCTGTACGGACGTACCTGCGTCAGAAATGGATAACCCCTGTCAGTATAGATTTTCCGTTTTTCATCCACATATCCACAATTGAATAGCTGACTATTTGCCCAGAGAAAAATAAACGTTAATGGGATGTTGGTGCTACGTTTACTTAGAGATACTAACCAACCGGAAAACATATTATTCCTTTTCAAATTATTAGCTTTCAAATGAAATAAATACTGATTTAATGTTTCGCAGGACACTGGCCTCATTAATAAAAATATTTGCATTTATACACCTAATACCCTTTGTAAGGAGACAGTGTATATATCAAAGAAAAAATTTGTGTGATGATTTATATAGTTAAATATTTATATAGTTAAAACGAACTGCCAGAAAGAAGAAGAAACTGCACATTTTCGTAGCACAACACTGATTTTTCTTCTTACTGTCGATTATAAAAGAAAATCTGTACGTTGTTGTTTAAAAAAATATGTAACCTACGCCCATCTGAAAGTTTATCGGAGTATCGTGTAAAAATGTAAAATCAGTCAAGAACTTTTCGATATTTTTACAAACAGCGTTTACCTTTTCTCGGTTATAAATAAAGAAATATGTGGTAGGGGATGTAAGTTTCTAAGTAATATCACCAAAAGAACTCAGCTACCAGAATCGCTTTTCGATCAGAAGTACATTCAGTAAAGACCACGTTTCCATGGCTGCAATTAGACTATACACGAGCGAAGCTTCAAGCGCTAAGCTAGGATGAAATAAACGGTAGGTGTTTCAAATATAGTGATTATGTCGAATGACAACTATTTTTACATTTCTTTGTATATAATTGAGGCGACTTATTTGCTTCCTAGTGGTGAGTAGATTGTGCAGAAGCAGTTTTTGTCTATTTAAAGAATCTTTATTCCGTTTCATTGGTGTGCTGCACAGCTGTTATTTAATGATCTGGAAGCATCATACAATGGTACAGCTATTTTTTGTAACATAGCATTACATTCTTTAATAAAATCTTTTTCGTTACAGTTTGTTTTAACTATAGCTCATGAGTAAATGTTGTGGGATAGAAGCGCTGAGTGAAATTTGGTGGTTTCTTTACATATTGTTGAGAGCAGATTTGTCGAATCACGTTTGGGGGATAAATTGCGTGTGTGTTGTGTGTGCGCTTGGAGGAAGTGTTTTTACTGTCTGTTTCATTAGCGAGCTGAAGAATTTCATCGACTGAATTACATAATGTTGCTATGTAATGTTTTAACACATCTAGAGTTATTTTTAATAAAGCCTCTTTCCTCGTCACATTTATTACATAATATGTAACCACATCATCTGGGTTTTGAGATTTATTTGCAATAAATTCTGTTGGAAACATTTTGTACAGTTCATATCAAAGGAATGTTTCTGCGAAGTTATGTGAGCCGAGGTGCAGCAGCGACATGTAGCGTGCCAGACTGCACGCACGTGACTCGTCGCTGCCAGGCAGTATGTTTCATGTTTTTAAAGTTTCAACATGCTGGTGTAATTATGTTCATGGCACAACGAAATTTTTTTGTTTTGTTTTTTGCTAAAGCTTGTATGGCTTATTAATGTGACTGTATCAGCTATATACGCAATGACACGAACTATGTCCCCTCCCTCCGGATGTTCGAGTCCTCCCACGGGCATTGGTGTGTATGTGTTGTCATTAGCGTAAGTTAGTTTAAGTAGTGTGTAAGTCCAGGGACCGATGACCTCAGCAGTTTGGTCCCTTAGGAATTCACACACACGAGCTATGTAGTGTACTGGATTTAATCAGGTACAGAAATGATGTCATATTTGCTAATAGTGATTTCTGAGTCTGTATTTTGTGTATTTCGGGGACATTGTAGATCAAGCTACCTTTTGCATGTTTATTACTTTTTGGTCGAAAATGGTCATCGTTGATCGAAATCAATTACCTGACTATAAAACTTTTGTGATTCGTGACTGAATTTACATCAAACTAAACTGAATATTCTGTTTAATCAGGTCGCAGCTGGTGAGAATCATTCCATGAACGCATTTGTTTGTAAGCTAACGCCTGAAGAGGACTGTGTGGTAAGGAGTTATATTGAATTTAATGTTGAATATTTAGACTGCTGTCCTCATAAAAACATAGATGTGGCTCACGTAAATTCTATATTAGTATGGAAAACTGAATATATTGATCTTAAGCCTTGTTTCGAACGTACAGAGAACAAAGTGCGTTCCTGTCAAGCAGAAGGAGTCATCTCTTAGGGAAACAGTGAAGCTTGTTATTACGGTAAAAGAAAATACGTGCGAGGCTAGTGATTGTCAGTTTGAACAGATTTATTATTAAAATTTGTAAGTTGTTTATGCTCTTAAAAAACCTAAGTATTAATTTAGGACTGTTAGTTTCTTATCTAAATTATCTAAGTCAAAGGTATTCTTATATTTCCTGTGTAACTTTCTCACATTGTAGTTCGCGTCGTACTCACCTCTGCAAAAATGACTCGGTCATCAGGAAAATGAAAAGTGAAGAACTTGTCTCCATTTATAGACAAACCCATAATACACTCCTGGAAATGGAAAAAAGAACACATTGACACCGGTGTGTCAGACCCACCATACTTGCTCCGGACACTGCGAGAGGGCTGTACAAGCAATGATCACACGCACGGCACAGCGGACACACCAGGAACCGCGGTGTTGGCCGTCGAATGGCGCTAGCTGTGCAGCATTTGTGCACCGCCGCCGTCAGTGTCAGCCAGTTTTCCGTGGCATACGGAGCTCCATCGCAGTCTTTAACACTGGTAGCATGCCACGACAGCGTGGACGTGAACCGTATGTGCAGTTGACGGACTTTGAGCGAGGGCGTATAGTGGGCATGCGGGAGGCTGGTTGGACGTACCGCCGAATCGCTCAACACGTGGGGCATGAGGTCTCCACAGTACATCGCTGTTGTCGCCAGTGGTCGGCGGAAGGTGCACGTGCCCGTCGACCTGGGACCGGACCGCAGCGACGCACGGATGCACGCCAAGACCGTAGGATCCTATGCAGTGCCGTAGGGGACCGCACCGCCACTTCCCAGCAAATTAGGGACACTGTTGCTCCTGGGGTATCGGCGAGGACCATTCGCAACCGTCTCCATGAAGCTGGGCTACGGTCCCGCACACCGTTAGGCCGTCTTCCGCTCATGCCCCAACATCGTGCAGCCCGCCTCCAGTGGTGTCGCGACAGGCGTGAATGGAGGGACGAATGGAGACGTGTCGTCTTCAGCGATGAGAGTCGCTTCTGCCTTGGTGCCAATGATGGTCGTATGCGTGTTTGGCGCCGTGCAGGTGAGCGCCACAATCAGGACTGCATACGACCGAAGCACACAGGGCCAACACCCGGCATCATGATGTGGGGAGCGATTTCCTACACTGGCCGTACACCTCTGTTGATCGTCGAGGGTACACTGAATAGTGCACGGTACATCCAAACCGTCATCGAACCCATCGTTCTACCATTCCTAGACCGCCAAGGGAACTTGCTGTTCCAACAGGACAACGCACGTCCTCATATATCCCGTGCCACCCAACGTGCTCTAGAAGGTGTAAGTCAACTACCCTGGCCAGCAAGATCTCCGGATCTGTCCCCCATTGAGCATGTTTGGGACTGGATGAAGCCTCGTCTGACGCGGTCTGCACGTCCAGCACGAACGCTGGTCCAACTGAGGCGCCAGGTGGAAATGGCATGGCAAAGCCTTTCCACAGGACTACATCCAGCATCCTTACGATCGTCTCCATGGGAGAATAGCAGCCTGCATTGCTGCGAAAGGTGGATATACACTGTACTAGTGGCGACATTGTGCATGCTCTGTTGCCTGTGTCTATGTGCCTGTGGATCTGTCAGTGTGATCATTTGATGTATCTGACCCCAGGAATGTGTCAATAAAGTTTCCCCTTCCTGGGACAATGAATTCACGGTGTTCTTATTTCAATTTCCAGGAGTGTATGACTGCGGTGCTCCCGTAACCTTAAGGCAGAATTCATGTATATTTTAAATAATGCTGGAGTGCTCACATGTCCTTGTCGTAGCCCTTTGGTCAGTGGAATCTGACTCGGTCATCAGGAAAATGAAAAGTGAAGAACTTTTCTCCATTTATAGACAAACCCATAATATGACTGGGGTGCTCCCGTAACCTTAAGGCAGAATTCATGTATATTTTAAATAATGCTGGAGTGCTCACATGTCCTTGTCGTAGCCCTTTGGTCAGTGGAATCTGACTCGGTCATCAGGAAAATGAAAAGTGAAGAACTTGTCTCCATTTATAGACAAACCCATAATATGACTGGGGTGCTCCCGTAACCTTAAGGCAGAATTCATGTATATTTTAAATAAGGCTGGAGTGCTCACATGTCCTTGTCGTAGCCCTTTGGTCAGTGGAATCTGACTCGGTCATCAGGAAAATGAAAAGTGAAGAACTTGTCTCCATTTATAGACAAACCCATAATATGACTGGGGTGCTCCCGTAACCTTAAGGCAGAATTCATGTATATTTTTAATAATGCTGGAGTGCTCACATGTCCTTGTCGTAGCCCTTTGGTCAGTGGAATCTCGCCAGACATTTTTGTACTCTACAAGTTACGTCACTATACAAAGCTCTAACAGCCTGAATATGTAAAAGACTTACTCCATTATATTACACAGTAGTCTGCAATTTACAGAAGGGAGTGCTCTTATAGGCTCTCCAAAGATCAATGAAAACCATATGGGCCTCTAAATTCCTGGCCAGTCTTTTTTCCGCAATCTGTTTTAGGCACAACATATTGTCTGTGCGTTATTTTCTATCACAGAACCCACTTTGCTCTTCTTCCTCCGCACTCAGTGGTTTGATTCTCAATATTAGTTTTGCCATAAAATCTATCGACTGAATTTGTTGCGTTAACTCCTCTATAGTGAGAGCATTTATTCGTGTCACCCTTCTTATGCATGTTGGGTATGTATGAAAAATTGGAAATTTGTGGTAAGGTCTTATGGAACCAAACTGCTGATGTCATAGGTCCCTAAGCTTACGCACTACTTAAACTAACGCTAAGGACAACACACACACACACACACACACACACACACACACACACACACACACACACACACAGTCATCAGCCATGCCCAAGGGAGGACTGGAACCTCCAAAGGGGTGAGGGGGGGGGGGGGGGAGGGGGGAGCCGCCCGGACCGTGACAAGATGCCCTGGACCACGCTACTACCCCGCGAGGCGGTCTGTATGATCTACATATCTACATCTACACACACAGTTCGCAAGCCAGCGTACGGTGAGTGCCATAGGGTACCCCGTACCACCACTAGATATTTACTTCCAAGTTCCACTCGCAAATAGAACGAGGAAAAAACAGTAGTCTATATCCGTCCTTATGAGCCCCAACTCCTCTCACACGAAATGTATGTTCGTGGCAGTAGCACCGTTCCGCAGTCTGCTTGAGATGTCAGTTCTAAACTTTTCTCATTACTGTTTCTCGAAAAGATTGTCACCTGCCCTCCAGGGATTCCCACTTTGTGTTGTTCGAACCTGCCGGTAAAAAATTTAGCAACCAGTGTCTGAACTGCCTCCACATCTTCCTGCAGTCTGAGCTTGAGGATCCCAAACACTCGAGCAGTGTTCTAGAATGGGTCACACTAGCGTCCAACATGCGGTCTCCTTTACAGATGATCCACGTTCCTAAAATTCTCCCAATGAACCGAGGTCTGCCATTCGTCTTCCCTGCCAACCCACATACGCTCGTTCCATTTCATATCACTTTGCAATGTTACGTCAAGCAGGGAATCATTAACATTGTATCCGAACATTACGAGTTTGTTTCTCCTACTTATCTGCTTTACCTCACATTTTTCTACATTTATAACTAGCTGACAGTGATCAAACCAAATAGAAATTTTGTCTAAGTCATCTTGTATCCTCCCACAGTTACTCAATTTCGACACCTTTCCATACACCACAGCATTATCAGCAAACAACCGCAAATTGCTACCCACCCTGTCCGCCATATCATTTATGTGTATAGAAAATAATAATGGTCCTATCACGTTCCCCCGGGACACTCCTGACGATATGACGTTTTCCATTCTTCCGGTAATTTTCCCCCCTTCTGGAAGTTATCGAATGCATTGGCCGCTCCGGACGTTTACCTGGTTCACTTTTGAACAGTTCCATACGAATGCATTTGAACATGTAACGGATTCCAATAGAAAAAGAAGTAAGGGTACGTCATCCTATCTGCCATCCCCTAGTTATGTCCCAGTGCACCTGAACCATTACTAATCAAAGTGGCTCTGTCATCTGTCATCAGCCTCCGGGATAAGACACAGATTCTAGTTGGTTATAAGTGAAACTCCATCCTCGATTTTCCAAATATAAAAAAAAAATCGTTTGTTTTCCGTTAATGTGTGCTTTCCTCTGACGATGACATAGTAAAATTAAGTTATCGGAATTCTCGTCAGCTTTTAGTACCTTATTTTGCACGAGCAGCGCTTCAGATCCGCAGAGGTCATAATTATAGCCAACCCTGGGCTATCAGCGTTAACAGGCGATTCCAATCGCGCACGGACTGTGCCAGCTATCGATTTGCGATTTCTCCGCCATGAATTTTTTATTTCCCTAATGCTCCTCCACTCTCATAATGGTCTTGTTCCATCTTTCGCAGCGTAATGGCAACGCCAGTTTTAAGAAAATGTTTACATCCGCTCCGAAAGATAACTTGGCAGAAAAAGGCGTAGGATAAATGCTCGTGCAATCATTTATGAAGGCAAAAATTGCAGGCTTTCCCGGTATAAACAGTTCCCTTTTGTTTCAGACCGCGCATCGTTATTACGGTTAATAGCGCGTGCAAGACTAAACGGCTTTTGAATAATTTTGTACAGTGGTCGCCTGTTCCCCTTTTTTAGTCTGCTGAAGTTTGTCTTTGCACAAGTTGCGGTACCCTCTTTTACACGCTGTGTTGTTGACTCGTGCTTGTTTCTTTCTGGAAATGACGGTATAATTATAATGTCGGCAGAGCCTCCATGCCGCTCTGGTACGACGCTGCTGTGGTAGCTTCAGACAATAGCTGCAGAACCGAAGTAGGCCTACAGGAAACCAACGCATGTTGTACAGTCCGGAAATTGTCATCCAGAATAAGCATCTGACAGAAACAGTCATCGAGTATAATTATCACCTCGAAAAAACCACGCTGTAACCATGAAACTTGGCGCGCGCTGTAGCCACGCGGTCTGGGGCGCCTTGCCACGGTTCGCGCGGCTGCCCCCTTCGGAGGTTCGAGTCCTCCAACGGGCATGGGTGTGTATGTTGTCCTTAGTGTGAGTAGTGTGTAAGCCTAGGGACAGATGAACTCAGCAGTTTGGTCCCATAGGAACTTACCAGCACCACCATGAAACTTATTTTTAGTCCTCTACATATTCACTATTCAATGAGACACATTTTCCCAAAGACAGATGAGTTAGCGGAAACCTTAGTTGTAGATGTCTGCATTGTGTTCAGAAAACGCTCCACCTCAAAAACCATATTGTGGTCGTTCTGGAGTCTCCTACCATGCCTTCTTTTAGAGGAAAAAGTCACTGTGGTTCTTATTAAGAGATTACAGAAGTGTGGCTAATTTTGCTAGCCTAAGGAACCAGCATGTGTGACCATGTCCTCTGTGGAAAGAGCTGAAGCACTGTCGTGTAACAGAAATTTCAACTTGGACAACTTCTCGTGACCCTTCCCCTTGACGTCCTCTTGTAATCCTGATAGGAGATGTCGTTAGTATGTGTGACGGTCTGCCCCCTTACATGCATAATCAACTAGTACCACTAATTATACCTTGCTCGTTAATAGTTTGGACTTTGCCTTTCTTGGCATTAGTGAATCCGTACCCTTGCTTGTTTGCTTTCTGATACAAATATCAGTGTCACATGCTTTGTGCACTTCTCACCATAACACACACTGCACACATCAGAATACTCCTGATGGTATGTTACGGATGTTAGTCAGGTTATGCTTACTATTTGCTATTATTTTTTTCTGTAGACATGTCTGAGATGTGCACAGCTCGTGTTCATGCCCTTTATTGTTTGCCATCTTCTATTACGCTACTGCCATTTCTTTTTCTTATTCCATTTACTGGTGTCACTAAGTTCCTGCCTTACTTGCCCTTGAGCGGTAGCAGCAGCGGGTATCGATAAGTGCACTGTCGTACCATCTCTGGAGCTACCGATGCTATTTCCGGGTCTTCATGTGTCTGCAAGTGAGTTCGAGACGGCCCAGCATTGCAGTCGGGGACGGAACCCCAGTGAGGTCGGCACAGGCAGTACCAGCGGGGACGACCGTTGGTTGATCATTCGATCGCTCGTCTCATCGACGACCTTCATGTGGAGAGACGTCAGTAGTGTTACCTCTCCATGGTTGAGTCGGAGCCAGTGTCTCTGGGACGTCGTCCGTCCGAAGGAAGAGAGTCAGTTGGCGACGGAGCCCGAATGAGGTGGGCACAGCCAGTACTAACAGGGCCGACCGTCGGTTGGGCGGTCGGTCGTCTCATCGACGAATTGTATTTGGGTCAGTTCCTTCCTGTGTAGAGACGTCGGTAGTGTTACCTCTGCATGGTTGGATCGGAGCCAGTGTCTCTGGGACGTCGTCCGTCCAAAGGAAGAGTCAGATGGCGACGGAGCCCAAAAGAGGTGGCCACAGCCAGTACCAACGGGGACGACCGTCGGTTGGTCGTTCGGTAGGTCGTCTCATCGACGACGTGTATTTGGGACAGTTCCTTCCTGAGAAGAGGTGTTAGTTATGTTACCTCTGCATGGTTGGGTCGGGGACCAGTATTTCCGGGTCGTCGTCTGTCAGAAGGAAGAAAGACAGTTGGGGACAGAGCCCAAATGAGGTCGGCACAACTAGTACCAACGGGGACGACCGTCGCTTGGTTGTTCGGCCGGTCGTCTCATGGAAGACGAGTATTTGGGTCACTTCCTTCCTGAGCAGAGGTGTCGGTTATGTTACCTCTGTGTGGTTGGGTCGGAGCCAGTGTCTCCGGGACCGCTTCCGTCAGAAGGAAGAGAGTGAATGGGAGACGCACCTGCGTTGTGGGCGCTAATATTCTGTGTCATTGTATTGAAATCTTATGGTCGTTTTGCTGGTTGCTTCGAGCGGAACTGATTTGGTTGATTGGTCGTCGGTTGTCTGTCTGTCGGGTTGCCTTTGATTAAGAGATTGTTGGACAGGCTGCCTGTCTCGTCTAGGCGGGAGTTAGTGTTACAATTCCGTGCCGACCCTTGGAACTTCCCTGTTTGAGTTTGTGATTTGGTTAATGTGTGGCCTTAAGCCGAGTTTTATATATCCTAAATTTATGTTCTTGTCTTACCTGTAAGGCGTGAGATTGTTCTGGTAGGGGCCTTGAGCCGAATTTTACATCAGATCTCTTAAGGCCTCAAGCCGTTAAATTATTGTGTTTATGTGTGGCCTTCCGCGGATTATTAATATCTCTTGAATTAATGTTCTTGTCTTGCCCTTAAGGTATACGGTTGTGATGTTTTTGTATGGGTCCTCCAGCCAACTTTTTTTCAATTGCTTTAATATTAGGCCTTCTGCCGTTGGATTAAAACACTTATTGCTTAATATACGGTCTCCAGCCGAGTTCCATTAAAATTTGAAGTGCTAAGGCCTTCAACCTGTTTAGATTAAAGATTTAGAAAATATTTTTGGGTGACACCTCCAGAATTTCTTACTTAGGCCTTGCGTCTTGGATTTTGAGTGTGGCCTTCAGCCGATGTAAGGTTAATCAAAGGAGATCTATTACAATTTTGAGTGTGTTGCATTCTTCTGAAACGTTATGTTTGGACAAATAATGTTTGTATCTTGAGTGCAACTGACAGCAACCTCATTTTGGCCCCTTTCCACAACCTAACCCGTTCTGGCCTGCTAGCCCAAGCATTTCAATGGCCTTCAACCAAAGTGAACCTATAAATGTTACATTAGCGTTTTTCCATTTGGTTTTAACGGATCTGATGATGGCAAGAAGCCAAAATCGATACGAGGCCAGCCGAAGTGGCAGTGCGGTTCTAGGCACTACAGTCTGGAACCGAGCTACCGCTACGGTCGCAGGTTCGAATCCTGCCTCCGGCATGGATGTGTGTGATGTCCTTAGGTTAGCTAGGTTTAAGTAGTTCTAAGTTCTAGGCGACTGATGACCTCAGAAGTTAAGTCGCATAGTTCTCAGAGCCATTTGAACCATTTTTGATACAACGTGTAGTGCAACCACCATTTTTAGAGCTAATGATAAAATAACATTTCCAGCGGTACTGCAACAGGCCATGGCGCAGATCCGACCAGAGTCGACCAGACGCAGTCACCGAATGAAACAATAAGTGAGTCGTGGCGCCTTTGAGTTAGTAGACTATTCTGTCTGGCGCTACTGGCTCGGGTGTAGTACCGACAATCCCTCTTGCGGCCCCATTGCCAATATCTGTGAGGAAGAGTTGGTGCCTGTTGGTTGTGTCCTTAGGTCTTTGTTTGCCGATATATATACATACGGGGTTCGTGGGCCAGACGGGGAAGCACGGAGTTTGCGGATCGGCGGTAGCGTCGAGACAAGAGGTGGTCATGAGGTCCGAGCGGCCGAAGCCAGGAGCTGCTCAAGGAGGGCCAGCGCAGAGCGAAGATACCGAAATACTTCACCGGCGTCAGCGTCGACTACAAGCAGCAGGTCATCCCGTCGGTTGGTTGACAACATTCTCGTTGGACAACCGCTCGTGGCCTGGCTGCCCTCTTCTACCTGGCTTACATCGGCACCACTCAGTAACCGCTGCGAAGCACCGTGTATGCGTGGAACTTCTTGCTGATAAAAGGGAGTAACACTCTGTAATCCTCGTGGTGATTTTTTTCATTGTTACCTACCCTCCATATTATTTTCTGGTTTGTACCCGTCCCTCAGTTTTACTCGGTCGGCCCTGTGGTCATAGATATAGGCAGTAGTATTGTACTAAGAAACTAGTTGTTTGAAAATTTGTCCCGCTATTATATGGCCTTTCCTTTCTCGCTTTTTCCCGATCATTAATGTTCTAATTAATCAGCTCTTGGTCGTAAATAGAACTGCAACAAGTATACTAAGGCACAGTGTAGTGTAACGACGTAAGTTTTGTATAAATGATTTTCTTTTGACATATGACCATGTGCAGACTTCGTCACCAAAGTCAGTTACAAAACACTTCAGAATTATTTAAACTCTTTTTATAAGTGGTCGCTGAATGCTTCTTGAACGAAACTGTAATTAAAACATCATCATTTGAGTCGTATGCGCAGAATTACGTCACTCAGTCCAGTTGGTTTGCGCAAACTTTTTTTTCAATTTAGATGTCATTTGTTTTTTCTCAGACATTATATTAACGCAAGAATCTGCTTTAATAAATATCAAAACCATATTGAATAAACTTTTAAGACTCAAACTCGCGATGAACGTTGTCAAAATTAATAATTTTGTCAAATAAATCAATAATTCTTCATAAATAAATTCTCGGAACACGTATTTAAACTTTTGTAGTATACACTAGATTATTATCTTCCTATATACTAAATATAGACGTGAACCTGAGCCTTGACAAGATAGGACTGAACATTTACAACATGATTCAACTTTATATGACGTCATTGTTGTAGAACCATTACAAATTCTTATTTTTTCAGTTTTCAGAAGCACGACGCAACAACTTGGTTTCAGTATCTTCTGTTGCTGTTTGGCTGTCGACCCGTGACGTATAGTGGCCAGCAATTTTCTCTCTGGTCCCGGCAGCGAAGATGCTGTCTCCGTTCGTTGCGCCGCCCTCTCCGTATATGAAACATAAAAATAAATACAAAACTTCAGATAATTCACAACAATTATAAATATTACAAAATACATAAACAAAACACTATATTAAACTTACATTCACCCGCAAACTGGGCTGACACTGGTGGATGAGTGACGCTTCAGTTTCACGTCCCACTACTACAGGTTGTTGTTAACCAAAACGGGACCTTGCTGTTAACCGGTTCAATTCTTTGATTGTAATTGCATTTCTCACTCATTACTTAATTCCGAACAACCTGTTGTACTAAGCTGTTCGTTTCCGTGTTTGAAAGACCTGGTCATTGTTGGTGTATTTTGATTGGATATTTTGTTTCCGTCGAGTGGGTTCTCTTGTAATAAGTGTTCACAAGTGATGTTTTAAGACGTTCCTTCAGAGCGGTCTTGATAACTGACAATCAGTTTAACCTTGAAAATATTAACAGCCAACTGTCACCAGGGCTTCAGTCAATTAACAGAAGGGCCGGGTTGGGATCCAGTCGCACCTTATGTTGCTGATGAAATTAAGAGGCTGGTTGCTTTGAAGTGAGCCTTATCATTGTCATATTGTTTAACCTTTAAGCACAGGTGCGTATCTTAACCCCAAACCTTTCGACATACAGCTTTCAAATTAAAAGTTAAGTCTTCCGTTTTGAGTAATTAAATCACTCTTGTCATCAGTAGTGCTTATACAGTTTTCATGTGTTGCAGAAGGGCATTTAATAAGGCAAGCTGTGCCCAGCGCGGTAGTAAACACCGCTGTTTCACCCAATAACGAGCGGACTTGAGGTCCGGCCGTCTTGCAATCATTGTCATATTTGCTGCTTTACAATGCAGCACTTCAGATTTCTTTTGCAAAGATTAAAAGCTTATTCAACTTAAGGTTTAAGGTAGAATAATTTTGCAAATTTGTTCATTTTGCTAAAGAAAATTTTATGGTCAAATGCTTAGATTATGCTTAAAACACAGTTTATACATTGTTAGATAAACACACTGTGAAAAGAAAGTTATATTGGTGGGTCCTCCCTTCCACGTTTTCCTTAATTCCAGTAAGTACCACGTATCAATAAGTTTTGAAACAAGTTTACTGATGCCAGTTCCTGTTTATTTAATCCACAACGCGTTTCGGGGTTATAAGTCTCCATCATCAGGTGGGTTTACATTTGTTAGTTTGACACATGTATGTGTAGTGTTACGATTTTGGGTAACTTATGGCACTGTCTACTGGAGAAACAAAAACAATATGACAGTATATGGTCTTGGTGAATTTTTGACTAAAAACTAAACGCACGTAAAGATGAAAATAAAACGTGTAAAATAGAATACCTCCAGTGATCATCTAACATTCTGCGTGGTGTCTGTTTGTTCTATATCGTGTCTCCCTACCACTTTCGCGCAACGACGCTGTGACCGTGTTTTTTAGGGAATTGACTAGTTTGAACCTGGGACCTGTTGCTGGTAAGGAGACTCCAGACTACACATGACATGTAGAATTCAGAAGAGTTCAGTGAGACTAGCGATGATATAACCAAATACTTTATGATTTCAGCGTCAGTTCCACTGCACTCCCTGTAAAAGAATCTTAATACTAACTAAATTTAGTGGAAGGGGTTCAAGGCTTTGCTATTTTTAGTTAGCTGGTAAAACAGCGTCGAAAAAGCAGTTAAGTTTACCATTGGAAATTTTATTCTACTCACAAAACATTGTTTATAAATTGCACTATTGATAAAAGGAAATGTTTCAATACAGGATGGTAAAAACCAACTGCGTTCCCAAAACATGTGAACGAATATTCCCTGAGTGGGTTTCCAAGTTCTACAATGGATCGAAGGAAGTTTCACAAAAGAGAAAACTATCAAAATGGTCTACAGTGACCCTCAATTATCTTTAATTACTTATCTAACTTGTCGTAAATTACAGTGGCTGATGTGGCTTCTCAATAACAATATAACAGAAAAATCATCGCGTTTCAGATTTTTACTTCAAGTGGCAAATGTGACCACCATGAGCTTTAATTGACGATCGACACTAGTATTACGCAAAAAGGGCGCGGGGGGGGGGGGGGGGGGGGGTAACAGATGAGACTTCTGCAGTTCTGAGTGAAACGTAACAGAGACGCGAAAAAGTCTCACGCTAAAACTTGCGGGTGGTGTGGCCATTTTTGTGTTATCGTAAGATCTATACTGTTCTTCTGGAGGGCTCTATTTTTTAACATGCGCTGGGTGGTGGTCTTAACGGTTAGCTGGCGACTTGGGTGTCCATCCCTTATCGTAGGGCCTTCTAACTTAACACGGTTCTGCTCTCGGCTTCTGTTCTCGTTTCTCCCCTCGGAACTGCGTCTGTCTCACGGTGGGAAAGTATAACATGCATTTAGGCATTCTTGTGTTAGTCTGTGGTATTCCAATTGCTCACTCATTACTCGTATTACTTTGGTTAATTTAATGTCACGATTTATACGGAGCTATGTGACATACTACTGGATTTGCTTATCATGTCAGGGTTTACATGGAAGGTGTTGGATTTGCCTGACACCTTACAGTCATGGGTTCCTTTCTCCGTCGTAACGCATCACATGTCATATTTTACAAACAAAGATGGTGTCTGGAAAATGCTTGGTCAAAGAACATATAGAAAAACAGAAACATTATCTCGAAGTACAAAGAATACCTATCATGACGACATTATTACTTCTGAGTAAGTTTAAAGGAATTGTAAAGATATTTGTTTGAATTGCTGAATACATGCGTTCGAATAAATACTTCAAGTGGTATATAAAGCGGTTTCTGTCAAGTTTAAAAGGCTTAAATTTCATATTCGTTTATATAATCTTGTGACATGTTGTAAACGTCAAGTACAATAATTATGTTCCCAACAGTGATAAAATTCTATATAAATAACAATTTTGGCTGGGATTCGGAAATAGGGATGAAAGGATGGAGGCAGAGAGAGAAAGAAATGAGAAAGAGGCAGACAGATAAAGTAGAGAGAGAGATTCAGGTACACTGGATGAAAGGAGCGATTGAAGGAGAGCAAACTTTTTCAGAGCAGGAGCTTCTTAAGATAGTATCTCTTAAATGTAATAACAGGGACAGAGTAATTTATTGGTTAGTGTTTTATAAATATGTAGATAGATATACAAGTTGTACACAGCTGACAGGGACTGCAATCTGTTGGTGTGATGGTATATTTCTAGGTGTGTGTGTGTGTGTGTTTGTGTGTGTGTGTGTGTGTGTGTGTGTGTGTGTGTGTGTGTGTAAATTTAATAATGTAAGCTATAGGTTGTTTTCTTTAGTGTTTGTGTATTTGGAGTGTTTCAAAGGTGTCTAGTTTTTGGCAATTAGGTCGGATTTGTAGGATCCAGATACTTGTGTTATTGACATGGTGTTTTGTTTCATGCTTGTGGATGGTTATTGTTTATGTGTAGCTTCTTTTTTTGGGCTGCCATTATTTTAATCTAGTATTAAATGTACCTGTCTTGCCCATGTAGAAACAATCACAGTCCAAACATTCAGTTTTGTACGCATCCGTATAATGAAGTGGATTCCATATGTTACTGTAGTGAGGTAACTTCTGTCCAATCTTGTTGTCGGTGGTAAAGAATATGTTTATGTGTTTTCGTTTGGAGACATTGGCAATCTGATATGAAATATAACCGAAAAATGGGATTGTATGGAAGACGTTATTTTTTTTTGGTGACGTGTTTATTTCGTCCCTAAGTGACTTGTATGTGTGCATTCCTCAATTTCTCCCCCTCCCTCCTTTTTCTTTACGTCCTTCTTGTCGATCAACTGAAATATTTCTTCTGTTTTCCATGGTTTCTTCGCAGTTATCTTCCTTGAATCTACGTTTTTCTCTGCAACAACTGAGATTGCCCTTTTTGGAGATATCCGTTCCTCTTCAACTGAACGGCCTATAAGAAGTTCATCATTGCGGTATCTATAGCCTTAGAGAACCTCAACGGTATGTGTTCATTCCTTAGTGCTTCTGTATCCCACCTCTTTGTGTATTGATTTTTTTCTGATTAGTCTCCTCAGCCTATTCTTCATCATTGCTGGATTGTGATCTGAATCTGTTTTTGCTCCTGAGTATGTCCTACAATTCAATATCTGATTTCAGAATCTCTGGCTGACAAGGATAGGATCTAATCGGAATCTTCCTGTATCTCACGGCCTTTTCCAAGTATACCTCATCCTCTTGTGATTCTTGAGCAGAGTATTCGTTGCTACTAACTGATATTTATTGTAGAACTCAATTACCCTTTATCATTCCTACTACCAAGCCCACATTCTCGTCTACAGCCGCATTGCAGTCCCTGGTGACTATTAGATTTTCGTCTTCCTTTACGTGTTGAATAAGCCGAATGGGGGACTAGTTCGGAATCTCTTACCAATGGATAGATCATCATGACCCCTTTTTATTTACAGGCCACATGCCTTGTGGATACATATTACTTGTCTTTAATGCAGGAGTTTCCGTTGCCTTCTGCTTCCTGATGCCGTTGATTATTGCTGATTCTTCTGCCTTTTAGGAGCTGTTTCCCACCCCAAAGGCAAGAGAGTTCCCTAGACCTCTGTTAGCTCCTCCGGCCTCTTTGACAACGCTATTGGGAGAACGAGGGTGCCTTCTTACGCCGGAATTCTTCGGCCGATGAGGACTTATTCCTGTCAAATATTCCTGTCGAATATTTGTCTATCTTGTTAGAGGAGGCGTTTTGGGTGTATGCACGCCCCATTAATGACGTGCAAGCACTACCGGAAAGTGTCAGTAAAGTCCGTCAGTGTTTACGTTATCAACCTGGAATTTTTCAGAGAATGCGTGATTCCCAAAGACGTCTGACAGAAGCATGCCCTTAACATGAGTGGACACCATATTGATCACCTCCTTTAGCACAAGTGCAGGTCGTATGTGATAGCAATCAGATAACACCTCTACTGTTTCACAGTAACAGATGACTGTATTCTCGTTTGTTTGGCTGCAGTCATCCGGAATAACAAAGACCTAGGCGAAGTAAAGATTTTTTACAGAAACGGACATGAAAAAGCGCTCACAGATCTTAAGATATGCGTTTTATAGCCCATTTCTACTGGACATTTTTTTGATCCGTACTGCGGCCTGTCAAACAGAGGAATACTCTTATTCAACACCCTACATAGCTCTGCAGCCTCCGTTTCCGTTTCCGTTGATGATAATCCTTCGAGTCGTCAGGTCACGTCATATTACTATCCAGACTTCTTCATAGCTCGACATTTCATTCTCGTGTCACGGTGAATATTGCTAAAAGACTGTCGTGTTCACTTATAAAAGCTCATGGTCGTTCGGTAGCGTTCTCGCTTCTCGCTTCTCGCTTTCTGCACCCGGGTTCGATTCCCGGTGGGGTCAGGGATTTTCTCTGCCTCGTGATGACTGGGTGTTGGGGTGTTGTGTGATTTCCTTAGGTTAGTTAGGTTTAAGTAGTTCTAAGTTCTAGGAGACTGATGACCGTAGATGTTTAAGTCCCATAGTGCTCAGAGCCATTTGAACCATTTTTTCTTCCGCCCCAGAAAAAGCGAGGAATATAAACAACAACCAGGAAGCAAACGAGGCGGCACAACAACCAAAATATGTTGGATTTTCCCTCTGTTTCAATCTGTGCTTTCAGTATTTGCACATTGACGACGGCTCACCAGTAGCAGCCTGAAGATTTCTATCCTGTAACTCTACTTCTTCGAAGAAGAGTGGGATAAACAGCCTTAGCGGGTGAACGCGACTCTTTCGATACTTTTCAGCCGCTCTGGGATACCAGTTGGATCCTAAAGAAGATCCCAGCAATCGAAAAGTCCAGCAGTGAAGAAGTTCGAAGAGGAGTATGCCGTGGCCTAACGACGCAAAATATTTTATCATTATGATATAGAATGTTACCCATTAGGCAATTTTGGTTTTACAACTGTACTAAAATGTGCACCGTATTTATTTCGCAGATAACGCAAGTTGAGTAACATTTTTGTGATATGTTTATTGCACTGAATCAGAGACCTGGAAGGAGGAGTCTGTCCCTGAATTCACTTAATGATACGAGAAATATCGACGGCTGAAAACGTTGATTGGAGATATACAGAGAAGCAACATTCGCAAATGAATATTCAGTTTATCCTGTACATGCACGTTGCTATTTGGAAGAAAGCAATCTCGGTTATCTAGCCGTATCAATGTGTCTAAATGAAAAATAAAGAATTTTGAAAAGATATTGGTGACGTGTTTAGCTATTGAAAGAAGTTAAACACGTATCCTACAATTTTCCTAGAAGCTGAATTTCCTCACATCAACTGCCCCGAAATCTGCTGTTTGTTGGCAAACAGCCAGCTGAAGTAGAGATAACAGAGTTTATGGCGCTGACTGTAGCTGTTGTAAGATATTTAGATCAGTACAAGACTCAAACGTGAAAATGTATATTGGTAACCACGTTTGAGCACACAACAAATATTACAAATTCTTCTGGATTCCAACTTCCTCCTGAAAGCATACAGTGAACTGTAACGCCATTCCAAAGGTGAAAAAGAAAAGTGGCGAAAGTCAAATTTTTCGAGTTTTAACTTAAGACTCACATATATTGATGAACCTATCTTTTACCCATCTGAGGAGTGACGAATGATTCATTAAGGGGACAGGAAAGTAATGTTTTTTCTTGACATTAAATCCAAACTGATACTGTTAAAAAGCTTTAATTTTTAAGCAGTGCTATGGATAACCTTTTGCCTTTTCTGTTGATAATCACTGGGCACTTTTCAATTAATGATTGATTTACTCGATCCAGTTGTTCGCGGTAAAGCTCTGCATTCACCGTTTGTCCATGTTTCAGTGCTTCAAAATGAACGACCTCATGAATTCTCCACCAAGACATTCAAAAGCGCTGTTTGGGGTGTAAATTTCGCTCACTTGTACTTTATGGAGATTAATTCGCAGAGAGCCACTGCCTTTTGCATTTTGGTTTATTATGGATGACCCATGTGTCATCTCCAGTGATCAACCGATCAAAAAAAGCTTGTGTGTTGTGCCGCTGGAACAATAACTTGCATTTGGTAGATCGGCCGACCGGCCACCTTTTTTGTGTATTTACCAACTTGCTTCAAATGATCTGGGATGGTCGACCAAGGTTAGTTAAGAGTGTTTGACAGTTCCTTGATTGTCTGACTCAGTTTTCTTCCACTTCTGGCCTTAACATGTCATTGTCTGAAGTTACTGGTCTTCCTGATCGATGCGAGTTGGATACATCTAAGTTACCGAATCTGAATTTTGGAGACCACATTTGGTATTTACGAACGGCTGATACACATGGATAAACATCGCGAATAATTTTGGTAGCAACTGTTGCGTTAGCATCCTATCGAAACTCAAAGAACATACTATGCCGAATATGTACCTATTGTTATTTGACTGTTCATGTCATCATAAACTGCAAAAAAAATTAAGGTCTAGTTATTAACTAGCAAACAAATGACTCTATCCTTAAAATGTCTTTGACACAACTTTGAAGTATACAATGAACTGATAAATGACGGACTAATTTCTGCATGCACAGAGACGACATTGCTGTCCGGTTCCCCTGACATTTCTAATAGATACGCGTGGATGGCAGCTCTAAGCAGAGGCATGTGCGTTCTATAATGACTCTTTGCACTATCAAACGAATGGTTCTCCTGACAATTCTCTACCTCGTCTTCAATTACATAAGGTTTAGGCAGCCTCTTCATCGATTACAGTTAATGCAGTGTAACACGCAGGATGATACTACCAACATCAGCTCTTCTCTATCATCACAACAAACAATTTGTTTACCACAGAGTCCAGTAATGTGTGGACAATATATTTTTTTTTATTTCATTGGCTTTCGGGACAAGTCCACATCATCTCAACAGTAGTTCGTCGACTGTGAAGATGTGATCTAAGGTCAACACAATATCCAGTCCCCGAGCGAAGAAAATCTCCGACCCGACAGGGAATCGAACCCGGGCCCCTTGCAAACAATAAATACATCTACATGGATAGTCTGCAAATCACATTTAAGTGCCTGGCAGAGGGTTCACCGAACCACCTTCACAATTCTCTATTATTCCAATCTCGTTTGGACCTAGATCTTTCCGTACGAGCTCTGATTTCCCTTATTTTATCGTGGTGATCGTTTCTCCCTATGTAGGTCGGAGGAGAAAGTTGGTGATTGGAATTTCGTGAGAAGATTCCGTCGCAACAAAAAACCCTTTCTTTTAATGATGTCCAGCCCAAATACTGTATCATTTCTGTGACACTCCGTCGCATATTTCGCGATAATACAAAACGTGCTGCCCTTCTTTGAACTTTTTCGATGTTCTCCGTCAGTCCTATCTGGTAAGGATCCCACACCGCGTAGCAGTATTCTAAAAGAGGACCGACGAGCCTAGTGTAGGCAGTGTCCTTAGTAGATCTGTTACATTTTCCAAGTGGCCTGCCAAGAAAACGCAGTCTTTGGTTAGCCTTCCCCACAATATTTTCTTTGTGTTCCTTCCAATTTAAGTTGTTCGTAATTGTCATATTTAGGTATTTAGTTGAATTTACGGCTTTTGGATCAGACTCATTTATTGTGTAACCGAAGTTTAACGAATTCCTTTTAGCACTCATGTGGATGACCTCCCACTTTCCGTTATTTAGGGACAACTCCCAATTTTCGCACCATTCAGATATATTTTCTAAATTGTTTCGCAGTTTGTTTTGATCTTCTGATGACTTTATTAGTCGATAAAGGACAGTGTCATCTGCAAACAACCAAGGACGGCTGCTTAGATTGTTTCCCAAATGGTTTATGTAGATAAGGAACAGCAAGGTGCCTGTAACACTACCTTGGGGAACGCCAGAAATCACTTCTGTTTTACTCTATGACTTTCCGTCAGTTACTACGAACTGGGACCTCTTACAGGAAATCACAAATCCAGTCCCATAACTGAGACGATCTTCCTTAAGCACCTAATTACACTACGAGCCGCTTGTGTGGTATAGCGTCAAAAGCCTTCCGGAAATCCAGAAATACGGTCGATCTGAAATCCCTTGTCAACAGCACTCAACACTTCATGTGTATAAAGAGCTAGTTGTGTTTCACAGGAACGATGTTTTCTACACCCATGTTGACTGTGTGTCAATACACCGTATCTTTCGAGGTAATTCATAATGTTCGAACACAATATATGTTCTAAAGTCCTGCTGCATATCGACGTTAACGATATGGGCCTGTACTTTAGTGGATTACTCCTACTACCTTTCTTGAATATTGGTGCAACCTGTGCAACTTTCCAGTTTTTGGGTACGGATCTTTCGTTGAGCGAACTGTTGTCTATGTTAAGTATGGAGCTAATTCATTATCATACTCCGAAAGGAACCTAACTGGTGTACAGTCTGGACCAGAGGACTTCCTTTTATTAGGTGATTTAAGTTGCTTCACTACCCCGGACATTTACTTCTACGTTACTCATGTTGGCAGCTGTTCTAGATTCGAAGTCTAGAATATTTACTTCGTCTTCTTTTGTGAAATCATTTTGGAACGCTGTGTTTGGTAAATCTGCTTCGGCAGCTCTGTCTTCGGTAGTATCTTCATTGTTAACGCGCAGAGAAGGCACTGATTGTTTCTTGCTGCTGACATACTTCACATAGGACCAGAATCTCTTTGGATTTTGTGCCAGTTTTCGAGACAAAGTTTCGTTGTGGAAACTGTTATAGGCGTGTAGCATTGAACTCCGCGTTAAGTTTCGAGCTTCTGTAAAGAATCGCCAATCCTGGGGATTTTGATCTATTTCAATTTGACATGTTTGTTTCGTTGTTTCGGCAACAGTGTTCTAACCCGTTTTATGTATCGAGTAGGATCAACTCCGTCGTTTGTTAGTTTATCTGGTATAAACCTCTCAATTGCTGCCGATACTATTTCTTTGAATTTAAGCCACATCTAGTCTACACTTATATTATTAATTTGGAATGAGTGGAGATTGTCTCTCAGGAAGGCGTCAAGGGAATTTTTATCTGCTTTTTTGAATAGTATATTTTTCGAGTATTTTGGGATTACAGTGTTCAATCTCGCTATGACAACCCTGTGTTCACTTATCCCCATATCGGTTTTGATGCTGGTTATTAACTCAGGATTATTTATTGCTAAAAGGTCAAGTGTGTTTCCACAACCATTTATTGGGCTCATGAACTAATTGCTCGAAATAATTTACAGAGAATGCGTTTAAAACAATTTCGTATTATATTTTATGCGTACGTCGGGAATTAACCATGTATTTTCGCCAACATATCGAGGGAAAATTAAATGTCACCACCAACTATTATCGTATTAGTCGGGTACGTGTTTGAAATCAAACTCAAATTTTCTTTGAACCTTTCAGCAACTGTATCATCTGAACTGGGAGGTCGGTGAAAGGATCCAATTATTATTTTATTCCAGTTGCCAACAATGGCCTCTGCCCATACTAACGCACAGGAAGTATCTACTTCAATTTCGCGACAATTTAAACTACTTCTAACAGCAACAAACACGCCACCGCCAACCATCTTTAGCCTATATTTTCAGAACACCGGTAGATTCTTCGCAAAAATTTCGGCTGAGCTTACATCCGGCTGTAGCCAGCTTTCAGTGCCTATAACGATTTGAGCACTGATGCTCAGTGCTTTCTATTAGCGCTTGGAGGTCTGGTAGTTTCCCAACACAGCTACGACAATTTACAACTATTATACCAATGGTTCCTGTATCTACGGCCTTCCTGTGTTCAGCCTGCACCCTTTGTGACTGCAGCCCATCTTGTGTTTTTCCGAGACCCTCTAACCTAAGAAACCGCCCAGTCCACGCCACACAGCCCCTGCTACCCGTGTAGCCGCCTCCTGCGTATGGTGGACATCTGACCTATTCAGCGGAACCCGAAACCCAACCACCCTTTGGCGCAAGTCGAGGAATCTGCAGCCTACACGGTCGCAGAACCATCTGAGCCTCTGATTCAGCCACTCCACTCAGCACTGTACCAGAGGTCCGCAACCGGTCCTGTCGAGTATGCTGCAAATTGTCAGCTCTGCTCTCATCTTGCAAGCAAGACTGGCAGCCTTTACCACTTTTGTTAGCGGCTCGAAACCAGAGATAATCTCTTCTGATCCAAAGCGACACACATCATTGGTACCGACGTGAGCAACCACCTGCAGTTGGCTGCACCCTGTGCTCTTCATGGCATCTTGGAGGACCCTTTCCACATCTGGAATGACTCCTCCCGGTGTGCACATGGAGTGCACATTGGTTTTCTTACCCTTCTTTTCAGCCAAGTCCCTAAGGGGCCCCATAACGAGCCTAACGTTGGAGCTCCCAACTACCAATAGTCCCACCCTCTGCGATTGCCCGGATCTTGCAAGCTGAGTGGTTTCATCTGAAACAGGACAGGCGACAGCATCCTGCTTAGCGACAGTGTCAGCCACAGACAGCACCTGGAACCTGTTTGTCAGACAAACCGGGAAGGCCATACGTGCGGCCGCCTGGGAAGTCTTTTGCCGCCTGGGGCGACCTCCCACTAGACCACAGTTGAGGGGTCAGCCTCATTGCGAGCAGTAACTGCGTTGGCCACCGGTGAGGACTGACCAGAGGACTCTGACGTGCTGGACGTCTGTTGGATCAGCAGTCCCTGTCCATACCAAAGACCGTGGACAACTAAACTATGCAGATAAACGGACTATCGGTACGTGTTGCGCAACTCTACTGTAGACCTTGACGAAAACGCACGAACTGTGTCTAGTAATACGCAGATATTCAAGAACTTAACTATCGAAGCACTCAGGTGAAACTAAATAATTTGCCCCTGAAAAGGATCTTGTAATATGTCACGAAATAGGTTTACTTTGTGACGCAATCGAAAATGCGAGAGCTGTGGCTATTAGATTTTTAATTTACACGCAGAAACTCAAGAAACTAAACTATTAAAGCACACAGATGATATAATAAACGTCGCTCCTGGTTAAGAAGTCGTAAAAGTCACAAAAGCGGTTTACTTATCTGTTGCTGCGTCAGTCGCGGTCGGCTACTATTGCCACGTGTGTTGATAATTTAGCAAGGGACTGGTTAACAGCACTGCTGGTTCTAAGCACATTCCAACAAGTTTGTGAGTGCACAAGTGGTGGTTTATGGACTTGCTGTATTATCCGCAAGATTCTTAGATGATGAATGTGCACCCGCACAGTCGCAACAGGTGGCTGCTGGCCATCTCTAGAAGGACTGCAGTGGGTCTGCACCTTTGATGACCCACCAATACCATTATCTCTACAAGGACTGCAGTGGGTCTGCACCTATGATGGCCCACCAATACCATTATCTCTACAAGGACTGCAGTGGGTCTGCACCTTTGGTGGCCAACCAATGCCATAATCTCTCCCAGGACTACAGTGGGTCTGCTCTGTGGTGCTACCAATATTCTTCAAAGCTTCGACTGACTCTGCTGTGGGTGTGCTCTGTTGTGGCCCATTACCTGTCTGCATGCCAAGAGTTAGCACTGCCTTTCCGTTGGAAGGACAACACTACTTCTTCAAGACTACATGGAAATCCACTACTTCCATCTGCATTTTCTTTTACTGTTCAGACTTCGTGAAAAAAAACTGCAATCACTACTGTGAAAAATGATCAGGACTGTCTTTATGGACTGTGGGGACAAATTTTGCTTTTCACCAACAGTGTATCAATAGTTGTGTGCATTTGATATATTTGTTACCGTTAATGTAAAAAAAAATTAGCAAATAAGTATTTGCCACTGCCCCAAATAATTTGTAAAATTTTTTGTGGCGAGCATGGGGGCTATGTAAGTAGGTTTAGGTTTTTATGTTGGTAACGCCACGTAGTGCTCTGTATGAAAATCGCTGATTGCGTTGTGTGCAGTCTGTTGCTCGTTGGACTCATTGTTGGAATATTCGCTTGTGTAGTGTTGGGCAGTTGGATGTGAACAGCGCGTAGAGCTGGGCAGTTGGAGGTGAGCCGCCAGCAGTGGTGGATGTGGAGAGGGATATGGCAGAGTTCTGAGAAGTTACCATAAGCGGACGATCTGGACTTGTGTCCGCCAGAAAAAGGAAATTTGTAAAGTGGATGTCATGAATTGATAGATATGTATATGATAACTTTTGAACACTATTAAGTTAAATACAGTGTTTGTTCTCTATCAAATCTTTCATTTGCTAACTGTGCCTATCAGTAGTTAGTGCCTTCAGTAGTTAGCATCTTCTATTTAACTGGTAGAATTGGCGCTCACTGTATTGCAGTAGTTCAAGTAACGAAGACTTTTGAGAAGTAAGTGATTCATGAAAGGTATAGGTTATTGTTAGTCAGGGCCATTCTTTTGTAGGGATTATTGAAAGTCAGACTGCGTTGCGCTAAAAATATTGTGTGTCGATTTTGTGATGATCAGAATAAGTAAAGAGAAAACTGTTTGAGTACCTTGAGTTTTGCTCAGCTGTTTGAAAATCAAACAGCGTAAGAGTTTTTCCAGTATAGCCATTCATAATTTATCAAAGGTGACGTTTCACAGTTAAGAAAACTGTCGACAAACACTGAGAGTTGTAACTCCCCTCCCGCTGTATTTTGCTGATTCTTAACTGAAACTGTTTTTTTTTTTTTTTTGCACGATCGGTCAAGGGTAAGAGAAGGGTGAAACATTGACCACCCTTCGTACGATTTTGTCTATAGAAATATTTCAACTGAAAAAGATTGCTGTGAAAGCGTAACATTTCATACCATTTCTTTCCAATAGTGAGGTGGTGATAAAGCACTTTCTTACAATGGCTGGACCCAGCCGTGCTTATGTTTGCAGTTAAATGTAGTTCCGCTTTCATACTGACGTTTGCCATTGCTGTATAGCTTTTCCAGATTAAACTAACATGCTACTACAGTTCACGGTAGACATCATGGTTTTTCACACAACACTATGGCTCACCTAACGGATGCCAGTTGCTAAGACTGACACTACTGATTTGACCACTGATTTCGTGTGTAATTACGGGGACGTGCTGGAAAGTAATGCATCCGAATTTTTTTATTTGGAAACTCTCAAAGATTTTTTAAACAAAACAAATGTTCTTAACTTTCTACATCTTTTTTTCTTAAAAGACATTATAGTCGCCGTTGACTGTATAAAATATTTATTGTTACTATTGCACTTTCGGCCTTATGGCCATTTTCAAGTAACACCGCAAAGTTACATTCTGTCAGAATGTCGTCGTCAAAATGCAGCCTTTTGACTGTGAGAGTCTCACAAGATCCGATGAGTACCACACTTATAACATCGTATATATACTGAACTGTCGATGCTACCAACGTTCTGATAATCTTGAAAATGGGCATAAGGCCGAAATTGCAATAGTAAGAATATATATTTTATACAGTCAACGGCGACTATGACGTCTTTTAAGACATATTATATGACTGTGAATCCCAACCATGAGAAGTTAATACATCTTTTTTGTTCATGTCTACATACTGAGGACCGTAAAAGCTGTTTCACACCTTCTTTCATTACCGTGTCACTTGAGCGGGTGCTGTCATGTACGATCGACAGCAGCGCGTCAAAACAAGGCACATCCATTCCGACGAAGTTCATAAATTCCTGTGGATCTTCGGGCCTCAACTGTTTCATTACCAGGGAATATTATGCCCTCATCTCTTCCTCTCAGGCAGGGTCGAACCCAGATCGTATCCTAGTACTACATCGTCGTTCTGCCCTTCTCCTGCAACGGCAAATGCTGCACACATAATTACGTCCTCCATGACTAAAATGTTGTGAAACGTAAACGTAAACTACGTGATCAAAAGTATCCGGACACGTGGCTGAAAATGACTTCCAAGTTCGTGGCGCCATCTATCGGTTATGCTGGAATTCAATATTGTGTTGGTCCACGCTTAGCCTTGATGACAACTTCCGCTCTCGCAGGCATACGTAAAATCAGGTTCTGGAAGGTTTCTTGGGGAACGGCAGGCCATTCTTCGCGGAGTGCTGCACTGAGGAGGGGTATTGATGTCGGTCGTTGAGGCCTGGCGCGAAGTCGGCGTTCCAAAACATATCAAAAGTATTCTATATAATTCAGGTCAGGACTCTGCCCCCGCTAGTCCATTACAGGGTTATTACTGTCGTGTAACCACTCCGCCATAGGCGGGTGCTCGATCGTGTTGAAAGATGCAATCGCTATCCCCATATTGCTCATCAACAGTGAAGCAAGAAGGTGCTTAAAACATCAATATAGGCCTTTGCTGTAATAGTGTCACGCAAAACAAGGAGTGCAAGCCCATGAAAAACACGACCACACCATAACACCACCGCCTCCGAATTTTACTGTTGGCAGTACACGCGCTGGCAGATGTTCACCGGGCATTCGCCATACCCACGCTCTGCCATCGTATTACCGCACTGCGAACTGTGATTCGTCACTCCACACAACGTTTTTCCACTGTTCAATCGCGCAATCTTTATGCTCCTTACACCAAACGCGACGTCGTTTGGCATTTACAGGCGTGATCTGTGGCTTATGAGCAGCCGCTCGACCAGCCGCCTAACTATCGTAGTTCTTGCAATGGATCCTGACGCACTTTGGATTTCCTGTGTGGTGGTCTGGATAGATGTCTACCTATGACAGATTAAGATCCTCTTCATCTGTCGGCGCTCTCTGTCACTCAACAGACGAGGTCGTCCTGTACGCTTTTGTATTGTGTGTCTCTCTTCACGTTTCCGATTCACTATCATATCGGATACAGTGAACCTAGGGATGTTTAGCAGTGTGGAAATCTCGCATACAGACGTATGACACAAGTGACACCCAATCACCTGAACACGTTCAAAGTTCTCGGGTTCCGCGAAGCGCCCCATTGTGCTCTCTCACGATTTCTAATGCCTGGGGGACTGATGACCTTAGCTGTTTAGTCGCCCCTTAAACATCCCAACAACCACCACCATCTAATGGCTACTGAGGTCACTGATATGGAGTACCTGACAGTAGGTGGCACCACAATGCACCTAATATGAAAAGCGTATGTTTTTGGGGTGTCTGGATACTTTTGATATAGTGTATATAATTATTTACTTTTATCAGCGTGACACAAAATGAACACTTTACTCCATAATTCTGCATAAAAATAACGTTATTTCATTCTAGCTGCAGTATAACAGTAACTGTTTAATAAATAGGATCTTAGACCTTCCAGAGTTTTCAGTACGAGTAAATAGCAGCTTTACGAAAAATCAACTTCACACTAAGCGACGTAAACAATTCCGAATATTTACCCTTGGTGCGCTGGAGCAGACATACACGTTAGGTGCGTTGTGTAATATGGCTAACAGAAAAGTTGGCGGTTCGAGATTTGTACGCTTGGGGCACTGGTAAGCCACATTTACCAAGGAAAATCGCCAAACACCCGCATCTTTTGAGAAGTTATTTTGTTTAGACAACCAGTTTAGGAATCTCAATAGGTCATATTCAGGCTCCTACGCATTCCAAATATAACAACTGGATATATGCACACTGGAGCCAGCAATATGTGGATTCCGTGAATTCGTCTTTGGAGTGTTTAGTTCGAAGACTTGTTTGCTGTCTCCGGTCGATGTGGCCAAGCGGTTCTAGGCACTTCAGTCTGGAACCAAGCAACCGCTACGGTCGCAGGTTCGAATCCTGCTTCGGGCACGGATGTGTGTGATGTCCTTAGGTTAGTTAGGTTTAAGTCGCTCTAAGTTCTGAGGGACTGATGACGTCAGATTTAACATCTGAGGTCATCAGTCCCTCAGAATTTAGAGCCATTTGAACCATTTTTGTTTGTTGTCAAGTCTTCTGAGGAAACACCCCACAGAGGAATTCACGGAGTCCACACATTGATTGCTCCAGTATGCAAGTATCGATACATCTGTCTGTACATGGAGTGCACAGGGGCCTGAAGTTGACGTTATTGAACGACCAAACTAGTTTTCTGATAAAAACAACTTCTCAAAAAAAATGGCACAGATGGCTCTGAGCACTATGGGACTTAACTGCTGTGGTCATCAGTCCCCTAGAACTTAGAACTACTTAAACCTAACTAACCTAAGGACATCACACACATCCATGCCCGAGGCAGGATTCGAACCTGCGACCGTAGCGGTCACGCGGTTCCAGACTGTAGCGCCTAGAACCGCACGGCCACTCCGGCCGGCTACAACTTCTCAAATCATGCGGTAGTTTGGCAATGATCCTTGGTAAATATTTGTCTGGTCACTGTCCCGATTCCACAGTGGATCAACAGTGATTATATACCACAGGTGTGTAGTATAGCGCCGGCTTTATTTCTCATCCCTTGACGCGACATGAGAATATTACAACAGGAGGTGAACATTCTAAGTAGACTTTTGGACATTGCGAGGTGAAAACTCTAGGGGGTGGCGGCTGGCGTGACCCGCAGACATTAGAGCTTGGCGCCGCGCCGGGCCTCCCACACGCGGGCGCCGCCTCCCCCAGGGCGGGGGAGCCCCGCGGCCGCGGTCGCGCCGGCACCGCCAGCCGTCAGCGGCGGCGAGGTATCGATCCCGCGGCGGTCGACGCGGCAAGGCGGCCGCTCTTGAGCTGGTCAGTGCCTGGCGCGCGCCGCCTCTCGCCGACCGTCGACCCGCTGGTTGCTGACGTCTACAGGCGCGCTGCAGCTGCTGCGGCGTTTTGTGAGACAGCTCGTAGCTAGATGTAAACGTAGCCTTCCGCGGTCACTGTCACAGCCAATAAAACTCCTCTGGGTTTGACGCCGCATTGTCAACTATAAAATAGAGAAGACGGGTACCGACTTCCAGCGCCTTGGCTGCCTGCAGTGACAGCTTTGCTGAAGGACAGCTCTCGCAGAGCAGCAGGCGGGCGGTAGGACACAGCGGCGGAAGGTACACAGAGTTCTGACGCGCCCTAGTCGATACTAGGCTACGCTGCAGTCGCCGCTCAGTTTCCCATTCGCCGATTTCCACCAATGTCAAGCAATAAAGGAAACTCCAATGTAAAATTTTGCAGTAAATCCGCGTTCCAAACGTCGTGGCCTCCCCTTGTGAGCTCTACTGACAGATCCATTCTGCTGTTGCTGCTTCTCTCTGCTGGCAACACAGTCGTCCCCCACCTCATTTTGCATTGGCGAGTACTTCGTCTTCTTCCCTCCTCTTCTGTATACTGTTTTTATTTCACATTTCACTTCCAAGACTGTACAAACGAACACCAAAAAACAAAAACTAATACTCGTACTTTATCTTCTTCAGGAAATATTTTCTTACAGGGGTGAAACTATATTTTATATCCTCTATAAGAGAGAGAAGATTAGAAGGAAACAGAAAAACATGTATATCATTTACTAGTCTAGAAAAAGCATTTGATATGGTTGGTTGGAAATAATTGTGTAAAGCAATGCTCAAAGTAGAACTTGACTGGGAAGACAGGCATTTAATTGTATTTACAGAAGTCAGAATACTGAACTGAACGTCATTGGCAGCAAGAAAGAAGGAAAAATTTATTTCATTTAAGATGTTCATCGAGGAGACAGTGAAAGAAAAAACAACAAGTGCAACCAAAATTAACGGTATTCATACTAACTGCATCAGATTTGCCGAAAACATTTCAGATAGTGGCAGGCTCAGAGAAAGAACCAAATAAAATGATAAAGGTGTTAAGTCAAGAGATAACAAGATAAAAAATGAAAATACCAAATGACAAAAGTGTTGCTTATAGACAAGAAAAGAGGTGGAAGTAAGACTGACATGAAAATAGGTACTGAGAAACTGGAGGAAGTAGCTTGATTTCACTGTTTACGTAGTAGCGTGGAAGAAAACAACAGAAGTCCCGAGGAAATCAAGAGGAGAACTTACAGCTGTGTACCGAGATTTTCTTCGATGGTACGGCGCTGCAGCTCCGCGGGTATTCTAATGACTGTCGAATTTGTTAATGTGAGAAGTGTCATGGTTGTGAGTTAAGGAGAGAAACTTCGTTAAGAGCACTATTTCAGACAAAAACAAGGGGTGTCAGGTGGGCATCAAAATGTGGGTCAGTGCTTCGTATGAAAGACCTGTTGACAACCCACTGAGGAAGCGGCGTTGCTGTCTTGGCTAGGCGAGGACAACACCGTCGGACACCAAGGAGACTAGCAGATGCTGCCGAATAGCCAGAACATTTGAGAACCTTCTGGAACTCTCTGGAAGAATCTTTACGAAGACCTTCGAAAGATTCACGGAAAACGTCTCTGTGGGAGAAAGTCACACAAAAGTCCCTGAAAAACCAGTATGTAAACGGGCAGTACAGAGGGGAAAGACGGCGAATACCAGGAAGCAGCTAACAGAACAACAGCCGAGTCATAGGGGGTGGTCACTAAAAAGTAAACTGCGAGAAATTTGTACAAATGTGGGAGAGGAAAATTGAGTTTTCAATAAGTGTCCAGCAACATCTAAGATCGGGAAGTTTCTGACAGTTATTAATGAAAGAGGTTTTTAAAACTTGTCTCTAGTAGTATGAATGAGTAATATTTTATATTTCCTGTCTGTCAGAATATAAAGAAAAACAAGCCCTGCCTCGCACTAGTCTCCTATCGTGGTTAAAATATTTAATTTTGTATTATCGGAGCCGGCTGCTGTGGCCGAGCGGTTCTAGGCGCTTCTGTCCGGAACCGCGGTGCTGCTACGGTCGCGGGTTCGAATCCTGCCTCCGGCATGGATGTGTGTGATATCCTTAGATTAGTTAGGTTTAAGTAGTTCTAAATCTAGGGGACTGGTGACCTCAGATGTTAAGTCCCATAGTGCTTAGAACCATTTGAACAATTTTTGTAGCATCGGAATGCTTTGCATACAGAGTTCTCGTTGCTAACAGCGGAAGGTAGAATTCTGGAACCGTAAGTTGCTGTGAAGGACCAACATATAGAGTGGTAGCATGTATTCATTGATTTGTAACGATATAAAGTAACTGTAAGACACCTCTCCAAATAACGTTGAACTACTGGGAAATGTATTGTTCTTAAATTGAAGCCTTATTGTTAACACCCTTATTCGCTTCCAACAAAGCCAACAACTTCTCCTCTCCGTTGCAAGATCAGCTGTGCTAAGCGTCGTTGTAGGCTTTATCTCTCTCACCAAATGGTTCAAATGGCTCTGAGCACTATGGGAGTTAACTTCTGAGGTGATCAGTCCCCTAGAACTTAGAACTTATTAAACCTAACTAACCTAAGGACATCGCACGCATCCATGCCCGAGGCATGATTTGAACCCACAACCGTAGCGGTTTCCCGGTTCCAGACTGTAGCGTCGAGAACCGCTCGGCCACCCCGGCCGGCTCTCTCTCTCTCTCTCTCTCTCTCTCTTTCACCCCAGTAGATACAACTTAGTAGACATCAGCCTACAGAGCTAGGGATAGAACCTGTGCAGCGCGACAGTATGAACTGGTTACTCAGGCCACCGCATCCCAAGGCTTATCTTTCTTTTGTAGGGGTTTGTGAAAGTCTATGTGCCTCATCTTCCAACAACTATGGATGAACTGCGACAAGGCAGAGCAGCAGCGTTACGTGCAGTAACAAAATACATTCTCGCAAATGTAAGGGACCAGTTTTACTATCGTCTGGGTATTTGTCATGCGTCCGGGGGTTGGCACATTGAACGGTTGTGAAAGGTAAATGAAAACTTTGATCCTAAATATAATTCAACAAAGTAGCTGAAAGATAATATTTGTCTGCATGCAAAATGTACATCCTTGTAATATGCGATAGTTTTTCCGAAAATAAGGATTTTGTTGTCGTGTACATAGATTCAGATTTACACCAAGGTCCTGTTTTCATGCAGACAGAAGACATAGTCTTGTAACATCAGATAATTTTTCACATACCCAGTACTATTCCCATATCGATAAAGTTTGGGATAGTTCTCGTTACATGTATTATCTGAGATGACAGTCATCGCACAGTTTTCTATATTTTTGTCAAAGTATAACATACAACAACAACAACAACAACGAAGTAGCTTTATACGATTTTTTTAACATAGTAATATTTGTGTCGACTTGAGAATGATATTATGATGGAAAATGATAATCAATAAAGGTTATTCGAATAATGCATAGGTGTTCCAAAAATTAGGTTCTTCCACGTTATGAAGCACTGTCTAGTAACATATTCAGTGCTGTGTGTATGCTAAAATAACCACCGGATAATACTACATAAATGTTCCGCACTAAATCGACGAAAAAAATTAGAGATGAAGACTGAATCTCAACAGAAAAGACAGAATAACGTACAGAAAGCGCTTGGACATCGGGACTATTAACTGATTCCAAGTTCACTTATTAATTATCATTTATTCATCCACAGGTATTCATTTAGAACCCGTTACCCTATGGTTCCATAACGGGTTGCAAGGACACAATTCTTTCGTATCAGTTTGGCTTGCAGAAACATAATTACAACAATAAATACAATAAGCTGCTTCCATTTAAAACTGAGAGTTTACAAAAAAAGTTGATTTTTAATTAAAGACCTAACAGAATAGAGAAAGCACGTGGAAAAAAGAGATCTTGCCTAGATTGACGAAAGCCACAGAAATATCCTCGAGCTTAGTGTGGCGACAGACTGGCTATTAACAAACCAGAACGCAGTGTTTAGTAAGAAAATTATTAGCATATTCATTCATATAATATTTATAAAACGATATCATTCATGTCGTCTTATTGAAAAACAATTATACTTAAAGTTAAAAAGCAAAATATGTTACATATTAATAATAAATTAACACAAAACTTGATGACAAGCAACATTTTTGGTTGCTCCATCAGGAAAAAGAACAGAAAATTTTTTGAGTGAACAAGAACTAATCTGTGTTTGTGTTTATATGTTTCCGCATACCTCTGCAACGTGTAAAGCAACAAACTTTGCTACCTGGCTGTCACCTACACCGTCTTCCGACTTATCCGGTCCCTTTATATAGTTGCGTCTATTAATTTGTATACATTTATAGGAAGATCTGTGAATTAAAATGCGAGAAAATGTTAATAAAAGTTTGAAGAGTTTATACGGAATTCTATTAGATTAAATTTGACCAACCCACCCAGCGACCACGAAAACTATGAATTTGACACTACTTAGTTCGTTGTTCCACCGAAAATATTCACGATAAACATTGTGATGTGGTGCCTGTAAAAACGAAAAACACGTTTACATGGCTTCATAGTCGACATTTGAAGGGTTTTTTCTCTGCAAAAACTACTAATACCGCTATTCAAGAATTCGCTATGATAGTGGATCAGTTGCTAAGGAAAGACATCTTTAATTTACTTTTGAAAACAATTATACTTTGTACCAGGCATTTTATTTCCATGGTTACATTGTCAAAGAGTTTTATAGCTGCATATTTCACCTTTTTCTGTGCAAAAGTTAAATTCAAAACGGTAATGTAGATCATTTTTCCTTTTAGTGTTGCGGATTTATTACTATTAAGCTCAGATGGATTGTTGATAACGAATTTCATGAGTAAGTGTACTGTGGGAGATATTTCCAGCTCTTTGAAGAGATTCCTGCAATATCTATGTGTGTGTGTGTGAACATCACACATAATTCGAATTACTTTCTTTTGTGCACTAAATGCTTTATGCTTGTGTCAGGTTATGCCAGAATATTCCTCTAAACAACCTCAGTCAAATAAGTTACCTTACTGACTTCTTTATTCCAAAGATGGCAATTATTCTTAGAGAAAAAGAGCCGAACCCAAACGTTTCACTAGGTCCACTATATGGTGTTTTCAGTTTAAATTATCACCAATATACGCACATATGAACTTAGAACTTTCTGATCTATCTATTTTTTGTTCTTAGTATACTATGTAAACAGGAAATGGGATGGTTTTACAGTTAAAATGTGGATGAGTTGTGTTTTTCTTTTGGTTTTTTTTCATATTTTAAAGCTAGCCCACTTGGGCAAAACCAGTTAGTAAACATCATTTACCATTTACTCTGTTGATGCGTCATTGCTCGGTTTCACAATATTTGTGTGTGTGTGTGTGTGTGTGTGTGTGTGTGTGTGCCACCTGAGAGAAAACTGGTTGGCTTAAAAATAATGAATTAGTCGCCGATCTGACAACTACTGGTTCAAATGGCTCTGACCACTATGGGACTTAACTGCTATGGTCATTAGTCCCCTAGAACTTAGAACTACTTAAACCTAACTAACCTAAGGACATCACACACATCCATGCCCGAGGCAGGATTCGAACCTGCGACCGTAGCAGTTGCACGGTTCCGGACTGCGCGCCTGACAACTACTGAAGATGTCTTGTAACTAAGGCGGAACACTTCTGTGTGCACAAAATAAATAAATAAACTTTTCCTTTGAAGTATTGTAATTTATTATTAGTATAGATATAGACGATACAAAGAAATGTATAGATTATTGAGCAATAACTGGAATAGATTGTAATCTTAGGAAAGCATAGTTGGAAACTCGTTTCACGTTTCTGCCGTTGGCTCTCATTTTCAGCACTTAGCAGGAACCGGGAAGCGAGAGCAGAGGGGTCCGTTTCCTCCGTTTACTTCAATCGGCGGCCAGCGCAGGGTCACGACCGCTCCGCGAGAAGCAATTTATTTCACCCTTCGGAGAAAAGAAGCGAGGGACAACAAAAGGGGAGAAAAGTTTCCCGGCGAAAGCTGCCCTCACTCTTGTTACCGCGAAGCAGCTCTGGCAGGGGGCAGAAAAAAGAAGAAAGGAGCACGGGAAAAAAAAGCAAAATATAAGCCGCAACCCTTCTGCGCTTCCTTCCTGGCGGAAAGGCCCGCGGGGCCGGGCTATCACAATATATTTTACAATAACCCTGACCTCTTTCCAGCTCTCTCCCCGTCTGAGCGGACCCTTATCGGCAGCAGTCGGCGCAGCTCGCGGGCACGAAGAACCCTTTCGCCCGCATCCGAACCGGCAACAGCGGGCCTTCCTCCCGCCGAGGCTTTCTCCCGCGGCCGCCCCCTGCTCGTCCCGCATTCGCGTTTCCTGCGGCGATGACGCCGACGCCCGGGCGCCCGCCGCTACGTCACGTCCTCGACGCGACACGCGCCGCTCTCGACGACGCCGATGCGAAAGAGAACAAAGCGGGCCCCCGCGACTCCCTCTAATTAGCGGATGAAACATCGCTGCGCCGAGGGCATCGCGACGCGGCGTGAGGCTCATGACGTGCACTGCAGAACTCAGAGAAACCACACTCAAGAACATAAATTGAGGATTATTGCAGAATGTGGTGCCACACAACGTGGTAGTACACAAAACTGGCGCTAATAGTATAGTCACACAGGGAACACGCACGACACAGTGTGTAAGTCCACAGTACTGGTGATAATTTAAGGAAACCGTCCCGAAAAGCATGTGCCACCGTTTCCTGCGCATGTTCTCAGACATCAATATGGGATGTGATCACCATGCATATCTACACAGGCCAACAACGGGTTTGCATACTCTGCATCAAGTGGTCGATCAGCTGCTGGGGTATAGCCTCCCATTTTTGCACTAGTGCCTGTCGGAGCACCTGAAGTGTCGTAGAGGTTTGAAGACGTGCAGCGATACGTCGACCGAGAGCATCCCAGACTTTCTCGACGGGGTTTAGGTCTGAAGAACAGGCAGGCCACTCCATTCGCCTGATATCTTCTATTTCAAGGTACTCCTCCACAATGACAGCTCGATGGGGCCGTGCGTTATCACACATCAGGAGGAAAGTGGGACCCACTGCTCCCCTGAAATGGCGGACCTACTGGTGCAAAATGACGTCTCGATACACCTGACCTGTTACAGTTCCTATGTCAAAGACATGCACCAATCATAATCCCACCCCACACCATCAAACCACGATCTCCATACAGGTTCCTTTCAAGGGCATTAACTGGCCAGACGAAAACCCGGCGAGAATAACTATTCAGACTATACCCGAACTCGTCCGTGAACATAACCTGGGACCACTGTCCCAAGGATCATGTACTGTGTTCTTGACACCAGGCTTTACGGGCTCTCCTGTGATCAGGGGTCAGTGGAATGTACCTTGGAAGTCTCTGCGGGAATAAACCATGTCTGTTCAGTCGTCTGTAGACTGTGTGTATGGAGACAACTGTTCCAGTGGCTGCAGTAAGGTCCCGAGCAAGGCTACCAGCAGTACTCCGTGGCCGTCTGCGGGTACTGATGGTGAGATATCGGTCTTCTTGCGGTGTTGTACTGTGGACGTCCCGTACTGTAGCGCCTGGACAAGTTTTCTCTCTGCTGGAATCGTTGCCATGATCTTGAGATCACACTTTGTCGCACACGGAGGCCCATGCTACGACTTGCTGTGTTTGACCAGCCTCCGGTAGCACTAGTATTCTACCTCACATAACGTCATCAATATGTGTTCTTTGAACCATTTTCAACACACAGTCACCATTAGCATGTATGAAAATGTCTGCATTCTTACTCGCTGCACTGTACTCTGACATGCACCAACACATCCCTGCTTATGTGGACCGCTGCCAGCACCACCGTGCAACGACCGCAGGTCAAATGCACTGCATGGTCATACCCCGAGGTGATTTAAACCCGAAAACTGCACAACAGTGCGTTGTTTCACCATGTATCAGCATTATCCTTAATTTATGCGTATGTGTGTAGACAACCTGTGCCAGACTCGCATAGCTGAGACCACAGAACTACATTGTCCAGTCGCGTTAATGTAACCATTGCCTATGTTCGACGTCAGCTTGCGATAACCACTCACAGGCGGCAGGTGGAAGCACTAGCAGTAGAGGGAGTGTAGAGCGCAACGAGGTCTGCGGCCTTTTACTTCAATTTCAATAACGTACGTCCGTTGGGTAAGGGAACCAACAGTTACGGAAGGAAAGTCCGAGAAGCGATTGAATTTTCTAAGACTCCATGTAACTTCAATAGAAATGCTTCCGGCATCATGGCTCCCCTTCATCAAGACCTCGATCTGCGAGCAATACAAACAACGCCCTGCCGACAATAATATTTTGGATAAACATTCCTCCTTTCATGCTCCTCCCGTTTCGCTTCTAGCCAGTGATGTGGGACCAACAACAGCAGCCGGAGGAATTTTAACGAATAAGTCTTCTCCAGAAAAGTGCGGGAAAAATCCATTTCCAAGCAGTGACGTTGGTTCAACAATGGTAGCCATAGGAGTTTTGGCCAATAACCCTCTTCTTCGCCATTACCACGTGAAAGCTTCTCTTGCAATCCAGTGACGACGACCCACCAATGGTAGCCCAAGTTTTCTACCCAATAACCCATTTCTCCATCACAAGTACCGGAAAAGAAGGCGAAGCTGGTCTCTGAAACTGCTCAATCTGCATTGGACACCAGAAGACTCTGTATAAGATTCCAGCAGAGCGGTCAAAATGTCGATTGGTCGAAGAAATATGACGCGGCCTAAGAGCCCAGAAGATTTTTACTTCAGTGATAAAGGTCACTTTTTTTAAAAAAAGGTGGGAGCCCCTCCACGCTCGCCCGAGCATGGTGACCAACTCAAAAGGTCTACTGTCCCCTTTGCATTGTTAGTAATTACATCGAGGAGTCGCAGGAGCGAGGAACTGCGATGTTATCCGGACATCTGGGTAAGGTTAGCCATTAATGCGGGCGCATCTGGGTGATAGAAATGGTTGAAAAAGCTTGACAGAATCAAGCTTGAAACCTTGCAGATTTATATATTAAGCATATCGGCGGGACGTGGAAAACGGCGCAGTCGTTGTCGTATTGCGGAAATTGAATGATTTATCTGACGTACAAGACGGCATGAGCATTGGCTTTCGGGCAAGAGTGGAAGCAATTCCGAAACGGCTGAGTTTACAAATTGTTCGCCTGCTGCCTTGGTCAAAGCTTCCGTGAGTGGCGAAATGGCGCTATCCAAAAGCGACGCCGAGGCAGCCGTGGTGCACGTTGGGCCACAGATGGCAGGGGTTCATGACGGATGCGGAAATGTGTACAGGCGAACAGGCGGGCAACTATTAAGCAGCTGACCGCCCAGATGAACTAAGGGGCCACCAACAACGTCTCCTCAACGGCCATTCACCGAAAGTTGCTGAGTATGGGCCTTCGCAGCAAACGCCCCGTTCATGAACCCACGATGACAGCTATTCATCGGCGACGAAGACTGGAATTGGCACACCAATGCCGCAACTGAATGTCCACTGAGTAACGACAGGTGGCCTTTTTCAGATGAATCACGTTTTATGCTTTATCGGACTGGAAGCAAACACCCTGCAACAATCATCAGAAGCGTCCAGGTTGGAAGACGGAGCGTTAAGGTCTGGGGAACGTTTTCGTGGTATTCTCTGAGTGATCTCATCATAAGTACGCAAATATCCTTGGGGACCATGTCCTCCCTTACACGAAATTCGTCTTTCTTCAGCATGAAGAGTAATCCCAAAAGTAAGGTCTCCAATTTTTTTTATAAGTACTGAACTCTGTTTGAGTGGCAGTTGGTCACACTGTTATGAAGAGTGCTTCACGTGCTGTGTGTAAACAAGCGCACGCCGCGTTGAGGCTTGGCAGCCGTTGAGAATGGAGCTCCCGTTGGATGTTAGCGCCAAGTGCGAATTGCGCGCAGTTATTCGGTTTTTGAACGCAAAGGGCGCTGCGCCGATTGAAATCCATCGCCAGTTGATGGAAGTGTATGGTGAGTCTTGCATGGATGTCAAAAATGTTCGTAAGTGGTGTAGAGAGTTTGCAGGTGGTCCGACCTAAATTCACGTCGAACAAAGGAGTGGGAGATCGTCAATTTCTGATGAGACAGTGTTGGAGATTGAGCAAAGCATACCTGAAGATCGGCGGATCAGCCTCGATGATCTCTGCACGTTGGTTCGTGAAGTTTCCCGAAGCACCGCTGACAAATTATTAATGGAAACATTTAACTACCGGAAGGTGTGCGCAAGATGGGTGCCACGCATGCTGACTGAGGACCACATGCGGCAACGAGTTGATGCTTCCCGCGTGTTTCTTCACCGCCTTCCAGCCGAACAGGACAACTTTCTGGACTCAGTTGTCACGGGTGACGAAACCTGGGCATACCACTACACCCTGAGGCCAAGCAACAATCACGCCAATAGCGGCATCCTCCTTCGCCAAAACCGTGGAAATTCAAACAAACGCAGTCTGCCGGTCAAGTCATGACAACTGCTTTTTGAGATCGGAAAGGGGCATCAAAAAAATGGTTCAAATGGCTCTGAGCACTATGGGACTTAACATCTGTGGTCATCAGTCCCCTAGAACTTAGAACTACTTAAACCTAACTAACCTAAGGACATCACACACATACGTGCCCGAGGCAGGATTCGAACCTGCGACCGTAGCGGTCACGCGGTTCCAGACTGAGCGCCGAGAACCGCACGGCCACACCGGCCGGAAAAGGGGAATCGTTGGTCGACTTTATGCCCACTGGGACCACAATTAAGGCTAACAGGTACTGTGAGACTCTGAAAAGACTCAAACGGGCAATTCAGTACCGGACAAGCGGAATGTTGAGCAAGGGCGTACACATTCTCCATGACAAAGCTCGCCCACATATCGATATGCAAACCGTTGCTTTCCTGCAACAGTTTCAGGGGAACATAATCACCTACCCACCCTATAGTCCTGACTTGGCACCCAGTGACTGTCACTTGCTCCCTAAGTTACAAGAACGTTTCGCCGGAAAGCGATTCAGCTCCGACGACGAGGTGAAAGAAGAGGTTCATAACTTTCTGAACAGCATGGCGGCGAGCTGGTATGACATGGGCATACAAAAACTGCCACAGCGTCTACAAAAGTGTATCGACAGAAATGGTGATTATGTCGAAAAATAGCTAAAGTTCAAGCTGAAAACTGATGTAAACCATTCTAGAAATAAACAGGTCTATGTACGTATAAAAAATAGGAGACCTCACATTTGAGATTACCTCGTAGCAACAAGACAACGCAACTTGTCACACAGCCAGAAGTGTATGTGTGTGGTTCGAAAAGCACCAGGGTGCGTTTAGCCAACTCCCCCGGCCTCTAAACACCGCGGTTTTAATGTCCACCGAGAATCTGTATGACCACTTCGATAGTGCTGTTCGCACCATGGATCGTCAGCCCCGAAACTAACCGCGTCTGGCCACGGCACTGCAGTCGGCATGGCTCCAGATCCCTATCTGTACCTTCCAGAACCCTATCGACACTCTTCCTGCGCGAGTCACCGCAGTCCGCGCTGCAAAAGATGGTTATTCAACCTTTTGGCAGGTGGTTACATTAATGTGGCTGGACTATGTAGTAATTGTGTGTGTGGCGGGGGGGGGGGGGGGGGGGGGTTGTGGCAACGGGAACCAAAAGTAGCTGAATGGTTGACGTGTTGACGAGTTTGTGACAGTTGGGTAAAGTGACACATTAGCGGAAATGGAAAGTGTTGAGATTGCTGCGCAGCGCAAGAGACTCAAGGTAGCCTTTTGCTTTCAAATTCGTTGCCTTCGCCACCTCACAACCAGACTGTCACAATCCATTGTAACGGAGCCCTCAGTCTACGTTACAGATCGGTCTCTCATCAGTCGCTCACCACATTCAGATTTTCTGCTTTCACGCTGGTCGGCTTCGCCAGTTCATAATCTAACTGTCTCAGTCTATTCAAACACAGTCCTCGGGCTACATTACAGATCAGTCTGTCACCACGCCAGGTTTCTTGTTTCACAATTCATTAGCTTCCTCACCTCACACTCATGCTGTCATATTTCAACCTGGATCAAAATGGCGCTGAGCACTATGGGACTTAACTTCTGAGGTCATCAGTCCCCTAGAACTTAGAACTACTTAAACCTAGCTAACCTAAGGACATGACACACATCCATGCCCGAGGCAGGATTCGATCCGGCGACCGTAGCGGTCGCACGGTTCGAGAGTGAAGCGCCTACAACCGCTCGGCCACCCTAGCTGGCATTTCAACCTGATTAGGCCTCGTGTGAAGATGGGCAACCAGGTTGGAACTAGAAAAGGCAAAATAAAATGTAATACAAAAGTGACTGGATGCTCTTTTTTGAACCTTTCGACGTATATTAAAACTTCGTACATCCATAGTTGAAATGGAGAACAGTGGGACGTCAGCTGGTTCAAATTTATATTAAAAATGAAGAGATTCCTCCAGTTGTATTTAAGGTGTATATTTTATTTTGGTAACTATTTTCAGCGTTGTTACAACATCATCTCCAGGCCCATACACTGCGTCAACTGCGTGCGGCTGATACTAGAAGTCAGTGGTGAGATATGGACGTGCTCCGTGTGGAAGGTGGGTAGTAACTAGTATGAAGTTTTCCAGCTTCCAGCTACCCTTCTTCCACACGGAACACGTCCATATCTCACCACTGACCTCTAGTATCAGCCGCACGCAGTTGACGTCAACAAGTGTATGGGCCTGGAGATGACGTTTAACAATGTTAGAACTAGTTGCCAAAATAAAATCGACGCCTTGAATACATCTGGAGGAATTTCTTCAATATAAAAGTATATTAAAACTAGTTCATAGTAACACTTGTCGTAAACAAGAGCACATTATGCTACACTCCTTTAAAGGAAACAAATTCCTAGGTGCCTCCATGCTACCTGCGAAAAGCCGCTTAATCCAGCAAGAGCACCACGCTCCACGGAAATGTCTCTCTGCAGGAGTTTCACTCCACGCAAAAGTGAGCAGTAAGAATAATACGTGGTTTCACCCACAGACGTCATGTAGATACCTGTTCAAGGAGCTGGGTATTTTAACTGCGCCGTTACACTGCAGATATTCGCTAATGAAATTCATCGTAAATAAACCATCACAATTTGAGAAGAACAGTGAGGGCAGTACCTGCAACACTAGAGAGAAATATGACGTTAATTACTCCTTTATTGATCCTGTTAGTGGCTCGGAAAAGAGTTCAATGTGCGGCAACAAAAATTCTTGACCATTTACTCAATAACATAAAATGTGTGACAGGTACCGAAGCAAATCTTAAATCTAACCCAAAGTCATTTCTCCTGCATCTCCTGCACAACTCCTCTTATTCCATATTCCATGAAAAGGCATCCTGAAAAAAAGTCTTGTTTTTAAGTGTAGCTACATGAGTACGACTAAAAAAGCAGTATGGTAATTACGCTAATCAAGTATACAAATTCTGTAAATTGACGCGTCCCGTATCATTTAGATAAAAGAGTCGTTCAGATGTTCTATGGAACACGTAACTAACTAACTAACTAATGAACAAGTGTTCAGATCCTAGTGTTGACTGCCACCGCGAACTAGACGATTTCGCTTCTCTGAGCTGTTAAGTGCGCTTCCTTTAGTGGGAGAACTATCAGAGGTGAGCTGCTGTTGCACTTTTCATGTTGTATATAAATAGCACGTGACACTATTTTGTTCCCTACATTTTCTTCGGGGCTGCGTTGCACATCTTCAGAGATGCTTCTAGTCCCGTTGAGTCTTACCGATAGAGCTGGAGAAACAACCCGAGCGTTCGAAGGGGTTCGCGATCTCCCTATGTGCCGCAGCATTCGATACGGCATCGAGGCTGTTCGAGGAAAGAAGTGACATTTGAGGCATGCGGCGCGAGTGCAAGCAACAAGCGAGAGACTACGATCTAACCACAACAACAGGCTGCAGCGCTCTTTAACAATTCCGTGAAACATAGAAGGAAATACAATTGATTTCTATAACAATGCTTCACATAGTAGATTGCAAATGAACGTTTTGGTTACTGTCCAGAAATTAGAATATTGGGTAAAGATATTACCAGCTTTTAATCAGCTTGAAATCAAGACGGCAAAATTCAGATGACACAATGAAGAAAAATAATTAAGAATTAAATACCTAATACACGACTGATTGTAACTGCGATACAGAGAAAAAATTACAGTGGCGACTCTCATTGATATAGTACCAGCAGACTCAGCAGACCCCAGGATGAGGGAAAACTCGAAATAGCTATCTTTTGTTTAATTCTTAGTTGCCATTCTTCCATGCCACATACACTTCTGACAGAAAAGATACCACTCATATCTATAATTTTATGGGCGCGACGGCTGTTTGAGGAAATAGTTCCAACCAATGTCCTCCTATCGGTATCAGAAATCTGGGTGTAGTGTTAGTGGGGAGGGGACATGGCGGTGCGGCGACCCGGAATTACGGTCGACAGGAAGCGTGTACGGATGGCCAACACAGTTGAGGCAACCTTTCTAGAGATGACGAACTGAAGGCTACGATTCTCAACCCTGCAAAAATTTTCAGCTCTCGTTGTCGCATTGCAGCACTGCTCTGTAAAGTTGGAAGTCACTATATCCTTCCTATCTCTCCCATCCCGCTTCCTTTCCATTCCTCTTACACCAAATATTCGGCTAGAATTTTCTTTTTGTTTTGTAGAAAATGGGTTCAAAACAACACGGAAGAGCATTATTAAAATGCATCGAAATATATAAATCATTGCCGACATTATGTGATGTTAGGTCAGATGAGTACAAATACAGATGCGTTAAGAATGATTTTCTTCTCAGAAAACATAGATTTTTTTAAATTAATTAATGCAAAATTATGGATAAAAGTACATATGGATATTTTTCTCCGTGCTTACATTACTTGTAGTCAAATTAAATCAGGTGATGCTGAGGGAATTAGATTAGGAAATCAGACACTTAAAGTAGTAAATGAGTTTTGCTGTTTGGGGAGCAAAATAACTGATGATGGTCGAAGAAGACAGGATATAAAATGTAGACTGACTATGGCAAGGAAAGCGTTTCTGAAGAAGAGAAATTTGTTAACATCGAGTATAGATTTAGGTGTCAGGAAGTCTTTTATGAAAGTATATGTATGGAGTGTAGCCATGAATGTAAGTGAAACATGGACGATAAATAGTTTAGACGAGAAGAGAATAGAAGCTTCCGAAATGTGGTGCAATGGAAGAACGCTGAAGATTAGATGGATCGATCACGTAACTAATGAGGAGGTACTGATTAGAATTGGGGAGAAGAGGAATTTGTGGCACGACTTGACTAGAAGAAGGGATCGGTTGATAAGACACGTTCTGTGGCATGAAGGGATCACCAGTTTAGTCCTGGAGGGAAGAGTGAAGGGTATAAACCGTAGAGGGAGACCAAGGGATGAATGCAATAAGCAGATTCAGAAGGATATAAGTTGCAGTTGTTACTTGGAAATGAAGAAGCTTGTACAGGATAGAGTAGGGTGGAAAACTGCATCAAACCAGTCTCTGGACTGAGGACCACAACAACAATAATATTCTCTTACCCATAAATAATCCTTTAGTGCACGTTATTATCACATGACACTTTTCCATAACTATGTCTCAAAAGAATGTGACGTGAAACTGCCTTGCAAATTTTAAGTTTCCGAAAGAATTGCCGGTAACAAAATGTATCGAAGCATAATAGATAATCACTGCCTTTGTGGGTCCGCGTTGTTTTTTGATGATGGGGATATGTGGATATGTGCGTCCGGAGCAATTTAACCAAGACGGAGAAGAGGAGGAAGGAGTAACGCCTTTGTATGGGGACGCCAAGGTATGGGGAGAACCATTTCCAGTAATGTATCAAATGTTGGATCATCAGCACAAAAAAGTTATGATAGCCTCTTTGTCTTTCGTTCAATCTCAATTATCTCAACAGGTTTTCAATCACCTTTTTTTCTGCTTGAAACAAAGTAGAGCAGTTATCACAGCAGAAGCATCTTTAACGTTTAACATTCAGAACCACAGTATTATTGCACAATATGACAAAATTATTGAGCAGTCTAAGGAGAGCATCAATAATAGTGCTCAATTTTGCGCAATATTATTGACCGTCTCGGGGCCGCTTTATAGTAAAGACCGATTACTCATTTTTACCTCGCTCAATACGCGACTGGAATAGGACAGAGAATCGATAATACTGGTTCAAAGCATCCTCCAAATGGTTTAAATGGCTCTGACCACTATGGGACTCAACATCTGAGGTCATCAGTCCCCTAAAACATAGAACTACTTAAATCTAACTAACCAAAGAACATCACACACATCCATACCCGAGGCAGGATTCGAACCTGCGACTGTAGCGGTCGCGCAGATCCAGACTGAAACGCCTAGAACCGCTCGGCCACACAATCCGGCCAAAGCACAAAGCACCTTCCGTCAAGCTTTGTAGGGACTTGCGAATGTGTATATAGATTCCCCGACTGATTTGTTTGTTTCCCTTTCTCCCCTTCCAGTCCCAAAACTTAGCTGTCTCGCCGAACAGCTCTAAGCATTTGAAATTTTTTAGTGACTGAAGTCCATATCAGTGAATAGTGTGCTGGAAATCCATATTTTTTAATTATTTGCCATCCTTCATCTGAATGATCTGATGCGCTCTGCCTAAATCTCCTCTCTCTCCTCCGTCTCAGATTAGATAGCCACACAGGCCAGAGCCGCGGGCCAGTTCCGCTGAAACCTCTGGCTGTGGGGCCGGCCTCCCAAACTGAGACCCGTCGTTTCGCTCTAACGTGCTGGCCCCACCTGGTTGATCTAGCAGCCTCTCAGTCCTGGGCGCAGACCGAAATCGTCCGTGTGTGGCGTAATTAGGGGCATATCTCAGTAATCCGCGGATCCTGGACCGCGGTGCAAGATCAACAGGCCAGAGGCCACAGTCGACAGAATTCAGGCGTAGTGACTGTATCTCGCCGAAAGTACGTCGTGCAGACATTATTTGATTTTAGTACAGTAAAGTGTTTATTTGTCTATATCGCGAGTTTATAAAATGATTTGACCAGTTTCGATTGTGCTAGCAATCATCCTCAGATCGTAAAATATCATTACAGACCAACACTGAAACGTCCCCTTAGAAAAATTATACATGACTGTGCTTAAACTGACACACAATATTTTTAGCGCAAAGCAATCTGACTTTCAAAAACCCCTGCAAATGAATGGCCCTGACTAACATTAACCTATACCTTTTGCAAATCGCTTACCTCACCAAAAATCTTCGTTACTCGAACTACCGCAATACAGCGGGCGCCACTACTGCCAGCTAAATAAAAGATTCAAACTACTGAAGGCACTAACTACTGATAGGCATAGTTAGCAAATGAAACATTTTGATAGAGAACATACAATGTATTTACCTTAATAGTGTTCAAAAGTCATAATACATATAGCAGTTCATGACATCCAGTCTTTCTCTCCTCACATTCACCACTGCTGGCAGCTCGCCTCCAACTGCGCAACGCTACGCGCTGTTAACGTCCAGCTGCCCAACACTACAATGGCAGACAACAATGCAAACTAGCCACAGACTGCACACAGCATAGCCAGTGATTTTTATACAGAGCGCTAAGTGGCGTTACTAATAAGAAAACCTAAACAGCCTACTTACATAGCCCCCATGCTCGCCACAAAAAATTTTACAAATTTTTTGGGCAGTGGCCAATGCAGATTTGAAAAAAATTTTCATAGTTATAATTACAATAACAAAGAAATCAAAAGCACACATTTATTGATACAATGTTGGTCAAAAGGTAAAATTTTCTCGCAATCCACAAAGACAGTAGTGATCGTTCATCACAGTAAAATAGCAGTGTTTTTCTCAATGTCTGAGCAGTAAAAGAAAATGCACACAGAAGTAGTGGATTTCCATGCAGTCTTGAAGAAGTAGTGTTGTCCTTCCAACGAAAAGACAGTGATGATTCTTGACATGCAGACAGGTAATGGGCCACAACAGAGCAAATCCAGAGCAGAGTCAGTCGACGTTTTGAAGAATATTGGTAGATAGGTCATCACAGAACAGACCCACTGAAGTCCTGGTAGAGACAGCCATTAGCCATCTGTTGCGACTGTGCAGGTGCACAATCACCATCGAAGAGTCTTCCTGGTAATATAGCAAGTCCATAAACCACCACTTGAGCACTCACAAAGTTTTTGGAATTGTCCTTAGAACCAGCAATGCTGTTAATCAGTCCCTTGCTGAATTATTGCCACACGTCCAAACACTAACAGTCCTCCTTTTTCACATATTGTGCATATACTATGACCAACAGAAATATGTGCAGTGGAATGAATGCTTACAAGTTACTTAATTTGATGAACTGGTGTCAATTACATTTTTATAACATAAGAATACAATAACAAAGGTATAAAATATATCATTAAAGAACATAACAATACAGATAACATTTGTAGTAAAACAGGCTTTACAAAAGAATAGAAATACACATGCACATCAGTATTACAAGAATTATGACATAAGTACATACATAAAGATCAGAATAACTTTTGAAACATCAACTTCACATTTGAGCAACAAAACAGAACAGATAAATAATGTCTAAACATCTTTACAAAGTAAATAACATAGTATTAGAAAAATTCTACAACATAACTCTCATCAGCTAAACACATAAAGACAGGAAAAACACAAATAAACAAGGGCACACAAACACATAGCAGAATAACACAAGAGGAAAGGGCAGGGTTTGTTTTCAATGTAACATTTGGAACTGCAGTCCAACCCAAAACTTCATTCCATAGATCTTTCGTCTTATTTCAACATTTGTTTCCACCAAACAAATCCTATCCAAGCATGCTTTCTGTATTTATGTTCACATATTTCTTACCTCATTATTTGTATTCCATTATCTTACCTATCATTTATTTCCAAGAAAATACTACCTAAACCTGTTGTCCCTGAACCCTACTTTTTTGTTCATATCCTCTTTCAAAATAATTTTTTTGGCCAAACCTTTATCTTTCAGCTTCTCAATGCATTTCTCCCAATTCATCACAACTCGGTCTCTTATATAGACAACGTCATCTTAAGCTAATTTAAGTGTACTGAGCTCAGACGCTACACTAAGGGACGAGGCAATGCAGCAGCACAAAACAATTAACACAAACAGCAATGACAAAAAAATGAAAATTGTCAAAGCAAGCAGCATAAATTAGCAAAGCAAATGCAATATTACAACTAATATAATGCAATGCACAGAAAACAAGAAAAATAAATCCGTAGTAAAACTGGCTTAACAGAATAATACAAAGTCAAATTCAGTAACATTATGCCTGGCAAACAGCAGTGGCAAATGCAAAATCTTATATCTATACATGACAAAGCTCAAGCAGAAAAAAATATTACAGTAAAAATGGCCATGTTTAATACCTATGTCACATCTTAACACTAGGGTGATGCACCACGTTAACTTACACTACTAAATAAGTCACCCAGTCATTGACAAAAATTATGTATGCAATTCCTGTGACGGGAAATGTCTTTTTGTGCTCCCTCCCTTTTTTTAGAAGTAGATTATAAATTTATTGTTTACTGGATCTGTAGGCATAAAATATTTATATTAGTACATCTATAAAATTTTATTTTAACCAATGCTGCAGTGCAGCTAGAAACTAGATATTAAACAAAATGAGCAATCCCTAAACTGTAAAGACAATAGATGCAAAATGTTTCTCATCATTTCAATAGGCATTTTAGTAAATACCATAAATTAAGAGCTCCACAGTATAATCATATGTTTTCAAGTTTGAGCGTGTCGTATTTGCGATGCTTTCTACAAAGAAATGTCAATAGCGAGGATAATGGCCTCTTTTTTTTCTCCACCTGTCCCTCTGAAAGGCACACACTAATGCTTTTTTCCAGGCAACTGTTGCACAGCTGGGTGCCCACGACGCATTACGTGCAGGTGGTCACTTAACTTTCTTACCGAAATATTTACGACACCAGTTTGCACTACAGTGACAGTATCATCTAAAAATTTCACAGGTCGAGAATTTGCGTTTCCAATCTGTAGAAGCAAAATCCTGTAAATATAACAGTGTCCAAAAAATTTTTGCCAGCATAGTGATACATTCACGCATATACAGACATTTCATAACTCTTAACATACGATTCTCGGTTTCCAACATCCTTTTTCACAAACTAGAGTCCCTAACCACTACGCATTATTCCTTGCTTTATTACACATATACATATTCATAGACACTTCTTCAATAATTACGTAGCATAATCAAATTCCTCATCTAGTATCAGCTTATTGATCATAAGCATATCGCAACAGCGTAATGCACATCGTCATCATAACATCAAAAAACCTCAGCCTTATCTCAAAATCGTGGTAGCTTCCTCCAATAATTTCAAAACCTAAAAAAAATTCTGTGCTCATGTCAAAAGTGTCATCTACCTCAAATGTACTTTAAAACTCATGATCCCATGCCAAATACATCATTCAAAGCTCTCATAGCATCACAATGGTTCTGAAAAAATATGAACAGTTCACAAAGTACAGACAAAATACAATTTTATAAGTGGGAAGTTATCCAACTGTGTGATTACGTAAACATCTGTCACTGATGTAGTAAAATAAATATTTGTCTCTCTCAGTTAAATGATCAGATAGCTGTGTAATTTTGTGTTAGGGAAATATGGTACCAATGTGTAAAGTTGTATAACCAAATACCATATTAGCTAGGGTTCCTTGTGCTTGCCACACCCATGGTACACAAAGTAAGCGTGTACCCCCCTAAGGATTAATGTAATTATACCCTCAGGTGTTACAGATTACAGCAATGGAATGAAATGTATCAGGGAAAACCTTTGTATCATTATAATTCAAAAATCTTTAAAAATAAATGATTTAAGTACAAAATTAATCACTCAAATACGTGTACTGTAGCGCTAAACTGTGCATCTTGTTGTAAGTTAATCTGTGTGGAAGTGTCGTAGTTATCGTCCTCCAAAAGCTAAGTTCTGCAGAAGTCAACGTACTTACCTCATGATAAACAAAAGTGAAATGCTTTGCGTATAGATATCTTAGTTATTACGCTTATTGCCGTGATGAAGAAAGTACTGTGGTGTACCGTATTGTTGTGCTACGGAAAAGGCTGTCTCATTCAAGCTATACCACAAAAGTTACTACTAAAACATGTTTTACTTTCCAGAAGAATTCAGAAAAACAGATACACTGCAAAAGCCACAATGTAAATTGTGTCACACATTAGTAGCGTCGTGATATAATCGTGCAGCTGTCAAAGAAACCAAATGCTAAGTCATCTTTAACCCCACAGAAAGTACTTCAAATAAAGAATGTATTTTCAAGTAAACTAAAATGTTGCATTAAAATCTCATGAGGAGTACCTGTATATGTTCTAAGTATGTTAGCCTTATAGACGTTACGTAATCGTGCAACTAACAAGCAAGAATGTACACACACAATAACACTGTGTCGTCTGTTCACTATAACAATGCATCAGTAATTACTGTCTAAATATGTTCCCTAGCTTCTAGACTCGATAGTTAACTTCAAACATTGTTGCATGGTAACAGAGTCTTAAGTCTGACAAAGCATACTAGTAACGTGAAGTGAAAAGTTTCATGGCAAAGACAAAGTTGAAAAACAGATCTCTCAATAAACGGTTTTACATGTGAAATGTAGTGTAATCCTTCACTCTTCCTAGTGTGCAGAGTTTCAGCTTTAAAGCAATTATCATGTTGTATAAGTCGGTAAAGAATACTGGAATTTTTCCTAAGGTTAGCGTCTATGTTATTTTCTTCTGAGCCCGCCGGCACACGTGGCTGCCTGCGGTACGAGTCATCGTCTGTCTCTTTGTTGGCGCGCGCTGTTATTGGGATTAGGGGACCTAACTTCTACAAATTCACCTTGTCGAGAGGGCCCTGCTCTGTTTGAATCTCGCCAGTTCTGATGCAGTTCAGGTCTGTCGTTACGATCATATCGTCTGTCGTCATGTCGGTAATTTCTGTAATTAATTTCTTGTCGGTCACGTGGTGGAGAATTTCTCCCTGAATTATCACTGCACGGTGGACCGTTGCGTCTGACGTTATTCTGTCTCCAGTAATTATAATTGTTTTGGTTCCCATATTGTCTGTTCCTGTGGTAGTCTCTGTGATAGTCATTACTATGGAAATGCGATCTTTCTCTGTAATTATTTTTACTCTTCCAACGGTTGTCATACGGGTGGTGTCTGTTTTCGTCACGATTTACGTTGTACGAATAGCCTTGTCGTGTATTATTTCTGTCATCGCGGAATTGCGACGGATGTGACTTGTAATTGTTGTGCTCCTGTTTTCGCGTTCCACGATTGTCAGTGTCAATTTCCAGTTCTTGTAACAGTCCCTGAAAAGCTTCAATGTCGTCTTTGCAACGTCCTACTAAAATAATATGTCGTAAAAGTTCAGGCAATTTGATTAAGCAAATTCGGATGAGTTCTGAGGGGCTGTATGGGTTTGAAAGATACTGATTCTTATGCAACATGTCTTCAAAATATTTCAGAAGACTGGAAAATTCAGATTGTTCGAAACTTTTCATCATTATGATGCTAAGTTTTACTCGGTCTTCTGTAGCTTGAGACCAATACGCTGAAAGGAAGGCATGATAAAATTCTCCTTCACTGTGACAATCGTGAATGACCGATCGCATTCTTACAGCTGGCTCATTCCCTAAGTAGCCACATATAAATTCTAATCTGTCCTCTAAAGACCAGTTGGGAGGAAAACAATGAGAGAATTGATGGAGCCACGCTTTTGGATGAATGTCGTTGCCAGAATTCTTAAATGTTTTGAATTTACGTGTAGTAATGAACGGCTTATAGTCAAAATCATCGTGTCGGCGAGTAGCATATAGGTCATTGTTACGTCGTGTCGGCGGTTCCATCTCAAAATTCGGTGCACCTTGCCAATTTCTTTCATAATTTCCGAAATGCCCTGTGTTATTATTTTGTGGCTTTTCCGTATATCTAAGTCCCTCTTCCCGTGTTGGAGCGCGAGTGTCCTCTGAAATACGTAATTCTTGTATTACCTGTGGCAGCTGATCTTGTACTTCCCAGATTTCTCTTTGGTGTTGCGTATTAATTTGATTCTGATTTTGTTTGAATTTCCTAATTTGTTCGCACGCTTCTGTGTCATTAAAGACTACAGGTTTTGTGTCATTCAGATTATCATCTACCTTCGTAGATGAATTAGTTAGCTGATCCGAAAGTCCAACTACTTTCTCTGATAATGAACTAATTTCCTGCATGTGTCTTTCTGAACCAATTTTCAGAGTATCTACTGTGTCCTTTAAGTTTTCCTGAGTTTTTCCAAGTTGCGTAACCGAATCGGTAGATGCAACTGAGTCAATCTTAGCTTGCAAGGTCTCATGATTTTCATGAACAATAGTTTGCAGTTCTTTTATGGCTAATTCGTGATTCTGTAATATATTTTCATGCCGCGAAACCATAGGTTGGAAATCCTCACAAATTTGTGTTTTTACGTCATTACAGACTTTTTGACATTTCGATTCGATTGTATGTAACTCAGTAGTTAAATCTTTACGTGTTTGTTCAAGCGTATGTTCCACTGAGTATAACTTTTGAAGCTTTTGTTCCATTGTGTCTAATTTTTTAAGCTTTTACTGTGTTTGTCTCTGATTTTGTTCCATTGTGTCTAACAGTTGCTGTGATTGTCTCTGGTATTGTTCCATTGTGTCTAACTTTTGAAGATTTTGTCAAATTTGTTTCTGATTTTGTTCAAGCGTTCTGTCTAACTTTTGCAGCCTATGCCCCATTTGTTGCATTAACTCTAATTACAGTGCACTGGTGTCTGAAACATGTTCCTCAGTGCTATTCAGCAGTGCATTTGAACCAGCAATATTCGCATTTTGAAAAGCAGAAAATGTGTCTTGATTTATTTGAGAAAACGGTGAGGATGCAAAAACCGAATCTAAAGTATTTGCAAGATTGTGTCCTGTCATTTCGGAATCCTGAGGCGAGCTGTTGCCGACCCACCGATCGATAATGCTTCCCTGTTCACTAATTGTTTCACTGCCTACAACATTATTTGCAGCCCGCTTCATTTCCCTATGCACAATTACTAAATTACTACTTTGAACATTAGTTAATTCATTACGTGGTGGAGCTAACACACTGCTTTCGTCTTCACTGTCATTTCTCAGTTTACTTTGGAGCCTAGTATTACGTTTTTCACGCGCCATTATTGTCACAATATTTCACACGATAACACAGAAAAGCACAATTTGAAGAGCAAAATAAGAAAACACATTACCATAGCACTGAAAATAATATCTAGTTAATTGCAAGCACAGCTGCGAAATACTTGGTGCAAATCTACATGCATGCCACAATTGTTTTACTGTACAACAATGAAAACCTACAACTATAAAGGAAATTCTCTCTAAAATTACGCACTAGCAATAAACAAAGGCTGCACTAATTGCACAAACTTCAAGAAAAAATCAGAAGATTCCAGTGAGGTATCCTCGTCGAAGGGTCGACATATGAAACGTCCCCTTTGAAAAATTATACATGACTGTGCTTAAACTGACACACAATATTTTTAGCGCAACGCAGTCTGACTTTCAAAAACCCCTACAAAAGAATGGCCCTGACTAACATTAACCTATACCTTTCTCAAATCACTTACCTCACCAAAAATCTTCGTTACCCGAACTACTGCAATACAGCGAGCGCCACTACTGCCAACTAAATAAAAGATTCAAACTATGGAAGGCACTAACTACTGATAGGCATAGTTAGCGAATGAAAGATTTTAATACAGAACAGACAATGTATTTACCTTAAGAGTCATAATATATATATCAGTTCATTACATCCAGTCTTACAAATTTCAAAACTCCGCCATCTCTCTCCCCACATCCACCACTGCTGGCGCCTCGCCTCCAACTGCGCAACGCTACGCGCTGTTAACGTCCAGCTGCCCAACACTACAATGGCAGACAACAATGCAAACTAGCCACAGACTGCACACAGCACAGCCAGTGATTTTCATACAGAGCGCTAAGTGGCGTTACTAATAAGAAAACCTAAACAGCCTACTTACATAGCCCCCATGCTCCCGACAAAAATTTTTACAAATTTTTTTGGGCAGTGGCCAATGCAGATTTGAAAAAAAATTTCATAATTATAATTACAATAACAAAGAAATCAAATGCACACACTTATTGATACAATGTTGGTCAAAAGGTAAAGTTTTCTCGCAGTCCACAAAGACAGTAGTGATCGTTCATCACAGTAAAATAGCATTGTTTTTCTCAATGTCTGAGCAGTAAAAGAAAATGCACACAGAAGTAGTGGATTTCCATGCAGTCTTGAAGAAGTAGTGTTGTCCTTCCAACGAAAAGACAGTGATGATTCTTGACATGCAGACAGGTAATGGGCCACAACAGAGCAAACCCACAGCAGAGTCAGTCGACGTTTTGAAGAATGTTGGTAGATAGGTCGTCACAGAACAGACCCACTGAAGTCCTTGTAGAGACGGCCAGCAGCCATCTGTTGCGACTGTGCAGGTGCACAATCACCATCGAAGAGTCATGCGGACAATATAGCAAGTCCATAAACCACCACTTGTGCACTCACAAAGTTTTTGGAATTGTCCTTAGAACCAGCAATGATGTTAATCAGTCCCTTGCTGAATTATTACCACACGTCCAAACACTAACAGTCCTCCTTTTTTCACATATTGTGCATATACTATGACCAACAGAAATATGTGCAGTGGAATGAATAAGAAAACCTAAACAGCCTACTTACAACACGTCACTGTTGTACAATCAAGTACTGAGTTATGTCGACAGCAGCAAGAAAATTGTGGCGTCCTCTGGCTGTTTGTACGCTATGCACTCAAATTTTTCTTGAGAGAAGTGTGACAAAATGGTCGAAAAAACAGATTTCGTAAAGGTAGCATTTCAGCCTTATGCTATTTGAAAGTTGGTGGCAATAATGTATGCTCTAGATCCTTGGCGAAGATCGGATTTTGGAATTTAGTGTGCACCCCCTCCCGTTTAGCGCGTTATCTATCTGCAAGTATGCCCCACTTCAAACTTTCTATGAGGTTTGTCAAGAATCTTACCACTCTTCTTTGGACTTTCTCAATCTCCTGAATCAGATCCAACTGGTAAGGGTCCCATACAGACGAACAATACCCTAAGACTGGACAAACTAAAGTACTGTAAGCAGTTTCCTTTGTTGACGGATTGCATCGCTTCAGAATTCTACAAATAAACCACAATCTAGAGTTCCTCTTAACCGTTACTTGTGTAATCTCACATTTGAGATCATTTCGAGTAGTCACACGCAGATACTTGACCGATGTTACCGCTTCCAAAGACTGGGCATTTATTTTGTACTCGTATATTAACGGGGATTTTCGCTTTGTTATTCGCAGTAGATTACAGTTACTAATATTGAGCGATAACTGCCAGTCATTACACCACGCATTTATTTTCTGCAAATCCTCTTTGACTTGTTCACAACTTTCGCGTGATACTACTTTCCTGTAGACTACAGCATCATCGGCAAACAGTCTAATGCCGCTGTGAACACCATCAACCAGATCGTTTATGTATATCGTAAAAAGCAACGGACCTTTTACGCTGCCCTGGGGCGCTTGTTTCTGTTGAAGTCTTCCCATTCAGGACGACATACTGCTCTCTGTCTTTCAGAAAACTTTCTATCCAATCGCATATGTCACCGGATAGACCGTAAGCGTACTTTTTGGAGCAAGCGACAGTGCGGAACTAAGTTGAACGCCTTTCGAAAGTCGAGGAATATGGCATCAACCTGGGAGCCGGTATCTAGGGCCAGCTGTGTCTCGCATGACAGCTATTTGCTAAAACAGTGCTGTTTCTGCAGATGAGTCTTCCAGATTCTAGAAAGGTCATTAAGTCTGAACAAAAAATATGTTCCATGATTCTACTACAAATTGATGTCAGTAAAATTGGTCGGTAATTGTGTGCATCCGATTTTCTAAACTTTTTAAAGATTGCTATGACTTGGGCCTTCTTCCAGTCCCGTGGAACTTTCCGCACTTCCAATGATCTCTGATAGACGATGGATAAGAATGGTGCTATATTCGTAGCACAGTCAAAATAAAATCTTACCGGGATGCCATCTGGGTCAGATGCCTTCCTGGCGTCTAAGGATCTTAACTGTTTTACAATCCCAGATACACTAAACACTGCGTCAGCCATCCTAACGTTTGTTCGATAATTGAAAGGGGGGAATGATGCTGCAGTCCTCTACCGTAAACAAGTTTTTGATAGCTAAATCAAGTCAGTATAATGTCGACGCACTTTTAGATGGGTACATGTCATCTTTTTTTGGTACTCTGTAATTATGTAGAGAATCTGGTACAGGAAATTGTATTTTAATAGCTACTGTTTTGTTTCCAGGTGTTATGCCCAGTTGTTGTTTCCATTTTATGCACGATATCCGACGACCGACGCAGGCGTCTTCTTCAGGCGCTGCGAGATTTGGTGTTAGGTGTACGTGCTACGGAAACAAGACAGAGGATTTTCCCCAGGACGATGACTAGCTTTCTAAATTGTCGACACTACTCTGAGGATCGTGGAGGTTTGGTGTACTACGAAGAGGGCGTCATTCACCCTTTGTAAAGAAAAGGAACTCGTACTAATAACTTTTTGTATTTGCAGCGTTTTTTTCAGTGTTTGGAGTTAAAATTATTGGATATAGGTTCCGCCTTTTTTGCAAAACAATGTACTTTTCCCGTTACCCAAATATGTTTCGCACCTCTGTGCCATCATCAGTGGGTTTTGTTTATTGAAAAACTCTAAATAGTGAATATCTTTTAGGTTGTAACTGAGGCCTAACGACAGTTTTTTCTGGTTTTTTGTTCTTACCCTGATTTTACATTGTATGGAACTGGTAATACTTTAAAATGATTGAGTCGTCACAGTAATACATAGTATAACAATGAACGGAGTACAGGCAACTTTTAATTGGATTATGCAACTCATCCTTTCCATTTTCTGTTTCTTTCGGAGACTTCCATATTTCTTAGTTCGTTCCTGAACTTTACCTCAAAGTTTTTAGCTTAGTTTCTGTTACCCTTTGCTGCACAGTTGGAAGATCGTCTATAAATGTTTTAACAATTTCTTCGTACACCCTGTGTTCTATATTTTTGTTCGTGTAATGTTCATGAGTCTTTTTCCGTAAAGAAGGTCTTTAACGTGCAAGGCTGACAAGGCAGTCACATTTTTGTATGTTAGAGCTGTGCATATCAGAGAGAGAGCAAATTACGTTACTCTTAAACAATCTTTGGTCTTGTTGTGGCACCGTCTTTGCCTCTGCGCACTCTTAGTTGAAGTGTGGTAGGCGATGGATGTGTTTGCTAGCACTGAGTTGACTTGTGATTGTATGTGTTAATGGAGAAATGTTTATTGTAAAGGACATTACGGATTAATAAGAGTTATGCGTTGGAAGGCGAAGAGAATATAAGTTTTGAATAATGTTATTATTTATGAATTTTGAAGAGAAGTTTGAGGTAAGACGGCAGCACTGCGTACCTAATTTGTAGAAATAATTATTGGCAGCTAGTTAACTTTGTTCACTTTCTCAGAGCTCTGTTAACATTGTACCCTTTTTAAGCATATTATTGTTCAGACCCATGTCATGTATGAAGATCACGCGAGGCATCACTCTGTCTTTTCGAAGAAATACTTCGTTCTAAAATCGTCTTCGAATATCATTTCATAGGAATAGTCACTCTCCCCATCCCACGGTTTATCATTACGCATTACCACATTGCACCATGTGACATGCAGCAGTTTGAATATAGTTTGAAACTTTATTTAGAAACAGGAATACAGCTTAGTCGCTGGCTCCTTGCTGTTCGCTGTTGTGCTTTCAAGATATCTGCAACAATGTTGTCAAGACGCGAGGTATGTGGCAATTTTAATTAGGGCCATATAATTGTTTTACCTCAGTTGCGCATTTAATATAAAGGAAAGTTGTATTGAGATCAGCTACGTTTCAATTCATATTAGGTTCTGTGCAGTCGAAGGTTAGCATACGAGTTTAAGTTGGGTAACAGTTTGCTTTTACATATTTTTGGTAGCGTGTAGACATTTTATGGAGTGGGAGGTAAAGTTGGGCTAAATTTCATACAGAAACAAATATAGTGGGGAAGTAAAAAATGGTGCAAACGTATAAGTTTTAACAAGGTAGTCACTGGTCCACTCCTTCGCTATACTGCAAAAACAAGTAGAACTCGCTGTCACGTGAAGGCTGCGGGAGAATTCGCAAACTTCCTGAACGTGGTACGTCGCAGAAACACTCACATGTGTGCCCAGCTAATGAGGCCGGATCCCCAGTTCCTAAAACTGTGTATCTCCAGGAGAGGACTGCAGCTGTTCCAGAACGCGTGGAAAATATGTTTTGTCCGTAGATAAAATTCGCTTGTATGTGGCGAGCTGTTGGTAATATCCTGAAATATGCACAATGAGTTACTTTAGAATTTCTAAAAAATAAGAAAAGCGTGCTTAACAGAAAGTTGTTCTTAACATGGGGCAGTTGGGTGTCTCGGGTACTGTGGGGCGGTACGGCCACGGCGGAGAGGGGGCAGCAGTGTTGCTCCTGCCGATGCGAGTCAAGCTGCCGGGACCCGGCCTTGGAGGGGCTTTAAACGCGTAACAAGGGACGGCTTGAGATGTAATCACAGCGCGCACCGCGCACCCAGCAGCGGCCGGCCACACCACCACTGGCTGCCGCGGCAGCTCCTACTGCGCTGCCTGCGGGGGCGCCGGGACTCCGCCCCTGCGTTAACCACTTGTTACTTGCCACAGCGTCCTCATAGACCTCCTCACAATATTTCATCTTACTGATAATTCAAAAGCTTCTCTGTCTGTGATCGCCAGCTTATGGACCCGCGAAGATGACTAACTGGAGGTTGTCGGTTCGAATCATGCCAGAGAGCAGAGTTTCATCTTGTTTTGGAGTACAACGATATTTCGATACCTATCAGTTTTTTTTTTTTTTGTCGTTTACTGTATTTGTAACCTCTTCCGAGGCCTTTTATGTCTTTATCTTCAGGCACTTAGCACTGCAATCGAAATGAAAAACACGTGCGAGAATTTGTTGCTGCACCACGCTAGTAAACAAATACAGTAAAAATGAGGCAGTCCGCAGACGTGAATGATCGCCCATTTCTGGGTTAAGAATGTTCTTAGTGAGTGCACAGAGTTGTCCGAAAATACTCGATGTCCTATAACTGAAGTTGCAGTTTCAAAATGCTGTATAAAAAGAAACGCTGCTCATAACGGCGTCAAAGGTGAATAGCGTATTATTGACACAGGGGGAACGCCATGGAACAAATTGCAGGTAAAGGTCTTTTACAAGACTGGCGACTGTGCATCGGCGACCCTGCAGAAGTTCCGGACATTCTAGTGTATGAAGAACGGCACTGGTTCGACGTCTGCTAAGCGTCTAGGGAATACGATTTCGAAATTAGAGAAGACGGGTTCTTCCGAAGTGATGTGGCAGAGGGAGGAAAGCAGTTGATCCGACTTCTGTCGAAGATGTGGACACAGGGGCGTGTAAACATTCAGTTCAAGGGGAACTGCCCGAACGTTTGACATGCCAGCGAGCTCGGCAAATAAAATCCTCCGAAACATTCTGCATAGCTATCCATACAAAATCGCCTATGTTCAGAAGTTGCTTCGTGCTGGCCAGACAGTAAAACAAGCTTCCACTTTGGAATTACTTGCTTTCATGGAAGAGGACAATGAATGACTATGGAACATTGTAACGGCTCCTTGTATGGCTTGTTACAAGAGACACATGCTCAAAACACACCTGGGTGCCATTCCGACACTCAGAGAATTTTAATCCGGAATTATATTATCACTCTTAGTGTCTTGAAAGGAGGATATAAGATGAACATCAACAAAAGCAAAACGAGGATAATAGAATGTAGTCGAATTAAGTCGGGCGATGCTGAGGGAATTACATTAGGAAATGAGGCACTTAAAATAGTAAAGGAGTTTTGCTATTTGGGGAGCAAAATAACTAATGATGGTCGAAGTAGAGAGGATATAAAATTTAGTCTGGCAATGGCAAGAAAAGCGTTTCTGAAGAAGAGAAATTTGTTAACATCGAGCATAGATTTAAGTGTAAGGAAGTCGTTTCTGAAAGTATGTGTGGACTGTAGCCGTGTATGGAAGTGAAACATGGACGATAAATAGTATGGGCAAGAAGAGAATAGAAGCTTTCGAAATGTGGTGCTACAGAAGAATGCTGAAGATTAGCTGGGTAGATCATATAACTAATGAGGAGATACTGAATAGGATTGCAGAGAAGAGAAGTAGAGGGAGATCAAGAAATGGTTCAAATGGCTCTGAGCACTATGGGACGTAACTGCTGAGGTCATTAGCCCCCTAGAACTTAGAACTACTTCAACCTAATTAACCTAAGGACGTCATACACATCCATGCCGGAGACAGGATCCGAACCTGCGACCATAGAGGTCGGGCGGTTCCAGACTGTAGCGCTTAGAACCGCTAGGCCACTCCGACCGGCGGGAGACCAAGAGATGAATACACTAAGCAGATTCAGACGGATGTAGATTGCAGTAGATACTGGGAGATGAAGAAGCTTGCACAGGTTAGAGTAGCATGGGGAGCTGCATCAAGCCAGTCTCTGGACTGAAGACCACAACAAAAAACATACACTTTCTGTTTGGTTGCAAAAAATCCCCACGTCATTTCAAGCACGTGTGTCAATTTTTATCTACATTATTCTGTTATGTATTGAAATATTTAAATGTCGACCTTTCACTCTCCCTGTATGTGTTCCACCGCTGTATGCGTCTTGTGTTATCCCGTGGAAAGTGTGAGAACGTTTCGAAATGGTTTCCGAATCGAGTATCTGAGATTTACTTCGTCGGGTGTGGGAAAAATCACAGCGTGTCCGGGCCAGCACACCGGCCCTCGTCATTAGTCCGCCGAGTGGATTCGATCCGGGACCGGCGCGCCTCCCTGAACCACCAAAGTGGCCAACTCAGGCGAGCGGCTATACGGCAGATCGAAGAGCAAAAATAGAGTCCGATAAATCACTTTAAGCCAGCCGGAGTGGCCGAGCGGTTCTAGGTGCTTCAGTCTGGAACCGCGTGACCGCTCCGGTCGCAGGTTCGAATGCTGCCTCGGGCATGGATGTGTGTGATGTCCTTAGGTTAGTTAGGGTTAAGTCGTTGTAAGTTCTAGGGGACTGATGACGTCAGACATTAGTGCTCAGAGCCATTTGAACCATTTTTTGAAATCACTTTACCCTGGCGCCTGAAACCGGGAGGGTAAGTATAATAATGAAGCACTGTGTTGTAGACACAGATAGTGGCGGAGCTACCAGAGGCACGGCGGCTGTTCACGTACAAGAAGCGCCAGCGGAGGTAAATTTAGCGGCGGCAGGTGCGCGCGAGACGGCCGTCTGGCTCCCTCACAGCCGTCCCACGCTCTGGGTCAGTACAGGGCACACAGGATTTCGCGCAGACACAGCTTATTACGACACCGCGGTACACGATGAAAATAAGTTATTTTTCGTAAATCAGGGGAAATTCATAAACAAGAACACTACTGGCCATTAAAATTTTTTACACTAAGAAGAAATGCAGATGATAAACGGGTATTCATTCTACAAATATATTATACTAGAACTGACATGTGATTACACTTTCACGCAGTTTGGGTGCATAGAGCCTGAGAAATCAATACCCATAACAACCACCTCTGGCCGTAATAACGCCTTTGATACACCTGGGCATTGAGTCAAACAGAGCTTGGATGGCGTGTACAGGTACAGCTGCACACGCAGCTTCAATACGATACCACAGTTCATCAAGAGTAGTGACTGGCGTATTGTGCCAGGTGCTCGGCCGCCATTGACCAGACGTTTTCAGTTGGTGAGTGATCTGGAGAATGTGGTGGCCAGGGCAGCAGTCGAACATTTTCTGTGTCCAGAAAGGCCCGTACATGACCTGCAACATGCGGTCGTGTATTATCCTGCTGAAATGTAATGTTTCGCAGGGATAGAATAAAGGGTAGAGACACGGGTCTAACACATCTGAAATGTAACGTCCACTTTTCAAAGTGCCGTCAGTGCGAACAAGAGGTGACCGAGCCGTGTAACCAATGGCACCCCATACCATCTCGCCGGGTGATACGCCAGTATGGCGATTACGAATACACGCTTCCAATGTGCGTTTACCGCGATGTCGCCAAAGACGGATGCGACCATCGTGATGCTGTAAACAGAACCTGGATTCATGCGAAAAAAAGACGTTTTGCCATTCGTTCACCCAGGTTCTCCGTTAAGTACACCATCGCAGGCACTCCTGTCTGTGATGCAGCGTCAAGGGTAATCGAAGCCATGGTCTCCGAACTGATAGTCCATGCTGCTGGAAACGTCGTCGAACTGTTCGTGCAGATGGTTGTTGTGTGGCATACGTACCCATCTGTTGACTCAGGGATCGAGACGTGGCTGCACGATCCGTTACAGCCATGCGGATAAGATGCCTGTCATCTCTTCTGCTAGTGATACGAGGCCATTGGGACCCAGCATGGAGTTCCGTATTACCCTCCTGAACCCACCGATTCCATATTCTTCTAACAGACATTGGATCTCGACCTTCGCAAGCAGCAATGTCGCGATACGATAAACCGCAATCGCGATAGGCTACACTCCGACCTTCATCAAAGTCGGAAACGTGGTGGTACGCGTTTCTCCTCCTTACGCGAGGCATCACAACAACGTTTCACCAGGCAACGCCGATCAACTGCTGTTTGTGTATGAGAAATCGGTTGGACAGTTTCCTCATGTCAGCACGTTGTAGGTGTCGCCACCGGCGCCAAACTAGTGTGAATGCTAATCATTCTGCATATCACAGCATCTTCTTCCTTTCGGTTAAATTTCCCGTCTGTAGCACGTCATCTTCGTGGTGTAGCAATTTTAATGGCCAGTAGTGTATAATAATAACCCGCACTCTTGTATCGTGATCCATTTAATTTAACATTCGTATTACTTTAAACCTGACGTCTTCCACTGATGGAATCTTCGGCTGCATCTACATCATCATCATCATTAAAAACCATATTCCTAAATGAAGACATTCTTTTTCCCAAGTATTAAGTTCTTCAAATACATTAGATTGGTTCATAATTTCGTAGGATTTTCCTATAAGTTTAATGAACACAACAGAAACATATAGCAGAGACTTTAGTCATCAATAATGTATTCTCCTTCACTATTTACAACACTCTACCGACACTGGGATAATTTTTGATTCCACAGCTGCAGAAATCACGTAATTTTGAGGCGCCGAACTCTTCGAACCATGTTCCGAGTTCATTTTCATCCGGAAAGGAAGTCCCTTGATGGTTGTTTGGTAGAAAACGGAAAAGGTGAACATCTGAGGGCGCAAGTTCAGACGAATAAGGTGGGTGATGAATGTCTTCGCAACGCAGCTCCTGTACAGTGTTTTTTGTCAGTCTAGCAGAATGCGCGCGGGCTTTGTCGTGCAGTACGTCACTACACGCAGTCTTCCTGGTCGTTGTTCTTGGACTGCGCCAACAAGACGTCTCAGTTGTTGACACAAAGTCAATGTCAGTTGTCAGCAGTGATGGTTACACATTCGGGAAGCAATTCTTAGTTCACACATCGTCGCTGTTCCACGAGATGCAAATCATTATCTTTTGTGGAAGCGCGCAGGTCAGTGTACAGGGCGTTGCTTCTTTTCGGGCTCAGCAATTTCTTTATTTTCCTTATGTCAGCGTAAAGATACCATTTCTTGTCACCAGTAACGATAAAAAGTAAGAATGATCGATGTTATTCACAAGCCAATCGATGATGAGCAAGCAGAGGTGCCCACATGGCCAACCGCTGATGGCTTTGGCTTAGAGCATGCGGTAACCACACATCCGATATTTGACCCAAATTGCACGCAAATATGACAGGATGGTGGAATTATCACAGTTCAGTACATCTGCCAGTTCTCGATAACTATGACGTGAATAATTGTGGATTAATTCGTTTAAACGATCGTCATCAAACCCTGAAGGTCTTCCTGGATTTGGAGAGTCACTAATCCTCCTCAAAACGAGAAAACCCTTTTCTTGCCGTGCTCTGTCCGATAGCACTACCCTCATACATGTCGCAGATGTTCCTGACTGCCTCCGCTGTTCGCACCCATCTAGTGAACTCAAGCGGAAGAATGTGTCGGAAATGTTCTGATTCCTCCATTTGGCACTCCATTTTCTAACATCCACAACTCCATACACTATCTCCAAATGACAAAATGACATAAACGTAAATAGCAACATTGAACTACAAATAAAAAATGAGAAGCGATCAATAAACCCATACCGAACGGAATACCAATATGGAAAAGAAAAGCGCACCAAGCTAATAGGTGTCTCTGCTCCTCCTTGTAAGGTTCTCGCAGCTGTATAGATCTTAACGAGAAATAACATCGGTAAGTATTGAGAATAATTAAAACTGTACGTTGTATTAAAATAATGTACTGGTCGATTAGGAGAACGTGACTTTGAGATGATTCGTCTGCAGCTGATAAGAAAGTTGACCGTGCGAAATATATCAAACTTTAAATTGATAAGCTATATGGTTAAAAGCGGTGAAAAATAGTAGTCTGTGAAGCTTGATTACAATAGAGAAAACCAACAGTGACAATAAGTGGCCATTATCAACAAGGAATCTCGTGTAAGACAATTAAATTCAGTTTCCCTATTCATACCGATTTAGAAAGAGGACATCTACGAAATGGCGGGTAACAAGAGTATAATGGAAGGGGCCGATAAATCCTGCATGTTTTCTAGTGTCATCCAAAACCCTTCCATTAGGTTCTAGATATTTATGAGTATAGCTATATAAAATGGAAAAGCCACATAAAAGTAATTTCAAGCAAGACAGATACAGAGTGAAATATGTTGTAAGGATCTTCAGGAAGGGTAGTCCACCCATGAAGTAGGTTGCTTACAGTATCATTGCACGAGGAGCACTTAAGTTTGCTCGTCAGTCTCGAATCCTTACCAGATAGTACAGTTAGAGGAAAAAATTCGAAGACGAGCGGGATCGTGAAAACGTTACGGATTTGTTCGGCCCACGCCAGGGGCAGACGGCACACTAAATGCATGAGTTTCGAGATGATTTTTAGTGCAAAAACGCCAAGAGCGTACATTTCCGAAAAATTCAAGTAACATATTTCTTCCTCCCAGTATATCTCATTAAGAGACAACGAAAGCAACACTTTCGAGCTCACACAGAGAACAATCGTTCTTCCCGCGAATTTTTCGCAACTGAAACAAGAAAATGAGTGAAATGACAGTCGAATACAAAGTACTAAAGCACGTGGAAAAAAATTGGAAAGTTCAAAAAACACAGTGTGCACGAAATTGGTTGGCATTCAAAACATTTTCTACTCGTCTCCGAATGGATAAGTACAGGTTCTGTATGGTTTTCAAGGGAGTCTTGTAGCAGTATCTTGCAAAACAAGATGGAGGTGGATAGCCATCACGCACCACTCTCTACAGAGCAGACCACAAAAGCACAATAATGTCAAGATCTGGAGACAGCAGTGGCCATGGGTGACGCGACGCTTCATCATCTGGCTCTCAAAATCATTCATGGACGCCGCGAGTTACGTGAACAGGGGCCCTGTCTTCTTGGAAAACAGAAACACAATAGCGGAACTAACATTGTACTATCGGATGCATCTGATCAGCCAAAACTCTACCATCATACTTGACGGGCCAATGAAGTATCACGATAAGGCTGCCCGAATGATTACCGAACCCCCGCCATGTTTCACTCCTGGGACGTAAACTCGACCAGAAGTTGGAAACAATGTGTAACAAGACTCATCCGACCAAATAATATCCTTCCATAGCTCCAAAGTCCTAGTCTTATGGCTTCGGCACCACGTTTTCCTATGCGGGTATTTGCTTTTCTGATGAGTGGTTTTGGGATTCCAGTTCACCCTGCAGTTCCCAACTCATGGTGGTCCCTTAGTGTCGTTTTTGTCGTTTTGGTGCTGTGACATGGTTTGCAAGTGTCACATTCAGTTCTGTAGCAACTTTTACTGCTATCGTTCCCTCACTTTTCATCCAATCCTCTTCAATGGCTGTCTGTCACGATCACTCAACACATACTCTCCTCTGCGTCGTAACTTAGGTATAATGTTTTTCCGCTATCCCTATATTCGGTATGAGTCTTCGATAGGTGCGTCTTGAAAGACCAGACTCTTCAGCTACTTTGCTTACAGAAGCTCCCACCAAACGAGTACCAAGAATTTGCCCACGTTCAAATTCCCCTATTTTCGGCATAATACACGCACAACTACACATACACTGAGCTGACCACGACTAATGCTTGTGACGTTTTCGGGTCATTGCTCAGATGCTGTTCGTTGTCAAATAAAGCGGCCCCACCTGCGGGCTTCACTAGCATCTAAACCGACAAACTCTGGGAGGTTGTAGGGGAGAACAAAACTAATATTTTTTCCTAATGTCATTTTTTTCCTATGAGGATTATTTAAACCGGTATTACGCTCTTCAGTTGTTAGAGGCCGTATTACGATCTTCAGCTGTTATGGGGTGTATTACCCCTCTTGTCTAAATATAAATCACAGTAAACGAAGTGAGACACTCTGACCTGTACGCCAAAGCCCCACACTTTGAAGGGTCATCTCGATGGAGCAAAAATCCATGCATAGTAGGACTGTGTCCTATTCGAAGAGGAGAGAGGACTTCACCTTGTCTTTGAGGCTGCAATCATATTGTATTCAGTTAACAACATTTGAACTATTATTATCCTAAGAATTATTATTGCAGCGATAGGCCTTAGCCAAACTGTTGACTTCACTAGGCGCAGCCAATTGTCCGTGACTTTCAGACCTGTGTCTTTGTATCTACAATAATGATTTTTAATCACGAACCTTGGAGGTACCCACTGACAAGTGTTACAAGTAGGGGTTGAACTATTAAAAAAATGTAGATAGTTATAAAAATTAATTTTCGTTCCCTACTGTCTTCATTCGATGTACTATGACTTCTGCGTTGTTATTCAGTTGTAGTATTGAATATGTAGATTGAAATAATTTTTTGTAGGCAATTTATCTTCCATACACAATATTTAATTTTCACCGTTTCCACATTGCACGCGCGATCGAGTTAATGTTTGGACTTGACCTAAAAACATGACACACGCATAGTTCAGCAAGTTCCGATAACCGAGAAGAAAAAAGATATATCAAAAGATGGTGTTTTGCTTAACAACTGACTTACTTATTGACAATATTTTCTTCGAAATTGATCTGAAAGAATATAACCATCAGTTTCATTGTCAATGACTTCAAATGTAATTGCAAGGGCTATTCGGAAAGTAAGGAACGATCGGTCACTAAATGGAAACCACAGTGAAAACCTAATGAAGCTTTGCACAGATATGTTGAACAGTGCCTATAGTATGCATGTCGGTCGCGCCAAGTCGCTCTTTGTATCTCTGTGCACTCAGTAACCACGTAAAGATGCCGAGAACAATAGTGTTTCCTACAAATTTGGGTTCCCATAGCGAGGTAGCGTCTGATTACATGTAACCTCACATAACATTCCTGTCACGCAAATTTCTTTTTCATGAAGGTTCTCGGCCGCACACTGCAGGGTCTATGAGGACGCTCCTGCAACGTTTTCTAAGGGAAGTGTTTGATCACTTGCCACACAGTGCCTGCTTCAGGAGAATAAAGACAAGTAGTCTTCCTGATCGCTGGCGCCTTACTTTGAGACTAATTATTTCTCAGCCATCAGATCTTGCGGCACACCCCGGTCACGTCCTGCTTCCAATTCCAACTTATGTTTGCCACTCCAGGCAGACATAAAAAACCTCCTTTTCATGCATGCTCCAAAATTAGTCCTTTTGCACTCCGAAAGAGACTGGGGATGATTTTTCCTGCCGATATTAAAGAGAAGAGTTTTTTTATTTTATTCTGCTCAAACTTTTCGCTTCAGTTTCGTGACAGAGGACTCAGGTGTCATCTTATGTAACAAAATGTTCAGATGTGTGTGAATTCCAATGGGACCAAACTGGTAAGGCCATCGGTCCCTAGACTTACGCACTACTTAAACTAACTTATGCTAAGAACAACACACACACCCATGCCCGAGGGAGGACTCGAACCTCCGGCGGGAGGGGCCGTGGAATCAGTGACATGGTCTTATGTAACAACTATGACTAGAAATCCATTAGCTCTAACGTGAACACGACGCAGACATTGTTTGAAAGCACCGAAGTGACTATATCTCAATTAAGAACTGAGGGGGCACCCACATTGCTGACACTTTATCGAATCACAGCACATCATGGAGAGCAATGTGTGCTGAACCATCACTAATATCCACAATAGTGACTTTTTCGTTTACAGTAACACGCCTGATTTCGTTCACAACGTCCTCCACAGCGGCAACGTTTTCGTTCCGCCATTTCTTGGTGTGCCTGGCTCGGGCGCAGGACGTCTTCCACAGAAACCTCGCGCTTTTTTAACTTCCTGCGGCAGTCGTACAGTGGCAGCAGGGGAGCACATGATACTGTGCTTTCATCCTGACATGCATATTCACACCTTTAACTGCTTCACTACCCAAAAAATATATCGCAAATCGCTTTTCCAACATTGTGAAACTCGACAATGTGGCGGCCATTTTTGCACTGACAGTGCTTGCTTTTATGTGATTCGACAACAGGTCCGCAACTGTTGTTGATTCATCGAAACATAAGGACAACTTCTGGGAACCGCTAAATTGATAGTACCGTTTTCAGAAATTTTATTGCACAATTTCCTTTCTAATATATAACTAGGTATACGCATATACAAGATGATTCACGTGCCCCTACCGCTTTCGTTATGTGTAGCTCGCACTGTTACAGCTGGCCTTCATGAACCCCGCGCAAGATCGCTTGGTTGATTTGGTGGAGAGGATCAAACAGAGAGGGCATCGAGTACTCCGACTACTTCTGTGTATCGAGTAATCCGATATGTGGTAGCAATGAGTCACTGATCAGTTCAATTACATCTTCCAGCCAGTCTCTTTCGCATCCACACACGGCTCTGTACCTGAAAAGCTAGGTGACGGATTTCTTTCGCTTTTTCGGGGACGTGAAAAGGAATGATCACATAATCGTCAGTGACGGGAGGATGTTGCGGAGGCGGACGCGGCTCTAGTTGGTCGCAACGCGTCGTCTCGCGAGCAGGTTGGCAATCCTCCTCGCCATGGCAGCCGGGCGAGGGCAAACTGTCGGCCGGCACGAATGTGTTTAAGGGCGCGCCGCGGCCGCCTAGATCGGGGGGGAGATACGGCGGCGCGCGGGCGCACACATCCCGCCGAATGAATTACCGGCCGAAACAAAGGCGGTGGCAGCGGCGGCGGCGGCCGCACCGGATGTAATTGGCCGAGATTGGCCAATACGCGGCCGCCACATATCCATCCTAACCCCCCCCCCCCCCCCCCTCCACTTCCCTTCTTGTTTGTTTTGGTTTTTTGGCTGATTGAGGATGGACGGGGGGAACGTATGTTGCGCCTGTCCGACACATGTGATCGAGCGCGTGATCACGTGTTTCCGAGCGCTCCTTTTGAGATTATGCAAGGACGAACCGGGGGCTGCCCCAGTACTGGGATGGGTCAACCCCTTACAGCGAGCCGTAACTGCCGACCTACAAAGAGGCCGACTGACTAGGGGCTCCTGATTGCTATTGCCAGCTCGCATCCGTAGCTGGAGAAACATTGAGAAGCGAGTTTGGCATGTATAATCAGGTCAAATGGGTAGACCACATAATTAATGAGGAAGTACTGAATAGAACTGGGAAGAAGAGAAATTTGTGACACAACATGACTAGAAGAAGTGATCGGTTGGTAGGACATGTTCTGAGGCACCAAGGGATCACCAATTTAGTATTGGAGGGCAGCGTGGAGGGAAAAAATTGTAGAGGGAGACCAAGGGTTGAATACACTAAGGGGATTCAGAAGGATGTAGGTTGCAGTAGGTACTAGGACATGAAGAAGCTTGCATAGGTTAGAGTAGCATGGAGAGCTGCATCAAACCAGTCTCTGGACTGAAGACCACAATAACAACAACAATCAGGTCAGCTGCCGTCTGGGTTGCGCTGGAGAGCACATGGGGTTCCAAAAAATTCATCCGATGTCATAAGACGATATCTTCTCAACGAATGAAGGTATAAGCTTGTCGTAAATTTTAACTTATTCATAGGAGCGCACAGCTTTTATTTTCAAAAGAAGGTATATCTTTTACACACAGAGACGTACAGTCTTGGGGTGGTTTTTACAGTTACGTTTGGTATGTTTTCTACTTTTCGACAAATCTTCGATGTGACCTCCCCTGGATGCAAGACAAATATCCAGACGATGCTCAAACCCGTCCAGTACTTTCGCAAACATGTAGCTGCATTTGCAGCTGCTATTATGCGGCTTTGCGGTTTAACCATGGTTTTAATCAAGGGAGGCACACAGACCAACTCTTTCACAAGACACCATAAAGGAAAAGAAGTAAGTTAACATACTGTGAGATCAGGTGACCTTGACGGTCAGTGGTGCAGTCAATTAATTATTTTTTCCACATATCATTTGAACGCTTTTTTATCGAAATTATCTAGAAATAATTTCCGGGTATGCAGCCGGATCCCGTCGACATTCTGCCACAATATTTCGGCCCAGAGACGTCCGGCCATCATCAGATGAGTACACAACTACTGAAGAGCCCAGGTGCAGTCGCGGTATTTATGCCGGACGTCTCTGGGCCGAAATATCGTGGCAGAATGTCGACGTGATCCGGCTGCATACCCGGAAATTATTAGAAGAACAAATACGCCGGGAAAATTCCAGAAGTCATATCTAGAAATAGTCAGTTCATAGAATGATTTACTTAAGTGGATTAATATATGGCCGGCCGCGGTGGTCTCGCGGTTCTAGGCGCGTAGTCCGAAACCGTGCGACTGTTACGGTCGCAGGTTCGAATCCTGCCTCGGGCATGGATGTGTGTGATGTGCTTAGGTTAGTTAGGTTTAAGTAGTTCTAAGTTCTAGGGGACTGATAACCACAGCAGTTGAGTCCCATAGTGCTCAGAGCCATTTGAACCATTTTTGATTAATATATGCTCGCCATTTACGAGATCCTGATTAGCAGACCACTCTAAATTTCACATTAATGATAACACAATTTTCTAGTCCTGCTCATGCAATTACATTTATGACGGGCGTTCAATAAGTAATGTAACACTTCAGCACTTTTTCTCTACCAACTTAAGTTGAAAAATGCGGAGTTTGTTGTGGGACATAGAGGAATATTCGCACCTCAGCTCCTACAGTTTCATTAAGTTTCGATACGTGGCGGTGCTATACGTTCCTTCAAAATGGCGTCTGTAACGGCGGTGCGTCCAAGCAGAGAGTTGTCACTGAGTTTCTTTTGGTGGGAAACCAGACCATCGCAGATACTCACAGGTGCTTGCAGAATGTCTACGTAGACCTGGCAGTGAACGAACGCACAGGGATTCGTTGGGTGAGACGTCTGTCACCATCGCGCAATCCTGTCCGATCTTCCGCGTTTCGGCCGGCCGCATTTATCGGAGATTACGTTGAAAAACAGTAGTGTTCTGTAGCCAAAAGAATGAAGAATTATAAGGTGTACTGAAACTCTGAATAAAACCAACCTGCTTTCAGAAAAAAAAATGTGTTGCATGTGTTGAACGCCCCTCGTAAAATTAGGATTTGTCAACAGAGTATAAAAATTCGTCCAGGGAACAGGAGAAGCTGTGAGAAGTAACGATCATAGATTTGGGGGGGGGGGGGGGGGGCGGAGGGTGTCACACGTTTTCCGTTATTGGACAAATGAGCAAAGAAGCTTTAATCATGAAGAACAAAGGTCGTTTTTTCTTCTTGTGTTATAGCTATGGACTCTACCATTCCTCTCGAACTGTGCTGGATTATCTTCGACAGATTTCTCTAGCAGAATATCTGCCGGGTGAACCAAAACTGCAGCGACAAAATATAAGAGGCTGTTCACTGATATGTCAGTATTTTGGTACGCGGGTCCCGTGATCTCTAGTGGCTCATTACAAAGGAATTATGTGATTATGATTTATTCAGATTCTCACCCCAGTTAGCTTTATTTAGGGAAACTATCTTCCGAACACTGGAAAAGTCTGTAATACGACAACACAAACCATAGAGTAATGCAACAGATGCAAAAGTAGAGCAATGGCGTTGCCGTCCACGGGAGAACATCGTAGTGCAGCGTCGTCGTGCCTCTCTTACACTGCATTTTGTGAACCAAAAGACGAGGCGCGCACTCTCCATCAGACAATCTATCCCTAGTGTTGTGTGTCACTGTTAAGGAACAAGTCACTCTGTCAAAAAAATACTAGACTGAACAGAGTAGTACTGAATGCAGTCTTCTGATCGAAGAGTGAAACGGGCTTCACTGTTGTCAACAACAAGTACCACGAGTCAATGGGACAAGTGCTTCCAAACAAGACATACAGTGTATAGCGTTCACGCTTCCAGGTTTCAGTGCAATACAGATCCAAAGATAAATGAGGGTAAGAAATCGAACAGAATGCAAATTGTCGATAACGGTCTTCGAAATTTTGTCGGTGGAGTTCTGGTCCGCCCTGTATATTGTAAATGTTCAGTTAAAATGCCTAACTCATTCAGCATGTACTAACGATATGAGTGCTGGTGGGCACCACTTATTGTTCTTTCTGCTTCTTTGTGCAGTGAATGCTTTCAAAAAAATGGTTCAAATGGCTCTCAGCACTATGGGACTTAACAGCTGTGGTCATCAGTCCCCTAGAACTTAGAACTAGTTAAACCTAACTAACCTAAGGACAACACACACATCCATGACCGAGGCAGGATTCGAACCTGTGACCGTAGCAGTCACACGGTGCCGGACTGAAGCGCCTAGAATCGCGAGACCACCGCGGCCGGCAGTGAATGCTTTCTTTCAAAGTGTTTCACACTACGCTGTCTCCTCTGTGATGCGACGGGGACGTGATAACAACCAATCAAAAGTTAAATTTGCAAGCAAATATACGAAAATTGTACCAACAGATGGAGCTGTAAACGTCTTAACGTAAACGGGGTCGGCTAAAAATGACAAATAAATTGCAATATAAAGGTTATGGTTCGAGTTGCACATTATACCATCCATACCGTTCAATGTGCGTAACTACATAAGTGCGGCAGTCAGCAGTTATGAAAGTTAGATAAGCCCATCCACCACAGCAACGTCGTACCACATAGGCTGAAAAACATCTGTTTTCAATTGTCGTGAGATCCAAAACTGCATTAAAATCAAAATTACATTGGTTTTTAACTATCCTGGGGCCAAAAACCACATGAATTCCAAAATTGTATCGGTTTATAATTGTAGTGAGACTGGCGCAAAACTGTCCACCGTTTTCTACCGCAAGGTGATATCGAGAAAGAGAAATAGCATGTTTCACAACAGATCGGAGTGTCTCGGGGATCGTGTTTAGAATGCGTTGCGCAATTCGTACCTTCATTTCACATACTTTCCTAATTGGAGCACTGGACACAATATCATTCAGGCGACCCCACAGCCAGAAGTCACACATTAAGACCAAGTAATGTGAACGACCAAGCTGTAGGGAAAAGACGGTTAACAATTTTAGCATTTCCGAAGTGCCCCTGCAGCAGCCGCTTCATTGACCGTACAGTGCGCAGAGGAGCGCCATCTTGCATAAAAATGATCATACCCACACACCCAGGTCGTTGAAGGGCTAGAATGACGTTGGTGCAATAAAGACTCTCATGGGAATCACCAGTGACGCTGCTGCGGAAAGACTCTCACAGCATTTACCTGTGTCGGTACAGGTAATAGAGCCCGCAGGACTCATCTCGAAGAATTACGTACCTACGATAATCTATGCCGCCGACCCGTACCATTCATCCTTTACACAATGAAGTGGTACCGGTGCATTCGGATTTTCCGTTGCCAATTTTCTGAAATTCTTCGTACTAACATGTCCTGAAGGTGGAAATGGGCTTCATCTGCCCACGATATATTCCATGGGCATTCGTTGTCCACTTCCATGCGAGGAATGAATTCCAGACCAAACGCTTGTCTCGCTGGCAGGTCAGCAGGAAACAACTCATGAACATGGGTGATTTTGTGTGGATAGCAATACCAAATTTTATACAGCGTGCTAGCAGATATGCTTTGAATTGCATGTTTGCATATCACCGCTCGAAACTTTTCGGCAATGGTGTGGTCACATCGTTGACAAACGTCTGATCAATTTCTTTCCTCCCTCTGCCAATTTGTACTTCAAAAGGACCTGTGTTTTCAAGTTTTGTAATCATTATCCGTAGACTCTTAGCAGAAATCGGACCTATGTCTTTTTTCATACTCTTGAGTCTCCAGAACTTCTGCAGTGCTACTGGCACAAGGTCATCGCTCTTCTAAAAGAGTTTTACCGGAAGCGCGCGATCCTTCAAGGAGAGAGTCATGTTGGGCGTCTCAAACGTAAACCGAGGAACAGCCGTGTTTCGCGCATCTATGGATGTGCATATTCCGACGCCTACATCGCCATCTATACGTCAAATTTTTGGTTATTTTTCATGACGTTTCTCCTTGCGTCAATAATATGCTATTCGAATTGGAAGTCGTTCTGAGCAGTGGTTCACTTTCTACAGTGTTTTGAATCTGGAACTGTAATTATTGACACCCCGGATACACATTCAATTTCATTCATCCACCTGCACTTTTCACACAAAGCACCTAATTTTAGGACGCAGTATAACAGATCTTGTGTCAGGGTTCATGATTTTCTCCAATAAATTAACACCTTCCGCACAGCCTCTGAAAAGGTAGGAAGATTAGAGTTTAACGTCCCGTCTACAGTATAATCGTTAAAGACGGATCACAAATTCGGAGTAGGAAAGGTTGCGAGTGAAAACCGACCGTGTTCTTTCCAAGAAAGCCATCCCAGCATTTGCCTGGAGCAATTTAGAGAAATCACGGAAAACCTAAAACTGGATGGCTGGACTGTGATTTCAGCCGTCGTCTTCTCGATTCGAGTCCAATATGCTAACCACTGCGCCACCTCGCTCGGTCACAGCTTGTGTAGAATTTTGACGTACTTTTAATTTACACACTAACATATCGGAAAAGACGAAGATAAAAATTCAATTGACAGCAGTTTTCTTTCAGCTATTTCATGTATCTAATATCCGAGCTGATAGATTATCTCTTGTAAACAAACTCTAGACGAAGACATCATATACAAACTCTAGACGAAGTCATCATATGTAATACCTCTATCACCTTCCTTCGCATATAACAGGGTGGTAAAAAGCATCTGACCGGCTGGCTCTGGTCATTCTCTTTGTTCCTTAAGGTCAATGACGTGTCATGTTTCAGAGACGTATCATCTACAAGATAAAAATACCTTTAGTTAAGGAGGCTCAGGTAAACAGTTTGCCCGCGTGAGGATACCAATTAATTTGTTATGCGGAAGTAATATTTTGCGAAGCTCATGGTTTCCTTTTGTTCTGTATCTTCCGATTTTGATGTACCATGGATATCCTTACTTCTTTTTATATCAGTGCAGATTTCACGTACCTCATTTTAAGATAGAACAGAACAGAGCGTTGACCAAGAAAATTTATAAAACAGTTGTAAGAAATGTCAAGTGTACTAGATATGACGACAGAACGCAGCACCTCAATGCTGTGTGTGATGAGATACCCAAGTAGTCAGTACAAGAGAAGTATGTAGTGATCATGGGAACAGGTGGCAAGTTGAACAGCTTCGAATGTGGTATGATAATAGATGAAAGATCTACGACTCTTAGCATATCGGAGGTTCTACAAGAGCAATGGTTTCCGAGGACTCTAATATCGCCGACACAATGCTTCCACATGCATAAGTCAGGCAAACGAATGTGAACGGAGAATTGTGATCTATCAATCACGTGTGTATTGAGACTAGTGATCATCATATCTTTGAAGAGTTGCTAAAAGCATAAGTTGTTATAAAGTGTGTATTCTTTACGTCTGTATATTTTTGGGTTTGGGACACTGTGTACAAAGGTTTTTATTGCAAGAGAATCTGACGACCGCTCTGTTAACATCTTTAATTTAACGTGATTTCTGCAATGGCCACAAAAGTGATGTCTTCATGAAAAAGCCCAAAGCTAAAAATTTTCACTGACAGATCCAGGTTTGGATTCTAGAAAGGGGGGAAGGAGACCGGCGGCGGCTTTTTACTTTCTACTCCCCCATCCTTTCTCCGCTTTCCACCCTCTCCTTCTTCGTCTCCCCAAATAGATTTTGCTTCTCCTCCACTTGTAATAGTTCTTTATTTACGTGACCATTACGGCACTCCAACTTCAGTTCTCGATACCAATAAAATTGTACTTCTTTTCTGCGAAGTAACAGATATATTTGTGACAATATTCACATTTGGTTTTATTAATGTATAGGTACACCGATGTATCGATATATTACAGTGATATGGTTCTTGTGTGTATTCATTTCTGTGAGACTGTCATAATCTTTGACTTACTTGTAACCGTTTTGGCGCGAATGCGCACAGAGCAGTCTTTGTTTCACTTTGCAGAAGTTAAGTTGTTATTTCGCTTTGTAACAGAACAGACAAGTCTTGTGTTTGATTAAAGTGGAAATTAAATATATGAAGATTGATACAAAACTGTTTTCTTGATGATGTGACAATTAAGAGGAAGTATATGTGAATTTACAAGAAGTTTAATGAAAATGTGGATCGTGTACACCAAGTCAAAAATTATTTCTACCATAACATTGTTCTGATCTGGGACTGTTTGATCATTAAGAATTTCCTGAAAAATGGATTTGTTAGGTCTTCAAACATTGCTAAAATACAGCTCTGGACCTTCTAGTAGTCAAAGTGGAATCACCCTAGAATCAACAAGATGAGCCATAATAACTTCGACGAAATCTACGTGGGAATCCTTTCAAGATAAGTGGCAAAATTAATAGCTTTTTTACAGTGACTTCATTATTTCCATTCTGACGGTACCATCAACAGTCAATAACTTTGTTGTTGCCCGATAAAGCTAACATATGCTCCGTGAGCAACATTATTAATATGATTTCTAACCTATTTTGCAAGTGGTAGTATTGTTAGACACTTTAACTTCAAAATGGTTCAAATGGCTCTAAGCACTATGGGAGTTAACTTCTGAGGTCATCAGACCCCTAGAACTTAGTTAGAACTACTTAAACCTAACCAACCTAAGGACGCGACACACATCCATGCCCGAGGCAGGATTCGAAACTGCGACCGTAGCAGTCGCACGGTTCCAGACTGTAGCACCTAGAACCATTCGGCCACCCCGGCCGGCACTTTAACTTCTACAGTACTTAGGATTGAATAATGGCAAGAGCAACTACAAAATGTTTTAATATATATAAGGGGCGATCAAAAAGTTTCTGTCTGGGAGAGTTGCTGCAGCGTGTATGCAACGTAGCGCGATTCCGATCTACATCTACATGATTACTCTGCAATTCACATTTAAGTGCTTGGCAGAGGGTTCATAATCTCTGACATGTAGACAAAGGATTGGAGTGGCATTCAACTCTAACCGTTCGGTAAATGCAGAAACGTAACCTATTGTGACTTTATAACCAAGTGCGTACATCGGTAGACGACCATCAGAGAACGAAGGATCTGTATGGGGCAGCATGTCTGTTGAAATCCACCGTTGTGGGACTGTGTGCCAAGTCCCGTGCTGCTCACGATTCGGCGCAAGACATCTACCGATCTTGGAGGCCAGCTTCATCCATTAACGTAACGCAACTGAAGTGGGAAATATTCGAGCTTCGGCCCTATGGTCCTAATGTCTCCCACGTGATTATCATGTCTTCCTTCCCTCAAAAAAGTCATTGAAGAGTCGATAATTCGTGCGAAACGAAGAAGTGCAGCAGGCAGTTACGGACACCTTCACGCAGCAGCACATGGTATTTTACCAAACGGGGATCTTCAACCTGGTACGTCGGTGGGATGACTGCCTCAGTGCTCGCTGTGATTTTGCCTGGTGGGAATATCGATTCTGGACTGTACGAACTTCTAACCGAAACTTTATGATGGCCCCTTGTAATAATAATAAGTTTGTTACATTAGTGCTTAAAACATCGCTACGTCGTAACTTACAATAATGGTAATTTACTCGATATAAAATCACAGTGAGCGTACACCAGCCATAATTGCGAACAAAGATCTAAAGACTACAGCTATGTGAGTATTTTTGGACTTGTTTCGTACTACTTTATTTTCCGAAATGGACATACCTAAAAACATAAACATGTTTTTAACAGCGTGGGAGGGGGGAGGGGGGAGAGGGTGATTTTATGTAACAGCATGCGAGTGTGAAAGGAGTTTCTTGAGGCTGTATGGTGAGTGAATTGACTACCTAAGGACAGCTGTGCCATTTTCGCGATCGCCTGCGAATACTCGGATAGGCAATTTGCAACACCTGCCAGCGTTGCAAGCAGCATTCGGCTGCGGTATTTGCAACTTCTGTAAGTAAGTGTCCGTTTCGCTAATTTCATAGTGCTGGGCTCAGGCCGCCCTGCAAACAGTGTACATTACAGATGATTATTCTATATTTGTCTTTGTGACGAGCCAACCAACACGCATCTAATATTCTGAAGCGGGAAACAGAAACAGGCTAACAAGAACCTTGAGGAAAAAAGTACTGAAAGGAAATAAACGTACCTTTTCACTATTATGTTCGAATGTACTTACGCAGGAAAAACAGTGCACATGGTTAAATTAGTAGTCCCTAGACTGTGCACAACATGAGTAGCCACAAGCAGAAAGATGGTATTCATTTTTCCTCTGCCACAAGTAATTCCTCGTATACTTAAACTCATTGGGCGTGGGAAAAACGACTACATGCCTCTGTTATTCTCACGACTCTATACTAGACACACGATGTAGGCAGAACAGCTAGGATACGGTCTTCCTTGAATATCGCTTCCCCGAAATTGGCCCACAGTGATTCGCTTGGGGAACCCCGCAGTTCAATCAGATTTCCCCATGTAAATTCCACGAGCAAACTCCCTTACCCTTTTATTTGACCTGCTCTGGCCTGTTATGCTTTCAGATGCGTGTCTCCGAATTTCTGCAATGTTCTTGTAATGTCTAATAATGAGCCTGGTCGCTGGAGTTTTATTCTAGAACGAATCGAACTACATATGACCCTCGCAAGTGTGCTGCACATTCTCTGGCTCCTAGTAACAACTCTCCATTACACTTCCCTATTACTGATTTCATGGGGTCATCCCATTTCACATCACATCTTAATAGTATCGTTGAATATTCAAATGGTGTGAAAAACTTTACTATACTAATTTAACTGGATACTAATAGGCCGTTTCACATTTTTGTGGCCGTTACCTTTCTGTTATTCGTATTTACAGATAGCTGTAACTCGGTGTATATGGTGGAAATACTGAGTATATTTTCTCAGTACCACCCAGCGACAATAACGAACAATTTGAGTTCAACTGTCCCTGTTGATCAACTCACTGTACAAAAAGCTAAACACCTTATGCCTAAGGCTCCATTATAGAATATCTCTGACGATGTTTTAATGAAAGTAAAAGCATTCTCCAAGCTTTAAAAATGTATCATAATAGCTCAGGAGTCTCTTAAAGACCTTAAAAATGTCTTATAAGGGAAATATTTGACAACGATCTTGTACATTGCAACATTGGTCTGATAGCGTGTAATATCTTCACAAGTGTCGATAGCATATACTGTGCGGCGTAAATTGGGCAAAAAGGTAGTCGTATCAGGATGTAATGTTGGTAATAAAAGTGGGCTCTAAGAGATTCACATTACAAATTGCAGAATTAAAGAAAAGAAATTATGACTGACAAGAAGTTGCTTACTCCACGATTCAACTGTGAAAGTTGTAAAGGAGACAAATTCACTATTTCCTTCCCATTAGTGCAATGGAGGAGAGGTGGCATAAGCACGGGAATCAGCGAAACGCAAAGCTAGCAATTAACACCAGTCTGTATTTTGTAACACCCAGAAAGTAAGTGGTAGCGTTTCTTCAAGTGAAATTGCTCGTCTGTACTTAGCACCCTGCTTTAAAATTTTGCCCTCAGTTGCAGTGAAAAGGCAGTGAAAAACATTTACCGACTAAATTTTGGAACACAGGTTGAGGAACGATGGAGCTGCAATTTAGTGATTTTTCTTTACCATCATGCGTTTTGCACTTTTGTAAAAATTTCAGAGATCTACATATTTCTTTTCCAGCGCTGAATGGTTGTTTCATCTTCAATAGCCCGTTTCTCAAACAACAGACACTTTCGCTCCACGAGTATTACTAGTACTGTATCGAATGAAACATGAGTACCGATGATTTCAGTGCCAGTCATATAGAATAATGCTGCTTACTTAGTGTTAACAAGCTTCGTTGATCGTTAGCTCCTGTCGGATTGTTCTGTGAATGCTTGTTCAATTATACTAGCCCTTTTTCACTACGGTGGACACGATGGTGAATTGAGTAGCTTTGAGAGATAGAATCCCTAGCTCAAATATACGCTAGAAATATCTGTGCGGTGGAGTTCTTTCTGCTAGTTTCGTCCAGAAACAGAACGAGACGGGCAGTGTTGATGTCTAGCAACCTCTTTCCACAATCATTAATGTACTTTGTAGTGCATCAATTAGCTACTGACGAAAAATACCTGGTTTCACTGTGTAAGTAGGCTGTTTAGGTTTTTTTATTGGTAACGCCGCCGCCACGTAGCGCTCTGTATAAAAATCACTGGCTGTGCCGTGTGCAGTCTGTGGCTGGTTTGCATTGTTGTCTGCCATTGTAGTGTTGGGCAGCGGCAGCTGGATGCTAACAGCGCGTAGCGTTGCTCAGTTGGAGGCGAGCCGCCAGCAGTGGTGGATGTGAGGAGAGAAATGGCGGAGTTTTGTAATTTGTAAGACTGGATGTCATGAACTACCATATATATTTTGACTATTAAGGTAAATACACTGTTTGTTCTCTATTAAAATCTTTCATTTGCTAACTATACCTATCAGTAGCTAGTGCCTTCCGTAGTTTGATTCTTTTAGTTAGCTGGCAGTAGTGGCGCTCGCTGTATTGCAGTAGCTTGAGTAACGAAGATTTTTGTGAGGTAAGTGATTTGTGAAACGTATAGGTTAATGTTAATCAGCGCCATTCTTTCGTAGGGATTTTTGAAAGTCAGATTGCGTTGCGCTAAAAACTATTGTGTGTCAGTTTAAGCACAGTCCTGTATAAATTTTTCTAAGGGGACGTTTCAACTGTAGCTGCTACTGGAGACATCTTTACGCAACTTCCTAACAACTGTCGGTGGCTGCGCCGATTTTGGCGAACGCCTGCAAAGTAGCGAGCAGGCAATTTGCAACATCTCTCGGTACTGCAGGCAACATCGTGCGCCAAACTTGGCAAAACCAGTAACCTTGAGGTTGTATGTCCAATTTCACGAATTAATTGACGTCTTTACAGCTTTACCCACATACTAGAATACACAACAGGGATCACGAGGTGTGTGCCCAGTAGCGATCCAAGCCACCGGCGTCAGAGTGAACCCATCTAGTGCACAGTAGCTCACAATCGCCATAACGTGTCTCGTTCTGATTGCGTTTAATACAGGAAGCTCAAAAAAAAAGTTTAAATGTGTGTGAAATCTTATGGGACTTAATGCTAAGGCCATCAGTCCATAAGCTTACACACGACTTAACCTAAATTATCCTAAGGACAAACACACGCACCCATGCCTGAGAGAGGACTCGAACCTCCGCCGGGACTACAGGAAGGAAGGTGTTTATTATGACAGTGTAGATTTTTAATAGTGGTTAGCGATTGGGAGCAGAATTACACCATAATTATTAGTGTATTCAAGGATTTTTTTAGCGTAAGGTTTTAAGTGAAACATAATGGTCTGTTACTGGATCGTCAGTTGTGCTAACGACAGCAGACAAGTAAGTAAATATTTTCTGAAAATAATGAGACGAAATAAAAATGGATAAATGCTTGAAAACTTACACATTCATTTTCAATTAAAAATACTTGTGACTCTTGAATACATTTTACTGATTCGGAGTATGAAAGGGACTTTAAAAGTGAACTGTTGAACACTGCTTCGAAAGGCAAATTGAAGACTGATGCTCTTCCAACTCCAAAACTTCAGTCCTCCGATGCTGATTTAGGGCGTAGTAATGAGATACGACTGTGGATCCGTCATCTTCTGTGAAACAAGACACTTATTATCTACAAGAAAGTGAATGCGACACCTAGGAAGTTGATGAGATTGTTTCAGATGTGGGTGAAATTTTTGGGAATTGCACCGAATGATAAGGGAAAAAGTTACAGAATTGAAGGAAAATGTTGAGCTCTTAGAGATGTTTGCAGGATATGTTGCTTATGAAGTTCAGCGCAAACGTCCCTAGTTAGTACATTTGTGTGGTAAACTAACAGACCACTTAAATGTTTCAGGAGAGAACTGGCTTCGGACAATTTCAAAAGGATGTTTAATGAAGCCGTTTGATAGTTTTATGGAATTCGCTTAGAAAATTTAACGATAATTTCAACAATTCCACGGCAAGTTCATTGATCTTAACCCAAGAGTTTTTGTAAGGTTAAAGGACAGTACAAATGAGAAATATCCAGGAATGGTGGACTTTGCTATAACATGTTTCTCAGGGACTCGTACTTTTATCAGGATGAACGATATCAAAAAGAAAAGACAGCAAGCGAAGTGAGAATTAACAAAGACGGAACTAAAACATTTAAAAAGTTGTAACATAACTTTCCAGAACTGAAAAAAAATCTGTCAATACAGTTCAAAGAGTTTAAAATGACAGTAGAGGTGGTTTCTCCATACAACAGGTCTACGTGACCTAAGCCTGTGTGCGCCTCTTACCCCCGAAAAAAAAGCAGTTTCCTCCGAGATGTTGAAAGAGGTTGACATCTTTCAGAAGCTTTACAGTAGCATTTCACCGACACAGAAAAAAGTAGTCTGACTAATATAAAGCTTCATGCTAATAATAATAATAATAATAATGATACACTAAAACATGGAAAATCGCGATTACAGTCGAACCTGCGTATGAGTAAAACGTGTGTGCTCCGTGTGTCTATAAGCTTCAGTGTAGTGTGGCGTGGAGGGAGTGTTCATGGTGATGTCAGAACTCAAAGCCCGACTGCGTGTGATCCCTACCGTGTATTATAGCATCCGTGGCATTACTCATACTTCTTCTTTACGGCATTGCACTAACAAAATAAGTTCGAGGAAAGTTATATGTACATTTCTATAAAACGTAAGTAGAGCTCTTCGTGTTTGCATAAAGATCTTCATTCCAAATTCGACTTCTGATCAGATCTTGTAAGGTATTCACAGACTCCAGCAACTACCAGGCTGAAATACGAAGTGACATCTATATAAGTTCGTGAATGACACAGCATACATGGGAGAGTTCACGTCACAATGAGTCTAGAATCACAAACATAAAAAATATACACAAAATTACTTTATTGAAGAAAAGGAAAGAAAACTGAACGCACATTAGGAATGGGGACAATTAGTAGTTGGGACAATCAAGAAGCAAAAATAGAAGGGTGGTTTAGGATGAACTATGAAAACGTACATTGTGTTCATAGATTTGCAAAAGGTTTTTGATAAAGTGGAATGAAATAAAACGTTTTCAATTCTCAGGCAATGTTACGTCAGCTACTGTGATAGAGGGATCAAAATTTTGAACGTTTCTCCAGTCAGTGGGTAGTTGATGGCTGGAGACACAACATCGTTCTGACAGATAGTCTGTGTTAGCCACAGATGGATTCGTGTATACGATTGGAGTTAAACCCCCCCAAGTGTCAGTTAATGCCTGAGGATGGTGTACTGAAGCACCGAAACTAGTACCCGTTTAATAAATAATATCGAAAGGACGGCTGTAGGTGTTCCATTTTATTATATAAATGATAGTGTGGCGTGAATGAACTTTAAGGTAGGGAGCGCCATTTTCCTTTGAACTTAAAGTGCAGTATGATATACACTAATGAGCCAAAACATTACTGACATCTGCTTAATAGCTTGTTTGTCCGTCTTTGGAACGAAATATATCGCTGATTCTGCGCGTCAGGGACACTACAGTTTCTTGGCAGGTTTATGGAGGTGTGTGGCATTAGATGTATAGGCACAGGTCATGCAATTCGCGTAAATAACGGGCTGATGACTTACGCACTCGGTGATGGCAACTGATAGCAAACCAGATAGGTTCCCTGGGATTTATATCAAGCTAATCTGGCCGCAGAGACATCAATGTAAGTTTACTATAATCCCGTCAAACCACTGTAGTACAGTTGTGGCTCCGAGACACGGACAATTATACTGTTGAAAGACGACATTTCCGTTGGGGAAGACATCAGACATGAAGGGATGCAGGTGGTTCGCAACTGTCAGCGTGTCCCATGCAAGCGCAGAAGAATGTCTCTCATAGTATAATACTGCTCCCACAATCCTGCGTTCGTTGCGAGCTGCTCGTTTCGAGCAGCCGTTTACTTCGGTAACGGGGTTCGTGGAGACGACAACTGTGAAGCAAAAATATGATTCACCCGAAGAGCCGACACGTCGGTCGAATCCTGATGATCACGGTACACTGCAATCCCAACCGACGATGTCGTTAGGTCAACATATGAACAAATAGGGGTGGTCTGCTGCAGAGCTCCACGTTCAACAATGTACGATGAACGCCGTGTTTCGAAACGCTTGTGCGTGCACCAGCATTGTGCACTTTCAGCAGAGATACCACGGATCGCCATCTATCCTACTTTACGGAGCAGATAACCCACCGAACCCCACGTTCTGTGAAGAGTCGTATAGGTCCAACCATTTAGCTTCTAATGGTTGTTTCATTGTCCTGCTTCTTTCCGTAGATGTTCACCACAGTAGTACGTCAACATTCGACCAGCCTTGCCGTTTTCGAGATACTCTTTCACGGACTCTGCTTAATAATAATCTGCCCTTCGTCAAACTCGCTTGTCCGAACGGATTTCCCTATTTGCATCCCACACGTGTCTGCTCAGGTTACATAGTTTTGTTACAGCGTGCCCGCAATACCACAAGGCGGCATCCAGAGCCGCGGAGGCAGTGGTCATAATGATGGTGGTGGTTAGTGTTTAACGTCCCGTCGACAACGAGGTCATTAGAGACGGAGCGCAAGCTCGTGTTAGGGAAGGATTGGGAAGGAAATCGGCCGTGCCCTTTCAAAGGAACCATCCCGGAATTTGCCTGAAAAGATTTAGGGAAATCACGGGAAACCTAAATCAGGATGGCTGGAGACGGGATTGAACCGTCGTCCTCCCGAATGCGAGTCCAGTGTGCTAACCACTGCGCCACCTCGCTCGGTAGTGATCATAATGTTTTGGCTTATCAGTGTATATGTGTAGACTGAAGCGACGAATGGAAATTTGTACCAAGGCCGGGATTCAAACCCACATCTCCTGCTCACTAGGCGGATTCGCTTACCAATAAGACACCGTGGCACAGTGACTTTGCACAACTGCACGGACTATCGTAGCACGCCTTCCTCCTCGATCCAACTCCCATTCACACCTCAGCTCACTTGGAATTCCTCTAAACTCAAACAGCAGTACATAGGCTCTACAAACTGCATTGGCACAAAATTTGATTCATCGCCCCAGTCCGCGCATATACATAACATGTGTTTGAGTCTGGAAAATGTCTCTGGACCCTTATAGCTTCATTTGATTAAACCTCCTGTATCTGAGTTTCAGTCAGGACTCCCCATTTCATCCAACGCTGAGGTGCTATTACAATGCAGTTTGTAGAGCCTGTGCAATGCTGTTTGAGTTTAGGGGGAGTACGAAATGGGCTGAGGCGTGAATGGTAATTTGTATTGAAGGGGGAAGCGTGCTAGGATACTCCTTGCAGTTGTGCAAAGTCACTGTGATCGTGTGAATAGTAATTAGCGCATCTGCCTAGTGAGAAGCAGACCTGGGTTAAAATACTGGTCTTGGCACAAATTATCATTGGCCACTCCAGTCTACATGTATATATCATAAATGTCTGAGACTTCTACATCTACATATATACTCCGATATCCACCAAGCGGTGTGTGACGGAGCGCACAATTGGCGCCAGGTTCATATCCCCCCCCCCCCCCCTCCTACCATCAGTTCCACTCGCGGATCGCGCGAGGGAAAAACGACTGTCTGAACGCCTTAATACGAGCTCTACTTTCCCTTATCTTTGAATGGTGATCAAGGCGCGATTTGAAAGTTGGTGGTAATAATATATGCTCTGCATATTCGGAGAAGATCGGATTTCGGAATTTAGTAAGCAGCCCCTTCCGTTTAGTCCACCGTCTATATGCAACTGTGCCCCATTTCAAACTTTCTATGAGATTTGTAACGCTCTCACGATCGCTAGATGTACCAGTCACGAATCTTGCCGCTCTGGGTCTCTTGAATCAGACCCAACTGGTAAGGGTCCCATACACATGACCATTACTCTAAGACTGGGCGAACTAATCTATTGTAAGCTATTTCCTTTGTTGAAGGACTGCATCGCTCAGGATTCCACCAATAAACCGGAACTAGAGTTTGCCTTCCCGTTACTTGTGTAATCTGATCATTCCATCTGAGATCATTTCGAATAGTCACACCCAGACACTTGACGGATGTGACCGTTTCCAAAGACTGGGCATTTATTTTGTAGTCGTTCATTAATGGGGATTTTCGCCTTGTTATACGCAGTGGGTTACACTTTCTAATATTGAAAGATAACTGCCAGTCATTACACAACGCATTTATTTTCTGCAAATACTCATTGCTTTGTTCACAACTACTTTCTTCTAGACTATAGCTTCATCGGCAAACAGTCTAACACCGCTGTCAATATCATCAACCAGATAGTTCATGTAAATCGCAAAAAGCAGCAGATCTATTACGCCGCCCTTTGCCACACCTGAAGTTATGCTTGTTTCTCTTGAACTCACCCCGTTCAAGACGACATATTGCTCCCGGTTTGTTAGAAAATTTTCTATCCAACCTCATATGTCATTGGATAGGCCGTAAGCGCGCACTTTTTGGAGCAAGCGACAGTGCGGAACTGAGTCGAACGCCTTTGGAAAGTTGCGAAATATGACATCATCCTGGGAGCCGGTATCTAGAGCCTGTTGTATATCATGCACAAAGAGGGCCAGCTATGTCTCGAATGACCGCTGTTTCCTAAAACAGTGCTGGTTTCTGCAGATGTGCTTCTCAGAGTCTAGAAAGGTCTGAAGCCAAATATGTTCCATAATTCCATAATTCTACCGATGTCAGTGAAATCGGCCGGTAATTGTGTGCATCCGATTTTCTACCCTTTTTATGGATTGCTGTGACCTGGGCCTTCTTCCAGTCCCGTAGAACATTCCGCTGTTCCAGTGATCTCTGATAGATGATGGATAAGAATGGTGCTATATTTGTAGCATAGTCAACATATAATCTTCCGGGGATACCGTCTGGGTCAAATGCCTTCCTGGCGTCTAAGAATCTTAACTTTTTTACAACCCCAAATGCACTAAACACTATGTCAGCCATCCTTGGGTTTGTTCGATAATTGAAAGGTGGAAGGTACTGCAGTCCTCTACCGTAATTGAGTTTTTGAAAATTTGGTTTAGAATTTCGGCCTTCTGTTTACTATCATCAGTTACATTCCCCGCACTGTCAGCAAGAGAAGATATTGAATTATTTGTAGCGTTCATAGATTTTACGTGGGACAAAAATGTTTTGAGTTATTTTTAGATTCTGCAGATAAAATATTGCTTTCAAATTCGTTACAAGAGTCTCTCATTGTCTTTCTGACAGATGCTTTTATTTTGCATAATTTCTGTTTGTCAGCGGGGCAGTGACTACGCTTAAAACGACTGTGCAAAATTCTCTTCTTTCTCAGCAACTTCTTAATATGTTTGTTGTACCAAGGTGGATCCTTTCCATCCCCTATATTTTTGCTAGGCACATACTTCTCTAGCACATGGTGGACAGTAATTTTAAATTCCGACCAAAGATGCTCAATATCTTTGTGTCCCGCGGTGAATTCTTGGAGCTGACTATGAAGATATTCTACGCTCTTTCTTTCTATGTTTTTTTTTAACTTCCACTGACATAGAAGCCACAACGACATTACTGTCGCTAATACCGTCTTCTAGATTAACTTCTTCAAAAAGATCGGGTCTGTTTGTCGCCAAGATATCTCATATGTTCCCATGTCGAGTTGGTTTTCTAACCAATTGCTCAAGGTTGTATTTTGAGAGCGCTCCTAGAATAACTTCACACTAATCTTTGCTTCTGCTCCCTGTGATAAACGTGTAATTTTCCCAGTCAATGGATGCCAGGTTAAAGTCTCCACCTATAACTAATGTATAATTTTGATATTTATTTCCTATGTACTCAAGACTTACCCTAAAACGCTCTGCGACGTTTGTTGCGAATGCTGGTGGTCTATAAAAGCATCCTAATACGATGGTCAATCCTTGTCTGATTGATAGCTTTATCCAGACTATTTCACAGTCCGACCCAGTATCGATCTCAACTGCTTTTAAACAGCTTTTGACTGCAAAAAAACTCCATGTGCACGCCACAAGTACTGTGCTATCCATGTAGACTCGGAAAGGTCTCTGGAATAGTATAGTTTCACTGTCTCTGTAGCTGTGCAAAGCCACTGTGTCAGGGTGGCGTAAAGTATATTGGATCTGCCTAGTGAGCAGGAGACTCTGGTTCGAATCCCGGTCTTGTTACAAATTTTCATTCATCACTCTAAACTGCATGTATACTTTATACGTGTTTGAGACTTGAAAAGGTCTCTGGAAGCGTTTAGTTTCGTTTGATTAACACAATAAATTCAGTGTTCGTTCAAACTATGTATAAAATCAGGAGACCTTTCCCATAACTTTCGGTGTGTTCAGTCATTAGCAGTGACAAAAGCAGTTCACTTAGGCGCATTACTTTATCACGGTGATATATGAACTTTGGGAGTAAGTCCGTACACCAGTGCTGCCCAGAAATGAAGCATTGTAGCAAAGAAATCCAACATCCAAATATTCGGCACCAACTTTTAAAAAACCAGTACCGTGGGACCACTTATAGGTGTAAGGCTTCGTTGCCACGGTTGCCACTGATATTTAATTTGTACATTAAAGAGCTAATGAGGAGAGTACAGCAGTACGTGGGTGTGGTGAGTATTTCTCCCAGACAGAAAGTCAGCGCGATTCGTTTTCATGGTGACACACAAGTATCTGCCTAAAACTAGGAGAAATTGACTTGTGTGCTTAATGAAATGGGACACATGGTAGATAAAGGCTAGAATACGCACACAGACAAACAGAAGTATGACAATTAGATAAAGGTGCGCGCAACAGGTGAACGAACTGGACGATTCCTGAAGCGGTGGACGAATTTTGCTGTTTCGGAAGTAGAATAAATGGAGAAGAAAGATATAGTATCAAGGCTCCGATTGTTTTTATTGTACTATTGCAAGTTAAGTATATGTGCCACTGTCAAGAATCTACACTCAGATAAGAGGCAGGCAAATGAAAACGAGATAGATGGAGAAAGCGAATAAACTGTTCATAATCTCAAAAGTAATAGCCATAGCTGTCAATATATTTACTCCACTGTGAGACAAAACGGTCAATGACTTCATGAAAATGTTTGCAGTTGTCTACGGAAACACGATTGCACCCAGGCATGCACCTCTTCGTCCGAAGCAAATCAGTGGCCACTAATATCTTTCTTCGGGATTTAAAAATATGGAATTCCCATGTGTAAGGATGTGTAAGGACTTCCCACTGAAACTTCTACAGCGTAATCGAAACAACCTTGGCAACGTGTGGACGGTAACATGTGTAGCAACAATTGTGCCACAATCGTCTTCTGGAATGTTCCAAGTTCGACTCTCCTCTCCAGGTAAAATGCAGCGTTCTCCGTCTCCCGCATTGTTCCTGATTTCTCGTCCTTGCACCACTATTGAATCTGCTCCATTTTCCACAAATTAAATTCTCGCAAAATTACTCCGTGTTCACGTCCTCCCTTCTTAACATTGCCGAGGTCGGCCTTGAACTGATTCTCTCATCGTCTGTTACTTCATCTCTGTCAGTTTCTTGTTACACACATAAAAATATTCTCAAAAATATTCTCTATCAGACCGAAGCTAACAGGACTGTGCTGACATATATGTCTACAATGTTTACAAAACACAGCTACAAAATATTAAGTTGGTGGCGACGTTGTTGCTTATCCATCAAAATGGCAAAAATATGTCCACTACTCTTCCAGCAGTTCATGTAGCACGATGACTGTGCATATTGAGTTAAAAAGAATGGTATACAACGGTGGAGCAACTGAAGGCAGTGCTAAATGACACTCTAGATGGAACAAAGAACGACGCCTCTGGACACTGGATGACTGGAAACGAGTTATTTGGAGTGCTGAATGACATCATAACCTGTTGCACTCCGATGGAAGGGTCTGGGTTTGGCGAATGCATCATGAAGAACGTTACCAGCCACCATGTGTAGTGTCAATATTGCACTACGGAGTAGGTGGTGTTACGATAAGGGGGTGTTTGTCGTGATTAGGTTGTGGTTTTCTTATTGCGCTTAAGAAAATGCAAAATGCGGGAGTATATGAACACATTTCACGGAACCGTGTATATCTACATCTACATTTACTTGATTACTCTTCTATTCACAATAAAATGCCTGCCAGAGGGTTCAGTGAACCACCTTCTAGCTGTCTCTCTACCGTTCCACTCTCGAAAGGCGCGCGGGAAAAAACGAGCGCTTAAATTTTTCCGTACGAACTCTGATTTCTCTTATTTTATCGTGGTTATCATTTCTCCCTATTTAGGTGAGTGCCAACACAATGCTTTCACAATCGTAGCAGCAAACTGGTGATTGATATTTCATGAGAAGATCCCGTCGCAACGAAAAATGCCTTTGTTTTAATGATTGCCACTCCAATTCACGTATCATGTATGTGACACTATCTCCCCTATTTCGCGATAATACAAAACGAGCCGCCCTTCGTTGAACTTTTTCGATGTCATCCGTCAGTCCCACTTGATGCGGATCCCACACCGCACAGCAATACCCCAGAATAGGGCGGAAAAGCGTGGTGTAAGCAGTCTCTTTAGCAGACCTGTTACACCTCCTAAGTGTTCTGCTAATGAATCGCAGTCTTTGGTTTGCTCTACCCACAACATTATCTATGTGATCGTTCCGATTTAGATTATTTGTAATTGTAATCCCTAAGTATGTAGTTGAAATTACATCCTTCAGATTTGTGTGACTTATCGCATAATCGAAATTTGTTTTAGTACTCATGTGAATAACTTCACACTTTTCTTTATTCAGGGTCAATTGCCACTCTTCGCACCATATACAGGGTATTACAAAAAGGTACGGCCAAACTTTCAGGAAACATTCCTCACACACACAGAAAGAAAATATGTTATGTGGACATGTGTCCGGAAACGCTTACTTTCCATCTTAGAGCTCATTTTATTACTTCTCTTCAAATCACATTAATCATGGAATGGAAACACACAACAACAGGACGTACCAGCGTGACTTCAAACACTTTGTTACAGGAAATGTTCAAAATGTCCTCCGTTAGCGAGGATTCATGAATCCACCTTCCATCGCATGGAATCCCTGATGCGCTGATGCAGCCCTGGAGAATGGCGTATTGTATCACAGCCATCCACAATACGAGCATGAAGAGTCTCTACATTTGGTACCGGGGTTGCGTACACAAGAGCTTTCAAATGCCCCCCTAAATGAAAGCCAAGAGGGTTGAGGCCAGGAGAGCGTGGAGGCCATGGAATTGGTCCGCCTCTACCAATCCATCGGTCACCGAATCTGTTGTTGAGAAGCGTACGAACACTTGGACTGAAATGTGCAGGAGCTCCATCGTGCATGAACCACATGTTGTGTCGTACTTGTAAAGGCGCATGTTCTAGCAGCACAGGTAGGGTATCCCGTATGAAATCATGATAACGTGCTCCATTGAGCGTAGGTGGAAGAACACGGGGCCCAATCAAGACATCACCAACAATGCCTGCCGAAACGTTCACAGAAAATCTGCGTTGATGACGTGATTGCACAATTGCGTGTGGATTCTCGTCAACCCACACATGTTGATTGTGAAAATTTAGAATTTATCATGTTGTACAGTACATACTGACGAAACTAAAATGAGCTCTAACATGGAAATTAAGCGTTTCCGGACACATGTCCACATAACATCTTTTCTTTATTTGTGTGTGAGGAATGTTTCCTGAAAGTTTGGCCGTACCTTTTTGTAACACCCTGTAGATATCTTATCTAAATCATTTTGAAATTCGTTTTGGTCAGCTGATGACTTTACAAGACGGTAAATTACAGCATCATCTGCAAACAATCCAAGAAGGATTTCTCCTATGTCATTAATATACGTAGATCAGGAACAATAGAGGGTCATTAAAACTTCCCTGGGGAACGCCGGATATTACTTCTGTTTTACTCGATGACTTTCCGTCTATTACTACTAACAATGACCTTTCTGGCAGGAAATCACGAATTCAGTCGCACAACTGAGGCATATTCCATGGTCACACGATTTGATTCGAAGACGCTTTTGAGGAACGGTGTCGATAGCCTGCTGGAAATCTGAAAATATGGAATCAATTTGACATCTCCTGCCGATAGCACTTATTACTTCACGAGTATAAAGAGCTGGTTGTGTTTCACAAGGACGATATTTTCTGAATCCGTGCTGACTATGCATCAATAAATCGTTTTCTTCGAGGTACTTCATAATGTTCGAATACAGTAAATGCTCCAAAACCCTACTGCAAATCGACGCTAGTGATATAGGTCCTTAATGCACGGACTACTCCTACTTCCCTTTTTGGGTATTGGTGTGATTTGAGTAATTTTCCAGTCTTTAGGTACAGATGTTTCTGTGAGCGAGCGGTTGTATGTAATTGCTAAATATGGAGCTATTATCAGCATACTCTGAAAGAAACCTGACCGGTATGCAATCTTGATCGGAGCTCTTGACTTTACTAAGTGATTTAAGCTGCTTTGCTACACCGAGGATATCTATTTCTATGTGTCTCATCTTGGCAGTTGCTCTTAATTGGAATTCTGGAATATTTACTTCTGAAGGAGTTTCAGAAAACCTTGTTTAACTCTGCGTTAGTGGCACTACGCAGAGTACAGGAACGGTTCGTAGATAATGACTGTATCAGCATGTCAATGTTGATAAAGCAACATCAATGAGGTAATGATTTGTGGACAATAACACTCCTTGCCCAGAGTCCCGTCATGTACCCAGTGGAACACCTCATGAATTGAACGTCGACGTAGCTCAAGATCCCAGACTCCAACATCACTGCATTCTCTGGTTTCGGCTTTTGAAGAAAAATCGGTCGCTATTCCTCCACAGGCATTCAGACGCCTCACTGAAAGTATCTCCAGCACAATTCAATCCATCTCTAAGGTGAAGCATGGAAACTTCCCACACTGTCCTCTGATTGGTGTTACGATACTTTTGATTTGTAGTGTACGTTCACAATCACCGTTATAGGAATGCCAAACTCAGTCGAAACATTCGTTTGTGAAACGTCTGACGGTGAGGAGTAGCCACCGAACAGCGGGTATAATTGGAAGGTCTGCTGATCCCCTCTGCGGCCGAGATGGCGTCCATTAGTCTTTCCAAACAAGACTACTTGTCATAACGCGTTCCTTCAGCTGCGGCCCACCCACGCGCTGCGGGAGGTCTGCGACCTTAGGGCGACGGGAAGCAGGGCAAAGCGCTCCCGACCGTGGCTCACGGCGGTGCGTTGCGTTTGCAGAGTACCCAGTCTACTCTCAGGACAGCTTCACAAAAGCGGGTTTTGGCACTGCCTTATTCCCCTTAGACCGCAGAAACTCACGGTGATTGGTAATTCACCCCATATTACTTATTCAGTAAGATTAATTTGGGTATGTGTTAGCGTCATAGTACAGTGAAACTACAAACAATAAAACTCTGATTAAGGCTGCTTGCAGTAGCACCTCAAATGTCAACTGCGTTATCATATTGTGATACAGTCACGCACCCAGAAGATCCTTAACAAAATTACTTCCTATTTTTAAACTGCTGTCAGTTTGTTATTAGGTAAAAATGCTCCGCTGAAACTTAGTCATTATGTGTTCTAGACCTGAGGTTCTGTTTGACGCAAGCCAAATTTCCGCATCATTATGAAGATAATTCATTATTCTCTGCTTACAGAAGACATCGTTCATGGACGGAAAATTTGTTTGTAATTAAAAATGTTTTAGAAAAACACAGAGAATTTAATATAGAAATCCGTATGGCGTTTATCGACCTTGAGAAAGCGTTTGACCGTCGTAGCCGTGATAGCTATGGAAGATTATGTCTGAATGTAGATTTCATGGTCACCTAATAGAGATGATACATAAAAATACACTCATTATAACACACACAGGGAGGAATTTAAAAGAAATAATTATTAATGAAGGTATAAGACAAGGATGTAGATTATACCCTACCCTTTATAATATTTATATTGAATTCACTCTACATAAATGAAAACGTAAAGTAAACAGAGGAATTATGATAGCGAATGGCGAATACCTGAATGTGCTTCTGTTTGCAGATGATATCGTTATTATTCAAAATAATGAAAAATTGTGACTTAAAAATTGTGACTGCATATCTGCTCAGCACCGAATTTTCGTATCTGTGGGCTACTGGTGAGAATTTTGCTCCTTCTAACAAACGTAAATTTCATTGCTTTCCATTTCACTTAGAAAACTGTTCTGCTGCGATTTGCTATTGTATGTTATGCACCCGGCAAAAATGGCTCTGAGCACTATGGGACTTAACTGCTGTTGTCGTCAGTCCCCTAGAACTTAGAACTACTTAAACCTAACTAACCTAAGGACATCACATAGATCCATGCTCGAGGCAGGATTCGAACCTGCGACCGTAGCGGTCGCGCGGTTCCGGAATGAAGCGCCTAGAACCGCTCGGCCACCGAGGCTTTTCGCGATAGTTCACGCTCTTATCTATACTTCGTGTCTTCGGAATTGTTAGCACAACATTTCTCCTAATGTCTGATGGAATATCTCCAATCTCATAAATTCTAAAAGCTAAACTGGATAGACGTTAGGTCGCAACTTCCACCAATGATTTTAAAAACTCCAGAGGAATGTTATATAAGCCTTACCCCTTATTTGATCGCAAGTCTTCCAAACCTCTATCAGACTCTGAGTCTAATACGGGATCCTCTATATTTTCCAAATCGAGATTCATTTCTTCTTCTGTCACGTCATGAGACAGTTTCTCCCACTGGAAGAGGACTTCAATGCACTCTTTCCACCTATGCGCTCACTTTTCTGGGTTCGTTTAATTAATTTCACCGAAGGTTATTTTGACTTTTCTGCATGCTCAAACAGTCCTTCGTTTTCTATTTTTTCACTTCTTTCTCGCAACCATTTCAATTTAAGTTACCCACAATTATTTCATTTCTAAGTGACAAATATTGAGCTTTTACTGTCTTGTCCTAGTCAGTTTTGTTCCTGCTTTTTTTCTTTTCCATCGATCCTTCTGTTTCCTAATTTTTCTTTGCAGTTACCTTCCTTGAATATATATCTGTATTTATCTATGTTCAACTTCTGTCACTGCTCTTCTTAGAGATACCTGTTCATCTTCAACTACGGTATCAATTATTGCCGCATCTGCAGCCATAAACAATTTCTAATGCAAACCATCATTCTTCAGTACTTCAGCACCCCTCTACATTCCACGCTGACTCTTCCTGGACGTTCTCTTACCCTTCAGTCTATACTTCATAATTATGAAGTTGTGATTTGAGCCTATATCAGCTCCTGGGTAGTCCTTACAACCCACTGACTTATTTCGGAATCTCTGTCTCACTACGATATAATCCAGCTGGAATATAGCCGTGTCTCCAGCTATACTTCTTCCTCTTCTGATTTTTGAACAGTATGTTCGCTGTTGCTAGCTGGCGTTTACTGCAGAAAAAAGTCTCTCTCCTCTCTGTTTCCTAAGACGGAGCCCCTTAAGTCATTCTTCCATTTAGTCCTAAATAGTGGAGTACCCGTGGTCTAGGGGTAGCGTCTTTGATTCATAATCAAAACGTCTTCGGTCCCGGGTTCGATCCCCGCCACTAAGACGAAATGGCTGCAGGAAAAATGTGAAGACATCGAAAAAGATATGATTGTCGGAAGGAAAGACTCAGCATACAGGAAAGTCAAGACAACCTTTGGTGACATTAAAAGCAACGGTGGTAACATTAAGAGTGCAACGGGAATTCCACTGTTAAATGCAGAGGAGAGAGCAGATAGGTGGAAAGGATACATTTAAAGCCTCTATGAGGGTGAAAATTTGTCTGATGTGATAGAACAAGAAACAGGAGTCGATTAAGAAGAGATAGGGGATCCAGTATGAGAATCGGAATTTAAAAGAGCTTTGGAGGACTTACGGTCAAATAAGGCAGAAGGGATAGATATTATTCCATCAGAATTTCTAAAATCGTTAGGGGAAGTGGCAACAAAACGACTATTCACGTTGGTGTGTAGAATATATGAGTCTGGCAACATACCATCTGACTTTCGGAAAAGCATCATTCACACAATTCCGAAGACGGCAAGAGCTGACAAGTGCGAGAATTATCGCACAATCAGCTTAACAGCTCATGCATCGAAGCTTCTTACAAGAATAATATACAGAAGAATGGAGAAGAAAATTGATAACGCGCTAGGTGACGATCAGTTTCGCTTTAGGAAAAGTAAAGGCACGAGAGAGGCAATTCTGACGTTACGGCTAATAATGGAAGCAAGGCTAAAGAAAAATCAAGACACGCTCATAGGATTAGTCGACCTGGAAAAAGCGTTCGACAATATAAAATGGTACAAGCTGTTCGAGATTCTGAAAAAAAGTTGGGGTAAGCTATAGGGAGAGACGGGTCGTATACAATATGTACAACAACCAAAAGGGAATAATAAGAGTGAACGATCAAGAACGAAGTGCTCTTATTAAGAAAGGTGTAAGACAAGGCTGTAGCCTTTCGCCCCTACTCTTCAATCTGTACATCGAGGAAGCAATGATGGAAGTAAAAGAAAGGTTCAGGAGTGGAATTAAAATACAAGGTGAAAGGATATCAATGATACGATTCGCTGATGACATTGCTATCCTGAGTGAAAGTGAAGAAGAATTAAATGATCTGCTGAACGGAATGAACAGTCTGATGAGTACACAGTTTGGTTTGAGAGTAAATCGGAGAAAGACGAAGGTAATGAGAAGTAGTAGAAATGAGAACAGCGAGAAACTTAACATCAGGATTGATGGTCACGAAGTCAATGAAGTGAAGGAATTCTACTACCTAGGCAGTAAAATAACCAATGACGGACGGAGCAAGGAGGACACCAAAAGCAGACTCGCTATGGCAAAAAAGGCATTTCTGGCCAAGAGAAGTCTACTAATATCAAATACCGGCCTTAATTTGAGGAAGAAATTTCTGAGGATGTACGTGTGGAGTACAGCATTGTATGGTAGTGAAACATGGTCTGTGGGAAAACCGGAACAGAAGAAAATCGAAGCATTTGAGATGTGGTGCTATAGATGAATGTTGAAAATTAGGTGGACTGATAAGATAAGGAATGAGGAGGTTCTACGCAGAATTGGAGAGGAAAGGAATATGTGGAAAACACTGATAAGGAGAAGGTACAGGATGATAGGACATCTGCTAAGACATGAGAGAATGACTTCCATGGTACTAGAGGGAGCTCTAGAGGACAAAAACTGTAGAGGAAGACAGAGATTGGAATACGTCAAGCAAATAATTGAGGACGTAGGTTGAAAGTGCTACTCTGAGATGAAGAGGTTGGCACAGGAGAGGAACGCGTGGCGGGCCCCATCAAACCAGTCAATAGACTGATGACAAAAAAAGAGCATTCCAGTCTAGATTTTCATCTCCCTTTATATAATTTTCTGAATCCGTGTGTAGCTCTCCCATAATTGTGTGTCCAGGGTGTACAGGTCTCTAAGGCAGCTAAAATAAAACTCAGTCGTATGCTTAATCCATAAGCTTTTCTGTCGTGAGTAGTCTATCAGCATTCTTCTTATTTTAGGCTTAACAAATTGTAGACACCAAGCTATGATAGAATTGTATAGCGGGAATCGTTTTTCGCATTCATTCCATACATTAGTAAATGTCACTTGACATTCCTCATCTTATAGATGTGTAATGTTGAGTTTCCATAAGCCCCTCGCTCGGTAAGTCTCTTGTTTTTCTTATTTTATTGTGGTGATGTGTGCGGCGTGGTCAGAAAACATAATGGCCCAGATCTTAGACTGGAGTACGTGGTTCCTTAGTTTAGACGATACGTAAATCCAGTCCAGCCTGCTTGCTGAGTGGCTGGTAATATATGTGAAACCGGACTGTGCGCCATGGGTATGTTCCCAGGTGTCGGTTAACTGCAATTGGTGGACTGTTCCTCCAGTTCTAAGGACTTGTTGAAATTCGGTGTCTGATCTTTCGGACTAAGGACTGAATTAAAATCGCCGGCTAGGATTACATAATGTTGAAGTGTATCGAATAGATTAACCATTTCACTTTTTAAAAAATCCGTTCTAGCACGCCTGTTATTGTTTCTAGACGGTGCCTAAACGCTGATGATGCAGACATTATTAACAGTCACTGCAGTTCCTCTACTGTTTGAAAGTTTTGCTATTAGTGTGACACGCATGCCTTGTTTCGTGAGAATGCCGGTTCCCAGCTCTGCACCGATACCAGGGTTAGGTATGGCGTTGCGTCCGTGTATTTTTTTTCGAATTTAATATAATACAGTAGTACATCAACGTCAGCTGCGTATAGAAAATAAAATTGGAAATTTGTGGTAAGGTCTTATGGGACCAAACTACTGAGGTCATCGGTCCCTAAGCCTACACACTAGTTAATCGAACTTAAACTAACTTACGCTACAGACATCACATACACCCATTCCCGAAGGAGGACTCGGACCTCCGAGGGGGGGAGGGGGGGGGGGGGGTGGAGAGCCGCACGGACCGTGGACCGTGACAAGACGTCCCAGACCGCGCTGCTACCGCGCGCGGCGTATAGAAAGTCATGAAGATGTTGTAAATACAGGGAAGAGCGTATCTTATTAACGTTCAACGTGGCGATTTTGTAGGCTTGCGCTGCGTTCATATTGTCATATTCATTACAGAAGTCAACATTCGGCATACGACGTGCTGTCAGATGTATATCCTTTTTCACATGTATGTTCCGGCAATGAAATATGCATCGTGTTCGATTGATCTTGTTCGGCAGGAATCTGTTCCTTTCCTCCAGTTTCATTCAATTCTTTATCTTGATTCATTTCTTTCGATGTGTCTGTTTCTGCATTTCTAGTCTCAGGGAGAACCTTCGCTATATCGAAATTGGTTATCAGCTTCAATCTTTCGTGTGACGAATGGTCCGTTGACATGGGGCATGGTGTACAATATTTGGCTTGCAATGGGTCAGATCCCTGCGTACTCAGAACCGTATTACTATGTTGTTCTTCATATAGCTTGTTGCTAATCTGCTTTGCTTTATCCCAAGGCGGAGCCAGTTGTTCAGCGTATTCCATTACCTCTTGTGTTTCCTGCGCTCGGTCCTGTTCGCTGGCAAGTCGTGGCTCGGTTTCCTTGTTGTTTTCTGGAGTCTGCTCCTTCTGAAGGACTACAGTCGGTTCTGTGATTTGTTCTATTTGAACAGAGATATTAGGTGCCTTTTCTTCACTCTTTGGTTGTGTAGTCACTGTGTGAGTTGTCCAGTGACTACAGCAACATAAGATAAAGGAACGTTGACATGGCTAGGGGTCTCACAGCTTCGCCCGCAGGTAGCTGGGCCACTCGGCGTTGTATACACTGCGAGCGGCGATGGCGTGTACCGCCGCAAGACGCGCAGGTTCTTGGCTGCCCGTCATATATTACTATAGCACGGTAACCACAAACATTTATGTATGAGGGATTGTGCTTGTGTAAACCAACTCGCCATTGCCTAATACCATTCAAGACGGGGAACTTGTGAGCTGCGGACCACTTTTCTGCAATACTATTAATTATTCTCCCATAAGGAGCTATTACTGAATTGATCTGCTCAGCGGTGATTTCAAATGGTAGCTCAAAGATACGGACAGTCCTTAATCCAAATCCAACATGCGTAACACAAACTTCACTAATATTGCCATCTTGATGTTTAAACTTAAATGTTCCGCTACTAGATTCTACAATTTTGTCACACAATTCTGTGTTTTTTAAGCTTTACACACACAATGCTGCTTACAATTGAAAGATATATCCTCGAACGAAATTTTCACAACTTCCTCTAGATATGTCTCAATTTCGAACGAATTCGGTCTCTGAACTTTCTGGTTAAACACAAATTTCAACGTGTCTCTTCTGTTAGGCTGATTCATCTCTTCTTGTAATATGAATTCATCAAGAGACTGAAATAACGCAGGTAACTACTGCAACAGGCGCTTGACTTACCGAGCAGAGCACAGCAGACCGCAGCGCCGGAGGTCCACTCACCACGGCCACCGAAAGCCGACTTCGGCCTGCGGAAGAAATTCTAAAGCGACGCGCTGAAGATTTTTGCGACGTAATTTTTAAAGACAAATATTGTAAGACGTCGTAAGTAAAGAAACAGTGTTCACGACGAAAGAATATACTGTCCACGCCGCGTGTTTGGGACACAATTTGTCATGGCTTGTCGAGAAATTTGTGTCATTCCAATAGTGAATTAGTCCATAAACATTTGTAAACATTCATGGTGGTGTCTGATTGTTCTATATCGTGTCTCCCTACCACTTTCGCTTAACGACGCTCTGAGTGTGTTTTTTAGGGAATTAACTAGTTTGAACCTGGGACCTGTTGCTGGTAAGGAGACGCCAGACCACACAGGACATGTAGAATTCAGAAGAGTTCAGTGAGACTAGCGATGATATAACCAAATACTTAATGATCTCAGCGTCAGCTCCACTGCACTCCCTGTAAAAGAATCTTAATACTAACTAAATTTAGTGGAAAGGGTTCAAGGCTTTCCTATTTTTAGTTAGCTGGTAAAATAACGTCGAAAAAGCAGTTAAGTTTACCATTGGAAATTTTATTCTACTCACAAAACATCGTTTATAAATTGCACTATTGATAAAAGGAAATGTTTTAATACAGGATGGTAAAAACCAACTGCGTACAACAAAAATGTGAACGAACATTTCCAAGTTCTGCAATCGATCGAAGGATGACCTATGCCATATCACATCTATAATCTAGGTTTAAATTAAGTTTCACAAAAGAGAAAACTATCAAAATGGTCTACAGTGACCCTCAATTATCTTTAATTACTTATCTAACTTGTCGTAAATTACAGTGGCTGATGTGGCTTCTCAATAACTATATAACAGAAAAATTATCGCGTTTCAGATTTTTACTTCAAGTGGCAAATGTGAACACCATGAGTTTTAATTAACGATCGACACTAGTATTACGCAAAAAAGGGGTGTAACAGACGAGTCTTCTGCAGTTCTGAGTGAAGCCTTATGCGCTCAAAAATGCGGCATCGTGTGCGTTCATTACCTTGTCGGTGTTAAGGCAGCGTCAGGGCGGCAGCGGCCGGTGCAGCAGCCATCCAGCTCGCCGTCTCGGAACCAACACTCCTCTAACTTCTCCTTACTACAATTTACCGAAGTTAGTTTAAAAAAACTATCTGGCTATGTGTTCATCTGACCAATCAGGGTCTCAATATTAACCTTAAGCTCCGCCTACAAAAATTCTGTCTATCCAATGAGAAACGTTATACATTTCGTGGTGGGGCAATGTTTTTAAAGTTTGCAACGTAACAGAGACGCGAAAAAGTCTCACGCTAAAATCTGCAGCTGGTGTGGTCCTTTTAGCGTTATCGTGAGATCTATACTGTTCTTCTGGAGGGCTCTAGCTTTTAACATGGGCTGGAGGATTGACCTAATGTAACAGACACGCGAAAAAGTCTCACGCTAAAACTTGCGGGTTGTAGTGGCCCTTTTTGTGTTATCGTAAGATCTATACTGCTTTTCTGGAGGGCTCTAGCTTTTAACATGGGCTGGGGGTGGTCCTTGACGTACCTGAGACGCGAAAAAGCCTCACGCTAAAACGTGCGTGTTGTGTAGTCGTACAGGTAGTCTGGCGGCGTGGGTGTCCAGCCCCTCCCTTATTGTAGGTCCTTCTAGCTTAACACGGTTCTGCTCTCGGCTTCTGTCCTCGTTTCTGCCCTCGGAACTGCGTCTGCCTCACGGTGGGAAGGTACGACATGCATTTAGGCATTCTTGTGTTAGTCTGTGGTATTCCATTTTCTCACTCGTTACTCGTATTACTTTGGTTAATTTAATGTCACGATTTATTCGGAGCTATGTGACATACTACTGGATTTGCTTATCATGTCAGGGTTTTCATGTAAGGTGTTGGATTTGCCTGACCTTACACATTAACGCCACGGACGGTATAGTTTTGACTTCACGCGCTAAGAGTGCTGCCTCGCCTCACGTGACGAGTCATGCCACGTAGAAAAAATGAAATGATCGTGTGTCATTTTTGGCCGGGAGGCCCCATGCGGGGGAGTATGGCCGCCGAGTGCGAGTCTTATTTCAGTCGACGCCACATTGGGCGACTTGAGCGCCGGTGATGAGGATGAAATGATGATGAGGACAACACAACATCCAGTCCACGAGTAGAAAAAATCTCCAACCAGGCAGGGAATCGAACCCGGGTCTGCTGTATGGGAGCAAGCACGTTCCCACTTAGATTTTTTTTAAAATTCATTTTGTACGTTTTCGTTCGTTCCGTCTGATGGAGGCAGACGTCGTAAGACGCCCTTTTAAGTTCGTTGTTGATCTATTAAAACAGTTTTTTTTTTATTATTACAGAGGGCAGCTAACCCTCTGACCGAACACGCTGAGCTACCGAGCGGGCAATGCGTTAACCACTCGGCCACGACTGCCAGAGTAGGCAAATGGGTCAGAGATTAGGAATGTATGATCGATAAGTAAAGGCTTCCCAGCGAAACTTCTACACCGTAGTCGAAACAAGCTTTCAACAAAATGCCGGCCCACATGTCGCCAATATTATTTCGACAACGCTGCCGATGTTTCGCTGGGAAGCCCTTACACATCCTCCAAACAGTCGCGATCTCTCCATGAAGAAAGCCCTGAAGAATGACATTTGCGGACATCGGTTTGCTTCGGGCGAAGAGGCGCACACGTGAGATTCATGGTTAGGCAACCGTAAACATTTTTCCATGGAGACACTGACAGTCTTGTATCTCAATGGATTGGTTCAAATAGCTCTGAGCACTATGGGGCTTAACTTCTGAGGTCATCAGTCCCCTAGAACTTAGAACTACTTAAACCTAACTAACCTAAGGACATCATACACATCCATGCCCGAGGCAGGATTCGAACCTGCGCCTAGAAACGCTTGGCCACTTCGGCCGGCTATGTGAATGGGCTAAATGTATTAACAGTTATGGCGATTACTTTTGAAATAATAAACAATGTACTTATTTTTTTTACCATCTCCCTCGTCACGGAATGCGCGGACCCTCCCACCGGAGGTTAGAGTCCTCCCTTGGGCATGTGTGTGTGTGTGTGTGTGTGTGTGTGTGTGTGTGTGTGTGTGTGTGTGTGTGTGTGTGTTGTTCTTACCATAAGTTAGTTTAAGTAGTGTGTAAGTTTATGGAGCGATGACCTCAGCACTTTGGTCGCTTAGTAATTCTCACACATTTAGACATCTCACTCGCTTTCATTTGAACGCCTCATATTAGTGGCGAATCCACAGTATTTAGATTGCTGGGTTTTGTGTAAAACATTTAGCGTATTTTATGCTGTATTTATACATTTAAAAATTTGTTTTTACACTATACATTTAATTGCTTTTCCTTTCTAACGTAAGACGGGGATAAATATTAACCAGTCAAGTCCGGATAAGGGGTTAGTGTTTCACAAATCGCACCGCCACGAGACTGTACATTAGTATCGCGATAAGGCACCCCTGGGTGCCTTTGGTGAGATGTTTTGGCCGCCTCTGGTGCTCCGTCGGTCCCAGCGGGAGTCGCGTCTCGCGGCTGGCGTAACGAGCTCTTGATTAGTACGACTGCCCGCCGGGACACACACTGAGCCTCTGTTCTGCCGCGATAACGGCCCGAGGGCGGGCCGGCCTAAGCGCCCACTTGCCGACCGGCGCACAGTGAAGGATCGCCATCTTTATTCCCCACAACCTGCTACGAGGTTCCAGTTAAGCACGATTCTCCTGACTGCCGAGTCCTGTTGTAAAGACTGGCAGCTGACTCCAGAAGTAAATAAATGCACTCAAATGTCCGAAAAAAAGGGTAAACCGCCAGATGTCGTTTGACTGAGCGGTCTGTGACTGTAACCAAGTACTACCATCAAACGCTGGCTGTTCAGACCTTTAGGGATGAAATTATGTAGATCTTAGTAGATAAAATTAACAGAGTTAAATAACTGGAAATTTAAAAAAATAATGATACACTACTGGCCATTAAAATTGCTACACCACGAAGATGACTTGCTACAGACGCGAAATATAACCGGCAGGAAGAAGATGCTGTGATATGCAAATGATTAGCTTTTCAGAGCATTCACATAAGATTGGAGGCGCCGGTGGTGACATCTACAACGTGCTGACATGAGGAAAGTTTCGAACCGATTTGTAATACACAAACAGCAGTTGACCGGCGTTGCCTGGTGAAACGTTGTTGTGATGCCTCGCGTAAGGAGGAGAAATGAGTACCATCACGTTTCCGGCTTTGATAAAGGACGAATTGTAGCCTGTCGCGATTGCGGTTTATCGTATCGCGACATTGCTACTCGCGTTCGTCGAGATCCAATGACTGTTAGCAGAATATGGAATCCGTGGGTTCAAGAGGGTAATACGGAACGCCGTGCTGGATCCCAACGGCCTCGTATCACTAGCAGTCGAGATGACAGGCATCTTATCCGCATGGCTGTAACGGATCGTGCAGCCACGTCTCGGAGCCAACAGATGGAGATGTTTGCAAGACAACAACCATCTGCACGATCAGTTCGACAACGTTTGCAGCAGCATGGATTATCAGCTCGGAGACCATGGTGCTGTTACCCTGGACACTGCATCACAGACAGGTGCGCCTCCGATGGTGTACTCAACGACGAGCCTAGGTGCACGAATGGCAAAACGTAATTTTTTCGGATGAATTCACAGCATCATGATGGTCGCATCCGTGTTTATCGACATCGCGGTGAACGCACATTGGAAGCGTGTATTCGTCATCGCCATAATGACGTATCACCCGGCGTGATGGTATGGGGTGCCATTGGTTACACGGCTCGGTCACCTCTTGTTCACATTGACGGCACTTTGAACAGTGGACGTTACATTTCAGATGTGTTACGACCCGTGACTCTACCCTTCATTCGGTCCCTGCGAAACCCTAAATTTCAGCAGGATAATGCACGACCGCATGTTGCAGGTCCTGCACGGGCCTTTCTGGATACAGAAAATGTTCGACTGCTGCCCCGGCCGGCACATTCTCAAGATCTGAAAACGTCTTGTCAATGGTGGCCGAGAAACTGGCTCGTCACAATACGCCAGTCACTACTCTTGATGAACTGTGGTACCGTGTTGAAGCTGCATGGGCAGCTGTAACCGTGCACGCCATCCACGATCTGTTTGACTCAATGCCCAGGCGTATCAAGGCCGTTATTACGGCCAGAGGTGGCTGTTCTGGGTACTGATTTCTCAGGATCTATGGACCCAAATTGAGTGAAAATGTAATCACACGTTAGTTCTAATATAATATATTTGTCCAATGAATACCCGTTTATCATCTGAATTTCTTCTCGGTGTAGCAAATTTAATGGCAAGTAGTGGAAATAAATGCCCGTGTGACTAGGGCCTCTCGTCGGGTAGACCGCTCGCCAGGTGCAAGTCTTTCGATTTGAGACCACTTCGGCGATTTGTGCGTCGATGGCGATCAATTGATGATGGTTCGGACAACGCCACACCCAGTCCCAGAGCGGAGAAAATTTCCGACCCAGCCGGGAATCGAACCCGGGCACTTAGGATTGACAGTCTATCAGGCTGACCACTCACCTACCTGGGAATTATATACCCCAGCATCTAATAAGCCTAATTCAAAGAATGTATGTACACAACAAAATCAAAGTACGAAGTCCGTTTGCGAGAAGCATCTGTTAGGCAGCGTGACAAGAGTGTGCTTTATCACCCCCATTATTTAATATACACATAGATGTCATAAATACACGGCAGAATTAATTAGAGCACCACTATAGGCTTAATAGTATAGTTATATATACACTCTTGTGTGCAAATGATCAAATAATCTCAGAAGATGAGTTACAGACACCCATTTTGTCCTTGCACAAGGTAGCAAATGATTATAATATGACAATATCTAAGGGTAAAACTAAGGTGATGGCATTCCGTGGTAAAGAGCACTTAAGAGCAAAAATATTAATTGATGATAAACCGCTAGAAGAAATATATACTTTTATATACATGAGTTCTCAGGCCTCATACAGTTCATCACACACAATGATCGAGATTACAAACTGCAAAAATTCCAGGAGTTGGTAGGTACGATAAATCTCACTCTCGTCAAAAACCTTAGAAAAGGGACAGGGCTAACATTGTGGTATCGATAGCTACGATGCCACAACGTAGGTCCGCTCTACTAGGTCGGCACTGCGACACCGACACCGACGACGGCGCCCTCTAGCCGGCGCTGTGCAGCTCTACGACCGCCGCTCCAGATTCTACCCATTTGATTCCGAGCCGACGACCAAGCAGCTTAGGTTCTACTTCAGAGGGGGGTAGCCATTACAGACTTCGTTACTTCAATGTTAGTTTGTCCAACTACTAGCAGCTGTTGGTGTCGATACCTGTACGGCTTCGCACCTACGTGCTCATCTCAGCCAAAGTTAAGTAATATTATAATTTGTACATGTTCATACACCAGTAAAAGATGTTGAACTTCTACGCAGTACCGCAGCACTTCACCTTTTCCTGCTCCTATACATTCGGCCTACCCTTCACCTTATAGGAGCAGACCCTCGCACCACCTTCCAGGCGGCATACAAAAAACATAATGTGATGGCAGTACCAGTCATGAAGTATGGGCCAGAGACTTGGACTAACGGTCAGGAGGAGGATTGACGCAACAGAGATGAGACTCCTAATACCTCCAGCTGGTTACTACCTCATAGAGAGTCTACACATTCACGGTGGTGTCTGTTTGTTCTATATCGTGTCTCCCTAACACTTTCGCGCAACGACGCTCTGAGCGTGTTTTTTAGGGAATTAACTAGTTTGAACCTGGGACCTGTTGTTGGTAAGGAGACGCCAGATCACACATGACATGTAGAATTCAGGAGAGTTCAGTGAGACTAGCGATGATATAGCCAAATACGAAATGATCACAGCGTCAGCTCCACTTCACTCACTTTAAAAGAATCTTAATACTAACTAAATTTAGTGGAAAGGGTTCAAGACTTTCCTATTTTTAGTTAGCTGGTAAAATAACGTCGAAAAAGCAGTTAAGTTTACCATTGGAAATTTTATTCTACTTACAAAACATCGTTTATAAATTGCACTATTGATAAAAGGAAATGTTTTAATACAGGATGGTAAAAACCAACTGCGTGCAACAAAAATGTAAACGAATATTCCCTGAATGGATTTCCAAGTTCTACAATCGATCGAGGATGACCTATGCCATATCACATCTATAATCTAGGTTTAATTTAAGTTTCACAAAAGAAAAAACTATCAAAATGGTCTACAGTGATCCTCAATTATCTTTAATTACTTATCTAACTTGTCGTAAATTATAGTGGCTGATGTGGCTTCTCAATAACTATATAAAAGAAAAATCATCGCGTTTCAGATCTGTTCTTCAAGTGGCAAATGTGAACACCATGAGGTTTAATTAACGATCGACACTAGTATTACGCAAAAAAGGGGTGTAACAGATGAGACTTCTGCAGTTCTGAGTGAAGCCTTATGCGCTCAAAAATGCGGCATAGCGTGCGTTCATTACCTTGTCGGTGTTTAGGCAGCGTCAGGGCAGCGGCGGGCAGCACAGCTCCGCTCACCTCGCCATCTCGGAAGCAACACTCTCCTTACTACAATTTACCGAAGTTCGTTTAAAAAAAACTATCTGGCTATGTTTCCATCTGACCAAGCAGGGTCTCAATGTTAAACATAAGCTCCGCCTACAAAAATTCTGTCTATCCAATGAGAAACGTTATGCTTTTCGTGGTGGTGCAATGTTTTTAAAGTTTGCAACGTAACAGAGACGAGAAAAACTCTCACGCTAAAACCTACACCTGGTGTGGTCTTTTTAGCGTTATCGTAAGATCTACACTGTTCTTCTGGAGGGCTCTATCTTTTAACATGGGCTGGGGAGTGGTCCTTGACGTAACAGAGACGCAAAAAAGTCTCATGCTAAAACGTGGGGGTGGTATTTCTAGAGGTAGGCTGGCGACGTGGGTGTCCAGTCCGTCCCTTATCGTAGGGCCTTCTAGCTTAACACGGTTCTGCTCTAGGCTTCTGTTCTCGTTTCTCCCCTCGGCACTGCGTCAGTCTCTCGGTGGGAAGGTACGACATGCATTTAGGTATTCTTGTGTTAGTCTGTGGTATTCCATTTGCTCACTCGTTACTGGTATTACTTTGGTTAATTTAATGTCACGATTTATTCGGAGCTAAGTGACATACTACTGGATTTGCTTATCATATCAGGGTTTTCATGTAAGGTGTTGGATTTGCCTGACAACTTACAAGGGGATAAATGAGACTGAATTAAGGAATGAACTGTGGGTCAAAAGCATTCTTCCTAAAATAGAGGAGTTCAAAAAGAAATGGCATAAACAGAACACATTCAAAGAATGTCAGAAGAACGAATACCTAAATAATGTACAAACATACCACCAATGGAAAAGGAATTCTGAGCGTCCTAAGAAGAGATGGAAAGCAGCATTCTACTTGAAACTGGAACAGGCAAGGATTGCCCAACTAAAATTGGATATGACGTTGAGATGACGTCAAACTGTTAACATTGACATAGCGAACTGAGGGGCAGAAACGGCGTTATTCCTTTATGTAAACAACGAACATATTAAAGTCATAAAGATATTTACAATCGTTAGGCCATGTGCTATTCAAAACTGTTGTGGCACGCTAGCTAGAATTATGAGACTATGTGAGTATGTCATTCATTTTTCTAACATAAGTGAATTTTTCTGCTTTAGTAGCCATGTACGGGCCGTGTTACAAATGAATGTATACTTTATATTTTTATGGCTATACATTAATTTGTAAATAATAGATTTCAGCCATCAGTCGTCCTTGGGAATTTTTATTGGCAGAGTTGATTTCAGCTAGAAACTAGCCATTCTCAATGCACTACCATTTTTAAGTCAATTCTTCATTGACCTGTGGACAAAGCCCGACCAACAGGAACGGACCAAAAATGATAGTGCATTGAGAATGGCTAGTTTGTAGCTGAAATCTAGATCTGCCAGTAAAAATTTCAAAGGACGACTGATAGCTGAAATCTATTATTTGCAAGTCAGTATAACAGTCGCTGCGTGCAACAGCCTCTGAATGGAGGGTAACCTGATATAAATTAATTGTTTGATAACACCCATTGTTCAGATATGTACGATATGTTCACGCTAATACAACTCCTTAACAAGGGTGGCGCATTGTCAGAAGAGAGTATATCTTCCACGTTTCCTTCCTACAATGTCCTACTTCGGTATGTATAAAAGGCGCATCACGGCGTGGGAGTGAAACGGGGCGACGACAGGAAAAGCATTTCAAAGTTGAAGTACAGAGAGACAGTACGATCCTCGTGGGCAAAACGTCTAAACTGCACAGAAATTCAGTGTGAAATTTTGGCGGTATGTAGACCAGATGCAATGTCACGATCAGCCGTAGTGAAATGGCGCCAACAATTTGACCGAGGCCAGACAGACGTGAGTGATGCTGGACAGGAAGGAAGGCCATCGACATCTCCCACAGACGACAACGCCCAGGAAATCGAGAAAGGACATCTGAGGAGAAAAAGATTTTCCAACGCTGACGACGTTCGTACAGTGGGTCACGAATGACCAAGGCGCAGATTTCTATCGTCGACGAATTGAACGACTGGTAGAACATTCCACTGTTGCTTTCAGAGACTTGGTGACTGCGTCGAAAATTATGGTCATGGATCTGTGTCATTTTTGCCCTCCGCTTGCGGAGCGACCCGTTGCCGTCGCGGTTGGTAACGGGTCGTTTGTTAATCGTTTCCTGTGTGATTCAATAGGGCACCGCAGACGGCGCGACTGCAGTACGAACCAGTTCATCGCTTGCAGCGCGTCAACAACCATTTCCCAGCGACTCGGCGTCCACGTTACCAAGCAATCCGAGTTGCGTCGTGTCCTCGAACACAGATCTTTATTGGTTAAATTTGAAAATGAAAGAGCAGGTTTTGAACCTTAGCCTTTCACAGGAAGGGCAGAAACAGTCCATTTTATAGCACTGTAAGTTGCCAGGCTACAGCAGGATGGGTTTGACAGAGAAAAATTGTGGGAAAAATTTTCAAACGACATGTATTACTAGAACACTTGTTTAAAAAAATTAACGGTACATCACTGCTAGCAAATGTACCAAAAGATTTAAATCATACCCGAGTTTACCAGACTGTGCCATTTTGTTAAATTACATTCAAAATGTTCAAATGGGTGTGAAATCTTATGGGACTTAACTGCTAAGGAGATCAGTCCCTAAGCTTACACACTACTTAATCTAAATTATCCTAAGGACCATCACACACACCCATGCCTGAGAGAGGACTCGAACCTCCGCCGGGACCAGCCGCACGGTCCATGACTGCAGCACCTTAGACAGTAAATTACATTGAAAAGTGGAAAAACCACAAATTTCCGACACATTTAAACGCAATGATGTTCACATACAAATGATTTAACGAGCACAAACCACCATCACCACATTTTCGTATATATAAACCTCTAGACAACCGTAGTTTCAAAATAAAAGTAACGCCGTGCTATGGTGCAAAAAAATAAACTGTGCCTAATCACTGTAGCACTGGTTAGTCGCTCCATAACAAGATATGAAATTCAAATCTGGGTGTTGTAGCTCCTTGACTGCTACATATCGCCTGTAGTTTGTTTATCTGGATGTACGAATGATTCCAGAATTTCCTTCGTTTTCTCTTTCGTGTGTAACGATAACATAGAACATCTTTCTCTGATCTTGAATCTGTACCTGACAATCCGATTGTGACGAGTAGACGTTCGGCTGCGACAAAGGACACGCCTTCTCCCGCACACTCGCATACGGCAGCCGCAGTTTCGTGCCGTGCGCGGAACTGCGTCGCCAGCTAGTCGACAATCAGTTGTCTATCTTGCGTTCCTTTTCAGTCTCTCCGTGTGCTGACGGCCTTTGAAGTGCAGTGCATCTTTCAATAAAAGTTACGTGGCTCGCCATAACAATGTGTACCTTACTTTTAAAGTCCCCTCCTATAAACATTCTCGATTTACTTGTCGCGTCAAAATTGCGTTAGAACTGGAGCTTTCGGCTAAATCCCCGATTATCAAGGGCAAGCCGGCCGCGGTGGTCTCGCGATTCTAGGCGCGCAGTCCGGAACCGTGGGACTGCTACGGTCGCAGGTTCGAATCCTGCCTCGGGCATGGATGTGTGTGATGTCCTTAGGATAGTTAGGTTTAAGTAGTTCTAAGTTCTAGGGGACTAATGACCACAGCAGTTGAGTCCCATAGAGCTCAGAGCCATTTGAACCATTTTTTTGTCAAGGGCAACTGATGTGAAGTATTGTGTTCACGGTCGGCGTACGTCATCATTACGTCACACTCCATAGATTGTGTCAACGTCTGCACTGTTGGCGCCATTGTTTTCGGAAACACACAAACAATTCAGCGCTATTCTATGTTGTCTTCTCAGCGTCAAGAGCTCGCTTCTACGCACTGCTAAAATTATAGCGGCTGTCGCGGCTGTAGCTGTTCACGCACATTCTGATTTCTACCATTTCTGTAATAGTACAATCACAGATGGCGGAAGCGTGAGACAAGATTTTAATTTCATCAAATATTATTCTCGATTTTTCTGTGAGAGTTCAGGAAACGCTGACTCCTATAGATCTCAATTTTTAATGAGCCTTTTGTGTTCTACACAGCTGTCGCTAACGGTAAGGGTAGACTAACAGATGTAGTTGCTTCCGCATTGACAAGGAATCTGATGAATTACGGAAACCCTGAGACCGAAAAGGCCCTTAATCGGAGCAGCATCTTGCTTACCTTCTTAGGCGGTTGGAAAATAGATGTCTCTTCCTCTGACTAAGCACCAGAGAAAGTAAGAACCATAATAGATAAATCGTCACCTGACTGGCAACATTTTAGCGTTTTCGTTTCTGTCCCAATATTACTCACGTGATAACGCATTCGTTCTCTTCCAGAAACAACGCAACTTGTTAATTACAAATCCACATTTGTTCTCTTGCAGAAATAGCGCTACATAAATAGTGTGCTCTAACACAGACGCATTGACACTACTAACTAATTTTAGCAACTGTTTAAGTAATTTCGTCTGGGAGTTGCTTCTTAATAATTGATTTTATTTTTGCAACATAAGAGAGGGAAGTCTTAATCTATATGTTGATTCTTGTTTTCCACTTATTTTGTGCGCTTTTGCCATCAATGTTTTCGATGTCCAAGGATATAGGCAAAGACGTCCCTCCATTTTTTAATTGTGATTTTTGTCCTGAAGGCCATACGGTCATCTCTGCTACTCTGTAACGTATGAAGTAATGCTGCAGTCTCTGTCTTCGCCGATTTTATTAAGAGGGCGTCGTGTTCTTCTAGATTTTACGCGAATATACACTAAAATGACTGTAGGTTTGAATCAAACAGGTTATCTGAAGAATACATTTAAATTCGGACAAGCATGTCAAGGAAATCGAGGTGGGATTAATATTTATTCACAATAGCCGAATTTCAGTCATATCTGATGGTAACGCTCTACATACAATGGCACCGCCGCGATGCTCTATTAAACAGAAAAGACACGTAAAGCAATCGTATGTGCTACTCTTGCTCCAAAATCTGTTAAGTAATCAATCTGTCATCACTGTAATTCAGTAAAAAGCCACTTTATTCCATTATCGATAGCTCTTGCAACAGTTCCTCTAATCTGATATCGCTAGGATATTCTCAACAGCTTTAATCACTTGGAACCACTTACTTATAACACCTTTTCCACTAACTGTTCGTCCTTGAGTCTTTCAAATTGTTATTTTCATGCATTCGTCAAGAAGGACTCACTCCAACTGTCGTTCTTCTCCCTTGCACGTCAATGCCCGTTTCTTTGTGTTTCCATAGTTATGAATCCTTTTGAACGTAGCCCTCATACAACGGAAAATATACAAAAAATTGCATACAAATAAATTTATGTGTTTTAGGTAACACATAAAACACATTTTCGAGCCCCATTAATGTGACAACCTGTCAAAAGCGTGAATCTCTCGTAACGTGGGCAGCTGCGAGATCTGCAGGATAGGTTTTTGGAAGGTACAAGCAGGAGTCTGGAACCATGACGACTCCAGTGGCTTGTCCGACTGGTGTAGGTTTCTCGGTTGAGTTCGATGGCACGAACAGTCCCACCGAGATGGTCCCACAGATTCTCGATTGGATTTAAATCGGGAGAGTTGTTGGCCAGGGGAGTATGGTAAACTCATCCTGGTGCTCTCCAAACCACGTACGCCCACTGCGAACTGTGCGACACGTTGCACTGTCCTGCTGGAAGATGGTATCGTGCCGGGCGAGAACAAACTGCGTGTGCGGGGGGATATCGTCCCGAAGCATAGGTGCACAGTCGTGTTGAACCACTGTACCTTCCAGGATGGCGAGACCACCTTGGGAATACCACGAAAACATTCCGCAGGCTGTAACGCTCCCTCTTGGTTGCAGGGTGTTTCAAGCTGATGGAGCATAAAACGTGATTCATCCGAAAAGGCCACGTAGCGAAACTCAGAGTACGTCCAGGTGGGGTATTGGAGTGCAAATTCCAGCCTTCGTCGTCCATGAACAGCAGTCAGCATGCCTGAATGAACCAGGCGCCTGCCTCGAAGGCAGCAATGTTCGCTGAACGATCATTGGGGAGGCACTTTTGGTAGCCCTTGGTTCGTCTGAGCGGTCAGTTCCTCAACGGTTGCGCGTCTATTCACCCGCACGCATCTCCGCCTCTGTCATCAATGGGTGGTGGTGCACGGCAGTTGCCACGACGCAGATTTAATATAGCGCCATTTTGCCAAGCACAGTATACTTAATCACGGCGGCAATCAAACTGTTTAAACACTTAGTCATTCCGAAAAAGCACCCACCCTTGGCCCGAAAGCCAATGACCATGGCCTTTTGCGTGTCAGATAAATCGTTCCGTATCCACATTTCGACAACAACTGCTTTGTTTTCCGCCTCTTCCCCGACACGCTTTAAATCTCCTCTACTGCTAGTTCTGCCATTGGATGACTGTGAGTGGTTATTGCACGTTGACGTCGATGATAGACGGTTCTCACATTAAGGTCAATGGACTGTGTATTAATGAAAGAAAAAAGGGAGAAAATTTAAATAAGAGCGTTACGAAAATTATGTCGCAGCATCTCGAGAGCAGATGTAGGTCCTCTGCTGCGCTTGAAGTAACGGCAGCGAGCAGCCGGCTGTCAGGGGATCTGTGCTTGCTAATCCAGCCGGCACCGCCGTTAGAAGGGACCGTTAGGCGGCCTACGGTAGCCTCACCGGCCACTCCTTACCGTCCTGTAACAACGGATTACGTCACCAGGCGTCTGCACAACGAGTGGTGTGTCTTTTGTTGCACGCCGTTCAGGGTCGACTCTACGCAACCACTAATGTGTTACATGAATATCACCAGTCACTTCCACGATTTGTGACTCCGGCGCAAAACTAATCAAATAAGCGAGAAATTATTGTTTCCTCATTATTGCATCTTATCAGGATGTTCTGGCAAAGGTGCAAAATTCCAATCTCGGGGATCTCGACAGAATTTATCTCCCTGTTCGAAAAAAGCCAACAGATACGAATGTGGAAATTATACAGGCATTAGTCTGTTCATTCAAGATCTACACAGAAATCTTGAATAGTAGAAGAAAAGTTCTAGTTGAGACGATTTTCCAGGAAGATCGAAATGGATTTAGAATAGGACGCTCGTGTCTCTACATTGCGTAAAGTCAGCGCCGGGGCGCCAGTCGGGAACAACAGAGAAGAGACGGCTGTGAGAAGTGATCTGCCAATCACACGCTGGCCGACCTCCCTCCAGGACGACAAGGCGACAGCAGCGGCCCCTACGTGAAGAGGACATAAGCGCCGCGACCGATTGGTGACAGCCCACTTCGATATCAGCTACAGTGTTGGCACAACATTAGCAAACACTCTATAACATAGGCGATTGTTTGTCTATTCTGAAGATGATTGTTTTGTATGTCGCCATTTGCTTGGGACGCATCTATCAAAGTTAAGTATCGTAATTGTTTTGTTCTAATAAAACTCATTAATACGAGTTGTTTGATTGTTTGTCTAGCGAACCGAGTATGTAGGATTCCTAGACATAATATATACCACCAATAGAAAAACGAAGAGAAACTGATCTTGAAACCCACAACGCCTTTACAGTTTTCGAAAAAATTTTCGATCCAATTAATCGAAATAAATGGGGAATAAACCGACAGCGGCCGGAGGGTATCTGCTTTCAGCAAGGCAGCTATAAATCCTTCCTCATAAATTGTTTGACAAGGTACCCATAAAATAAACGTTTACCAACTTTCCTTCCTCAATAGCTGCCTAATCCCACTATTTTCTAGAATCAAGGAAACTCTCAAATATCTGCCACACTCTTAAAACAGTATTTAATGTGTGTGTATGTGGGGTGTATTTTAAGCGTGAGCTATATGTCCCCTGCTTCATTGCTGTCCGAAATTATGTTCGCCGGCCGATGTGGCCGAGCGGATCTAGGCGCTTCAGTCTGGAACCGCGCGACCGCTACGGTCGGAGGTTCGAATCCTGCCTCTGCCATGGATGTGTGTGATATCCTCAGGTTAGTTAGGTTTAAGTAGTTCTAAAATATAGGGGACTGATGACCTCAGATGTTAAGTGCCATCGTGCTCAGACCCATTTGAAACATTCGAAATTATGTTCGCGTAAACCTTGCTCGTTGTACGAGTTGATATGTAACGCACAAGATGCAATGGAAATCGCGTAGTGTGGGTTCCTAGATGCTCAGCTGAAATTTAAAGTGCTATGAAGGCAGAAGAGAATCGCTCATAAAAAGGGCCTAGGGGGTTTCAATGCAGCAGCTAATACAACTGGCGGAATAAGATATTGCTGCTGAACACTGGGACAAAACACAGGAAAACTCGTCCCAGAAAGTATAGAGCAGAGGAGATCAAGACATTAAAATCGGCCGTACAGACAAGAAGAAGGTGTAGGGATAGAACTGTTAAAACATCCATTCGACATCGAGGTCACTTGAGATGGAGCACAAGTTCAGTTTATATAAAGGACGGGGAAGGAAATCAGGCACACCCTTTCGATTCAGTGAAATCAGGGAGACCGTAAATCCGGATGACAGGACGCGGATTTGAACCACTGCGCCATCTCGCTCGGTCCAGACAGTAACAGTCAATATAGATTATTATCTTTACTATGGAGCTTATACTGACCTGTCGAGCCCTACAAAATATCTGCGTTGATCTTCACCAACCGATAGCCCTCCTCAGTGTCCTACGTGATGTGACGGCTTGGAAGCCCCAGTGAGGTGAACAATGTAAGATTCCTGCCACCACCACCAATGAGAAACTCTCGATTTCTTCTTTTCTTTGACTGCATTCGGGGGCCAGCGTGGAATAATTAACTGGATTTTCCATCGAGCCCAAGCGCTCTGAAATGTACCTTGCTTCATCTGAAATATAAATTTCAAATGCTTCTGGTAATATTAGCCACGTTTCATTCACGTAATCTCTTAAGAAGGCATTGTTGGTTTAAATACAGCAATTTAGTACGCAGAAATCGTTAAAAATGGCTGATAATACAGGTGGGGCACTCGCAATTTGGCCAACAAAGTTAACCATTATAGCCTCGATTCTAACTTTATACTCTGTGACGAGTTACACAAATTTTCGTGCATTACCAGCACTGACTACTGGAGGATGCTGATTTAGGTAATAACAGGAATCTTTTCAGCTTAAAAATGCCCTTCACCCCTGCGGTCCTACACGTTTTATTCTTGTTAAACAAAACCGCAGCAGCTGTTATACATTTCTTTATTAATACAACCGGTTTCGCTACATGAAGTTGGCGTCTTCAGGTTCATCTGAACAGAAAAAAAGAGATTAGAGCAAAAATTAAAACTTTCGCAGGAGATCCAGCGAAACCAATATGTAACTTCAGTGATGTTCAGATACTAAAGACACAAAATGGACGACAACTATGAAGAGAATCGGGTATTCAGTAAGCATAATGCTCATATTCAAATCATTTATAGTGAAACGAAGAGACTAGTGGATGCACCCATTACTCTCAGTCAAGTTGTATTAAAACGCCCTTAAAAGGGACCGTAGTCAAAATGCGACTAGCGGAATGAAGGAGACGGCCATGGTAGATGCCTCAAGTTCTAGAAATAAACATGAAGTATCTCAATCAATCGGACCAAGAAATGAATAAAAACTTGTAAAAGTCTGTTGTTTCATGCCCGCCAGGAGCAAAATAACCATATTATCGTGTAGGGCCATGAAACTGACAATAACGTAAAGTTGCTATGTTATTATCATGACTAATTTTTAATTCTATGATATTAATGTTTGTGAACATAGGGGCTTATATGAAAGGAATACATACTAATTAGTACATTGCATTTTCTGAATTGGAAAGGACGTAAAGGAAAAAACTGCAAGCGGTCTAAGTTAGTATTGATTTTGGGACGAATTGACTGGCCTTTACTTCCACTTTCAAAAAGACAGTGAAACTTTAACCACCCAGAAATAAATACATCGATTTAAAGTTTTCTTAAGTGCTTTAAAAAACCTCATATTGCACATAAATCAAACAATATGATACATAACCTAAATTACAAAATGGTTCAAATGGCTCTGTGAACTACGGGACTTAACATCTGAGGTCATCAGTCACCTAGATTTAGAACTACTTAAACCTAACTAAACTAAGCACATCATACACATCCATGCCCGAGGCAGGATTCTAACCTGCGACCGTAGCAGCAGCGCGGTTCCGGACTGAAGCGCCTACAACCGCTCGGCCACAGCAGCCGGAAAAATTACAAATATGTAAATTTGTGGTAATATCTTATGAGACCAAACTGCTTAGGTCATTGGTTCCTAAGCTTACACACTACTTCATCTAATTAAAACTAACTTATGCTATGTAAAACATACACACACCCATGCCCTTGAGAGGACTCGAACCTCTGACGAGGGCATCCGCACGGACCGTGACAAGACGCCTAAGACCGCACGGGTACCCCGTGCGGCATAACAAATTTGATAAGCGGTCCTAGGATGGAGTGGCACACACATACTTCGATATTTAGTTGAACGTAACACCTTCAATCTAATCCACCTTTAATCTAAATCCCAGTTTCAAATTATCCTGTGCACTTAGAAATAATGTTACCTGTTCTTTATTTATTGAGTCAACGGCCAAACGAACTTCATTTCTTGTTTCGGTAGATATTTGACTTTGTATGTTATCCCTGAATTACAACAGCCACCAGTTCGACGAGCACTGTGGTTCAAATGGCTCTGAGCACTATGGGTCTTACCTTCTGAAGTCATCAGTCCCCTAGAACTTAGAACTACTTAAACCTAACTAACCTATGGACATCACACACATCCATGACCGCGGCAGGATTCGATCCTGCGACCGTATCGGTCGCGCGGTTCCAGACTGTAGGCCCTAGAACCGCTCGGCCACTCCGGCCGTCTGAGCACTATGTGGCGTACTTATTTTTCTTAGTTGTAGCCACATCAACAATTCCAAATCAGTCTTCGTCCATATACCAGTGGTTAATGGTTGTATTCCTTAGTTTCAAACTCTCATTTGCTTCAACATTATTCAATAAATTACATGTCTGTAATCTTGGGGTAGCAAGGACCAGCGGTGAAAGTAACCCCAAAACAGAGAAATCATACACATTACCTCAAAAATCTCCCCCCCCCCCCCACATGATCTATGGACCACCCCCTTGGTGGGGAGGCTTGCGTGCCTCAACGACACTGATAGCCGTATCGTAGGTGCAACCACAACGGAAGGGTATCTCTTGAGAGGCCAGACAAATGTGTGGTTCCTTGAGAGGGGCAGCAGCCTTTTCAGTAGTTGCAGGAGCAGCAGTCTGGATGATTGACTGATCTGGCCTTGTAACACTAACCAAAACGGCTTTGCTTTGCTGGTACTGCGAACGGCTGAAACCAAGGGGAAACTACAGCCGTAATTTTTCACGAGGGCATGCAGCTTTACTGTATGGTTAAATGTTCATGGCGTCCTCTTGCGTAAAATATTCCGAAGGTAAAATAGTCCCCCATTCGGATCTCAGGGCGGGGACTACTCAGGAGGACATAGTTATCAGGAGAAAGACAACTGGCGTTCTACGGGTCGGAGCGTGGAATATCAGATCCCTTAATGGGGCAGGTAGGTTAGAAAATTTAAAAAGGGAAATGGATACGTTAAACTTGGACATAGTTGGAATTAGTGAAGTTCGGTGGCAGGAGAAACAAGACTTCTGATCAGGTGAATACATGGTTATAAATACAAAATCAAATAGGGGTAAAGCCGGAGTGGCCGAGCGGTTCTAGGCGCTACAGTCCGGAACCGCGCGACTGATACGGTCGCAGGTTCGAATCCTGCCTCGGGCATGGATGTGTGTGATGTCCTTAGGTTAGTTAGGTTTAAGTAGTTATAAGTTCTAGGGGACTAATGACTTCAGATGTTAAGTCCCATAGTGCTCAGAGCCATTTGTACCATTTTGAAATAGGGGTAATGCAGGAGTAGGTTTAATAATGAATAAAAAAACAGGAATGCGGGTAAGCTATTACAAACAGCATAGTGGACCCATTATTGTGGCCAAGATAGATACGAAGCCCACGCCTACCACAGTAGTACAAGTTTATATGCCGACTAGCTCCGCAGATGATGAAAGATTGGTGAAATGTATGATGAGATAAAAGAAATTATTCAGATAGTGAAGGGAGAGGCAAATTTAATAGTCATGGGTGACTGGAATTCGATAGTAGGAAAAAGAAGAGAAGGAAACGTAGTAGGTGAAAATGGAATGGGGGTAAGGAATGAAAGAGGAAGCCGCCTGGCATAATTTTGCACAGAGCATAACTTAATCATAGCTACCACTTCGTTCAAGAATCATAAAAAGCTTGTATACATGGAAGAAGCCTGGAGATACTGACAGGTGTCAGATAGATTATATAATGTAAACACAGAGATAATCTATAGATTATGAACTGTTGATTAAAACTAAAGAAACTGCAAAAAGGTGGGAATTTAAGGACATGGGACCTGGTTAAACTGAAAGAACCATAGGTTGTAGAGAGTTTCAGGGAGATCATTAGGGAACGATTGACAAGAATGGTGGAACGAAATACAGTAGAAGGAGAATGGATAGCTATGAGAGATGAAATAGTGAAGGCAGCAGAGGATCAAGTAGTTAAAAGACTAGGGCTAGTAGAAATCCTTGGGTAACAGAAGAGATACTGAATGTAACTGATGAAAGAAAAAAATACAAAAATGCAGTAAATGAAGCAGGCAAAAACGAATACAAGCGTCTCAAAAATGAGATCGACAGGAAGTGAAAAATGGCTAAGCAGAGATGGCTAGAGGACAAATGTAAGGTTGTAGAGGCGTATATCACTAGGGGTAAGATAGATACTGCCTACAGGAAAATTAAAGAGACCTTTGGAGAAAGTAGAACCACTTGTATGAATATCAAGAGCTCAGGTGGAAACCCAGTTCTAAGCAGAGAAGGGAAAGCAGAAAAGTGGAAGGAGTATATAGAGGATCTATACAAGGGCTATGGTCTTGAAGACAATATTATGGAAATGGAGGAGGATGCAGATGAAGATGAAATGGGAGATATGATACTGCGTGAAGAGTTTGACAGAGCACTGAAAGACCTATGTCGAAGCAGTAGACAGCATTCCATTAGAACTTTGAGATTCACCGATGACATTGTAATTCTGTTCAAATGGTTCAAATGGCTCTGAGCACTATGCGACTTAACTTCTGAGGTCATCAGTCCCCTAGAACGTAGAACTACTTAAACCTAACTAACGTAAGGACGTCACACACATCCATGCCCGAGGCAGGATTCGTACCCGGCAGGATTCGTAGTGTTCGCGCGATTCCAGACTGAAAAGCCTAGAACCGCTCGGCCACAACGGCGGGCTGTAATTCTGTCAGAGACAGCAAAGGACCTGGAAGAGCAGCTGAACGGAATGGACAGCGTCTTGAAAGGAGGATATAAAATGAACATAAACAAAGGCAAAACCAGGATAATGGAATGTAGTCGAATTAAGTCGGGTGATGCTGAGGGAATTAGATTAGGAAATGAGACAATTAAAGTAGTAATGGAGGTTTGCAAAATAACTGATGATGGTCGAAGTAGAGAGGATATAAAATGTAGACTAGCAGTGGCAAGGAAAGCGTTAACATCGAGTATAGATTTAAGTGTCAGGAAGTCGTTTCTGAAAGCATTTGTATGGAGTGTAGCCATGTATGGAAGTGAAACGTGGACGATAAATAGTTTGGACGAAAAGAGAATAGAAGCTTTCGAAATGTGGTGCTACAGAAGAATGCTGAAAGTTAAATGGGTAGATCACATAACTAATGAGGAGGTATTGAATAGAACTGGAGAGAAGAGAAATTTGTGGTATAACGTGATTAGAAGAAGGGATCGGTTGGTAGTACATATTCTGAGGCATCAAGGGATCACCAATTTAGTATTGGAGGGCAGCGCGGAGGGTAAAAATCGTAGAGGGAGACCAAGAGATGAATACACTAAATAGATTCAGAAGGATGTGGGTTGCAGTAGGTACTGGGAGATGAAAAAGCTTGCACAGGGTAGAGTAGCATGGAGAGCTGCATCAAACCAGTCTCTGGACTGAAGACTATAACAACAAGAACAACCTTAAAAATCGTAATATGTGATCAAAAAACTAATAATTTGTCTGTTTCGAGAATTAATCAAGTAACATACGTGATATAGTTCAAACACCGATGGTTTTGCTGTTAAATGATATCAGTGGTTTTTGCACTATCGGATTTTAACAAACTTCTTCGTATACAGTTATAAGTCGCTATTGGTACACCAACTTTTACACAAGTAAATCGCCACCACATGGTGCCATCTATTGTATATTGTTGGAACTTTATCACCAAACCATCGAACCACCAAACTCAGAGCCACGGCGGTAAGAGCATACCAGGTTTACGGTACTCTAAAAGTACTAAACTGTGTAAACAATAGCGAAAGATACGAATCCACAATAGAAACAAGACTGACAGAACCTAAAAATAGCGGAAAGGAAAACAAAACAAATAGGTGGATAAAAAGTCCTTACCGTACGCAGCCGGCGTATCACCGCGAGAACAAGCAAGGGAATGATACGAGTGGAATACTGAGCGCACGGACAAGTGTCAAGTTGACAGGGAAGCGCGAAGCAGTCTCGAAAGTAGACGGGGCGGAGCGGCGCGGCAAAATGCAAGAAAAACAACAAATAATACCCTCACTAAAAAAGTTTGCAACACCTCGATGCCGAGAGTTCCGAAACCTGTACACACGACTGGAATAGAGATCGACATAAACATCATTTCCGCCCTTTCTACTGCTCATGAAAACCACACATGCATGTTGTACCACCCTACAGCGGGACCCGCAGGAGTGATGGACCGGACTGCTGTGCACACCGGTACCTCTAATTCCCAGTAGCACGTCCTCTTGCGCTGATGCCTGCCTGTATTCGTCGTAGCATACTATTCACAAGTTCATCAAGGCACTGTTGCTAAAGATCGTCCCACTTCTCAACGGCGATTCGGCGTACATACCTCATAGAGGTTGGTGGGTTTAATTCGTCCATAAACAGCTCTACCCAATCCTTCACCAGCATGTTCAATACTGTTCATGTCTGGAGGACATGTTGGCCACTCTAGTCGAGTGATGTCGTTATCCTGAAGAAAGTAATTCACAAAGTGTGCACGAGGGGGCGCAAATTGTGTCCATGAAGACGAACGCCTCACCAATATGCTGCAGATATGGTTGCACTTCCAGTCGGAGGACGGCATTCACGTATCGTGCAGCCATTGCGGCGCCTTCCATGACCACCTACGGCGTACGTGGCCCCTCATAATGCCACCCCAAAACAGCAGGAAACCTCCACCTTGCTGCACTCGCTGGACAGTATGTTTAAGGCGTTCGACCTGACGGGGTTGCCTCCAGACACGTCTCCGAAGATTGTGTGGTTGAAGGCACACGCGACGCTCATCGGTAAAGAGAGCGTGTTGCCAGTCCTGAGCGGTCCATTCGGCATGTTATTGGGCCTATCTGTACCGCGCTGCATGGTGTCGTGGTTGCAAAGATGTACCTCGCCATGGACGCCTGGAGTGAAGTTGCGCATCATGCAAGCTATTGCGCACAGTTTGAGTAGTAACAAGACGTCCTGTGGCTGCACGAAAAACATTATTCAATATGGTGGCGTTCTTAGCAGGGTTCCCCCGAGCCATAATCCGTAGGTAGCGATCATCCACTGCAGTAGTAGCCCTTGGGCGGCCTGAGCGAGGCATGTCTCTCTGTATCTCCTCCATGTCCGAACAACATCGCTTTGGTTCACTGCGAGACGCCTGGACACTTCCCTTGTTGATAGCCTTTGCTGGCATAAAGTAACAATGCGGACGAGATCGAACAGCGGCATAGTTGAACTACAGACAACAAGAGTCGTGTACCTCCTTCCTGGTGGAGTGACTAGAACTGATCGGACCCCCTCCTTCTAATAGGCGCTGCTCATGCACGGTTGTTTACATCTTTGGGCGGGTTTAGTGACATCTCTGAACAGTCAGAGGGACTGTGTCTGTGATACAATATCCACAGTCAACGTCTATCTTCAGGAGTTCTGGAAACCGGGCTATTCAAAACTTTTTTTGTTGTGTGTAAAAACTGAATACGAATGCTGGGACGCGTCCTTACACCCTTAGCTTTAAAAAAGCAATGAAAGGTTATGAAAATAAAATGATAATTTCGTATCATGTATTTCACTACAGTTTAGTCGATTTTGGTACTTTTATAGTACCGTCCATTTCATTGCCCTACACGATAATAGTCATTTTCCTGTAGGTAGGCGTGATACAACACTTTTACGAGGTTTGGTCCATTCCTGGGTCCGGTTGATATACTTTCACTGTTCTGCGCTCCGTGTTTCTTTCTGGTTCAAATGGCTCTGAGCACTATGGGACTTAACTTCTGAGGTCATCAGTCCCCTAGAACTTAGCAGTACTTAAACCTAACTAACCTAAGGACATCACACACATCCATGCCCGAGGCATGATTCGAACCTGCGGTCGTAGCGGTCGCGCCGTTCCAGACTGAAGCGCCTAGAACCACTCGGCCACTCCGGCCGGCTTCTTTCTGGAACTTGAGGTATTTACCACGGCCGTCTCCTTCATTCTGTTGCTCGTATTTTGACTACTGTCCCTTTTAAGAACGTTTTAATACATACTGACTTAGAATGAGGGAGGCGTCCAATAATCTCTATGTTTCATAGTAAAACATTTGAATGTGAGTGTTCTGCTTATAGTATACCCGATTCTCTTGAGGGTTATTGTTCAATTCGTTTTAGTTTCTATTGATTATTTAAGTTATATATTGTTTTCACTGGGCCTCCTGTCAAAAATTTTCATTTTTCATCCAGTCCCTGTTTTTCCTACTCAGATGTTCCTAATGATGAAACTTACTTAAGGCTGCGAAGCCGGTTGTGTTAATAAAGTATGATTCAACAGCTGCTACGGATTTTTTTTGGTCAAGGATGCATTCTTACAGCTGTAGTTGCCCACACTATAAAGTGTGTTGCTTGACTTTTACGTCATTTCACCTTGTAAATGAATTTCGTTATATCCGTTGAGCTGTAACAACATCATCAGTGAAATTCAATCCCTCTACCTCCAAAAGGGAAAAAAAGCGAAAGAGAAGGAGCCAGCCTTTGGGAAACCAACCGCAACCCTATTCGTCGCAGGAGTCAGTTTTCTAAAAAAGCAGACAAAGTATCTTCTGTCCGGATCGCTTCCGAACGTTTGCCTCCTCGCTATGTAACGAAGATTACAAAGGGACTCCGAGAAGGGTGGCGAGCGGCTGCTTTCAATGGTTGAGAAAGGGAAGGCGCAATGCGACGCGCCCTGCAGGTAGAGAACAACACGCCTTAAATTAGACCATTGCCCCAGATCTCTGGAAGCGGCGGCGGCAGCGGAGCTGACTGGAACTGGCGGCCGGCGGGTAAAATTAGTTTCTGGAACCGCGACAGCTGCTGCTGCCGCCGCCTCCAGCTTAGCGCCCGAGAATTGGTAGTCCTGTGCATTTTCTTCCTGCGCTCACTACCGTCCGTTTCTGGAGAAAAACGAAAAATATAGGGCATCCTGCACACGCCCACCTCATTACACCCTCCTTAGGAGACATTCAGATTGACAATTTCATCGGTACCAGACGACTTTTTAATGACACTGAGAATTGCACCACGTTTATATCGTTTAACATCGCGATGAATTATTCTACATTCACTAATTACTCGTACGTAGCAAAGTCTACATCTACATATATACTCCGCAAGCCACCCAACGATGTGTGGCGGAGGGCACTTTACGTGCCACTGTCATTACCTCCAATTCAGGTTCCAGTCGCGTATGGTTCGCGGGAAGAACGACTGCCGGAAAGCCTCCGTGCGCGCTCGAATCTCTCTAGTTTTATTTCGTGATCTCCTCGGGAGGTATAAGTAGGGGGAAGCAATATATTCGATACCTCATCCAGAAACGCACCCTCTCGAAACCTGGACAGCAAGCTACACTTCGATGCAGAGCGCCTCTCTTGCAGAGTCTGCCACCTGAGTTTGCTAAACATCTCCGTAACGCTATCACGCTTACCAAATAACCCTGTGACGAAACGCGCCGCTCTTCTTTGGAACTTCTCTATCTCCTCCGTCAACCCGATCTGGTACAGATTCCACACTGATGAGCAATACTCAAGTATAGTTCGAACAAGTGTTTTGTAAGCCACCTCCTTTGTTGATGGACTACATTTTCAAAGGACTCTCCCAATGAATCTCAACCTGACACCAGCCTTACCAACAATTAATTTTGTATGATCATTCCACTTCAAATCGTTCCGTACGTATAATCCCAGATATTTTACAGAAGTAACTGCTACCAGTGTTTGTTCCGCTATCATGTAATCATACTATAACGGATCCTTCTTTCTATGTATTCGCAGTACATTACATTTGTCTATGTTAAGGGTTAGTAGCCATTCCCTGCACCAAGTGCGTATCCGCTGCAGATCTTCCTGCATTGCGCTGCAATTTTCTAATGCTGCAACTTCTCTGTATACTACAGCATCATCCGCGAAAAGCCGCATGGAACTTCCGACGCTATCTACTAGGTCCTTTATATATATTGTGAGAAACAATTGTCCCACAGCACTCCGCTGTGGCACGCCAAGGGTTACTTTAACGTCTGTAGATGTCTCTCCATTGAGAACAACATGTTGTGTTCTGTTTCCTAAATACTTTTCGGTCCAGCCACACAGCTGGTCTAATATTCCGTAGGCTCTTACTTTGTTTATCAGGTGACAGTGCGTAACTGTGTCGAAAGCGTTCCGGAAGTCAAGGAAAAGGGCATCTACCTGGGAGCCTGTATCTAATATTTTCTGGGTCTCATGAACAAATAAAGCGAGTTGGCTCTCAGACGATCGCTGTTTCCAGGATCCATGTTGATTCCTACAGAGTAGATTCTGGGTTTCCAGAAATGACATGATACGTGAGCAAAAAACATGTTCTAAAATTCTACAACAGATCTATGTCAGAGATATAGGCCTATAGTTTTGCGCATCTGCTCGACGACCCTTCTTGAAAACTGGAACTACCTGTGCTCTTTTCCAATCATTTGGTACCTTCCGTTCCTCTAGAGACTTTCGGTACACGGCTGTTAGAAGGGGGGCAACTCCTAATATCGTGTCGGACCTCCTTCTGCCGGGGATAGTACAGCAGCTCGACGAAGCATGGACACAACAGGTCGTCGGAAGTCCCTGCAGAAATACTGAACCATGCTGCCTCTAAAGCCTCCCATAATTGCGAAAGTATTGCCGGTGCAGGATATTGTGGACGAACTGGCCTCTCGATTACGTCCTTTGAATATTCGGTGAGATCCATGTCGGGTGATCTGCGTAGCGAAATCATTCTCTCCGTTTGTCCAGAATTGTCTCCAAAACAATCGTGAACAATTGTGGCCCGGTGATACGGCGCATTGTCAACAATAAAAACTACATCGTTTTTTGGGAATACAGTCGGATGTCCTTGATGGCTATAGATTGTCTCTAACAGTCGACCATAACCAATCAATGAACCGTTCAGAGGGACAGAGAACGCAGTCCATTCCAACCCACACTATTATGGAGCCACCATCAGCTTTCACAACGCTTTGTTGAGACACTGGGGCCGGCCGCGGTGGTCTAGCGGTTCTAGGCGCTCAGTCCGGAACCGGGTGACTGCTACGGTCGCAGGTTCGAATCCTGCCTCGGGCATGGCCGTGTGTGATGTCCTTAGGTTAGTTAGGTTTAAGTAGTTCTAAGTTCTAGGGGACTGATGACCACAGCAGTTGAGTCCCATAGTGCTCAGAGCCATTTTTTTTTTGAGACACTGGGTCTATGGCTTCGTGGGGCCTGCGCCACACTCAAACCCTACCATCGGCTCTTACCACCTGAAATCAGGACTCATACGAGCAGTATACGGTTTCCTGGTCGCCTAGAGTCCAACCGACATCGCCACGAGCCGAGGAGATGCGGTGTGGCCGATGTTGTGTTGTTAGCAAAGGCACTCGCGTCGGTCGTCTGTTGTCACAGCCCATTAACACCAAATTTCGCCACACTGTGCTAACGGATACGTTCGTCGTCCGTGCCACACACATTTCTGCAGTTATTTCACACAGTGTTACTTGTCTGTTAGCACTGACAATTTTACGCACACGCCGCTGTTCTCGGGCGGTAATTGAAGACTGTCGGCCACTGCGTTGTTCGCTATGAGAGGTGATGGTTGAAATTTGGTATTCTCGGCACACTTTTGTGACTGTGGATCTCGGAATATTGAATTCTCTAAAGATTTACGAAATGGCATGCCCGATGCGTTCATTTCCAACTACCATTCTGCGTTCAAAGTCTGTTAATTTCTGTCGTGCGGCCGTGAAATAAAATGATCGTACGGTATTCTTGGCCGGGAAACCTCATGCGGGGTGTTCGGCCGCCGAAAGTGCAAGTCCTTTTTTAGCTGACGCCACTTCGGCGACTTGCGAGTCAATGATGATGAAAGACACACAACACCCAGTCATCTCGAGGCAGACAAAATCCCTGATCGCAGTGGGAATCAAACCCGGGAGCCCGTGCACAGGAAACGAGAACGCTTCCGCTAGACCACGAGCTGCTGACCGTGAGGCCGTAATCAAATAGGAAACCTTTTCACATGAATCATCTGAGTACAAATGACAATTCCGCCAATTCACTGCCCTTTTATACCTTGTGTATGCGATACTACCGTCGTCTGTATATGGACATATCGCTATCCTATAACTGTTGTCACCTTAGTGTACATGAGTAGCATTTAGCAGTATGCAAGATGCGATAATGTGCACCACGACTTCTTCGACTTCCTGAAATGTTTCGCTAATAATTACATAACATGGGTTCAGTATTTGCCACAGAAAGTTGTAACTTTTGGAACGTAACTAGGTTATCACAGACTATGGTGTATTTACAAGTAAATTTCTGTTAGTGAGATATCAAAAACTGTCATGTAAATTGTTCATAATTGAAACTTTGGCTACAATTATACGAAACGTTTATTACAGAAGTGCTACACAGCCCGGCTTAGGGGACACAGCCCCATCTTCAGCTGCAAATGAAAAAGAAAAGAACTCCACCCGAACAGGTCATGAAAGCCCAACGGCACCAACCGGCTGCCGTGTCAACCCACAGGCGTCACTGGATGTGGATATGGAGGGGCATGTGGTGAGCACACCGCTCTCCCGGCCGTATGTCAGTTGAAACGTCCCCTTAGAAAAATTTATACTCGACTGTGCTTAAACTGACACACAATATCTTTAGCGCAACGCAATCTGACTTCCAAAAATCCCTACGAAAGAATGGCCCTGACTAGCATTAACCTATACGTTTCACAAATCACTTACCTCACAAAAATCTTCGTTACTCAAGCTACTGCAATACAGCGAGCGCCACTACTGCCAGCTAAATAAAAGATTCAAACTACTGAAGGCACTAACTACTGATAGGCATAGTTAGCAAATGAAAGATTTTAATAGAGAACAAACAATGTATTTACCTCACTAGTCATAATATATATAGCAGTTCATGACACCAATTCTTACAAATTTCAAAACTCCGCCATCTCTCTCCCCACGTCCACCACTGCTGGCGGCTCACCTCCAACTGCGCAACGCTACGCGCTGTTAGCATCCAGCTGCCGCTGCCCGACACTACAATGGCAGACAACAATGCAAACTAAACACAGACTGCGCACAGCACAGCCAGTGATTTTTCATACCGAGCGCTAAGCGGCGTTACCAATAAGAAAACATAAACAGCCTACTTACACAGTTTCCGAGACCGGAGCCGCTACTTCTGAATCAAGTAGCTCCGCAGTTTGCCTCACCAGGACTGAGTGCACCCCGCTTGCTAACAGCGCTCGGCAGACAGGATGGTCACCGATCCAAGTGCTAGCCCAGCCCAACAGTATTTAACTTCGGTGATATTACGGGACCGGTGTTACCACTGCAGCAAGGCCGTTGCAACTGTAAATTAAAAATGAAATCATATATGGCTAACCAGTAAGACTCATAAAAAAGCTACCAGTGGTATAATGCAAATATTTACTAGTGGTCTTTATCTATTTTTATGTTGGTTGGCCGTTTAATGTCCGGTTGCGCCCATACCGGTATGGTTACTTAGCACAATTTTTAGGTTTTTGTGCTGTTGCCATGTCGTTTTACACTACGTTTTATGTTAAAGGTTTTGGCAGCTTTCTTACTGATCTCTATTATGTTTCAGTTATTTGACCTAGTGGTTTATTCAGCATTATATTATATATGCTTCTGTCGAAGTTTATAGTTTGAATGCTTTTGGCCTGTAGGATTATTATTACAATTTCTTCTGTGTTGTTACTGTAACAGTTATTTATTTGACTTCTATATACGTCTTGTGCTCTGGTTTGGCGTTTGGTGTGATCTGTGTAAATTTTGTGTTTACTATTTTTAAATACTTTTTCTACAGTAGTTACTTTGCACTTGTTCCACTATGTTTTTCGTGGGGTGTTCAACTCTCGTACATATGGCGTTATCCTCAGCTGCTTTATACTATGTTTGTCGCTTTGAACTTTGTCTTAGTTTCCCTTTTGCTCCGATGTGGCGCTCCTCGGCCATTTTTATTTTAGTGCAGCTTATAGCCACATCACTCGTTCCCCGTTCCCTGGTAGACACTTCCTACAAGTAGTTGGTACGTGGCAGGCGTTGTGGCCGCGTAGCTTCTCAGACTTTTTTAGTTACGGATACTTGAATAGCGTTTTCTTTCGTTACAGTGATGTCGGTTTCAGTGCTATCAATGAAAGCGCAGTGCTAACTTGTCATCGGTTGGCCTTCCGTAAGTGTAGCTACTTACGGCTTACTTGAAGCCTTACTTTGTAGCTCCTGGCCTTTCGTACAGTCTCTAATCCGTCTATAATTGGGTTTATTTACTCTAGGCTCTCCCCAGCGCTTTGCAACATATGACTGAGTTAACGTCAGGTACGCTTGGAAGTGGTTTTAGTGTGGTCACTTCTCCACACTCCTTCTGATGAACCATGTGCTGCAGATTTTCTGCCTTGTAACTTAATTTGGACACGTATACTTTTTACTGATTTTAGGAATGTTCATTGTTGTCTTTATCTTTTTTGACTTTATTTGCTTTTATAATACTGGCATCTTTTTCATGGTTCTTATTGTTGAGACATATGGTTTCATTTTTAATTTACATTTGTGGAAGAGACCCAGGTTTGTGTTAGACTTCAATAATAAAAATTGTGTACAACTGTAAACAAAATTTTAATTATGAGGTATTTACATGTGGAAACGGTTAGCCCATATGGAATCTAAATGATGAGGTCCAACTTCGCGAAACTACAATTAAGTTCGCGTTCCAAACTGTCTTCAGAGCTTTGCCACACATAAGAATAAATTGTTTTACAAAACTGCAATACGGTGGAAGTAGATAACAGTCTTGCTGATTCGGCTTAGAAGGCAGTAGCGGATGCGGATGTTTTTCCTCTTATCAACACCCACATCCAACCAACCCGAACTGGCTGCTTGTCTGCTCGACTGTGGTCCGTCTGTTCGCTGTTGCAATCAGTGATAGCCGTCGGCGACCCCTGTTATCGATAGTTGATTTTCCGTAGTCGCTGACTCTGGCGGACGGGGTTTCCAACAACTGATGCACTCGCAGTATTTCCTTAACATGGTGAACTGCAGAAATTTGGAACGGTTCGAGGAACTTTTCCTCGCCGAGTCTTCTTAACTCTGATCATCTTCTTGCGGATTATCTACGCTGGCACGGCTTCTCCGTCCCCAGTCGCCATCATCTTATCTCTTGACTTTCCTCAACGTTCACATTCCCTGCATACATTGCCTCCTCCACGTAATTTTGTCAGTTGTGTCGTGAGCAAACCCTTTCCTTCCGTTATGATGGTATCCATCACAGTGTCCTGTTTGGTATCCTGTCCTCATTCATCCTATTCACATGGCCAAAACACGTCAGCTGTTTTTGTTGTACATTGTCCATGATAACCCCATCCATTTTCATCATTTGTCGGATTACGTCATTTCTTATCCTGTCCATCCTAGTGTAGCTTGTACCCCATCTTAAGTAAGCCATTTCAGTAGCAAGCAGTTTATTCTTTTTTTTCTTTCTTTTTGTTACTAACATCCCAGGTTTCAGCTCCACACAAAACTACACTCCGACCAATTGTCTTATACATGCAAAAATTCATTGTACTCTTTATTTTTTTGTTCATACTCTTGTTATAGCTTGTCCTTTATTAATTCTGCTATTGATGTCATCATTGTTTGTGCTCTGCTTATTCTTCAGTTCAGCCTTTGTGCGCTTTTAAAATACGTGTTAGTTTCATTATGAAATCTGGTCTTAAGATTGTTTCTTCATTTCCATAATCAGTCTTGTAACTGGTTTCATGCCGCCCGCCAAGAATTCCTCTCCTTTCCGATACCTTCATGATAGCGTAGCTTTTGCACCCTATTTCCTCATTTACAGGGGTTGGACAAGAATATGGAAACGCCACAAGACATGCATGCTTGAACATCACTGCCGATGCTGGCCAAGCCTGCAGGTTGCGCTGTGGTATTTTGTCCACGAACGACACCTGTGTAGTGTCCTCAGTACGTTGCAAGCGTCGATAGTTGTCAGAACTGTGTTCTGTGTAGTTGTGAGTGTGTTACGTAGGAGCTAAGTGAATTGGAATGTAGGTAAGTTCAAGTGACACCATAAAGCCTATAGGTAAAGCGGAAAAACATCATCCGCTAAGTCGAAGCGTGCATCAAGTTCTGTGTTGAGTGATCGTGACACGCGGTCATTGAAGAGGACAGCACTTGCAAAAGCCATTACAGAACTGAATGTCGCACTTGCGAATCCTAACAGCCAAAAACAACACATAGGGAGCACCTTAAGCAGTGTAAGTAGGCTGTTTAGGTTTTTATATTGGTAACGCCACTTAGCGCTCTGTATGAAAATCACTGGCTGCGCTGTGTGTAGTCTGTGGCTCGGTGGCATTGTTGGAGTTTGCTATTGTAGTGTTGGGCAGTTGGCTGTTAACAACGCGTAGCGTTGCGCAGTTGGGGGTGAGCCGCCAGCAGTGGTGGATGTGGGGAGAGAAATGGCGGAGTTTTGAGAGCGGATGATCTGGACGTGTTTCCATCAAAGACAGTAAATTTGTAAGACTGGATGCCATGAACTGCTATATCTATTATGACTTTTGAACACTATTAAGGTAAATACATTGTTTGTTCTCTATCAAAATCTTTCATTTGCTAACTATGCCTATCAGTAGTTAGTGACTTCAGTAGTTAGAATCCTTTATTTAGCTGGTAGTATTGGCGCTCACTGTATTGCAGTAGTTTGAGTAACGAAGATTTTTGTGAGTTAAGTGATTTGTGAAAGATATAGGTTAATGTAAGTCAGGGCCATTCTTTTGTAGGGATTATTGAAAGTCAGATTGCGTTGCGTTAATAAAAATATTGTGTGTTAGTTTAGTGTTGATCAGAATAGGTAGGAGCGAAATGTGTGAGTTCGTTCAGTTCTGCTCAGCTGTGTGAAAATAAAATAACATAAGATGTTTATCAGCACAGTAATTCATAAATTTTTCTGAGGGGACGTTTCAGCAGGAAATTATGGGGCGTGTTGGAAGCCAAAACCACTCATCAGTGATTCAGATACCCGTAACCTGGGCTGTGGGATAATGGAAGAAAATCATTTGCTTGGATGAATCTTGTTGCACACTGTTCAACTTTTGGCAGAGTCTGCGTCAAAAGAGTGAAACACGGCGGGGGTTCGGTGATGATTTGAGCAGCCATGTAATGGTACTCCATCGGCCCCATGGTTACTCGGCAATGTCGCCTTATGCCAAGAACTACTATTTTGGCTGATCGGCTCCATCTCATGAATCAATGTGCGTCAATCATCCTGCTGTGCTGGAAGACGACAGGTCCCTTGTTCGTACAGCTCTTATCGTCCAGGGCTGGTTTTGTGAGCACAAGGATGAATTGTCGCACCTTCCCTGGCCATCACATTCATCAGATCTCAATATTATTGAGTCTTCGTGGTATACGTTGGAGAGAAGGGTGCGTGATCTCACCCTGTCACCGATGCCTGAACTTGCCGCTATTTTGCAGGAAGAGTGGTATACGATTCCCTTGAGAACACTATATGACTTGTATTTATTCACTCCTAGAGGACTAGACGCTGCTTTGAGTGGCAGCGGGTATCTTGCACCGTATTATGCATGGTAATATGTTGTGATTTGTGTGTTTCTATACTTTTGTCCACACCTTGTATGTCTTGGATATATTCCAGTCTTTGTTTTCCCCTACAGCCTTTACCCCTCGGAGCTCCCTCCAGTAATGTAGAAGTTATTCCATGATGTCTAGAAACATGTTTTGTTATCTAGTCTTATGTTCTCTTCCCTCAGTCATTCTGTGGAGAACCTCATTTCTTACCAGTCCACCAAATTTCCAGCAGCTCATCACTTCACCTCATCCCAAACATTTCCATTCGATTCTCTTCTGGTTTTTCCACAGTTCATCTACAATTTAATTCCAAAAATATTCTCAGAAATTTACTCTTCAAATTAAGGCCGACGTTTGATATCACTAGACTTCTTCTGGCCACTTCGCCTTTGTAGGCTGCTTTTTATATCTTCATTGTTTCATCCATCGCTGTTTATTTTGCTTCCAATTTAACAGAGTGCCTTACCTGTGACTGCTTCGTGGTCACCAATTTTGAAGCGCCTAGAACCGCTCGGCCACCTCGGCCGGCTAATCTTTCTTCACTTACTCCCACTTCACATCCATTATTTATTAGAAAATTCATTCCATTCAGCAAGTCCTGTTGGATAGCAATGTCATCAGAGAATCTTTTCATTTATATCATTTCACCCTGAATTTTAATCCGACTCCTGAACTTTTCTTTTGTTTCTGACGTGTCTCGGATTTACAGGCTGAATAGTAGACGCGAAAGACTGCATCGATATCTTACTCCCTTGGTCCTCTATTCTTATTTTACCCTCTTGTTCTTGTACATACTGTGTATAGCCCGTCTTTCAAAAATGGTTCAAATGGCTCTGAGCACTATGGGACTCAACTGCTGTGGTCATTAGTCCCCTAGAACTTAGAACTACTTAAACCTAAGTAACCCAAGGACATCACACACATCCATGCCCGAGGCAGGATTCGAACCTGCGACCGTAGCAGTCGCACGGTTCCGAACTGTGCGCCTAGAAGTCCGTCTTTCCCTGTAGCTTCCACCCATTTTTCTGACTTTCTCTTTTCTAGGTCGAAAAATACTATACTTGCTTTCATTGTCAAGCGCAACGCCAGAATTGCGTCTCTGGTTACTTTAACTTAGCTATAGGCAAACTTCATCTGACAGGTCCTTAGTTTCCTTTTCAATCTTTCTGTTAATTATTCTTACCATCATTCATCAATTTCGCTGCATTAGCTGCATGCTGCCAGTGCGGTAGTTCTGTCCTTCCTGTCTTCAAGATAGAACAGTCGTTTGGTTGCTTCTTCCTCCAATAATTTTAGAAACTAAGCAGAAATATCACGTATGTCTTCCAACTTATTTTATTGCTAGTTTCCAAATCTCTTATAACCCCGACTCTAATACTAGATTCCCAATATCTTCCACATATAGTCCTATTTCTCCTTTTCTCATAGAGGCTTTTACCGTACTCTTTCCACCTATCCGTTCTCGTCACTGCGTTAAAAATAGAATTGCTCTTGCGTAGGGTTATCCATTATATCGTCATTCGTCACCTTGTGCATCTTTCCCTGGATAATACGCCTTTGATACCTGGTGACGCTTTTTCTTTCTGTTTATTGCTTGCTTAGCCATTGCATATCTGATTTTTAGTTCATCGCCGTGTTCATATCCTGCTTTATTAAAGTGCCTGGCTATTAAACTTTTTTTATTTGTTCGGTTCTTTCCTGTCCTAATCTTGTGAATGTCACCTTTTTCTTTGTATCACTGACCACACTCTCGATTTGCTTACTCCTACTTCTCATCCCGTACACTTAAAAAGCTTCATTCAGACCTTCTACGATTTTGTTAGTCATTTATATCATGTCCAGGCAGAGATCGTATCCTACGAGGGTAATCCCAAAAGTAAGGTCTCCTATTTTTTTTATAAGTACATACACCTGTTTATTTCTACAATGATTTACATAAGTTTACAGCTTGAATATTTAGCTGTTTTTCGACATAATCACCATTTCTGTCGATGCATTCTTGTAGACTCTGTGGCAGTTTTTGTATGCCCTTGTCATACCAGCTCGCCGCCAAGCTGTTCAAAAAGTTATGAACCTCTTCTTTCACCTCGTCGTCGGAGCTGAATCTCTGGAACCACAATTAATGCTGACAGGTACTGTGACACTCTGCAAAACCTCAAACGGGCAATTCAGAACCGGAGAAACTTGTTCCCTAGGTGAAAAGAACATTTTGCCGGAAAGCGATTCAGCTCCGACGACGAGGTGAAAGAAGAGGATCATAATTTTCTGAACAGCATGGTGGCGAGCTGATATGACATGGGCATACAAAAACTGCCACAGCGTCTACAAAAATGCATCGACAGAAATGGTGATTATGTCTAAAAGTAGCTAAATGTTCAAGCTGTAGACTGACTTAAACCATTGTAGAAATAAACAGATCTGTGCACTAATAATAAAAATAGGATACCTTACTTTTGGGATTACCTTGGTAACAACAGTTTTGAACGAAGCTGTGGCCTGCGTGGCGCAGTCATGACGTTGACGAAATGTGGGCCGACGTCTACTAAGTCGCCTTTAGCGGAGTGATAGGATGAACCCTAGCATGCTTAGCACAGGTGATTTTGGATTGGAGAGAAAAAGTTGTTAGCTTTTTAGGAAATGAATAAGGGTGCTAAACCTTTTACTCAATTTAAGAAAAGTTAATTTCCACATTGTTCAGCCTGATACAGAGAGGTGTCTTGCAGTAGCTTTATATCTTTTCAAGTTAATGAGTACAGCCTATTACACCACACCAGAAACTTCTGGTTCCTGAGTTCTATTCCTTCTGTCAGAGACCGTCTCTGCTTGCAAGTATTTCCGACAGTACACAGTCAAGTACTTTAACCACAATGGGAGACAAGCACTAGACAGCGACTGTTCCTCTTTGTATTCTGACACACAGAAAATATCAATTATTACAGAAATTCTTCTTTACTAAGAGGCCGAAAACTCAAGATAATTGTTGCTGGGCACTTCTTGGAAACTCAGTTGTCCTCCAAATGTCCGCAGACTACTCGCAGTTTTTATTGCGTCAGCATCAAGTGTCGATGTATAGTGACTACTCCCAGTTGCTTCTCGCATTCGGGAGGACGACGGTTCAATCCCGTGTCCGGCCATCCTGATTTAGGTTTTCCGTGATTTTCCTATATCGCTCCAGGCAAATGCTGGGATGGTCTCCTCCCCCAAAACAACCGAACCTCAATTCTAGTTGCTTCCCGTAACCACTGTCTTGGCCCCCTGCATGGCCGTTTATATACTTGCTTTTCAGGGACTTCTGTGTGAGTTTCTCCCATAGAGATGTTTTTCCAGACTCTTCCGAAGATATTCCTAAAGATTCTCCCAGGACGTTCTGGAAGGTTCTCGAACATTCTGTCTCTATGCCAGCCTCTACTAGTTGCCTTGGTGCCCGACGGTGTTGCCCTTGCCTAGCCAAGTTTCGCTCCTTTCAGAAAAGCCACTTCTTACATTAACAAAATTCAACAGCCATTGCAGTCCGCCTTTAGCAAATGCAGCAAATCATCAGCAAATTTTAGACATTTTATCCTTTTCCCACAGGTTGATAAACCCATACTCAGATCAAATTGTTTTCTTAGAATTTTCTCCCTTTTTACTGGGTATTCGAAAGGTAAGACAGAAATTTGGAGAAAATTTACTTACACACACTGAAACGCCCGCTAAACCACGCAGGTTTAACAAGGCCAAGGGAGTTGCTGTCGGATTCATTCCACAATTGTAATTTATTATCATTTATACACTTTTGAAAAAAATTAAATTTGCTTCGTGGCTGAAGGCCTCCAAAAACATGCTTTAGAATAAGTTCAATTTTGAAAAGACATAATACACAGATAAATTTACGAATAAGATAAACCGTATACATATATGAGATCAGCATGCGGAACGGCTGAAGGCCGCTGGACTAAATCTTCAAAATTCCTAATATACTATGATGATTACTGAAGGCAGAAGGCCACAATGTTTTAAGATGCTAAAAGGGCTGATAAACAAACGCAATAAGATGGCTGAACGCCGCAAGGGTAAGTTCTGAAAATTAAACAGTCGGTAAAACAATACATTACGTCTATAGTCCGCAGCTTGTGGTTGTGCGGTAGCGTTCTCGCTTCCCACGCCGGGGTTCGATTCCCGGAGGGGTCAGGGATTTTCTCTGCCTCGTGATGACTGGGTGTTGTGTGCTGTCCTTAGGTTAGTTACGTTTAAGTAGTTCTAAGTTCTAGGGGACTGATGACCATAGATGTTAAGTCCCATAGTTCTCAGAGCCATTTGAACCATTAAGTTTACAAATTTCCTTTTGCAACACCAACGGCGGAAGGCCCACAACAACTTGTAAAATCTTTCAGAGGAAATTACAGTAACCTTTCAAGAGCAGAAGGTAATAATGTTTGGACTTGAATGAAACTCTGAGAACATGTTTCCAGAGCTATAGGCCCTCAATTAACCTTGCCCAATTGAAAATATAAAATACAGTAAAGCACCCAAAAAACCCTTTTAAAATAAATTACAACAACATTAACACTGCGAAAGAATAATTAAGGGAACAGCACTCAGGAGCCTCCAGGGGATCGGTATGCCCTCCTTCATTTAGGCGAAACATGCGGTGTGCCCAAATACACTCGATTCGTCCGAACGCATCCAAGGGACAGTCACGGACCGACCGACCAACCACTTGCTTGCCAAGACGGAGTACACGAGAATTCACGGCCCCAAAAAAGTTACAAGTATCACGATCCCCAAACAAACGCGTATGTGAACACAGCTGCCAAAAGTACACACCATGTCGGGCAGCAACAACCTGGGAGGAAAAGACACTGCCTAAAAATTACGTTAGTGGTCAGGGCAGGTAACCAGAACACTAACGGCCACAAGGCAGAAAATTCCGCTGGTGCACTTAACTATGGACAAATTAATTTGATCAATCCCACCTGACGAGGCCTATCTCGAACACTTCACTTGATGTTGCTCACAGGAAAACCTCCACAACAACAACTCCGGAACCAACAAAGTAATGCTCAAAACCATTTAACCTTCACGTCCTGGGTAGGCGAGCGACGATGCTCGTACCGGTCGCACAGCTCCAGAGACACTCCGACACTGCGCAGAGACCGCCAGCGGCCCAGTCGACTGCGCCGCACCGAGATGTCCTCTGGACGAACCGACCGACCAACAATCCAGCAAAAGTCAGGCCCGGCTTAAGTGAAGCGTGGCGGCAACGGTCGCGCGGGCGATGCCCACTCAGGTCTCACTGCTGCTGCAAGCCGGCGACTGGCTGGCCCGGGCTGCGCTTCAGACGCGTTGAAACGGACTGCCAGGATCCAACTCACGACCCGAACTGCCGCCGTGAACTCTCCTCCTCGCACGTTCCGACTGAATCCTCGACAGATGACAACCGGGAAGTAATAGCAGCAAAGCAAAAATCCTATCAGAGGGGATATATTGCTACGCTCTACTAGCGCCGATGATGGTCAGGCAAAACAGCAATTCAGTAACGCCAGTTATTTAAATCAACGTTGTGAGATAGAAATACGTTAAAACAAGGTGTACAATACCAAATGGTGGGACGGCGAGCCATGCACGGCTCACACAGAATGTAAACTTTTTATTTTAAAAAGAACCATCCTATTTTATTTGCGTGTTTATTTTACATGAATGCACATGCAACCTCTGCTGTAAATTATTACAATTATGTCTAGGATCAAAGTTTTCATTTACCTTTAATAAATCTTCTATGTGTCTATGTGGCTGTAGGTACGGTAGTGAAACTCATCCCATGGTTTTGTGTGCATCAATGGAGTTTCCTCATTAACTGTTGCTGCTATGCTGTGTTGCAGCTCAGTTGAGCTTGTTGGAATGGGAAGCACCTACACGGAGTCTTTCACAAAAGCCTACATATAAAAATCAAAGAAGACATGTTCAGGTTATCTTGGAGACCAATTGTACGTAAGATCTGTACACACTTTATAGCCGTAGGAGGTGTAGCGATACACTCTCTACGAAAATCTCCCGCACAGTTGGAGCCGAATTGCACCTGTTGAAACAGAAAAGGCCAATGGCTTTTTGTTGCTGTTTTGTCACCGTATTGAATCAGCATACATTAAGTAACGAGCGAGTGAGCGAGCAAGTTGCGCCAGGAAGACCAGCGATCGCATGACTCATCGACTGATGTGTAAATTACAACTGACCCCAAGTCTCTATCCTTATTCATTCAGAAGATTTGTGAAATCGGATGAATCATTCTGAAACTCCCTGTCCGTTGAACAAGGGGGGAGAGACAGCATCCTCATTTGAATCCTGTATCTACTAGGCTTTCATCTGTGGTCTGTCAAGGTTCCTTGGATTCAACAGATTGTAAGACTGGCAGGCATCGCAAATATATCAGGTTGCCTTCCAGAATAAGAGATGAGACATGAATCACAGTTACTTTGATTTAGTCTCGTAAAATTATCGACAAACGGCAGTGGCAACGTTAATATAATAAGGCCTTGGGATAGTTGACATAGGGTCATGGAGAAAGATGCTAATAATAATGCAAGGTTGAAGTGACTGCGAAATCGGCTATTGGTGGAACCAATCTAGGGGCAAAGTGCAAATCAGCCTGAAATTTATCTATATCCCTCGATACATCAGCTCTGGCGACAGCAGGCCGTCGGAGGCGTGTTGTAGCAATCAAGACACATGAAAATCCAGATGAAGTTATTTTGGATGGAAAGTTTTCTACAAGGAAACCTTGCATTGATGCATTTTGCATTTCTTACTGAATTCAGATTGGCTGGGTTCCAGATCTTCCAAGCGCCGACTGAGAGAACTGCCCCTTAGCACATGCTAGTCCCCCTCCTTGGCTCTCCTCTATTTGATAACGTTCACCCTTCCATCTTACACAGCAAAAAATCGCTCACTCTCTCTTTGTCCCTCTCTGCGACCGATAAAGCGCTGTTTGTCGGCACAACGGAACTTCTCTGTCTGACCTGTAGTTAACTTATGTGAGCCAACCGCTGTGTTTCTTACGTCGTGAAGACATTTGTTTTTCTGAAGTCAATATGTCGAGCGGTGTCTCACTTTTCAAAACTGTTCATTATCTGTGACGTCCGGTATTGTCTGGAGATCAAGTCAGCTTTCTTTGAGCACAATAGTGCCTCATGCTGAAAAGAGTTCCCCCTCACTCCACTCACCGGTTGTAAAATGTTTTCCCCAGGGGCTTGCAACGTAGGAGATATTATTTCCATTTATCCACGAGACTAGATTTCTCACAGCTGATCATGGCCTACTGACCTTCGCTTCTCCCTTGGGAGACCTTCTGTGAAATGACTGTAGGGTTTGCGGTCGACTATTGCTGTCACTGCGCTGTCCACAATGCTCTCAACATTCTCTCGCTTCTACAAGGTATCAAATCCGGTTCTAGGTGCTGTAGTCCGGAACCGCGCGACTGCTACGGTCGCAGGTTCGAATCCTGCCTCGGGCATGGATGTGTGTGGTAGTTGGGTTTAAGTACTTCTAAGTGCTAGGGGACTGATGACCTCAGATGTTAAGTCCCATAGTGCTCAGAGCCAATCAAATCCGAATAAAGAATAAATTAAAAGTAAGGCTACGTTAGTCAGTTACTAGTATCGCCGTTTATTACATTCCTTGGCATCAATTAAGTATTCCAATCAGCAGGGTCTTTCTCATGAATTTCCATACGTTTCATGTTCGTGTAACAATCTCTTCTCCAATCTGCACCTTCGTATTTCTCCGCCACTAATATGTCCTTAATTAGCCTCTTTTCCTTCTAATCTTCTTCCCTTTCTCTTAAAATGTGTAATATATTGTCTCATTGTACTCTATCAAACGATTTTTCCAAGTCGAGGCATACAGCACAAACTTCTGTCTTCTCCAAGTACCTGCATCGTACTGTTCTTCCGTCTCTTATTCCCCTTCGTCTTCTAAAAACATACTACTCTTGATGTATAATGCTCTATCTCTCTCTCTCTCTCTCTCTCTCTCTCTCTCTCTCTCCCCCTTTGTGTGTGTGTGTGTGTGTGTGTGTGTGTGTGTGTGTGTGTGTGTGTGTGTGTGTGTGTGAACGTATTGTCTGGTTCACCACGGTCAATAAAGTGCAGTGGAAGAAGAAAGAATCTGGAATTTAGAAACGAATACGCTTCTGGACGCTACAATTGCAGCAACTATAAGAAATAAAGAAATTTTACTAATTGTGGCTGGTTCAAATGGCTTTGAGCAATATGCGACTTAACATTTGTGGTCATCAGTCGCCTAGAACTTAGAACTAATTAAACCTAACTAACCTAAGGACATCACACACATTCATGCCCGAGGCAGGATTCGAACCTACGACCGTAGCAGTCGCGCGGTTCAGGACTGAGCGCCTAGAACCGCGAGACCACCGCGGCCGGCTACTAATTGTGCGTGTGCAGTATAGTAGTAAGAATGCTTAGTACACACAACTTCCACCTATGGCAGCAAGAATGGCTGTAATCTAACCTCGCAGGGTATGGAGTCGCACTGATCTTGGATGACAAATGTTGTTCATGTTGCCAGAATTCATCACTCGCAGTGTATAGTTAGTCGGGGAGTGACTGTCTCCGGCAACCTACACTATGTGCTCAAAAGTATCCGAACACCCCCAAAAAACACACTTTTTTCATATTAGGTCCATTATGCTGCTACCTACTGCCATGTACTCCATATCAGAGACCTCAGCAGTCATTAGACATCGTGAGACAGCAGAATGAGGCCTCCGCGGAACTCAAGGACTTCGAACGTGGTCAGGTGATTGGGTGTCACTTGTGTCATATGTCCGTAAGCGAGATTTCAACACTCCTAAACATCCCTAGGTCCACTGTTTCATATGTGATAGTGAAGTGGAAACGTGAAGGGACACGTACAGCACAAAAGCGTACTGGCCGACCTCGTCTGTTGACTGACAGAGACCGCTCACAGTTGAAGAGTGTCGTAGTGAGTAATAGGCAGACATCTATCCAGACCATCACACATGAGTTTCAAACTGCATCACGATCCACTGTATGTACTGTGACAGTTAGATGGGAGGTGAGAAAACCTGGATTTCATGCTCATGAGCCCCACATCACGCCGGTAAATTCCAAAGGACGCCTCGCATGGCATGGTGTAACGAGCGTAAACACTGTACAACTGAACACTGTTGTGTGGAGTGATGAATCACGGTACACAATCTGGCGATCAGATGGCGGGATGTGGAAGTGGCGAATGCCCGGTGAACGTCATCTCCCAGTGTGTGTAGTGCTAACAGTGAAATTCGGAGGCGGTGGTGTTATAGTGTGGTTGTGTTTAGCGTGGCACTATCACAGCTTAGGCCTACATTGATGCATTAAGCACCTCCTTGCTTCCCACAGTTGGAGAGCAATTCGGGGATGGTGACTCCATCTTTCAACATGATCGAGCACCTTTTCATAATGCACGGCCTGTGGCGGAGTGGTTACACGACAGTAACATCTCGGTAATGGACTGGCCTGCATAGAGTCACGACCTGAATCGTGCAGAACACCTTTGGGATGTTTTGGAGAGCCGACTTCGTGCCAGGCCTCACCGACCGACTTCGATACCTCTCCTTAGTGCAGCAATCCGTGAAGAATGGGCAGCCATTCCCCAACAATACTTCCAGCACCTGATTCAACGTACGCGTGCGAGTGTAGAAGCTGTCGTCAAGACTAAGGGTGGGCCAACACCATATTGAATTCCAGCTTTACCGATGGAGGGCGCCACGAACATGTACGTCATTTTCGGCCAGGTGTCCGGATACTTTTGATCACATAGTGTATGACCAGGAGTTTTCAGTGTCCCGTGCAAAAGTAGAACATCCGCTGTACCGAGGTACATCAGCAAGGGCAACATGCTATTTTGTGCTGATCATCATGTCTTCGAATGTAACGATTGAATTCAGGATATCCAGAGATTTATGTTAAAAATAAAGAAATTCCTCCAGCTGTATTTAAGGTGTCGAGTTTATTTTGGCAACTAGTGTCAACGTTGTAACGTCATCTTCAGGCCCTATAAAATATACCATACATACAACAACTAACGTGACATCAGTAATCTATGAGTTATCATGTAAACAAAGATCTTATAGACATATTACATAATGGACGAATTCAATCAATTTAATTACATTTTCGCTGTTTTCATTAAATGCAATCATTCTGGAAATTAACAATTTACACGGTACCAAAAAGTACGAATGAAATTATATATACATGATCGTTTTATTACAGATCAGTTTCAAGCATTAAATGAAATTGAAGTATATACACTCCTGGAAATTGAAATAAGAACACCTTGAATTCATTGTCCCAGGAAGGGGAAACTTTATTGACACATTCCTGGGGTCAGATACATCACATGATCATACTGACAGAACCACAGGCACATAGACACAGGCAACAGAGCATGCACAATGTCGGCACTAGTACAGTGTATATCCACCTTTCGCAGCAATGCAGGCTGCTATTCTCCCATGGAGACGATCGTAGAGATGCTGGATGTAGTCCTGTGGAACGGCTTGCCATGCCATTTCCACCTGCCGACTCAACTGGACCAGCGTTCGTGCTGGACGTGCAGACCGCGTGAGACGACGCTTCATCCAGTCCCAAACATGCTCAATGGAGGACAGATCCGGAGATCTTGCTGGCCAGGGTAGTTGACTTACACCTTCTAGAGCACGTTGGGTGGCACGGGATACATGCGGACGTGCATTGTCCTGTTGGAACAGCAAGTTCCCTTGCCGGTCTAGGAATGGTAGAACGATGGGTTCGATGACGGTTTGGATGTACCGTGCACTATTCAGTGTCACCTCGACGATCACCAGAGGTGTACGGCCAGTGTAGGAGATCGCTCCCCACACCATGATGCCGGGTGTTGGCCCTGTGTGCCTCGGCCGTATACAGTCCTGATTGTGGCGCTCACCTGCACGGCGCCAAACACGTATACGACCATCATTGGCACCAAGGCAGAAGTGACTCTCATCGCTGAAGACGACACGTCTCCATTCGTCCCTCTATTCACGCCTGTCGCGACACCACTGGTGGCGGGCTGCACGATGTTGGGGCGTGAGCGGAAGACGGCCTAACGGTGTGCGGGACCGTAGCCCAGCTTCATGGAGATGGTTGCGAATGGTCCTCGCCGATACCCCAGGAGCAACAGTGTCCCTAATTTGCTGGGAAGTGGCGGTACGGTCCCCTACGGCACTGCGTAGGATCCTACGGTCTTGGCGTGCATCCGTGCGTCGCTGCGGTCTGGTCCCAGGTCGACGGGCACGTGCACCTCCCTCCCGCATGCCCACTATACGCCCTCGCTCCAAGTCCGTCAACTGCACATGCGGTTCACGTCCACGCTGTCGCGGCATGCTACCAGTGTTAAAGACTGCGACGGAGCTCCGTATGCCACGGCAAACTGGCTGACACTGACGGCGGCGGTGCACAAATGCTGCGCAGCTAGCGCCATTCGACGGCCAACACCGCGGTTCCTGGTGTGTCCGTTGTGCCGTGCGTGTGATCATTGCTTGTACAGCCCTCTCGCAGTGTCCGGAGCAAGTATGGTGGGTCTGACACACCGGTGTCAATGTGTTTTTTTTCCATTTCCAGGAGTGTATATAGAATATGGGTGACAAGCCGTTACGCTTACGGATAATAAACAGTGCTAAAAAGAATAGGCATTGCTAATCAGACATGTATAGGGTAAGATCCATTGTTAAAGAAGAGTAAAGGGCGGGAAAGGTAGAAATAGAGTTACGTTTGCATAACACTGCATCATACTAAAGTGGTAGTGAAGCAAGTTACTGAAGCCACGTCAATCATAACGTCGCAAAACGAATAATAAGAAACCGGAAAACGAGTATGGAACCTAGTTAATGAAAGGTAGTCTGTGGTGTAAAATACATACTAATCCATCTAAAACCTACTAATTCGAACAAAAATGTAAGTTAACATGCCGCTGAATAATCTTTTGTCAACGTCTTTGTCTCATCTACAGCCGTAACCTTGATCACAAGTAGTGTAATTCTAGTATGCTTGCAAGTTCATAGCAATACTCCAAAAGAAGTTACTAGGTATTGACAGTCGAAACAATTCGTCACACCTGTAAAATATTTGCTGTTCCTCTAATAAACACTAGAACGAAGACATACAGTTAAGTACACAGCGTATAACACTCGTATTGTAAATGTGATCTAGTCAAAGGTTGAATAGGTTAATTACACTCAATGACATACTTAATCACTACTTATTATGATGGCAGAAAGTCTAACAACCAATATCACCATTACACCATGGGTACCTATTAGTCTTGCTTATCCATATACATCAGTTCTTGTATAAGATTAATAGTTGAAATATAAGCTGTCCACTGCTTATGGCGCTATACGACAAGTTCGTTTATTTGGATAGATGCGTTTGGGGCCTGAAGATGACATAATGAAATGCCCAAACTGGTTGCCTTCACAATAAAATGAAATAATATCTTAAAGTACACAGCTGTTGGTGAATTTTCTTGACACTGGAAATTACTTAACAAGCTGATGTCCTATGGCCTTGGTGGACCAACAGAGATTTTATACTGAAAGTCTGGCCTGAATCAAACATGAATGTATATATGTCTGTTACTTTGCTTTCGCAAGCGTTTTTAGTTATAAATATGCCACACTAACCCGCTGTTATGTCATCCATAATTGCCTATGATTATCCCTGTCCAGCAGTGTATCTGTTCCTTACCAATTGTCAAGCAGTCTAATTGAACTCCTGAGGACATACAATGCGTTTGTTAACGTCACCTAAAATGTGATGTCGTGTACGTCATTGGACGAACACGATGTCATACTTAAGTAGATTTTCAGTTTCGAAATGATACAGATTGGTGAAATTCGGATCTATTCCATCACATGGGCTGTTGACTTTAGTTAACAAACTGAGCTTTTTGAGAACGTCGTGGGCCACCATGAGATGTCCGAGGAAAAATCTTATGTGCTTCACAGCGAATGTTTTCTGCTTGGTTATTATTATTGACTATGCCTAATGGCATATTAATGTTAAGGTATGTAATATTGCAGAGCAATATAGACGATTTTCATTACATGTGTGTTTGTAAATTGGGAATTTGTGGTAAGGACTATGGGGCCAAACTGTTGTGGTCATCGGTACCTAGGCTTACGCACTAATTAATCTTACTTAAACTAACTTATGCTAAAGACAACACATACACCCATGCCCGAGGGAGGACTCGAACCTCCGTAGAGGGGAAGCAGCGCGCACCGCGACAAGACTCCCCAGACCTCACGGATACCTGGCGCAGCTGTTTGTTTGTATACATAGCAAAGTGTAGTAATGATTTGTGTTTCTTTGTTTTCTAGAACTTGATGATGAGATAATGTAGTTCGGAAACAAGGTGTGTCAAATAAATCACACATTTTTCGCCAGCCTGTGTGTAATGATTTCCGTGCTGATTCGTGACACAGTTGGACGATGGTTTCGCAACATATAACCTTAAATCGGGTTGCAGTTTTAATGGCTAGCAGCGTACCGATATAAACTCTGTTCCTTCGATAGACAGAATCGCATCAGCAGCAATTAGTTTACTGCAGCAGCCTAATCTAGGTGACGAGTAATCGGCGAACATTGGGCGCGGCGCCGCTTCCGCCTGGGAGCTAGGCAGCCCCGGTGAGCACGGAAGGCGATGGCATCTCGGCCAGGGAGGCGGCGGACTTGTTGGCGGGGGGGCGGCGGAGGCGGCGGATGGGCGGAGGAAGCTCGCCGTGGCGTGTCCTCTCGACGGAGAGGAAGGGCACGCCGCGGCTACGCAAGACGCGCAGCGTTGCGTTGCGTGGCGTGCTCCGAGGGCAACGACCTCGTCAAACAGGCCTCGCCTGTGGTTAGGATCAAACTCTCGGCCGCCCCCCACCCCCACCACCGCCGGCGCGGGCAGCCCGGGCGAGGCGCACGCCAACAAAAATAAAATAAACCCCGCCGTGGCCGGCGCGCCGAAAGCTACAGCGTACAGCGCTCCGGAAGAAACAACGCGCAGTGTGCAGCGCACGTCGAACCGGGAGGAGGATGAGGAGGAGGAGGAGGAAGAGAAAGAGGAGGAGAGAAGGAGAAGCGCGGGGAGACTCGAAAATAGCTAAGCGACACGACACGTCCGCGGCCATGTTGCCACGTCACGGCTCGGGCTGCCCTGGCGATAGGTCGCTTTTCGCGGGAAGCCACTGTGGGGATCGGTTAACTTACCAGACGCTATGGAATCACACGCATTTTCAGGCCACGATCCTGGATGACCTTGGAGTGTTGCTCCTTACCAGTAACCACGTGCGGACATAGTAGTATGGCTCGGTGGCGAAGTGCGAGAGTAGCAGACCACTAGGTCAGAGCTCCGAGGTTCAATCCCATCTTGGTCCTACGACTTTTTTCTCGCACTCTTCGATTGTTTCTCTTTTGCAGTGGCTCCTAATGTGAATAATACCAAATCGCAGCGACTTTCAGCCTGTTCGTATAATTTCTAGGCTAGTAAACTAGCGAATCAACTTCCTAACATACACTGACTAAAAAGTGAAGCACCAGGAGGAAAACTAAATAAACTTTGCGAGTTATGAGGGTATGTGACGTTATTTCAGTGTTTACACAATCGAGTCAAATTTAAAAAGAACTTGGCAGTACCAGTACATACGGCGCAACCCTTTGGCTTGGATACAAGCACTGATTCGGTTGTGAAGGGTATCTGATCGGTCACGTAATGAAAACCACAATGAAAACCAAAAATTTTTTATTCGCAACAGTTGACCACACCTTCCAGCTACCTCTCTAAAAAGTCGCCACTCCGACTTAGGCATTTGTCTTGGCGTTGTACAAACTTTGCAGTACCTTCTCATAGAAAGCAGCCGCCTGTGCTTTCCGCCAACTCTCTACTCGGTCTGCCGTTCGTTATTTGTGCCAAAATGTTGTCTTCGTAGCCAGTGGTTCATGTGAACAGGAGGGAGACAATTAAGGGCTGTACTGTGGGTGATCAAACGCTTCCAATCGAAAACGCTGCAGGAGCATTTTCATTTCTCCTGCAGAATGCAGCTGAAAATTGTCTCGAAGAAAGAAACGCAGGACATTTATGTTATGTGGGTTGCATAACTTCAGGCGAAATCTCTCACCAGATCCACGTACTTGGCGGGAGACACTGTTGTTTTAAGTATTTGTACGTAATCACTTTGCTCTCTGAACTGAAAAGAGCGATGTGAAGCAATCGACAGCTAAACTAAAGACACTGCCCAACACTTCTGTGCAAAGTTCCATCGGACTTTCACAGTGGTTTCCATTTCGCGCCTGATCTGACCCTACTTTCCGAATACACCTCATACAAACAGCAATTATTGTTTTCAGTCTTTACAATGGGAGTAATAATAAATTAAAAGTACATGAGAAATTGAAAAAAAGCACAAAAATATTGAGATTTTTGAGAACATATGATGATAGAAAAGACTTGGGTAGTAAGAGAGAGAGAGAGAAATGTTACCCTATCTGAGCCAGCTTGGTCTGGAAGCCTCAGAACTACTTCGAGTCTTGCAGTACCAGCTCGCTACAGTTTAATTTACGGATTAATATTTCTAAACACTATTTACGAAAACACTATAACTATTATGAACATTGTGGAAAGCGCAGTGGTGTGTGAGACTAAAGTGTGTTATTTGTTGGGGTTATTAATTAACCTTCAGTTCCTATGTTATGTGTCTTGAATTTTACCTGTTGCTTATATACGAAGTGTTAAGTTACAAATGTTACATCCCAACAGTGGTAGAATGACTGCAGGATGAACATGTCTGCTGTTTATACATTGTCTGGAACAAGTTTACAGGGTTGACAGCATACACTGTTTATTCTGATACATTTTAATTATTCTAGATGTTGTGTAAGGTTATGTGCGGTACATGTTGGTGAAAGCGTTCGCTGTCTGAGTGAACGTATGTTTCGATACTTCTGCCTGTGTATAAATTGGAGCTTCTGTCCTATGCGCTTCGTGAGTGTTGCAGTGTTCTGTTATACGGCCGTGTCTGTCTGTGATCGTCAAACAATGGCCTTGAGACATCATCAGCGATTTTACTTATCATCTCCCACACGCATTTGTCTCTTATTGCCGGTAATATGCCATTCTCGTACTGCGTTGATGTCTGGTGTGCTGCTCTGTATGTCCTCTGGGGATCCATGCTCTCCACATGGACAAGTAGCACTCCGGCTGCGGCTTGTGCGATGTAAGTGGCCGGCTGAAGTGCCGTGACCTGTCAGAAAGTGAACCATACCCCGGCTGGGATTGATATGGCTCAGTGTCAGACATTTCCTGGTGGTCGGGAAGAAATGATATACCCTACGGCCCTCATCGCTTGACTCCCGTTCCCTTTGCCAGGGATCCACCCGCCGTTTAACGAGGTGGCGCTTCTTGGTGATGTCCTATCCGGTAATCTCGATTACCTTGTGATGTCTACCCCTCCTCAGCCAGTACGTTGCAGCCCGATACCGAATGGTTAGGTCCATAGAGAAGGTTCCAAGCACCACGCACAGTGATTCCACCGACGTGGTTCTGAAAGCTTCTGACGCCTCACTTGAGGACACATGGTATCCTGACGTACCACTGTGCAGTCAGAATTCCCTCAGTCACAAATAGCCATGACCTGGGGTCATAATCGATGGCTCCCCACACCATAATGCCGTAAGTAACAACGCTGTGCCCATCCAAAACGTTGGATGAACGTTCTCCAAGATGTTGACCATGGTCATCCGGGCTAGGACGCAACCGAAATTCCTCACTGAAAACAATGTGATCTTATTCGTCAATAGTCCTTTCTTTCCATAACCGCCATCATGCCAAACGCAGCCGACTGTGCTGTGGTGTTAACGGCAGCCTACGTATGAGATTCTAATTTTCTTATATACCTGTTGCTAATTTAAGATCAACTGCATTGGATAACGGAGAATCTTCTCGGATTGCAGGACTCCGCCTGGATGAAGTGGTGCACAGTATGGTGATCTTTCCTTGTAGTGATCAGACCTGGATGATCGGAACCTCCACGACGAATATGCCTGCTCTCATCTTCCAACGCAGTCCAGCATCGCGCTACAATCATATCCGGCTGAGCGAGGTGAGCAGCCGGTCAAATGGGGACACACAATGGGGCCCCTTCCCAACTATTTCAGGTAATGGCAATGCTGTCTCACTCAGTATGTGACATCTCCATGTCCTTCACTGTCATCACGCTACTCATGTACCTTATAGGAGACACAGTAAATACATTAACCACGCTAACATACTCTAACGGCCGTTCTATCTGTCACAAAAAATTGCAATTCTGAACATTTACATACCCGCCGATTGTGTGGACGCGTACGTAGGCACATTGACATCCAACTACAGGGGATAGGCAAAATAATGTGAACACCTGTACTTACTTGGAAATGGTTTGTTAATAAGGGGTTCGACCCCCATTTGCCCGTAATAGAGCTGCGATTCTTCTTGGAATACTGGCATACAATGATTGTATAGTCTCCAGTCAAATGTTATCCCACTCTTCGATCAAAAATCTCTTCTAACTCCTGTAGTGACGAGAGAGGTGAAAATTTGCTCCGAAGTCTGCGCTCCAATACCGCCCACAAGGGACTGTGCTGGCCAGGGAAGACGCTGCAGTTCAGTTGCATGCTCCTCATATAACGATTGTACTATCCTGGCTGTGTGAATGGGTGCATTATCGTCCTGAAATAAGGCATCATTGTTGGGGAATAACATTTGAATCATAGGTTGCACCTGATCAACTAAAATGTTCATATAATCTTTCAGAGTAACGATGGGACCAGCACAATACCATGATATGGCTGCGCACACCATCACATGTCCACCTCCATTAACCGTTGGAATCAAACTGTCAGGATTGTCGGCTTCTAATGGCGCTCTCCAGACGTAAACCCGACCCAATGTTGGCAATAATTAAAACGTTGACTCAGCGGACCATATGACGTGTTTCCACTGATCAGCCGTCCAGGATTTATGTTGACACCATGTTTTACGCTTCTTGGAACTGGATGCCGTCACTAACGGTTTCGGTACAGCAACTCGTCCGTGAATATTCGCTTTAAAGAGTTCTCTGTAGACAGTGTCGATAGATACGGGGTCTCGAAGATGGCTATTGAGCTCTGCAGTCACTTAAGACACCGTAGTTTTGTGATGTTTTCACACAATTAGAGTTAGCGTTGGACGATCTCTGTCATTTAGAATTTATTTGCGCCCCTTATTACGGTTCCACGACTATGTCTTTCCATTTTTTGTGTAGGTTGTCATGACATGAAACAGTTGCTCTTGAAACATTAAATAAGTCTTGGTTGCTGATGCTCCAGCTAATCGGGCCCCCATAATCTGCCCTCCTTGGAACTCTGTTAGACCTTCCATTGAACGTCGACCTCGGCCTCCGCATGCAAATACGCAGTGTGTACTACTCGTAAATTACGTGCACTGATGCCTATTCCGTACTGAACACGCACAGTCCAGCACAACACATGCCTTACCTGCATTGTTGACCGTCGAACACAACCATCCAACTATTACCACCGTTTACATTATTTTGCTTTTTTTATTAGCAATATCGATATCTTCAGGTACCTCTTTGAAGTAGTTCGCTACTTTAACTGCGCCTTCAGAATGTAAGTAATCGCTATAGGAACTCGCCATTAATAACCTGTCAAAATATGAGAAGACAGCGATGTCCTTATTAACAACACTAGGATAAATGACCTTTATTACATTTAATTAAAGCGGATCAGAAAGGATATCAGTATTCATCAACAAAACATTCTGCTCATTTGCCCCATAAGATAAAATGGCTGACAGGTAGTAATGCAAGTTTTAAATCTAACCTAAAATCATTTCTTCCCGACAACTGTTACCATTTCACAGAGAAAATTTTATTTGAAAACTAATAGCCCGATTAAAAAGAAAGGAAAAAAAACTCACACACAACCCCAATTTTAAGACCGTTTCGTTCTTCACGTCCAGGGCATTATGAAGTGAACCTGAAAATTGTACTGTTTCTAAAAAGAGCAACTGGACTAGCCCATATTTGGTTAATAAGCATCTTAGTCAAGACTAAGGTATCCAGGCGCGACTCTTAATACATCCTCATAATTTCAAAACAGTGCACACATCGCCGCAGGGTGAAGGATTCGTCTTTAAAGTTATGCAATGTACACTATCTGGCCAGAAGAATGTGGACACCCGTCGACATTAATGTGCCTTTGTGACTGCTTGAACTCTATTGGGAAAACGTTCAATGTCTGTGGAGAAATGGCAGTCCATTTTTCTTAAAGGAACCAAAACGAAAGAAGGCAGTGAGTTGCACACTGAGGTCTGCAGCAGAGTCGACGTTTTATCTCATCCCAAAGCTGAACTATTGGTTTCAGGCCGGGCCCTGATCAGGTCCGTCTATTTCCATTCGCTGTTGACACCTCTACGACGGCAGGAACGTTATCTTGGAGTTCCCCAAACCCTAACGCCTCCCTCGGAGTGTAGCGTGATTTATCACTCCAAATCATTCGTTTCTAGTCACCCACTGTCCAGTGACGTCGCTCCTTACATCAGCTCAAGTGAAGCGTAGAACAGACTGCAGAAATTGTGGCCTATGAAGAGCTGCTCGACCAGTGTGCCACCATTATTTTTAACTCCCTACGCGTAGTATTTGTGCTAGTTGGACTGTTGGTAGTACTTTGGAGATCACGAGTGATTCCTTCCATTGATTTCAAGCGGTTATTTACAATCACTCTCTGCAGTGCTCGGTCCCTATCACTGAATAAATGGTGCCTGCTCGCGCTTTGTCTAGCAGCGGTTGTTCCATCGCGTTTCCGCTTCAGTCGCACCATCAACAGTCAATTTCGACAGCTTTAGAAAGGTTGAAATGTCCCTGATGAATTTTCTGCTTGGGTGGCTTCCAAAGACCAATTCATGTTCGAAGTCATTGAACTCTCCTACTGAACCAGTCGGCTGTATCTGATATGAAGCAAACTGAAATCAGTTGATGAAATATACAGTCATTCAGTTACCAGAAGTTACAATACACTCTAAGACATAAAAGAACGATGCACCAAGAAGGAATTATCCGTATCAGACGGAAATCAAAAGATATGATGTAGTTGTACAGGCAAAGAAATGATTATACAAGTTCACAAACTGAACAACTCAGTAACATGTTTCCCCATCTCTGGCCCTTGTTCTTGTCGTCCTCAGTCCAGAGACTGGTTTGATGCAGCTCTCCATGCTACTCAATCCTGTGCAAGCTTCTTCAGCTCCCAGTAACTACTGCAACCTACATCCTTCTCAATCTGCTAGGTATCTTCATCTCTTGGTCTCCCTCTACGATTTTTATCTTCCACGCTGCCCTCCAATACTAAACTGGTGATCCCTTGATGTCTCAGACCACGTCCTACCAACCGATCCCTTCTTCTGGTCAAGTTGTACCACAAATTTCTCTTCTCCCCAATTCTATTCAATACCTCCCCATTGGTTATGTGATCTACCCATCTAATCTTCAGCATTCTTCTGCAGCACAGCACATTTCGAAAGCTTCTATTTTCTTCTTGTCTAAACCATTTATCCTCCACGTTTCACTTCCATACATGGCTACACTCCATACAAATACTTTCAGAAACGACTTCCTGACGCTTAAATCTATACTCGTTGTTAACAAATTGCTCTTCTTCAGAAATGCTTTCCTTGCCATTGCCAATCTACATTTTATATCCTCTCAACTTCGACCATCAACAGTTATTTGGCTCCCCAAATAGCAAAACTCCTTTACTACTTTAAGTGTCTCATTTCCGAATCTAATTCCTTCACCATCACCCGAGTTAACTCGACTACATTCCATTATCCTCGTTTTCGTTTTGTTGATGTTCATCTTATCTCCTCCTTTCAAGACAATGTCCATTTCTTTCAACTGCTCTTCCAAGTCCTTCGCTGTCACTGACAGAATTACAATGTCATCGGCAAACCTGAATGTTTTTATTTCTTCTCCATGGATTTTAATAACTACTCCGAACTTTTCTTTTGTTTCGTTTACTGTTTTCTCGATATACAGATTGAATAACATCGGGTATAGCCCACAACCCTGTCTCACTCCCTTCTCAACCAATACTTCCCTTTCATGCCCCTGGTTTCTGTACAAATTGTAAGTAGCCTTTCGCTCCCAATATTTTACCCCTGCCACCTTTAGAATGTGAAAGAGAGTATTCTACAGTAATCAACATTGTCAAAAGCTTTCTCTAAGTCTGCAAATGTTAGAAACGTAGGATTGTCTTTCCTTAATTTTTCTTCTAAGATGAGTCACAGGGTCAGTATTACCTCTGGCCCTTATACAAGCAGTTATTCGTCTTCGCATTGGTTGATAGAATTGTCCGATGTCCTCCTTAGTGATACCGTGCCAGATTCTGTCCAATTACCGTTTTAGATCGTCAAAATCTCGGTTGGGTCGCCCTGTCCTCAGTGCTCCAAACTTTCTCAATTAGGGAGAGACCCGGCGACCTAGCTGGCCAAGTAGGTTTTGGCAAGCACGAAGAAAAGCAGAGGAAATTCTCACCTTACGCGGGTGGGCGTTATCTTATTGATGATGCCACGATGACTTGCCGTAAAGGGTAACAACACGGGGCGTAGAATATCGTCGAGGTACCCCTGTACTGTAAGTGTACCGCGGACGACAACCAAAGGGGTCCTGATATGAAAACAACTGGCACCCCAAACCATCGTCCCTGCTTGTCGGGCCGTAGTTTGACGACAGTCACGTTGGTACTCTACAGCTGTCCAGAGAGTCACCAGACTGTCTTCAGACTAGAATCTCATTGACTGGAGAGCCCCGCTTCGAACTGAGCCCCAGTGACCAGAAAAGACTTTTCCGGAGACGCCAAGAACTGGGTGAGATGCCAACCTTCATGGCAAGCCATCCTGGGTTTACATTTTAGCAAGATAATGCCCGCTTTGACACGGCGAGGGTTTCTGCTGCTTGTTTTCGTGCTTTCCACGACCAGCCTTGGCCAACACGCTCACCGGATCTCTCGTCAATTGAGATCATCGGGAGTATTATGAGCATGGCCCTACAATCAGCTTGGGATTTTGATGGTCTAACGCACCAATTAGACAGAATTTGCCACAGCATCCCTCAGGAGGATATCGAACAACTCTGTCAGTGTCAACGAGAGTAACTGCTTGCATGAGGGCCAGAGGTGGATTAACGCGTTATTTGTGAAGATCTGACTCTTGAATACCTCTTCCAAGTTTTCTGAAATTGCATTCAGTTGTTTGTCTGCACATGCACATCACACCTACCAGTTTTCATACCATTCGTATAATTCTTCTTTCTTTCTTTCTTTTTTTTCTCTTAAAGTGTAAATAAACTTGGCCTAGGTTTCGATACCATTATGAATGTGTTCTTCAGAACTACGTGCTGTTAAATTACTTTGAAACACGTTACATAATCAGGAGCCAACTATCGTCGTATGCAGTAACTATAATCAAAGTGAGCACTATTCCGTTCGGTTAAGTTCAGCCGCCGGGTGCAAGTCCTATATCAGGCGACACCACAATGGGTGACTTGCGCGTCGATGATGATAAGGTGATGATGAGGACAACACAACACTCAGTCCACGGGCGGAAGAAGTTTCCACTCCGGCCAGGAATCGAACCCAGTCCTGCTCACGGTAGGCAAGCACGTTACCACGCAGCTAAACATATGGACATGTCTACGAATAATCTGTCAAAATAGTAATCAAGTAATATCTAACAATAATATAAAAATGTTTCATCCACACTGTCCTTTCGTACTAATGTGAATATATAATCTTAGGATAGAAGCAGCGCGGGATTAGCCGAGTGGTCTAGGGGACGCTGCAGTCATAGAATATGCGGCTGGTCCCGGCGGAGGTTCGAGTCCTCCCTCGGGCATGGTTGTGTGTGTTTGTTCTTAGGATAATTTAGGTTAAGTATTGTGTAAGCTTAGGGACTGATAACCTTAGCAGTTAAGATTTCACACATATTTGAACATTTAGGATAGAAACCGACGTTGAAGTTTCAAAAGTGAGACTGTTAAATAGAGCCAGGTTTGCCTGTGTTCAACAGCCATACTTATCTCCCTTTTACGGCTCCACTATACATTTTAAATATAGTTCCTACATGTGACTTGAGATAGTTAGCTCGAGATTCAATAACACGTTTTAATGTAACCAGTATAAGAGCACGTACTTCAGAGGAAGATACTCATAGTAATATTGAGTACTATGTCACATTTAAATAAATAAACTTCTGACAACTGATTGGTTGTTTATTTTATCAGTTGATGATAAAGTTACTGTTAACACTCATGTCCAAGACCGGAGACCGAAGTTGGAGACACTCAGGCTGTTCAGATTTCTTCTCTGCATAGGTGTTAGCTTTGGCTTCGAATACCGTATTAAGGTCTTTGTAATAACTTGAATTCTGTCGAGCGTTTATTCGATTCTGATTGCCGCTGCATTTTTAGTAACGACAGTAGCTTGGACGAAATCCCATCCGGTCTTATAGTTCTTAAAATATAGGTCTTTATCGAAGTAAAATATACAAGTAATTGAAAATAAAATGCCAGTAGAGGTGAAGTAAAATATTTATTCTCGACCATAACTTAATTTTCAATTACCACAATTGTCTTGGTCATTTTGAAGTATAAAATTTCGTGCCTATGCAGTTGTTAAGAAATTTAAAATATCATTTGGAAAATATTAACATTGCATTTCACAGTCAAAAACAATTGATGAAATGGTTCAATTTTGCAGGTTTAAAAACAGTTGTAAGTAAATGTATAATAGGTAATATTTGTGTACTGTAAACAGAAATAAGTGTAAGTTTTCATTACTTTAACAATTGGTGCGGAAATACAAAAGAATGCCTTTGTTGCATACAATTAATTTTCAAGGGTTAGCTTTTGACCTTGAATGATTTTACTTAATTTTTAATCTGAAAAATTATTTGGTATTGATTAACTTGCAGCATTTATTTCAACAGATTTGCATTGTACTAGTGCAAAACCTACCCACAGTCTATCTTACCTAGGGACTGTTAATGACGAGGACTATTCGGAGAGGGAAACGAGAATGAAAATCCGTTCTGCACAGATGTGGTGGGCAACGTCTCTAGTATGCCTGTTGATGCGGCACGTTGCTTCTCAGTTCTGAGCACACTGTGAACACATAAAGATGCCCAGAATAACAGTGTCTCCCGCCAAAGATGTGTGCCCGCTGCAAGGTTGCGCAGAATTTCATGCAACCTCACATAACGTACCTGTCATGCATTTCCTTCTTAATGAAAATTCAAAGATGCACAGTGCAGGGGCAATGCGGACGCCCATGCAGTGCTTACGACGGGACCTGTTTAATCACCTACTGTACGACTCGGACTTGGCTCCCTCTGATGTTCATCTCTGCTCACATGAACCGCTGGATATGCAGACAACAGCCAGCTGCTGTGGCCGAGTGGTTCTAGGCGCTTCAGTCCCAAACCTCGCTGCTGCTAGGGTCGCAGGATCGAATCCTGCCTTGGGCATGAATGTGTGTTATGTCTTTAGATTAGTTAGGTTTACGTAGTTCAAGACTAGGGGACTGATGACCTCAGATGTCAAGTCTCATAGTGTTTAGAGCCATTTGAACCAGACAACATTCTGGCACAGAAAACGAACTACAGACCAGCATGGCGGAAAGCGCAGGCCGCTGCCTGCTACAACAAATGACTAAGCTGGAGCGGCGACTATGTAGAGAGGTAGCTGGAAGGTGTAGCAAACCGTTCCTAATAAAGTATTTTTGATTTTCACTGTGGTTTCCATTTAGCGACCGATCAACCCTTTCTCTCCTACTAGCCGACGTATTAGTCTCCATAAACAGTTTTTAGCTAGTAACCGCGATTTCTATGATCTTTGAAAAGATAGCGAGCACTCATAATATCGAGAATTGAGGTGGACAATATTTCAGGAAAAACTTTCACCCAATTCTCGTACTCTGGTGAACTTGAACCAGAGGATTTACAAACGATCCCATCGGAATACTTTTGTTAAGACTTTACAATGAATGAGAGAGGAGACATAAGCGTGAATCAACCATAGGAGTGGAATGCATTCGTCCACGCTACCGTATTTCACATTGCCATTGCTGATTATAGCGGCCAGATAAGTCGTACGCTATGTTTACTTCATTAAATCTCAGTTTATAGGCACCATTGTACCTCACATTACAAACGTAAGGTCACACTTATCATTACTCTACCTGTGTCCAAGCATAAAACAAAAATAATCCCCAGCTCCTCTGTTGCTAGAACTAACAACTCTGACACCACCCACAATTAAATACAGTGTTGCATTTAAGATAATTTTCTTGCGGTATATTTCTGGTAATAGCTAGTCTTCAGATAAACTCTAAAATTTAACACATGAAATGTACTCGTAATTACAATATGGACAACCTTTAGTTGTATAATGGAATGACGACAACGAAAATTTGTGCCGGATCTAGTCTCGAACCCAAACTTCCCGCTTATCGCGAGTGGTCGCCTTACCCTTAGGCCGTGCCCTGCGTGAGCGACAGAAGCGACCGACAGCGCGCGACAGCTTCAGTGACAAAACACAACCGCAGGTATAGTTACGGAAGTGTCCAACGTGAGCAACATCTGTGTCGCTGCTTGTCTCCCACTGCAACTGGCGACGTTTGAATTCTAACGTATTTGAATCTTGTCGCTGCAACACGCGCGACCGAGAGTGACAGCCACACGTCTTCAGGGCAAAGCAGTGGAGCGGACACGACGGCAGCTATGAAATTCTTATCATCCCACTTTAAGAAAACTATTAGGTGAAAAAATTTGATACTTCCACATCTTATAGCTTGATATCTTTAAGCGATAAAGGTCTGAATTTATTTTCGTTATTCGCCATAGTTACTGTGCTGCACGAAATTGGGTTCATAGCTGCACAAAATTTTTAAGAATTTGCAGAGGTAAAATCACATTGCGTAGACTTTCCGTGTAGTGCATTTAAGGCCATACATTATTGTGTATGAAATGTAACCAGTATATCTAAATTGTGTTTAATGTTGAGGCCGGAATGATATCTCTCTTCATTCTTGAGATATTGGTTGATGTCAGCGGACAGGTCGCTTGCGGGGTGTCCGAACCTTTCCTGTGTTTCGGGACTCAAGTGGTCGTAGAAATCGTCATATCTGATAAACGGTCCAAGATATCGAAACAACAATGTTTGGAAATGACAGAACGCAGAAAAAAATTAGATTATCGAATGATAAACACTCGATATATTTTTGTAAACGCGTGAGCAGAGCGAAAACAAGATTCGCTATAAATTACACCATGAGGATTTGTCCGAATTTTCATAGCCAAACAAATTCAGAGAAACAGGTAAACGGGGTATCAAAGTGACCATCAGTGCAATTAACAATAATTAATTTAATGAGTTGAGAAAAAATTGAAATATTTCGCGAAAAGCTGCTACCATGTTATGTAAATGAAATGTTAAAAATTTCATCTGTTCAAGGCCTAAAGTTTTGCACATAAAAGGATGGCAAACGAGAAGTCAGCAACAAAACTTGAAAATAAAAAATGAAAGAAAGCAATCAAATATTTTATGAAATGATTTGTGTAAAAGAAATAAGTGGATCAGAGAAATGTTCTACGTCCTTTGAATGATGCTCGAAAACATGAACAGAAAATAAGGTGCACCAAACGTTTCCCAAATATTTTTTTATTTCATACTTTTAGACAAATCATTACACAAAACGGTTGACTTCCTTTTCAAAAATTTTGAACGCTTTTACTGTTACAGACTGTTTAGATTAACTGAAACGCTTGGCCTTAACACTGACTGCTGATGAATTACGTTCGAAACATCAAATATCTGTAAAATTTCATGGTTCATTGTAATTTATTAGTAATTTAATGTGTGTGATATACTGGGTACGTGTGTATACACTCAAAGATCAAGTTCTTTGACAAGACCTTAAAAATATACTCAGCTATGCAGTGTAAACAGTATCCATAAAACTTAGTATACAGAATTGTAAGTGAGTCAGTTGAAATGTACAAAGAACTTAGAATCGAACCGAGGACGTTTTCGAAAGCCATTTCCATGAACTCTTGGTGCTAACTCTCAATTGTTGTGTTTATAAGTGTATTTAGGGTAGTTAGTCATGGAGTCTGTCATTCTTCCGCATTTATTGGCTGTTAAAAGTTCTTGATCATGTAAAAACATTCGTATTTATTTTTTTGATGAGATAGTCGGACACTCCTCTGCTCATTCACGTGCGTTCGAAGAATTTGTCTGTTGATTTTCGTAGTTGATTATATTTATGAAATTCTCCATGGAGATTCCGCCCTTTGTAAACTTCGTGCACAGCATTCCTTGTCGCTTTATTTTTTTAAGTAAACCTATTTTGTAGCCTTACTCTCCAGGAACAGTATTCTACAGTTTAGGGTAGCCGTTTTATAGCAACAGCTGGTTGGCTCTTAAGCAGCCATCTTGTAGCGCGATATGGTCGCTCTCACGCAGGACACCCGAGCTTTTAGCGCGATGCTGCTGCTTGTCGCTGGAGTGTCACGTATCCAGAAGTCGCTCGCTGTTGGTCGCTTCTGTCGCTCACGTAGGACACGGCCTAAGACTATCCGAACACGTCTCACGGCCATACCCAAACTTCCATATGTCGTCAACCAAGTGGTCACAGCCCCTAAGCGTGTGCCGGCCAAAGTGGCCGAGCGGTTCTAGGCGCTAGACTCTGGAACCGCTCAACACCTACGGTCGCAGGTTCGAATCTGCCTCGGGCATGGATGTGTGTGATGTCCTTAGGTTAGTTAGGTTTAAGGAGTTCTAAGTTCTGGGGGACTGATGACCTCAGAAGTTAAGTCCCATAGTGCTCAGAGCCATTTGAACCATTTTTGAATCCTAATCGTACAGTCATTAGGCCTCTAGGTATATTCCCGTACAGGCAAGACAGTTTACTTGAAAGTCGCTTGCCCATCGTCGGTGGATAATGCATGTCCAGTGGAACATCGCATCGTAATTCGGAATAAGATAGGCATTACAATATCTTATCTAAAATTTAATATTACAGGTTCTTTTATAGTTAGAATTATCACTCTGATATAATAGTCTTCGGTCATTTTATGTCATTTCGGTGTATTGCACTGAAATTGATTTCTTGCCACATCCCAGAGATCACTCTGCCTGAGATCCACGAAAAGCGACCAGTGTAACGCAGTGTCATGTAATGCTACGTTGAGTGTATCAGATACGAATTAAGCCCGTAATCGTTCAGTCCATCGTATGCAAGTGTGCGAACGACTTGATCCTCCCTGGTGACTCACGCCTCGTTCACAGACTCACCTGCCGCGGCGTCGCGAATGCGGCTGGCAGGGCAGGGCAGGGCATGCCCGCCGACAATGGGAGGTTTTCTGCCTCTCCGGCCGCGACAGCGCGGCGGGGCATTTAAATTATTTGTCGCATTAATAAGTAATTCCTTCCTGGGCAGAGCCGCAACGCCCTCCATTCAGGGCATTTATTTAGACGCGACCGCCCATTCGCCTTGCTTGGGCATTCAAGCAACTCATTATAAAGTGGGCTCCACAAACCATCCCTGACGAAAGACCTCTCCTAACAAGACACGCCCACGCTCAGAACCCCCGCCCCCGCTGCCTCCCCCGTTGGCCATCTCCTCTACAGCCGCACCAGACAGAGCCAGCGTTACAGGCACTCACAAGAAATTGATATTTTTCTGCGAATATTGGTCGATTTTTGTCGTCTTGTGACAGGTTTGATGCGGCCCACACCGGCTTCCTCACCTTGGCAACCTCTTGTGCTCACAGTAGGACTTCCACCCAACGTCCTCGATTATCTCTTGGATATACGCTAACCTCTGTCTTCTAACACATTTTCACAGTCTACTTCACCCTCTAGTAGAAAAGAAGTTATTCCCTAATGTCTTAAAACGTGTTCTCTCACCCTATCCTGACCGAGCGGTTCTAGACGCTTCAGTCCGGAACCACGCTGCTGCTACAGTCGCAGGTTCGAATGCTGTCCCGGGCATGGATGTGGGTGATGTCCTTAGGTTAGTTAGGTTCAAGTAGTTCTAAGTCTAGGGGACTGATGACCTCAGATGTTAAGTCTCATAGTGCTTAGAGCCATCTGAACCACCCTGTCCCTTCTTCTTGTCATTGGCTTCCACATATTTCCCTTCTCCCCAATCCTGTGGACAACATCACTATATTTTATCAGTTCACCTAATTTTCAACATCTTTGTATAGGATCACATCTGAAACGCTTCGATTATCTTCTTTTCAAATTTTCCCATGCAATTCTGTACTCCAAATGCACATTCTCAGAAATTTCTGCTCATATTTTTTAAGTGGAGTGCAGTGAAAATTTTAAATTTCAACACATGCCTAACTTTTAAAAATTTCATACGTTTGTATCTCATTGTATTATATTATATTACTTACACTCAACCGATGTTTGAGACTAGTAGACTTGTTTCAGCAGGAATAGCCTCTTCGACTGCATGACGTCAATGGGTCATTTCAACTTTTCTTCACAATCCTTTATCAACATCCTCACCTGCATCGGCGCGTCACCATGCCTGACCGACGGAGGGGACTTACTGAACTTGTATTATCTTCCTTACTCATAGCCTCTGTTACTAATTCGTTCGTGGATAGCATAGTGGCAGGGGTTCACAGTCATAAAACTTTTTGAGAGATGTCATCATTGTCTTGACCGCCCCCGGTAACTGAATGGTCAACGTCACGGATTGTCAATCCTCTGGGCTTGGGATCGATTCCCGGCTGGGGCGGGGAATTTTCTCCGCCCAGGGACTGGGTGTTGTGCTGTCCTCAGCACCATCCTATCATCCTCATCGACTGCAGGTATCCGAAGTGGCGTCAAATTGAAAGACCGGCACCCGGCGAACGGTCTGCCCGAAGGGAGGGGGGGGGGGGGGGGGGGGGGGGGTCGCCGACGGAGTGGCCGAGCATTTCTAGGCTCTACAGTCTGGAACCGCGCGACCGCTACGGTCGCAGGTTTAACGAATCCTCCCTCGGGGATGGATTTGTGTGATGTCCTTAGGTTAGTTATGTTTAAGTAGTTCTAAGCCTTGGGTACTGATGACCTCAGATGTTAAGTCCCATAGTGCTTAGAACCATTTGAACCATTTGACGGGGGCGGGGGGGTCCTAGCCATACGATTAAATAAATCAATCATTGTCTTACTGTTAAAAATTATTTATTTATATTATTCGGTACTACAATTTAATCCATTCAGCCATTTTCAAGTGGAATACAGACTACGTTTTCTGCTTCAGCACATGTTAAAAGTTTAAAAGTGTCGCACATGTGTAAATGTCATTATCAAAATAGACTGAGTGTGAGTCATGTATGATGAGACAGGCAAGTCTCAGATCTTTAAATGTTTGATACGTGATGAAGGAAAAAGCAGCAGTAGTTGATTTTATAAACAAATACTTTTTAACAGTCAAAGGTGACTCTGACGTCTGTCAAAAAGTTAGAACGAATTGCCTCACTCTTGCACTTATTCTAGAATTTCTCCGTCGTGATCAATATGTGTGCTCCATCTGAGGATGAAACACACTAAAACTGATCACCCTGATGCGTTATGTTCCTTCCTACAATATTCTCATGCTTATTTTTCTTTGTGTCAGCGCCGTTACCTTTTTTTAGTGTATAATTAGTTGGACAAGTACAACATCTCAAGTTGACAATGTTATTTAAATTTTAATAACTCATTCCAAATCAGTTTTTCGCTTTGGGTGAGATATTTTGCCTCGTGCACGGTGTATCTATGGCTATGATTTTATGTAAAATCGCTTTTGTTAAAATGTAGCAGTACATCATTATCTGGTTCTTGAAATTAATCACGTAAGAAGGATCTGAATAGAGATGTTGTTTCGCAGAGTATTAAAAATACGTTCTCTGTCAGGTGCAGCATTGATTTTATTTAATTATCCAACTTATCCAGAAGTTTAAATTACTTTTACAAAGCCTAAAGCGCAGTTTCGTTCCGAAAGAAGCCGTGATTAGCAAAAAAAGAATGCCAAGAAATGCAGTAACGTGCATACTAGCATAAACGAAACAAATCAAAAACTACCAGAATCACAACACTGTACAGTAAATATTCTTTATATTCCTCTGGATCTCCGGCGTTTATCCGATCTAACATTTCCATATGGCTCAACGGCCTGGTGCAAGGTTCAATTGGGCGCCACTTCGCTGACTTGTATGTCCGTAACCTAACCCAGTAATACATTAAATGTGTTCGTAATTGCGAATACTGAAGAACCATCAGCTGTAGAATGAAATGACGACAGTGAAAATTTGTGCCGCACCGACACTCGATCCCCGATTTCCCGCTTATCACGAGCGGTCGCCTTACCATTTGGCTATCTGTGCACAACTCGGGGCCACAGACAAAATTCAACATCCAGAATGAGATTTTCACTCTGCAGCGGAGTGTGCGCTGATATGAAACTTCCTGGCAGATTAAAACTGTGTTCCCAACCGAGACTCGAACTCGGGACCTTTGCCTTTCGTGGGCAAGTGCTCTACCATCTGAGCTACCGAAGCACGACTCACGCCCGGTGCTCAAAGCTTTACTTTTGCTAGTATCTCGTCTCCTACCTTCGCTGCAGAGTGAAAATCTCATTCTGGAAACGTCCCCCAGGCTATGACTATGCCATGTCTTCGCAGTATCCTTTCTTTCAGGAGTGCTAGTTCTGCAAGATTCGCAGGAGAACTTCTATAAAGTTTGGAATTTAGGAGACGAGATACTGGCAGAAGTAAAGCTGTGAGCACCGGGCGTGAGTCGTGCTTCAGTAGCTCAGATGGTAGAGCACTTGCCCGCGAAAGGCAAAGGTCCCGCGTTCGAGTCTCGGTCGGGCACACAGTTTTAATCTGCCAGGAAGTTTCAAAATTCCATATGTCGTAAACCATGCGTCTACGACCTGGGCTTGTACATCCATAATGTGTATTCCCCTACAGGTCACAAGTTGTACTTTGAGAGTCACTTGCCTGGTATCGGCAGAGAAACACGATATTGCAGTGCCTGTGTTATTCTGATTAAGAAGCAAACTTTCTTTGGACACGCATGCATGTAGACGTGTAGACGCATGATTGACGACCTAACGAAGTTTGGGCCAAGTCGTGAGTCGTGCACGGATAGCCAAATGGTAAGGTGACCGCTAACGATAAGCGGGAAAGCTGGGTTCGAGTTCCGGTCCGGCAGAAATTTTCATTGTCGTCATTCCATTCTACAGCTGATGCTTATCGTTATTTGCAACTGCGAATACATTTACTCTATTTCATAACGGCTACAATGCCGCAGTGCCTATTCCTTTGGACTTGCATGCACGTCCAAAGAAACTTTGCATCGTAATCAGAATAACACGGGTACTGCAATATCGTATTTACCCAGTATACTAGAGGGGTAAATGGATCAACAATATCACGAGAAATACGAACCACTTGTAGTTTCCGGAGAACCTTTGCATCATTGGGAGTTTGTTGAAGACAGGCTGAGATATTCCACGATCGACCAGGATTCAATCCTATTTCCTTCTGGTTTCCTGGCGCATGCTTTGCCACTAGACCATCAAGCCTGACAGCAGGTTAATAATTCGTATTCATTGTTCCATTTTACAACTTCCTCCACGTTTTGTAAATTGACCATTATACTATATAGTCTTCTGTTATACCCATTATACACTTCTAATTTCTAATTCCTTATTACACCCGTTAGTTGTGGATAATTGGTGTCATCAGACACTTACATAAAAATCCACCTATGTACGTATGTACGTGTGCATGTGTGTGTATGTTCCAGATGATCTCCTAAATCACTGAATAGATTTCAACAAAATTTGAAGCACATACTACTCATAGAGTGGGAAGACGTACTGTAGGAGTAACAACCTACCAGCTACCATAGGCGGGGTAGCGGGAGGTTGAGAAGTATTGGTATCCTGTAACATCTAGGCTACCCTGAACAATAGAAGTGCTGTGCAGTAATATTGGACTGTGTTCCAGGGGCTATAAGAGCAGATGGGGTTGGCTAACTATAGAGAGAGGAGAGAAGGCTAGTGATAGGGGGAGGTGCACAGAGGAGGAGGAGATAGACAAACAGAGAGGTGTGAGGACAAAATGGACAGAGATACGGTGGGATCATTACATGGACTGAGAGAGGTGGGGAAAAGACAGACAAAGAAACGGGGGAGGAGGAGTTGGACAGGGACGGGAGAGGTATAGGTGGGAGCAATATGTGTGCCATAAGCGCACGCGGGTGAAGCCGCAGGTAAAAGGCTAGTTACAAAAAAGGACACAGTGGACAGTTTTCAGTTACATGAAATATCGTGGCCGTGTAGAGGACACAGCCATTAATGTTTCCGCAGTCATCAGAACTCCAGAACGTTCGTATCTCTGTGGCTGCAACAGACTGCATGAACATGACACTATTCTGCTTCAGTCTCACTTCAGTAGCAATATTTAGTTTGACAGAATGTACTTCGTCTGCATGCTGCCATCATCTACTAATTGCATATTATTTTATGTGATTAATTTTCCTGTCAGTGTAATACTTTTGTCCAAGCCAGTGACAAATATATTCTATTTAACAAATGTAATTAGATAAATTACGTGATTTGTTAGGCACTAGATGGTGTCTGTGTGCAGCCAACATGTATGGTGGTTCACACTGTGTAAGTGGAAATAACGAAAAGTTAAATTGCTACATTGTGTTTTAAATGCTTTGAAAGGTAAATGATTGGCATTTCAGCACAACCAAAAACGTTGGTAGGAGTAACGCCGTTTACATTATTTATAAAAGGAAAGATTACGCAGTGGGCTTCTTATTCAGAAAGTCGTTTGACAGTTCGTTATTTGTGTGTTACGCCCTGTGTAAGAAGGAGAAGCGTCAATCAACAATTGTCAGAATTAGATAATGACAGCATCGTGGCCTACTGAGGCTGCATGTTATAATTCCGGCATATTGCTGCTCACTTTGGTCCGGATCCCACGACTGTCATACAAATACAGAAGCTATGGGTTCAGGAGGGCAATCTCAATGACGTCACACAAGTAGCGCCCGGGATTACATACGCAGTTGCGTACAGTGGGTCACATACCTTAATTCAAGACATGGGTACGTATGCTTAAAGTATGTACCAGAACAGTGCGGCGACGTCTGGACCACTAAGGAGTACCAACAAGAATATTATTCTCCCGATTTTCTTTGACGAAGCAACAGAGAGAGGCGTAATGACAGTGGGGCCCACAACGAAAAGGCTGGACACAGGAGTTGTCATGTGTTGAGACACCTGGTTCTGCGCACAGTGTCACGATGGATGTATCCGTGTGTGGAGGCATAGCGGAGGGCGAATGAAACCAAACTGCATTCGTCATACGGGTCCACCATTTGACATTATAGTATGGAGTACACAACAGGGCCACTTCTGGCTCGCATAGCCGATACTTTGGACGGCAGACGTTACATTTTTTTCGGAAATTCCGAAATCAATTACGGTAGTAGCACCCTATCGATTATTCTAGTTGGTTTGAAGAATACATGAGTCCAGTGACTCACCATCAGACTTCAGAAGAAATGTCAGCCAAAAAACTTGAGGATAGCAACGGCTGATAGGTGAGAGAACTATCAGCTTAACAGTTCACACATCCAAGTTAATAACAAGATTAAGATATAGAATAATGGGAAATAAGACAATATCAATAACGAACGTTTTGGCCTTAGGAAAGTCAAAGGCAGAAGAGATGTAGTTCTCACGTTGCACTTGATAATGGAATCAGTAGTCGAATCCATTTCAGACATCTGAGATGGAAAATTTTGAGAATGTACGTTTGCAGCACAGCATTGCTTGGGAAAACCCTAACAGAAAGGAATCAAAATATTTCAGATTTGGTGCTGTGCGAGGATGTTGGAAATTCGGTAAACTGATAAGAAATGAGAAGGTTCTCCGCAGAATCGACAGGGAGATGCATTGTGTAAAACATAGTCAAGAAGAAGGGTCAGGTGTTAAGATATTAGGAGAAAACTTACAAGGTACTGAATAGAGCTGTAGAGGGTAGAGAAAGACAGAGACTGGAATACAGCCAACAAACGATTGGTGGCAAGTGGAGCTCTCAGATGAAGAGGATCGTTAGCAGGCCTCTCATCAAACCGGTCAGAAGAGTGATGATCCAAGAAAAAAAGGAGAGAAAAATCTTCACGAGGCTGTCTTTCAAAAAGATAACACAAGAGCACATATGGTCCCTGGTGCCCTCAATTGCCTCTGTACAGTGGGTGTTTGACTGTATCACTGGTCAGTATGCTCTCCAGATCCCTCAGCCATTGAAAATACCTGAGCATGTATTCCGCGAGAGACTGGCACGCCACCATTCGTCGCTACGGTTTCCGATCTCTGCCATAGTGCAAAAGTGTCTTGGAATGACAGCCGAGGTCGTCTCGATTTACAGCCATCTCTATATACAACAATGTTGGAGCCCCTCTGTTACTAACAACGGTGGAAACTGTGTATACTAAATTCGCAAGTTGTACTTACTGATGTAATCATGTATTCTTCTCTCTATATAGTAGGCATACATACGTCGTCGTCGTCATTATTATCATCACCATCATCATCATTTCAGGGATTAGGCCTTTCTGCCTACTCCGACATCAATCGGCCTTTGCCTCGGTGTTCCTGGGTCTCTTAGGCTAATAGGCCTATATCGCAGCGTCATTTTAGAAATGCTTGTATTGTCCATTCTTTGTTAAAGCTCTCCCACTTAATTCTACATTCGTCCACGTTATTTCATATTGAAAAATACGAAGGCCTCATAAAATGTAATGACTCCGAATTTTTACTCTGTTCTCTATGAGGGCTGAGGTATTACATGCATGCATATTACTTGGTCATCTTTCCCGCTTCGTTGTAATCCTCTGCCACTAGATGATTGCGAATTGTAGCGTATAATATGGCAGTGTGAAACGTAACGGTTTCGGTGAGGGGAAAATCCTCAGAAAACTAAAATAATGAGTTCAAACAGTTCGTCTACAGATGGAGAACCTCTAAACATTCATGGTAGTGTCTGTTTGTTCTATATCGTGTCTCCCTACCACTTTCGCGCAACGACTCTCTGAGCGTGATTTTTAGGGAATTAACTAGTTTGAACCTGGGACCTGTTGTTGGTAAGTAGACGCCAGACCACACATGACATGTAGAATTCAGAAGAGTTCAGTGAGACTAGCGATGATATAACCAAATACTAAATGATCTCAGCGTCAGCTCCACTGCACTCCCTGTAAAAGAATCTTAATACTAACTAAATATAGTGGAAAGGGTTCAAGGCTTTCCTATTTTTAGTTATCTGGTAAAATAACGTCGAAAAAGCGGTTAAGTTTACGATTGGAAATTTTATTCTACTCACAAAACATCTTTTATAAATTGCACTATTGATAAAAGGAAATGTTTTAATACAGGATGGTAAAAACCAACTGCGTTCAACAAAAATGTGAACGAATATTCCCTGAATGGGTTTCCAAGTTCTACAATGGATCGAAGGATGACCTATGCCATATCACATCTATAATCTAGGTTTAAATTAAGTTTCACAAAAGAGAAAACTATCAAAATGGTCTACAGTGACCCTCAATTATCTTTAATTACTTGTCTAACTTGTCGTAAATTACAGTGGCTGATGTGGCTTCTCAATAACTATATAACAGAAAAATCATCGCATTTCAGATCTTTACTTCAAGTGGCAAATGTGAACACCATGAGTTTTAATTAACGATCGACACTAGTATTACGCAAAAAAAAGGGGTGTAACAGATGAGACTTCTGCAGTTCTGAGTGAAGCCTTATGCGCGCAAAAATGCGGCATCGCGTGCGTTCATTACCGTGTCGGTGTTTAGGCAGCGTTAGGGCAGCGACAGGCAGCACAGCTCCTCACCTCGCCACCTCGGAAGCAACTCTCTTCCAACTTCTCCTTACTACAATTTACCGAAGTTGGTTTAAAAAAAACTATCTGGCTATGTTTTCATCTGACCAATCAGGGTCTCAATGTTAACCTTAATCTCCGCCTACAAAGATTCTGTCTATCCAATGAGAAACGTTATACTTTTCGTGGTGGGGCAATGTTTTTAAAGTTTGCAACGTAACAGAGACGCTAAAAAGTCCCAAGCTAAAACCTGCAGCTGGTGTGGTCCTTTTAGCGTTATCGTAAGATCTATACTGTTCTTCTGGAGGGCTCTATCTTTTAACATGGGCTGGGGGGTGGTCCTTGACGTACCTGAGACGCGAAAAAGTGTCACGCTAAAACTTTCTGGTGGTAGTGGTCCTTTTTCTGTTATCGTAACATCTATACTGTTTTTCTGGAGGGCTCTAGCTTTTAACATGGGCTGGGGGGGGGGGGGGGGGGGGTGGTCCTTGACGTAACAGAGACGCGAAACAGTCTAACGCTAAAACGTGCGAGTTGTGTGGCGCTAGTGGTTAGCTGGCGACTTGGGTGTCCAGTCCGTCCCTTATCGTAGTGCCTTCTAGTTTAACACGGTTCTGCTCTCGGCTTCTGTTCTCGTTTCTCCCCTCGGAACTGCGTCGGTCTCATGGTGGGAAGGTGCAACATGCATTTAGGCATTCTTGTGTTAGTCTGTGGTATTCCATTTGCTCACTCGTTACTCGTATTACTTTGGAAGGTGTTGGTTTTGCCTGACACGTTACAAACCCTCTCCTTCAGCGTGAGAATACTATACTACACACGAGCCCTGCGACAAAACCGACGCCTCTGGTTCATTGTCACCGATCATCCTCCGTACAGTGCCGACTTGACCCGATCCGATTTTCATCTGTTTCCAGAACTTAAAGAATACCTCCGAGGACTTCAGTTTGATAATGTTGAAGCGGTGCAAAGACAGGTAAGGTTGTGCCTCCGTCAACGAAGTCAAACAATCTGCAGTAATGGGATCAACAATCTGGTCCTTCCTTGTGGTTTTAGGAAACAGCGGTCATGCGAGACACAGCTGACCCTCTTTGTGCATGATATACAACAGGCTCTAGGTACCGTCACCCAGGTTGATGCCATATTCCTCGACCTTCGAAAGACGCTCGACTCTGTTCCGCACGCTTACGGTCTATCCGATGACATATTCGGTTGGATAGAAACTTTCCTAACAGACAGAGAGCAGTATGTCGTTACGAATGGAGAGACTTCAACAGAAACAAGCGTAACATCAGATGTGCCGCAGGGCAGCGTAATAGGTCCGCTGCTTTTTACGATTTACATAAACGATCTGGTTGATGGTATTGACAGTGGCATTAGACTGTTTGCCGATGATGCTGCAGTCTACAGGAAAGTAGTATCACACGAAAGTTATGAACAAATCAATGAGGATTTGCAGAAAATAAATGCGAGGTGTAATGACTGGCAGTTATCGCTCAATAGTAGTAAGTGTAACGTATTGCGTATAACAAAACGAAAATCCTTATTAATGTAACGAGTACAAAATAAATGCTCAGTCTTTGGAACCGGTAACGTCCGTCAAGTATCTGGGTGTGACTATTCGAAATGATCTCAAATGGAACGATCAGATTACACAAGTAACGGGTAAGGCGAACTCTAAATTGCGGTTTATTGGTAGAATCCTGAAGCGGTGCAGTCCATCAACGAAGAAAATTGCTTACAATACTTTAGTTCGTCCTGTCTTGGAGTAGTGTTCGTCTGTGTTGGACCTTTACCAGTTGAGTCTGATTCAAGAAGTAGGAGAAGGTCCAAAGAAGAGCGGCAAGTTTCGAGACTGGTACATTTAGCCATTGCGAGAGCGTTACGAATCTCAAAGAAAGTTTGGAGTGGGACACACTTGCAGATAGATGACGCACTAAACGGAAGGGGCTTCTCACTAAATTCAAAAATCCGATCTTCGCCGAGGATGTAGAGCATATATTATTACCACCAACTTCCAAATCGTGCTGTGGTCACCATTCAAAGATAGGGAAACAAGAGCTCGTACGGAGGCGTTCAGACAGTCGTTTTTCCCTCACGCGATCCACGTGTGTAACAGAGAGGAGTGGAAATATGACTTTGGCGCGAATAGTTGCCCTCCGCCACACACCGCTTGTTGTTTAGCGGAGTATATATGTAGATATGTAGATGTAGATGAGAAATGTGTTCGTCGCCAAGGCGACTATGCTAGTAAACATATATGTAGACATGAATAATAAAGATATAGAACGTTAATTGTTTTATTTAAAAAGCTTTAAGAATTTTCACAGGCAATTTCAGAGGCATTACATTTCAGCACGCCCTCGTATTCGTAACTTATTCCGTTTACCCTGGTTTCTTACCTTAACAAGTCGCATGTGTTCCAGTAGTGCAGTAACGAATTTCACTTGTGTGGTTTATATGTGGCTGTGGTCTCTCTGTCTATACAGAATAACTGGTATTGCCACTATCTTATACGGCTTCAGTTAGGTTTTGGTCCGCGCTGTTTCCAGTGTTCTTAGAATAGTGCCGCATATTGCCAGGTATCTTCCTAGTTTATTACTTATATCTCCATCGAGTCACACGAGATATCAAGGCCCAAATATTTAAAATCTTAAATCTGTTCTAAAATTGTGTCATAGAAAACAATATTCGCTCTCATTGGGTGTTTGCCCTGCAACGCCACATTACTCATTCCGAGGTAGAAATTTATATTCTTTATAAATCTGATGTAGTAAATAAATAGCTCTTTGATGGGTATCTTCAGTGCTTTGCATAACCAAGTCAGCAGCATATGCTATCACATTTAGTGGTCCTTCCTAAGTTAATTCCAAGTGGTGTCTGATTCATCCATCTGAGTGGGATATCGTCTGTATAAATGTCAAAAAGCATGACGATAATAGGTGCCCTTGTCTAATTGACAACAATATCTCCCGCACTGTAATTACATAAATTGAATCTGAAGGAATTGCAATTATATAAACTTTTATGCAAATTATTATGTGTAATTTTTATATGTGTTTAGCCATTATCTCCCATAGTTCATGCCTGCCTACCTTATCGAAGGCATTCTCTGAATCTACAAACGCCACATAGGTAGGCAAATTTCCTTCTTTTCTCTGTCAGCTATATACACACAATCAGTAAAATTGCGTTATTTGCTATCGCAAATGTAAATAAAAAAGTTGTGTCTTGCAGAGTAGTGTGTTGTTCATAAAATTCGTAAACAGTCACATCCACGTAACACGGATGAATGTAATGTTACAGAATGAGTGTGCGTGGTGTGAGGTGGGGAGCGCCTGCAGAGCGGCGAGTAGGCCGCCCGCGACGCAGAGCAGTGGAAGCGGAACGGCGCGGCTCGGCGCGGCCCGGCGCGGTGCTGCGGGTCGTGGCCCCAAGGCCGCGCACCGCGCACGCGCATACAGTGGCAGCGGCGGCGGCGGCGGCGGCAGGGGCAGCGCTATCTCCGCTCACGCCTCCGCGGAATGAAACCTTCCGCTGGCCGCTTCCTGTGCCGCCGCCTCCGCTCGCAGCTGCTCGCTCGCTTCGTCTGCCCTCCGCTACTAAATGACTACAGCTGTAAAAAGTCGCCCAGGGACATAAGCACAAATAAACGACACACGGAGCTATTTCCGTGTCGGATTTCTGTGCATTCTTAAATTTTCGACGACTTCTTCCGCCGTCTTCGTAGGGAGTTATTTGTAAAACACGTGGAACTTTATTTAAATGGCCGACTTATCTGATAGAAACGACAAGAAGTCGCATCTGTATACTACCAGAGATTATATCGGTTACTATGACGGAAGAATATAGGCAACAGTTGATTTCGCTTATTTCTGTGTAAGCTTTCAGCGTCAAGCTCCCACTTCCAAGCTCCGTTAAGAGTATAGCCACTCTCTTGGTTATTGTTTTTGTTGGACGGTCCCAACGACTTCTTTGATGACGGAATCCCGGTAGGTACGTGCATGGGATAATATTTACATTTAATCAAACGAAATTATATCCCGATAGCTCAGGAAGTTTCAAGACTAAATTAATTTAAATAAATAAATAACAGCTAATACGGTTGTCTTAATGCTTCTGGTATTACACATAGTCTTTCTATATTTGAGTACGACGCACAGAACGTTTATACAACCGCGTGAAATTGTCAGAAAAGTCTTTATTTGGATGTTGTTCAACTTGCATGTCACATTGGTTGAATATCAGTTACATCGTCAAAGCATTGGTCTTTCATGTGAATTGCTACGCTTACCCATTTTGTGGTAATTTCGTATTGATAACACGAAGCCTCGTCACCCATCTCTATTTTTCCAGAAGAAAACTGTCCACATTTTGCATGCCAATCAAGCTGCGTCAAGTGTCCAATTGTCGTGGTTCTTTTTCGATAGTCACTGTGTTCGGGACAAACTTAATATACAATTTTATCTTCTTCAGAACATTCTGGAGCATGTCTTGAACACCTTTTAGAAATATAGCTCCATTGAGATTTTTAAAATAAAAACGGCGACTCTCAACGGCCGTACGTCCACTACTTAACAATATCTGTTCACAACTGTCTGGTCGCATTCGTATCCGTTGTTTACAGTTGTCATTTCAAGCTGCGCTGACGTCCCTTGTACGCGACGTTACTTGTACGCCAGGAATGAAATCAGTCTAAGAACTTTCTGGGCTGATGGCGTGTGCTTATTTATGAGGATATGTTGGGCAATAGCAGTTGTCGAAATGACGATATTTAATGAGGCGTATGTGCACTGTGTAGGGTTCTGAAATCGTTCGTACCGACTGACCAATGCAGCTGCTACCATATTCGAAAGCAATTTTTAGAAATTCCAGGAACACTGAAGCTAAGGATATCTGTTACTGCGCACTCCATATGTTTAATTTTTTTGTCAAAATGAACCTAATACAGTGTCTGCCCAAAATTGCCGTTTTTATTTGTTGTAGCTCCTAAGAAATGAAGGAATGCTATAGGCTGTCTATCATCTGATGATTATCTCTATGTTTTCCTTTCTTAGAGACGGCTAACTTAATATCTCGTTCACCGTAGTCGTTCTTCCAGAACACGTATCTCAGATGCCTTATCTCTGAATCCAGTGCTTCTTGTCACAGATAATCATCACAAGATGAATACACAGTTCAAATTCGTTTATGAGCATACAACAACAAGTTGAAATTGCAGGAATATAGACAGACTATGAGCTCTAGCAGGAATGAAATTGAGGATTAGGAGAAGGAAAGAAAGAGAAACTTAAAAAAAAACACAGGTGATGAAGAAAAAAGTGACGTCAGAAAGAAATGAAAAGTGTAACTGGGAAAACATAGAAGCATTTGCCTCACTGTTACACAGAGAGAAAATTAGACTATACGGTAATTTCGGGGTAAACGCTATGAGTGTGACAGATGGTGTGTAGCCATGTATGGAAGTGAAACATCGTCGATAACTAGTTTGGACAAGAAGAGAATAGAAGCTTTCGAAATGTGGTGCTACAGAAGAATGCTGAAGATTAGATGGGTAGATCACATAACTAATGACGAGGTATTGAATAGAATTGGGGAGAAGAGGAGTTTGTGGCACAACTTGACCAGACGAAGGGATCGGTTAGCAGGACATGTTCTGAGACATCAAGGGATCACCAATTTAGTATTGGAGGGCAGCGTGGAGGGTAAAAATCGTAGAGGGAGACCAAGAGATGAATACACTAAGCAGATTGAGAAGTATGTAGGTTGCAGCAGCTGCTGGGAGATGAAGAAGCTTGCACAGGATAGAGTAGCATGGAGAGCTGCATCAAACCAGTCTCCGGACTGAAGACCACAACAACAACAACAACAACAACATGACAGATGGTAGTGTTTCAGCTTCGTCTTCAGGTAACTGGGTGTTGAACTGCGCGTAGAGTGCAAGGCAGCTTGTTCCAGCGGCGGGCGGTACCAACACGGGAGTGTTTTGGGAGTAGTTTTGTTTTATATTTGGACACATCTGGGATGTTAGAAGGGACAAAATTGTTTATTATTTCAAAAGCGAACGCCATATCAGCAAATACATAATCGCTGATACGCCTTGACAGTAATCTCTGGACGTACTGTGCAGTACATACAATCTTACCGTGTAAGCCTACTACTTTTATGCCTCTGTTATATTCAAAAACTGGGAGGTACTGGGAGATGAAGAAGCTTGCACAGGATAGAGTGGCATGGAGAGCTGCATCAAACCAGTTTCAGGACTGAAGACCACAACAACAACAACATATTCAAAAACCGTACCTGTATCATCATTGGTTTTTAAAGTAGCTTCTGTAATTCATACCCAGCTGCTGTTCAATCTGATTTTCCAAACTCTGCTGGCTCGGTCTCTTTACATATTTTATCCTCAAAATTGCAACAGCTCCTCCTGTTCGACTAGTGTGTGCTGAACACTCCAACTGACAGAAGGGCTCCACCTGTGTACGATTTATACTTCTGTCAGCAAATAATTTAACTATAGCGAATTAATACATACGCCGATGTGGCAGAACGTTATGACCATTGTTTAGTAACGTGCTGAGAAACCTTTGGAACTCAATATAGCAGCGATTCTGAGTGGCATGGACTTTAAAAAGTCCTTGGTAATTCTCTGGAGGTATATTTCAGCGAATGTCCAAGCACGAAAAATCAAGTAAATTGAGGGCCGATAGTTTTTGGGTGTAAATTGCAGCCCAATAGCGCACCAGATGTGTTCCATCGAGTTCAGAACCGGCTAATTTTGTGGCCAAGAGAAAAACGTGAGGTCACTGTCACGCTCCTTGAACCGCTGTAGCATGACTCTGCCCAAATGTCAAGTGCGGACGTCCAACATTTTATCCCCAAAGTGTGATGTCAAGGTCCATTTCCATAAATGCTCACCCTTACAGTAACGTCCGTCTCCAGGCACCAGGTCATAACAACCTTCCCTTTGTCGAAGTCGCTTATGTCAGCGGATTTCCCAATTTCCGGCCCGCATTATAGCTACAATTATTGCCTCCGTTCTGCTCTGTTCTGCTTACACCAGGTGGCATGCAGTCTCGTGATGCACAGTGGCCATAACGTTTTGTCTCATATATTGGAAAAGTCAAAGATATATTTCTGCTAGTAAATCATGTACGTGAAAGCCTATTCAATAACACGAAGAGTGTAACAGATATTACATTATGTATTGCCATATTGTAACGAATTGTATAACAATAAGAACGACAACTTCTTTTTTAAGAATTAGGACGCAGGAAGAGTCTGAGATGATGAACACGGTTCGTGCTTACTTTACTCAGGAATGTGGATGAATATAGAAAACTATATTGTATATATTAATAAATTAATCAGTTTAAGCCCAACTTATCAAAAATAAACAACTAACTGAATTATTGTTTATAACGTAATTCATGTCAATCTAGGTACTTCCCTTACGCACTGAAACTCAATGATGATCTGGGGTTGCAGACGATTACCGTTCATTATCAGGCACAATATTTAATGTGGGCACATCTTCAGATGAGACCTTAGATCTCTTCATGATGCAGAACGTTTCTCTATATACATAGAAATACAATTATTTACATTTAAAGTCGGCATCCAGTTTTTGCACCAAAACTGATCTGCAGTCTATCAGCTTTTTGTAAAGCATTTCTACCGATGTACTCCACTTTAACACAACTGCGTGATTTTCAGGTGCCTCTTATCACATACAACAGCTCCGACCGTCGACTCAATACATCAGCAATGGAGGTACATAGTGGACTCAGGATAGTCTATCCAAGTCTCAAGCCGGTTACCAGAAAAATGAAAACATTTACAACCTGGGCATTGTTTTCTGTTATATTACAAGATGGCTATTGTTCCAGTTGTGACATCATAAAGGTTGTGCTACTGTTACCACTTCAACAGCAGACAATATCACTTACTACGACACACAATGCTAAATAAGGATAGGTATCAGCTGGAAATTATGTGTCAGACCTTGACAATATGTGCAGATATATTACCTGAAAATAAAATTTTCTTCTCTTTATTCTCCATTTTTTCGGAAGTAGTGAGGCCTTCAGAATTGCTTGTGGCTATGTTTTCCCCCTGATTCTCCACTCTCTCTATTGAAACCCTGAAATGGCTATTGGTTCATGCAACCAACTACAGTTTTAATGAGATGTTTGTTTCCTCATTTACCTCTTTCGACAAAAATTTAATGGCACTGCAAACTATCATGAACGCTTCTTTATGAGGAATATTTCTCTTAACCTACGGTGCATGAAGACTGCCGTACCATGTTATGCACTACAGAAAATTGAACGATCGAAGTACGCCGTCACATGCCGCCAAAACTCTGGAAGGAAGGGTGGTGGCTTTCATCGAACAGAACAATAATGCGTTTCTTCACAGATGCCGCGTCATTTCGACCCCAACAACTCGATGAAATCGGGCCGCTTCAAGGTGAAACGACTCCTCTCCCGTAGCGGGGTGAACAGGCCATGAGGCAACATTTTTCGAACATCCAGGCTATCGACATTATGGTTTTCTGCGGCTAACCGTAGAATTGCTTGATCCTTGAGCGCATTATAAGCTCCTATTAATGTTTCTTTCACTGTGAATTTAGAAAGCTTTGGTCTTCCGACACACACAGATCGCCTATCTACGAACTACGCAGGCCACCAGGCAGATTCATGATTTACATATTAACAGTGACTGTCACCATGCTTCGGGGGCCACTTCTCCCGAACGTTTAAGTGTGTTGCTGTTACACACTAACACAAAAAAGCGATGCACTATAAAGAAATTACCCAAATGGGGCGGAAATTGGTAGATGTGATATAAATGCAGAGAAAAACAAATTTTTACAATATCAAAAATGTTGGATGATTCATGTTTTTCAAATTAAGTAACACAGAAACGGCTTGTTGCACCCCTTCCCTTCCGCCAGCAGTTATGCGGCTTGGTATTGATTGATAGAGTTGTTGGATGTCCTGCTGAGGGATATGGTGCCAAACTCTGATCAAGTGGTGCATTAGATCGTCAGACTCCCAAGATGGTTGGACGGCCCTAGCCATAATGCTGCAGACGTTCTCAACTGGGATATATCCGGCGACATTACTGGCGAAGGTAGGGATTGGCAAGCACGCAGACAAGCAGAAGATACTCTCGACGTGTGCAGGGGGGCATTATCGTAAGTTAAAATCTTCCGCCTTGCAAGACCGCGTCATATTTACTTCCAAAATATTTGACGTTTCGACACCGCTGCTGGGGTCTTCTTCAGGATGTCTCGGTGTGCGCTGTTGGGCATTGTCTACGATGGCTTGCCATGAAGGGCAAGTAAATGAGACAGATTTCCGCAGATGATAGGAACCTTCCACCATTCGATTCATGTGTGTATTCGTATTGTATACTGTAGACTTAGCATAATTTGGCATGTAATGTGGCAACTACGTAGCCCAGCCCCTAGACAACGAAACCAGCCAAAACTTTTAATGTTTCAACTCTGAGTCTGAGGGTGCATAGTTGAGAGCCACGACACTTTTTTTTTATGCAGGAACTGGTAGCTCGTCCGGGATTTGTGACCTGCAAAGTGGTAAGTCCTCTGATCTCTGTTATTCAGCGTACTGTGCGAAGTGTGTAAAAATCTTAGCAAGATCAGTAGAGATTTCTGTAGAGTGGGCCTCTCACAAAACACAATGGGAAATGGGTTTCTTTCGGCAAGTTGGTTTCTGGAAACAGTGATATTATGCTTTAATTTTCAGAAATAACACATGCTCTCGATAGTGGTCCTAATCCATCACGTTAAAGACGATTTGTGTGTGGGCTCAGAGTCTAAATAAGTTGAGTGCAGGAATCGGTAGCGGTTATCGTGTTTAACGGACAGTGGTATCGGAGACGGTTGGAACAAGCGGCAACCGGCAAAAGCCACAGTTACACCAGGCGACTTCTCTAGCGGCGGACACAGTTCAACAGAAGTACGATGGCAGCGTCTTCGGGTACTCCAGGGCAGTCTTCAATTTCGAGTTCCACTGCAACCGATGGCATAACTATGGCAGAGGGAACCACATATGTGCCTGCGTAGATAGTGAAATGTTATTCGGCTCTGAAGTTCCAGCTCCACTTATAGATCTCGCGAATATAAAACAGTCACTTACTATGTGTAATTCTGAAAACGGAAATGAGACGGTTAGTCCGAAATCAGAGCGCGAAAGTGTAACTAGTAGGAATACAGGCAAGGGGAATGAATGATGAATGTGGGGGAGATATGATGTCTCAGATAATGCAAATTATCCCAGGATTGGGAAACAATATGAATACAATGGCAAATAATGTCTGTACAATTCGAAAAGATGTGGGTACATTGCGAACAGGTATGATCACATTGAAAATACACTCCAGGAAATTGAAATAAGAACACCGTGAATTCATTGTCCCAGTAAGGGTCCTGCAAAGAAATGAAATGGCACCCCAGGCCATCGCTCCTGGTGTATGGCGGGTGACAGGTTCGTATTCCACTGCTGTCCAAAGCGTCTCTAGACACGTCTTCGGACTGGAATCTCATTGGAGTAGAACTGTCTTCAGTGATGAGACTTACTTCGAACTGAGTACTGATGACCAATGGTGTATCTCTGTAACCAATAAAATGTTATATGGAGTATTTTATTGGAACTAATCAGGCGCGTGATAGGGCCCCTTAAGGAAATGGCAGCAAGAGAGGGGAGGAAAACCAATCTGCACTCTGTGTGCATACCGGGGGGAGTCATTCCAGGTGTGGAAAGGGTCCTTCAAAAATGGTTCAAATGGCTCTGAGCACTATGGGACTTAACATCTGTGGTCATCAGTCCCGGAAATGGTCCTTCCAGATGCCGTGAAGAGTACAGGGTACACCCATCTGCAGATGGTCGCTCATGTCAGCACCAATGATGTGTGTCGCTATGGATGGGAGGAAATAGGAAATCCTCTCTGGCTTTCGGCGGCTATCTGTTTCGGTGAAGACTGCCAGTCTCGCTAGCGGGATGAAAGCAGAGCTCACCATCTGCAGCATCGTCGACAGGTCTGACTGTGGAACTTTGGTACAGAGCCGACTGGAGGGTCTGAATCAGAGGCTGAGACGGTTCTACGACCGTGTGGTCTGCAGATTCCTCGACTTGTGCCATAGGGTGGTGGGGTTTCGGGTTCCGCTGGGTAGGACAGGAGTCCACTACACACAGAAAGCGGCTACACGGGTAGCAGGGGTTGGGTGGCGTGGACTGGGCGGTTTTTTTAGGTTAGATGGTCTCGAGCGAGTACAGAAAGGGCAACAGCCTCAAAGGGTGCGGGGCAAAGTCAGGACATGCGGGGACCAAGCAGCAATCGGTATTGTAATTGTAAACTGTCGAAGCTGCCTTGGTAAAGTACCGGAACTTCAAGCGCTGATAGAAAGCACCGAAGCTGAAATCGTTATAGGTACAGAAAGCTGGCTGAAGCCAGAGATAAATTCTGCCGAAATTTTTACAAAGGCACGGTATTTAGAAAGGATAGATTGCATGCAACCGGTGGTGGCGTGTTTGTCGCTGTTAGTAGTAGTTTATCCTGTAGTGAAGTAGAAGTGGATATTTTCTGTGAATTATTATGGGTGGAGGTTACACTCAACAACCGAGCTAGGTTAATAGTTGCCTCCTTTTACCGACCTCCCGACTCAGCAGCATTAGTGGTAGAACAAGTGAGAGAAAATTTGGAATACATTTCACATAAATTTTCTCAGCATGTTATAGTCTTAGGTGGAGATTTTAATTTATCAGATATAGACTGGGACACAGATGTTTAGGACGGGTGGTAGGGACAGAGCATCGAGTGACATTATACTGAGTGCACTATCCGAAAATTACCTCGAGCAATTAAACAGAGAACCGACTCGTGGAGATAACATCTTGGACCTACTGATAACAAACAGACCCGAACTTTTCGACTCTGTAAGTGCAGAACAGGGAATCAGTGATCATAAGGCCGTTGCAGCATTTTAGAACAGCTTTTTTGCTCGCGTATCATATCGTTTTAGGAAACCCAGAATCTACTCTGTAGGAATTAACATGGATTCCGGAAACAGCAATCGTGTGAGACCCAACTCGCATTATTTGTTCATGAGACCCAGAAAATATTAGATACAGGCCCCCAGGTAGATGCTATTTTCCTTGATTTCCGGAAGGCATTCGATACAGTTCCGCACTGTCGCCTGATAAACAAAGTAAGAGCCTACGGAATATCAGACCAGCTGTGTGGCCGGATAGAAGAGTTTTTAGCAAACAGAACACAGCATGTTGTTATCAATGGAGAGACGTCTACAGACGTTAAGGTAACCTCTGGCGTGCCACAGGGGAGTGTTATGGGACCATTGCTTTTCACAATATATATAAATGACCTAGTAGATGGTGTCGGAAGTTCCATGCGGCTTTTCGCAGATGATGCTGTAGTATACAGAGAAGTTGCAGCATTAGAAAATTATAGCGAAATGCAGGAAGATCTGCAGCGGATAGGCACTTGGTGCAGGGAGTGGCAACTGACCCTTAACATAGATAAATGTAATGTATTGCGAATAGAAAAAAGGATCCTTTATTGTATGATTATATGATAAAGGAACAAACACTCGTAGCAGTTACTTCTGTAAAATATCTGGGAGTATGCGTGCGGAACGATTTGAAGTGGAATGGTCACATAAAATTAATTGTTGGTAAGGCGGGTACCAGGTTGAGATTCATTGGGAGAGTCCTTAGAAAATGTAGTCCATCAACAAAGGAGGTGGCTTACAAAACACTCGTTCGACCTATACTTGAGTATTGCTCATCAGTGTGGGATCCGTACCAGATCGGGTTGACATAGGAGATAGAGAAGATCCAAACAAGAGCGACGCGTTTCGTCACAGGATTATTTGGTAACCGTGAAACCATTACGGAGATGTTTAGCAAACTCAAGTGGCAGACTCTGCAAGAGAGGTGCTCTGCATCGCGGTGTAGCTTGCTCGCCAGGTTTCGAGAGGGTGCGTTTCTGGATGAGGTATTGAATATATTGCTTCCCCCTACTTATCCCTCCCGAGAAGATCACGAATGTAAAATTAGAGAGATACGAGCGCGCACGGAGGCTTTCAGACAGTCGCTCTTCCCGTGAACCATACACCATACGCGACTGGAACAGAAAAGGGAGGTAATGACAGTGGCACGTAAAGTGCCGTCCGCCACACACCGTTGGGTGGCTTGCGGAGTATAAATGTAGATGTAGATGTATCACCTCAAATATTTTTGTTGTTCAGTCTGAACACATTGTATGTTTCCAGTATGCCTACTAAGTATGCCATATGCTGTTGTGCTAAAAATACAAAATAGTAGCAGTTTTATACTAATTCAAGGTGTGTAGGCTTCTGGTGCCAGAGTAAATTAACATAAAAGTTTGCTGGGTATCGAATCGCGATGCCATACCGAGTAAACTTTTATATTAGTTTTATTGTATTGAGATAAGTAATTTAGTACAATGTGCATCATTAAATTCAACCTCCTGTTATCTTCGATATAAACTATACCCTCAGATGTACGGCTCATACATTATGCTCAGACGCTCAAATTATTTGTTATCATTATGTTGTTATCATAACGTTCCTGATTCTTTTATGATTAGTTATTTGAGTCAACAGACATCTGACTGGTTAAAGGGCCTGCCACGAATTCCTCTCTTGTGCCAACCTCTTCATCTCAGAACAGCACTTGCAACCCCATGTCTTTAATTGTTTGTTGAGTATACGAGTATTTCAATAACTATCATCGAGGGAAATGACTCAGTGGTTAGCCCATAGAACTCGCACTCGTGAGAACGAAGGTTCAAATCCCCCTCCGGCCATCTATATTACTCCAGGTAAACTCCGGGACGGTTCCTTTGAAAAGATCGCGGCCGATTTCCTTACCATTCTTATGTAATGCGAGCTTGTGCTCTAATGACCACCCTGTCAACCGGACATTAAGCTCCAGTCTTCCTTCGTTCAAGATCTATCTTCCCCTGCTATTTTTACTTTTTTCAGCTCCCTCTTGTAGCGTGGAAGTTATTCCCTGATGTCTTAATCCGTATTCCGTCACCACGTCATTTCTCTTGTCGTTGTATTACGTGTGATCCATTCTTCCAGGAGTGCTAGTTCTTCAAGGTTCGCAGAAGAGCTTCTGTGAAGTTTGGAAGGTAGGAGACGAGTTACTGACAGAACTGAAGTTGTGAGGAGGGGCCGTGAGTTGTGCTTGCGTAGCTCAGATGATAGAGCACTTGCCTGCGAAAGGCAGAGGTCCCGAGTTCGAGTCTCCGTTCGACACACAGTTTTAATCTGCCAGGAAGTTTCATATCAGCGCACACTCCACTGCAGAGTGAAAATCTCTTTTGAGTAAGTTCCTTTCTTCACTAATCCTGTAGAGAACTTTTCTTTCCTTATCACACCACCTAGTTTTCAAGATCTTTTTATAGCACCAAATGCGAAATACTTCGATTTTCCTTTTTCCAATTTTCACGTAGCCCATTATTCAATCCATGCAACACAGTGCTCCAAATTATCAGAAATTTCTTCCTCAAGGCCGATGTTTGATACCAGTAGACGTCTATTGGAGGAGGAGGAGATTAGTGTTTAACGTCCCGTCGACAACGAGGTCATTAGAGACGCAGCGCAAACTCGGGTGAGGGAAGGATGGGGAAGGAAATCGGCCGTGCCCTTTCAGAGGAACCATCCCGGCATTTGCCTGAAGCGATTTAGGGAAATCACGGAAAACCTAAATTAGGATGGCCGGAGACGGGATTGAACCGTCGTCCTCCCGAATGCGAGTCCAGCTTCTATTGGACAGTAATCTCCTATTTGCCTGTGCTAGTCTGCTGTTTATGTCCATGTTTCGTCTGTCACGTGTTTTTTTTCTTCAAGAAATTTTTTATTTAACCCACTTCGTGATCACCAGTTTTGATATTACGTTTATCGCTAATCTTATATCTGCTACTCCTCATTACTTTCGTTTGTTTCTTTGATTTACTCTCAATTTATAGTGTGTTCTCATTAGCTGTTAATTCCATTGAGCGGGTCCTGGAATTGTTTCTCACTTTCATTTACGAGAGCAATGACACCAGGTAAATTTGTCATTGATATCCTTGTAGCTTCAATTTTAAACCCAGTCCTGAATCTACATTTTATTTCCGTCACTGCTTCTTTGAGATACAGATTGAATGGGGGGGCACAAAAGACTGCTCTCTGTCTTAAACTTTGTTTAAGCGGAGCACGTCATTATTGATCTCCCATTCTTATTGCGTCCTTTTTGTTCTTGTGTCATTTTACATTCTCGAACGCTTTTTGTAGCCCGACTAATCATGTGAACGTGGTTTGACTTTTCTTCGGTCTTTCTTTCATTATCAAGCGCTACATTAGAACTGGCTCTCTCAAGCCCTTGCCTTTCCTAAAGCCAAAGTGATCGTCATGTGACAGAAATTCAGTTTTGTTTTCCGTTCTTCTGATTATTATTGTTGTCAGAAACTTGGATGCAAGACCTATTAAGCTGATGGTGCTATAATTCGCACACGCATTTGCACTTGCTATGTTCGGGATTGTGTGAACGACATTTCTGAAATATATCTCAAGAATCATGGAGTGTACATACCAACATGAATAGTCATTTGGTTGCCACTTTCCCCGTGATTCCCCCAATGAGTTTAGAAATTACGAAAAATGTTATCTGTCCTTTATAGAGAGCACTCTAAATGCCTATACTTTTAATTTCACTGATAGCTATTTTGACTTTTCTATATGGTGAAATAGTCCTTCCGATGGTCATATACTTTTCGATTTCTTCATATTTTTCCTACAGCCATTCCGCTTTAGCTTTTTCATTTTTTTAATTGTGCTCATGTATTGCTGTTTTTCCCTGTCGGCGGAGTCCAGGTTCAGCCAATAGGAAGTCAGGTTGCGTCCTTGCATTTTTCGTGTCTCCTTCGCACACCGATACGTCAGCAACATGGTATGTTATTCATATTTGTCTTTTAAGTGCAATACTCCTTTCTATGAAATATTTATCGCCTTTGCCAAAGCGACATTAACATTACCCGCCACCGCATACGCCAAAGACATGGCGTATAAGTGCAGCGTGTTCTGTTTTGGTAAATATGGTAAAGAGGTGCGGTAGACATCAGAAATTCGGGGAACTTCCCTGGTAGAGATTCATACCAGGTGGTGTCGCCCTTGCATTTTCCGTGTGTCTTCCATACAGCGATACGTCAGCAAGGAGATATGTTATTCATATTTGTCTTTTAAGTGCATCACAGCTTCCTATGAAATATTTATCACCTTTGCCAACGCGACATTAACATTACCCGCCGCCGCATACATCGAAGACATGGCGTATAAGTGCAGCGTGTTCTGTTTTGGTAAATATGGTAAAGAGGAGCGATAGATATCAGAAATTCAGGAGAACCTCCCTAGTAGAGACTCATAAATTACGAGGCGAATGTTCTGGAAGGCCGCGGCGCTAGATTATCGTATCCGGTTTCGAGGAGGCTCCGCGGGCTTTTTGTTGCTCCTCTGCCACGCTACCGATACGGGCGGAGCCGACTGCTGTGAATTAAAAGCCTCTCTTGAACCGAGAGCGCCTATCTGCGCGCCGCGGACCTCGGCTCACCTCACCTCACATCACCTCTACGAGTGTGCCTCCTGAAACCGGTCCCGTATCAAATCCTGGGGCGTGTGGCGGCCCGACAACACGCCCTACGCGTATGCACAGTCCGAAACAGTCACAATATTCCCGCTCATTTTTGTTATACGATGCGACAGCAGCGCCCCAAGCGGACAGAAAGCTACACTTCTGAACACATCTGATGAGTGTGAATAAAACCACTTATACTGATTGTTCAATAGTTTTCAAACATTATCGTCTGAGGTGACAAATGTCATGGGGCAGCGATATGCACATATACAGAGGGTAGCAGTGTCGCGTGCACAAGGTATATAAACGGGCGGTTCATTGGCGGAGCTACGTTTGCGCTCAAGGTGATACATGGAAGAGGTGTCCGACGTGACTATGGTCGCACGACGGGAATTAACAGACACTGAATGCGGAATGGTGGGTGGATCTAGACACGTGGGACATTCTGTTTCGTTTATCGTTAGGAAATTCAGTATTCCGAGATCAACAGTGTCATTAGTGTGCCGGGAACAGCAAATTTCAGGCGTTACCACGGACAACTCAGTGGCCGACGGGCTTCACTTTAACGACCAAGAGCAGCGGCATTCGCATAGAGATGTCAGTGCTGGAGGGCAAGCAACACTGCGTGAAATAACCGCAGAAATCAAAGTGGCACGTATGACGAACGTAAGGCAGAGCGCCGAAATGAACAATGGCGGCAGATGACGGATACGAGTGCCTTTGCTACCGGCACGCGTCGCCTGCAGTGCCTCTCCTGCGCTCGTGACCCTGTCGGTTGGACCGTAGACTATGGAAAACAGTGACCTGGTCAGGTGAGTCCCGATTTCAGCTGATAACAGCCCAAGAAAGCGTTCGAGTGTGGCGCAGACCCCACGAAGATATAGAACAAAGTCGTCTACGAGGAACTTTGCAAGCTGGTGGTGGCTCCATAATGGTGTGGACCGTGTTTACATGGAATGTACTGGATCTTCTAGTCCAGCTGAACTTTTCACTGACTCTAGATGGTTATATTCGTCTACTTGGAGATCATTTGCAGCCATTCATGGACTTCATGTTTCCAAAACTTCCACTAGGCCACAATTGCTCACGACTGGTTTGAAGGAAGTTCTGGACAATTCGAGCGAATAATTTGGCCACCCGCATCGCCCAGCACGAATACCATAGAAAATTTATGGGACATAATCGAGAGCTCAACTCGTGTACAAAATCCTGCACCAGCACCACTTTCGCAATAATGGACTGTTACAGAGGTAGCATGGCTGTAGGGAACTTCCAACGATTTTTTAAGTCCATGCCACGTCGAGCTGTTGCATTACACCGGGAAAAAGAAGGTCCCACTCGACTTTAGGAGGTATCCCATGACCTTTGTCCCTCAGTGTTTATTACGTTGAAGTCGATGCGTTGTACCACGCTGAAAGACGATTCACGCTATCGGATTATTATCTTCCCAGAGACGAAAAACTTTGTAACCCTCTCTCTCCTCCTAAGTTTGCCGAGTTGCTGCAGGTCCGACACGGTGTTCGAAAGTATCCCTTGATTTTTGTCATTTCAGTGTTGTTTCCTAAGGACCCTGGGAAATATGAAACGCCACAATACAGGACATGTGCTTTAAAGTTCTCTTGCAAGGACAGACGTTTACTGAAAAATGTCGTTTTCTTTTAAGAACAAAAAAATTTCTAGTAAACAACGGAAGACCTGATCGTTTGCAGAAAGACGTAGCCTATCCACTTACACTTTCTATCAAATCAGTGAATGTGGAACTTAGGAAACTTGTGTGGAATGCAATACCTACATTGTTTAAGGTGCCAGATAAGCCACCAAAACTGTAGCCGAAAGCAAAACCACACAGACATGACAATAAAACGTAAAAATCAGTTAAACCTCTTTCCCAACACAGAAGCAAGGATTTCCACAATTGTTGCTACATTTCAGCCACAAAATCTCTTCAACAGACCCCACTTTTTAAGCAAAAATAATTTCATTTACAAAAGTCGAAATTCGAGTGACGGGTAAGAATGTGCGAATCATCACACTCCATACAAACCTGTTAGCCGTCAAGGCAAATGACCATCATAGCAAGAGCAGACAGCAACAGAAATATGTAATTCTCATGCATGAAATATGAAGATATATTCTTTTGCTTTCAGCGGAGTAAGCTGCAGTTACACATATATTCGAAAGTATTTATTCAGGAATAAGATGTGTCATTTTAATCAGTCTGTGAGTTTAGGCTGTTGTAACATGTATTTCGCGATTATTCGTACGATTTGATAAATTTTTGACGCTTGGAACCCAGAAATATATTAACTATTCTGCTAATTAACTTAAAATATAATTAAAAAGAAACATTAATCTTGCGGCTAACAACCTCGCCTCTAATGGCATTAGTGTCGGGAGAACATAGTTACCTCGGCACTGGTCCAAGTCTTCCAATCCAACAATTGCGCGAAACCACTATCTAACTTTTCTGTGGTATCAACTGCAAGGTATGGTGGGGCAGCGTCTTGCTGAACCATAAGCGTTGCCTAATTTTAAAGGTAGACGTCCTCAAATATCGCCAATAGTATTTTTCCGAGAAAGATATTGTAATTTTATCCACCGAGCGTTTTAGGCAAAAGATACGGCCCAGTCAGATGGATGTTAACAATACCAGCCCACATATTTGTGATAAATTTCTGTAGATGGTGGAACGCAAGAGTTGCCTTGGGATTTTCTAATCCCGAGACATCGGTGTTGTAATTGTTGAACATTCCTTCCCTAGTACAGGCAGCCTCGATGGTAAACAAAACACACATTTGGAAGCGAGGGATGTTTACAATTTGTTGTAAGTACCATTCGTAGAATGCCACAAGCTGGGGAAAACCATCAGATGGTAGATCTTGTACTTTCTGATGGTTGGCTGGATGTATTTCTGTGTCGTGCAAGAGGTTACATATATTGCCGTTGGAGGCATTTAGTCCATTGGCTAAGAATCGTGTGCTGATGACGGGATTGCCCTCAGTTCGCTGTAACGCAACTCCCTCAAACGGAGCCATTCGCACAGTGCAGGTTTTTCCCATTTCCCATCGGTCTAGTCTATAGCATTCTATTTCGCGGATACGACCATCAAGCCTTTGAAATGTGACTTGATTTGATAACCTCTTTGCTGAGTATCGTTCTGCTTACAGGCACCTTGCTGCTCTTATGTTACATCGTGTCTCCCCTAAAGGAGATGTGTGTCGGGAGATTAACTAGCCACCGAGAACATGTGAGCATCAAAAGAAACATTCATGTAAAAGCAGCACAAAATAAGTAATAATATATGTTAACCTAGACACTGCTGGCGATAGCGAAAACTGGCACTCTCTATTTGTAACATGTAATTACGCTGTAAACCATATTTCAATGACAACGTATTGCATACGAAGCAGTCAAAAGAGCTGTAAAAATTCATCTAAGGGAAATCCAGTATCAAACCCTTCAAGGACGTTTGTATTATATGACAAAAGTGTTTCTTTTTATCTGCTCTAATAAATCTACTCATTTCTACTCTTAGTTCCTTTACACCCTGTGTAGCTCTGTTTGGCTGAACCATTACTTTTACGGGCTCAGACTAAGAATCCTCCGTTAGTGTCCTGCAATTGTATGAAGCTCCTAACTCGAAAGCTGAACTCAAAACTGTAATTCCATAGGTTAAACTACTGTTCTAGCTTGTAGGGGACTATTATGAATCTTCGTTTTAAAATTGCAAACGCACGTGTTGAAAGCACCCGTTTCTCTTCATTACAAGTACAAGCACTACGCCTCCTTGTATTACCGAACCTTCAGAATATAAAGCAGTAATTCAAAAAAGAGCTAGCTCTGTGCAGCCAAGAAACTTAGACCAGCTCGAATACAAATCGACGACAGGCTTTATTACAGTCTGAAGTTAATTTTTATTCTTTAAAAACAGCTTGTGACTATGGAGGTTGCCTCATCGTGATCTGTACCTAGTCTTCTTGACCTCTGTCGCTACCACATCAGTTTTGCGGATACTTAGTTTCCCCCGTTAGCTGTGCCGGGTGACGGCTCTGATGCACTTCGTCACCCAATAATACGAACATAACGTAACTCCTCCACAGGCCTTGGCGGGCCCGTCACTACAGACAGACTGCCGTGTCGTCCTCCGCCAACGGCGTCATTGGGTGCGGTATAGAGGAGCGTGGGGTCACCACATCACTCACCTGGTCGCTGCCAGTTTCGTGACCTGCAGTGCTACTGCTCGCTCAAGTAGCTCCTGAATGTCCGCCTCATTAACTGCGGGATCAGCGTGAGTGGATATCGACCGAAAGGGCTGTGGTTCGATTTTCGGCTGTGTCGGGAACTTTCTCCGTACGGGGACTGGGTGTTGTGTTGTCATCATCATCTTTTCATCATCACCAACCTGCAGACCGCCTAAATGGTGTCAACTGAAAAGACTTACACCCGGCGGCGAGTCGCCGCACGACAGAGAGAGAGAGCTCCTCAGTTGGCATCCCGAGCCTGAGTTCTCCCCGTTCCAGTTTTCCCACCAAGGAAAACTCCCTGGTAGTACCGGGAATCGAACCCGTGACCCTGCATGGCAGTCAGCCACGCTGACTACTCAGCTCCAGAGGCGGACTCAATAACATAAACATCTTTAATTTGAAACATAAAAGGAACTTCTCCATTATATCCCCTTTTCCTATTACTCACCAACACATCCTGATTTTTACACCCTCTTTATTAAAATTTTTTATTTTAGGACGCATAAAAGAAGCAGATATAACTGCACAGTTTCAACATGTAAGGTGGCATACTTTCTGCATATCTTCGGAGGATCATACCTCTTTTCAAACCATCGAGAGGTTCAAGGAAAACTGGAAACATATAGTGTGTTTCAGACTAAACAATAAATACTTTTTGGATGCGATAGTGAAGATCAATTCCAATAAAATACTCCATATAATATTTGCTCAATTTTTAATGGTTATAAAGATACACCATTGGTCATCAGGGCTCAGTTCAAAGTGAGTCTCATCACTGAAGACATTTCTACTCCAATGAGATTCCAGTCCGAAGACGTGTCTAGAGACACTTTGGACAGCAGTAGAATACCAACATGTCACAAGCCACACACCACGAGCGACGGCCTGTTGTGCCATTTCTTTTCTTTGTAGGACCCTTTGTTATCATCCTCGGCAACCTTACATCTCAGCGGTATGTCGATGATAATCTGTCTCATTTTCTTGCCCTTCATGGCAAGCCAACGTAGACAATGCCCAACAGCGCACACCGAGACATCCTGAAGAAGATCCCAGCATCGGCGTCGAAACGTCAAATACACTCCTGGAAATGGAAAAAGAACACATTGACTCCGGTGTGTCAGACCCACCATACTTGCTCCGGACACTGCGAGAGGGCTGTACAAGCAATGATCACACGCACGGCACACCGGACACACCAGGAACCGCGGTGTTGGCCGTCGAATGGCGCTAGCTGCGCAGCATTTGTGCACCGCCGCCGTCAGTGTCAGCCAGTTTGTCGTGGCATACCAAGCTCCATCGCAGTCTTTAACACTGGTAGCATGCCGCGACAGCGTGGACGTGAACCGTATGTGCAGTTGACGGACTTTGAGCGAGGGCGTATAGTGGGCATGCGGGAGGCCTGGTGGACGTACCGCCGAATTGCTCAACACGTGGGACGTGAGGGCTCCACAATACATCGATGTTGTCGCCAGTGGTCGGCGGAAGGTGCACGTGCCCGTCAACCTGGGACCGGACCGCAGCGACGCACGGATGCACGCCAAGACCGTAGGATCCTACGCAGTGCCGTAGGGGACCGCACCGCCACTTCCCAGCAAATTAGGGACACTGTTGCTCCTGGGGTATCGGCGAGGACCATTCGCAACCGTCTCCATGAAGCTGGGCTACGGTCCCGCACACCGTTAGGCCGTCTTCCGCTCAAGCCCCAACATCGTGCAGCCCGCCTCCAGTGGTGTCGCGACAGGCGTGAATGGAGGGACGAATGGAGACGTGTCGTCTTCAGCGATGAAAGTCGCTTCTGCCTTGGTGCCAATGATGGTCGTATGCGTGTTTGGCATAAAGATGTCAGTGATAACGATAGAATGTCAGCACAGTGATACGTCGACGGTATTCTGTGCCTCGTTTCCTTGCTCTTCATGGCGAGCGACCCTGGGCTCACATATCAGCAGTATAATGCCCGCTCGAATACGGCTACACTTCCTGTTACTTGTCCTCGTGCTTGGCAAAGCCTACCTTGGCCAGCGACGTCGTCGGATCTCTCCCCAGTTGAGAACGTTTGGAGTATTCTGGGCAGGTCCTAACTTGGGATTTTGGAGGTGTAACGCGACAATTGGACAGAATGTGGTGCGAGAGCCCTCGGGAGGAGATCCAATAACTCTAGCAATCAATTCCAAGGCGAATTACATCTTGCGTAAGGGCCAGAGATGGATCAACGCGTTTTTGATTTGCTGAGTTTCTGAAGCTCTTTCTCTTGAATAAATCGTCCAGTTTTTCAGCAGTTGTAACCCTTTTTTTGCCCTGTACATGTACATCAGATCTACCGATTTCCGCCCCCCCCCCCCCTCCCTGGCCCTCTCCCCCACCACAATCCGGATAACTACTTCATAGTGCGTCCTTTTTTCCCCTCAGAGTGTATTATTAGGCAGGTGGGAGTAAAGCATTGGCACGTCAGTGTAACTATGAATCAGAGCCACAATGTAGACTTTGGAGCTCTAGCGGTGTTTTAAAGTGCTCCTACTGCCACTGGATCGCTTCGCTAGAGACTCACTTTTTTTTGTCATCAGTCTACTGACTGGTTTGATGCAGCTCGCCACGAATTCCTTTCCTGTGCCAACCTCTTCATCTCAGAGTAGCACTTGCAACCTACGTCCTCAATTATTTGCTTGACGTATTCCAATCTCTGTCTTCCTCTACAGTTTTTGCCCTCTACAGCTCCCTCTAGTACCATGGAAGTCATTCCCTCATATCTTAGCAGATTTCCTATCGTCCTATCCCTTCTCCTTATCAGTGTTTTCCACATATTCCTTTCCTCTACGATTCTCCGTAGACCCTCCTCATTCCTTATCTTATCAGTCCACATAATTTTCAACATTCGTCTATAGCACCACATCTCAAATGCTTCGACTCTCTTCTGTTCCGGTTTTCCCACAGTCCATGTTTCACTACCATACAATGCTGTACTCCAGACGTACATCCTCAGAAATTTCTTCCTCAAATTAAGGCCGGTATTTGATATTAGTAGACTTGTCTTGGCCAGAAATGCCTTTTTTGCCATAGCGAGTCTGCTTTTGATGTCCTCCTTGCTCCGTCCGTCATTGGTTATTTTACTGCCTAGGTAGCAGAATTCTTTAACTTCATTGGCTTCGTGACCATCAATCCTGATGTTAAGTTTCTCGCTGTTCTCATTTCTACTACTTCTCATTACCTTCGTCTTTCTCCGATTTACTCTCAAACCATACTGTGTACTTATTAGACTGTTCATTCCGTTCAGCAGATCATTTCATTCTTCTTCACTTTCACTCAGGATAGCAATGTCATCAGCGAATCGTATCATTGATATCCTTTCACCTTGTATTTTAATTCCACTCCTGAGCCTTTCTTTTATTTCCATCATTGCTTCCTCGATGTACAGATTGAAGAGTAGGGGCGAAAGGCTACAGCCTTGTCTTACACCCTTCTTAATACGAGCACTTCGTTCTTGATCGTCCACTCTTATTATTCCCTCTTGGTTGTTGTACACATTGTACTGTATATGACCCGTCTCTCCCTATAGCTTACCCCTACTTTTTTCAGAGAAAGTCAGATGAAAACGAGACCGATCGGAAAAAGTATTTAAAGTGTTTATTATTTCAAAAGTAATATCTGTAAGTGTTAGTACATTTGCCGTACTGTGAGAGAAGACGGTCAACGCTTTCATATAAAAACGCTTGCAGTTGCCTACGGAACCATGACCGTAACTAGAAGCGAACCTCTTCGTCGGAAGTAAACCTACGACCGCGAATGTCTTCCTCCAGGTCTCCAAAAATATCAAAATTGCATGGGGAGAGTTCGGAACTGTATGGATGATGTGTAAGGGCTTTACAGTGAAGCTTTTCCAGCGTACTTGAAACAATCTTGGCAACATGTGGGCCCGCACAATGAGATGCACGCCTGGATACAGTCATGGTTTTTTAACCATGGCAGACTTTTTGTATGAAGGCATTCGCGGTCTTGTCTTGCAGTGAGATACATTTATTAACTCTTATACGGCTTACTTTTGAATTAATAAACAGTTTCCTTACTTTGAGCCATCTGCCTAGTTTTCATTTCACTGCCCCTTGTATTACGGCCTACGACGGTTGCGAATGGGGTAGCCAGTTGTCGCCAAACCGTGACTTTGCGAATCACATGGGACTCCGGGGCCCCTTGAGTGTGGATCTTCCACGAAATACCGCCTCCGGGCGCTAGGAACCTCCTCGTGCTGCTGTAACAGAATTAAATACTTCTGTCTTTAATAATAACATTGGCAACTTGAAACAGAGTTGCTGGGTTTAAAAAACAAATATATTTGAACGTCTTAGTGCTGATACGTAAATATTAGAGAAAACTGTGAACTTATGTTAAAGAGCAAGTGGTCTGCTTTGAAAGATTTACAGAAGCAACATTTTTAAATCTGGAATAGGATTCCTGACTCATGTGGGCAATAGAAAAAAAATTAATATTTGCTGCCTTGCCTTAATCTTGTCTACTTATTCACCCAAAAAAATTGTTTTCAAGTACAAATCTTACTAAGGGCAAACCGAGAAGTCGTCTTATTGATGAGAACCTGGAAGTTGAAATGAAATGTGCATGTGGATAGGGACTCCCGTCAGTTATACCGGAAGCCTGGTGCAAGTGTTTTTAGTCGACATCACTTCGGCGACTTGCGTGTCGATGAGGAGGACAACACAACCCAGTTCTCGAGTGGAGGAAGTCTCCGACCCGGTCGGGAATCGAACAGTGCCCCTCGCGTGGCATCTGACGCACGAATCATTTGGCTGAGGAGACAGACGTGCCTAAATCTGAAAACAACATACACACTTGACTTACCCCAACTCTCGGAGAAGATCCCACGCCATTGCTCACATTATTTTTGTCAATCATTGTCATGACTTAATTTTATGGATACGTTACAATTTAACTATCGATAAATAAAACTGTTAATGAGCGTGAACCAAGTTTCGATCAACGAACCTATAACTCAACTAAGACATAAATTTTTTTCTTAAAATTTGTTAATTTAGGGACTTTTGTGAAGATGGCGAAATTATGAATATTGAGAAAGGTATGCTGAGATTGTTTGGACATATGCAGAGGACGAACGAAAGGGGACATACGAAACAGCGATACAAGACGAGTGTGGATGGGAAAGTTGGACATCAGGTAACATACCTCAATCAGATTGAGGGCGTTTTTTTTTTTTTTTTTAGCAAAGACCAGCTTTGGAGTATCCTAATTAAGCAAATAACAATGTACCCAACCACACAGTTTTAAAAATTTGGCTCTCAAAAGAAATTTCATTCGTTGTACTGTTGATATTTGGCTTTGTTGATTAACGAATTTGCCGACTACTGGGGTAGGCTACCTCTAAAGGACCTGCCTTTTTTAGTTGCATATACTGTTTGTTCGTTCCCTCTTCAGTCCAGCTGGACAGCTGGTCTGAAGTTCCTTATAGAACAAGACAGGGGAGAAGAGATAGTGGTACAAGAAGCACACTCCGCCACGCACCGCAAGGTTGTTTGTGTAGTTAAATGTAGATGTAGATAACATATCTGTGAGACACAGTCCGAAAGTGATGAACAGGTCACGCGCTTATTGTCAGCACATCTCGAATATTACGTTTAGAGAGTAGAGGCTGCGGCGTCGCTGCAGAAAGGAGCGTCTGGGTGCTCAATGCAAATAGGGTGGCGCTGCCGCTCGCATTCTACAGCTTACAGCTCGATTCTGTATGCAGGCATAAACATACGGCTGCTAAGCCGGCGGCGGGAGCCCTCATGAATAACGCCCTGGTTCGGTTGACTGGCGGGCCGGCCGCGCGACCGGCGAAAGCGCGTGCAGTCTTTATTCCCGCCGAGCACTGCAGGGCTTCCTCGAGAAGGGCTTAACCCTTTGCAGTCACCGGAGTCGTGCTGTTGCCTAACATTTCTTTTTCCGGCACCGCCGCCGGCTAAGCCCGAGAGCTGGTTCCGCACCGCGACCCGTGCGGAAGCTTTGGGAGAGGCCTATTGTGACCTCGAGGGCTGTGCGCTCTCCACGTCTGTGAGAACACACAGCCGTTCGTCTTCTTTATTCCTCCCGCCGTTGTCTATGACATTCATTGCACCGTAAACGATTCAAAAAGTATATACTGCGTGTCTCCGAGATCTAGGGATCGGGGGGGGGGGGGGGGGGGGTGTCCATAACGACCCGGAAAGGAGTGAGGGGCAGAATGGGAAGGAAGGAACAAAAGAAGGCACTTGTCCTCACCTGGAAACTGTTGCGCAAAGATTTAATATCTAGCACTGTTAACGAAAAAAAAACTGTCGCTCCAACGATCCCACGCAACTTAAGTTTGTTTGCTTGTCACATTCTTGCCGGGAAATTATGTTTCCCTTGGTGGCTTCAGCGATGTTCTGGGTGAACTTAAGCGTATCTAAAATGAAACGTTAGTTGTGGCCCCAGGTGCTCCGTCTCACTAACTGTCTCGTCTATCTACAACTCCATACGTACTCCGAAAATTACGATACGGTGCAAGGTGGACGGTACATTGTGCCACTGTTAGCGCGGCGTAAACGGCTGTCTTTATGCTTCTGTACCTGATTTACTTTGCCTTTGATGTCCTTTCGCGGGATGTATGTTGATGGCGCTAGGGTTGTTCAGCAACCTCTTGCGAATGTCGTTTCACTAAATTTTCTCAAAAGCGTTTCGCGAAAAGAACGATGACTCACATTTCAGTTCACGGCTATACTTGGGTATTTACCGAACCTAACGATAAGAAATCCAGCACCACGCCTCTGAAATACTTCGACGTCTTCCTTCAATCCGACTTCGTGCAGATCCCAAACACTCGAGCAGTACTCCAGATTTGGTCACACAAATGTCCTATACACAGTCTCCTTTATAAAAAAGAAAAAAATTGTATAAATAAAAAACTCTATTAATATAGCATTTTTTTAAACAGGCTAAAAGGTATCTAATATTTTCTCATAGCCTCATTCAGATTCCTAACACCACACAGAGAGTCTGGAAAATTCGTGCTTGTGATTTTTTAATAGCCAGGAGTACATGTAAAATTTAAAACGAAAAAAGGGGGGGGGGGGGTGCTTACAATAGATCACTGTTGGACGAAATGTTCTCCTAAGTCGTTAACAGCTTTATTGCGCTGTGAAGTGATTTTTGTCAGTGACAGTTATCCTCCGCGGTCCTTGCTGTTAGCTAAGGTGCGCTCCCCAAGTTTTACATTTTAAATTTTGTGAGTATTGTGACAGCTATTAAAAATATACAAGCACAGATTTTCAGGAGTCTCTGTGTGGTATTGGAAATCTGTTTGGGGTCGGAGAAATTGTCTTATACCTTTTAGTCCCTTTTGGAAAAGGGTTATACTAAAAAAAATTCTTTTTAATAATTAATTTTGGATTTTTAGTCCTCAGTGTGTCAAATGTTTCAATTAATTTCAGACATTTTGATCAAATTACAACAGACACAAGCTGTAAATTTCAGGTTCATTTCAATTTCTCTATCACTAAATCAACCAATGGATTCCTCATATTTATGTGTAATTCGCGAAAAGGATGCGAAGATAAAAATTAGAGAGAATCGAGCTTACACTGGTCTTACCAGCAATAGTTTCTACAGCGAAACATTCACGACTGTCCCAGTAACACGTAGAAATGGAAGTGAGATACAAAAAACAGACAAAGAAGCGAATTAATATTGCATAGTCATCTAGTAATGAGCTATTCTGAAAGCTTTGTGTCTCTAGTTCATCGGAAAGCTATTTTGAATTCAGCTGCAAAATTTTTAGCGAAAAGACAGAAGAACGAAGTACCGTCCGCCACACGCCAGACCCGTTGTCATCCAGTTGTGAGCTACACTGAAAGTCTCAGCTCTCTAGCTCACCGGAAATTTAGTTAAAAATCAATTGTAAAATTTACGCCGAACAGACAAGAAAAGACCTAATAAGAACGTGTTAAAAAAAAGAGGAAGGAAGATCAGCGTTTAACGTCACAGAGTGAAAGCACGAGTAGGAATATGGAAGGATGAGAAAGGAAATCGGCAACGACATTTTCAAAGGAACCGTCGCGGCAATTCTCTGGAGCAGTTTAGGGAAATAACGGAAAACTTAAGTGTCGATGGCTGAACGGGGATTTGAATCGTCGTCCTCCCGAAGTCTCCTTTATAGATGAGCTACATTTTCCTAAAATTCATCCACGAAACTGACCATTCGCCTTCCCTACAACCGACCGTATGCGCTCGTTCCATTACATACGCCTTGCAATGTTTCGCCTAGACATTCGATCACCATGAATGTGTCAAGCAGCCAACAACTAATATTGTATTCCTATATTGCAAGATTACTTTTCCTACTCATCTGCGTTAGCTTATGTTTTCATACATCTAGATCAACCTGATATTCATCAGTCCGCAGCTCGTGGTCTTGCGGTAGCTTTCTCGATTCCGGAGCATAGGGTCCCGTGTTCGATTCCGGGCGGGGTTAGGGATTATTCCTGCCTCGACATGACTGGATGTTGGTGTGTCGTGTGAATAATCATCATTCATTCCCATTACGCTCGGAGGAAGGCAATGGCAAACCACCTCCACTAGGACCTTGCCTAGTACGGCGGTGCGGGTCTCTCGTGTCATCCCCTACGCTCCCCGGAGTACGGCACCTCATCGTCGTCGATATTCATCAGACCAAATAGCAATTCTGTCGAAGTCGCCCCTTATCCTCTTTCAGTCACTCAATGACGGCGCTGTGGCGCACACTGCAACATCATTACCATACAGGTGAAGACTGCTGCTCACCGCATTCGTCATATCTTTTATGTATCTTACACTTCCCCGAAGCACTCCTGACGATATCTTTGTCTCCGATGAACAATCGACGTTAAATACAACGCTCTGGAATCTATTTCATTGATTACCTATTTCTAGTAGTCTAGCATTGTTGCTACGGGGAAATCTGTGGTTTCAGAGTTGCAACCATATCAGGACTAATACCTCACTTTAATTTTCACGCCACTGCAAAGAGGAGTGAAGTAGAAATAAGTATCAGCGCTGTCGAGAAACGGCTGAAATCGGTAGAGCTGAGGAAACCACCAGCGTACGATTGAATCTCTATGAGATTCTATACTGAATTTGTGGCTGAGCTAGGCTTTCTTTTAACTATAATAAACCGTAGATACCTCGTACAAAAATGGTGCTCAGTAGTTGGAAAAAAAAAGAACAAGTGACACCCGACTAGAAGAGGAGTAGCACAAGTGATTAACAAAACACATGTCTAACATCTTTGACATCCATTTGTTGTAGAATCTCTGAACATATTCTGAACTCGCATGTAACGAGGTATCTCGAACAGAATGACTTCTCCACGCCAACCAGCGTGGATTACGTAAACATCTATCATGTGAAACAAATTTATACTTTTCTTACAATACATCCTAAAAACCATAGATCAAGGCCATTAGGAAGACGCAGTATTTCCCGATTTCCGAGAAGCATTTGACTCGAGATCACACCTACGCTTATTATCAAAACCATGACCGCATGGAGTATCAAGCAAAGTTTGTGATTGGATCGACGATATCTGCGTAGGGAGGACGCAGCACCTTATCTTAGATGAAGCGTCATCGACAGAGGTGCATATTGCTACATTTGAGCCCAGAGAAGTGTGATGGGATCCTGCATGTTAATGAATGTTCAGTCAATGTAATAGCAACCTCAAACTATCTGCAGATGATGCGGTTATCGATAATGAAGTATTGCCTGAAACAAGCTGCAAAAAGTATTCATTCAGGTCCTGAAAAGATTTACAACTATGCAAAGATTGGTAATGTGCTTTAAATGTTCAGAAATGTAAAATACGGCCCTCATAAAACGAAAACAGTACAGGGTGATTCAACAAGAAAGAACAGATTCAAATGTTAAAACTATAAAATATAGAAACCCATTGGGCAAGTCGCTGGATAGAGGAAGGTTCCATATTTTGACACAGCTGGGCTATGTTTATTTGTAGCAACGTGGCGACATCACAAGAGTAATCACTTTGTGTCTACATCTACATCTACATGGATACTCTGCAAATCGCATTTAAGTGCCTGGTAGACAGTTAATCGAACCACCTTCACAAAAATTCTCTCTTATTCCAATCTCGTACAGCGCACAGAAAAAACGAACACCTGTATCTTCAGTTGCTAGCTTTTATTTCCCTTATTTTATTAAGGCGATCTTTTCTTCCTATGTAGGTCGGCGTCAAAAGAATATTTTCGCATTCAGAGGAGAAAGTTGATGATTGGAATTTCGTGAGAAGATTCCTCCGCACCGGAAAACGCCTTTGTTTTAATGATGTCCATCCTCAATCCGGTATCATTTCAGTGACACTCCCACCCCTATTTCGCGATAATACAAAACGTGCTGCCCTTCTTTGAACTTTTTAGATAGTCTTTGGTTGCCCTTCCGCACAATATTTTGTTTGTGTTCCTTCTAACTTAAGTTGTTCGTAATTGTAGTTCCTATGCATTTAGTTGAATTTACGGCCTTTAGATTTGACTGACTTAACGTGTAACCGAAGTTTAACGGAATCCTTTCAGCACTCGTGTGGATGATCTCACACTTTTCGTTATTTTGGGTCAATTGCCAATTTTCGCACTACACATATATCATTTATAAATCGTTTTCCAATTTATTTTGATCTTCTGATGACTTTACTATTCGATGAACGACAGCGTCATCTGTAAACAACCTAGGCTACTCAGATTGTCTCACAAATCGTGTATACAGGTAAGGAACAGCAAAGTACCTATAATGTGTTGGAATTTGCGTGAAATTAATCCACTTTTCAAGTACAACATGCATTCCCCGTTAATCAAGCAAGAAGCCGCCATTGCACAAGAAGATTTGTGATTGGCATACATAATTCTTGGAAGCTGGTTGCATACGCAAAGGGAAGAGAATTGGTCGGTCACGCAAGATCGATGGAAATGTCGAGCGTTTTCGAGGTGCGTACGCACGATGTCCTCATAAGTTCACAAGAGGGGCAGCTTCCTCAAACAACGGTGTGGCGTGTTCCGAAACTACGCTTGCACACGAAGCCTGTAACATTATGTGATTGCCTTATCATTTTAAATCATTCACTAATCGAGCAGTCGCTCGGCAACAGCTACAGTTAGCAAATAATGTTGCGAGAATGTAAAAGGTGAACGACCTGTGACGTAACTTGTTTATTGTCGAAGCGCCGTCAGAGATGCAGTGAGTTATTGACTTTGAAAACCGCGGCGCGAAAAACAGACAGAAGAAGAACACTTTTACACATTTTTTTTTTTTATGTACGAGATATTCTCGATGAACAGTTACTAGTTCTTCTCTTGTCTCTTGTAACTTGTGTCGGACTAGCATGTCTTGCCGCCGTATTATTATCGTTAAAAATAATAATATTTTAGTGTAAAGTAAAGGTGCAATACTAAAATTGCAGTACTGCATAGCAGTATATTTATTGTGTGACGTGTATATGAAAACGTCAAAGGAATTATTGTCATTACGAGAAGAGAAGTGCCAGTCGAAACGGCATCCACGTTAAAATTCTTCATTGTAGTGTAACTTCATCTATTAACTGCCATAAATTCAGATTTAAATGGAATTGGTGTATGGACTATTTATTTAATATAGAATCTATGTCTCACTCCTTCATGAACTTATTTAATTTTCTTCATGTTTCTGCCAGATGTTCACAGACACGAATTCTTTCGTCGAGTTCGGACGGAAGTTGCATGCGGCGAAATATTTTCTCCGCGCCATATTCTACTGGTAAATGCATGATAAACTACGGTCCCTTAGGAAATTCATGTTGAGCTATCCAAAAATAATTATATTTTGAATAGGCATTTACTCTCCTCTGCAATGCAACTTCCGACTGATCAGACGATCCAACAAGAAACAGCCGCACACGGTCGGCGTTCGCAAATATATTTCCACCGCTGATTATAGCTATATGTTACAGCACAAAAGTAAACATATTGTTATAATTAGCGGCTACGAACGGGGACATTTATAACTGTGTGTTCATGTATACACATTACGTAAACATGTCGTTATAAGCCTTACAAGTTGAAGTTACTGCAGCAGCTGGGTCCCTGTGGCCATTGCGGAAGGTGTGAATTTTGCACTTCAGCTCTCCAGGATAAGGCAGAAAACACTTTTTCCAAACGACTCATCTTTTCGGAAGAAACGACGTTTCGTCTATTGGGTAAAATAAACCGCCATAAGGTGAGAGATTGGGGTCATAAAACTGGCGTCGTCGTCGTTGAAACTGACTCTATTTTGTGCCATCATTTCTGTTCACCTTTCTTTTCTGCGGAGCAAACTGTGACAGGAATGTCATACCTGGAGATGGTTGTTCTATCAACTTCACGAAGATTCCAACTGATTTCATCTCTATGCACGACGGCACCCTGCACCCCGCTCACTTTCACCTTCAGGTGCGGCGTTATCGTAACAACGCCATTCCACAACGTTGGAAGAAGTGGACGACACGATCTTGTCCACTGCATTTGGCCTCCCAGGTCACCCACCTATGGAGCTACTCTTCAAGAGCTGAGAAATCGAATTGTTGAAGCTGTTGATTCAGTAAGTAGGGACTTGCTGATTCGTGTGCAATGAAATAGATTGACATTTAGATGTTTCTCGAGCAACGCATGATGCTCAAGTGGTATATATGGTATAGCGTCTATGCGAACATAAAACTTTCAACCTACCTCTATCCTGTGACATGTATTCCTATCTTTCATATGTTGTCTGTAATAAAATCTGAAATCTGTTCTTTCTTTCTAAGTCGCCCTACAGAGACCTATGACTATATCATCAACGAGTCACAACTGGAATCCGCACAAACACCTAGGCGTAAAAATTTGTAGCGATACGAAATTGACGATCACATAGGCTCAATTATAGATAACACAGATTTCTAATCATTGCTAGAGGACTAGTATCACGCAATCAGTCTACAAACGATATTGATTACAAAACAATGATCCGTCACGTCCTAGAACATTACTCAAATTTGTGGGACCCACACGAAACAGGACTAAAGGGGATATTACGAGAATGGACAAGCGTAGTGTAGGCAATCTCATTAGCAAATCTGTTACATTTCGTAAGTATTCAATACTGCTTCAACCGCACGCGAGCTATGTACCGGACATCCATCATGTTGGAAGTACATCGCCATTCTGTTGTGCAGTGAAACATCTTGTAGTAACATCGGTAGAACATTACATAGGAAATCAGCATACATTGCACCATTTACATTACCATCGATAAAATGGGGGCCAATTGTCCGTCCCCCAATAATGCCACACCATACATAAGGTGGATAGATCACGTAACTAATGAGGAGGTATTGAATAGGATTGGGGAGAAGAGAAGTTTGTGGCACAACTTGACTAGAAGAAGGGATCGGTTGGTAGAACATGTTTTGAGGCATCAAGGGATCACAAATTTAGCATTGGAGGGCAGCGTGGAAGGTAAAAATCGTAGAGGGAGATGAAGAGATGAATACACTAAGCAGATTCAGAAAGGTGTAGATTGCAGTAGGTACTGGGAGATGAAGAAGCTTGCACAGGATAGAGTAGCATGGAGAGGTGCATCAAACCAGTCTCAGGACTGAAGACAACAACAACAACAACAACAGCAACATAACCCGCCAAGGTCGCTGATGTTTCACTTGTCGCAGCCATCGTGGATTTTCCATTGCCCAATAGTGCACATTATGCCGATATACGTTACCTTTGTTGGTGAATGACGCTTCATCGCTAAATAGAACGCGTGCAAAAAAATCTGTCATCGTCCCGTAATTTCTCTTGTGCCCAGTGGTAGAACTGTACACGACGTTCAAAGTTGTCGCCATGCAGTTCCTGGTGCATAGGAATACGGTACGGGTGCAGTCGATGTTGATGTAGCATTCTCAACACCGACGTTAAAGATTCCCGATTCTCGCGCAATTTTTCTGCTACTGATGTGCGGATTAGCCGCGACAGCAGCTAAAACACGTACTTGGGCATCATCATTTGTTGCAGGTCGTGGTTGACGTTTCACATGTGGCTGAACACTTCCTGTTTCCTTAAATAACGTAAATATCCGGCGAACGGTCCGGACACTTTGATGATGTCTTTCAGGATATCGAGCAGCATACATAGCACACGCCCGTTGGGCATTTTGATGACAATAGCCATACATCAACACGATATCGACATTTTCCGCAATTGGTAAACGGTCCATTTTAACACGGGTAATGTATCACGAAGCGAATACCGTCCGCACTGGCGGAATGTTATGTGATACCACGTACATATACGTTTGTGAGTATTACAGCGCCAATTGTCACAAAGCGAAAACAGTGGTCCAACTAAAACATTCATATTTCTTTACGTACCACACGAATATGTAAAAAAAAATGAGGGTTCCTATTTTTTTTAAAAAACGCAGTTGATATCCGATTGACCTATGGTAGCGCCATCTAGCGGATCAAGCATAGCGCCATCTGGTTTCTCCCTTCAAGCTAGACGAGTTTCGCTCTTTGTAGTTTTTTCGTTTGATGCTTATTTCGCCCGGTCACTATCAATGGACCAACCTGTATACGAGTAGCAAATAAACGTATCGTAGTTAAAGACTGTGTACGTAAAACAACATCCACTCGCAAAGATTTCGCATAATTTCTCCTCTTGTTTTATTCTTGTATTTGCTTATGTCATACTTCTTTGATGAAATACGTCAAAAAACGTTGCGTCTTCTTCTCCTCTTCAAGTCTTAGGCAACACTCTCCTGCCGACTTTCTATAAGGAACGCCATCTATTTCTTGTGCTATATCTCCTCTTCCTGAGAACGCATACTTGCTTACAATGACTGAAATTCTGAAACCATCCCTCCGGTTCATATATTGTCCCTTCCCTGTATTCTCCAGTTTTCACATTTAAATTATAAATTCCCAATTCTGCCCAAGTGTTCTCATTTTTTACGTGGTCCCTTTCAGAAACCTTTCACTGTTCTTAAAAATCTCATTTCTCCTTGCCGTATGTTATATTGACGTCTTTTTTTTTTCTTAGTCAAGGATTGGGTGTCGTAAAGTAGTGCAGGCACTGATTTTCTTTTATATAGTTTCGCTTTTGTGATCGTTCTTATTTTATTTTTTAAAGTACTGTTTAAAATTCCAGATATCTTTAGAACTTTGTTGTTTTTGTGCATTATTGTATATGTCCAGACTTACGTCATTGCCTAAATAATTGAAACATGTACCTTGTTGATCGAACTGTGAATTTTCCATTGTGGGCTATAATTTTAGTCCAAATTTCTGACCCACATTATATCGAACTCTGAATTTCCCATTTTCGAACTGAAGCTTCATTCGCCACTGTTCCACAAACTTCGATTATCCGTTTGCAAATTTCGACAGAACGGATATCTTTTTGCTATCATAAACCGTTTTACGCTACGATCCTCACATTTGGTGGGCTAGTTTATTTTGTCAGCCGGTTTACATTGCCACAAATGTGAGGTGCATTCAAGTTATAAGAACTCCGAGGCTTTTTGTAACAAACTAATGGCACAAAAACTATGAAACTTGTGTCACTTCGGAACACTTCCAGCCGGGAATCGAATCCGGGCCCTTAGGATTGACATCCTGTCGCGCTTACCACTTTTTTTTGTTTTTACATTTTTTAAATCTCATTTAGTTCGATTTCGTTCATTGCATATGCTCGGGGCGGACGTCGTAAGACACCCATATAAGTTCCTCGTTGATTGGTTAACACAGATTTTTTTTTATTACAGTGGGCAGCTAACACTCTGACCGAACCCGGGCCCTTAAGTTTGAGATTCTGTCACGCTGATCACTTTTTTAATTTATTTTTTTGTTTTTCTATTTTTTAAATCTCATTTTGTTCGATTTCGTTCGTTTCATCTGCTAGAGGAGGACGTCGTAAGTCACCCATTTAAGTTCGTCGTTGATAGGTTAACTCAATTTTTTTTATTATTATTATAGAGGGCAGCTAACCCTCTGACCGAACTCGCTGAGCTACCGAGCCGGCTACCACTCGGCTACCGGGGCCGGACAGCCAGTTGATGAGATTAGGGAACATGATAAATCGCTTCACAGTTGTCACGAAGTAACCGCAGCTTCGCGTTCGCCCTTTGCAATGGTGCGTCGCCTTGATGAAAGAACATGCGTGCAGTCTTTTCCGGCTGTTTTTCACACAATACTGAAGTTAGCTTTTTCTTTGAAACATGTTGGTAGGTGCACGTGTCACCGTAGCGCCTCTTGGAACGCCATGAGTAAGAATTTCGCAATGGCTGTCCACCATTATTTTTTCAGCACTGGCACTAACCTGAAAATTTTTGTGTGCTTCCATTGCGCTCACTGGCCCTTCGTTTCAGGATTGCAAACTGGCATCCTTGTCTCATCCATTGTCACAATGGATTAAAGGAAGGGAAATGCCAACTCTGTACGCGATGTGCTCCACACTGATTCGGTGATACTCCAAAACCACTTTCTCCACTTGCTCGATCATGTCATCAGACAGGTTGGTGAGAGGACGAGACTGTCTTGCTTTGTTGTCAGTCCTGAGGAAATAGTAGGAGGTATTATATTGAATTGGTGCATAAGTTTGTAGCGTTTCTGTTTTGCATGTTGGCATTCTGGTTGATATGGCTTTGTTTATCGATTGTCATTCTTTATTCGTAGTTCACTGTTGCTGTTTGAATTTACATATTGTCATTTTGCCATTTGGAGATAGTGAGTGGAACTGTGAACGCTAGGCGACGAAGAGCCAAGTGAATAAATCGGAATATTTTGGACATATACTTCTGTTTGAGTTTAGTAGAGGAGTGATAGCAAGGGAGGCAGCCGTGTATGGGGATAATGCCATTGGACAGAGCACGGCGAGGAAATAGTTTTTACGTTTTAAGGAAGATCTTTTTTTTAGATTAGTGAATCTCTTCGTTTGGGAAGACCTTCGGGATTTGTCGAAGATCGTTAAAACGCATTAATCCACAATGATCCACAGCACTGATAGATGTGACGAACTACGATTATTCCGCCGTCGAGCGACGTTTGCAAGCAATAGGGAAGGTTCAAAAATCGGCTGTATGGGTACTGCATGCTCTAAGCCAAAATCACTCAGAACAGTGGGTGATCACATATGCATCTCTGCTTCCACAATGAGATTTTCACTCTGGAGTGGAGTGTGCGCTGATATGAAACTTCCTGGCAGATTAAAACTGTGTGCCCGACCGAGACTGGTTGCTAAAGCACTAGCCCGCGAAAGGCAAAGGTCCTGAGTTCGAGTCTCGGTCCGGCACACAGTTTTAATCTGCCAGGAAGTTTCATACCAGCGCATACTCCGCTGCAGAGTGAAAATCTCATTGTGGAAACATCCCCCAGGCTGTGGCTAAGCCATGTCTCCGAAATATCATTTCCTTCAGCAGTGCTAGTTCTGCAAGTTTCGCCGGAGAACTTCTGTAAAGTCTGGAAGGTAGAAGACGAGGTACTGGCAGAAGTAAAGCTGTGAGGAGGGGGCATGAGTAGTGCTTGGGTAGCTCAGATAGTAGAGCACATGCCCGCGAAAGGCAATGGTCCGGAGTTCGAGTCTCGGTGCACATCTGCTTGCTCGTCATCAATTCGCCCGTGAGCGACAGGGACCATTCCTATCTTGAATCGTTACCGGTAACGAAAATTGCGTTTTTATGCTAACACAAGGAAAAGAAAGGAATAGTTGAGTCTTCAAGTTTCCGTCCAAAACCTTATGCGCATCCAAAAAAGATAATGTAATGCATCTTGTGGAACAGTAACAGTGTGGTGTACTACAAATTGCTCCCCGAGGTGTAACCATCGCCGCTGCCGTTTACTGTGAACATCTTAAACGTCTTACAGCCGCAGTCAAAGAAAAGTGACGAGGAAGACTATGTGAAGCGATGCTACTCCACGATGACGCCCGCCCGCCCGCCTTCTGCTAGAGTGACAAAAAACACTGTACAGGAATAGATTTGGTAAGTCATTCCACAGCCGTCTTATTAACCTGTTCGCACCCTCAGATTTTCATATTTCCCACTCTCTGTCGTACAGTCTTCAAGGAACTTCCTTACCGGATGAAAATGCGCTCCGAACATGTCTCGGAAAGTTCTTCGCCTCAAAACCAAGTGACTTCTGCAGTCGCGAAATCAAAAAATCATCCCAGCGTTGGCAGACTGCTGTAAATACATTACTGCTCATTAACATGGCTACACCACGAAGATGACGTGCTACAGACGCGAAATTTAACTGACAGGAACAAGATGCTGTGATATGCAAATGATTAGCTTTTTAGAGCATTCACACCACAAGGTTGGCGCCGGTGGTGACACCTACAATGTGCTGACATGAGGAAAGTTTCCAACCGATTTCTCATTCACAAACAGCAGTTGACCGCCGTAGCCCGGTGAAACGTTATTGTGATGCCTCGTGTAAGGAGGCACGTTTCCGACTTTGATAAAGGTCGGATTGTAGCATATCGCGATTGCCGTTTATTGTATCGTGACATTGCTGCTCGCGTTGCTCGAGATCCAATGACTGTTAGCAGAATATGGAATCGGTGGGTTCAGGAGGGTAATACGGAACGCCGTGCTGGATCCCAACGGCCTCGTATCACTAGCAATGACAGGTATCTTATCCGCATGGCTGTAACGGATCGTGCAGCCACGTCTCGTTCCCTAAGTCAACAGGTGGGGACGTTTGCAAGACAACAACCATCTGCACGAAAAGTCTGATAACGTTTGCAGCAGCATGGACTATCAACTCGGAGACCACGGCTGCGGTTACCCTTGACGCTGCATCACAGACAGGAGCGCCTGCGCTGGTGTACTCAACGACGAACCTGGGTGCACGAATGGCCAAACGCCATTTTTTCGGATGAATCCAGGTTCTGTTTACAGTACCATGATGGTCGCATCCGTGTTTTTTAACATCGCGGTGAATGCACATTGGAAGCGTGTATTCGTCATCGCCATACTGGCGTATCACCCAGTGTGATGGTATGGGGTGCCATTGGTTACACGTCTCGGTCAACTCTTGTTCACATAGACGGCACTTGGAACAGTGGACGTTATATTTCAGATGTTTAACGACCTGTGGCTCTACTTTTCATTCGATCCTTGCGAAACCCTACATTTCAGCAGGATAATGCACCACCGTATGTTGCAGGTCCTGTACGGGCATTTCTGGATACAGAAAATGTTCGACTGCTGCCCCGGCCAGCACATTCTCCAGATCTCTCACCAATTGAAAACGTCTGGTCAATGGTGGCCGAGGAACTGGCTCGTCACAATGCGCCAGTCACTACTCTTGATGAACTGTGGTATCGTGTTGAAGCTGCATGGGCAGCTGTATCTGTACACGCCATCCAGCTGTGTTTGACTCAGTTCCCAGGCGTTTCAAGGCCGTTTTTACGGCCAGAGGTGGTTGTCCTGGGTACTTATTTCTTAGGATCTATGCACCCAAATTGCGTGAAAATTTAATCACATGTCAGTTCTAGTATAATATATTTGTCCAATGACTACCTGTTTATCACCTGCATTTCTTCTTGGTGTAGCAATTTTAAGGGCCAGTAGTGTAGTAAAGGATATCTATGATGACTAATGTCTCTGTTTTGTGTATGTGTTGTCTTCATTAAACTTATGGAAAAAACAATACAAACTTGCGTACCCACCTGACAATTTGAATGCATCACGTAAACAGCAAACGAGCGTTCATCCTCGATATTGGCGCCAACGATTAGTCTATTCGGCGTCCTGATAGCAGGGAGGGGGGGAGGTGGAGAGGGAGGAGGGAGAACTTTTAGATGAAAATGTTTTTTGCTTTTAACATCAGCCACAAGTTAGACGTGTGGTGTGAAGGTACATTCTCAGTATGCCACTGCAGTTTTCGTAGCGACTCAGGTGTAAGGTGACAGCACATAATTTCATAGGCGAAGTGCAGGGACTGACAGGTATGAGCCAGGGAGGCGAGGCTCGTTAGAGCTGCGGTCGAGCGAGAGGCAGCCAAGTGGAGGATGCGGCGGGTCGCGTGGCCCCAGCGATGGCCCTCAATGGGAAGAAGATACGATACGTCTCCGGCATTGAGGCGGCGTCGCGTGCGCTCTGCGTGTAATTGCAGGTCTGGAAAGAGGCTGGCAGGCGGAGAGGTGGGGGGTTGAGCGGAAGGGGGAGCCTGAGAAAGAGGGCGACTGAATGGCTGCGGCCCCGCTAACTGCCACCCTGCAGCCTCCCAAGCCGGGGCTTCCGACACGCGGAGCTCAGATAATGCAGCCGCGTATTAATTTAGTTATTAATCTACTCACTTTCGCGACCTGTTTGTAGCTCCCAAAGTCAGGCTGCTTCTCATAAGCAAATCCAACTCCCATCTCCTGTAGAAGGCGATCCTTCACCTACGGAAATTTCAGATAGTATCGAACACGTAACCTTTTACGAAATTGTAATATTTTATGAAGGTTATACTCGAATATTTTTCGCACTAAAAGTATCGTGTGACATTACTTAGTAGAATTATAAAGCTCCATGTCATAAGAATATACGTTCGTCGATTCTGACGTGAAAACGGATTTTCGTTCATCGAACAAACTTCCTTTTTTTATACAATAGAATCAGTCCTGAACTGGTAATACACATTAAAATTGCTACACCAAGAAGAAATGCAGATGATAAACGGGTACTCATTGGACAAAGATATTATACTAGAACTGACATGTGATTACATTTTCATGCAGTTTGGGTGCATAGATCCTGAGAAATCTGTGCCCAGAACAACCACCTCTGCCCATAATAACGACCTTGATACGCCCGGGCATTGAGTAAAACATAGCTTGGATGGCGTGTACAGGTACAGCTGCCCATGCAGCTTCAACACGATACCACAGTTCATCAAGAGTAATGACTGGCGTATTGTGACGAGCCAGTTGCTCAGCCACCATTGACCAGACGTTTTCAGTTGGCGAGAGATCTGGAGAATGTGCTGGCCAGGGCAGCAGTCGAACATTTTCTGTATCCAGAAAGGCCAGTACAGGACCTGCAACATGCGGTCGTATATTATCCTGCTGAAATGTAGGGTTTCGCAGGGATCGAATGAAGGGTAGAGCCACGGGTCGTAACACATCTGAAATGTAACGTCCACTGTTCAAAGTTTCGTCAATGCGAACAAGAGGTGACCGAGACGTGGAACCAATGGCACCCTATACCATGACGCCGGAAGATACGTCAGTATGGCGATCACGAATACACGCTTACAATGTGCGTTCACCGCGATGTAACCAAACGCGGTTGCGATCATCACGATGCTGAGAACAGAAGCTGGATTCATCCGAAAAAATGACTTTTTGCCTTTCGTACACCCAGGTCCGTTGTTGAGTATACCATCGCAGGCGCTCCTGTCTGTGATGCAGCGACAAGGGCAACCGCAACCACGGTCTGTGAGCTGATAGTCCATGCTGCTGCAAACGTCGTCGAGCTGTTCGTGCAGATGGTTGTTGTCTTGGAAACGTCCCCATCTGTTGATACAGGGATCGAGAAGGGGCTACACGATCCGTGCGGTTAAGATGCCTGTCATATCGACTGCTAGTGATACGAGGCCGTTGGGATCCAGCACGGCGTTCCATATTACCCTCCTGAACCCACCGATTCCATATTCTGCCAAAAGTCATTGGATTTCGACCAACACGAGCAGCAATGTCGAGATACGATAAACCGCAATCGCAGTAAGCTACTATCCGACCTTTCTCAAAGTCGGAAACGTGATGGTACCCATTTCTCCTCTGTACGCGAGGCATCACAACAACGTTTCACAAGGCAACGCCGGTCAGCTGCTGTTTGTGTATGACAAATCGATTGGAAACTTCCTCAAGTCAGCGGGTCGGAGGTGTCGCCACCGGCGCCAACCTTGTGTGAATGCTCTGAAAAGCTTATCATTTGCATATCACAGTATCTTCTTCCTGTCGGTTAAATTTCGCGTCTGTAGCAAGTCATCTTCGTGGTGTAGCAATTTAATGGCCACTAGTGTAAATACGGGACTAATAATACCTAAACAAAGGTTGATCCCACAACGTATGGCGCAGGTGTCTACGAGTTTGTCGAGCAGTATTTATTTTGCCTGCGACATCATCTTAGCAGTACAGGAGCACGTGCGTAATTGTTAAGAATTAGCTTTGTAGAATGTTATAATAAATTGGTGTACCGTGGAAACGTCTTTAGCTCGGACAGTTCTTCTGCTGTGAAGTCTAGTGGTTAGCGTTGCTGCCTCTGGATCACGGTTTCTCGATTCCCGCGCGGGTTCGGAATTTCCTCTGCCCGGGGACTGGGTGTTTGTGCTGTACTCGTCATTTCATCATCATCATTATTCGTGACAGTCGCTAAATTGGATTGTGTAAAAATTGGACTGTGTAACAATTGGGACTTTGTACGGGCGCTTATGACCGCGCAACTGAGCGCCGCACAAATCAAACATCATCACCATCTGCTGTGAAGAGCTTGCGGAGCAATACTAGGGCCCAAGTGAGGCACTAAATGTATTCTTTGGAATGTAAATTAAAAACGATATTTTAACTAAAAAGTTGGCCGACAGCTGTGACCGAGCGGTTATAGGCGCTTCAATCCGGAACTGCGCTGCTGCTACGGTAGGAGATTCAAATCCTGCCTCGGGCATGGATGTGTGTGATGTCCTTAGGTTAGTTAGGGCTAAGTAGTTCTAAGTTCTAGGGGACTGATGACCTCAGATATTAAATCCCATAGTGCTCAGAGCCATGTGAAACATTTTGAACTAAAAATTTCAAAATAATAATAGTTGTTGTCTCAAATGACTAATACAGAAAACAAGTCACAAAAAAGCTCCCGTCGAAATGAAACCAAAAAGCCTTGCAAGGACAGTGCCGAGCGAATGAAAGAGGTCCGGCAGTGTTGAAAAAGAAACGAAAGAATGGCGAAAGGAGATTACGTACGTGGCAAATCGGGCATAATTTTACTATTCTGTGTAACCATTTTATTAGAAACATTTTAGTGCGAAACACTTCTTATGATTTTAATTCGAAGTTTTCGCGAAAAATCTATGGCGCGGACCAGAATTAGGCATACATAAATCTTTTAAATATTTTTTCACCATTTGAAATTTCGTCGTTGAAATTCACAGCATGTGAATGTGTAATGTGCAAAAAAATCTCTTTTGTTACAAAAAAGTTTCAATTAGAATTCATCGGTTCACGTAATTTGTTAAATATTATGTCAAGCTATTCCTTCCTGAAACATGCTGCTTTCTGCAAACTCGTGGATTCAACTGCCCTCAGCCGTAAGCCTTACTTATTTTTATAAAACCACTGTGAAACTCTTTACACGCTCTAGTTTTTACGGTTGCGTACCTCAATCGGTGAAAACGGAACCGTTATAGGATCAGTATGTTGTCCCTCTGTCTGGCAGTCTATCTGAGTGTCCGACAGTGGAGAGCCCTATTTCTCAGGAATGAGTAGACGCACGAAGTTGAAATTTATGTCAAGTATTAAAGTCTACGGTCCCCTGGAGATGTAAAAATGTGAAGCTCCTAAGTCAATTCAGTCAAAACATATGGTCATTTATGTCACACATTTTTACACTCGCAAACTCACTCATTAAAACCTACAGGGTACTTCCCCTTGACGTAGAATTTCAAATTAAAATGTTCTCGAAAGTCTTGGAATCCCTAGAACCAATATCTTGCCAGTATCAATATCGATAACAGCCAAAATCACCGAGATTCTCGATTCCCGGGATGGATGTACCGTCTACGCAAACAATTAAAGTTGTACGGAACCTTCAGTGCGAGAGTCCCATTCACACTTGCCCAGTTTCTTTGTACATTTAACAAACAAAATTTAAGAACTAATATGTGTAAGTTGGCTAACTCAAGTTTCTACGCGACCGTACAGTACTGTTTCCGGTATATCACCGTATTTTCTCAGAAAACATTATTTTCTAATCACGCTTTTAAATCCACCTATTTGTTTATGAACTAATTTACTTCTTGGAACTAAATATTTCTCATTCCCTTCTCTGTTTGTTATACCAAAGCGTCTGCACTTTCCTACAGCTTCCTTTGTGTTATTTTCATCCCATTTGTGTCCTGACTACTGCACCCTTGCCTATTAAAGAAAATGAATAGTAAAAATTTATCATAGTATTTATTTTGCCCGGTACAACCTGAATTCTAGGTCAGACTTATGAACAGAACGTACCACTGTGATACTTTAACCTTCGTATTGTAGCCCAGGATTTGGGTGGAATGGGATTTAGACTGGGGGTTGCGTTAGTGTGAACTCAGATTAACAATTAATTTATTGAAATAATATTCTTCTTAATGCCAAACCAGTAATACAATAACAGTGAAACAGAACTTACTGTGCAACCCTGTATAGTTTTTGAAAGCAGGGCTCTAAGAAATAATACAAATAAAGGTACTTCAATACACCAAAGAGGATTAAAATCAAACCATTGCAACAGCACACAGAATCAGGCAACAACACTAACAATTACTACATAAGGCCTTTAGTCACAGATGGGAAATACAATGTATATAACTCCTGCAATTAACCATCAGGCACTAAAACAACTCTTATACCTAATTAAGAAATCTAAATAGCACGTAACTAAATGTTGGTTTTCTATTACTACCATCACCAACTAGCTACAATGACAAGCCATAAACAACTCTTTACAAAACTACCTACGCATATACCTCAATAAACTCCTGTACAAAAAACAGAGAAATTGAACATTAGTATGCAGGAAATAACAAAGTGGCTTTCTTTGGACAAATGGAGTTAACAACTCCGGCTCACTCACAGTGTAATACAAACAACATCACTTCCTGTATAATACAATCATCACGCTCACAGTGTGTAAGTTAGCAAAATCAAAATGGCTCTCTCTTTCAGAAGACACACTTGCATGCACAATATACCATCAACAAGCAGTATTTGTCATAGAATAGGCATGGACTTCCATGTGCAATACATTCAGCGGACTGCTTGTACTAAACGATGCACACTCTAGTAAATCGCTTAACACAGACTTGGCCAACATTTGCGCCCCTGGAGCGCGTTCATGCTGTGCGCAAGTGCAGTCGAGTCTGCGCAACACTCTGAGTTCCCCCACCACTGCCCTAATGAAAGCAAGTGTCTGAGTGAGACGTCAAAGGCTGATTAGGAAGACATGTCGGCAACACAGTGAATCAACTTCTAAGACAAGAATACTGCAGCTTACCTTTATGAGCAGATGTTTCTCAGATGGATTTATTTTAAACTTTTTATTTCTCTGCCAAAGTAATTACTTCCATTATTTGATTAAATAAGTACATTATATAGTGCTAATATGGTGAACAGAACTGCAAAAAATATTATATACAGGCATCTCACATTACATTCTGATGTATATAAACCGATACATATGTCGATGTTAGAATATGTAATAATTTTGTAACTGTGGTTCATGAGACAGTCAAACATATGGAGTTGGTTCAAATGGCTCTGAGCACTGTGGGACTTAACATCTGATGTCATCAGTCCCCTTGAACTTAGAGCTGCTTAAACCTAACTAACCAAAGGAGATCACACACATCCATGCCCGAAGCAGGATTCGTACCAGCGAGCGTAGCGGTCGCGCGGTTCCAGACTGAAGCGCCTAGAACCACTCGGCCACACAGGTCGGCAAACATATGGAGTTACACACATTACAATTTGTTAAAATTGAAAGCTGGCGGAACTTCGTCAGTTTGTAAGAGATCACTTGCTTTATCATTAATATATTTCCAATTGATGCTAAATGTTATTATCTTTACATATAGAACAGTATTGTCTTCTTTACAATCTTCAAATCGTGGGCTACACCCTTAATTTTTATATATGAAATCAGTGAACGTACTCATGGCACTTTTGTTGCCTTAGTCTGTGATCACTTTCAGAACTCAAATTAATCATCAGATTAACTAATTTAGTGCGATTGCATTCTGAATTGCTGGTGTATCCATTAATCACCGCAATAAAAAACAGTGAATGTATGGGGTAGTATGAATGAGAACAGTGGAATATTTAAGTTTGCAAAAATAATGAGAAGTTTTTGTTCAAATGGCTCTGAGTACTATGGGACTCAACTGCTGTGGTCATTAGTCCCCTAGAACTTAGAACTACTTAAACCTAACTAACCTAAGGACATCACACACATCCATGCCCGAGGCAGGATTCGAACCTGCGACCGTAGCAGTCGCACGGTTCCGGACTGCGCGCCTAGAACCGCGAGACCACCGCGGCCGGCGAAGTTTTTGTTCATCCTATCCATATAAGTATATAGTTCTGGCAATACCGGCCATGACCTTCTTCTGTGCGGATGCACACATATTCCCCGAACTCTTATGGGACTTGGTAAGAATATCTTCCACCAGTAATGAGTGTGTTGGGGTGGGACACTACGAATGTAGTGTGTGGACATACAAGGTGAGAATGTGGGTCTCGCGGGAGGCGTGCGCTAGATAGTCCGTGCAGTCGCACTATCCTCTTGCCCTCGGTGGCTTAGATGGATAGAGCGTCTGCCATGTAAGCAGGAGATCCTGGGTTTGAGTCCCGGTCGGGGCACACACTTTCCCCTATCCCCGTTGATATATATCAATGCCCGTCAGCACCTAAAGATATTAATATATAATTCGAATTTGGCTTATAAATCTTACAAAAAAAGTGACAAACATAAGTCAGGAAAGGAACGGTACTTGATTGGCAAATCATTCATTGCGGTAGAGACTATACAAGTTCTCCCCTGAATTAATCACCTTCGCGATGCAATCAGACTTTGTTTACATGAATCCACTGTGAGGTCAAATTCTATTCAAATCGAATCATCTACAATCAGGTACATCACAAACCATGATTCACAGAGAACAGGAAGCTGTGAATATCATTTAACAACCTTACACCGGTGCAGCAACACTTCACCCTTTCAGCTTGACTCTAGAGGCAGCAGGAAAAGGCACGCTGTGGGTGAGGGTCGGAGCGCGGCAGCAGCTTTGGTGTTCTGACGCGTCCACATACCACAAGTGTCACACACCAGGGAAAGACCTGTAGTTATCCACTTGGGGAGGACCAGACTACGCGGACAGACGTTCTCGTTATTAGAACAAGGGGAAACTTCCCTCTCAGAACCCTGAAATCCCGGCAGATTTCAGTGTGTGGTGCACCCATTTGTTGGTCTGGCCAACCAGTATGATTAACAGGTACGATGGCGCATGCCGGAATTGTCAAACATCAGACGGCCAACTCAGGACGATTAAGTTCACCCTTGTGACACACGATACGTCAGAGATGATTTGCGGTTCCATTGTCAGTACATTTGGAAATTGCCAATGACTCTTAGTCCTCCACAAGTTGCATACCACAAGTGTCACACACTAGGGAAAGACCTGTAGTTATCCACTCGGGGAGGACCAGAAGTCGAAGAAGGCAAAGAATCACTAGCAGTTTCTACCAAGCCTCGTACAGGAGCCAAATACCGTAAAAAAACCGACTCCAATTTGTACAAACCAATCTAAGTATCCTCTCCTCGTAGAGTCTCCCCTCTTGATTGTTCTGCTGGCCTGGTAGTCTATCCACACACCGGGGTTCCCACACTGGAGAAGTAAGCCTCTGCATTGCATTTCTTGAGGGGAGCAAATCAGCGACTCAAAAGTCTCTTGACTGAAAAAAGAAGTACATTTCCTTTACTACACGTCTTTGGTGACAAAATTTTTGTCATTAAACTACCGGTTTGCCGCGCTGGATTAGCCGAGCGGTCTTGGGCGCTGCAGTCATAGACTGTGCGGCTGGTCCCAGCGGAGGTTCGAGTCCTCCGTCGGGGATGGGTGTGTGTGTTTGTCCTTAGGATAATTTAGGTTAAGTAGTGTGTAAGCTTAGGGACTGATGACCTTAGCAGTTAAGTCCCATAAGATTTCACACACATTTGAACATTTTTGAAACTACCAGTTTCCGTCTATAATGATCTGCTTTATGAAAAGATATCATAATATACTCGAGCATTGAGGCGTTGTCAAATGCTATGGATCCAGTATACACTCCTGGAAATTGAAATAAGAACACCGTGAATTCATTGTCCCAGGAAGGGGAAACTTTATTGACACATTCCTGGGGTCAGATACATCACATGATCACACTGACAGAACCACAGGCACATAGACACAGCCAACAGAGCATGCACAATGTCGGCACTAGTACAGTGTATATCCACCTTTCGCAGCAATTCAGGCTGCTATTCTCCCATGGAGACGATCGTAGAGATGCTGGATGTAGTCCTGTGGAACGGCTTACCATGCCATTTCCACCTGGCGCCTCAGTTGGACCAGCGTTCGTGCTGGACGTGCAGACCGCGTGAGACGACGCTTCATCCAGTCCCAAACATGCTCAATGGGGGACAGATCCGGAGATCTTGCTGGCCAGGGTAGTTGACTTACACCTTCTAGAGCACGTTGGGTGGCACGGGATACATGCGGACGTGCATTGTCCTCTTGGAACAGCAAGTTCCCTTGCCTGTCTAGGAATGGTAGAACGATGGGTTCGATGACGGTTTGGATTTACCGTGCACTATTCAGTGTCCCCTCGACGATCACCAGAGGTGTACGGCCAGTGTAGGAGATCGCTCCCCACACCATGATGTCGGGTGTTGGCCCTGTGTGCCTCGGTCGTATGCAGTCCCGATTGTGGCGCTCAGCTGCACGGCGCCAAACACGCATACGACCATCATTGGCACCAAGGCAGAAGCGACTCTCATCGCTGAAGACGACACGTCTCCATTCGTCCCTCCATTCACGCCTCTCGCGACACCACTGGAGGCGAGCTGCACGATGTTGGGGCGTGAGCGGAAGACGGCCTAACGGTGTGCGGGACCGTAGCCCAGCTTCATGGAGACGGTTGTGAATGGTCCTCGCCGATATCCCAGGAGCAACAGTGTCCCTAATTTGCTGGGAAGTGGCGGTGCGGTCCCCTACGGCACTGCGTAGGATCCTACGGTCTTGGCGTGCATCCGTGCGTCGCTGCGGTCCGGTCCCAGGTCGACGGGCCACGTGCACCTTCCGCCGACCACTGGCGACAACATCGATGTACTGTGGAGCCCTCACGCCCCACGTGTTGAGCAATTCGGTGGTACGTCCACCCGGCCTCCCACATGCCCACTATACGCCCTCGCTCAAAGTCCGTCAACTGCACATACGGTTCACGTCCACGCTGTCGCGGCATGCTACCAGTGTTAAAGACACCGATGGAGCTCCGTATGCCATGGCAAACTGATTGACACTGACGGCGGCGGTGCACAAATGCTGCGCAGCTAGCGCCATTCGACGGCCAACACCGCGGTTCCTGGTGTGTCCGCTGTGCCGTGCGTGTGATCATTGCTTGTACAGCCCTCTCGCAGTGTCCGGAGCAAGTATGGTGGGTCTGACACACCGGTGTCAATGTGTTCTTTTTTCCATTTCCAGGAGTGTATTAGGACATGTTTTATAAAACAGATCTGAGGATGGCCATTGTAGATCTAAACCAGTAGTTTGATCACAAACAATTTGTGACCAAACGCATGAAGTAAAGGAAATTTATTCTATATTTTGGTCACTGCTCAATTCGAGACCACGTCACAGCTTGTGAAAGAAGAAAGTTTTAGACTAGGGTGGCGTCATTCTCACGGTAAGCATGGCCATGTTTCATCAAAAAACGTATACCTATACGAGACCACAGTCCCTCATTTATGAAGAGATATAATCTTTCCAGGCCAACCATTTAAAGTTTCTGAAAGAAGGCTATTAAGCTTCCCAGACAGTCACGCTTCTGAATATATATAAAACCTGGCGAATTCCTGACGCCAGGGGAGTCACAGTCTTGCCTCCAGGAGAATGCTAATAGTTTTATGATCGTCCCACTGTTTGCACAAAGGCTCAGATTGCAACATTCTCCCTTAAATGCCTTCCTCCACCCATTTGTGCCATCTGTCTGCCTTTGTGACACACTGTCGCCTGGCCCAGGTAAAGCGCTTGGCGAGCCGGCATCCTCCTGCTCTGACCCTAAGCGGGAAGATTGGATTGGATTGAATTGTTTGGGGGAAAGAGACCAAACATCGACGTCATCGGTCTCATCGGATTAGGGAAGGACGGCGAAGGAAGACTGCCGTGCCCTTCTAAAGGAACCATCCCGTATAGCGTAGCATTTGCCTGGAGCAATTTAGGAAAATCACGAAAAATCTGAGTCAGGATGACCGGACACGGGATTGAACCGTCGTCCTCCATAAGCGGGAAGAGTGCGGTACCACTGCCCGAGTTCGCTCTGCAGGTACAATTCACAGACGGCTGCTTCACCGAATCACTCGCACAGGCAACTCGCTGGACACAACATTAATAGCCCACATCACTATGGCCCCTCAGGTACAAGTTCCCTACGGGCTACACGTGCAGTTATAAGAACATTCTGCTCACAATCTTCTCATGTAACAAAGTCATAAGCCATACACACCAAATGTAATATTGGGGAACACAGTGATTATGACCTAAAATAAATATTAATCTGACTGACAGAGTAGTTAAAGTGAGAGAGTAGCTTGCGACCTTTGAAGTTTCGTAAGAGAACAAAAATTTTGTCTGTGCAGTCGAGGTTATTGCTCTTGGGGCGACATTTTATAAAATTTTGTGAATTCCTAGAATGGAAAAACAGGTCGTTGAGCTTGATGCTCCGCTGTAAATCTATCACCTCAAGTCGGAATAATGTGGTACATTAGCAGCGAAAAACGAATATCGTCTGACAAATCGAAATTAATCTTCAGTCATGCAATGCCAAGCAATTTCACTGAGAACCTTTGATGGAATGTTTCTGTTACTGAAATATACTCAGTCATGTCTAGTCCTCAAATGACTGCCTTTAGTTATAGGAAATGTTTCATGTCATGAACGTGAAGCTGATTTTTTTCTCATAGGATTTTGTTTTGTTGTTAGCATCAGCTTTGTCCACCACATCTGTTAACAAATCATTCCTCCCTTTGGTCAACATGCGAAGTTGACAAAAAAGATTTTGTCACCAATCTACTTAACAAGAACTCAGTTTTATTCCCTAATGGCCACCTTCAATTGACCACCATTCACCGCTGTTAATCAGAAAAAAATGGATCGTATCATATTTGTGACAGGTGTTGTAGTGAGTTGCCACTTATCCCAGCTCACAATAGTGCGGTGGCATATTAAGCCACTTACTTGGCCCTTAAACGATACGAAAAGTAAGGCTATTCCCATTTGCCACTGAAGGAGTGGCATCTTCAGTTTTTCTTTTTGGACAAGTGCATAGTACTACTGATGCAGAGCTTAAATCTAATTTAACGTAGATTAATTAGCAAACTGGTCACAGGGTGAATGCTTTTTTCTAATGGTGTCCGATAGCAGCCTTCACTTTCCTCTTCCTCTTTGACCTTCACTCCCACTTGCCATTGCACTTGGAGTGCTAGGCAGGAGCGTAGGTCGAGCGGTCACGCTCATGGAGTGCTCGCAGTCATGGAACGCTGTTTGCTAAAGCCTGACTTAACACTATGGTGCAACTGTCAACTACTAAAGCATGTGGGTAGTGTCCATCTTGACATGCCTCTTTCTCCACCTAGACTGGAATCACTGTCCACTCTTCAGGGAAAATACACCATCCGTTCCACCAGGCAGTTGTGTCCACACATTGGCGACACTCAACCCTGACTGTTAGTGGCGTCCCATCCACACGCAGCGTACCAGCTTGTAGAGGTTTCCTGTACCTGGCTCTGCAGCCACTGCTTTGTTCCTGGCCATCCAGATACTGGCTGCACTCAGTTCATTGTAAAGCGGCAAGATTTTGCCACACATATTTATATTCCATAAATTATATATATATATATATATATATATATATATATATATATATATATATATATATATATATATATACTGGCCTGAGGGAGAGCAGAGTGAAGAGGCTGCTGATTACATCCCACCCTTTAATGTTCTTGGGTTAAATTAAAACATCTTTTCGTGATCTGATTTTGATTAAATAAAGCCTACATGTTTCCCCAAGCTACGCTCAAGTTATCTGTGGAAACCCCCAGAAAATTCGTTTAGCGGGTTTGGAAATTATTGCGTTCAAATAGACAGACACAATGGGTTTACATAAAACATGAAATCACGATATCCTTTTTCTTTTCGTTATCTCGTTTTGACGAAACAAAGCTTGTACGTTGTCACAAGCTACGTTCAAATCACCTGTGAAAATCATGAAAATACATCCAGCAGATTTGAAGATTATCACGATCAAATAGACAAATAGACGCGACGGTTTTACATTTTTATTATAAGCGCAGATATAAATAAATTTACTACAACACAAAAACATCTTAGAAATAATGAAACTGGTAAATATATAGCAGCAGACTTTTACATCTCAAATTCTCGATTCTTACCTTTGTCTGCTGCCACAGTTCTAAGTAATTTTTACTCAGCCTCGGCTGTACTTAGCTAACCTCATGTAGCACCCACATCATGTCCTCCTGTCAGATCGCAGCCGAGAATGAGGTCGGGCTGGGGTCATCATTACCCTTAAATGTACCATTTTGAAATGAGCTAGTTGGCGTTCACCAGATTCTGTACTACAAGGAAAGTTACCTACCCTTGTTCCGTTGCTGCAAATACTGACTTATTATGTAAAACATAGTCTTTGGCTCTTAACCCGTGAAAAGAGGAAAAGTCCTCACGCCTACATGAGAACAAATGGGGTTTCCAGAGCTGGTCTCTCTCTACCTGGCAGACCACCACAACCGACTCATTGTACAATATTCATAAAATACAGCGTGTTAGCAGAATAAGGCAGATACTGTGGTCATTGGTACGTTAATAAGTACCCACTTCAGCAGGTTAGTTGTTTTCTCTCTGTATCTAACAGTCTTTCCGCTAACACGTCCCATAATTAATGACCTGATGTTTTCTGCACAGTCTGTGCCCAAAGTGGGCTACACCAGTCAGTATAGACTAACCGTTTTACAGCCAGACATGCACACTTCAACACCTGACCTGCTGCCCAGGGGAAAATAAGCATTAATGGCTCATTCTTGCCACAGGTGCTTGGATGTACTAACCAACCTAGAAATATGCTGCTTCTAATAGTTGTAATTATTAGTCTGCAAATTAAGTAAATACTGAAGTAATGTTCAGTACACTGTCCTCAGTCATCAATAAAAATATCTACACTCATTCCCATTACAATGTGGACAAAACTCCCTTTAGTAGGAGTCTTTTTATTTTTAAACTTCTTTTTACTTCAGATCGCTAACTGCGAAAATAATTGATAATTTCAGATTCACTGTTTCGTGTCATAGTGTCTTTCCACAGTTTCTATGTTGATTCAAAATCTCCACTTTACTCTTGGTCACAAAGACAGTGGAGGAGGAGGATGGAGGTGAGGTACTCCCATTATGTAACGGCTCCTTCGAGTAAATAATGCACTTCATCCTTGTTGAAATCTGCCTGCTTTCTCTGACCAGATACACCTCACGCAGCACCAGGTGCTACTCCGGCATTTTCTGCTCAAAGAAGAGCCTCAGACTGCAGCATTCTTGTAAAAAGTTGCCATCTCGATACCCTACACCACGAAGGACAGTGATGAGGCTTCAGTTAAGTGATATTTACACGAAATAAGAACTTCTTATGCGTGCAACTGCTGCCGAGCAGTCAGTTTTCCAGATCTCAAGTGCATAAATTTTGTTATTTACATATTCATGAAGTTGGAATCATGACTCACAAGAATAAAACTAATTATAGAGTTCCTCACTATTTGGCATTAAATATGACATGGACTACTGAAAAAAGTCGGATGTTTTCCACTGTCTTCAGATAACTACTCAAGAATGGCGCTGGGATGCCTCATTAGATTTACCTCGATACTCAGCAGGCCACCGTATGGCGCATGGCGGGGGGTATCTTGGACCATTAATAGTCATTTCATTTCCTGTTTCAGTCGCAAATAGCGCGAGGGAAAAACGACTGTTTATATGCCTCGGTATTATCCCTAATCTCTCTTATCTTCGTGTTCTTTAGTCGAACCGTACTTTGGAGGAGAGGGAGGGGGGGCAGTAGAATTGTTATGTAGACAGCTTCTTAACACTGTTTCGCGAAATAACGTCATATTCTCTCCTGGGATTTCCTTTGGAGTTTACGAAACATCACTGTAATATTTGCGTGTTGGTCGAACCTACCTGTAACAAATCTAATGACCCACCTCTGAATTGATTCTATGACCTATGTCTCCATTTAATCCGACAATCGAGCAATCGAGCAGTACTCAAGAATGTGTAGCAGCAGTGATCTATAGGCGATCTTCTTTACAGATGAACCACACTTTTTCAAAAGTCTCTCAGTAAACCAAAGTCGACCATTCGCCCTTCCCACTACAGTCCTTACCTGCTATTTCCATTTCATATTGCTTTGCAACGTTATGCCCACATATTTAATCGACGTATCTGTGGCAAGCAGCCCACTACTAACGCTGTATTCGAACATCAAGGGGTTGTTTCTCCTATTCATCTGTATTCATTTACATTTTTCTAGATTTAGAGCAAGATACCATTCAGACCGGCTAGAAATTTTGTCTAAATCATCCTGTATCCTCCTTCAGTCGCTCAACGACGACACTTTCCCGTACATCACAGCGTCGTCAGCTGACAGTCAGAGACTGCTGCTCACCCTGTCCGCCAGATCATTAAGGTATATAGACACTAAGAGCGGTCCTGTGACACTTCCCTGGGGCACTCCTGATGATACCCTTGTCTCTGATGAGCATTCGCTGTCGAGAACAACATACTGATTTCTGTAAGTCTTTAAGCAACTCACATATCTGAAATGTATTCCGTATGCCCTCACATTCGTTAACAGTCTCCAGTGGGGCACTGTGTCAAAAGTCTTCCGGAAATCTAGCAATATGGAACTTGTCTGTTACCCTTCATCCACAGTTCGCAGTATATTAGAAAAGCGCAAGCTGAGTTTCGCACGAGCGATGCTCGTTAAATCTATGCTGATTTGTGAACAGAAGCTTTTCGACCTCACGGAAATTAATTCTATTTGAACTGCGAATACATTCAAGAATTCTGCAGAAAACCTATGCAAAAATATAGGTCTGTGATTTCGCAGGTCAGTTCTTTTTCCCTTCTTATGTACAGGAGTCACCTGTGTTTCTTCCAGTCGCTTCGGACTTTGCTAGATGCAGAGTCAGGTGCGCAGAACCAACAGAGACTAGACTGGTTATACAGACATCGCTCAGACTTCGTGGCATTGAATGAAACGATGCTTGCATGTCCATAAACCTGTCTGGTGTAAGCGATTTAGGTCGACCATTTTTGGCTGCAACTCGCTTTTTGAACACCCTGTACTACGACACGGTACCGTACAGCACATTACATGACTTTCACCTGCCATTGCAGAAAGATGTAGCGAGTGGCCACTCGGAGCCTGCGTGAAATGGATTCGAGACGCTGCTGCTAAGATTGTGGGTCTGGAGAGAACCTCAGGGGGAGTGGAGGGGGCTGCGGTGCGCTTTCTCCGCTAATGTGGGGTCTCGTATGCATCGCCTGCGTGAATGGGAGAGCAGCACACGCGCACACGAGCACGTGGGGTGGGGTGCCGTCCCCCTGTCCTGGTGGGCAGAGGCGGGGAACCGGCGGCGGACAAATTGTCCTGCAAACACACGCGAGAATGGCCGTTGTTTGCCCAGCCACTTAAAGGGATCTGTAGCAAGTCACCGTGGGAGGCCTGGGGGGAAGGACGAGCGACACGCTACTGTCCGGACCCCGTGCTCGCCGTGGAGATAGCGCCGTGCCGGTAGAACCTGGAGCGGTATTGCAAGACTATCTCTCTCTCTCCCTCGTATCTGCGACTTCATAAAAATACGCCGACATAAATGGAAAGCGTTACACCATGAAACGCCAGTCTTATATTTATCAATCATTTTGAAAATATTCATCACATAGCATGTATAGATTGATTTAACTTTCATAAAAAAATTGCTCTGAGCACTATGGGACTTAACATCTGAAGTCATCAGTCCCCTACAACTTATAACTACTTAAACCTAACTAACCTAAGGACATCACACACATCCATGCCCGAGGCAGGATTCGAACCTGCGACCGTAGAGGTCGCGCGGTTCCAGACTGTAGCGCCTAGAACCGCTCGGCCACACCAGCCGGCTAACTTTAATCCATTTGGAACAGATGTCCACCATCAGTGGGGTATGAGATATGACTCCTACAGGAAAAAATACATTTGTTTTCGTTGTGGAATGGAATTAAACGGCTTTCAAATGTCATGTTAAGTTAATTAAGACGTAAGGCTGCAGGCTGGTATGACGTTGTGTGTCTTTACATCACCTACTGGATATGCTTTATGAGTAATAAATTATGGACCGCATAGATCACTGGTGAATCCGTACATTCCTCAGAGCGTTTGAGATATGAACTACAGAGCGGCGTCATGCGTTATTCTGCTGAAATATAGCATTTCGTGCTCTTTCATGAAGAGTATGAAAGACGATTTACCATTGTTGTCACACACTGGCAGTCATTCATCCTACGTTCAACAATCACCAAATCAGTAATATCTAATAGTTTCTAACATCATGATTCCAGGACTCAGGTTCGAAACTGGTACCTAGGACGTTTCGATTACTGATCAAAGACCCTACCCGTACACCACGGGTGGATAACCTGTGCACTTTAACAACCAAAAATCACTAGGATGGGGCCTAACCTGGAAATCCGTCTGGTAGTACACATCTTGACACGCAGGAGCCACTCCATCCACCTCCACTGCGTCTGCTATCCATCTGGAAAAAAAACACAAACTGCTCCTCCGAGCTGGCTGTAGTAACGTCTGGCTGACCATCTATAACGCTCAAGCTTCTCGAGAGGCTCGCTTTTAGCTCCACTCAAAACTCGGTTGTTCGTCTCCGTACAGCTGCTGACTATTCCAACACCCTCAGGTCCCACGAACACCTACACAGTTGCGACAATCTGGCCCTCCTGGTGATGTGCTGCAGGCTCGTCCACCTCAGTGATGGCGCTGGCTTCTGGATGACATTGCTGATTGCCCTCTTGAGGCGATGAAAACAGAACTCTAAACGGCACAATCTCCCTTCTCGAAACTCTTGCCTCCTCCCTGGCAGCACACGAAGCATCTCAGCTGTAGTATAACAAACGAGTAACTGACAAGCGACAACAACCAAGGCCACAAATATCCAATAACAACACACTGCTCGTTATCTGAGCTGGGAAAAGCGCGTTCTGGATTCCTTGGCTGTCGACACACCTCTACTTAATGCATAGAATAGAGTCACAATATAATAATCTCGAAAGGGCACTAAAGTGTGTCAGGAGCCAGCCTCAGATCTGTTTTATAAAACATGTCCTAATACACTCCTGGAAATGGAAAAAAGAACACATTGACACCGGTGTGTCAGACCCACTATACTTGCTCCGGACACTGCGAGAGGGCTGTACAAGCAATGATCACACGCACGGCACAGCGGACACACCAGGAACCGCGGTGTTGGCCGTCGAATGGCGCTAGCTGAGCAGCATTTGTGCTCGGCCGCCGTCAGTGTCAGCCAGTTTGCCGTGGCATACGGAGCTCCATCGCAGTCTTTAACACTGGTAGCATGCCGCGACAGCGTGGACGTGAACCGTATGTGCAGTTGACGGACTTTGAGCGAGGGCGTATAGTGGGCATGCGGGAGGCCGGGTGGACGTACCGCCGAATTGCTCAACACGTGGGGCGTGAGGTCTCCACAGTACATCGATGTTGTCGCCAGTGGTCGGCGGAAGGTGCACGTGCCCGTCGACCTGGGACCGGACCGCAGCGACGCACGGATGCACGCCAAGACCGTAGGATCCTACGCAGTGCCGTAGGGGACCGCACCGCCACTTCCCAGCAAATTAGGGACACTGTTGCTCCTGGGGAATCGGCGAGGACCATTCGCAACCGTCTCCATGAATCTGGGCTACGGTCCCGCACAACGTTAGGCCGTCTTCCGCTCACGCCCCAACATCGTGCAGCCCGCCTCCAGTGGTGTCGCGGCAGGCGTGAATGGAGGGACGAATGGAGACGTGTCGTCTTCAGCGATGAGAGTCGCTTCTGCCTTGGTGCCAATGATGGTCGTATGCGTGTTTGGCGCCGTGCAGGTTAGCGCCACAATCAGGACTGCATACGACCGAGGCACACAGGGCCAACACCCGGCATCATTGTGTGGGGAGCGATCTCCTACACTGGCCGTACACCTCTGGTGATCGTCGAGGGGACACTGAATAGTGCACGGTACATCCAAACCGTCATCGAACCCATCGTTCTACCATTCCTAGACCGGCAAGGGAACTTGCTGTTCAAACAGGACAATGCACGTCCGCATGTATCCCGTGCCACCCAACGTGCTCTAGAAGGTGTAAGTCAACTACCCTGGCCAGCAAGATCTCCGGATCTGTCCCCCATTGAGCATGTTTGGGACTGGATGAAGCGTCGTCTCACGCGGTCTGCACGTCCAGCACGAACGCTGGTCCAACTGAGGCGCCAGGTGGAAATGGCATGGCAAGCCGTTCCATATGACTACATCCAGCATCTCTACGATCGTCTCCATGCGAGAATAGCAGCCTGCATTGCTGCGAAAGGTGGATATACACAGTACTAGTTCCGACATTGTGCATGCTCTGTTGCCTTTGTCTATGTGCCTGTGGTTCTGTCAGTGTGATCATGTGATATATCTGACCCCAGGAATGTGTCAATAAAGTTTCCCCTTCCTGGGACAATGAATTCACGGTGTTCTTATTTCAATTTCCAGGAGTGTAAGCGCACAGTTCTGCAAATCCCCTTAATTTGCTCTGTGAACTACTCATTTATCGCCTTTTCCAACCTGTGATATAACTCAATTAACGTCCACATTGCCCATGCAGGAACTGCTTTCTTTCATAGTCTTTGGTGAAGGATAGTATCCCCTATCCTACTTGCCAAACCACGCCTATAATATGGATTCGTTAGCTGCAAAATGTCCACGTCCTGTAGACCAATCACGTCGTTGTGTTCTGTCAATGAAACCACTTATTCAAGCACTTCACAGTATCAGTTGCGGAATCAACAGAGAATTCTTTATTATTGAACGTCGCGGCTAACAGGTGGGGAACCGTAGAAAACTGCATCTCCTGCACTTTGTCTTCCCTTATCGGTAGCTTAACACTATCATGTTTATCGGTAAATTTATCACTTCATATTGTGTAACCTCATGTTCCACACTATGTTCAAGTTAGTGTGGCTACATTGACTGAAACCCTATTAAAAAGTCAGGTGTTATTACATCTGCCCTTGACGACCTTTCGTACAACACATCTAATATGAAACTATTCTCTTCCCCAAGTATTCTTTACAGTTCACCAGTTCTTTTCTTTTAATGCATAGTTCATGCTTACGCACCTGGCCCTGTGAAGGTGACTCACATAGCAAGAATTGAACCACTATTTCAAACTCTGAGAGGGGTGGCTTATTACATAGACAGCCCTACTCACATTCTTGCACTGCACCTCCGTCAGCCGCTCTGGTTCACTTCTGACTTGCCGAAGCTGCTAGGATAGCTCTGCAACCATACTCTCTCGATCCTGGCCTTGCACTGTCATCCCATAAGCGAGCTCCTCCTTCCTAAACCACGCCAGGCCTGGTTCAAAATGGCTCTAAGCACAATAGGACTTAACATCTGAGGTCATCAGTTCCCTAGACTTAGAACTTCACAAACCTAACTAACCTAAGGACGTGATACACATCCATGCCCGAGTCAGGATTAAAACCTGCAACCGTAGCAGCCACGTAGTTTCGGACTGAAGCGCCTAGAACCATCAGGCCTGGCATGTCCTTCACAGACATGACCGAAACATCACACAGGGAAGAAAGACACAACCTTTTCTCTTTGTTCCAACACTGGTGGGCTACATCTCAACTGGCACAACACACAACGACGCTCTTCTAGCAAATCGTGAGTAGGATTTAAGTGTAATGGGGTACAGGCCGGAGGTTGTGCAGACGTGGTGCTCAATTAATGAGGCATAGAAATACTTTGGATAAGCTCAAGACAGTAAGCGCAACAAAATTTCTTCAACACAATAAATAGAATTAAAATTCAACCTTTGCTCCAAGATATATAACCCGGGGACAACAATAATAATTTACAATTCTGTAAACTTCAGCATTCAAAATTAAGAAGCCAAAACAACTCTTAGAATAGTCTAGGATCAGTTACATAATACATAGCTATACGTAGGTCTACAACTACTACTGTCACCGGCCGGCTAGTACAACATGCTATCCACAACACTGTGTTAGAGTACCTACGCATAAACACTGATCAGCCAGAACAACATGACCATCTACCTATCATCCGGCATGTCCACCTGTGGTGCGGACAATAGCGGCGATGCGTCGTGGCATGGAAGCAATGAGGCCTTCGTAGGTCGCTGGCGGAACTTGGCCCAACGTCTGCACATATGTCACCTAATTTCCGTAAGCTCCTGAGAGGCGGCAATGAGCTCTGGCGCTACGTTCAGTACCATCTCAAATGTGTTCGATCGGGTTCAGATCTGGAGAGTTGGGGATCCAGGACATCAACTGGAACTCGCCACTGTGGTCCTCACCTCTTGACATAGAACACTATATTGTTGAAAAATGCCGCTGACATCGGAAAACATAATGGGCATGAAGGGGTATGCGTCGTTTGCAACCAGTGTACAATACCCCTCATGGTGATGCCTTGCCCGAGCTCCACTGGACTCATGGGTGCCCACGTAAATATTCCCCAGAGTACAGCGAAGTAGTCGCCAGCTTGTCTCCGTCCTGCGGTATAGGTGTGAAGGAGCTGTTCCCCCGGAAGGCAACAAATTCGCTTCCTCCCGTCGGTGTGATGAAGAAGGTATCGGTATCCATCATGCAATGCTCTGCCACTGCGCCAACGTCCAGTGCAGATGGTCAGGTGCCCATTTCAGGAGTAGTTGCCAATGTCATCGTGTTAACATTGACACATGATTGGGTCGTCGGCTACGGAGACCGATTGTTGGGAGTGTTCGGTACACTGTGTTCAAACACGCTTGTACTCTGCCCAGAATTAAAGTCTGATGTTAGTTGCGCCACAGTTCGCCGCCTACCCAGTTTTACTAGTCTGCTCAGCCTACAACGTCCAACATTTGTAATGAGTGGTGGCCGCCTAACCCCACGACGTGTGGATGTGGTTTCACTTTCGTTTCGCCACGTGCTGAAGACAGTCACCACAGCACTAGTCGAACAACCGACAAGTCACGCAGTTTCCAAAATACACATGCCGAGCCTTCGGGCCATCACAGTCTGCCCTCTGTCAAACTCACATAGATCGCGCGTCTTCCCCATTCGACACTGGGACAACGAGCTCACTAGTACTATATGCACCGTGCGTGTGTCTGACGAGCAGTGATTCCTCGCCGGGTGACGCTACTGTTGCCTGGACTGCTATTGCCTGGACGGGTTTATATCGATAGTAGATCGGCGGTCATAATGTTCTGATTGATAAATATATCTTTATAAATTATTAATAAATTCCCATTCTATGACATATATAATTTATCATTCACGTGAAACAAATAACAAAGTGAACTCATACTACTGTGTCAACAACTGAGCTATACTCAAAATGTATTTCAAACAAAATCACTCTCAGTCTTTCTTTTAGCTCATCAAATTTCACTGCTCTTGCTCCCAGCACACTCACTCATATGTGCCGTGGGCCATCAAGAAACAACCTCAATTTTTCACACAACAACCACGGATTTTCACGCAGAATGTTGTTGCTAATGAATACATCAGTGCACCTGTCGTACACAACACAGTACACTGTATCTACCAAGAAGCCACCAGAGTGCAGCCACCAGCTGATAAAGCACTCAGGTAGCGCACCTCTTGAACTGCAGAAGCCTCTCTATCCACATCCATTGGAACTGCTGTCCGTCCGCCGGCAGAAAGACACCTGCCGCTGCACCAGGTTATTGTGTCCACATAGTAGTCAAGCCCCTGCAGTGAGGTTCAGCTGAGCCTTCGTAGTGCGGCAGCTTCTCGAGGGCCTTGCTCTTGGCTCTACCCAAAACACGTTTATTCGTCTCCGTGCTGCGGCTGACTGCTCTCCAACACCTGCAGGACCAGCCTGCTGTTACGGACACCTTGGCCGCAGCAGTCTGGACCCTAGCGACGTACCGCAGGCTTGTGCACCGCCGCGCGGGATAGCCGCGGGGTCTGGGGCGCCTTGTCACGGTCTGTGCGGCTGCCCCCCGTCGGAGGTTCGAGTGCTCCATCGGGCATGGGTGTTTGCGTGTTTACCTTAGCGTAAGTTAGTTTAAGTTACATTAAGTGTGGCGTAGGCTTAGGGACCGATGACCTTCGCAGTTTAGTCCCATCACACCTTACCACACACATACACGCTCGTGCACCAGGTTCAGTGTGGCGATAGCACTGGCCTCCGGAAGACGTTGTTGGTTCCACTTGCTGCTGCTGACCGACTCTACCATCGTCTGCTCTTGCGACCAACTCAGCTATGGAGATTTGTTGTTGTATTACTCCCTAGCTGTACTGGTAATGCGCGAGCACCGACTTGGCATCACACGGATTCTGAATTTGTCTTGAACCAGTATGATTTCCGTCTATGATGTTAGCAAACGGAGCGTGTTCCTCCCCTTCGCTTGTTAAGACCTTGCCATAAAGACGTTGTCTAGCCCAAAACCACTGCTGCCGTATAGTCGATCCAGAAATAATATTCTTTCACTGTCGTAAGTTGGCAGTGTTACACAATAAACACTTTGACCAATAGCCTCATAAACGGTTCTTCAGTATTTCCACCTCTGTAGGACATGCTGATTAAAATTACTCCATTATACACTGACGGAAAAAATCGCAACAACAGCAATGATTTCTGTAACGTAGAAGAAACTTAGTAGGCGTTTTTCCGAATCTGAAAGATGATACCTACTCAAAACCGCTTAAATTCTGAACAAAAATCATCATCAATAGCGGCCGAAGATTTCCGGCATAAGAAGTCACCACCATTCTGCCAACTGCCATATACTCGTAAAAGAAGGTGGAGGAGCGGACGGAGGTTCAGAGCATTCTCTTGCCCTTGAGCTGGGAAACTCCCCCCTAAAAGGCGGAAGAATCAGCAACGATCAACGGCTTGAGGATGCAGAAGGCGACGGGAACCCCTACATTCACGGGAGAAGTGGCCTATAATTGAAAATGTGTCATGATGATCTCTCCATTGGCAAAAGATTCCGGACTAGTCCCCCATTGGGATATCTGGGAGTGGACTGCCAAGGGGAAGGTGGCCACAGGAAAAAGATTGAATACCCAACAAAAGGATAACGTTCTACGAATCGGGGTGTGGAATGTCAGAAGCTTCAATGTAGTAGGGAAGCTAGAAAATCTGAAAAGTGAATTGCAAAGGCTCAGTCTAGATATGGTGCGGGTCAGCAAAGTGAAATGAAAAGAAGACAAGGTATTTCTAGTCGAACGAGTATAGGGTAATATCAGCAGCAGCAGAAAATTGTGTGACGGGAGCAAGTTTCATTTTGAATAGAAAATCAAGGCAGAGAGTGAGTTACTGGGAGCATTTCAGTGCTAGGTTTGTTCTCATCAGAATCGACAGTAAACCAACACTGACAACAGTAGTTCAGGTATACATGCAAATGACAAAAGCAGAAGATGAAGAGATAGAGGAAGTATATGAGGATACTGAACGAGTACTTCAGTATGTAAAAGAAGATGAAAATCTAATAGTCATGGGAGATTGGAATGCAGTTATAGAGGAAGGAGTAGAAGGTAAGGTCACGGGATAATATGGGCTTGGTACTAGGAATGAAAGAGGAGAAAAATTGACTGAGTTGTGCAAAGAAATTTCAGCAAGCAATAGCAAATACTCCGTTCAAAATCGCAAGAGTAGTAGGAATACACAGAAAAAGCCGGGATATGTAGGAAGATTTCAGTTCTATTACATCGTGTTCAGGCAGACATTCCGAAATCAGATATTGGGTTGTAAGGGGTACACAGGAGCAGGTATAGACCCAGATTACAATTTAGTAATGATGAAGAGTAGGCTGAATTTTAAGAGACTAGACAGGAAGAGTCAATGGGTAAAGAATTGGGAAAGAATGAAGTGAAAAGCTTGTCGTTATCTGAGGCTATATCAACTGCCATAATGAGTAGCTCAGTAGACAGTTCAGTTGAGAAGGAACGGACGTCTGTAAAAAAGACAATCATAGAAGCTGGAAAGAAAAACCTAGGTACCAGGAAGGTAACTGCGAAGAAATCATGCGTAACAGAAAAAATACTTCAGCTGATGGACGAAAGAATGAAGTACAAAAACGTTCAGGGAAATTCAGGAATGCAGAAATACAAGTAACTCCCGAATGAAGGAAATAGGAAGTTCAGGGGAGCAAAGGGGAAATGGTCGCACGAAAAATGTGAATATGTGTGTGAAATCTTAGCACACAGAAATGTCAAAACAAACTTTGGTGGAATTAAAAGTAAGGGTAATAATAGTAACAGCGCATTGGGAATTCCACTATTGCACAGAAGAGAGCAGACAGGTGGAAGACTATATTTGTGCCGTGCGTCCGCGTTTAATTTCGAGTAATTCCCGCGGATTTGGGATCCGTCTGGCCACAAGAGCGCATGGAGCGTTACTGCCGCCGGTAGAGGGCAGGTCGGAGGAGAAGATAGTTAAGGGCTGCAGCGACCTGGAGAAGAGGAGAGTTTGACACGGGCGACGAAGAGCGCAAGTGAAGCGGCGTGTTGTTGTGACAAGCGTCTGCCGTGGTCCGTTGGCAAGAGTGGTGCCTTTGCTCACTGCAGGTTTGGCGGGGCCGAGTGTTGGTCGCAGCCCTAAACACTGCTCATTAAAAGCTACTACGGCAGGATGGACAGTATTCGGTGTGCCCTCTGCTATTGAAGTTGCAAGCACTTCGTGTCCATTGTGGTGCCGCGTTGGAGTCCGGTCTGACCCTTGCAAGTACTAGACGCGGTGGCGTCTGCTGGATGACACCCGTGGGTTTCCGACTACGAGTAATCTTCGTTACATCCTCTCGGTGCTCTCTAAGCAAGATTTTGCTAATGGGCGCTGGATTTTAAGAGAAATCACGGTGAACATCCGATTAGTGTGCATGTCACTTGGTGTCGCGTGGTGTCTATTGTGACTCTGTATCCTGGTTGCCCGTTTTTATGATTACAAATGTGTTATTTATGAAGGTATTGCCTGGTACTGTGTGAGTCCAGTTCTGTCAATGTGTGTGGGCTTGTGGCTGTCGCTATTTCAAAACGATTTTAGAATCTAAGGGGTATAGAATGCAGATGTAATTCTTCTGACTTCGAATTTTATTTACAGTCAACGAAACTTGTTGAATTTAGCTACCTTTTTTCTGAGGCATGTCTATAGTTACCTGTTGGTTAGTATTAAGAGCTGGAGCTGTTTAGTAAACTATTTGCATCTACAGTAAAAAAATTAAAGAAGAATTTCTGCATTTGTAGTATGTTTAAATTATACTAAATAATTAACGAGTTATGTCTATGTTACAGGATAGATAAGTTTATCTCTTGTGAACTGTGATCTTGTTAATGATGCCTGAGTACCATGATTGAAATTTTTAATGAACGTTTCTAGTACTGTGGTAGCGGCAACTACCGTCCTATATTAGTAGAGAAGGAGGAATTAGTCATTTTGGCTACTTCGAAGGCAATGGCGTTTTGATAATTCCTGCCAATAGCCGATGGTTGATATTTGTGACATAATCATTTGATCATATGTTTTGCTGTTTGTAATATAAATGTATTCATTTTTTACCTCATTTAATAATCTTTACAAAAAGGAAGTCATTTTATACTGTTAATGTTTTGTCGTGTTTGCCATGTGTTAGTTATTGAAATTTAGTCTTTTCGGTAAATGTTATTCTTGGATTTTTACTTTTAAAAAATACATTCATTAGTGTTTTTAGAAACGTTAATGAAATCATTATGGCTCAGTACTCAGTACCTTTCCACTCAGCATCAGCTCTCTACCGCATTTCAATGTTGAAGGCCTCTATCAGAGGAATGACATATCTGGCAACTTGGTGGAAGAAGAAACAAGAGTAGACAAGGAAGAGATAGGAGGACCAGTACTGTAATTTAAAAGAACTTTGGAAGATTTAATGGCAAATAAGTCAGAAGGAATGAATAACATTCCATTGGAATTTCCAAATCATTGGAGGAAGTGACAACAAACGACCATTCACTTTAGATCTACCAAACTGGTGACATACCATGATACTATCAGGGATAAAAACCATCCACACATTCCAAAGACAGTAATAGCTGACAATTGCAAGAATTATCGCACACGAAGCTAAATAGCTCATGTATCCACGCTGCTGATAATAATAATATACAGAAGAATGGATAAGAAAACTGAGGATCTGTTAGATGACGATCAGTTTGTCTTTAGGAAAGGTAAAGGCACCAGAGAGAGAGTTCCAACATTCCTGTTTATAAAGGAAGTAAGGCTGAAGAAAAATGAAGACATCTTCATAGGTTTTTTCGACCTAGAAAAAACATTTGAGAACGTAAAATGATGCAAGATGGTCGTAATTCTACAAAAAATAGGATTGAGCAGTAGGGAAAGACGAATAATATATGTACAAGCAGCAAAACGAACAATTATACTAGTAGATCACGAACCAAGTTCTGTGACTAAAAGCAGTGTTAGATGAATAGTAGTGTTGTGGCCCTGCTATTCATTCTACACATCGAAGAGGCAACTACGGAAATAAAGGAAAGATTCAACAGGAAAAAAGTTCGATTTGAGAAGATATTAAGGACGAGATTCACCGGTGATATTGCTATCCTCAGTGAAAGTGAAGGAGAATTACAGGATCTGTTGAATCGAATGAAGTCTAATAAGTATATAATATGGAACGAAGCAAGAAAAAAGTATCGTCAGGAGTGCTCCAGGGAGAGTGACAGGACCGCTGTTGTTCTCCATATACATAAATGATTTGGTCGACAGGGTGGGCAGCAATCTGCGGCTTTTTGCTGATGATGCCGGTGATGTACGGTAAGGTGTCGAAGTTGAGTGACTGTAGGAAGATACAAAAAATTTCTCGCTGGTGTGATGAATGGCAGCTAGCTCTAAATGTGGAAAAATGTAAGTTAATGCGGATTAATAGGAAGAGCAGAACTGTAATTTTCGGATACAGTATTACTAGTGTCCAGCTAGACACAGTCAAGTCGTTTAAATATCTGGGCGTACCGTTACAAAGCAATATGGAATGGAACGAACGTGTGAGAACTTTGGTAGGGAAGTGGAATGGTCGACTTCGCTTTACTGGGAGCATTTTAGAAAAGTTTGGTTCACATGTATTGGAGACCACATGTAGGACTCTGGTGCGACCTGTTCTTGCATACTGCTAGAGTGTTAGGAATCCGTACCAGGTGGGATTGAAGGAAGACATCGGAGTAATTCAGAGGCCGGCTGCTAGATTTGTTACCGGTATGTTCGAACAACACGTAAATGTTACAGAGATGCTTCGGGAACTCAAATGGGAATCCCTGGAGAGAAGGCGACACTCTTTTCGAGGAACACTATCGAGAAAATTTAGAGAGCCGACATTTCAAGCTGACTGCAGAACGATTCTACTGTCGCCAACATACAATGCGCGTAAGGACGGCGATGATAAGATACGAGAAATTAGGACTCATACGGAGGCATTCAGATAGTTATTTTTCCCTCGTTCTATTGGCGAGTAGAACACGGAAGGGAATGATTAGTAGTTGTACGTGATACCTTCCGCCACGCATTGCGGAATATCTATGTAAACGTAGATATATAGACTGGAGACAATCGCGCTGGCCAGGGAAGTTGCTGCACGTCTTGGACAGCACGTTCTGTTTCACGGGCAGTGTATGTGTGAGCATTATGCTGTTGCAACAAAACATCACCTTCCTGTTGCATAACCGGCAAAAGAACGGATCTAACAACATTGTGTGAGTGTCGAGTGCTGGTTAGTGCCCCTTCCATAAACATCAAAGGTGAATGAGAATTGTGAGAATTGCAGCTTATCACACACATCACACCATAAGGCCTGAATGAGGGCAGTCAGCCGGCCGCTGTGGAAGAGCGGTTCTAGGCGCTTCAGCCCGGAACCGCGCTGCTGCTACGGTCGCAGGTTCGAATCCTGCCTCGGGCATGCATGTGTATGATGTCCTTAGTTTAGTTAGATTTAAGTAGTTCTAAGTCTAGGGGACAGATGACCTCAGATGCTAAGTCCCATAGTGCTTAGAGCCATTTGAACCATTTTGGGGCCAGTGAGTCTTGCAAAATTGCACTTTACGGGACAGAGCTCACCAGGTCTACGTCGTACGTGCAGGTATGATCTGTTTTCAATGGTGAAGACCATGGCACGCCATTCTATCTTCCAGGTAATCCTCTGACAGCAGCAGTCGAGCCGTGTCATCGATACTGCGGCGTGAGTGAAAGACGGGACGGTTGTCCTACTGCGAATAATCAGTTTGTAACAATTCGTTTGACACAAGCCCTCTTATCTGTACTATGGCAGCTGTGCGATCTGCTACTGCTGCCCTTACAATACGACGATCTTGGCGGGTGTCTGTGCTGCGTGGACTTCCAAAACCTCATCTACCGGTGTGAAAACGTTAACGTGACCACTGATACCAGCTTTGTTGCACAACTGACGCAACAGCCAAACTTGTGTGGCATCTCTCCCAACGGAATGTCCCGCCACTCGGTAAGCCAGAATTTGACCACTCGTTGAGTTGGTTGTAGGATGATGATGATGATGGCTGGCTTGTGGGGCGCTTAACTGCGCGGTCATCAGCACCCGTCCAAAGTCCCAGTTTTCACGCAGTCCAATTTTTTCGCAGTCCAACCTAGCCACTGTCATGAATGATGATGACGAGGATAACACAAACACCCAGTCCCGGGTACAGAAAATCCCCAACCCGGCCGGTAATCGAACCCGGGACCCCGTGATCCAGAGACAGCAACGCCAGCCACTAGACCACGAGTTGCGGACTTAGCTGTAGGAAGCACGAGTGCGTCTCCCCGGTCTGCTTGCCTGCTTGCTTCACACGTTGCACCGCACCGATCCTTCTGGTTGTGAGCATTCTCTATTAAAGAGCAGATGCAGATGGCACTGTGGTAGCTGTGCCATTGCGCTATCTATTGGCGGACTACGTTGGAACCAGTGCATCTACTGTCCCCCAGTTACTATATGCCGTCATCGGATCTAAATCGACGTTGTCTTTCCAGGTCTACTACTTTTTTCGACAATGTATATACGTAGGTAATTCGTTATAGCGTTGTGGGCAGCTTATTGTGACGGCCATTTGGTAACGATAGTAGTAGACCTAAGTGTGTTTATGTCTTATGTACACTCCTGGAAACTGAAATAAGAACACCGTGAATTCATTGTCCCAGGAAGGGGAAACTTTATTGACACATTCCTGGGGTCAGATACATCACATGACCACACTGACAGAACCACAGGCACATAGACACAGGCAACAGAGCATGCACAATGTCGGCACTAGTACAGTGTATATCCACCTTTCGCAGCAATGCAGGCTGCTATTCTCCCATGGAGACGATCGTAGAGATGCTGGATGTAGGCCTGTGGAACGGCTTGCCATGCCATTTCCACCTGGCGCCTCAGTTGGACCAGCGATCGTGCTGGACGTGCAGACCGCGTGAGACGACGCTTCATCCAGTCCCAAACATGCTCAATGGGGGACAGATCCGGAGATCTTGCTGGCCAGGGTAGTTGACTTACACCTTTTAGAGCACGTTGGTTGGCACGGGATACATGCGGACGTGCATTGTCCTGTTGGAACAGCAAGTTCCCTTGTCGGTCTAGGAATGGTAGAACGATGGGTTCGATGACGGTTTGGATGTACCGTGCACTATTCAGTGTCCCCTCGACGATCACCAGAGGTGTACGGCCAGTGTAGGAGATCGCTCCCCACACCATGATGTCGGGTGTTGGCCCTGTGTGCCTCGGTCGTATGCAGTCCTGATTGTGGTGCTCACCTGCACGGCGCCAAACACGCATACGACCATCATTGGCACCAAGGCAGAAGTGACTCTCATCGCTGAAGACGACACGTCTCCATTCGTCCCTCCATTCACGCCTGTCGCGACACCACTGGAGGCGGGCTGCACGATGTTGGGGCGTGAGCGGAAGACGGCCTAACGGTGTGCGGGACAGTAGCCCAGCTTCATGGAGACGGTTGCGAATGGTCCTCGCCGATACCCCAGGAGCAACAGGGTCCCTAATTTGCTGGGAAGTGGCGGTGCGGTCCCCTACGGCACTGCGTAGGATCCTACGGTCTTGGCGTGCATCCGTGCGTCGCTGCGGTCCGGTCCCAGGTCGACGGGCACGTGCACCTTCCGCCGACCACTGGCGACAACATCGATGTACTGTGGAGACCTCACGCCCCACGTGTTGAGCAATTCGGCGGTACGTCCACCCGGCCTCCCGCATGCCCACTATACGCCCTCGCTCAAAGTCCGTCAACTGCACATACGGTTCACGTCCACGCTGTCGCGGCATGCTACCAGTGTTAAAGACTGCGATGGAGCTCCGTATGCCACGGCAAACTGGCTGACACTGACGGCGGCGGTGCACAAATGCTGCTCAGCTAGCGCCATTCGACGGCCAACACCGCGGTTCCTGGTGTGTCCGCTGTGCCGTGCTGTGATCATTGCTTGTACAGCCCTCTCGCAGTGTCCGGAGCAAGTATGGTGGGTCTGACACACCGGTGTCAATGTGTTCTTTTTTCCATTTCCAGGAGTGTAGTTGATCCTGGCTGATGAGAGCTGTTTTGCATCTTATATTTGAGTATTGAAATTGTTTCCCTCACTATTGTTGTTTACTGCCTAGGCCATGCTCTGTTAATTGTTAATGTTGTTTTCCGTAGCCGGCCGCTGTGGCCGAGCCTTTCTAGGTGCACGCAGCCACGCCGATGCTACGGTCGCAGGTTCGAATCCTGCTTCGCGCATGGATGTGTGTGATGTACTTAGGTTAGTTAAAATGGTTCAAATGGCTCTGAGCACTATGGGACTTAACATCTGAGGTCATCAGTCCCCTAGAACTTAGAACTACTTAAACCTAACTAACCTAAGGACATCACACACATCCATGCCCGAGGCAGGATTCGAACCTGCGACCGTAGCAGTCGCGCGGTTCCGGACTGAGCGCCTAGAACCGCTAGACCACCGCGGCCGGCTAGGTTAGTTAGATTTAAGTTCTAAATCTAGGGGACTGATGACCTCAGAAGTTAAGTCCCATAGTGCTTACAGCCTTTTGAACTATTTTTGCCCGCCCATGTGCTTAGGGCAAATATTGGGTTTTAATTATGTTTGTTACGATGAAGATATTTTGTTGTGTTTTGCACCCTGATTAGGGAACTATAGCCCTAATTAAAGCTATATTGTTTCATTGGCAATCTATTATAATTTTGTTATCCAAAGTATTCTCATGTTTAATAAACTAATTGTTAAACTGAACCACACGTTGGCAGAACTTCCACAATGAAACAAATAAGACGTGCAGGGAAGCTAAGGTGAATTGGCTGCATGAAAAACGTGATGAAATCGGTAAATAAGAGATTGTTAGAAGGACTGAGTTAGCAGACAGAAAATTCAACACAACCAACCCAAGTCCTATGAAACAACTGTGTGCATTGCAGTTTATTGCAGTTAAGCGTTCATCTGTTCTCTGAAAGCTATGTTCTGGTTTTACCAACTATCCTATTACCAAGAATATTTAAATTACATTCCGTGTCTTTCACAATAAGATTTGGTCGTCTGTAAAAATAAAAAGATTTATCTGTCATGTTTAATGGCAGCAGGTCATTGATATACATCAAGAAAACAAACAAATGCACTACAGAGACCTGTGGCACCCCCCACCGCTTTTTATACAGGACCACATTCACATTCAGATCCGTTTCTTGTTTGTGGTTTTTCGAGGACACTCTCCTGCTCCTTATTTCTAGATGTAAGGTGAACTATTTTTGAGCTGTTCAGTGAAGGAGCAATATAATTGAAATTTGTTGCAGTAATTTGGAGTCTGTTACTCTCCGACAACCAGAAATATTTTATTATTCGCCGTCCCTTTTTATTTTTCACTACAAGAGTAATTACAAGCTGCTTAATCAGGATGAAACGCGTTTTTCTGTTTATGTTCGTAACATTTGACAATTCCCACGCAGAGGAGTTAAAGAAGGACACCATAACATCAATGCTGTTGACCTCGGTTGGCTCTGCACGTTAAGACTTCTCCAGCGTCATCGCTGGCATGTTATTAACCTTCGTGACCACACGCCAACCGATCTGTCACGAAATCTTTTGTCCTAATTAAACTGTGACGACGAGCGGCGCCGAGGCCGGAGTAGAGGAAAGATAACTGCTGTATTCCGAAGAGAGTGCAGCCCCACGACACAACAAAGAATAGCATGCTGTCTCAAAACATTGCACGGCGTTGCTACAATTCTGCAAGCAGGTCGTTCGTGTTATTTGCACACTTCTGCATGAACTAAATGAGGACACGGATGATCGAAGATGAGAACTATACTTTTTCCTTGGGGAAGATGTCCTTCAGTGCTGTATACAATTTTAACCACTGCCTGGCTGTAAGAAAATGGTTGGAAAAATAGTAAATAGTGCAACTAAATGGCCTCAACAATAATTGTTGAACTTAAATAACAAAACCATAAGCGTGTATCTCGATGAAAAATGGAAAGCACCTGAATGCGACTTCCCAACTGATCTGTCCTTCCTACTGGTATTTCTAGTCATGTCTTTGATTGTGCTTCTATTAACTTTTTATTTCTTATTGGACGGAAAACTAAAGGAATAAACAGATGAGTAAAAATATGCGAGAGCGCTCTGGCAAACAAGATTTTTTTCGAAACTAAGATTCCGAAGTGAGAAATGAACTTTAAATTAAAATACTGCTGGAAAACAGGATCGCACTAGGACTAACGTAAAGATGCATTATGGATATTAATGGAACTAGTTGATCAGAGAACAGACTGGTCTGGAACAGTTAATTATGATCGTAATGTAATTCAAATACCGGTGGATGGGCCGTGTAATTTAATTAAAGGATGGTATACGATCCAAGGAAGTTCTTTGTTGGATTCCATTAAAAAAGAAAAGACCTAACGTGGTTAGTAGACAGTAGAAAATTCGCAAGGGCGACAGGGATGTGTATAGCTGAAGACTCTAATAAATGGTAAAATCCAAAGAATACGTTCAGTGATTAGTAAATGTCGAATGACTTCTCATGATGATGATGATGGATACGATTGTGATTTTGATAAATTGCATGGCTGACTCATTATTTGGTTCCATTGTTTTCAGGATTGGAAATTTAAAAGTCCTGGGAAAAGTGGAAGAGGAAACTAAATAAAAAGTCATGGGTCGAGAAGATATGTGATCTTATTCCAGTTGTTACATAATCGAGTGAAGTTCACAAAGTACACGGCAAAATAAGCCCACCTATTACTATGATGTTGCACCCCCTGTGGCCTGGATGCGTGTACAGTTCTGTTGGCAATGGTATCACAAAACCGTTGTACTCTCCCCGGACACACAACTGGTCCGTCCTATCCCGGATATTGGTACTGTGACAGACTTGACATCCGCGCTGGTTACACACATGTTCTATCGGGAACAAATCTGGAGATATTTCTGGCCGGAGGGACACCTCAACAAACAATTAGTAGAGACACGTCTCATTTGTGGAGGAGCACTGTATGTTGAGAATGGCACCATAACACTCCCACAAGGGAGGTAATAATGAGGTCGCAGGATGTCGTGACATACTGTTGTACCATCAGTGATCCATCTGTCAATATAAGCCGCGACCTAAAGTTATACCTGATGGCTCTCTATACCAACGCCGCATGTAACATGGCTGTGCCCCTCCAGAACTTTGGAACAATGTGACTTCTGGCCAGTAGCCCCCGAACTCGCTGACAACGATAATCCGGGGTAACGCAGAACCGCGATTCATCGCAAAACACAATGCGACGCTATTCATCAGCAGTTCTCACTTCACATTTCGGGCACCATTAAAAAAGCAGCCGTTTGTGATACGGTGTTCTAAACATTCATAGTGGTGTCTGTTTGTTCTATATCGTGTCTCCCTACCACTTTCGCGCAACGACGCTCTGAGCGTGTTTTTTAGGGAATTAACTAGTTTGGACCTGGGACCTGTTGCTGGTAAGGAGACGCCAGACCACACATGACATGTAGAATTCAGAAGAGTTCAGTGAGACTAGCGATGATATAACCAAATACTTAATGATCTCAGCGTCAGTTCCACTGCACTCCCTGTAAAAGAATCTTAATACTAACTAAATTTAGTGGAAAGGGTTCAAGGCTTTCCTATTTTTAGTTAGCTGGTAAAATAACGTCGAAAAAGCAGTTAAGTTTACCATTGGAAATTTTATGCTACTCACAAAACATTGTTTATAAATTGCACTATTGATAAAAGGAGATGTTTTAATACAGTATGGTAAAAACCAACAGCGTTCAACAAAAATGTGAACGAATATTCCCTGAATGGGTTTCCAAGTTCTACAATGGATCGAAGGATGACCTATGCCATATCACATCTATAATCTAGGTTTAATTTAAGTTTCACAAAAGAGCAAACTATCATAATGGTATACAGAGACCCTCAATTATCTTTAATTACTTATCTAACTTGTCGTAAATTACAGTGGCTGATGTGGCTTCTCAATTACTATATAAAAGAAAAATCATCGTGTTTCAGATCTGTTCTTCAAGTGGCAAATGTGAACACCATGAGTTTTAATTAACGATCGACACCAGTATTACACAAAAAGGGGGTGTAGCAGATGAGACTTCTGCAGTTCTGAGTGAAGCTTTATGCGCTGTTATGCGGCATCGCGTGCGTTCATTACCTACTCTAACTTCTCCTTACTACAATTTACCGAAGTTGGTTTAAAAAAAACTATCTGGCTGTGTTTTCACCTGACCAACCAGGGTCTCGATGTTAACCTTAAACTCCGCCTACAAAAATTCTGTCTATCCAATGAGAAACGTTATACTTTTCGTGGTGGGGCAATGTTTTTAAAGTTTGCAACGTAACAGAGACGCGAAAAAGTCTCACGCTAAAACCTGCAGCCGGTGTGGTCCTTTTAGCGTTATCGTAATATCTATACTGTTCTTCTGGAGGGCGCTATCTTTTAACATGGACTGGGGGGGGGTGGTCCTAATGTAACAGACACACGAAAAAATCTCACGCTAAAACTTGCGGATGGTAGTGACCCTTTTTGTGTTATCGTAAGATCTATACTGTTTTTCTGGAGTGCTCTAGCTTTTAACATGAGCTGGGGGGTGGTCCTTGACGTAACAAAGACGCGAAAAAGTCTGACGCTAAAACGTGCCAGTGGTGTGGTCTTAGCGGTAGGCTGTCGACGTGGGTGTCCAGTCTGTCCCTTATCGTAGTGCCTTCTAGCTTAACACTGTTCTGCTCTCGGCTTCTGTTCTCGTTTCTCCCCTCAGAACTGCGTCTGTCTCACGGTGGGAAGGTACGACATGCACTTAGGTATTCTTGTGTTAGTCTGTGGTATTCCATTTGCTCACTCGTTACTCGTATTACTGTGGTTAATTTAATGTCACGATTTATTCGGAGCTATGTGACATACTACTGGATTTGCTTAAAATGTCAGGATTTTCATGGATAGTGTTGGATTTGCCTGACACCTTACAGTGTTAACGTTCCCTATTCTGCCTGTTGCTAGTTTCCAACAATTGTTCGGGACGACACCGAATATTTCACGGGGTTCATTACGTGTTCCCAAAAGTCAAATGCAGATGTGAAGAGGTTACGATGAACTTGAAGCACCTTGCGGCGAGCCTCCCTCATGGTGACCAGACGTAGCAGACTAGAACGTTGACGACGAGTATGCTTACCCTCACGTTATCATGCAGCCCAGCACTGGGCCACTGTCACACAATGTAATGCCCCGCACGGCTGGGTACTGCACGATTTGACCAGCCAGCGAAGTGGAGACCTACAGTGTGGCCCCTTTCGTACTGTCAGGCGCTGGTAATGCAGTCTTGCATGAATACACAGCACCTTCTTGTCCTTCACAGCGATTTCTCAACGTGTGGTGCTTTTCAGGTCCCCTATGTCCCCCATCAAGCCTGGTAACAACGCTAATCACTAACAGTGCTAATGCAGTCTGGTGACCGTTCTACCTGTCATAGAGAATTGCAACTCTAATCATTTGCATATCCGCTGATGGTGTGTCAATGTTACATTGACATACGATCGTGTCCTGCATGTTTGATTTTTTTGTCAGGCACCTTACATTATCGGAGGAATGTTACCCCTATTAAGAGATTCCGTTTTTTATATATATTCTTCTTTGGATTACATATTGAAAGGTCAGAATTAGTCCCTTATACTGTTAGTTTTCCTGAAGCCAAATCGATCTTCGTCCCGGTTGGTCCCGGCGGAGGTTCGAGTCCTCCCTCGGGCATGGTTGTGTGTGTTTGTCCTTAGGATCATTTAGGTTAAGTAGTGTGTAAGCTTAGGGACTGATGACCTTAGCAGTTAAGTCCCATAAGATTTCCCACACCTTTGAACATTTGAACTTCGTCTAGCAGTTGACAATTTTTTATTCTTCTGCACATTTTTCTATTTACTCGTTGCATGTAGGGTTGAGATTTTAGTTTTTCGTTGTTATACATCAAGTCTCTATGCATACCACTCAATGAAGACAGGCGAGGAATAGCCATAGTAATCTGAGAAAATCTACAAAATTTTATTGTCTTTTTTCTTTCTTCTTTCGCTCCGCTCGCAACTCTGCTGAAGTACACAGAAGACCTCCCTGTATTTTTACCTGGAAAAGAATTATTTAAATTGTACCTGGTGGTTCAAAGTTCTTATATGAGTGCCATCACTCAAAACAAAATTATAAATATGTAGTCACAGAGAACAAATATTTCAGGTTTCTGAATAAATGTCCCGGAAAGCTTACAGTAATTATTTATCTCAAAAGGATCCCGATACCTATGTCAAGCTGGACGAGAAGATAATTAAAGTTCACCGGTAAACATGGGTTGAAAAGTTCCTTAGGAAAGGCATGCTATCTTGTTAACAGAGAAACATTTTCAGACGTACGAGTTGCTTCAGGTGTACCCCAAGGGCGTGTTATGGAGCCTTTGCTGTTCACAGTAAACGGTAAATGACCAAGTGAAAACGCCGGAGAATCCATGAAGTTCTTCGTGTGTTCACCGATGATTCTGTTGTACAAGGACACTAGCAACGCTAGAAAATTATATAGAAATACAGAGTTGACGCTAGGCAAAGAGATTGCCTTATAACTTTAATGTAAATGGTTCAAATGGCTCTGAGCACTATGCGACTTAACTTCTGAGGTTATCAGTCGCCTAGAACTTAGAACTAATTAAACCTAACTAACCTAAGGCCATCACGCACATCCATGCCCGAGGCAGGATTCGAACCTGGGATCGGAGCGGTCGGTCGGCTCCAGACTGTAGCGCCTAGAACCGCATGGCCATTACCATAGATAAATGAAGCTTATTGCACACAAGTAGGTTTAAATAATCGTTATTGTCTTACTGGAAGATTGCTGAACTATCACTGAAATCAACTGCAGCCGTTAAATACTTGCGAGCATGCAGATGGGGCGATTTAAAGTGGAACAACCACATAAAACTAATCACAGGAAAAGCATATGACAGCCTGACATCATTGAAAGGACCCACAGGAATTGTTTTTAACAAAGGAGATTAAAAACCCTCGTTCGACCTTATCAGACAGGATTCGTAATTCCTAGTTCGTACCTACCTTGAAGAGTCGATCAACAATTTGCTTCCTCCTATAATTAATCTCACGAAAAGAACAAGAAAGTAAATTTAGAGAGAGTCGAGCATACATGGATGCCAAAAGCTTCCAGGACTGGAAGTGAGCAATTATGACGGCAGAATGAAAATAAACATGGTACGTTTTTGGTGGATTCGACTGTCGCCAAAATGCTCCGCAAACATCCTGATTATGAGGAAAAGGAGGTGGGGGGTGGAGCGATGACATCATGCTAAAGAGCCTCGCAAACTCAATCCCATGTCTACGAACAACCGGCACACAAAAGGAAAATGTCTTGATAATTTCGTGACAACCATAATCTGCAACTAATGTCCACGAATTTTCGGCACTTGTCCAAACTTTTTGTCAGAATACAGGTATTTTCATTCTGTTGTACGGCCAACTGCAAATTGGCAGCATGAACATGCATTTAAAACTCTCACATAAAGAGCGATCTCTTGTCTTCTTTGGCGTTATTGTACTCACAAATAGTTCTTCTTTTATACAAAGCCGCTCTGAGCTCCTTAAAGTGCACCTAAAGCGTATGAGGTGCTGTTTTGTGAAGCATTAGACACACAGCTGCGAGTTTTTGGAAACGGGCCACTCGTTGGGCCATATTACTTCCCCAAGACCAAATTAGTACCTTCAGAAGACTGATATTGATTGCTTTAAATGCTGCTATTGACTCTTGTTGGATTCAAACGATATTCAAATCGATACTAACACGCACAGTGTAAGGTGTCAGACAAATCCAACACCTTCCATGAAAACGCTGACATGATAAGCAAATCCAGTAGTATGTCACAAAGCTCCGAATAAATCGTGACATTAAATTAACCACAGTAATACGAGTAACGAGTGAGCAAATGGAATACCACAGACTAACACAAGAATACCTAAATGCATGTCGTACCTTCCCACCGTGAGACAGACGCAGTTCTGAGGGGAGAAACGAGAACAGAAGCCGAGAGCAGAACAGTGTTAAGCTAGAAGGCACTACGATAAGGGACAGACTGGACACCCACGTCGACAGCCTACCGCTAAGACCACACCACTGGCACGTTTTAGCGTCAGACTTTTTCGCGTCTTTGTTACGTCAAGGACCACCCCCCAGCTCATGTTAAAAGCTAGAGCACTCCAGAAAAACAGTATAGATCTTACGATAACACAAAAAGGGTCACTACCATCCGCAAGTTTTAGCGTGAGATTTTTTCGTGTGTCTGTTACATTAGGACCACCCCCCCAGCCCATGTTAAAAGATAGAGCCCTCCAGAAGAACAGTATAGATATTACGATAACGCTAAAAGGACCACACCGGCTGCAGGTTTTAGCGTGAGACTTTTTCGTGTCTCTGTTACGTTGCAAACTTTAAAAACATTGCCCCACCACGAAAAGTATAACGTTTCTCATTGGATAGACAGAATTTTTGTAGGCGGAGTTTAAGGTTAACATCGAGACCCTGGTTGGTCAGGTGAAAACACAGCCAGATAGTTTTTTTAAAACCAACTTCGGTAAATTGTAGTAAGGAGAAGTTAAGAGTTAGTTCCGAGACAGCGAGCTGGATAGCTGCTGCGCCGGCCGCCCTGAAGCTGCCTAACCAACGACAAGGTAATGAACGCACGCGATGCCGCATTTTTGAGCGCATAAGGCTTCACTCAGAACTGCAGAAGTCTCATCTGTTACACCCCCTTTTTGCGTAATAGTAGTGTCGATCGTTAATTAAAACTCAAGGTGTTCACATTTGCCACTTGAAGAAAAGATCTGAAACGCGATGATTTTTCTTTTACATAGTTATTGAGAAGCCACATCAGCCACTGTAATTTACGACAAGTTAGATAAGTAATTAAAGATAATTGAGGGTCTCTGTATACCATTTTGATAGTTTGCTCTTTTGTGAAACTTAAATTAAACCTAGATTATAGATGTGATATGGCATAGGTCATCCTTCGATCCATTGTAGAACTTGGAAATCCATTCAGGGAATATTCGTTCACATTTTTGTTGAACGCAGTTGGTTTTTACCATCCGGTATTAAAACATCTCCTTTTATCAATAGTGCAATTTATAAACAATGTTTTGTGAGTAGCATAAAATTTCCAATGGTAAACTTAACTGCTTTTTCGACGTTATTTTACCAGCTAACTAAAAATAGGAAAGCCTTGAACCCTTTCCACTAAATTTAGTTAGTATTAAGATTCTTTTACAGGGAGTGCAGTGGAACTGACGCTGAGATCATTAAGTATTTGGTTATATCATCGCTAGTCTCACTGAACTCTTCTGAATTCTACATGTCATGCGTGGTCTGGCGTCTCCTTACCAGCAACAGGTCCCAGGTTCAAACTAGTTAATTCCCTAAAAAACACGCTCAGAGCGTCGTTGCGCGAAAGTGGTAGGGAGACACAATATAGAACAAACAGACACCCCTATGAATGTTTAGAACAGTATGAAGTAAATTATTATAACACCATAAAAAAAACGAAAATTAATGTTTTAGACATTATCGAACGTTTTTGCTTGTGCTGAAAATTTTAGTAGTACGACAAGTGGTCCCTTTTGGCATCTGTTTCACAGATTAAGAACAAGAAATGGCCCATAATACTTCGCTGGAGAACTCCAGATATAACTTCTTTTTAACTAGATGACTTTCTGAAATTACGAATCCATTCGCACAGCTGAGACGATTCCTCATAGACCAACAATTTGATTGTAAGCCGCCGTTTGAACAGTGTCCTGTAGTTAATTTAAGAGCTCTAACAATAACAAACTCTCACAACTCTGACAACATCACAATTTATACAATATGAAATTGAGTTGTGCATTCACCATTATCAGCATTTCACTTAGCACTACAACTATGGGCGGAGATCCGAAGAATGCAGCTATGCCAGCGTGTTAATAAGGAGAAATCTATTTCTTTGAGTCGTTTGCGCCTGCGGCCGGGAAGAAAGTCTTTGTTTTTTTTTCCATGGGTGGTTTTTCCCCTTGCTGTCTTCCTCTACGTAACTTCGCGTGTTTTTTCGGTTCTACTTACGAATCGTATCTGTTTAGAATATATTTCTTTTATTTCCATATAGGATCACAAAATTGTTTGTTGCTTAGACTACCGATTTCGGTCAGCAATGACCGTCTTCACATCTGTAGCAAAACGTGCGAAAACCAAATTCTACTAGTGGACAGTATACATCTTAAAACAATAAAAGAGGCTATAATGTAAAATTTTGAAGAAAAACCATTTTGGAATGTTGAATATCAAGGCTGCTGTTTATTTACTGGCTGAATAGTTTCGAGCTTTACCTATTTTAACAAGCTACATTTTGTATTTAGGATATGTTTGCGGTGGACAGTTCTGTTTATGTAATTACACTTAAATGTATATCTTATCTTCACTATCTAACATAATGTGATCCATGTGACAACGATATTTTATATGCTGTGAAGAATTTGTTCGTGTTGAAGTACACTGTGTGTCACGCTGGCTTATTTGTCCTGACGGTCTAGGGCACAGCAGTCATGGACTGTACGGCTGGCACGGTGGAGGTTCGAGTCCTCCCTCGGTCATGGGTGTGTGTGTTTGTCCTTAGGATGATTTAGGTTAAGTAGTGTGTAAGCTTAGGGACTGATGACCTTAGCAGTTAAGTCCCATAAGATTTCACACACATTTGAACATTTTTTTTTTAATTTATCGTGAGTGTTTTCGTAATTTTGATGTTGATCAACATCTGTCCAAACTACTAAGACATGTACGATAAATAAGCCAGCCTGAGGCAGAATTCAATATGGTGTCTCTCAAATGCCGATTGTGACGTAGAAAATTATACTCCACTAAGAACACGTAGGGCACTATATATAAAATATCGTTGTCATGTGGATCACATCACGCTAGATAGTGAAGATATCAGATACATTTAAGTCTACTGACATAAATAGAACTGCCCACACCAGACATATCCTTAACACAAATATGTGGATTGTAAAAGTAGACAAAGTCCGAAACTAGTCAGCTCGTAAATAAATAGCAACTTTGGAGTTAAAAACCCAAAAATGTGTTTTGTTAAACATTTGAGAGGTGAAAAATGCGAAGTAGTGAGAACGTTTGTAATGAAAGGCATTACTTCCATACACGTGGAAGACATACGCTTAAAACATGACGAGGCATAACTCTCTTGAAACACGTCCTAAAATGTTGAAGATATAGTGGCATCGAGAAAAAGAAACTCAGCGAATCAATCACTGTCGCAAATATTTAAAGTATGGTGTAAACTAGGCAACACGCCAGCGACTTCATCAGTTAAGAGTGCTACTGTGCATGACAAACTGCAGTACGGCAGATACAAAGTACTCTGAAGAGTCAAGGATACTGGTACACCTGCCTAATATCGCTTAGGGCCCCCACGAGCGCGCTCAAATGCCGCAACATGACGTGCCGTGGATTTGACTAATATCTGAAGTGGTACTGGAGAGAAATGACACCGTGAATCCTGCAGGGCTATCCATGAATCCGAAGGAGTACGAGGGGGTGGAGATCTCTTCTGAACAGCACGTCCCAAAGCATCCCAGATACGCTCAATAATGTTAACGTCTGGGGAGTTCGGTGGCCAACCTAACTGTTTAAACTCAGAAGAGTCTTCCTGGAGCCACTCTGCAGCAATTATGGACGTGTGGGGTGCCGCATTGTCCTGCTGGAATTGCCGAAGTCCGTCGTAGTGCACATTGGACATGAACGGATGCAGGTGATCAGACAGGATGCTTACGTGTTACCTGCCAGAGTCGTATCTAGCCGTTTCAGGGGTCCTATATCACTCCAACTGCACACGCTCCATACCATTACAGAGCCTTCGCCAATTTGAACAGCCCCTGCTGACATGCAGGGTCCACGGATTCACGAGATTGTCTCCATACCCGTATACGCCCATCCGCTCGATACAATTTGAAACGAGACTCTTTCGACCAGGCAACATGTTTCCATTCATGAACAGTCCAATTTCGGTGTTAACATACCCAGGCGAGGCGTAAAACTCTGTGTCGTGCATTCACCAAGGGTACACGAGTGGGCCTTCGGTTCCGAAAGTCCAGTCGATAATGTTTCGTTGAATGGTTCGCACGCATGCTTACACCAGTTTCTTTGGCGTTTCAGTGTATGTTTATGTACTACGATCGTTACATGAAGGTCTGTACGTCTACACATATTCATCAATTACAAAATTGTACAGAATGCAATAAAATGAAGAATATACTAGGTAAAGTGTATAGGTGGATGCCAATAGTATAAGTGATTATACGGTGATACAATGTAATAAATTAAAAACATTAAAAAAGCTAAATTTGAAATTTTTAAAATGAAAATGTTTGGGTGACAATATGTGATTCTGAGACGCTATTGTGGTCGTTTTAGTTTAAAAAAATAACATACAGAACAACAAACTTACGGAACTAACAAAATAATATAAAACTGATAAAATATCTAGGGAAAGAAGCAAAATGTATGAAACAGTAGACTGAAGTAAGTAATCAGCGCTTTCTGCTGGAGTAGCCACCTTACTATTTGCTGACGCCAGATATGGTCAGCCCGGAAACGTCCGCCATCGACTTGCAAATTTTTTTTTAATAATCTCAGGATACTGTGTGGTGATACGTTTTCTCTTTTACACACACCAAAAAAAAAAAAAAAAAGGTTTTGCGTCACCCCGGTTCCCAGAACTCCTGAAGACAGACGTTGACTTTGGATATTGTATCATAGACACAGTATCTTTGACTGTTCAGAGATGTCACTAAAGACGTCCAATGACGTAAACAACCATGCATGAGCTGCGCCCATTAGACAGAGGTGGTCCGACAGCCGATCAGTTCTAGTCATTCCACCAGGAAGGAGGTATATGGCTCGTGTTGTCTGTAGTTCCACCATGCCTAGACGCTCAATACCGCGGTTCGATCGCCTCCGCATTGTAGCTTTGTGCCAGGAAGGGCTCTCAACAAGGGAAGTGCCCAGACGTCTCGGAGTGAGTGAAAGCGATGTTCTTCGGACATGGAGGAGATACAGAGAGACAGGAACCGTCAATGAGATGCCTCGCTCAGGCCGCCCAAGGGCTACTACATAAGTGGATGACCGCTACCTACGGATTATGGCTCGAGGAAACCCTGACAGCAACGCCACCGTATTGAATAATGCTTTTCGTGCAGCCACAGGACGTCTTGTTACGACTCAAACTGAGCGCAATAGGCTGCATGATGCGCAACTTCCAGACGTCCATGGCGAGAGCTATCCTTGCAACCACGACACATGAAGTGCGGTACAGATGGACCCAACTACATGCCGAATGGACCGCTCAGGACTGGCATCACGTTCTCTTCACAGATGAGTGTCGCATATGCCTTCAACCAGACAATCGTCGGAGACGTGTTTGGAGGCAAACCGGTCAGGCTGAACGCCTTAGATACACAGTCTAGCGAGCGCAGGAAGGTGGAGGTTCTCTGCTGTTTTGGGGTGTCTTTATGTGGGGCCGACGTACGCCGCTGGTGGTCATGGAAGGCGCCGTAACGGCTGTACGATACATGAATGCCATCCTCCGAGCGATAGTGTAACCATATCGGTAGCATATTGGCGAGGCATTCGTCTTCATGGACGACAATTCGCGCCCCCCTCTTGCACATCTTGTGAATGACTTCGTTAGGATAACGACATCGCTCGACTAGAGAGGCCAGCATGTTCTCCAGACATGAACCCCGTCGAACATGCCTGGGAAAGATTGAAAAGGGATGTTTATGGACGACGTGACCAATCAATCACTCTGAGGGATCTACGCCGAATCGTCATTGAGGAGTGGGACAATCTGGACCAACAGTGCCTTGATGAACTTGTGGATGGTGTGTCACGACGAATACAGGCATGCATCAATGCAAGAGGACGTGCTACTGTGTATTAGAGGTACCGGTGTGTACAGAAATCTGGACCACCGCCTCTGAAGGTGATACAACATGCAATGCGTGCTTTTCATGAGCAATAAAATGGTCGAAAATGAAGTTTTCGTTGATCTCTTTTCAAATTACCTATACAGATTTCGGAACTCTCGGAATCGAGGTGATGCAAAACTTTTTTTGATGTGTGTATATAAACGTCAGTGCAATAAGATGGACATTCATAGATGGAACTGAAGTTAGATGTGTGCACCTTATGAACTCAATAAACGGGGTAAACATATGACCTGCTCTCCTTTCTGGGTAACTTGGAAACTAAGTCTTTAATTATTTTTTTATTAACCACTGACCTACAGAATTTTGCCTGACAAAGAGAACTCAAATTTAACCTACTCATTAACTGATTGCTACACGAAAGAATGGTCCTGAATTTGCAAGAGATCCTAATGATAATACAAATCCAAAAAGTATGAAATTAAAGTTATATGAAACTACCTCCAACTCTGTTAATTGCCTAAACTCGTTTCAGTCACGAATCCCGACGGTGAAAACTCCGTTCTTTTTCATAAGTCACTTACCTCATAGAAATCTTCATAACACAAACTACAGCAATTACAGCAAGTAGCAACAACGTCCAGCTAAATAAAAAGATTCTAGCTACTATTGACCCTAACTACTAGGAAGCATATGGTTAGGAAAAGAAAGGTTTTGTTGAAGAGCAAACAATGTATTTAGAAAACTTTACCTTATTCATGTGACATCCGGTTCCAAAATTTAATAGTTGTCAATAATTCCACTACCCAAACATTATCAATCATACATCCATTATCATACCTTTCCTTGCATCTTTTATTATAAGAAATTTCATACCACTTTACATTGCGTGTCCTACCAACACAGTCTCCACTAAGAAAAATATGGTCTTACTCTTCTCTAACCACTCGCTGCTAGTACGTACTACCACAGAATCTCTTGCCGAGGGCACAGAACACTGTCTGCGATATTAACACAGTCAATAGCGCTGCCAACATACAGACAGGCTACTTACAACCTTTTCGATTAAATTGAAGAAATGGTGAGTTAAATATTTGTAACTAGACATGTTTTCGTTTAGACAACACGGCCAGATTCCGTACGATGTGTGCTCCTTATGTTAACTACTCCATATGCCAACTTCACACGGGACGAGAAAGCGATTGCGGACGAGCACCAGGTTGAGTTTGTGACGTTAAAGCGACAACTTTCACGTTCCACAGCACTCCGTAGCGTGGAAGATTGAATAAGACAAGTCACATTTTTGCTTCATGGACGGAACGTGGCCAATAGCGACGTCACAAGCCGCATTTGGGAGACGACATCTTGAATTTGGTGGTTTCAAGTTGGTGCTCATTTTTGTTGGATTTATCATTTACGTCTGATGAATGTAATAATGGTGTCTGAAAGTAACAGTAGGCGAATGATGCATTAAATAATTTTTTTCGCCCCATCTACAAGATGGCTTGCACTACTTCCAGTAGATTATTTTAGATTCTCTTGTTTCAAATCCTGTATTTCACATACTCTAAGAATACTGAACAGAAATAGTGATATAGTAGAACAAAGTCAGGGTTGTACTACAAAGTGAGAACGATTTGCTGGCGTGGAAGAGTACTGTAACTTTGTTTCGCACTATTTGTAGTGCAAGTGTTATAAGCTGATGCCCTAACTGTGTGGACAGGGAACTTTCCTTTTTCTCTTATAACATCCTCCTGGACATTGAAGTACTCATTTATGTATACAGTGAGTTGGCAAAAGTTATGGGATAGCGACATGCACATGTTCAGATGGCGGCAGTATCGAGTGCACAGGGTATAAAAAGACAGCGCAATAGCGGAGTTGTCACTTAGTTCAAGTGATTTAAGTGAAAAGGTTTCCGACGTGATTATTGGAGCTGGACGCAGGGGCATTCCATTTCAGGAATCGTTAGGGAATTCAATATTCCGAGATCAACAGTGTAAAGAGTATGGTTCTAATGGTTCTGAGCACTATGGGACTTAACATCTGTGGTTATCAGTCCCCTAGAACTTAGAACTACTTAAACCTAACTAACCTAAGGACATCACACACATCTACGCCCGAGGTAGGATTCGAACCTGCGACCGTAGCAGTCGCTCTGTTCCGGACTGAAGCGCCTAGAACCGCTCGGCCACACCGGCCGGCTGTAAAGAGTATGCCGAGAATACCAAATTTCAGTCATTACCTCTCAGCACGTACAATGCAGTGGCTAATGGCCTTCGCTTAACGACCGAGAGCAGCGGTGTTTGCGTAGAGCTGTCAGTGATGACAGAGAAGCCAACTGTGTGAAATAATCAAAAAAATAAATGTGGGACGACCGACAAACATATCCGTAAGGACATTGCGGCGAAATTTGGTGTTAATGGGCTATGACAGCAGACGACCGACGGGGCGGCCTTTGCTAGCAGCATGAAATCGCCTGCAGCGCCTCTCCTGGTCTTGTGACCATATCAGTTGGAGCCAGACTCCTGGAAAACCGTGGCCTGGTCAGACAAATCCCGATTTTAGTTGGTAATAGCGAATGGATGGGTTCGAGTGTGGCGCCAACCCCAAGAAGCCACAGATCCAAGTTCTCACGAGGCACTGTGCAAGCTGATGGTGGCGCCATAATGGTGTCGGCTGTATTTAAATGGAGTGGATTGACAATATGGTATGGCGCGCGCCGCTATCCTGTGATCTTGTTTATAGCGCGCACTATAATCGATTATAGTTCGCTGTCCTGTTGCGGGTGGCGCTCCGGTGGCGATTTGCTATTACGTCGCTGGCGTGTGTTTGCGGTGGCCGGCGGAAAGCGAGAGGGTAGTCGGTTTCCGGGTATTGCACGGAACGTGAAGTTCGCTCTGCCTGACATGCTAGTGACTAGCGCTAAGGTTGTTGTGCCTCGTAATATGAGCAGAGTGGTCTGGGGCGCAGGCGACCTGCCGCTGTGCTGGCCATGCGGTGGTGATTAATTGGAATCGGCGTACTTGTTCTGCCTGCCTGTCTGATGTGGAGGCCCGGTGGGGTCCTGTGATAATCTGGAACGGAGACAAGTAGTTGCTGAATTTTGGAGTCGTCTGTCAGGTTAGGGTGTGGGTTCGGTTGGCTCGTCAGATTTTCCGCTGGGAGCTTCAGCAGCGGTTTCTGAACTTCATTCTGATGTGGGACGGCTTTGCTCGAAGTTGTTACCCACTCGGTCTGCTTAGCGTTACCTTTGGTGATGTCTGTTTTTTTTCATAATTCACGTAGGTTGTTCCTGTTACCTGCCCGGAGTTGCGTTCATGTATGGTATATTTGGCATTTGATGTGTTACGTAAAGTATGCCTGAGAAAGGCGGGTTTGGACAGTATATGCATAGTGAACTACTACTGCTTGGAATATGTGGTCTTCTGGGACCTGAACAACACGATCTCGTCAATTTGGTTGTGTATTTTTATCTCACTGTGTTATTATTAACTTGGTGGAATAGTCGCGTTTAGTGTCGTTAAGGCACTCCTAAGATTGTGGTTTGACTACTCATGTGCGCTTGGCTCTTATTGTTTTGTTTTAAGAAGCGAGAATTGTTTTTTAAGATTTGTGTGGGTTGGCTTCCGGCACTTGTTAAGAGCACCCGAGTTAACGGCGCTGTGGTTATCATGTGCTGTCCGAATGTGTATTGTTATTTGAGTTTTGAATTTTATCTTGTGTTGATATTATCATAACCACGGTGCGTAAGTGATGGGCAGTTGTGGGAGTCATGTCGGGGAGCTCGCAGCGGTTTATTTCGGGGACCGTTTCTAGTGGGAAGGCTCCGAAATGTTCAGAGCTCGCTCGCCTGTGATTGCGTTGGGACTTGCCCTTGCTCTTTGGTTGTATCAAATTATTATTTTGTTATTATGTTGATCGGTTGTGTGTTGCGCTTCTTTCATTTTATAGTGCCAAGCGCCATTATCTTTCTCAAAGTTTATATATATATATGATTTTAAATTATAATGCCAAGTTAACTTATTACTGGATTTTGTCTCTTGGGTGAACTCTAAAATCACTACTGTAAAAGGTTCTTTGATTTTATGGTGACAAGCCGCCGTTATTGTTTTTAAAGCTCATTCTTTTAACCATTTGTTAAGTTCTGTAAGTTATATGAATTTGTTGTTATTTAAAAGAGTTTAGTATTGGTAATTTAGTAAATTGTGTACAGAGTCTGCTGTATAGATATTATTGGGTGGAACTCCTTGGATAGTTAACCTATAAGAGTACCCTCTCCACAATGCGCCATGTCACCAGACCACAGTTGTTTGCAATTGGTTTGAAGAACGTTCTGGACAATTCGAGCGAATGGTTTCGCCGCGAAAGCCATGGAGCAAAATCGAGCACAAAATACCAAACCTGCAACACTTTGTCAATTATGGACGGCTATAGAAGGAGTATGACTCAATATTTCCGCAGGGGACTACGATTAGTTGAACCCATGCCACACAGAGTATCTGCACTACACCAGTCAAAAGGTCCGACACGACATTATCCCACGTGTTTTGTTGCCTCGATGTACTGTAGGCAGAAAAATGTAACTAGCTTATGGACGAGGGAGGAAATGTGCGTTTTAATGGAGCTAACACACTTACGCCAGTGCATTTTCGTAAACAAGCAGTGTAATTTGCGAGCCAGGTAAACCGACAACTGCCGCCGGAGAACGCTGCAGTCACAAACAATGGTGAGGAGCGCATTCCACGTGATGCACCAGCCCATTTCTAAACGAGCGTCAACCACGATATAAATCACTTGTGGCATGCTTAACGATGATAAACATGTTCTGTGTAAGGACTACTTTACCAGCGTCCAATCTCCATAAAGAAAGCTGTTTCAGTTTAAACTCAGCAAACGTAGGGAGAGGGAGAGGGAGGTTGAAGGTTTTCCATATCTAGAAAGGCCACAACACGCGAGCATAAATTGTGTTCCAGCGTTGTGTAATACACCGATTTCAACGTAATACGTACTGAGGTGACAAAGGCGATACGGTACCTCCCAATATGCTGTCGGACCTCCTTTTGCCTCTGTAGCTCTCCATAACTGTGGGGTTGGGTTATTTAGGGGAAGAGACCAAACAGCGAGGTCATCGGTCTCATCGGATTAGGGAAGGATGCGGAAGGAAGTCGGACGTGTCCTTTCAAAGGAACCATCCCGGCATTAGCCTGAAGCGATTTAGGGAAATCACGGCGAACGTAAATCAGGATGGCCGGACGCGGGATTGAACCGTCGTCCTCCCGAATGCGAGTCCAGTGTGCTAACCACTGCGACACCTCGCTCGGTCCATAATAGCGGAAGTTTTCCCTGTGCAGGATTTTGGTCACGAACTGTCCCATAAATTTTCAATGGGGTTCATGTCAAGCTATCTGCGTGGCCAGATCATTGGCTCCATTTGCCCAGAACGTTCTTCACGCCAGTGACGAAAGATTTTGACCTGGTGATATGGTCACTATGATGTCACCACCAGCTTGCCCAGCGTCTTGTGACAATTTAGGTCTATGCCATCGTGAAATCTGCGCCACACTCGAACCCAGCCGAAGGCTCTTACTAACTAAAATCTGGATTTGTCTGACCAGCCCACGGTTTTCCAGCCCTAGCCCAGGAGAGGCGCTCGCGTCAGTCGTCTGCTGCCATAGCTCATTAACGCGAAATTTCGTCACACTCTTCTTACGGATACGTTCCTTCTACGTCCCATGTTGATTTCTGCGGTTATTACACGCAGTATTGTTTGTCTATTAGCATTGACGACTATACGCAAACGGCACTGCACTCGGTCGTGATGTGAAGGCCATCGACCACTACGTGGTGCATGGTGAGAGGTAACGCCGAAATTTGGTGCTGCCGTCACACTCTGGACACTGTGATTACCGGAATATTAATCCCCTAACGATTTCCAAAATGGGATGTCCAACGTGTGTAGTTCCAGCTACCATTCCGAGTTCAAGGTCTGTTAATCATCGTCATGCGGCCACAATCACCTCGGAAACCTGAGTCCAAATGACATCTCTGTCAATGAACTGGCCTTTTATACCTTGTGTACGCTATACTACCGCCTTCTGTACGTGTGCATAACGCTGTCCCGTGTCTTTTGTCACCTCGGTGTAGGGGAGTCTACTGTTGTGCGCGCCCGTGACGAAAGCAGAGGGACAGACTCCTGAACGTAGTTGCGAGCCCGCGGCGGGATTCGTTGTGTCAGGGCACTGACTCCGCCCCCTCCCTCCGGCGTCTGACACGGAGTGAAGGACAGCGTGGGGAGGCGCCCGCGGCCTGTGCCAACAAGAAGAGCCAGCCAGCTCTGCCGCTCCTCCACAAACACAGACCGCGGCTCTGGGGTGAGTGACCCGCGGGGTACCGTAATCTCCCGTGAGCGGGCCGGCTCTCGCCACCGCCAAAGCGCCGATCACACGCGCGTAAATAACGATAAACGGCCCGGCCGCCGCCCGCCGCACCAGTTACAGGACGGCCCAAAGGTCACTGCTCCGGGGCTCGTCACCTACACGCGCCACAGTGCGAGGTCCAACTGAAACTATACGAGCATCCACCCTACCGTACGGGATCACCTCGCATTTCTCCGAGCGAGGTAGCACAGTGGTTAGCGCACTGGACTCGCATTCGGAAAGACGACGTTTCAAACCCACGTCTGGCCATCACCTGAACACTTCCTTTTAATGTTGTTTTATTATATGTCAACCAGTTTCGGTGACTCAACACACCATCTTCAAGCCCTAACTGACGCTCAGGCGGTGAACTCCAATCGCATAGTCGTTCCCATCAGTGGCCAACGTATATGAACTGGCAACCATTGACGGTTGCAGACACAAAATCGTTTTTACAGTATTCTACGGAAGCCAGTTCATAGATATTGGCCTCTGATGGGTTCGTGTATACGATTGGCGTTTACTCCCTGACGATGGTGTATTGAGTCACCCAAATTGGTTGCAATATAATAAAATAACATCAATTCGTCTTTTTACGTAAGTAAACGTCCGAAGTCGCATAGACCTTGTCACAGGGATGGACATACATAAAAGCTCCTTATTTAGTTTTCCCGCGAAATTTCCGAAAAAATTGTTCAAATGGCTCTGAGCGGTATGGGACTTAACGTCTGTGGTCATCAGTCCCCTAGAACTTAGAACTTGTTAAACCTAACACATCACACACATCCATGCCCGAGGCAGGAGCCGAACCTGCGACCGTAGCGGTCGCGCGGTTCCAGACTGAAGCGCCTAGAACCGCTCGGCCACAGCGGCAGGCGAAATTTACGAAGTCGCTCCAGACAATGTCGGGACGATTCCATTGAAAGAGCACGATTGACTTGCTTCCTCATCCTTGAATCAATTCTAGCTTAGCTCCAATGTCCTCGATATCGACGCATTTAACCTCAATCTTCCTTCCTTTCTTCCCTCTCTTAGTTTAATATCGCTCATTTCAATAACCCTGGATTTCTCAAGAACGAGCCATACACCTTTTCATTCCTCGCAACAGACTTGTAATTAACTTGCATGGTTGTAAAATATCGTCAGTTGTGTGACAGGATTCGTAATTTCCTGTCAGAAAGGTCACTGTTCGTAACAATTGACAGAAAGTCACCAAGTAAAAAAGAAGTAATGTCTGGAGTTTCCAAAACAAGTGTTACAGGCCCTCTGTTGCTACTGATATACATAAACGATTTAGGAAACAGCCTCAGCAGTCCTCTTATATTTTTTGCAGATGATGCTGTTATTTATCGTTCTCTAAAGTAAACAGATGATAAAAACAGGTTGAAAAATGATCTAGACAAGATATATGTATGGTAAAAGAAGTGACAATTGAGTCTAAATAACGAAAACTATGAAGTCTCCAACGTCAATACTAAAAGGAATCCGCTAAACTTCAGTTACACGATAAATCACACAAATATAAAGCCTATAAACTCAACTAAAGCCTTAGGAATTACAGTTGAGAATAACAGAATGGGATAATGTTGTGGGACCAAAGACTGCGATTTATCAGCAGAACACTTAGCAAATGTAACAGGTCTACTACAGAAACTGATTACACTACACTTGTCCGCGCTCTTCTGGAGTGTTGTGCTGGGTGGGATCCGTATCAGATAGGACTGCCCGAAGTCATCGAAAAAGTTGAAAGAAGGACGGCTCGTTTCGCATTATCACGAAACAGGGGAGACAGTGCCACGGATATGATAACTAACTGGGGCGCCAGTCATTAAAACAAAAACGTATTTCGCTGAAACAGAATCTGCTCATGAAATTTCAATCAACAACTTACAACTTTCTCTTCAGAGTGTCAAATAAGAAATAACACATAACATGTTTAGTTTTCGAACAGATTAAGGCCATGGCTGTTAATCGATCGTGACTGTTTCAGAACTATGAAATTTTTTTCAAAGACTGCTGACAGTCACAAAATTAATTGTCACTCAAAATATTTAATGAAGCCGCATGTTTCGAGGTGTAAACGTCATCTTCAGGCACTAATGACAATACAAAAGTACACACCTACATACATTCGCTAACCATTATGGGACGTATTCACTTCCTACGTTGGTCTGCTGTTCATAGAAAAAAAAATAATCACTCACTCTTTTCATATGAAATGGCTGTCTTCTTCTGGTGTGTTTCCATTTCCTCCACAGCTATGGCTCGCTATATCTTGTTAGCCACTGCTCATAGATTTGAAAATGACTCTTAAGACACGACATCATTATCAACTCTACTGTGTAGTAGAAACAAGATATCGATCAAAACAGAACTCGTTTCGATTTAACCATCCATGTGTCGATACTGGTGTTAGTCACTTGCAACGTCTTCTGAACGTCTGGCTGTCTACATCTACATATGTACTCCGCTAGCCACCAAGCGGTGTGTGGCAGAGGGCACAATTCGCGCCAAAGCCATATCCCCCCCCTCCCCCCTCTATTCCACTCGTGGATCGCACGAGGGAAAGACGACTGTCTGAACGCCTCAGTACGGGCTCTTATTTCCCTTATCTTTGAATGACGATCATTACGCGATTTGAAAGTTGGTGGTAATAATATATGCTCTCCATACTCGGTGAAGATTGTATTTCGGAATTTAGTGAGCAGCCCCTTCTGTTTAGCGCGTCGTCTATCTGCAAGTGTGTCCCACTTCAAACTTTGTATGAGATTTGTAACGCTCTCGCGATGGCTAAATGTAGCAGTCACGAATCTTGCCGCTCTTCTTTGGACCTTCTCAATCTCTTGAATCAGCCCCAACTGGTAAGGCTCCTATATAGACGAACAATAACACTGGACGAACTAACATATTGTAAGCTATTTCCTTTGTTGAAGGACTGCATTGCTTCAGGATTCTACCAATAAACCGCAATCTAGAGTTCGCCTTGCCCGTTACTTGTGTAATCTGATCATTCCATTTGAGACCATTTCGAATAGTCACAGCCAGATACTTGGCTGATGTTACAGCTTCCAAAGCTTTCGCCTTGTTATACGCAGTAGGTTACACTCACTAATATTGAGAGATAACTGCCAGTCATTACACCACGCAAATATTTTCTGCAAATCCTCATTGATTTGTTCACAACTTTCCCTGTAGACTACAGCATCATCGGCAAACAGTCTAAGGCCGCTGTCAATACCATGAACCAGATCGTTTATGTAAATCGCAAAAAGCAGAGGACCTATTACGCTGCCCTGGGGCATACATGAAGTTACTCTTGTTTCTGTTGAAGTTACCCCGTTCAGGACGACATACTGCTCCCTGTCTGTTAGAAAACTTTCTATCCAACCGAATATGTCACTGGATAGACTGTAAGCGCCCACTTTTTGTAGCAAGCGACAGTGCGGAACTGAGTCGAACGCCTTTAGAAAGTCGACGAATATGGCATCAACCTGGGAGCCGGTATCTAGAGCCTGTTGTATATCATGCACAAAGACGGCCAGCTGTGTCTCGCATGAACGCTGTTTCCTAAAACCGTACTGGTTTCTGCAGAAGAGCTTCTCAGAGTCTAAAAAGGTCATTATGTGTGAACACAAAATATGTTCCATGATTCTACAACAAATCGATGTCAGGGAAATTGTTGCATCTCTGTTGTTGTTCGACGAAATATGGTACGGTGACACAGACTGTAACAACTTGGTGTCAAAAATAGCCGTATCAGAATTATTCTAAACAAAGATATTGTGGGAAATCTTTTCAAACTTTATGTGACTATCCCTTGCTTAAAGGTTTCCCGATTATTCTTCCGGTGCCACGTGCATGCATCTTATCGATTAACTTCAACTCTGACATCAAACGTCACTGTCCAAACGGATACATTCGTTCTATGTCCCACATTGATTTCTGATGTTATTACACGACTCTGCTGTCGGTCGTTAAGTGAAGGCCGTCGGCTACTTTGTTGTCCGTGGTGAGAAGTAATGCCTGAAATTTGGTATTATAGACACACTCTGGACACAGTGGATCTCGGAATATTGAATTCCCCAACGATTTCCAAAATGGAATGTCCCACGTATCTAGCTCCAACTACCATTTCGCGCTCAAATTCTGTTAATTCCCGTCGTACGGCCATAATCACGTCGGTAACGTTTTCACATGAATCGCCTGAATACAAATGACAGCACCGCCAATGCTCTGCTCTTTGATATCTTGTATATGCGATATTGCCCCCATCTATATATTTGCATTTTGCTATCTCATGACTTTCGTCACCTCAGTGTATATTATGAGATATCAGAGCAAGTAACCTCAACAGAGTACTTCGACGCCGTGAGACATTGTGCGTGAGGAACCAGTCTGCTGAAGCGGCATAAGGCTCTGATGGTAGTGGTACCCAGTGATGCAGTGTACGTTTATAGGAAAACGCAATAATAATATTTGTAATCAATGACTGCAAATATGGCTGTAATTAAATTACTTAGCAAGAAGAAACATCTCTTAGAATTGACAAATAAGTGATATGAAGAAAGTTACGCGTAGCAGACATCTTTGAGTATGTTTCCTACTGAAATTGCTGGATGCTCAAATGGCTCTGAGCACTATGGGACTCAACTGCTGTGGTCATCAGTCCCCTAGAACTTAGAACTACTTAAACCTAACCAACCTAAGGACATCACACACATCCATGCCCGAGGCAGGATTCGAACCTGCGACCGTAGCAGTCGCACGGTTCCGGACTGCGCGCATAGAACCGCGAGAACACCGCGGCCGGCAAATTGCTGGATGTAATTGGAATATACCCCAACAGAGCACCTGTAGTAGCGCAAGCCAAGGTACTGGCCGTGGCTGTAATCGTACTGTTGCGATGAAGCACTAGTGCAGCGTTTCGCCTCACCATCTGCCTAGGTGCCGCAGCACGGCTATCCAGCCAATGACCAATGAAGATACCTTAACTTCGGGCGCTTCGACAACGTTGCGGCAAGTGGTGTATGTGACACTTAGGATACTCACTTAACAACTAGCTCACCTGGGCATGTATAAATTCTGGCCGCTCGCTCAGGCTGGGGATGGAACTGGATGGTCATCAACGTGGCTGCTGTTCTCCTGTGTGACACGTGAAAAGGCGTGGGACTGGTATTTTTTTTATTTATTTCATTAACATTACAGAGTAACCCACGGCCTTGAAATGTAAGGTGGGTCGGATGCTTCTGAATCTAATAGCAAAGACTTCTCATTATTACAATCTTATTGGTATACAGTCGTCAACGCTTTTTTTAATAATATAAAGAACGTAAGATATAAAGATTTCTCTGAGGTTACAGCGAATTAAATGTTTAACAATTGTTAAAATGGTTCCATATAATTGGATACTACCTAGTTGATGAGAATATAATTTACATAATGCAAATGTAAAATAAAAATAAAAAAAAGGAAATCTAACACAATCTACCCCCATAAACCATGGACCTTGCCGTTTGTGGGGAGAATTGCGTGCCTCAGCGATACAGATGGCCGTACCGTAGGTGCAACCACATCGTAGGGGTATCTGTTGAGAGGCCAGACAAACGCGTGGTTCCTGAAGAGGGGCAGCAGCCTTTTCAGTAGTTGCAGGGGCAACAGTCTGGATGATTGACTGATCTGGCCTTGCAACATTAACCAAAACAGCCTTGCTGTGCTGGTACTGCGAACGGCTGAAAGCAAGGGGAAACTACAGCCGTAATTTTTCCCGAGGGCATCCAGCTTTACTTTATGGTTAAATGATAATAGCGTCCTCTTTGGTAAAATATTCCGGAGGTAAAATAGTCCCCCTTTCGGAACTCCGGGCGGGGACTAATCAAGAGGACGTCGTTATCAGGAGAAAGACAACTGGCGTTCTACGGATCGGAGCGTGGAATGTCAGATCCCTTAATCGGGCAGGTAGGTTAGAAAATTTAAAAAGGGAAATAGATGGGTTAAAGTTAGATATAGTGGGAATTAGTGACGTTCGGTGGCAGGAGGAACAAGACTTTTGGTCAGGTGAATACAGGGTTATAAATATAAAATCAAGTAGGGGTAATACAAGAGTAGGTTTAATAATGAAGAAAAAAATAGAAGTGCGGGTAAGCTACTACAAACAGCATAGTGAACGCATTATTGTGGCCAAGATAGACACAAAGCCAATGCCTACTACGGTAGTACAAGTTCATATGCCAACTAGCTCTACAGATGATGAAGAAATTGATGAAATGTATGATGAGATAAAAGAAATTATTCAGATAGTGAAGGGAGATGAAAATTTAATAGTCATGGCTGACTTGAATTCCAGAGTAGGAAAAGCGAGAGAAGGAAACATAGTGGGTGAATATGGATTGGGGGGAGAGAAATGAAAGAGGAAACCGTCTGGTAGAATTTTGCACAGAGCATAACACTTAACTCTAGAATCATAAAAGAAGGTTGTATACATGGAAGAATCCTGGAGATACTAGAAGGTATCACATAGATTATATAATGATAAGACAGGGGTTTACGAACAAGGTTTTAAATTGTAAGACATTTCCAGGGGCAGATGTGGACTCTGACCACAATCTATTGGTTATGAACTGTAGATTAAACTGAAGAAGCTGCAAAAAGGTGGGAATTTAAGGAGTTGGGACCTGGATAAATTGAAAGAACCAGAGGTTGTACAGAGTTTCAGGGAGAGCATAAGGGAACAATTGACAGGAATGGGAGAAAGAAATACAGAAGAAGAAGAATGGGTAGCTTTGAGGGATGAAGTAGTGAAGCAACAGAGGATCAAGTATGTAAAAAGACGAGGGCTAGTAGAAATCCTTGGGTAACAGAAGAAATATTGAATTTAATTGATGAAAGGAGAAAGTATAAAAATGCAGTAAATGAAGCAGGCTAAAAGGAATACTAACGTCTCAAAAATGAGATCGATAGGAAGTGCAATGTGGATAAGCAGGGATGGACAGAGGACAAATGTAAGGATGTAGAGACTAAGCTCACTAGGGGTAAGATAGATAGTGCCTGGTGTCTACAGGAAAATTAAAGAGACCTATGGAGAAAAGAGAACCACTTGTATGAATATCAAGAGCTCAGATGGAAACCCAGTTTTAAGAAGGGAAACAGAAAGGGCAAGGAGTATATAGAGGGTCTATACAAGTGCGATGTACTTGAGGACAATATTATGGAAATGGAAGAGGATGTAGATGAAGTTGAAATGGGAGATACGATACTGTGTGAAGAGTTTGACAGACCACTGAAAGACCTGAGCCGAAACAAGACCCCAGGAGTAAACAACATTCAATTAGAACTACTGACGGCCTTGGGAGAGGCAGTCCTGACAAAACTCTACCATCTGGTGAGCAAGATGTATGAAACAGGCGAAATACCCTCAGACTTCAAGAAGAGTATAATAATTCCAATCCCAAAGAAAGTAGGTGTTGACAGATGTGTAAATTACCGAACTATCAGTTTAGTAAGTCACGGCTGCAAAATACTAACGCGAATACTTTACAGGCGAATGGAAAAACTGGTAGAAGCCGACCTCGGGGAAGATCAGTTTGGATTCCGTAGAAATATTGGAACACGTTAGGCAATACTGACCCTACGACTTATCTTAGAAAATAGATTAGGGAAAGGCTAACCTACGTTTCTAGTATTTGTAGAGTTAGAGAAAGCTTTCGACAATGTTGATTGGAATACTCTCTTTCAAATTCTGAAGGTGGCAGGGGTAAAATACAGGGAGCGAAAAACTATTTACAATTTGTACAGAAAGCAGATGGCAGTTATAAGAGTCGAGGGACATGAAAGGGAAGCAGTGGTTGGGAAGGGAGTGAGACAGGGTTGTAGCCTCTCCCCGATGTTATTCAATCCGTATATTGAGCAAGCAGTAATGGAAACAAAAGAAAAATTCGGAGTAGGTATTAAAATCCATGGATAAGAAAAAAAACGTTGAGGTTCGCCGATGACATCGTAATTCTGTCAGAGACAGCAAAAGACTTGGAAGAGCAATTGAACGGAATGGACAGTGTCTTGAAAGGAGGGTATAAGATGAAAATCAACAAAAGCAAAACAAGGATAATGGAATGTAGTCGAATTAAGTCGGGTGATGCCGAGGGAGTTAGATTAGGAAATGAGACACTTAAAGTGGTTAAGGAGTTTTGCTATTTGGGGAGCAAAATAACTGATGATGGTCGAAGTAGAGAGGATATAAAATGTAGACTGGCAAATGGCAAGGAAAGCGTTTCTGAAGAAGAGAAATTTGTTAACATCGAGGATAGATTTAAGTGTCAGGAAGCCGTTTCTGACAGTATTTGTATGGAGTGTAGCCACGTATGTAAGTGAAACATGGACGATAAATAGTTTGGACAAGCAGAGAATAGAAGCTTTCAAAATGTGGTGCTACAGAAGAATGCTGAAGATTAGATGGGTAGATTCCATAACTAATGAGGAGGTATTGAACAGAAGTGGGGAGAAAAGGAGTTTGTGGCACAACTTGACAAGAAGAAGGGACCGGTTGGTAGGACATGTTCTGAGGCATCAAGGGAGGGTAAAAATCGTAGAGGGAGACCAAGAGATGAATACACTAAGCAGATTCAGAAGGATGTAGGTTGCAGTAAGTACTGGGAGATGAAGAAGCTTGCACAGGATAGAGTAACATGGAGAGCTGCATCAAACCAGTCTCAGGACTGAAGACAACAACAATAACAGCAACTACAACACAACGAGCGTGGTTAAAATAATTTGTAGTATGTAGAGAGAAGTGATATGCTGTATTTGGACGTGTAATACAGTCAAAGTAGCATGTTGGTTAATAATGGCCTATGTCTAACTATTTCAGATGAGAAGGTCTCGGTACAATCTCGAAGTATTCTCATCTGACTCGCATTCCGTGATTTCCCTAAATCGCTCCAGGGAAATGCCGGGATGGTTCCTTTGAAAGGGCACGGCCGACGTCCTTCCCTGTCCTTCCAATCCAATTCAAATTCTCATCTGAAACGCTTTGTGCTAATGTATGTTTATACAGATTATGTAGATTACATGCTGATTGACCACTTAATACACGGAATACAGAATTTTAGCTTTACGTGATAAATACACTTATGTTTGTAACTTGTTAGTAGAAATAGAATATGTTCATTGCTACTTGAATGCATTATTCCTTAAATAACTTAATACATTTCTGATATATAAAATTCATTGATTGTAGCTTTGAATAGAGAAGAGAATATACTTCTGTCTGCACACAATAAAACGAGCAATACATTACTGCTTGTGTGCAGTATACTTTAAACACTATGTAGGATGTCATTGGGGAGGAGGAGCCTCGGAATAAAAGTTCTTCGTGCCTTCTCCTCCCAAGCGACATTGGTAGTATGTTTTGCTATATCTTTCCTTACCTTCTGCAAATCTGTTTACTTTCACGACGACGGGGGCTGACTAACGCGGATAAGTTGCGCCCGCGGAATTAGTAGTGTGCTGGAGTTATTTGGGAAATTTTCTCCAGTGATGGGCTAGAGGTGCTACTTTGCCATATGATTCCATGTTGTGGCCGTTTGGGAAACTTCCGCTTGGCAGCTTTTACTTCCAGTGCGCTTCCTGCATTCCAGGCCTGGTTGTTAACTTTGAGAAGCAACTTAAGAAGGCAGATAGCCTATGAGAAGCACCTTAAGAAGGCATCTAGCCTAATTGGAAGAAATTTATCACATGACATCGAGGACTAGGCGGTGCTCAAATTATTGATGTTAAAATCATCTCTTCAAATCTCCCTAAAATTGGCGCTGAGCAATCGCTTATTATTGTTTACCAAGGTTAAAACTTCGTATGTCTGTTTCTCAGTATTATTTACTGTGAGTGATAGTATTTACTATATCTTCTTCTGGGTGGAACATTGTCAAGTGTTTTTATTAACTCAGCTGAGGACCTTATACAACCCCAATGTTTGTGTTTCTTAAGTTATATGGTTATCTTGGGAGTGCCAAAGTAGAACATAGTTTCCGCAGCTCTTAACCACAATTATCTCTGCCAATATTCTGTTTAACATAAATATGTTCCAAGATCTTGTTTGAAGTGGTGCTTTAACTATCCGAATTCTTTTTGCTATACGAGGGCGTACCGAAATAATACCTCCGAACTTAGTGTGTGAAAACTCTTACAGATTTTTAAATAAAACAAATGGTATTAACATTCTTCGTCTTTATTCTTCATGTCTACATATTTGCAGCGCTCTGCCACTAGAAGCCTCCGAATTATATGGTATAACATGGCAGCGTTCAACGTAAATATGTCGTTGTGCTGTAATCTAGTGCCAGACCACATACGAGCGGTGCGACATCTGCAACAATCCGACGCTTTGGATTCACTATCATCAATCATCTTCCATACCGTCCCTACTTCTGCCCATCTGATTGTCACCTGTTTCCGAAACTTCACTTTGGTAGCGATGAAGCGATGCAAGCATAGGTGAAGTTGTCGTTTTCTCAACAAAGTCAAACATTCACTCATTGGGCGTAATGTGTTCGCCACCAAGGTGATTATGTTGAGAAATAAATATGGAGACATGAAGAATGAGGATGTAGAATGTAATGTCTGTTTTATTCAAAAATCTTTGACAGTTTTCGTATAAAAATTCGAAGGTATTATGCTTAGCACACTTTCCTAGTTCTTCATTATTTAAACTGACTAATCGTTATAACTATTCCAAGGCTTCAGTCGACTTATGTCAACACCAGTAAATCAGAGTTACGTTTTATTGTTTTGAAGTAAAAGTTGTTTAACCAATTCTGTATGTGAATGGCTTTGTTCTTTTAATTTCAAAGTGAATGGTTAACTATTTAGTTGAGTATATATTCTTTTGTGATTATATATAGAGATACTTTTTTTCAGAATTGTAGGTTTCTTATTTTCGTACAAAAATAAGCTAAATAAACTTTGTGCTGATACCCTAGTCAAAATTATTCCTGGCACCTTACCACTTACCCTGCTCAGAGCACTTGTACGCGAAAGGCAAAGGTCCCGAGTTCGAGTCTCGGTCTGGCACACAGTTTTAATATGCCAGGAAGTTTCAGTTTTATACCTATCTGACTTGGGCACGAGCCTTCTGTAACAACAAACTGTTGGGAAGTAAACAAAAGGTTTCAACTATCTTCTAAATGCATGTGACTCATCTTGCCCACATACCTCTACCAGGGAATCCTGGCATCCCTACACATCTATAAGATGTTTCACTGGATACTACAGAGACAGACAAACAATGGAATACCGTACATGAAATGTTTCCTGACAGGTTAAAGCCGATTGACTGGGTCTCTAACCCACAGCGTTATCTTTCTCGCTCTGACACACAATTTTAATCAGTTAGGAAGTTCTAAAACAGCGCGTACCCATGAAAAGTGAAATATTCTTCCTGGTAATAGCCGTTAGGCTACACTATGCCATATAACGTTTCTTCCAGGAGAGCTAGTCCTGCAAGGTATTCAGGGAGTTTACGGTGCTGTTTGTAACGTAGAAGACCCTGGTCCTGGCATAAATGAAGCAATGGGGGCGTGCCAGCGAGAGCGTTGTTCGTGAAAGATAACGTGCCGAGCTGGAATCCTGGTTGGGTGCACCGTGAAAATTTTATCTAAGAAGAGATTGTTTGAAGGCACCAAGGAGACTGTTGGAACATGTTGGTCTGTGAGCGTCTATTACAAAAATTTCAGGAGGAGGGAGGTTTGTTTCTGCCTCATTTTGACGCCTTCAATTTACAGTAGGTGTGTCATTAACCGAGTCCGGATTTTCATGCACTACCAAATTGTTCATCCATTCGTACAGTATCACATTATCAAACAAACACAATGAGGTAGGGAAAAAATAAAAATATGCGATCAGAAAATTAAGTGCAATATTCATTTCTATTTTATTCTAAAACAGTGTACAGCAACCAGTTTCACCAAATTTTCTTTACTTAGGTCCATGCGTCTATAGTAAGATCAATTTTTTTTAGTGGAAAATAACCCTTCTACGTCACAAGGACTGACAGGTGCATGCCTTAATGAAGAATTTTCGGAAAAGTCAAATCAAGTTAAAGTCTCTCTCTCTCTCTCTCTCTCTCTCTCTCTCTCTCTCTGTCTCCCTCTCTCTCTCTCACACACACACACACACTCACTCACTCACTTATTTTTGCTGCAACATGCACTTCTCCACAGCATGATTAAAAAGATTTTTCAATTTTTAAAATATTGTTGGAGAGTCTACCAGTCACCTGTGGCCTCAAACGTCTTTGCTGCCGCAGACTAACGTCCAAAATTCGATTTGATGTAAATCAAGTTTTGCTTCAGATCTATCTTTTTTAATTCCACTTCCGCTTCTTTTATGCAGGCTGCATTAGTGGCTTCGAAAGTGGCTATGACTCAAAACCCGTACAAAAAAAGTGGTAGTATCTCAAGGCTTTTCAGTAGAATGGAGCAGATAGATGTTAAATTCGACAAATTTGAGATAATTTACGGTCTCCTAGCGACTACATCAAAATTATCACAGTAAAAGATGGCAGATGGTTGAAATACATGGGCTGTAGTGGTAAAGCTAAATCTGACAGTATACCTCTGATATCGGCAACTCGAACAAGTGCTTTCAAGAATACCTGCAGTAGGGAAAAGGTCTGAGTATGACTCAATTAACGCTGTCAGGATTATCAAACTTCTGTGTTTTGTATGTTTATTTATCTTGCTTGTGGAGGATAACAGCGTATTCACATTGTCATATTTCAGACGCCCATGTAACACATGGACTAAACACGTAATCGTGCTCAGGTTAATTGCTTTCCCGGCCTCGCGTAACAACAATGGGACTGTTATTTACTTAAATTTACTGACGTGGAATATATTGACTTCTACATGCAGCTATCGAGCAGAAGTAAGGCGATTGAGAGCACTATGATGTTAACAGACTGTAACAAAATTCATAAAATTACACATGTTCTGCCCTTATGGCGTAATAAAAAATGCATTGAGGCCAGAAAAATGGTGTAATAGAAAAACGATATAACATACATTATAAAAGTTTGAATTCATTCATTTATAGCGATGATATCTTCGAAATATGTTTTTATATCCGAAACGGCAAAAATATGCAGACATGCCCGCAATAATCATTTGCATTGAAATCAGAGCTCTAATCACTACAGTCCTGAATTAATAGAAACAAGCAGGGAGTAGAGAAAGAAAGTAGAGCCCGAACCTATGAAAACCAAATCATGGCTGTCAGTTGCAAGTTTATGGAAACTATTTATTTCGACCCTTGCGTATCCAATTTTTAGACGGATGTTAGACAATAAACGGTGCACACTACTACGAGAGGTTCCTTTGAATTGTCACAGTCGATTTCCATTCCCATTCTTCCTTCCCCGATTAAGGTTACGCTCAGCCTCTAATGGTCACGCCGTTGTCAGAAGATAAACCCTTATGTTCCCTTCTTCCAGTTCTGTCATGGAATCTGTGTGTTGGATACCAGGAGATTTATCAATGGATGTTCTTGTGTCGTTTACAATTGTTTTGAGTTTTTTGTTTTGTTAGGACTGTTTGTGTCGTTGTTGTTGTTGTCTTCAGTCCTGAGACTGGTTTGATGCAGCTCTCCATGCTACTCTATCCTGTGCAAGCTGCTTCATCTCCCAGTACCTACTGCAACCTACATCCTTCTGAATCTGCTTAGTGTATTCATCTCTTGGTCTCCCCCTACGATTTTTACCCTCCACGGTGCCCTCCAATGCTAAATTTGTGATCCCTTGATGCCTCAGTACATGTCCTATCAACCGATCCCTTCTTCTAGTCAAGTTGTGCCACAAACTTCTCTTCTCCCCAATCCTATTCAATACCTCCTCATTAGTTACGTGATCTATCCACCTTATCTTCAGTATTCTTCTGTAGCACCACATTTCGAAAGCTTCTATTCTCTTCTTGTCCAAACTAGTTATCGTCCATGTTTCACTTCCATACATGGCTACACTCCAAACAAATACTTTCAGAAACGACTTCCTGATACATAAATCTATATTCGATGTTAACAAATTTCTCTTCTTCAGAAACGCCTTCCTTGCCATTGCCAGTCTACATTTTATATCCTCTCTACTTCGACCATCATCAGTTATTTTACTTCCTAAATAGCAAAACTCCTTTACTACTTTAAGTGCCTCATTTCCTAATCTAATTCCCTCAGCATCACCCGATTTAATTTGACTACATTCCATTATCCTCGTTTTGCTTTTGTTAATGTTCATCTTATATCCTCCTTTCAAGACACTGTCCATTCCGTTCAACTGCTCTTCCAAGTCCTTTGCGGTCTCTGACAGAATTACAATGTCATCGGCGAACCTCAAAGTTTTTACTTCGTCTCCATGAATTTTAATACCTACTCCAAATTTTTCTTTTGTTTCCTTTACTGCTTGCTCAATATACAGATTGAATAACATCGGGGAGAGGCTACAACCCTGTCTCACTCCTTTCCCAACCACTGCTTCCCTTTCATGCCCCTCGACTCTTATTACTGCCATCTGGTTTCTGTACAAATTATAAATAGCCTTTCGCTCCCTGTATTTTACCCCTGCCACCTTTAGAATTTGAAAAAGAGTATTCCAGTCAACATTGTCAAAAGCTTTCTCTAAGTCTACAAATGCTAGAAACGTAGGTTTGCCTTTTCTTAATCTTTCTTCTAAGATAAGTCGTAAGATCAGTATTGCCTCACGTGTTCCAACATTTCGACGGAATCCAAACTGATCTTCCCCGAGGTCTGCATCTACCAGTTTTTCCATTCGTCTGTAAAGAATTCGCGTTAGTATTTTGCAGCCGTGGCTTATTAAACTGATAGTTCGGTAATTTTCACATCTGTCAACACCTGCTTTCTTTGGGATTGGAATTATTATATTCTTCTTGAAGTCTGAGGGTATTTCACCTGTCTCATACATCTTGCTCACCAGCTGGTAGAGTTTTGTCATGACTGGCTCTCCCAAGGCCGTCAGTAGTTCTAATGGAATGTTGTCTACTCCGGGGGCCTTGTTTCGACTCAGGTCTTTCAGTGCTCTGTCAAACTCTTCACGCAGTATCGTATCTCCCATTTCGTCTTCATCTACATCCTCTTCTATTTCCATAATATTGTCCTCAAGTACATCGCCCTTGTATAAACCTTCTATATACTCCTTCCACCTTTCTGCCTTCCCTTCTTTGCTTAGAACTGGGCTGCCATCTGAGCTCTTGATATTCATACACGTGGTTCTCTTCTCTCCGAAGGTCTCTTTAATTTTCCTGTAGGCAGTATCTACTTTACCCCTAGTGAGATAAGCTTCTACATCCTTACATTTGTCCTCGAGCCATCCCTGTTTAGCCATTTTGCACTTCCTGTCGATCTCATTTTTGAGACGTTTGTATTCCTTTTTGCCTGCTTCATTTACTGCATTTTTATATTTTCTCCGTTCATCAATTAAATTCAATATTTCTTCTGTTACCCAAGGATTTCTAGCAGCCCTCGTCTTTGTACCTACTTTATCCTCTGCTGCCTTCACTACTACATCCCTCAGAGCTACCCATTCTTCTTCTACTGTATTTCTTTCCCCTATTCCTGTCAATTGTTCCCTTATGCTCTCCCTGAAACTCTGTACAACCCCTGGTTCTTTCAGTTTATCCAGGTCCCATCTCCTTAATTTCCCACATTTTTGCAGTTTCTTCAGTTTTAATCTACAGGTCATAACCAACAGATTGTGGTCAGAGTCCACATCTGCCCCTGGAAATGTCTTACAACTTAAAACCTGGTTCCTAAATCTCTGTCTTACCATTATATAATCTATCTGATACCTTTTAGTATCTCCAGGGTTCTTCCACGTTTGTGTCGTATTACATAGTTTTAGTGACGTACCTTCACGCTTTCCATTGCTTCATCAAAATAAGCTAAGATTTCCACTCAATTGCGCAATTGAAGATTTGTTTTGTAGAGTTCAGTGTTTCTCAGAGCTTTTTTATGTAATGAAGTAATTTCTTGTTTTAGCCACATTATTTCCGCCTTCCTTTATACTTTCTGTGTATCAGATAACATCAAATTCAGAGTGATTTCTATACAGTCTGGGACTTGATTGTAGGCTAAATCCGTTGACCTTTATACTGACTTGATTTTTATGGTTTCAGTGAGGCGTTCCGGTATTTATTGTGGAGTTTTCTCGGAAATGTCTGGCTAGGCGCAGAAACCATCGTGCTTTGGTTTTCGATGAACCATTAACATCCACTTTTCTAGAATAAACTATGGGGTTCGGTTCCCCCTGTTTACACAAAACCGCAAAACTCCTCTTGTGTTACTTTTATTTGGTAAGAAAAGTAACATAAAAAGATTTCTGTAGTTTACATAAAAAGCCTTTGTAACGAAATCAATTTTTTAATGTAGTGTAGTATTAAAAATTTAACATGGTACTTAACTGCTCTTTCACAGAGACTGGAGAATCATTTTGAGAGCTACAATTCCTCCTGTAAATTTGAATTCTTAAGTACTGTGTTTTTACTAAAAATAAAAAATACTGTTGCAGATCGAAGTCCTCTTGGAGGAGAAAAGTTATCATTCTTAACAGAAAATCTTCTTTATATGTAAATACTTTTTGAAATCTAACCAGCAATAACCCCTATGTTCTGTGTTAGAACTATGTGTATTTAATTCTGGAATTTGTTTTGTTACTTATCTTCTGTTTGTCACTTCAACATCCAATACTGCATGAGAAGGTAATCTAGGAACTCTTCCGTGATTGGTTGTTGGTCTTCGCAGGGTAATTTGACAAATGTGACCAGATACAGATGTAGCTGTTGAGTTTTTTCACGGAAAATTGCCTCTGATGCACGGCGCAGCAAGTATGGGGTAGACCTCACACGAATGATTTAATTTCGTTCGTGATGATACGGCCTCATTCCGTATTTAGTGGCGCTTTCGCCTCCGGACGTGCTGCCGTGGTTTTGCCTGTGGCCCGTCTGTCAAAGCAGAAACGCACAGAGTTATGGGCTTACAGAGTTACGTTTCTGATTTACGACAGTCCGTAACTCAGGACGTGGCTGGCTCTGGTGCTTTTTACTGGAGGGAGCCAGCTCACACGAGCGTTTTTCTGCTTCTTCCGTCGTGCATGTATTTCTTCACAAGGGCCGGCGTGGCACTTTGTGGATCTCTAACAACCTCAACAACAGTCTCTGTTGATCCATTGTGGAACTAGGACAGCGGCTCGTCAAATATTTAACAAAGAAATTCGCCAGTCGAGCAAATTGAGAGGTTCTTTTACTTTATTTTCGCTACTAGTTTCGTCAATTCATTATGCCATCTTCAGACCCCATATGCACCTTTCAAAAGTAATCGATATTGGCATGATGGGGCCATATGTTTCTGGATGTTGTGAATTCTCAAGTGCTTCCTTCAATTTCTTTCTTCGAAGGAAGCACTTGAGAATTCACGATATCCAGAAGCATATGGGTCCAATATGCCAGAATTGATTGTTTTTAAAAGGTGCATATGGGGCCTGAAGATGGCATAATGAATTGACGAAACTGGTAGCGAAAATAAAATAAAATAACTTCTCAATTTGCACGGCTGTTCGGAGAATTTCTTTGTTAGAAACCTCAACAATAAGCTCAGAGACGTTGCGAAGAGTTCATTTAAACTGTAGGTAGCAAAAAAATGTAACAGGAGCAGTGACGAGCTCTACGGTGTATGGAATACGATTACTCTGGTTGTTAGCATTATCTGCGGGCTTTTCTTGCCGACGATTTATGTAAATGCTTCCATAAAATCTAAAAAACTGTGTTGAGTTATAGCACTACAAACTCGATACTCAAGTTATCTTCTCCCAAATCAAATTCACTAAATAATACTCAAGACGAACACTCCACATTTCCTTTCTCATCATATATCATACCAACATAAATATGTCTTCCAGATGCTCGTTTTATTTTGTCAGTGACCTACGTCACGAGAAGTGTAGCTTCATTTAAGACAGCATTATAGATTGCCCGATAACGATAGATGAACAACGGATGATCGATTTTCTGAAGAAAACATTTAGTTATTAACAAAAATAGTTCAGATGGCTCTGAGCGCTATGGGACTTAACATCTATGGTCATCAGTCCCCTAGAACTTAGAACTACTTAAGCCTAATTAACCTAAGGACAACACACAACACCCAGCCATCACGAGGCAGAGAAAATCCCTGACCATGCCGGGAATCGAACCCGGGAACCCGGGTGCGGGAAGCGAGAACGCTACCTAACGACCACGAGATGCGGGCTATTAACAATTCCTTAAACTTAAACATAATGTGGTACGAGTTACAATTCACTTCGGAAACCGTTGCATGACTATAAAACCAACGACGACAGGAAGATATGCACCGCTCATTCGAAATACGACTACCAAAGTAAACATAATAGTTTAGAACATAAAAAGTGACGTTTAGGTGAGGATTCTTGAACCCTAATTCTACTGTCTTCTCTACTGAGTCAGGCGTTACGTTAAGCATTGAGCCTGGTTTGTGCGGGAGTGCGCCTGGCTTAGGCTAGTAGTAGGCCTATTCTTCAACTCAATTGATTTATATCTATCCATAGTCACTCCTAGGATTAGTGAAGTCTATAGGTATTACGTCTTTCAGAGACCATTCTATCAATTACCATTAATGTAATTTTCAATTTATATATCTCTTTTCTGCTTCAGTCGCTATTTATTTACGTTCAGTTTTCTTACAGTAATCACCTTTCCTCCCGTTTTACATTATTGACTGCCCTTGTGGCAAGCACACCTGCTGTACATTTGGCAGCCAGTTGTGGTATCACACCTACCACAATGTCTCCCCATTTAGTGGTTCCGACGATTAATTTATTGCTCTCATTCATATCTATGGTTTATGAGTAAGGATACTTCTGTAGGTAGAGAAAGCTTGATCTTCGTGTCAGTCTGTCACTTACAGTACTATAGATTAGAATAAGAATAGTAAAAAACTTTCTTCTCAACTTGTAAGTAAGACAGAAGCACGCAGGTGTTTGACAATTACTTGTCGTACTGGTCGGCATAAGGAACAACACTCTCAGAAAAAAAAAAAAATATTTTGGCAAGTTATTTGTGTTGGCTACATAATTTAATTACTCACTTTTCTGTCTCATTTTTGTTCTTCACCCGTTGTCCAGATGAAGTATTCTCACATGATAACGCTTACTTAGCAACGGAAGACAAGGTATGGAAACTATCTTGTATTATGAGTAAAATATTACGGCGATTAATTTTATAATGGACAGGAGGGAAGCCAGAAGCGAAAATACTACAAGAGAAGAGTCCTAAAGATTTCGTGGACACAGAGAATAACCGACGAAGAAGTCTTCAACAACACTGAGGAGAAAAGAATGCACTAAAGGACAGTCAAGAAGGGAAGAAATGAATTATTATTATTTTTTTTTTTTCGTTGGTCTTCTGACTGGTTTAAAGTGGCCCACCATGAATTCCTCTCCTGGGACAACCTCTTCATCCCAGAGTAGCACTTGCAACTTACGACCACAATTACTTGCGCTGGATGTGTTCCAACCCCTGTCTTCCTCTACAGTTTTTACCCTCTTCAGCTCCCTCTAGTACCACGGAAGCTATTCCCTGATGTCTTAACAGATGTTCTATCGTCCTGTCCCTTCTCCTTACCAGTGTTTTCCACATGCTCCTTTCTGCTCCGATTCTGAACAGAACTTTCTCATTCCTAGCCTTATCAATCCTGCTAATTTTCAACGTTCGTCTGTAGCACCACATCTCAAATGCTTCTCCTGTGTTCCGGTTTTCGCACAGTCCATGTTTCACTACCACACAATGCTTTGCTCCAAACGAACATTCTCAGAAATTTCTTCCTCAAATTAAGGCCTATGTTTAATACTAATATATTTCTCTTGTCTAGGAATGCCCTTTTTGCCAGTGCTAGTCCGCTTTTGATGTCCTCCTAGCTCCGTCCATCACTGGCTATTTTGCTGCCGAGGTAGCAGAATTCCTTAACATTATCTACTTCGTGACCATCAATCCTGATATTATGTTCGTCACTGTTCTCATTTCTGCTACTTCTCAATAGTTCCGTCTTTCTTCGATTTACTCAGACTGTTCATTCCATTCAGCAAATCCTGAAACTCTTCTTCGCCTTCATTGATATCCTTTCACCTTGAATTTTAATTCCATTCCCCAACCTTTCTTTTAATTCTATCATTGCTTCTTCGATGTACAGATTGAACTGTAGGGAAGAAAGACTACATCCCTGTCTTACACCCTTTTTAATCCGAGCACTTCGTACTTGGTCGTCCACTGTTATTATTCCCTCTTGACTCTTGTACGTATTATATATTACCCGTCTTTCCTCTAGCTTACCTTTATTTTTCTCAGAATTTCCAACAATTTGCACCATTTTACATTGTCGAATTCTTTTTCCAGGTCGACAAATCTTATGAACGGTTCTTGATTATTCTTTAGTCTTGCTTGAATTATCAACGGCAACGTCAGATTGCCTCTGTGGTGCCTTTACCTTTCTTATAGCCAAAATGATCGTCATCTAACACGTCCTCAATTTTCCTTTTCATTGAGAACTTTTAACATTGCAGCGCGTCAGCAATCGTGAATAATTTAATGATTATAAAGAATCCGCCTCGATTGCAAATAGAAACCTAGGTCAACAACCGGTTTCTGTTTGCAATCGGGGTGGACTCTTTATTATCATTCTTTTTCATTCTTCTGTATATTACTCTTGTCAGTAATTTGGATGCATGAGCGTTAAGGTGATTGTGCGATAATTCTCGCACTTGTTAGCTCTTGCATTCTTCATAATTGTGGGTGATATTTTTCCAAAAATCAGATGGTATGTCGCCAACTCTTACAGTCTACATACTAAAGTGAATAGTCGTTTAGTTGCCACTTCCCCCCCAATGGTTTTAGAATAGTGATGGAATGTTACCTATCCCTTCTGCCTTATTTGATCTTACGTCCTCCAAAGCTCTCTTAAATTCTGATTCTAATACTGCATCCCTTATCTGTTTTAAATGGACTCCTGTTTCTTTTTCTACCACAACAAACAAATCTTTCCATTCACAGAGGCCTACAGTGTACTCTTTCCACCTATCCGCTCTCTCCTCTGTATTTAACAGTGGAATTCTTGTGTCACTCTTAACGTTATCACCCTTGCTTTTAATTCCACCGAAGGCTGTTTTAACTTTCCTACATGCTGAGCCATTTCGTCGTAGCTTCCCTGCACTTCATTCCTCAGCGACTTCGTTTTCGGTATTCCTGAATTTCCATGAACAATTTCATACTTCTTTCTTTCATCGATCAGCTGAAGTATTTCTTCTGTTACCCATGGTTTCTTCGCGATTAACTTTTTTGTACTTCAGTTTTTCTTTCCAGCTTCCGCGAGCCCTTTTTATAGGGATGCCCATTCTTCTTCAACTGTACTGCCTACTGCGCTATTCTTAATTGCTGTATCTACAGCCTTAGTGAACTTCAAGTGTATCTCCTCATTCCTTAGTTCTTCCGTATCCAACTTCTTTGCATATTGATTCTTCCTGACTAATCTCTTAAACTTCAGCCTAAATCTTCCCATATCACCCGGCCTTTTCCAAGTACATCTCTTTCTCTTGTGATACTTGAGCAGATTATTCGCGATTACTAGCTGAAATTATTACAGAACTCGATTAGTCTTTCTCCTCTCTCATTCCTTGTCCCAAGCCCATGTTCTCCTGTAACCTTTTCTTCTACTCCCCCCTACAATTGAACTCCAGTCCTATTAGACTTTCATCTCCCTTTATATACTATATCACCGTTTCAGTATCCTCATATACTTTCTCTATGTCTTCATCTTCAGCTTGCGACGTCGGCGTGTATACCTGAACTATCGTTGTCGGTGTTGGTTTGCCGTCGATTCCCATAAGAATAACCCTATCACCGAACTGTTCACTGTAACACATTCTCTGTCCTTCCTTTCTGTTGATAATGAATCCTACTCGTGTTATACCATTTTCCCCTGCTGTTGATATTACCCTATACTCATCTGACCAGAAATCCCTTGTCTTTTTTGCATTTCACTTCACTGACTCCTACTATATCTAGACTGAGTCTTTGCATTTCCCCTTTCAGATTTCTAGCTTCCCTATCACGTTCAAGCTTCTGACATTCCACTCCCCGACTTGTAGAACATTATCCTTTCGTTGATTATTCAGTGCGAAGCAAGCAGGCAACCATGTTAGAGATGCACTCGTGCTTCCTGCAGGCAACTGAGCGAGTTGGAAAGTGTCAAATTGTGGTCTTTCGAGTGATGGGATGGTCCTTTAGGAGAACTGCCACACGAGAGGGTCGTGTTGCGTATGTTGTGCAACGATGCTGGTATCATTGGTCACATGAGCAGTCTCACAACTGCAGGCGAAGTTCGGGAAGTCCACGCTGCATAGATGCCCGTCAGGATGGTCGTGCTGTAAGAGTAGCTGTGACATGTCGTACAGCTACCGCAGCACAGATATGAGGGCTCGTGAGCTCACGCTGTCTACACGAACTGTTGCAAACCGGTTATAAGCAGTGAAACTATGCGCACGCATGCCTCTGTCCTGCCACAACATCGACGTGTATGGCTCAGCTGGTGCCGTCAGAAGATCACCTGGAAGATCGAGTGGCACGCCATGGTCTTCAGCAGTGAAAGTACATTCTGCCGGCGCGCAAGTGATGGTCGTTTGCGCGTACGGCGTAGACCTGGTGAGCGCTGTCTCAAAGAGAGCATTCGTCAAAGACAAAGGCCCCACCCAGGTCTTGTGGTCTAGGACGCGATAACTCACGTTCACCATTGCTGTTTCTGGAGGGGACGCTAATCTTTTCAGAGCATACGCAGAATTTTGTTAACCTGTTCTTTTGCCTTACTTGCAAAAGGAAAATGACGTAATGCTCGCCGAAACACTGCCCGTGAAACTCAGCGTGCTCCGCAACGCCTGCAGCAACTTCCCTGCGGCACGAGATCCAGACTTGTCCCCAATTGAGTACGTGTGGGATATGATGGGACGAAAAATGACTCATGCGGTTCGTCAGCCAGCAAGTCTTACAGAACTACGTGAACACGTCGCGCAGGCATGGCATAACGTATCCCAGGGCAGTACTCGCAACCTATACTATAGACTGGATGACAGAGTAAAGCCCGTTGAGGCTGCATCCCGTACTAATATGGGTGCTTCAGCAAGAGTCGATACCTGGTACCTCAGAACGGCTTGTGCAATTGATCTGCAAATAAAATAATTTCATGTACTCCATATTCATTGTTGCAACGGTAAATATTGAGTGAATTGGAAACCTGTGAAATAGTGTACTAATTATATATTTCCAACGTTTCGTCTCATCGAAACACAGCATACCAGAAAAATGAAATTCGTGGTGGAAAACAGAACAAAATCCGCATGATGATACGCCATATAATGTAGACTAATGTATATTAGCAGAAAGTAATGTAATCTGAGCAGTGCATCATTATTTTCCTGTCAACTACGGAAGATGGTGGGCGATTAAATATATGCGCTAGCTGCCTTGTTCCGTAGTTACATCTGTGTGATGCGCAGTGTTGTGGTACTTCCCAAGCAGAGATAAACAGTTGCAGCACAGTCACGTTGTGGATATTGTACAAGTGAGAAGGGTACAGACAGAATTGAAAGTGTTTGGGTAGGCAGTGGCTAGTGCCTGGATAACTCAACCATTAACAGCATTGCCCACGAAAAGCGAGGTTCGGTTTCGAGTTGCAGTTTTACCCTGCCTCGAACTTGGTTTCCCCCTAATGCATCTTACGCCTTATGTACAGACATACACCCTGCAGACTTCAATTCGGTAGGAATACGCTCCAAATCAGATGATGAAGAAATTGATGAAATGTATGACGAGATAAAAGAAATTATTCAGATAGTGAAGGGAGACGAAAATTTAATAGTCATGGGTGACTGGAATTCGACAGTAGGAAAAGGAAGAGAAGCAAACGTAGTAGGTGAATATGGATTGGGAGTAAGAAATGAAAGAGGAAGCCGCCTGGTAGAATTTTGCAGAGAGCATAACTTAATCAAAGCTAACACTTGGTTCAAGAATTATGAAAGAAAGCTGTATACATGGAAGAACCCTGGAGATACTAAAAGGTATCATATAGATTATATAATGGTAAGACAGACGTTTAGGAACCAGGTTTTAAATTGTAAGACATTTGCAGGGCAGATGTGGACTCTGACCACAATCTATTGGTTGTGACATGTAGATTAAAACTGAAGAAACTGCAAAAAGGTGGGAATTCAAGGAAATGGGACCTGTATAAACTGACTAAACCAGAGGTTGTACAGAGTTTCATGGAGAGCATAAGGAGCAATTGACAGGAATGGGGGAAAGAAATACAGAAGAAGAAGAATAGGTAACGTTGAGGGATGAAGTAGTGAGGGCAACAGAGGATCAAGTAGGTAAAAAGACGAGGACTAGTAGAAATCTTTGGGTAACAGAAGAAATATTGAATTTAATTGATGAAAGGAGAAAATATAAAAATGCAATAAATGAAGCAGGCAAAAAGGAATACAACCGTCTCAAAAATGAGATCGACAGGAAGTGCAAAATGACTAAGCAGGGATGGCTAGAGGACAAATGTACTGATGTAGATGCTTATCTCACTAGGGGTAAGATAGATACTGCCTACAGGAAAATTAAAGATACCTTTGAAGTAAAGAGAACCACTTGTATGAATATAAAAAGCTCAGATGGAAACCCAGTTCTAAGCAAAGAAGGGAAAGCAGAAAGGTGGAAGGAGTATATAGAGGGTCTATACAAGGGCGATGTAACTGAGGACAATATTATGGAAATGGAAGAGGATGTAGATGAAGATGAAATGGGAGATACGATAATGTGTGAAGAGTTTGACAGAGCACTGAAAGACCTAAGTCGAAATAAGGCCCCGGGAGTAGACAACATTCCATTAGAATTGAAGACAGCCTTGGGAGAGTCAGTGTTGGACATATGTAAAAATTACCGAACTATCAGTTTAATAAGTCACAGCTGCAAAATACTAACGCGAATTCTTTACAGACGAATGGAAAAATTAGTAGAAGCCGACCTCGGGGAAGATCAGTTTGGATTCCGTAGAAATGTTGGAACACGTGAGGCAATACTGACGCTACGACTTATCTTAGAAGAAAGATTAAGAAAAGGCAAACTTACGTTTCTAGCATTTGAAGACTTAGAGAAAGCTTTTGACAATGTTGACTGGAATACTCTCTTTCAAATTCTGAAGGTGGCAGGGGTAAAATACGGGGAGCGAAAGGCTATTTACAATTTGTACAGAAACCAGGTGGCAGTTATAAGAGTCGAGGGACATGAAAGGGAAGCAGTGGTGGGGAAGGGAGTGAGACAGGGCTGTAGTCTATCCCCGATGTTATTCAATCTGTATATTGAGCAAGCAGTGAAGGAAACAAAAGAAAAATTCGGAGTAGGTGTTAAAGTCCATGGAGAAGAACTAAAAACTTTGAGGTTCGCCGATGACATCGTAATTCTGTCAGAGACAGCAAAGGACTTGGAAGAGCAGTTGAACGGAATGGATAGTGTCTTGAAAGGAGGATATAAGATGAACATCAACAAAAGCAAAACGAGGATAATGGAATGTAGTCGAATTAAATCGGATGATGCTGAGGGAATTAGATTAGGAAGTGAGACACTTAAAGCAGTAAAGGAGTTTTGCTATTTGGGGAGCGAAATAACTGATGATGGTCGAAGTAGAGAGGATATAAAATGTAGACTGGCAATTGCAAGGAAAGCGTTTCTGAAGAAGAGAAATTTGTTAACATCGAGTATAGATTTAAGTATCAGGAAGTCTTTTCTGAAAGTATTTGTATGGAGTGTAGCCATGTATGGAAGTGAAACATGGGCGATGAATAGTTTGGACAAGAAGAGAATAGAAGCTTTCGAAATGTGGTGCTACAGAACAATGCTGAAGATTAGATGGGTAGATCACATAACTAATGAGGAAGTATTGAATAGGATTGGGGAGAAGAGAAGTTTGTGGCACAACTTGACAAGAAGAAGGGATCGGTTAGTAGGACATGTTCTGAGGCATCAAGGGATCACCAATTTAATATTCGAGGGCAGTGAGGAGGGTAAAAGTCGTAGAGGGAGACCAAGAGATGAATACAGTAAGCAGATCAGAAGGATGTAGGTTGCAGTAGGTACTGGGAGATGAAGCAAATTGCACAGGATAGAGTAGCATGGAGAGCTGCATCAAACCAGTCTCAGGACTGAATACCACAACAACAACAACAACAACAACAACGACATGCAAGTTGGTAAGTACTTATCTCAATATTTAATACTAAGCGCTAATATTTAATATATGGTTAAAAACAGCTAAAGAAGGTATTCGATAAGTGACATTAGGAATATAAGCGAGTAATGAATGTTGATACTGCAGGTACGCAGAGAGCAAAAGAAAAGAAAATCTCAAACGGAACAATCAGTCTCAAAGTAACTGAGACATTAAAGTCCTGAGAAAGGATGACTCGCGTTTGAAGTTGGCTAAAGATGTGGATACCGGGCTAAGAAATACCACAATAGGCAGGTCAGTTGAAGTGGACTGGACATCTCTAAGAAGAGCTACCGAAGATGTTGGAAAGTCATAAGTACTAGGAACGTAGCTGAGAAGAAACCTTGGGTAACAGAAGAAATAGTTAAATTGATCGACGAAACGAGAATGTACAAAAATATTCAGGGAAAGACTGAATACAGTATTATAAATCACTTAGAGATGAAATAAACAGAAAATGCAGGGAAGCCAAAATGAAAGGCTGCAGAAACAATGTGAAGAAATCGAAAAAGAAATGACCATCGAAAAAAATGATTCAAGTCAAAACAACCTTCGACGAAATCAAAAATAAGGGCGGAAACAATGAAAGTGTGACGGGACTTCCAAACTAAGATGAGAGAGTGGACAGGAATAAACAGTACAATGAAGGCCATTATGAGAGGGAAGTATTATCCGACTACGTGATAGAAGAATAAATCAGACTCGTTATGAAAGACTTAGTGGATCTAGAGCCAGAATTTAGAAGAGCTGTGGAAGACTTGTGATCAAATAAGGCAGAAGCAAATTTATAAAATCATCTATTCAATTTTGTGTATAGAATCTATGAGACTGGTGCCATATCATCACATTTTCGGAAAAATATTGTCCACACAATTCCGAAGGTAGCAAGAACAGATGAATGCGAGAACTTCGCATAACCAGCGTAACAATCCATACATCCAAATTACTAACAGGAATAACATACAGAAGAATCGAAGGGAAAACTGAGAATCTGTCAGATGAAGATCAGTTTGGCTTTAGCAAAGGTGAAGGTGCCAGAGAGGCGCTTGATAATGGAAGCGAGACTGAAGAATAATAAAGACACGCTCATAGGAAAAAGCATTAGATGGTGAAAAACGGTGCAAAATGTTCGAAATTCCGAGAAAAATACGAGTAAGCTATGGGGAATGGCGAGTAATATACAATACGTACAAGAGCCAAGAGGAAACAGTAAGACAGGAAGACCAAAACTGAGGAGCTCGGATTAAAAGGGGCGTAAGACACGGATGCAAACTTTCGACTCTACCATTCAAACTAAACATTGAAGAAGCAATTACGGAAATGAAAGGAAGGTTCAAAAGTGGGATGAAAATTCAACGTGACAGAATATCATTGATAAGATTCGCTGACGACATTGCTGTCCTCACTGAAGATGAAGAAGAATTATGGGATTTGTTGAAATGGATTTAAAAGTCTGATGAGTACAGAATGGATCGAGAGTAAACCGAAGAAAGACGAAAGTAGTGAGAAGTAGCAGAAATGATAATACCGCGAAATTTAAGATTAAAATTGCTGGTCACGAAGTAGACGAAGTTAAGGAATTCTGCTACCTTGGAAGCAAAATAACCCACGACGGACGAAGCAAGGAGGACATCAAAAGCAGAATAGCACCGCCAAAAAGGGCATTCCTGGCTAAGAGAAGTTTACTAGTATCAGGTCTTAATTTGAGGATGGGATTTCTGAGAACGTACTTTCGGAGCACAGCATTGTATGGTAGTGTAGTGTGGGTTGTGGGAAAACCGGAACAGAAGAGAATCGGAGTATCGGAGATATGGTGCAATAGAAGAATGTTGAAAATTAGGTGGACTGACAAGATAAGGAATGAGGTTCTTCACGGAATGAGAGAAGAAAGGAACATATGGAAAACATTGACAAGAAGAAGAGATGGCAGGTGACGTGTTAGGACATCAAAGAATAACTAGAGGGAGCTATAGAGAGTAAAAACTATAGAGGGAGACAGAGATTGGAATACGTCCAACAAATAACTGGGAACGTACGTTGCAAGCGCCACTCTGAAGTGAAGACGTTGGCACAGAAAAGGAATTCGTTGCGGGCCCCATCAAACAAGTCAGAAGACCGATGACTCGGAAGAAAAGCCCGTCCTACCCATCCATTTTATACCTAGAGAGGAGACCACAAATACAGCGACATACTGTACTTTCATACCCTTCACGGACTACGACACGGCAGTCAAAACAAACTGAGCGGATTGTGCTTTTTGAGACAGAGCTCGACCTCTTTCTACCACGTCGACGAGGGATTTGCTTCGGCAAAACGAAAGCTTAGCAACAGTCGTTCTTCTCGAGTACCATTCGTGACTGGGACATAAAACTGGAGAAGTGACAGTATTACCCAAAGTACCATCCGCGAGTATAGATATAGATGTATTTGGGACAGAAAACCTCTATGACACGAAACCCTTGTACTCGTGTATTATTCCTGTACACCCAGTTTCTGGCGAAGCACTCACTTATTACTGACGGCATTCGACACTATTTGGCGACGTGAGCTAAAACGGCTGTCGCCATTTTGTGTTGTGAGCCCCTCGGCAACAAGGCAGGCCAGGGCAGTTCCGGGCAGATGCTATCAGGCGGCACCGGCCAGCCTACCGCAACGCGCCCTGCCACGGCCGCAGTCGCTGCCCGCTACATCCGCAGCCAGTCCGCAGGTGGAGCTACTCGAATGCCGGACATTTGCCACGCCAGACATTTACCACACTTGCCCCTTCGCCAGGTAGCTTGAGTAGCGATCCCTCAGGTAAGGGACACCCTTCCCCGCACTACCTGTGTCCGCTTTCAAACCGCCGTCTCCACAGCTTACCCTTCACAACCAGTACGTAAGGGACCTTCTTCTTCGACATCTTGGCCAAATACAGAGCTTCTTTTCCGAAATCGAAATATTTATAACTTTTGGGAAACGAAAGCAATACCGACGATTATGTCAGTATGTAATTAGTTCTGCCAAGTATAAATATAGATTCCTCTGCCTGTACGGTAGCTTTCTTTCACGCTTACTGATTGCGATAGAAACAGTCCATCGGCATGGTAGCAACAAGAAAGGAACGATCTAACGAGAATGCGAATGTACGCTAATCATTTCTTTTTGATCATTGCATTTGTGCCTACTTCAATTACTACAACTGCATACTCAAAAGACAATAGGGAAAGAATAGATGGGTATGTAAATGACATACTCCATATTAATTTACTCTATAAAAACATTATCTAATAAAGTATCTGTTCAAAACGTAACCGAAAACACGTTCACTAAATAGAGATAAGAACATCTATGATTGACATGTCATCTAAAGTCGACTTACAATTTTAAAATGTTAGAAATAAGGACATGAAGTAATACAGAATGCTACACTTCTAACGTACGTTGTTCTTCTACATTGTTTAGCTCTGGTATTTACAGGGTCACAGAGAAAGCATCTTAGGTTCTGGAGGGAAAAGCCGTAATTGTAATTATCTGCACTACAGCAGAAACAAGAAGGACAACTTAAGGAAAAATAATGTAAGCTCACAATCGACTTTGAAGCAGATAGTTCCTGTGACTTAGTATTGGCAGAGGTTATATTCGATAACCGGAATAAATTAATAACTGGCTCCTTTTACCGACCCCCTGTCTCAGATGAAACAGTTGCTAAACAGTTCAAAGAAAACTTGAGTCTCATCACAAATAGGTACCCTACTCATTTAATTATAGTTGGCAGTTCCTTCAATCTACCTTCCCCATGTTGACAAAAATACATTTTCATACCCTATTGTAAATAGAAAACAACTTCCGTAATTGTTCTAAATGCTTTTTTAAAAATTATTTTTAACAATTAGTTGACGCGGCCATTCAAATTGTATATGGTTACGAAAACACACTTGACCTCTTAGCCGCAAATAATCCTGACCATCACGACGAATATAGGGATTAGTGAACACGCAGTCGTGGCGAGGCTAACTTCCGTAACAAAGAAATTCACCAAGACTAAACGCGAAATATATATATTTATAAAAGTAGCTAAAAATTCGGGTGACGTCTTTCTAAGAGATAGTCTCCTTCCAATTTTGTTGTGCCACCCTTAAACAGCATTCGTCGTTCGGTGCCTTTTTCTGTAACAGTCCCACATTGTGCTTTTCTGGAACTACATAGGAGAGGAGCAGCAGAAAGAGACGTCTCACCTAGTTGGGGAAAATGTCGCTTCGGCAAATGGTGTAGTGGTGCAAAGGCTGTTGTGATGTTTATGGCATGGGTCCTTTGTAAGGGCGGCCAAGCTAAAAACATTTTTCCAGAGGATAGAACTCTGTCAGTGGGAGTGGGAGTGTCACTTTCAGGCCCAGTATATTAGGAGAAGCGAGAATTTTTTATTCTCATGATAAGTTTATCGCCTCATGTTCGTCAGTGCATCCTCAGAGTTTTTGGATTCTTCAGTTCTTGATTCAGACAACCAGTCACTGTAATTGTCACATAGCCAGGCTGAGCAACATTTCACAAGGACAGATATGAGACTATTAAGTAAATTCACCCTTTCAAGTAACTCTGTCAAGTGACAGTCTTAGTTTTGCAATTGTCACGGGGTAGCAGGTCACAGTAATTTCAAAACTGATTTGAGTCGTTCATGATTCCAGTGCTGTTTATAATTAACGAAAGAGTGCATTTATATCTTGTGTTTATTACTAGAATTAATCGTTTTCAATTATAAACAAGTTAAGTCCCATAGTGCTCAGAACCATTTGAATGATAAACATTATGTCAGTTGAAACTTCCTGGCAGATTAATACTGTGTGCCCAACCGAGACTCGAACTCGGGACCTTTGCCTTTCGCGGGCAAGTGCTCTACCAACTGAGCTACCGAAGCACGACTCACGTCCGGTACTCACAGCTTTACTTCTGCCAGTACCTCGTCTCCTACCTTCCAAACTTTACAGAAGCTCTTCTGCGAAACTTACAGAACTAGCGCTCCTGAAAGCACCCGCGAAAGGCAAAAGGTCCCGAGTTCGAGTCTCGGTCGGGCACACAGTTTTAATCTGCCAGGAAGTTTCATATCAGCGCACACTCCGCTGCAGAGTGAAAATCTCATTCTGGATTATGTCAGTTCTTCACCTTAGGATTCACTGCTAGGGTCAAAATAATTTATAGCGTGAGTAAACCCATTGCGTACATTAATGTCAACACTGAGTCTCAAGGGTACCTGTTTCACTATTAACTCTGATAGAGATAAATTCACTTGTACATATGCGGATTTTCAACTTGCTTCTAATGGTGTGAGAGGGAGAAAGTCTCCTTAAGGATGCTTAGCACAGGTGAGTTTGAAATGTAGAGGAGAAGTTCTTGGCTTCATAGGAAGTGAATAAGGATACAGACACTTCAGGATATAATACAAGAACATTTTATTTTCAAATAGTTCCACCTTATTTGGAGAGCTGCCTTATAGTGATTTTACACTGAAACATAACAATAACTGCACTCCAGCACTCTATATGTTAGTCCCTTCCAACAACTCCCGATTTCTGAGTTCTACCTTCCACTGTCAGGGACAAGTGTTCTGCTTGCAACTCGATCCAATAATACACAATCAAATACTCTGACAACAATAGGAAACATGTGAGAGACTCCACTCTTTCTTTCTGCATCCCGGCACACAGAAAATACTAATTACCATCAGTTGCAATTCACGCAATTAGACAAAGCCTGACAAAAGAGACAAGTGTAAGACACACTTGTTTCTTTGTATATTATGACACACAAAAATACTATTTATTACTCGTTGCTACTACCAGAGACAAGTTCTACGGAACTTGTTCTATACTAACAGCGAGAAATAATAACGGTTGCTACACCGTTGACAGAAACTCAGTTGCCTTCCCTCAAACGTGTAGCGACTTCTTGTGGTTTTTACAGCAGCAGTATAAAAGTGTCACTATCCAGTGATTCCAGGGTCCAGATATAGTACCGCTCTCAACGGTTTGGCTATGCCCTGGATATGACTGTAACTCCAACTGTCTCCAACTCTGAGCGTGACTGCAACTGCATTAGTCCTGTGTGCTCCTCGTTTACATACTGATTTTTTCCAGAGAGTTCTGGATGAGTTTCTTTAGCAGTGCGGCTTTCCCCTGCTGCATCTTAAGGTCCTCCTAATGCTCAAAATCTTTCCAGACCCCCCTAGACAGCTGTCGAACAGTCCAGAAACTTAACCTCATTGGGATGACTCTCAAACATGGCAGCTTTGCCCCAGCGCTTCCGTGTTTTGCTTCAGCCGTCTGGTTGTGGGTACTCCTCCTACATATAGGCATATTGTCACCCAGCAGTGGCCATGACTACGACGTATCACTTTTGCTCCGATGTTGACACTTAAGTTCACTGTACTTTCCGCTGGCCATATGCTACATGCATCAAGTCTTCCTGACACCACGCTTGTGCCTCGTCTTACTACTACTGCTGGCCGGCCGCTGTGGCCGAGTAGTTCTAGGCGCTTCAGTCCGGAACCGCGCTGCTGCTACGGTAGCAGGTTCGAATCTTGCCTCAGGTATGGCTGCGTGTGATGTCCTTAGGTTAGCTGGGTTTAAGTAGGTCTAAGTCTAGGGGACTGATGACCTCAGATGTTAAGTCCCATGCTGCTTAGAGCCATTTGAACATTTGAACTACTCTCCTTACCTCACAGCCCTGTCATTCCTTCCTTTCATAATATTTGGTGGCCATAACACCGCTTACATTAATGAACCTTGACATGCGTGACACCACTTAGATTAATAAAAATGACATCCCTGACAAAAGTAACGAAGGCAGTGTGACAGGAGTCGTTCGGCTGTTGCTGGAGTCTGTGCGGTGCATATGTCTCCATACTGCAGTGAAAGAAATGGTTTTCGAGATGCTGTATTCTAATCGACTGCAGGCTGACTCACAGTAGATATTTGATTGCTCCATATGGCTCTGCGAAAGTGACGTAGCGTCCAGTCGTCACAATTGTGATCATCCTGTCGGCAGTTTATGCATGTGGACACATTGTCTCTACGACACCGAAAAACCATACTAGGCACTGTTGACCTTAGAAACCAGAATTCTTGTGTAATCTTCGATATTCGAAAACTCTTCCATTTTATACCGATTATCATCTTGCGTATTCTCAGTCAGTTAACTAGCACCTGTCTGTAGCACACTGTTCAGATATGGTGTCTACACTTGGCCATTCCCACAGTCTAGCCACAGCATACACGTGTCATACACGCAAGTTTTCAGATGAGACAGCCCTTACTGTAGATTTTGACTACCGAGTGTATTTAACAAAATGGCTCTGAGCACTATGGGACTTAACATCTGAGGTCATCAGTCCCCTAGAACTTAGAACTACTTAAACCTAACTAACCTAAGGACATCACACACATCCGTGCCCGAGGCAGGACTCGAACCTGCGACCGTAGCGGTCGCGCGTCTATGTAACAGTTGCCTTCAATCGTTCCATTCCTGATCAGCTCTACTGTCTCACTACCACATCATACAACACCCACAGAACTTATAGTAGAGATCTATGGAACTCTTCTATCCCTGACGTTTCGTCCAAAGCTGCGTTGGACATTTTCGGAGGTGCTCCTGGTTGTGCTGAGTCAGCAAGACTCGTCCAACGTAGCTTTGGACGAAACGTCAGGGATAGAAGAGATCCATGGACCACGGCCATACAAGCCGGAAGAATTCTCGGCAGCTGAAACATCCTGTCGTGAAAGCCTTCATTGTATGATTAGAAATGGTAGACCTGTGCGTGATACAAGGATATTTCACTGATCACCACCAACGGCCCAAATGGACAGACAGATCGACATAAAGTGCCCCAGGCCTTTCTCCTAGGAGACGCTATGGGTAGAAGTTTGCTATTAAACTCAGTGGGCTGGAACATTCCTTGGTAATAATAAAATTTACAGAACCTCATAACGCCCCCTTATCGGTCAAGAGCAGACATTAACATGAGTTAGCTGTGTCGACTTTGTAGGCAGGCAAACTAAGTTACACAGCCGCGCGGGATTAGTCGAGCGGTCTGAGGCGCTGCAGTCATGGACTGTGCGGCTGGTCCCTGCGGAGGTTCGAGTCCTCCCTCGGGCATGGCTGTGTGTGTTTGTCCTTAGGATAATTTAGGTTAAGTAGTGTGTAAGCTTAGGGACTGATGACCTTAGCAGTTAAGTCCCATAAGATTTCACACACATTTTTTTTAAGTTACACATTTCTACAAATAGCTTCTCTGCGAAGTAAATATCATTCCCATGAATATGAAGTGTAATGCTTGAGGAGAGACGAAGTTCAGTTGTAGAACAGGTTTCTCTGAAAAGCGTCGAAAAAAACAACTAGAATATTTCTGCAGCACTGACGCAAACTACCTGCACAAACATAGTACATAGTGCCGTTGTTTTGTGAACTCATCAAACGCCATGACTCACTCAAGATTGTTATATTCTGGTTAATGGTCGATGTATCACAATTCCACTGGAGAAATGTGGATGTTTGTTCCAAAGAAAGTATCCATTATGGCAAGAGATGGAAAGAACCCATTTCATAGTATGATACTGACTGGGATATTATCAAGATATCTGTTCTGATCCTATTTTTTAAAGGGCACGTGAATGGATATTCTTATTTGAACATGTTGCAAACGTGGTTGATACCTGAGCTCGAAGATCATTTATCGTGTGCGGCTGGAATGGGAAGGAAAGCCAGCACACTTTCATGTCAGTTGTGTGAATTCCTTGATCAACAATTTCGAGTTCTATAGATTGGGCATGGTTCAGCAGCATCTACAGCACTATTGAAATGACCATCACGAATCCGCAGTTCACCACGGCAGGCAATTCGTAATGGATAATAATTAAATCCCACGTGGCTTCGTACTGGAGTAGGGAGAGGCATAGATCTCCTTGAAGGACACAATATTGCACACACAGTGCTACTAGATACATGCAGGCGCTCGAACATACAGTACACGATATACTGCCTTGACCTACAGGTAGTGACTTCTCGGACATCCTGTATACTTTAGCAATCACGCACTTCTCTGGAAACAACCACTGTAATTGGGCACATGTGGCACTGACCTTGTGAAATGGACTCCTGTTGTTACACAGCGAACATTTACAGCTAGTTCCACCTGAGTGTAGTTGGTCAAGAGCATTATACATTATTTGACCAGTATCCAGATACCTGTTAGAGGACATTAATATGACATTTGTCGAAATTCGACTTCGTTGTGGTTGAACTCTGTAGGGAAGACTTTTCGTGAGATGCCTGAATATCTGTGCAGGAATGACAGCCTATTCTTCCTCAAGAGCCGAATCCAGAGAAGGTAATGATAATGAACACTGGGATCTGGATCAAAGTAGATCCAACTTATCCCACAGGTGTCCCATTACGTTCAGGTAAGGACTCTACACGGGCCAGTCCGTTATAGGAACATTTTTGTTCACAGATCCTGCTTTGTGACAAGGCGTAGTGTCATCCTGAAACAAACAACCATCGTCTCCAAACTGTTTCTCTACTGTATGCAGTACAAAATGTTGAAAATGTCCCCATATCCTTCCACATTTAGAGTTTTCTTAAGCGTAATATGGCGACCACTGTAACACCAGCTCCTCTGTACTTCATTGTTGGCACTACACACGACGGCAGGTAACGGTACCCGGCCATGTGCCAAACCCAAATCCTTCCATCGAACTGCCAAAAGGTATAGAGTGAAGCATCATTCAAAATCACTCGTTTCCAGTCATCCACTGCCCAAAGGCGTCGTTGTTTACGTCACCATAGGCGTCGCTTAGCACTGAGTAGAGGAATGCTCGACCATTGTACCCCATTCTCTTTACGTCTCTACGCACATTGTGCTACCTGGACTACTGATACCACATTGGAACTCATAACTGATTCCTTTCGCCGATTTCATACGATGCTTTTAGTCACCCTCCGCAATGGTCGGCAGCCCCTGTCCGTCATAACATGAGGGGTGCCTGACCTTGGTTTAACTACGGTTATTTCGCGTTTCCACTTCTCAATCACAACAGTCGACTTGGGCATATTTAGAATGGTTGAAATGTCCCTCGTGATATGTTTGTCACGCAGGTGACGACAACACTTCTCTGCTCTTCTTCGCGTACGCCTCTCGTGACATCTAGCGGTCAAATCCGCATTATTTAGGGGTGCCCTGATACCTTTGATCAGACGGTGTATTCCATCCGGCAAACATTTGCCCGGTGGGAGTGTCGCTGCCCATTTTCCTCGTATCCGCCAGCCGCGGCCCGCGACATGGCAGCGCGGCTGCTGCGCGCCCGCGCCGGTGACACGGCGTTGCCGAATTGCCCGTGACGTCACGCGCAGCGGCTGGAATGCGACGCAGCGCCGGCGTCTGGCGCGGCTTGTGCAGCCCTCGCGCAACAAGTGCCGCCGCTGTGCCGGCGGGCCGTGCCGTTCCGCCTGGCCGCGAGGACATCCAGCCTTCCTGCCCCCCCACCCCGGCCGGCGCGCCTGACTCACTGCGTTCCTCATCACGATATTGCTCCGCTTGCTTGCCTGCCCGCCGTGCTGAACGGCGGTGCCGTTCCACCAGCTGGATTCGGCTGCCTCGCGCTCCCTCGCTGACACCACACTCTTAATACCAAACTGTTCCTCCAGCACAGACATTCCTGGTTTGCATCTTTAATAAACTACACTTCAATTGGACATTTTAGGAACAGATAACTCCATAAACGCATATTTTTCTGGAAACATTAAAAACTATTTTCAAAAGAAAATTCGACACATATCAGAAGTTGCTTCGTCCTTTTTAAAGAGTATAATTAAGAGAGTAATTTAACATACAATGTAATCTCCAGCTCGTAGCAGACCAAGCCAAAACAGTGAACAAAGTAACTGAAGTTAACTTTTTTTCCCAAATTTACTCAAATGCTTGTGAAACGTGCTATTGTTATCAACTTAATAATAATTTTACTTCCAAAAGCTGTGAAACATATAAAAACTGATTTACACAGCAAAAAAAAAAAAATCGGTTCATTGGCTATGAGCACTATGGGACTTAACATCTGAGGTCATCATTCGCCTAGAACTTAGAACTACTTAAATTTAACTAACCTAAGGATATCACACACAGCCATGCCCAGGCAGGATTGGAACCTGCGAGCGTAGCGGTGGCACGGTTTCAGACTGAAGCGCCTAGAACCGCTCGGCCACAGCGGCCAGCTAAACAGGAAACTTGCACAAATGTATTACATTATTAATGTATTGTCTTTAACATTAATTTGAGACATCTAACTTTTTTAAAAAATTGTTGTTGTTGTTGTGCTCTTCAGTCCTGAGACTGGTTTGATGCAGCTCTCCATACTACTCTATCCTGTGCAAGCTTCTTCATCTCCTAGTACCTACTGCAACCTACATCCTTCTGAATCTGCTTAGTGTACTCATCTCTCGGTCTCCCTCTACGATTTTTACCCTCCACACTGCCCTCCAATGCTAAATTTGTGATCCCTTGATGCCTCAAAACATGTCCTACCAACCGATCCCTTCTTCTAGTCAAGTTGTGCCACAAACTTCTCTTCTCCCCAATCCTATTCAATACCTCCTCATTAGTTACGTGATCTATCCACCTTATCTTCAGTATTCTTCTGTAGCACCACATTTCGAAAGCTTCTATTCTCTTCTTGTCCAAACTAGTTATCGTCCATGTTTCACTTCCATATATGGCTACACTCCAAACAAATATTTTCAGAAATGACTTCCTGACACTTAAATCTATATTCGATGTTAACAAATTTCTCTTCTTCAGAAACGCTTTCCTTGCCATTGCCAGTCTACATTTTATATCCTCTCTACTTCGACCATCATCAGTTATTTTACTTCCTAAATAGCAAAACTCCTTTACTACTTTAAGTGTCTCATTTCCTAATCTAATTCCCTCAGCAACACCCGATTTAATTTGACTACATTCCATTATCCTCGTTTTGCTTTTGTTGATGTTCATCTTATATCCTCCTTTCAAGACACTGTCCATTCCGTTCAACTGCTCTTCCAAGTCCTTTGCCGTCTCTGACAGAATTACAATGTCATCGGCGAACCTCAAAGTTTTTACTTCGTCTCCATGAATTTTAATACCTACTCCAAATTTTTCTTTTGTTTCCTTTACTGCTTGCTCAATATACAGATTGAATAACATCGGGGAGAGGCTACAACCCTTTCTCACTCCTTTCCCAACCACTGCTTCCCTTTCATGCCCCTCGACTCTTATGACTGCCATCTGGTTTCTGTACAAATTGTAAATAGCCTTTCGCTCCCTGTATTTTACCCCTGCCACCTTTAGAATTTGAAAAAGAGTATTCCAGTCAACATTGTCAAAAGCTTTCTCTAAGTCTACAAATGCTAGAAACGTAGGTTTGCCTTTTCTTAATCTTTCTTCTAAGATAAGTCGTAAGGTCAGTATTGCCTCACGTGTTCCAACATTTCGACGGAATCCAAACTGATCCTCCCCGAGGTCCGCATCTCCCAGTTTTTCCATTCGTCTGTAAAGAATTCGCGTTAGTATTTTGCAGCTGTGACTTATTAAACTGATAGTTCGGTAATTTTCACATCTGTCAGCACCTGCTTTCTTTGGGATTGGAATTATTATATTCTTCTTGAAGTCTGAGGGTATTTGGCCTGTCTCATACATCTTGCTCACCAGCTGGTAGAGTTTTGTCATGACTGGCTCTCCCAAGGCCGTCAGTAGTTCTAATGGAATGTTGTCTACTCCGGGGGCCTTGTTCCGACTCAGGTCTTTCAGTGCTCTGTCAAACTCTTCACGCAATATCGTATCACCCATTTCGTCTTCATCTACATCCTCTTCCATTTCCATAATATTGTCCTCAAGTACATCACCCTTGTATAAACCTTTTAAAAATTACGCAACAAAAATAATCTACAGTGTATGACTTGCAATGTAAATGCAACACTGAAAACAATTACTTCAAATTATCAACGATTGATCAAAATTTCAAGATCAAATTGCTGATCTATACTAAGATCTTCTTCAGGTCAGATCATTAGCTTCAGTCATTGACAACAGTCCGCTTCTCAGTACCCTACAGGATGAACGTAAGTTACACTGTTTCGTTGAGGCAACTACTGCCCCTGGGTGCCGAGATGAATACTTGACATGCCTTAATGTTGGTATCTGGAATGCAGTACGCTGGCCTCCTCAAAGATGTTGGCTTTCTAGTGAATTTACTATCTTCCTATATAGAGGTTGCCACCAATCCTCGTAGTTATTTACGTCTTCGACGCCTACCGTAGTATCCATGAACTCCTCAGGGAGTCTTGGCGTATCTAACATATTTCTTTTTAAAGATAAATTCGATCGTGCTTTGACAAAAGCCTCTCCACAACACTAAAATCACGGCCATTCGAGAGAAAAGATGTCTCCTCAGGAGAAAGAAGCACTGAGTTTTATCAAACCGTTCTGTTTCTGCAAGAGCCATTAAAAACCTTACTGTGGTGTGACTGATCACTACAGTTATCACTAAAGAGATGCTGTTCCTTCACATCCTTCGGAATGCAATTATCTGTGTAATGCACAAGAAAAGAAGCTACTTCTTTTGGCCCTTTGTTACCTTGGGTTTCACTATAGAGGTAAAAATGACCTTCTGATTTTTCATTACGAGTTTCAAAATCGTTGACGGTTAAGTGTCAAAGGTAAAGCAACTGCTGCACCGGAATATTAGGCTGAGAAATACTCTGCATATAGTCAAATGTTATGACAGCCAGATCCTCCCTTTCTTTGCACAGATTTGTTGAAGCTTGAAGAGCATTGCAAAAAATTTTAGCTCTTCTTTGGGGATCATGGATCATTAATTCTGTTTTAACAACCTTCTTTTTCTGCTTGTTAAGCATTGGGGACTTCAGTTTCTGTTCCTGAACTTCACACGTACAGCAGTTATGTACCAGAGGCGTCCCAAAAATGAGGTGAAAATGATATGAAGTATTCACCATAGTACATGTAAAATCTACGTCAAGATGCTTTTTGTTTAGCATATGAAACATGATTTTCACATTCAACTTTCCATCACGGTAATTTTTCACCTTGGAGGAATAGTGAGTCTGTTTTCTTGCAAAAGACTCAGTATGGTGATGAATGAGCTTCTTAATTTCCGCAGGTTTTGAATCTGCTGTGGGTTTTTTCTCTTAAATCAAGTGGACTTTTCTAGACGGAATATGTCTTTGTACATTGTTGCAGGAGGTGAGACATCGTAAGCACATATTATGTTCGTCTTTGTTCTTGAAATTATTGAGTCTATCTAGCAAAGATGTCTGATGAAATATATCAGTTGCTTGTATCACCTGTTTTTCTTCCGGGATTGTTTTTCCTGCATAATTTATGTATTCGCTTCCTTGAACACGTCCTCTTTTAATTACCTCATTCTTGTGTTTATCTTCATTACTCACACCCCTCTTTCGTTTTGCGGAGTTGACCATTATCGCACAACTTTAATATTGTTATCAATTTCACCTTGTAACCACGTAAGATAACCAAGACCAAGAATGTTCTGCTCTCTCTAAAAGACAACCAACTCTTTCATAACGACAAATCTTATTACTAGACTAAACAGATCACTCTGCACTGCCAACAGAATCAACAGTGCTGCCACGGTAAGATTATAAACACCATAACTCCAATAGTTGTTTCTAAAACTAACATAAACTTACCAGACAGAAAAGACATACACAAGTAGATGGAAATTATGCCGTTTCTATACAGAACACTGCGGCTATGTTTAAAGAGAGCCTGGACATCAATAACTCATTTTGCGTAAAATACAAAGTTATGTTGTTTCTAAAATGACCGTTCCACTTTAGGAAATATTACAACCAGTCACAATTTTAGAGACGATTTTATTGTACCGTTATTAGTTTCGCAGCTGAGCACATCGTAAGATGACAGCATTGATTTCTTGGAAAGTTTACATCTGTATTCTAAAATGCAAGGGCTATCCAGAAAGCAACATACGGTTTGGTCGATCGCGGCGATGGGTGGGACTACAGCAGCCGTCTTGGTGCCCTCACTCAATACGCATCCAGCGGTGGTAGCGTGTGGTCTGATTCTCCGCTACTTTGCTTTCTGTGGCGTGTTAAAATGTGCGCTGCAATAGAAAAATCCGCCATTTGTGTCGTGCGTTCTATGGTTCGTAAAAAAAAAAACTGCAAACCAACTGAAAATTATCGCGACCTTTGTGATGCGTACGGAAAAGGAATAATGAGAGAAAGTCGATTGAGGCAATGGTGCATTGACCTTAAAAATGGCCGTACCAGTGTTCATGATAAGGAACGTAGTGGTAGGCCTACACTTATTGGTGAATGAAACTGTGGCGGCGAAGCTTGGTGACCATAAATTTGTTGCTACGAGGTTTCTCAAAATCCTTAAGTAGACCACAAAAAACAGAGACGGTGGCAGCACTCAACTTCCTCGAAGATTGCGAGAAAACTGGTAATAAGGTTAACGGTCGTATCGTAACTGGGGAAGAGACTTGGATGAAGCTTGTCAACTGTGAAACTTGAAAGTAATCGATGGAATGGAGACACAAATTCTCCCAAGAAACCAAGGAAATGCTTGAAAACGCTGTCAGCAAAAAAGATCGTGGCTACTGTGCTTTGGGACTTCAAATGAATGATACTCGTTGATTTTACTGAACGTGGCACAACAGTTAGCTCAGACCGGTATTTCCAGCCACTGAGAAAGCTAAGACGGGCAATGCAAAACAAGCGTGGGGGAAACCTTAGCACAACAGTTTTACTTTTTCATGGCAACGCACGTCCACAGATGGCCAGTTCTACTGGAGAGCTCCTACGGTGGTTTGAATGAGAAGATTATCCATCCTACAGTTTCATATTTTTGTCATAAAGAGCTTAACAAACTGCACCACAAGAGAAGATTATCCATCCTACAGTTTCATATTTTTGTCATAAAGAGCTTAACAAACTGCACCACAACAGAAGCTGATAATGGCATAATTTCTTGGATCTACAAATTAGTAAATTCAATGTCTAACATAAATTTAAAACATCCAGAAAACCACTACAACTTATGTCACAAGCAACAGTTCATCACTTTACCCGGAAGCAACGTAAGATGGCATATTAAAGGGCAGTGCTGAACAGAATGGAAAAAATCCTGTTGGACGCTGAAGATAAACATCAACTAAAAACGATCAACCTAATCGTCCACAATATTAGTTACAGCTCTGAACCATCAACAAACTTCACAGTAGAATTAAAAAACAAATACAGTAACGAAGATAGCAATATGTCCACATAAACAGTACTTCAGAACAAACAGCCCTTCAAAACTGTAAAATATGTCAGTGTACCATTCATTGGTAAGGTGTCATGTCAGATTGCAAATATCTTCCGTACCAAAAATATGAAAATCTGTTTTTCCACAAACAGTAAAATGAAAGACAAAATTGTTCATAACTTAAATGAAAAGAATGAAGTGCACTATATGTCGCATTTATAAACAAACTTGTTCTATGTGCCCCAAAGTTTACAATCGCCAAAATGGAAGGGGTTTCATTGTACGATACCGAGAATATATGGACGTTCTCATGCTCAACAACCTATATAAATCAACTTTCGCTGCTCCCTTGGCCCAACATAGAAACACAGGGATAAGCATGTGGAAAAAGAAGTACAAATAAATTTCTTAGAAGCATTAGAAATACGCAACCACATTCGCAGTAAATCTGGCTGCATCCTGAATGACCAGGTAGAATTATAAAACTTGATTTAAGCCCTACCTCAAGAATTTCATTCAACACTTACAGGTTGAATGATAGAAATAATAAGTGAGATAGCGAATATTTTTCATCGGCCCTTACCAGCAGTTTTCAAACATAGATTAAATGTATAGATTCAAAATGTTGTGTACTACAAAGAAGTATCTTTGCAGTAGCTTCAGATACACGACATGTCTGTATACATGTCATGTTCTTTGGCACATCAAGTCTACAGCCGATGTAGACAAATGTATCTGCCATCTTGTATTTAGTGAAGCCCATAGATCATCATGAATCGAAAAACAGAATCAAATTTCTCTGTAATAATACATAAAGGAGAGCTTTTCATGAAGTAAGTCAATGTGTAGAGGTTATATACTATGTAAAACCTTTTATAAACTGTATAATCACAAAAACTCAGCTATATTTCAGGACACAAATATAAAACTTGTCAAGAAATCGACGCTCACGTCTGACGATGGGCTCAGACATGAGACTAGTACCGGTACAATAAAATCATTTCTAAAAAAAAAAAAAAAATGTGTGGTTGCAGTATTTCCTATACTCTAATTTACAAAACATCTTCAGTTTTCCGTGATTGTAATGGATAAAAGAATTTAATAAACTGCCCGAAAACATTTCGCGCGTCACGTAGGCTTTTTATTGGGAACCCCTTTCTCAATAATCCCTTGACCACAGGAAATCGCCACGTCATTACTTTTACGTGTGACACAACTAACGGAAGAACACAAGCGAATATCGGACATCGCCTTTTGGCATCGTTTTTACATTTTAGGGCCCAAAGCGGTTTTGCTAGCACGGTTAGATGCTGGTTTTCCGATCGTCAGTTGTTTTACTAAAAGAAGCATCTGTAAATTCACGTTTCTAATTTAGTCATCACACTGGCTGTTTCCCTTCATTTAAATACTGGCGCTAGACGTAGATAGCTTTATGTTCAGGGCACACTTGTTGTCGTTTCCTTTCCTCAAACCGAAGAAAATGAACAATCATATATACAAGTGGTTAACTCACGGACCCATAGATGTCTGTGCAGTACAGCATTTTAGGGCGAGCAAGTGCTTCAATTTTCGCACACAAAGTCCTGAGTGGCTTCCTTCAATACTAAATAACGTAGAAACGGCGCACGTTAGCGAATTTTTTTCTGAACAGTTATTTATCAGCGCAACCTCCTCTGCAGCACCTTTACAAGCTTTTCAGACTGTTTCTGAGGGCTCCATATACAGTGTGTAATGGATACAAGTGCAGATATTTTTATTGGTGACTGACATCGGCATACTTAACGACATTACATAAGCACTTACTTCACTTGCAGTATGATAACTATAGCTGTTAGGAGCAGTATGCTTTTGGATCAGCTGGTATCTCCAAGTACAAGTGGCAAGCGCAAGCCACTAACGCCTACTTACCCCTGAGTAGAAAGTCAGGTGTTAAGTAAATTATATACTGTATTTGCAGGAAAGCTGTTTGATGCAGTGAAAAACTAACCAAAACTGCTCCCTGACACTCCACTCCTTTTCACACTCGTCAGACATCAGTAAATATACCCTGTGGATGCGTTAGCGTCTATAGAATAAATTACTGGGGTTAGGAGTGTACAATTCTGTGACAGAGCACATCAGTGTTTAGCTGTACACAATTCGTTTAATTTCATAATTATTGTCAAAGAGGTACACGAATTTACATAGACGGTGCCACGAAAATATCAGGAAAATTGTCAACAAAACGCATTACGTCCTGTTTAGCCGCAATTACACTGAACATAGCAATATCAAATTTAAACAGAAGTTTCTCTACAAGTTGAAGTTGGCCAATATCACGACAAATCATCCGATTCTGGTTCTAACTTCAGTACATTTAGGATGATAATCAAGTCTATGGAGAACTGTTAGCTTTTGTGTCAAGATGAGCAAAAGATTACTCAAGATTGCTCGAGTTCACAGTGGATGCAATCCGGTGGACAAACAAATTTACACCTCTGCTAGCGGCATTTACCTTAGCTGCAATGAGCTGTCGGCTGCAGGGCTGCTCTCACCCTCTGAAAAGCCTATAAATAACTAATCGAAATCTTTACTGATGTCATCTGTTTCTCGTTAGGAGAGAAAACGTGCACTCATTCCTAGTTTGGAAATACGGTGATATATACACTCCTGGAAATTGAAATAAGAACAACGTGAATTCATTGTCCCAGGAAGGGGAAACTTTATTGACACATTCCTAGGGTCAGATACATCACATGATCACACTGACAGAACCACAGGCACATAGACATACACACAGGCAACAGAGCATGCACAATGTCGGCACTAGTACAGTGTATATCCACCTTTTGCAGCAATGCAGGCTGCTATTCTCCCAAGGAGACGATCGTAGAGATGCTGGATGTAGTCCTGTGGAACGGCTTGCCATGCCATTTCCACCTGGCGCCTCAGTTGGACCAGCGTTCGTGCTGGACGTGCAGACCGCGTGAGACGACGCTTCATCCAGTCCCAAACATGCTCAATGGGGGACAGATCCTGAGATCTTGCTGGCCAGGGTAGTTGACTTACACCTTCTAGAGACCGTTGGGTGGCACGGGATACATGCGGACGTGCATTGTCCTGTTGGAACAACAAGTTCCCATGCCAGTCTAGGAATGGTAGAACGATGGGTTCGATGACGGTTTGGATGTACCGTGCACTATTCAGTGTCCCCTCGACGATCACCAGAGGTGTACGGGCAGTGCAGGAGATCGCTCCTCACACCATGATGCCGGGTGTTGGCCCTGTGTGCCTCGGCCGTATGCAGTCCTGATTGTGGCGCTCACCCGCACGGCGCCAAACACGCATACGACCATGATTGGCACCAAGGGAGAAGCGACTCTCATCGCTGAAGACGACACGTCTCCATTCGTCCCTCCATTCACGCCTGTCGCGACACCACTGGAGGCGGGCTGCACGATGTTGGGGCGTGAGCGGAAGACGGCCTAACCGTGTGCGGGACCGTAGTCCAGCTTCATGGAGACGGTTGCGAATGGTCCTCGCCGATACCCAGGAGCAACAGTGTCCCTAATTTGCTGGGAAGTGGCGGCTCGGTCCCCTACGGCACTGCGTAGGATCGTACGGTCTTAGCGTGCATCCGTGCGTCGCTGCGGTCCGGTCCCAGGTCGACGGGCACGTGCACCTTCCGCCGACCACTGGCGACAACATCGATGTACTGCGGAGACCTCACGCCCCACGTGTTGAGCAATTCGGCGGTACGTCCACCCGGCCTCCCGCATGCCCACTATACGCCCTCGCTCAAAGTCCGTCAACTGCACATACGGTTCACGTCCACGCTGTCGCGGCATGCTACCAGTGTTAAAGACTGCGATGGAGCTCCGTATGCCACGGCAAACTGGCTGACACTGACGGTGGTGGTGCACAAATGCTGCGCAGCTAGCGCCATTCGACGGCCAACACCGCGGTTCCTGGTGTGTCGGCTGTGCCGTGCGTGTGATCATTGCTTGTACAGCCCTCTCGCAGTGTCCGGAGCAAGTATGGTGGGTCTGACACACCGGTGTCAATGTGTTCTTTTTTCCATTTGCAGGAGTGTGTGTGCATAGATGGTGCAGTGTGTATACTACAATGATCTCTCAGCTCTTGCAAGAACAATTAACTATGTGGCTCTTTCGTTTCTCCACTGTTGGAGTTCAACAACGCTTCATCTGTTTTCTAGCTGAATATCAGCCGAAGTAAAAACAATGTTCACCGAAAATACCTTTTGGCATCGTAGAGACAGTGATGCACCCTGTTCTACACTTGATACTGGTTCAGAGGAGAATCCCCGAAGTTTTCGGTCTTGTGTCTTTCGTAGGAAGCTGTCCCCACCTGTGTCCTTTCATGTTTCAAAAAACAAAAAAATGGTTCAAATGGCTCTGAGCACTATGGGACTTAACATCTGAGGTCATCAGTCCCCTAGAACTTAGAACTACTTAAACCTAACTAACCTAAGGACACCCATGCCCGAGGCAGGATTCGAACTTGCGACCGTAGCAGTCGCGCGGATCCGGACCGAAGACCCTAGAACCGCTCGTCCACCGCGGCCGGCTTTCATGTGTCACGTCACCTGTTTTTCAGACCAATGTGAGCGTTCCTTTCATCTTGTGGAAACTACCTCTGCAAATCGCAAAGGACCTACCTTCAAACTGTTTCGAAATTTCGTCCCTTCAGCCAATTGGACATTTTTTGCCCGCTCCTGATGCCTTAAAGTTACACGCTTACATCATGAGTGCACTACAGGCATTTCACATGATCAACTGCGTAGCTGGTCTGTTTGTATCCATCTGGAAGTTCCCCAACGCAGTTTTCTAAAGAATTTCTCCATAGCAAGCAGTGCTGGCCTGCTACCTGCTCTCCTTGACGTATCGCCCGGCGCGTTCATTGTCCCTTTCGTCACGGGTCACCAACCCCTTTTTTCAGAGTGTTCCGTTGTACTCGGGCCATGATGGTGCAATTCGCATCTGCTCCCAAACTAAAACATTTCCTCCAGGAGCTTTTTTCACATTTTGCTCACTGACATGCAGGATTTGGGTTCGGTGTGTTAATACCGTCGAATTGAGCGTCATCCCTTTGCATTACATACTGTACATTTCAATAGACAAATCTGCTCATTATCGCCAAAGTATGTCAGGTGACATACTCATCTACTTGTTACGGTACATAAAATCTCTCACATAAGGTGTGACATTGACATGCATTCAATCTGCCGCCTTAGAACTGATGTGTATACACTTTTAGGTACCATACTTAAAAACATCTCCACTTCTACCCATTACACCCTGTTTAGATACACTATGGGCTTATCAGGCATGTAGGTCAGTTATACGAGGGGATCATTTTGGATGCTGAGCATCCTACATCACTTTCGAACACAGTTTGATGTACGAAGAATTTCGAGACTGGATTCTCTAACATACTGTCAGCTCTACAGACAACATTTCCGTGACAGGTTCGTCTTACAACATGATGACTCACAAGCACATCGTTTTAGTTGTTGAGCTGCACCTCCCGCCATGGGTTGTTCATAATGTAGCCCCCGACATTACCCATGTCTCCTCCCCTACAGCAAAATTTGTGAAGTGGTAAATAATACTGGGCGCACTCTAGCAGTCTTTTAGTAGTTGCAGAGGCAATACTGTGAATGACTGTCTGACCTAGCCTTGTAACATTAGCCAACACGGTCTTGTAGTGTTGGTCTGGCTGAAACCAAGGCGAGATTAGTCAGTGATATTAGCGGAGACTTGCACCTTTACTCCAGGGTTTAAAGATGGTATCCCCTTGAGAAAAGTATTCCAGACGTAAAATCTTCATTTGGTTCTTTGGAAGGATATTCCTCAGGTGGATGAAGTTAAGAAAATGTAAATCTATGTTTTGTGGCTCGGAACGTGGTTTATTAGACTCCTTAATCGAGTAGGTAGGTGAGAGAACTTGAGAAGAAAAATGGATAGGTTGAAATTATATATATTGGGAATAAATGGAGTTCAGTTGCAAGAAGAATGGGAATTTTGGTCAGTTGTGGGCATCATTCTCAACAAAACATCAACTAGGTAATTCAAAAGTAAGTGCAATAATGAACAAGAAAATGGGAATAAAAACGTGATAAGGAAAAATAAATTATTCTATATGTTAAAAATTTAATTTTGATGGGGGACAGGAAACTGATAGTGGCAAAGAAGAAAACTAGCAGGACAACATGAATTAGAGGAAAGGAATAAAAGGAAATGATGGCTGCAAATACTTAAGACTCATGAAAGAAGACCGTACACGTGAAAGAGACTCGAGACACCATAAAGGCATGGATAGGCTACGTTATGATAAGACACAGATTTAGAAAGTAAGTTTTAAAGTTAAAAAATTTCCAGGCACGAGAGTGACCTCTGACCGCTAAAATAAGCAGAAATTTATAACAAAGCTTTGGCAGCATGAAACTATACAACAAAGTCAGATAACAGTACACTAACACTCGTAAACAATTAGAGAAATAAGATAAGAGTATTCAACACAGACAATGAATAAACAGCGAACAGACCTGTTCCAAACATGAGCACGTAATAAAACCACTAAACTTGGTGCCCTCTACAAACTAAACACTTCTGCCACTGGTGTTGTTGGCTGTTGCCCACGCCCAGAGCCAGAGCACAACATTATAATGTCAGCCCACATGACACCGATGCTCGAAAAATACGCAAACACTTCGGAAAAACTTTGAAAAAAGATTATTCGAGACACATAGACAGTTATTGACTGTTTGGGAGAAGAGCGTTATGAAAACATACAGCTAACAACGAAATTTATAAACGATGTTTTAACATTCTCTTCATATTTTTTTTTGGAAGGGTTGCAGTTGCAATTACACAACATTGTGTAAGTCGGAAAATATAAACGAAAAATTAGTGTTAGGAGTATATGCAAACATCATCTAACTTTGTGCTTTACCGGCACAGCTATAATATGGGTTTGGCAATAGTCTTTTTTTTTTTTACAAAACGTGCTATTGGTAGTAAACTATATGAAAGGAAACATTACTTCTTTATTTAAAGCTATGGTTAACTTATACTCCTGTTTTGAGAGGCCCAAAAATTTTTTGCTTTACCCAAGGCCACAACCGGCCTTAATCCACCACTGGACATAATGTAGTTCTGGAAGTGTTATTACCAGGAAAATATTCCTTTTGGGGTTTTTAGGTTGGTAACATACTAGCCATATTGACTCTTAAGCCAATGTGTTGTTTTCGTGTTTACTTATGAACTGGATACATTATACGTTATCAGTGTTTCTTTTAGTTAGTTAGCCGTCATCGAATAAGACGCGTGCATTTCGGCCTCCTTTACTAATACGGTTGGCTCTCCTGCCAACCACAATACACTGCATTTACCTTTTATATCTGTACAGCACCCAGAAAAGTTATGGTATGCCTACACTCACACTGGCTATGATGATCCTCAGTCCTAGGGAAGCACCGTCAGCCTTTTCTTTCTTTTTGCAGACGTGACATTCAGTGGCAATAAACTGTTTTACACTGATCACCATATTGCACCAACAACTGAACCTCGCAAAGTGCCATACATATCGTCAAATACGGAAAGACTCTTACTCAATTACACTGCTCTCCCACTGAGGTCAGGAGCTGGAATAATATAGCGTGAAACCGATATCCTACCAAGCAATATATCAGCACGTTCTGTGTCGATGTAGTAAACATACAATTGATATCCTCCGCCATACAAAATCATCCCTTTAAACATCAGAGCACCCTCAGTAGACCAAAGTCGCTCTCAGAATTGTTCTACAAATTCGGATTCATTTCCCCTCGGCACAAACGCGGTACTGTTTCTGCTCTGAACCTGCTTCCTTACTTGCTCGCTTTTCTACACGCGTCTCCAGACTCGGGGATTACAAGAACACACATACACTCCTGGAAATGGAAAAAAGAACACATTGACACCGGTGTGTCAGACCCACCATACTTGCTCCGGACACTGCGAGAGGGCTGTACACGCAATGATCACACGCACGGCACAGCGGACACACCAGGAACCGCGGTGTTGGCCGTCGAATGGCGCTAGCTGCGCAGCATTTGCGCACCGCCGCCGCAAGTGTCAGCCAGTTTGCCGTGGCATACGGAGCTCCGTCGCAGTCTTTAACATTGGTAGCATGCCGCGACAGCGTGGACGTGAACCGTATGTGCAGTTGACGGGCTTTGAGCGAGGGCGTATAGTGGGCATGCGGGAGGCCGGGTGGACGTACCGCCGAATTGCTCAACACGTGGGGCGTGAGGTCTCCACAGTACATCGATGTTGTCGCCAGTGGTCGGCGGAAGGTGCACGTGCCCGTCGACCTGGCACCGGACCGCAGCGACGCACGGATGCACGCCAAGACCGTAAGATCCTACGCAGTGCCGTAGGGGACCGCACCGCCACTTCCCAGCAAATTAGGGACACTGTTGCTCCTGGGTATCGGCGAGGAACATTCGCAACCGTCTCCATGAAGCTGGACTACGGTCCCGCACACGGTTAGGCCGTCTTCCGCTCACGCCCCAACATCGTGCAGCCCGCCTCCAGTGGTGTCGCGACAGGCGTGAATGGAGGGACGAATGGAGACGTGTCGTCTTCAGCGATGAGAGTCGCTTCTCCCTTGGTGCCAATCATGGTCGTATGCGTGTTTGGCGCCGTGCAGGTGAGCGCCACAATCAGGACTGCATACGGCCGAGGCACACAGGGCCAACACCCGGCATCATGGTGTGGGGAGCGATCTCCTACACTGGCCGTACACCTCTGGTGATCGTCTAGGGGACACTGAATAGTGCACGGTACATCCAAACCGTCATCGAACCCATCGTTCTACCATTCCTAGACCGGCAACAGGACAATGCACGTCCGCATATAATCCGTGCCACCCAACGTGCTCTAGAAGGTGTAAGTCAACTACCCTGGCCAGCAAGATCTCCGGATCTGTCCCCCATTGAGTATGTTTGGGACTGGATGAAGCGTCGTCTCACGCGGTCTGCACGTCCAGCACGAACGCTGGTCCAACTGAGGCGCCAGGTGGAAATGGCATGGCAAGCCGTTCCACAGGACCACATCCAGCATCTCTACGATCGTCTCCATGGGAGAATAGCAGCCTGCATTGCTGCGAAAGGTGGATATACACTGTACTAGTGCCGACATTATGTATGCTCTGTTGCCTGTGTCTATGTCTATGTGCCTGTGGTTCTGTCAGTGTGATCATGTGATGTATCTGACCCCAGGAATGTGTCAATAAAGTTTCCCCTTCCTGGGACAATTAATTCACGGTGTTCTTATTTCAATTTCCAGGAGTGTATTTTCAGATAGACTGGAAATTATTTCTAAACAAAACCCAAACTTTAGTGAGGTGCAGCATGCTGTAAACCACTGAGTAACTAGAAACAAAAAGAGGAAACTGATACTTGCACTCTTGAATACCAGTGTCGGTGATGTAACAGATTCCAAATCATCACTATAATTTACAAGCCAAATAAGGACTTTCCCATGTCTAGAGAACAGGCAAACGTATCTTCAACATGCTAGAGGCACACACCACAATCGATCTTCTCTCAACTAAATAAAGGCGCGAAACGTGCAGAAGCACTCTACCGAACAATTTACATGGGAGGGAATAACGGTCCAGTGCAAACGCACGTCCATACACAATATTCTCAAATCTCTACTTGGTCATGAAAGCTTCCCAACACATACTAAGTGTTAGTTCACTATTCGGTCGTCTAGATGATGGCAAAGTTAACTTAGATACTCGTTTTTTTTTCAAAGATTTTGGATGCAGTTAAAACAGTGTATCGTTCCATTAAGAAGAAGTAAGTGTTACAGAGCAATAAGTTTAGACGATAGATTCATTACTTGCAAACTCCACATCTGTCCTGTACTACTGTCGAGCTCCCAACTAGATTAAATCTTCATAAAATTTGATTCGACACCAAAGTCTACTAAATCAGTATTCCGACAACTTGAAGCCCCAATCGGACTTTATTACCTGTTGACCACACATCACACACGAGATTAGTTACTGGCATGCCTATTTGTGTTTCCCTGACAGCCATTTCATATTATGACATTGTAGCAATTAAATAAAATGCTGTTACAACAAAATTCAGTGCCTGTTGAAATTATTGCTATATATTATGTTGAGTCTCTGATATTCCTTGAAGTCACGCTGAGCACTGCAGTCTCTTTGCTGCACCGCAGTGACGTTAACGACAGCGCTACAGCTCTTGGCGACACACTAAGTCCATAAGGAATACCTGAGGCAAACAAATAGAACAGCCACGACAGAAAGACCTCCGTAACGAACCTTCATGCATAATAAATAAATTCTGACTCTCTAAATGACTTTTCCAGTCAATTTTACAAATTATGTACGTTTGTTTATTTATATATGAATTTAGTTGAGGATTTTCTCATTAAGCATGCGATTTCCTTTCTCGAAATCGGAGAATCTTGTACCCTCTTTGCAATTGTCAGTCGTGGTCAGAAGAGCGTCCTCTGTAGTTGTGAGTGCTTACGTCGGAGCTCAGTGAATTCGAACGTGGTGCTCGTAAGGTGTTTCCGTAACCATGCTAGCTGAAGTGTTTGATGTTTGAAGAGGCTTCGTATCGAAGACATACCGCTTACAGCGAGGGAAAGTAAAAGGAAAGGAAGGAAGACTGAATTTAACGTACCGTCGACATCTCTTTAGAGACGGAACAGAAACTCTGATCGTGTGGAGGATGGTGAAGGAGATCGACCGTCCCCTTTCAAAGGAACCATCTGGCATTTGCCTGAAGCGATTTAGAGAAATCACGAGAAAACTAAACCTGGATCGCCGGCAGCCCGTTTGAACCGTCGTCCTCCCAAATGCGAGTCTAGTGTGCGAACCAGGGCGCCGCCTCCGTAAGTGCTGACGAAAGAGTGCCAAGAGTGATCGAGACAGATGGTCATTAAGGGGAGTGTGACAAAAAATAAGAGGATGACTGCTACAAAAGCCTCTACAGAACTGGATGTAGCATTCCAGAATCGTGTCAGCGCCAATACAACCCGGAGGTCCATAAGCTGGGTATTGCAGAGTGAGTTGCAATTCCTAAACAACACCACACTGTGATGCAAACGCCCTTAGCAGGAAAACCTGGTGCCGAATCCATAATATCTGAATTATGGAGCAATGGGAGAATGTCATTTGGCCACATGAGTCTTGTTTCGTATTGAAATTCGTAAACCCTTATAACGGTACAGCCTCCCCCAGGACTAATATGAAATGTCCGATACCACCTTTTTTTATATGCATCCGGATAGTTACTGGACAATTCAAGCCTTGTATGTATGTCTTTGTATGTATCATTCTGTCCTAATTGATAAAAAAACTTGATATTCGTTGCGAAGGCGTGTGGAATGTTCTGGAAGGACGTGCATTGTCGTAGTTATCGGTGGATTGTTGTCATTGATAAAATTATGTATATATACTAAATTAAGTAACTAATTGAGAAATTGAAGTAATAAGTCCTTGTCAATAAATAACTAGACACTGCAGAGATGTTATCATGAAAAATCAGTGCTTCTAATTAACAAAATGGTAATCTAAAAATCGAGTAACAGAAGACCTCACTATCTTGAGAAACAGCTTAAAATTTATTACCAATCGATGTATTTTCATTTGTTTTTTATTTTCATGTCTTCCTCTGCAATTAATACTCTTTGTAATTGCATTTATAATTAACTCTCCAATTGTTTACATCTCACAGTTTTCCGATTTCCAGAATTTGAGGCCTTATTTGTAAGTAATCGGATAAAGCACGAACTCTGTTCTACCACTGAATATTACTAACCAAATCCAAACTGTAATTAATTACGTAGCTAAAATAATATGAGACACGTTATTGTAATTAAAGTTCAGAATGATTTTCTTATGGAAAACTGAAGATATTTCTATAAAAGATTGTCATTGAATATTGTATTTTATACCTTATTCGGCTGTAACATCCGATTCCTTACGTTTTGTAAATTGTAATTGTAACATCAAAATTGTACAAAATTAATAATGCTTTATTTTGGAAGTTATTGTTAAAATTCCATAAAAAGCGATTCAGTGATGCTGCGCGGGAGTCAGTTTTGAAGTTACTTTTGGAAGTCAAAGAGATCAGTGAAGCCTGTCCGTGTTTTGTTTACACGACGAGTGGGCAATTCGGATGTCAATTAATGTGAATAAATTTTGTAAGGCATGGAAATTTCGCATTCATCATCAATGAATCAGGCAGATGAAACTTAAGTAACATTCAACATGAATCGTTACACACTCTCTGCACTAAAACAATACGGAGACATTTCCAGAAGCAAAGAATTGCAGGCCAGCCGCAATTCCAAACCCACCCATCACTGATGCAAACGCTCGCAGCAGCCATAAGACCTGGAGCAGTACCGTGATATTCCGTGGGCCCTATGTGCTCTCTGCAAGGTCGCATTACTGCCGATGATTACGTGAGCAGTTTTACTGGTCAGATTCATTCCACGGTACAGTGTACAGCGGTGACGTTGTGTTACAAGACGGCAGGGCACCTGTTCACACAGCTCGCATCGTCCAGTGCTGGTTTTGTGGGCACCAGGGTGCAATGTCGCTTCTCCCCTGGCTACAACAGCCACCATGTCTCAACATTATTACATGTCCATTCCTAGACGACTGGAAGCTCGTATTAATGCCAACTGATTTCCTATATCGTATTACACATGGTTTTTTTTTTGCATCTCCTGTACATATTTAAGCAACCATTACTACTGTGTTCCATACACTACTGGAACGGGAAGAAACCCTAAGAAACCCTAACTTGTATTACAAACCTAACTTTGCAGAGTACGTTCATAGACGTAAATGTTACTAAAGATACTACGACCTTACAGATAAAATCGTGTTGAGGAAATACATTTTAACAGGGCATTAAAACGGGCACTGCCAACATCCACCGAGCGAGGAGGCGCTCTGGTTAACACACTTTACTCACATTCGAGAGGACGACGCTTCATACCCGCGTCCAGCCGTCCTAAATAAGATTTTTCGTGATTCCTCTAAATCGCATCAGGCAAATGCCGGATTGGTTCCATTGAAAAGTAGAGATGGGAAAAACAGTTCTTTTCAGAGTTCAGATCAGAACTGTTCACTCCCTGAAATGAACTAGCTCTTTTTCATGACTCACTACTCATTCACAATAGAAAATAAATGGAAGGCACATTGCCCTTTAAACTTGGTTTATTCCAGTACTATACCTGTATTTTGATCTTATTTGATCCTATTTTGAAGTAACACAGATAATGAGTAAGAATTTTGTATTGTTTATTGAAATTTCCACGATATGACAAAGTTTTTGATTATTGATTTATTTTGCAGTATCGTGGTTTTTTGGGTGATCGGAGAATGTTATAACTTGAGATTTACATTAACAATATATTTGGCTACAATGTATTAAAATTTCATTAACCTCGTACAAATACATCGCAAGTCATATATTTTTAAAGTGAACGTTTCCTTCCAAAGACGCCTAAAATCGCAAAATCCGTACCAGAATAAGAAAAAAAATATATAAATTTGACTGTAAGACTAAAGGGCTGCATATAGCATTACGCAGAATAAAACAAGGAAAATATTGGTGTATCACATTTTGCGATATATTTATCGGTTCGCTCGTAATTAAAGCATAAATTCGAGTGTCCATAATAAAAATCCTATACTAAGAGGAGTCATCAGGAACCTAATCTGTTCAGTTTAAACAAATAAAAATAAAATAATAACAAATGATGTATACATAACATAATAATGTAATATACATAGCGGTATTACTATGAAGAACAATATCCAGTAGAGACGAACTCCGATGCAGAGGCGCTGAGTCAAGCAGGTCGAGCCGCGAGCTGTAGTACTGTGTTAGCTAAGACCGCAGAGGCCAGAGTGACACCTGAGTTGCTTTGCTCAACGCTCTGGCTAAGAGTCGAGAACGGTGGGATGAGCGTTGAGCGGGCGAGTTCCGAGGGTGGGGGGAGCAGTGAACTGACACCAGTCACCCGCTCCGAGACAAATCGTCCGTTCTCTTGCGAGCAGGTTGTTGCAAGTAGTTCTTATGTTCTCCGCTAGGAGGCTCTCTGTCCTGTTGCTCGCATCAACTGCCCAGAGGGTAGGACTTGCGACTGAAACGATCGCCGACGGAGTGCGATGCTAAATTAAGCTGCACCAGACACTGCACGCGGCAGAGGAAGCACACAGACGGCACGGCATATGTGAAACACAAAATCCAATGGGGCACTGCACAATGCAGAAGCAGGGCAGAGGCCGGCGCTGGCTGTGTTGTGTGGCGTGCAGTGTGCTCTGACCAGCAGAGGCCCCGCTGATATACTCCGTCTCTCTCTCTCTCTCTCTCTCTCTCTCTCTCTCTCTCTCTCTCTCTCTCTGCTGTGCGAAACGTTTGGAGCTACCGTTCTTTTTTTCTGAATCACTGATTGTTCACTCCTTTGAAAAATTCAACTCTATGAATCAGTTCAGGAGCGGATCCCTCATCTCTATTGAAAAGGCACAGCCGATTTCCTTCACCAAACTACCCCAATCCGAGCACAGTCTCTAATGATGTTGTCGATGGGACGTTATACTCCAATCTCTTACTCCCTCCTCCATCACCAACATCGACACGTAGGACTACCAAAGACACACATCTTCAAGTACACGTGCTGACGATGGTTCACCCGGTCCCAAATCATACGCCGCATTAGCAATCCATAGCTTAAATTGCGGACAATGGTGTACTCTGTGATAAGCAGATCACGGACCGATTCAAATCGAATGCACACCACTGTGAAATCAGCCATTTGCCTTGTACGCTCGCCCGCAACAAATATGCAAAGCAACGACTTCCTGCAATAGAAACCAAAAGGCTTTGCTGGGCACTTGGGCGGACGCTTCGTGATAAAGTACCCAATGATGAAATTCCCAACAGAACGAAGTGGCATCTGTCGTTGATGAGGGAAACCTATCTACGGTGTTGTGGGCACGTACTTCGAGCAGATAAACAAACAACAGCAACCAGAATGAGATTTTCACTCTGCAACGGAGTATGCGCTGATATGAAACTTCCTGGCAGATTAAAACTGTGTGCCCGACCGAGACTCGAACTCGGGACCTTTCCCTTTCGCAGGCAAGTGCTCTACCAACTGTACTCACAGCTTCAGATCTACCAGTACCTCGTCTCCTACTTCCAAACTTTACAGAAGCTCTCCTGCGAACCTTGCAGAACTAACACTCCTGAAAGAAAGGATATTGCGGAGACATGGCTTAGCCACAGCCTGGGGGAGGTTTCCAGAATGAGATTTTCACTCTGCAGCGGAGTGTGTGCTGATATGAAGTACCGGGCGTGAGTCGTGCTTCGGTAGCTCAGTTGGTAGAGCACTTGCCCGCGAAAGGCAAAGGTCCCGAGTTCGAGTCTCGGTCGGGCACACAGTTTTAATCTGCCAGGAAGTTTCAAACAACAGCAAAACGCGGGTTTTTCGTTGAAAGCCGATGGCAAACAACATACCGAGAGATCGAGACAACGTTGGCTAGATACCTCCCACATACAGCCTGATTCTGTGATGATGTTACAAATTTTCATTATTAATGGAGAATGGTAAATGTGTCAGTTTGAAGTAAAGGACCCTGGTCCTTAAACTGCTGAGTAGAAAGTTATAAACGAAAATCTTCCTGATACCTCTGACAGTGTAATACACGTACCGGTACTGTTGTTGCAAAGATTGTACGGTAGGTAACTTTCACAGGTGGTAGTATGAACCGACGAAAGAAAAAAAGCCTAGTAAACATTGGCTTAAGAGCTATGGGCACTTGTTCAGTATCGAAGAGCAAGAGCTCGTAGGTCTTAAGGTATACAATTAGAGCCATGTTTACTAGACTTTTTCCTTGTTTTTGTCGATACGACCAACCCTGAAAGTTACCTACCCTACAGTCTTAGCAACAATCAAACTATACATGTATTCCACTCTAGAAGTATCAGAAAGATTTTCATTTATAACTTTCTACTCGGTCGTTCTCGGACCAGCGTCGCTTGCTTCACTGAGATGAGAAAAGCCATGGGATAGTGGTTCAAATGGGTCTGAGCACTATGGGACTAAACAGCTGTGGTCATCAGTCCCCTAGAACTTAGAACTACTTAAACCTAACTAACCTAAGGACATTACGCACATCCATGCCCGAGGCAGGATTCGAACCTGCGACCGTAGCAGCCACACGGTTCCGGACTGCGCGCCTAGAACCGCGAGACCACCGCGGCCGGCATGGGATAGTGATATGCACATGTACAGATAGCAGTAGTGTCACGTACACAAGAGATAAAAGGGCAATGCATTGCGGAGCTGTCATGTGTACTCAAATGATTCACGTGCAAATGTTTCCGTCGTGATTATGGCCGCACGCCGGGAACTGGCAGACTTTGCAGGCGGAGTGGTAGTTGGAGCTAGACACATGGGACATTGCATTTCAAAAATCGTTGGTGAATTCAATATTCCGATATCATCCACACTGTTAGCAGTGAGCACCTCTAGCCACGTACAGCGCAGTGGTCGACGGCTTTCACTTAACGATCGAGGGCAATGGCGTTTGCATAGAACTGTCAGTAGTAGCAGAAAAGCAACACTGCCGTGAAATAACCTGTGAAATCAATGTGGGTCGTAAGACGTACATGTCCGTTAGGACAGTCCGGTGAAGTTTGGCGTTAACGTGGTATGTCAGCGGATGGCCGACGCGAGTGCCTTTGCTAACAGCACCACATCGCCTGCAGCGCTTCTCATGGGCTCGAGACCATATCGGTTGATCCCTAGACAACTGCAAAACCGTGACGTGATCACATGAGTCGGTTTCAGTCGGTAAGAGCTGGCGGCATGGGTCGAGTGTGGCGCAAATAAACGAAGCCATGGACCCAGTTTCTCAACAAGGCAATGTGCAAGCTGGTGGTGGCTCTTTAATGGTGTGGACTGTGTTTACATGGGACACTGGCTGGAAGCGGTTATTATCGACTACTTGGAAACCATTTGCAGCGTTTCCTGGACTTCATGTTCCCAAATAAGTATAGAATCTTTATGTATGACAATGTGCCATGACTCCCGCCACAACTTTTCTTGATTGGTTTGAAGAAAACTCTGGACAGATCGAGAGAATGGTTTGGTTACCCAGATCGCTCGACATGAACCCCATCGGACACTTATGGGACATAATACAGGAGTCAGTTCGTGCACAAAACCCTACACCGGCAACATTTTCGAAGTTATGGACGGCCATAGAGGCAGTAAGGCTAGATTTTGTGCAGGGCTCCCAACGGCTTGTTGACTACATGCTACGTCGAGTCGCTGCGCTACGCCTTGCAAAAGGAGGTCAGACACTATATTAGGAGGAACCTTACGATTTTTGTAGCTTCAGTGTATTGTGAATCGAAATATGATCCAGGTAGGCTGGTTCAAATGGCTCTGAGCACTATGGGACTTAAAAGGTCATCAGTCCCCTAGAACGTAGAACTACTTAAACCTAACTAACCTAAGGACCTTCCTGGCAGATTAAAACTGTGTGCCCGACCGAGACTCGGTCCTGAAAGAAAGGATACTGCGGAGACATAGCTTGTCCACAGCCTGGGGGACGTTTCCAGAATGAGATTTTCACTCTGCAGCGAAGGTAGGAGACGAGATACTGGCAGAAATAAAGCTGTGAGTACCGGGCGTGAGTCATGCTTCGGTAGCTCAGATGATAGAGCACTTGCCCGCGAAAGGCAAAGGTCCCAAGTTCGAGTCTCTGTCGGGCACACAGTTTTAATCTGCCTGGAAATTTCATATCAGCACACACTCCGCTGCAGAGTGAAAATCTCATTCTGGAAACATCCCCCAGATTGTGGCTAAGCCATGTCTGCGCAGTGTCCTTTCTTTCAGGAGTGCTAGTTCTGCAAGGTTCGCAGGAGAGCTTCTGTAAAGTTTGGAAGGTAGGAGACGAGATACTGGCAGATGTAAAGCTGTGAGTACCGGGCTTGAGTCGTGCTTCGGTAGCTCAGATGGTAGAGTACTTGCCCGCGAAAGGCAAAGGTCCCGAGTTCTTGTCTCGGTCGGGCACACAGTTTTAATCTGCCTGGAAATTTCATATCAACGCACACTCCGCTGCAGAGTGAAAATCTCATTCTGGTAACCTAAGGACATCACACACATCCATGCCCGAGGCAGGATTCGAACCTGCGACCGTAGCAGTCGTGCGGTTCCGGACTGTAGCGCCTAGAACTGCTCGGCCACTCCGGCCGGCCCAGGTAGGCTGTGTCACATTTTTATTATCTATGTGATAGGTCATCTTCGACCTTTGTTCGTTTTCAAACACATATCTTAAGATTCCGGCTTCATTTTACATTGTAATGCATCGTTGAGACATGTCGACAAGAATACATCTTGCTTCTGTGCATGTGTGGCACAAAGACAATATTTACTCTTCTCCATATCCACTGAAAGTTTGTAACATCATCACAAAATCACGCTGTAGACAACATTGCGGGTCTCCACCATGACCAAGCACAAGATCGCGGTAAATGGAGATAGAGAGCAGAAAGGGCAGACCCTGTTCCATTGTGAGACAAAGGCCGAGGATGAAGCATGAGAAGAAAGAGAAGAAGTTCGTGCTGACTAAGTTGAAAAAGCTGATTTCAGACATCATGCAGCGAAACAAAAACTGGCGCTAGGAAAACCAGTATCTAATCCGGCTAGCAAAAATAAGTGTAGCTTTACACGCGTACAGCGCGGCGCGTGGCATTGGAGAGGCGCCCGTGAGAACGCGGCGGTGTGGGCTCAACGTGTCGCGTGTTGCATGGGTTGCCGCCACGGACGCGCCGGCCGGCAGCAGGATGCTACACCCACTTCCTCTTCCCTCCTCCCTCCTCCCACACTACCCTTCCCCTTCCCGCCCCCCTCATCTATTCCTCCCACCCGGGCGGCCGCCAGAAATCGCAATTGGGACTTCCTCTGTGCGTCGGCTGCTCGCTTCGTGCCCTCCACACTATTACGAGAGCGTCCAATGACAGAGCACCGGGAGCAGCGAGATACGCCGGAATGTCACTGCGAGGCTTTTTCTCTAGCCGGCAGGCGCCACTACTTCCGTAGTAACGCCAGTGAGGAAGAAAAACCCTTAGCACACTGGGTCTACATCTCTAAATCCCATCTCTCCATACCGAGCGAGGTGCCGCAGTGGTTAGCACACTGGACTCGCATTCGGGAGGACGACGGTTCAATCCCGCGTCCGGCCATCCTGATTTAGGTTTTCCGTGATTTCCCTAGATCACTCCAGGCAAATGCCGGGATGGTTCCTTTCAATGGGCACGGCCGACTTCGTTTTCCCATACTTCCCTAATCCGAGCTTGTGCTCCGTTTCTAATGACGTTAAACACCAATATCCTCCTCCTCCATCCCTCCAGTATACAATACAGCTTCAAACGGCTGATTAGTTTACATCTACACCTGCATCTACGTGACTACCCAGCAATTCACACTTTAGCCCCTGACACAAGGTTCAGCGAACCACTTTCATTCTATTTCTTTACCGTTCTACTCTCGAACAGCGCGCAGGAAGAACGAACACTTAGATGTTTGTGTATGTCCATCCTTCTGATTGGAGATTTGAGTGACTTCGGCCGGTCGCTTATGCATTAAAATGGAATAACTCCAACCCTCCTAACGATGTAATTTATTATATGGTCTCCAGTTTCGGTGTTTCAGTACACCACTTCAGACCTTAACTGACGCTGAGCCTCTTAAGATGATCATTTCTCCCTGTGTAAGTGGGTGTCAACAAAATATTTTCGCATTTGAAAGAGAAAGTTGGAGTTTGAAATTTCGTAAAAACATGTCACCGCAACGAAAAACGCCATTCTTTTAACGATCGTTATCCCAGCTAGTGTATCACATTGGTGACACTCTCTCCCCTGTTTAGGGATAATACAAAACGAGCTGTATTTCTTTGGATTTTTCCAATGTCCTTCGTAGTCCTATCTGACAATCGTCGCAGACTGCATAGCAGCTCTCTACCAGAGGACGGACAAGCTTAGTGCAGGCAGTCTTCTAAGTGCTCTACCAATAAAGCGCAGTCCTTGGTTAGCCTTCCCCACCACATTATCTATATGAACGTTCCAATTTAATTTGTTACCAACTGTTATTTCTAGGTATTTAGTTGAATTGACAGCCTACACATTCATCAGGTAATGGAAAGTTAATGCATTCCTTGAAGCACTCACGGGGATGACATCACACTATTAATTATTTCGTTATTATTTATCATCGTCATCCTCATTATTACTATTCTTTCCTTTCTCAGACGTTATGTCTGGTTAAAAATGGAAAGTGACGCGGACCTTGATCAAGCGTGACTTCCTTTTAACTGTACGGTATATGTTAAATTGCATTTAGGAACTTTTGGGTAATTGAACATGTATCAATAATTACAGATTTCTGTAGTTGTATATATAAGTTTCGATGTAGCTGTATTGCGTTGATGTACTGGTGGATATTGTGTGGTATGACTCCTGTAGTTGATAGTATAATTGGTATAATGTCAACTTTATCCAGATGCCACATATCCTTGACTTCTTCAGCCAGTTGGATGTATTTTTAATTTTTTTCTCCTGTTTTCTTCTGTATATTTGTTGTATTGGGTATGGATATTTCGATTAATTGTGTTAATTTCTTCTTTTTATGAGTATGATGTCAGGTTTGTTATGTGGTGGTGTTTTATCTGTTATAATGGGTCTGTTCCAGTATAATTTGTAACCATCATTCTCCAGTACATTTTGTGCTGCATACTTGTATGTGGGAACGTGTTGTTTTATTAGTTTATGCTGTATGGCAAGTTGTTGAAGTATTATTTTTGCTACATTGTCATGTCTTCTGGGGTATTCTGTATTTGCTAGTATTGTACATCCGCTTGTGATGTGATCTACTGTTTCTATTTGTTGTTTGCAAAGTCAGCATTTATCTGTTGTGGTATTGGGATCTTTAATAATATGCTTGCTGTAATATCTGGTGTTTATTGTTTGATCCTGTATTGCAATCATGATCCTTCCGTCTCACTGTATACATTGCCTTTTCTTAGCCATGTGTTGGATGCATCTTGATCAATATGTGGCTGTGTGAGATGATACAGGTGCTTGTCATGTAGTCTTTTCTTTTTCCAATTTACTTTCTTCGTATCTGTTGATGTTATGTGATCTAAAGGGTTGTAGAAGTGGTTATTAAATTGCAATGGTGTAGCCGATGTATTTATATGAGTGATTGCTTTGTGTATTTTGCTGGTTTCTGCCCGTTCTATAAAGAATTTTCTTAAATTGTCTACCTGTCCATAATGTAGGTTTTTTATGTCGATAAATTCCCTTCCTCCTTCCTTTCTGCTTAATGTGAGTCTTTCTGTTGCTGATTGTATGTGATGCATTCTATATTTGTGGCATTGTGATCGTGTAAGTGTATTGAGTGCTTCTAAGTCTGTGTTACTCCATTTCACTACTCCAAATGAGTAGGTCAATATTCGTATAGCATAAGTATTTGTCTTGTTTCTTGCTGTCAATTCTGTTTTCAGTATTTTTGTTACTGTTTGTCTATATTTTTCTTTTAGTTCTTCTTTAATATTTGTATTATCGATTCCTATTTTTGTCTGTATCCTAGATATTTATGGTCAATAGTTTTTTTCCATCGCTTCTATGCAGTTGCTGTGGTTATCCAATGTGTAATCTTCTTGTTTAGTGTGTTTTCCCCTGACTATGCTATTTTCCTTACATTTGTCTGTTCCAAAAGCCATATTTATATCATTGCTGAATACTTGTTATCTTTAGTAATTGGTTGAGTTGTTGATTTGTTGTTGCCAGTAGTTTTAGATCATCCATGTATAGCAAATGTGTTATTATATCCATAATTTGTATTATTTAGAATGTTGGATAGTGGGTTCAGAGCAAGGCAGAACCAGAAAGGACTTAATGAGTCTCCTTGGTATATCTGTATTGGCTGTGCTGTGATATTATTTGAATTTGTTTGGATATTAAGTGTGGTTTTCCAATTTTTCATTACTATGTTTAGGAACTGTATTAATTTAGGATCTACTTTGTATATTTCCAATTTCTGTAGTAACCATGAGTGGGCTACACTATCAAAAGCTTTTTGGTAATCAATGTATGCGTAGTGCAGTGACCTTTGTTTAGTTTTAGCTTGATATGTCACCTCTGTATCTATTATCAGCTGCTCTTTACATCCTCATGCTCCTTTGCAGCAGCCTCTTTGTTCTTCATTTATAATTTCGTTCTGTGTTGTATGTGTCATTAATTTCTGTGTAATGACTGAAGTTAGTATTTTGTATATTGTTGGTAGGCATGTTATGGGGCGTTATTTTGCTGGGTTTGCTGTGTATGCTTGATCTTTAGGTTTCAGATAAGTTATTCCTTGTGTAAGTGTATCAGGGACTGTGTCTGCAATGTAATTGTTAAATAATTTAGTTAGATGTGAATGTGTTGAGGTGAACTTCTTTAGCCAGAAATTTGCTATTTTATCATTTCCAGGGGCTTTCCAATTGTGTGTAGAATTTAATGCTTGGGTGACTTCATGTTGCAAAATTATCACTTCAGGCATTTGTGGTATCATCTTGTATGAGTCTGTTTCTGCTTGTATCCACCGTGAGTGTCTGTTATGTTGTACCGGGTTTGACCATATGTTGCTCCAGAAGTGTTCCATGTCAGTTATGTTTGGTGGATTGTCTATTTTAATGTGTGTGTTATCTATTGTCTAGTAAAATTTATTTTGGTTTGTGTTGAATGTTTGGTTTTGTTTCCTTCTATTTTCATTTTTTTATATCTTCTAAGTCGTTTGGCCAATGCTTGTAATTTCTAATTCTTTTCATCTAATTGCTCTGTCGCTCCTTGTTGTGAGATTTTACCTAACCTTTTTCGTTTTTTGTCTGATATTTCATTTCTTATAAATTGTGTTAGCTGTTCGATGTCTTTTCTCAGTTTTTATATTCTGATCTGTAGCCTGTGTTGCCGTGCTGGTTTTGTGGGTTTCTTCTGTGTGTTGGTTCGTTCTGATCTCTGCCTAGTGTGTATATTTAGTGTAGTGAGTGCTCCTACATAAACCAGTAGTTGTAACTCTTCCATAGTTGTATTTTCATTTATTTTGTTGTGTATGATTGTGTTGATAGTTGTTATTGTTATTGTTTCGACTTGTGGGTTATTTGGTGGTCTATGCAAGAATGGTCTAATGTCTTTGTATTCAATATATGTCAACTGAAATTTTTCTTCCATATCTAACATGTGCGTCACTTCATGTTCTATCTGTGCTTGTTCTGGTGGCTGTCTTAAGATTTCGTTTTCCTCTGATTGTTTAATTGATGCATGTTGTTCTTTGTTTATTTGCTCTGGGATGTTTGAGTCCATTACTGTATTTTCTTCTTGTTCTGATTGCACATTATTTTGTTCCAGTATTCGTTGTACTTGTTGTTTGATGTTTTCTAATTCTGACTGAGGTATCCTGTTATTTTTGATTATTACACGGATCTGATCAGCTGGTCGTTGTTCTGTTAAAAATTTTAATTCTGGGTATCTGGTAATAAATGTTGTGTATACTTGTGATCTGTATCCAGTTGTGTTGGTTCCTAAGTTTGTTGCTTGGTAATAACAGAACATGAGGTGTCAGTAAACTTCATCTGACCATCTCATGCTCTGTGTTTGTTTTCCTTCTAGAGTGGTTGCAGGAAGTATATCCTGCAAAACACCTCTATTTGGATTTAAATCATTTTCCGTGTGGCTAGCAGTGTCGTTACCATTGTGGGCGGGCACAGGGTTCAAGCGCCGTTCCCAACCATGACAGCGCTTGTCCGAGGCTTCATTAGTTCTGTCCTGAACCAACTAATCACACTAAAAGGGGGGTTAGCCCTTTTAGTGGTTTGTTCTTTTCGTCGCCTTTTACGACTGGCAGAACATAGCGAAGGCCTATTCTTTTCCCGAGCCTCCACGGGGTTTATGTTATTATTATTATTAATATTTACTTAAATACTTGACGTTAACGATGTAAGCCAGAAACAGTTTAGAGAAGATTTGAAATTATGCTTAAATTTTGTCCGTAAGCACTCCCACATTCTCAAATATTGGATGAATATAGTGTGGGTAATATTGAAGCCATGAGTTACCCTATATTAAGACATATACACAGTTTGTAACACTTGACTTATTGCGATGTTAAACCCTGATCTTCCTCCCTTCCTTGACTAATTGTGTTAGGCCTTTAATATAAGACTGTACCTGTTAATGAGTATATTACGACAGCATTTTAAATTTTTCAGTTAGTTGCCAACCTGAAAGCCAACCTGAAACTGAGGATTGTGCACCGGATTAGCCGTTAAGTAGCATAGGGGTAGCGTCTCTCATTCATAATCAAATTCTCTTCGGCAAATTTTGATTAATAATCAGCATTGGCGGCCGAAGACTTCCGGCATAAGATATCACCCTCATTCTGCGAACGGCCTTGTTAAAGAGAGCGGAGGAGCGGACAGAAGTTCAGGGCACTCTATTGTCCTAGGGATGAGAAACTGCCCTTAAAGGCGGAAGAATCAGGAATGATCAACGCTTGAGGATGCATAATGCAATGGAAACCACTGCATTAAAGACACGTAACGTGTATCCACAGGACACGCGGCCTGCAATTGAAAAACTGTCATGATGATCTCTCCATAGGCAAAAGACTAAGCAATAGTTCCCCATTCGGATATCCGGTATTGGACTGCCAAGGGGGAGGTTACCACGAGAAGAAGATTGTACGAGTCGGGAAGAGGAATGTCAGAAGCTTGATTGTGGTAGGGAACTATAAAATCTGAAAAGAGAAATGCAAAGGCTCAGTCTAGATATGATAAGAGTCAGTGAAGTAAAGTGGAAAGAAGCCAAGGGATTTATGGTCAGGTGAATATAGGGTAATATCAACAGCAGCAGAAAATGGTATAACAGGAGTAGGATTCGTTATGAATAGGAAGGTAGAGCAGAGAGTGTGCTACTGTGAACAGTTCAGAGACAGTCTAAACATTCATGTGGTGTCTGTTTGTTCTATGTCGTGTCTCCCTACCACTTTCGCGCATCGACGCTCTGAGCGTGTTTTTTAGGGAATTAACTAGTTTGAACCTGGGACCTGTTGCTGGTAAGGAGACGCCAGACCACACATGACATGTAGAATTCAGAAGAGTTCAGTGAGACTAGCGATGATATAACCAAATACTAAATGATCTCAGCGTCAGCTCCACTGCACTCCCTGTAAAAGAATCTTAATACTAACTAAATTTAGTGGGAAGGGTTCAATGCTGGTAAAATAACGTCGAAAAAGCAGTTAAGTTTACCATTGGAAATTTTATTCTACTCACAAAACATCGTTTATAAATTGCAATATAGATAAAAGGAAATGTTTTAATACAGGATGGTAAAAACCAACTGCGTTCAACAAAAATGTGAAGGAATATTCCCTGAATGGGTTTCCAAGTTCTACAATCGATCGAAGGATGACCTGTGCCATATCACATCTATAATCTAGGTTTAAATTAAGTTTCACAAAAGAGCAAACTATCAAAATGGTCTACAGTGACCCTCAATTATCTTTAATTACTTATCTAACTTGTCGTAAATTACAGTGGCTGATGTGGCTTCTCAATAACTATATAACAGAAAAATTATCGCGTTTCAGATTCTTACTTCCAGTGGCAAATGTGAACACCATGAGTTTTAATTAACGATCGACACTAGTATTACGCAAAAAGGGGGTATAACAGATGAGACTTCTTCAGTTCTGAGTGAAGCCTTATGCCCTCAAAAATGCGGCATCGCGTGCGTTCATTACCTTGTCGGTGTTTAAGCAGCGTCAGGGCGGCAGCGGCCGGCGCACCAGCCATCCAGCTCGCCGTCTCGGAACTAACTCTTTCTAACTTCTCGTTACTACAATTTACCGAAGTTGGTTTAAAAAAACTATCTGGCTGTGTTTTCATCTGACCAGTCAGGGTCTCAATGTTAACCTTAAGCTCCGCCTACAAAAATTCTGTCTATCCAATGAGAAACGTTATACTTTTCGTGGTGGGGCAATGTTTTTAAAGTTTGCAACGTAACAGAGACGCTAAAAAGTCTCATGCTAAAACCTGCAGCTGGTGTGGTCCTTTTAGCGTTATCGTAAGATCTATACTGTTCTTCTGGAGGGCTTTATCTTTTAACATGGGCTGTGGGGTGGTCCTTGACGCACCGGAGACGCGAAAAAGTCTCACGCTAAAACTTGCTGGTGGAAGTGGCCCTTTTTGTGTTATCGTAAGATCTATACTGTTTTTCTGGAGGGCTCTATCTTTTAACATGGGCTGGGGGGTGGTCCTTGACGTACCTGAGACGCGAAAAAGTCTTATGCTAAAACGTGCGGGTTGTGTGGCCCTTTTTTGTGTTGTCGTAAGATCTATACGGTTTTTCTGGAGGGCTCTATCTTTTAACATGGGCTGGGGGGTGGTCCTTGACGTACCTGAGACGCGAAAAAGTCTCATGCTAAAACGTGCGGGTGGTGAGCCCTAGTGGTTAGCTGGAGACGTGGGTGTCCGGCCCTTATCGTAGGGCCTTCTAGCTTAACACGGTTCTGCTCTCGCCTTCTGTCCTCGTTTCTCCCCTCTGAACTGCGTCTGCCTCACGGTGGGAAGGTACGACATGCATTTAGGCATTCTTGTGTTAGTCTGTGGTATTCCATTTGCTCACTCGTTACTCGTATTACTTTGGTTAATTTAATGTCACGATTTATTCGGAGCTATGTGACATAGTACTGGATTTGCTTATCACGTCAGGGTTTTTATATAAGGTGGTGGATTTGCCTGACACCTTACAACAGTGTTGTTCTTATCAGAATCGAGAGCAAATCAACACCGACAATGATAGTTCACGTATACATTCCGACGTCGTAAGTTGAAGATGAAGCGATTGAGAAAGTGTATGAGGATATTAGAAGGATAATACATTATGTAAAGGGGGATAAAAATCTAATAGTCATGGGGGACTGGAATGTAGCTGTAGGTGAAAGAGTAGAAGCAAAGGTTACAGGAGAATATGGGCTTAAGACAAGGAATGAGAGAGGAGAAAGATTAATTGAGTTCTGTAACAAGTTTCTGCCAGTAACAGCAAATACTCTGTTGAAGAAGCACAAGAGGAGGAGGTATACTTGGTAAAGGTCTGGTGATACGGGAAGATTTCAGTTAGATTACATCATGGTCAGACAGAGATTCCGAAATCAGATACTGGATTGGAAGATGTACTCAGGAGCATATGTAGACTCAGATCACAAAGTAGTAGTGGTGAAAAGTAGGCTGAAGTTTAAAACTTTAGTCAGGAATAATCAATACGCAAAGAAGTGGGATACCGAAGTACTAAGGAATGACGCAATATGGTTGAAGCTCTCTAAGGCTGTAGATGCAGCAATAAGGAATAGCCCAGTAGGCAGTACAGTTGAAGAGGAATGGACATCTCAAAAAAGGGCCATCGCAGAAGCTGGGAAGGAAAACGTAGGTACAAAGAAGGTAGCTGCGAAGAAACCGTGGGTAATAGAAGAGATACTTCAATTGATCGATGAAAGGAGGAAGTACAAAAATGTTCCGGGAAACTCAGGAATATAGAAACACAAGTCGCTGAGGAATGAAATAAATAAGAAGTGCAGGGAAGCTAAGACGAAATGGGTGCAGGGAAAATGTGAAGAAATCGTAAAGGAAATGATTGTCGGAAGGACAGACTCAGCATACAGGAAAGTCAACCTTCGGTAATATTAAAAGGAAGGGCGATAACATTAAGAGTGCAACGGGAATTTCACTGTTAAATGCACGCGAGAGAGCGGCATAGGTGGAAAGAATACATTGAATGCCTCTATGAGGGGGAAGATTTGTCTGATGTGATAGAAGAAGAAACCGATTTTGAAGAGATAGGGGGTCTAGTATTAGAATCAGTATTTAAAAGAGATTTGGGGGACTTAAGATCAAATAAGGCACAAGAGATGGGTAACATTCCATCAGAATTTCTAAAATCATTGAGGGAAGTGGCAAAAAAGCAACTATTCACATTGGTGTGTAGAATGTTTGAGTCTGGCAACATACCATCTGACTTTCGGAAAAGAATAATCCACACAAATCTGAAGACGCAAGAGCTGACAAGTGCGAGAATTTTCGCACAATCAACTTAACAGTTCATGCAGCCAAGTTGCTTACAAGAATAATGTACAGAAAATGGAAAAGAAAACTGAGGATGCGCTAGATGACGATCATTTTGGCTTTAGAAAAGGTAAAGGCACGAGAGAGGCAATTCTGACGTTGTGGTTAATAATGGAAGAAAGACTAAAGAAAAATCAACAAGACACGTTCATAGGATTCGTCGATCTAGAAAAAGAGTTCGACAATGTAAAATGGTGCAAGATGTTGAAGTTCTGAAAAAAGTAGGGGTAAGCTATAGGGAGAGACGGGACATATACAATATATACAACAGCCAAGTGGGAATGATAAGAGTGGACGACCAATATCGCGACTTACGAAGTCATGGGTGTACACTAAAAATGCCGTCTCATCGTGACCAACATTAAGGTGGTTGCCGACAAGTCGGCCGCTGTTAACTGCTGCTGAGGTGAGCCGGTGTGCTGACATTGCGAATCGCTCATCTCATCATTCTCTTGATTAATCATCGCGGGTGCGTGTAAGTTCAAAGTGAAACCTCGAAGACTTGGCAGAGGGCCGAAGTCAAGGAAAACACTTACGATGCGGAGTCCAGAGTAGTACCACCAACTGGGAGATCGAATCAGAACACCCATACGAAACCCAATACGACTACGAATGCTTCTCGGTTTTTGCTAGCCTTCTTTCAGAGTTCCACATGGCAGCCCGCTCAATATTTTCTATCCAGTCCCTTTATGGGACTGGCTCTTCCAGTCAGAGATCTGGAAGTCCGTTCCCTAGCTCCCATCATAAAGTTAAAACGTATCCACCAGTGAGATACGTGTATATGGAAACGGAGTACGAGGTTCGCCTCGCTCTAGAGTCGAGACTTGTTCGTGCGAAAGTCTGGAAATTTTGTTGGCCTTCGCACAGCGTTCCCACAGGAAGAAAAAAGTTTGGAAATTTGTAGACTCACGAGTGGCTATACATTTTGCTTGAGGAAACGTGTCTGGAGACGATACACCAATGGTTCCCCGCTCTGCTAATGAGTACACCAGTCCTGCCACTCATTGTGGAAGCGTAGCCAGGAGGACAGTCGCCGAAAAGGCCCGTCAGACTATCCATGTGGCCCTCAAGCGTGAGATCCTGCATTCTAAATGCTAGCCAGCTCGTCCAGAACGTGCGAAAGTTCCTCCTGTTTACGCCCCAGCGATAAGGAGTTCCTCTGATCAAGAGCAGGTGCATTTATCGGAAAAAGCTACTAAAAGAGTGAAACACTAGGTGGGTGGGTTAACTACAGTGCTACACCCTAACCTCTAGCCACTCATGTAAACAACACGCAGTCGATAAATAAAGATAAATCGGAAAGTATGTGAAGGAAGAGAGTCTCGTATGCTAATTCATTATGCTAATAGGACAAAATGTGACGATAAAGGCCTGAAATAGGCCGCCGCCTCTCAAAGGTAATGAAAAGGGGATCTCGAAGAAAGGGCTCAATCACCTGTCTTAACACGGCAGGAAGGTAACGCCTGCTGTCCAGATTACCGGTAATGGGTAGTAGACCAAGTTTCATAAATATTAGATTGATACCTCGTGGTGTAACAGTTTGGACTTCGCCAGTGTATGTATACAAAACACACCGCCCTGTAAAACTTAAGGCAGAGGTAGATAAAGTAACGTAGCATATTAAAAATTCTGTGTAAATCAATGAAAGTGCGGGAGCATGTTGTCAGAGGTCTCCCAGGCATGCAAAGAAAGCTAGACGTCACAAGCAGCGAAATCAAAGTGACTACAGTGCCAAATAGGGCTGGTCTCTCAGCACGAGGCAGTTGAAGAAACGAGGAAAGATTGTGTGTGTGTGTGTGTGTGTGTGTGTGTGTGTGTGTGTGTCAAATAGTTCAAAATGGTTCAAATGGCTCTGAGCAATATAGGACTTAACATCTGAGGTCATTAGTCCCCTAGAACTTAGAACTCCTTAAACCTAACTAACCTAAGGACATCACATACACCCAAGCCCGAGGCAGGAATCGAACCTGCGACCGTAGTAGTCGCGCGGTTCCGGACTGAAGCGCCTAGAACCGCTAGGCTACCGCGGCCGGCCCAAATGGTTCAAATGGCTCTGAGCACTATGGAACTTAACATCTGAGGTCATCAGTCCCCTAGAACTTAGAACTACTTAAACCTAACTAACCTAAGGACATCACACAAATCCATGCCCGGGGCAGGATTCGAACCTGCGACCGTAGCAGTCGCGTGGTTCCGGACTGAAGCGCCTAGAACCGCTTGGCCACCGCGGCCGGCTATCTGTGTCAATCAGCGAGCAGGTACAGTGCACTGTAGAGGCGTTTTTCATTCCAACACGGCCCGAAAACAACATTTGGATGACATCACACTGGGAAGAATCATCGGGAAACCGGAAGAAGGACGGAGTGTGACTAGCGTAGCATAGGAATTTGGTATTGCTTACAGTAGCTTACTTTTTCATGTGCATGGATAGCGTTCCGAACCACAGGCAGTGCTGCCCGAAGGAGACGGGTGGTCAACTAGAGCTGCAGATAACCACAATACTGTGCAACGAGCAAGAAGGTACCCACGTCAGACAGCGGGTCCAATTGCAACCACATTTAGCAAGACATCCAGGCACGCACTCTGAGGCTCCACAGTGGTACGGCGTCTGCATGGGCAGCGTCACTTTGCACGACGACCACATGGTTGTGTTCCGCTGACATCCGAACATCAGCGGCACCATTGCGATCTGGACGTACCGTCACATGGCGAGATGGTACAGCACTTAGCATCCAGAAATATTATAGAACATTATTGTTTTCGTGTTCCGCGTGTTATGGTGTAGAGAAACAATGTTGCATGGGCGTACTGACCTCTAGATCTTCGGACCGGTTCACTAACTGGTCAGCGCTATAGTGACACTGTACTCCTTCCACACATGCGTCTCGTCATGGGTGCATTCAGCCCTGATTTCATTTTTATGGATGAAAATGCATGACCATCCAGAACAACGCAGGTGGAGGAGCCTTTGGAACGAGAGGATATTCAGCGAATATCCCCTGACTTCAATCATTGGGGAGACGAACTGCGACACGTCCACATGTACAAACGACCATCAAGCAACTGGCAGCCGCGCTGGTGGAGGAATGGAACGCCCTGCCTCAAGAACTCCTTAGCAACCTCGTGGCCAGCATGGGGCACGTTGGAGAGCGTGCTGACCACACACCCTGTTACGAACCAGGGCCTGCTTTTCTGCAACGTCCAGGGGGCCATCATAAATCGACGTGACTTCAGATTAATTATTGTCTTCCGATAAAAGTGTCGTTTCTCTTCGAATCACTGCGGGTTTTTTTCTTTTTTTTTTAGTTACCTTCTGCACTACAATGTAGCAGTTCTTTTTATGTAGCGTTCATGTTCCATTGAGCTATATTACTTTGCACTGACATCATGCAACAATTGATCTCCTTCTTAAGTTTTGCACTCAGTTTACTATACGGCATCGTGGCCTTTGGTTATTACTGCCAGCCAATCGCAAACGTCCAATGCGAGATTACCTCTTCGACGATCCCAGAAACCAGCAAATGTTCAGCATAATTCATTTAAGCAGCTCATTTTGAAATTGCAACTCACTGTTACATTTTAGGTAACGAAAACGGGCGAAATGAGATTAATATTATATTCATGACTCTACTTTCAGACCTGTTTGCTACTCTCATGGCTCGACAGAAGATAAAATTGTGGTGTCACCGCCAGACACCACCCTTGCTAGGTGGTAGCCTTTAAATCGGCCGCGGTCCGTTAGTATACGTCGGACCCGCGTGTCGCCACTATCAATGATTGCAGACCGAGCGCCGCCACACGGCAGGTCTAGAGAGACTTCCTAGCACTCGCCCCAGTTGTACAGCCGACTTTGCTAGCGATGGTTCACTAACAAAATACGCTCTCATTTGCGGAGACGATAGTTAGCATAGCCTTCAGCTACGTTAATTCCTACGACCTAGCAAGGCGCCAGTATCCGTACTATTGATATTGTGAATCATGTACCATAAAGAGCGACGTTCTCCATTAATGGATTAAAGTTAAGTATTCCACCAGCTACGTCCGTTTTTCTCAATTCTAATTCCTTTGTCATGTTCCAGACCTCACGCCAGCCTGCGTGAGCTGAGACGCGTGCATTTCGGCCTCCTTTAGAAAAACCAGGTTGGCTCTCCTGCCAACCACAACAAAAATGCTACAGTTGTTAAGAAATTACTTATCACAACATATTACTGTTTGATTTTCGTAACGTCTGAACAAAATGGATCATGTTATTGGCCCTGGAGAAGCTCTTTGCTACGAACGTTTCGTTGCGCTCCTCCAGAAACTGTGTGCATGAGTTCTGATGAAAAAGAGGCAAGACTAGAGATATGAAACTTCCTGGCACATTAAAACTGTGCGCCGGACCGAGACTTGAACTGGGGACCTTTGCCTCTCGCGGGCAAGTGCTTGGTAGAGGACTTGCCCGCGAAAGGCAAATGTCCTGAGTTCGAGTCTCGGTCCGGCACACAGTTTTAATCTGCCAAGAGGTTTCATATCAGCGCACACTCCACTACAGAGTGAAAATCTCATTCTGGAGACATCCCCTAGGTTGTGGCTAAGCCATATCTCCGCAATATCCTTTCTTTCAGGAGTGCTAGTTCTGTAAGGTTCGCAGGAGAGCTTCTGTAAAGTTTGGAAAGTAGGAGACGAGATACTGGCAGAAGTAAAGCTGTGAGCGCGGGGCGTGAGTCGTGCTTGGGTAGCTCAGTTGGTAGAGCACTTGCCCGCGAAAGGCAAAGGTCCCGAGTTCGAGTCTCGGTCGGGCACACAGTTTTAATCTGCCAGGAAGTTTCAAGAGGAAAGACTGGTAATACAGATTTGTGTCGTTACCAAATGTGTTAAATTAGCGACAGTCTTGAAACAAAAGTCTCCATTACTGACACCTCCATTTATAAATGTTGCAATACACTTTCTTCCTCGGTGAGATTGTTAAATGCTGTTGTCAACAAATTTACTGTGAAAAAAAGCTAAGTACAGGTAGGTTGATAGAAATTGTACATCTGTAAAATTAAATACCATGTAACTCACAGGGCTGGTTCGAGGAACTTAATTTGATGCCCTCCCCCCTCCCCCCCCCCTCGTCCACCTGTTTTCCGTCGCATACTTGAACCCATGTGATCCGCACTGTACAAAAATCTTGCCCTTGGGTGCTTCTGGCGACCTCTTGGCTTGGCGCCCCTAGCAGCGGCTTGTGTCGCTTTAGTCCTAAACCGGTGCTCCTTCGCGTGCATTGTAACATGCTCGAATTCCTTTTGACATATCCTCAAGTGCTCGAGAGGTTCCTGTTCAATCCTGTCTCATTCTTCAACGGCAGTCCTCTGTGGTCGTTCAGCTTGTGAGGAGGGTTCCCGTGACGAAGCACTGGATATTTAAACTAATCTCAAGCACGTTCAGTCGGGTTCATGTCAGCAGATACCATAGCCCATTTCAGTCCGTTGTTTGGTGCGACATAAATTGGAATATTCTGCCCTGATTCTGCACAGCTCTCAAATTATTCTCGCTGAGAATCGAGCGATATCCGTGCACGGAACCAGCGCAAAATATGACTGGCCCACCTTCCTTCTCAGCTCGTGCGTTGGTACTTGGCAGCCTCGGTAACTCTGCTCTGCATTCGCTGGTGATACACCGCGTCCTGTACTCGTCCGCCTGGGAGCTCGGGGTCACAGCATGAAGTTAAACACCTGATGATGGACATGTAAAGCCGGTCATTCCTTAACTATTGACAAATAAAAAAAACTTACAACTACAGCAGTACTGCCAACCTCTGCTAAGCTAATAAAAGACATAATAATGGATTTGAGCCAGGGGCGTTTCAGACGAACGTGGTTTAACACCGTGCGAGAACCTGATGAAGTTGCGTCGTAACTTACAGTTTCTCAAAAGATGCGTTTTGGCATCAAATCCGAAATAGGTGTCCCTTTATTTTCATCCTACAATTCAATGCCAAGTTTCGGCAGTGTGCAATCTATAGCGGGTTGATACTTCCCCTTTGAATGTAAAGAAAGACTGTGCTGATAAATTTCTACGTTATTTGATTTTAAAACAGATGAGCAAAACTCAACGTATTGTGTTGTATTGTATGTTAACCGGGGACCTAGAAACGTCCGTCCCCGCCGCAGCCGCAGTGGTCCACAACCCCACGACGACTACCGCAGTCCACTTCACCCCTCCGCCGCCCCACACCGAACGCAGGGTTATTGCGCGGTTCAGCACCCGGTGGATGCCCCAGAGATCGTCTCACACCAGACGAGTGTAACCCATATGTTTGCATGGTAGAGTAATGGTGGTGTACGCGTACGTGGCCAACTCGTTTGCGCAGCAAACGCCGACATAGTGTAACTGAGGCGAAATAAGGGGAACCAGCCCGGCCAACCGGGCGAGCTTAACTCAACGTACTGTGACAGTTTTCTCTTTACTTATTCTGAACATGTCTAAACTGACACACAATATTTTTAGCTCAACGCAATCCGACTTTCAGTAATCAATACAAAAGAATCGCCCTGACGAACAATAAGTTATACCCTTCATGAATCACTTTCCTCACAAAAATCTTCGTTACTCGAACTACTGCAATACAGCGAGCGCCAATACTGCCAGCTAAATAAAAGATTCAAACTACTGAAGGCACTAACTACTGATAGGCATAGTTAGCAAAGTAAAGATTTTGATAGAGAACAGCCGGCCGGGATGGCCGAGCAGTTCTAGGCGCTACATTCTGGAACCGCGCGACCACTACGGTCGCGGGTTCGAATCCTGCCTCGGGCATGGATGTGTGTGATGTCCTTAGGTTTAAGTAGTTCTAAGTTCTAGGGAACTGATGACCTCAGAAGTTAAGTCCCATAGTACTCAGAGCCATTTGAACCAATCTCTCTCCCCACATCCACCACTCCTGACGGCTCGCCCCCAACTGCCCAACGCTACGCGCTGTTCACTTCCAACTAGCGAATATTTGAAGTGAGTCCAGCAAACCACAGACTGCACACAGCGCAGTCAGTGATTTTCATACAGAGCACTACCAACATAAAAACCTAAACAGCCTACTTACAGGATTCCCCTTGTTAGAAAATCTTTTCTTGCTGTGTGTCGTTTTGGTTAGAAAATTTTTTTTTGCAGTGTTTACGGCAAAACAACCGTTCAAGTAAAGGTTTTATGTAGTTATAACCTACTTCAAAAGAACAGCAAAAGTTTTATACCAGTTTTTACTTAAGCGAACCGTACTGCATTTCTGTAATGTGGGTGTTGCAAAACATTTTGTGAACAGCTTATGTTTGCTAATTTGTTGGTTGAGTAACAGGTTTAAAAGTTGTCACTGACAGACTACCACCAGCCCTGGAGATGGAGATGAAATGATTGTCCAGCGAAAATAGGGAGGACACTTGCGGAACATTATTCGCATCTGACCACAAGCTTTATCCTCGGTGCCGAATCCGCGCTTCCGATCTGCACAGATACTAGTTTGGTTCAGCGTACGGCGACGCCAGGTGGGAATTTCCGCTGGCGCCGGCTCGTTTCGCCGCCGGGGCACCATTCTCTGTCCGGATGCGCAGGCCGGAGGCGCCTTCGTGGAAAAATCCCTCGCAGGGGGGGAGCGTCGCTTGTGTATGCCGGCACTGCCTCTGACGTGTTTGTGTATGCGTGCGCGTTCACGTGATTGAATTAAGAAAGGTCGTTGATCTCCGCATTGGCGTGAGTGTGCGTGCGTGCGTGCGTGTGTGGGTGGGTGGGAGGGAGGGTGGCAGCGGCGAGAGAGGAAGCGAAGAGGTAAAAAGCGGCTGGCGGAGGCTAAGTTTGGCCGTATAATTTACACTACAAATGAGGAAACATGTAAACGCCGAAGGGTGAATTGAGATAAACCACAGACAGCAGCGGGGGCCGTAGAGGAAGGACAGGAGTGGCGAGGCGATGCGTACAGAAAGACGCGTTCGGCCGGTCGCTGGCAGCGGCGGCGGCGAGCTATTTCCTTAGTCAAATAAACGCGAGCCGAGCCCGCCCGCCAGTGTAAACACGGCACGCATGCGCGCGGTGGCAGCCGCGCGACGCCCCGGCCCGAGGTACGCCAGCGACGCGACGCGCCTTTGTTGGCCGCGCCTGCGCGGGAGCGCTTCGCACCTGTCGCCAGCGCACCGCCTGCGCCAAAGCCTCCGCCGTTGCGGCAGCCCCTCCTGTAAGGGCCCGCCGTGTAAAGGTCGATTCACTCTGGTCGTCACTTGTTGTGTACATAGTTCCGCGTAGTCAGCGCGTACACAACTTTCCAAATAGAGCGCTCCCCGCTAACCACAACAGCGCAGGCGCAGCGCTCGTCCGTCTCCGCACTACGAGATGGCGCTGTCTTAGAGACGGACCAAATTCTGCTTCCGCCGATCCGCGTATTAATGTCTCGCAGCCAATGAGATTGCTGCTAACGTAGAACCTCTTCTCCTCGCGGATCACACTCGCGCAGTGAGACATTATCGCGCGAGGTATTATAACGTGTGTACAGACCTCCGATTACTCAGTCTGCATTAGTCTGCATTTGTCTGTAGTCAAGTTTCAGTCTGCGCCTAAAAAGCTTAGCATATTCCTGTACATAGTCATGGAGATAAATGTATGGACACTTTGTCAAGTATCAGAGAAATGTGAGAATAAGATTAACGTAACAAGACCAAAGGAACTTCAGATTGTCAGTTATAAACAGCATCCAGAATCAAGTCAAGTAATTTCTATGATTTTTGTTACTTTAATAAATGTGTGTGAAAATTAATCAAGTTCTGTTTTAAAGTTGGTCACCGTCAATCTGCTACTCTAAGCGTGCAAGTGGAATTTGTATCGTCTGATCTAACGGCAGAAGATAAACACGCCACGATAAGACCACGAGACATATTGCTGACACTCGCCTACTTCGTTAGAGCGACGAGTCAAATAATCTGATGGTGTGCGTACCGAAGGTCTTACAGTACGCACACCACATCACGTCAAAATATTCTGCACTGCATTTCAAATGGCGGCATCCACACTGGCCATCACGTCACTTCACGTCATGTCACGGCACAGTCGATATTTCTCGGGAAGAAAGTTTTGACGGCAGACGTCATCATCCGTTGTTGATCGCGTGACCTCTAACCTCATTTCCTCCCCATTCGCAGATATGTTAGTTATTACCAGTCTTTGTTCTTCGTTGCGTTTGTTATTCGTTACAAACTATTTCGTTTCGTTATCTCTTTTGTTAAATTTCAAATTTTATAACGAAGAATGAAATATTAATTGAAGCATTGATGCAGCAGTATGAATTGCACGACATTAGCGTACTAAATTAGCTGCCCTTTACGTCATTTGTAAATTGGATTCTTATACATACCGGTACCGTTTTTAATATTTTACAATGTAACCTGAATTGAAGAAAGTACTGTTGGTACGATCAGATTGATTAGTAAGTGGAATGTATTTGTACGTTGTCAGGTATCTGTAATCTTCCGTAAAGAAATGGACCGAAACCTTCACAAAATGCTTTTTTTGTGAAGAACGCGGGTACCATAATGTATTAGAGTTGTTTGTTTCAGCCGGCGGCGATGTCCGAGTGGTTCTAGCGCTTCAGTCCGGAACCGCGCGACTGCTACGGTCGCAGGTTTGAATCCTGCCTCGGGCATGGATGTCCTTAGGTTAGTTAGGTTTAAGTAGTTCTAAGTTCTAGGGGACTGATGACCTCCGCTGTTAAGTCCCATAGTGCTCAGAGCCATTTGTTTCAATACTGCTATGTGTTTGTGGCACGCCTATTTATTGTTAAGTATCTCTCTGGATGGTGCCTGAAACAGTTTTGGAGCATCAGTGGCCAATAATTATGTGATTTCACTAGCTGACTCCAGAACAAATAAGGCACCTGAACTATTAGAACAGCTCAAACGGCTCTGTGCACTATGGGACTCAACATCTGTGGTCATCAGTCCCCTAAACTTAGAACTACTCGTACTTAAACCTAACTAACCTAAGGACATCACACACATCCGTGCCCGAGGCAAGATTCGAACCTGCGATCGTAGCAGCTGAATCGTTCCGGACTGAAGCGCCTAGAACCGCTCGGCCACCGCTGCCGGCGAACTATTAAAAGCCAAATACAAGGCGTAAATAAATGTAATAAATCTTGAAGAGAAAGGTATTGAGGGAGATGTGACTATTGCACCCAAAATTTGGACTGGACTAGCAACTAAAAATGCGTGTTCCTTTTCCTCAAGCACCTTGAGTAGTGTGTGAACTGTACCACGTAATGATTTTTTTTTTTCGGACTCACACACTTTTTTTTCACCAGTTTCCTGTTACTACTGATAAATGTAAAAGTTGTTTCTGAATAACAGATATATTTTTTATGTAACCTCGACGAAGTATTATACTGATATTTGATACATTTTTGTTCTTTGATTTTTTATTTTATCTTCTTTGTTGATGTAATTGCGTTTTCTATCGCTATATGATAAATATGTATTTTTTTCTTTATTTTTACACAACATTCCTCTGATTCAAGTTACAAATCAGCAATTTACGAACATAACTATGTAGAACAAAAGTTTCTTAGGTTGCGTGTGCCTTTATATATCCTCAGTTTCTAGAAGGTTCAATGCTTCCTGTTTTTAGGGGAATCTAGTAAGACACTGACTGCATACATAAACAAAGCGATGGTTATGGGATAACGTCCGATAGTATGCAACACACCCAACGTACAGGTAACGCGGGTACGATCTTAACTGATGAAATCTGCTAGGAAAATTAACGTAATCTATGCTTACTTACGACAGTCTATGGTAGCGCACGCGGTAGTTCTACAGCTCTAAAAAGGACACAGCTCATCCAGTTCTGCACTATCAAAAGTATTTGACTTGTTATTAATCCATTACATTAAAAAAGTAATAAAATACTGAAAAAAACAATTTAAAAAATAGTAAATGATGTTTTCGCGAAACTTACTGCTTTTGAACAAACGGGCTGACAATAAACTTCAAAAAATCGGAGTTTATCCGATTTTGTACCGTCAAAAATATCCAGCTTTTTTTTAACCTAGTAAATGAACAAGAAATATGAAAGAAAGAAACAAGAATAGAGTTTGACGTACCACCGACATCGAAACCATTAGAGACAGAGCCCAAGTTAGGATTGCTTCAAGTATGAGGAGGGAAATCGGATGGCCCTTTCAAAGGAACCATCCCAGCATTTTCCTCGGGTGATTAATGGAAATGACGGAAAAACTAAATTTGAATACCTGGACTCGGATTTCAAACTTCGTCCTCCCGAATGAGAGTCAAGTTTGCTAAACACAGCGCCATCTCACTGGGTAAATAAGATGTAAAAAAGCAAAGAAGTATCGGCAGAGAAAGTAGTAGATGATGCTTCTGTGAAACTTACTGACTGGTTTATACAAATGGGCTAGGTTTAAAAACTACAGCTCGCCCGGTTTTGTACGTCAAAAATATACCACCTCCCATAACCTACTATACGAACAATAAGTAACAAAATTCTAAGGTCTTTGATGAAAACATAAACGGGGAAAGCCGGCCGGAGTGGCCGTGCGGTTCTAGGCGCTACAGTCTGGACCCGCGAGACCGTTACGGTCGCAGGTTCGAATCCTGCCTCGGGCATGGATGTGTATGATGTCCTTAGGTTAGTTAGGTTTAAGTAGTTCTAAGTTCTAGGGGACTGATGACGTCATAAGTTGAGTCCCATAGTGCTCAGAGCCATTTGAACCCATTTAAACGGGGAAAACGATATAGCAGACTTGATAACAAGAATAATTGCGAACTTTGGGGTATGGAAGTCAGGGAGTTAACATTTCTACTGGTGCCTTACGGGATAATAGCCTGCGGCAAATCCTCAGTTAAACAAAAAGTATTCACTGCACAAAGGAAAATGATTAGCATTGTGTGTGGGGTTCACATACACACATCTCGGAAGCATGTTTTGCAAGCGGCTAGGAATATTAACTAAAACGTCTCCGTAAATGTTGAGTTTAAGACTAGCAGAAATATTCGCAATACGACACTGTCCAGTCACGTTAATGTGGCAACCTGTCAAAAGGCTGAACAACTATCTTTTGCAGTGCAGACATGCAAGATGGATGTGGGGGCACACCGACTCCAGAGCCGTGGTCAGCTGCGCTTGTTTCCTCGGCTGAGGATCCAAGTAGCGAACAGCTCGTTCGAAGTGGTCCCGCATATTCTCGATTGCATTTAAATCCAGAGAGTTTGGTGGCCGGAGGAGTACTGTGAGCTCATCGAGGGAAAAACAAGCTGTATGTAGTGGTGGACGTGGTCCCCGGGGAGAGATCCGTACTTGCGTTTATTCATTGTGCCCTCCAGTACGACGAGATCACCCACGTGAACAGTTTACAATCTTAGCCATTCGGAAATGCTTCCACCCTTGGCCCGAAAGGCTATCATCATGCCCTTTTGGGCGTCGGATAAACAACTGCAGTGCTTTCCACGCCTCTCAGCAAGCCTTTTATACCCTCCGCTGCCAGTGCTGCCAACTGCCATCTGCGAATCGTTATTACACGTTGACGTAGAACATAGGCGGTAGTCACATTAACGAGACTGAACCGTGCAGAAGGAAAAATGATCTGTATTACACTTTACTGAATGACTTTTGCATAGAAGTGGTGAGATACGCAGCTATAAAACTTCTTGACAGTGTGGTTGTAGAAATAAAATGTCTGACACACAGCAGAAATGCATTCAAAAGGTGGACTAAAGATGTTTTCCCTTAAAAAATCCTAAACCATAGACGATTTTTCTGAATTCGTACATAAAAAGATCAGGTGAGCAGGCACAAATAGAAATACAAATATTTTTGTTTTTTAAAAGTAAGTCTTTTATGTTTGTTCAATTGACACGTTACGTAACATATCGCCCATCGTGAACAAACTAATAGGTCGTCAACGGAACGGAAATGAACGCAAAGATTTCTCGAGTAGAAAGTTTTAAAGTTGACGTTGCTCTGGCAGCGGGAGTGGGGGATGTCATCGTCTGCTAACATCGGAAGTTAACCTGTTTTTGCCGCGCTATCTTACGTTATAGCAGAGGATTTGATGCTTGTCTTTCATGCTTGTCTTTCGTTTTATTAGTTTGCTTTATTTTACTACAACTTTGCAAATGTTTCATGACGACTCGGATATTTTTTCCGTGATTCTTCTCTTACAGGGGAGGGCAGATACCTGAAAATATCTGAAAGCGAGAAATATTGGTGTAGCACCCTTCATTAAGTAATTTTTTCCAACAGTGAGTTACTCGGTTCTACAGGTGGAGAAAAATACAGCTATTTTTAACGTTATTTGGTACTTTGAAAAAAGAGAAAAAGTAAAAAAACAGAACAGTAAACGTGAAAAGTCTATGTTAGTATTGAAACACTGTTTGATGAGTGTAATTTAGAACTTAGTTTGGTGCGATCCATCACGACTCTCTTTTCTGTGGTACGTTTACACTCAACACACTCAACTACTTGTACGCATTCCTACCATTTTCTGTTTTCCACAAAAATGTTTGCTCTCTAGATTTCCCTCCGCTATATCGAAAATTATTCCTTGATGTCTTTATGCGTTTCATATCATCCAACCCCTTCTTCTAATTCGTTTTCTCCATAAATTCCTTTCCTAGTTCGTTCTGAGGGGAAGCTTCTCATTTCATCTTTTAGTAGTCCCCTTCATTTTCAACACCCTTGTGTAACACCGCCATCTCAAACGCTACAATTCTTTCTTTTGCGGATTTTCGCAATGCTGTGCTCTATGTGATGATGTATATTCTCAAACATTTCTTCCTAAGGTTAAGAATTTTATTTAAAACTCTCTTTGGCAAATAAATGCACTCTTTGCTGAGCTAATCTACTAACCGTATCCTCCATACCTCATCTGACATGGGTTCATTTTCTGCCGAGCTAGTGAAATTTCATCACATCGTCCATATTTCTTATTTTTCTGTCACCAATCTTGTGGCTGATTTGATACGACCCGGCACGAATTCCTCTCCTGTGCTAACCTCTTCACCTCAGAGTAGCAATTGCAACCTACTGTAGCGTTCTCGCTTCCCACGCCCGGGTTTCCGGGTTCGATTCCCGGCGGGGTCAGGGATTTTCTCTGCCTCGTGATGGCTGGGTGTTGTGTGATGCCCTTAGGTTAGTTAGGTTTAAGTAGCTCTGAGTTCTAGGGGACTGATGGCCTAAGATGTTAAGTCCCCTAGTGCTCAGAGCCATTTTGCAACCTACTTCCTCAATTATTTGCTGGATGTTCTCCAACATCTGTCTTCCCTTACACTTTTCACCCTCTACAGCTCCCTCTAGAACCATGGAAGTAATACCTGATGTCTTAATAGATGTCCTATCATCCTGTCCCTTCTTCCTGTCAGTATTTTCCACGCGTTCCTTTCCTCTCCGATTCTGCGGAGAATCTCCTCATTTCTTACCTTATCAGCCCACCTAATTTTCAACATCTGTCTGTAGCACCACGTGTCAAATACTTCGAATTTATTCTGTTCTGGTGTTTCTACCGTCCATGTCTCACTGCAATAGAATGCCGAGTTCCAAACGTACATTCTCAGAAAGTTCTTCGTCAAATTAAGGTCTGTGGTTGACGCTAATAGAATTCACTTGCCCAGGAATACCCTTTTTGCCAGTGCTAGTCTGCTTTTTATGTCCTCCTTGTTCCGTCCCCGTGGCTTAGTTTCTGCCTAGGTAGCAGCATTCCTTAACTTCGTCTGCTTCGCGACCCCGACGCTTATGTTAAGTTTCTCGCTGTTCTCGTTTTTGCTTCTTCTCAATACCTTCGTCTTTTTCTAAATTTACTCTCATTCCATATTCTGTACTCATTAGACTTCCATTCTATTCAATATATCCTATTCTGTTCAACATATCCCACAATTTTTCTTCACTTTCTCTGAGGATGGCAACATAATCAGTGAATCTTATCGTTGATACCCGTTCACTCTGAATTTTAGTTCCACTCTTGAACCTTTTTTTGTTATTTCCCCCACTGCTTCTTCGATGTGTAGGTGTTAGGGACGAAACACTACATCCCTGCCTTACACCCTTTTCGATCTGAGCGCTTTGTTCTTTGTCTTCCAGTCTTGTTGTACCCTCTTGATGCTTCGATAAGTGATGATTTTCAAAAATGGTTCAAATGGCTCTGAGCACTATGGGACTTAACATCTCAGGTCATCAGTCCCCTAGAACTTAGAACTACTTAAACCTAACTAACCTAAGGACATTACACACATCCATGCCCGAGGCAGGATTCGAACGTGCGACCGTAGCGGTCGCGCGGTTCCAGACTGAAGCGCCTAGAACCGCTCGGCCACTAACGGCCGGCAGTGATGATGTGAAAAGGAATACCACTCAGTCCATGATAAGAAGACTGTAGCACTGCATTGGTACCATTGGTCATCACTTCGAACACCTTCTGTAAATGGAGGTTCATGCCACCTTTGTGTCCTTCGTTGACCTTCAAAAACCTTACTGTTACTCATGATTGTATTCGTCTCGATAGCCGCTATCAGAAAATAAGTACCAATCTGTAGCATCCCATTTAAAAAATCAAAGGTGACCTTTAAATCTCTGACGCGACCCCACCTAGCAGCAAAAAACCCCGGGTTCCCGGGTTCGATTCCCGGTGGGGTCAGGGATTTGTCTGCCTCGTGATGACTGGGTGTTGTGTGATGTCCTTAGGTTAGTTAAGTTTAGGTAGTTCTAAGTTCTAGGGGACTGATGACCATAGATGTTAAGTCCCATAGTGCTCAGAGCCATTTTTTGAACAAAAAACGAACGTCATATTATGGCCCCCGTTGTCGCATGCAACTTTTGTCATGTGTGTGTGTGTGTGTGTGTGTGTGTGTGTGTGTGTGTGTGTGTGTGTGTGCGTAGATTGTATTGTCATGTTTTTGTATGATGATGATGAAAGAAGAGAGAGAGTGAAACCTGGTGCCAACACATAGCCTACTCCTCGCGAATAGCGTCAAAGGAGACCTCGAAATTCAATGTCCAGAACGGATCACTATCAACAGTGTCACATGCCCTCACTTCACGAGGCACTGTTTAGTACTTAAGCAAGATATTGGCGCGAAGTCTGGCTATGAGGAACTACGCCACCATCTCCCCTCCCATTGTCAGCCAAACACTGAGGATTCAAACAGGCTTCCCCGCGGATCGAGCATCACCACTTAAGCCTGCGTTAGCGGCCTCACCCACGGACGCGGATCAACAGATGTTGATAGAAACCAGTCTTGTGCCTTGGTAAAACAATGAAAGTGGGTACTTCTCGGTAAGATCGGAATCTCTTAGTCGAACAGTTTCGCCAAATTAACAAAAACCGTTACAGGGGATAAATATAAATATAAATAAAATAGTGCCTTATTTATTCCCGGTAACGTGGCACTGGTTACAAAGATGACCAGTACTCCAAGCAGAAAACCTTTAGGCTTTAATTCTGATGCTCACACGTCATGTCCTCACTTTCGGATCGGCTGTATCCAACGATTTATAACAGGATAACTGTACAGCACAATGTCGCCTACTGCGCTTCAAAGTAGCATATAAGGTCGCAATTGGCCAATCCTGCTAGATGTAATAATTGGAATACTTGTGAAAAATATCCGAGATGGAAAACTTCAAAATCTCCTTTAATAAAACGTGTTTGCTCTTTGTAATGGTACCCCACATGAAGAAAATGATGCCGATGCTTTTCGTTATTTGGCCAACCAATTGACGAAAGCCGAAGTAGCGACGATATAAAATTCACACCAACAAAAAAGAGTTTCAGGAGAAGATACATTTGTCAACGTTGAATACAAAATTTAAGTGTCAGGAAGTCACTTCTGACAGTATTTGTCTGTAATGTAGGCTTGTATGAGAGTGTAACGAGAACAATACGTAGTTCAGAGAAGAAGAGAAGCTTTTGAAATAAGTTACAGCAGAAAAAAGCGGAAAACTAATTTTTTGGGGGATCGGAGGGGGCAGAGAAGTCACTATTTTTCTCATCGGATTGATGCAGCCCACCAAGACTTTCACCCCTTCTTCATCTCAGATTAGTGCCTGCAGCCAGCTTCAGTTATTTGATGGTTATATTTCAGGTTCTGTCTTCCTCTATAGCTTTTTACCCTCTACAGCTATCTCTACTACCACGGAACTTGTTTCGTGATGTGTTAATACAAGGGTGGTTTGATAAGCCTGGTAAATTTCCATGAAGGAAGAGAACCTTTTTGTTTAGCCTTCATGGCCGGTAAGCTTGAGTATTTTAAGGGAAGTAAAAAGAATTTCAACAATGTACAGCGCACAGTTTATTGTTGACAGCCGTCTGGATTAGTCAGTGTATCGACTGCGACTGAAAATGGAGAAAACAGAGTGTAGTGCTGTTATTAAACTTTTAATTTGAAGGGTTGGGCTGCTGCACAAGTCAAAACAGAACAGCATTATGTTCACGCGGACTGTGAACCATCATTGAAGACGCTTTTCTTTTTGATCAATGAATTTAAACGTGATAGGACAATCACAGAACACGAACCGTAATATGTTCGTCGAACTGAGGTGACCACGAAGGAAACCATCGACAAAATCCATGATACGGTAATGCAAGACCGTCGAATAAAGTTTCGTGAGGATCTCAACTGAGTGAATACGTACCTTGGACGGAGAATTGTCTATGAAGAAGATAGTCGACCAAAAACGCATCCGGCACAACAGTTCAACACAATGTCTAGTGATGTTTAATTTCAATCCGCCAAAGTTTTTATGCCAATTTGTGACTGTTGAAACTTGTAGCAGTCATCAAGCACACCAGACTCAAAACGGCAGTCACAACAATGGATAAAGGATGGCGAAAATCCATCGAAGGAGGCAAAGACGATGATCGCCACTGGTTTATTCCCAAGGAATAATCGTTATAGATTACTTGGAAAAATGCAGAAGTATAACTGGACCCTATTATAGTTCATTGTTGGATCGTCTAAAACTTGCGTTGGCTAGAAACAATCCAAGGTTGGCAAGCACAAAATTGCTTTTTCACCAGGATAATGCACCATCCCACACATTAGCGATAACAGTGACGAGAGTGCATGAATTGGGCTTTGAATCAGTTCCTCATCCACGCTGTTTACCAGACTTGGCCTCAAGTGACTTCTCCCGGTTCCCTAACTTGAAACTTTGTCTTGATGGGAAGAAATTTACATTAAATGAGGAAGCAATAGTTTCAGTCAATGCGTATTTTGCAGAGTTTGATAGAACCTATTTTTCTGATGGGATGAAGAAGTTGGAATCTCGCTGAATCAAGTGTCTATTCCTCAAAGGAGACTGTGTGGAGAAGTAAGATGATTTGTTTATGAAACGAACATTTTTTAACGTTTTTTCAAGCATTCTTAACAGACTTATCAAACCACGCTGGCATATATATCTGTGCCTTCTTGTCAGTGTCTTCCACATGTTGCTTTACCCGCCGATTCTGTGCAGAATCTGCTCATTTCTTATTAGTCCACCTAATTTTCACCCTCCTTCATAGCACATCATCTCAAACGCTTGGATCTCATCTCTTTCGGTTTTCCCACAGTATATGTTTCAACTTCTTTCCTCAAATTAAGGCCGATGAGGAAACTCTGAATAGAATTGGAGAGAACAGAAATTACGGCACAACTTGAGCGAGCGGATGATAGAAGACAGCCTGAGGTAACAAGGAATTATCCGTTTGGTAATGCAGGGAAGTGTTTGTTTGTGACCAGTGAGGGGGCCGGGCTTTAAAAATTGTAGAGGGACATCAAGCATCAAAGCGTTCCCAGAGTAGGCAGGTTCAAATGGATGTGGGTTTCAGTAGTTTCACAGAGGTGTAGGAACTTGCAAAAGATAGAGTGCCATAGTGAGCTGCATCAACCCAATCTTCGGATAGAAGACCACAGCAACAGTAGGAGTCATGAGTACTACATTACACTTTAAAGTCTCATTTCCTGTCGAAACTGTAGACTTTTGTAGGAAGACCGTCACAGTGGTTTACGTAAGTGGCGCGGCCTGAGACTCGATCGCATGTTGCAGAAGTGGCGACCCAAGGCTGACAGCTTGAGTCACCGGGCTGGTAGGCTGGTAGCTTGCTAGCGTGGTAGGCTGGTGGCGGCTCATTAAGCAATTGAGGGGTCGCCTCGTTAGCCGGCCTTCCTCATCAGGCTCCTATTATCACCCGCCAGCTCCGGGCACCCCTACCACCCGTACCGCCACACAACTCCGCGAGCCAGACGCGGGCGGCCGAAAAAAAGCGACAGGATTGTTGAGGGGAGGGGGAGTGCCGTCTGGCACACAGATAACCCCACCCCGCCACAGCCAAGGTCAGCCGCGACAGCCGCGGCGCAGCCGGGACCCGCCAGCGGCTACCGGATGTTCGGCGGGGAGACCACATATTATACTCGTGCCGGCAATTTGACTCACACAGCTCTGCACGCAGTTTTGCTCACCTACGTGTCACTACACTTCGTAATACAAATGATCATTTTTTTCTTCGAAACCTCGTAATTGTCTCCGATTGCGACACATAAATTTGAAATTTGGCTCAAAGTAGCCTGCAACATTCCTCTGTAATGGCACAAAACCGTGGTGTCCGGCGACGTCGTCCTCGGACACGACGACGCTTCAAACATCCAGGTGTCGACACATGCGAAAAAAAGGCCACAGCTCAGGAGTTCATGTGACGAGTAACTTGGGTTGCCCATTGACAACAAATTTCAGCACAATTCTGCCCAACACGACCGTGGACATGTCACACGATGTGAAGTTCGTCACAACCTCTCTTACCCATATTCCAACCCTTCTTTCGAGGCCTCTGCAGTGTAGGCCAGAATCGCAACGCCCAGCGTTGAAATCATGCGGTTTTCTTATGACTCACCGAGGAAAACATTCCAGAAGCACCGCCATTCGGAATCGGCACAAAAGGACCTCAGCGGGTAGCCTAAAGGGCGTCAATGGAACCTACCTTCTCCTTGGGGCGTTGGTTCCCATACATTTCGCGGTCGAAAAGAACAGTTCTCAGTACGAACAGGCACAGGAAGACGTGTTTGACAACTTTTGACAGTGCTGACTCCCTCGGACGTTTCAGCCGTTCTCTAAGGGCATTATGGGGCTGCAAACCCATTGAACGTAATCACATCCCTTTGGTATGCAGTGCGACTGCAGTTTCTGTTCTCGTGTACAAATTTGAACCACTAGGGATTGTCCATAACCACTCGATGAAACCTGAACGTGATACGAAGCAGCAAAGAGAGCTCATAATTTTCCAGCCCTCTTGTTTCGCGTCCTCCAGTGGCGTGATCACTGAGGGGCGCGTCATTGACACATGTGAGAATAAAACGGCAAACGATCCCTCTTAACATTCACCAGTTCAGCAAAACCTTCGGTGTCCCCCACCCACGGCCATTGAGAATTTTAAGAATGTGTGTGTGTAGAAATTCAAACCGTAAAGTAGCATGACGCGGCAGCAGGCAGGTAACTGGAAGTGCAGGGATGGCAAGGGGTTGCCTAGCTGCAGGCACCTCTGGCTACTTTATTGGTTATCTCTGTACAAGGTCATCTTTAAAATTCTCAATAAAGGTGGGTGAGTACCACCGAAGGTTATGCCTAGCTGGGAGGTCTTAGATATTCTTTGCCGCTTTGCTAACCCTTGTGACAGTGTAGCACCCATCTAAGATCACGCCACAGGAGGACGAAAAACAGGAGGATTAGAAAATCGCAAGCGCCCTTTGCTGCTTCGGATCACGTCCAAATTTTGTCGAATGGTTCTGAACAGAAAGTAGTGTTCCAAACTAGACATTAGGAAAAATTGCAGTCGTGCTGCAATCCAAAGGGGCGCGATCACATTTATAGGAAATGCAGCCTGACAATGTTCTTACAGAAGGGTTGAAACGTCCTGGATGTGAGTAGTGTCAAAAGTTGTCAAGAAGGCTTCCTGCTGCTCGTCGCACTGCAAACTGTCGTTTTCGACCGCGAAATGTTTGAGAATCAGCGCTCGAGGAAAAAAAGTTGTTCACTGACGCCCTTTATGGCATCCCCTAATGTCTTTTCGTGCCAATTCTGAACAGGCGGTGTGCTTCGAATGTTTTGTTCGGCCACTCATAATAAAACAGCGTGATTTCAATGCTAATACGTCAAAACAAGGAATATTGCATTTATTGGTCGGGGTATCCCCTTCGGGGTTCGGCCGCCGATTGCAAGTCTTTTTAGTTGTCGCCACTTCGGCGACTTGCGTGTCAATGATGATGATGTTGATTATGAAGGACACACAACACCTAGTCCCCTGCCGGGAATCGAACTCGGCCCCCTTGCGTGGTAGGCGTGAAATGAGAATAAGAAGGGCTGTGACGACCTTCACGTCGTGCGACATGTCAATAGTGGCGTTCGGCAGAATTGTGTTGAAATTTGAAGATAATGTGACATTATTCACCCATCTTACCTCACATAAACTTCTGAGCTGTGGCCTTTCTTTTCTCATGTGTCGATACCTAGCTATTTGAAGCGCCGTCGAGTCCGGGATGACGTCGCAGGGCTCCACGCTTTTGCGTAAGTACAGAGGAATGTTATAGGCCACTGTGAGACAAATTTCAAACATATGCGTCGAAATGAAAGCTAGTTACAGGCTTTCGAAAATGCGATCCTCTCTGGGTATGTGCGGATAAGCGATAGGCTGTGCCTATATACCCTGAAAGCCAAAGAAACTGGTACACCTGCATAATATTATGTAGGGCATCCGCGAGCACGCAGAAGAACCGCAAGACGATGTGGGTTGGACTCGACTAATGCCTGAAGTAGTGCTGGAGGGAACTGACACAATGAATCCTGTAGGGCTGTCCATAAATCCGTAAGAGTACGAGGGGCTAGAGATCTCTCCTGAACAGTACGTTGCAAGCGTCTCAGACATGCTCAATAATGTTCACGCCTGGGGAGTGTGGTGACCAGCGGAAGTGTTTAAACTCATAAGAATGTTCTTGGAGCCATTCTATAGCAATTCTGGACGTGTGGATTGCCGCCTTGTCCTGCTGGAATTGTCCAAGTCCATCAGAAGGAACAGTAGACATCGATGGATGCAGGTGATCAGACAGGATTCTTATGTACGTGTCACCTGTCAGAATCGTATCTAGACGTATCGGGTGTCCCATATCGCTTCAGCTGCACACGCCCAAAACCATTACAGAGCCTCCACCAGCTTCAACAGTCCCCTGTTGACGGGCAGAGTCCATGGATTCATGACGTTGTCTCCACACCAATACACGTCCATCCGCTCGATACATTTGAAACGAGACTCGTCCAACCAAGCAACATGTTTCTAGTCATCAACAGTCCAATATCAGTGTTGACGGTCCCAGGTGAGGTGTAAAGCTTTGTGTCGTGCAGTCATTAAGGGTACAAGAGTGGGCCTTCGGCTCCGAAAGCCCATATCGACGATGTTTCGTTGAATGGTTCGCACTATGGCACTTGTTGAGGGTCCAGCACTGAAATCTGTGGCAACCTGCGGAGGGGTTGCACTTCTGTCACGAATGATTCTTTTCAGTTGTCATTGGTCCCGTTCTTACAGGAACTTTCACCGACCGCAGCGATGTCGGAGATTTGATGTTTTACCGGATTCCTGATATTCATTGTACACTCGTGAAATAGTCGTACAGGAAAATTCCTGCTTCATCGCTACCTCGGAGTTGCTGTGTCCCATCGCTCGTGAGCTGAATATAACACCTATTTCGAACTCACTTAAATCTTGATAACCTGCCTTTGTAGCAGCCGTAACCGATCTAACAACTGCGCCAGATTCTTCTTGTCTTATATAGGCGTTGCCGACCGCAGCGCAGTATTCTTCCTATTTACATACCTCTGTATTCGTGTATGCGTGCCTGTACCATTTTCTTTGGCATTTCAGTGTACATCGCATCCACAAGTCCGTCATCTGATGCCTCAACGTCAAATACTTTTATCTGAATTTTGTAAATGCCTTCACACCGTTCAGCTCCGACAGTAGACTTACATCATATTTATTTTCGTATGCTGTAGTCGGACCCCGTGATTTACATTCCAGTGACGACATTTACTTCTTATTATTATTTTATTACTACTATCATCATTCTCAGGTGGACCAGCTAAGGACCACGTGCCAATTTCAGTTCCTTATTTTTTGGTCTCTCCATTTCTTCCGGTACTTTTTCATCTGTTCAGTGTGATTTTTCTCCTCGTCTTCTGATCACTATTTTGGGTCCTTCCTTAATCAATACTTCGTCCTATACACTTCTGTCAGTTGTTTCTTTAGCTTTTATATTATTTTTTAATCCTCTATTTACTTCATGGGTCCAACTTACCACAAATGTTTGTAGATTTTTTGGGTTAAACTACTGTCTTGTGTTCAATATAAATGTGCAAAAAATACCAGTCTTCCTTTTCTCTTCACCTTTTTTATGTTTTTATGATTCGATAAATTTCATGATTACTATGTAATTTTCAACTTTCTATAGTTTTCTTAAAGACTCGCCTTTCCAATATTTCTAGTTTACCTAAATTATAGTTTAATATTAGTGATTCACCTGCATATAAAAAATTGTGGCTTCACTACTGTGTTGTAATGCCTTACTTTTGCATTTTTACACAGACATTTTTTGTCGTAAAATTCTTCGTTTAGACCACATGCCCTTCCAACTTAATGTATTCTTTCCTCTACAGCAGCTGTTTCCAAAAAAATGTTCTCCCCAAGATATTTAAATTGATTAACCTTTTCAATTTGACCAATAGCTGGTTTCACAAATGTCGACGCATTTTTAACGTTTGCAAAAAAATTCGATTTTCTCTGCAGAAATTCATGAGATGGTTCTACTAGCTATTTCTTATGGAGCATGAATTTGCGTTACAGCAGATGTCACGATTTCAGAAAGTACAGCAAAATAATCTGCAAACGCGAGACAATTTATTAGAATATTTTTGACCCCTCTTCCCAATCTTATTGCTAAAATCTTATATTCATTCAGTTTTGCATCCCATTATTACTACTAATATCATCATTAGTATTTTTATTAGTATCATCAATAGAGGTGGGTCCCTGGGACCCAGCCGCCGCTATTTCTGGAAACTGGTAGAAGATAAAATCGCTTCTTACCGTTACGACTGGAAATGTATTCGGCAATATGGGAGCAAAATCCCAGGATTGGTTCACCGAGAACGCAGATGTTCTGAAACCTCTCCTTGAGGCTAAGCGTCAGGCTACTGTCATCTGGCATAAAAGCCCATGCAATTGCTGGCGGCAGTGGTGGAGTGTATTCGGGCTTCAAACAGGCCTTTGGACCCATTCCAAAGAAGAGCGTACCGCTCAAGGAAATAGGCGGAAAAGTCTTCACAGATCGAAACCGTCAATTACACCGTTGGGTAGAACATTACGCCATCCTCTACTCACATCCCATCAACATTAGCCAAAACGCAATGGATGAAATTCCTCAGATGACACCTTACCAAGACTTGTATGCTACGTCTACTATGGGGGAGCTTCAAAGAGCAATTGCACAGCTCAAATGTGGGAAGTGCCCTGGCAAAGACAACATCTCCACAGAAATTGTAAAACTTACGCCAGTTTTTCCGCTGCTTTTCAAGCTCTTACTGAAATGTTGGCCTGAGGGTACAGTGCCACAAGACATGCGCGATGCCAATATTGTCACTTTATACAAAGGCAAAAGTGATCGCGGCGATTGAAACTGTCACCTTGGAATCTCACTTCTAAGTATAACAGGAAAAACATTTGCCCGTGTGGTGTTGGGCAGACTTTAGAAGCTTGCCGAGCACATACCCTGACGAACAATGTGGGTTTCGTCCCCAACGATCTACAGTTTATATGGTCTTCACACTGCGGCAAAATCAGGAAAAGTGCCGCGAGCAAAAAACAGCTCTGTTCATTACCTTTATCGGCCTAAACAAGGCATTCGACACAGTCAGCTGAGAATGATTGTATGCAGTACAAGATATGGTGTCCTCCAAAGCTCTTAAAGACGGGCATTTCGCAAAGATATGGAAGGTGCTGAGGTCTTCGACAGAATCACATCTGACCCGTTTGCTGTGAAAAGGGGGGTTCGTCAAGGCTGCGTACGGGCTCCCACTCTGTTCAATAATCTCTTCTCAGCACTCCTCAAATTTGCTTTTGGTGAAACTAACCTGGGCATTCATCTGTATACCAGAGTTGATGGGAAGTTCCACAACATTTCTCTACTCAGACCGAAGCGCTTCAGAGAAGACTTGTTTGTGAGTAGCCTTTTATTTGCCGACGATGCTGCTTTTGTAGCTCATACTCAAGACGATATACAAGAGCTTGTGGATAAATTCTCTGCTGCATGCAAGCTCTTCTCCATATCTATGGACGTAAAGAAGGTTGTCATGGCACAAGGATACACAGATGCACTTGTGCTCAAACTGGACGGCTCCTTGTTGAAGGTAGTCGATAAATTCTGTTATCTTGGTTCAATAATGACAGAAGACCTCTCCCTGGATGACGAGATAAATGCAAGAACAGGAAAGGCTGCCAGCACTTTCGGAAAGTTCCGCACACGAGCATGGGACAACAAACATCTCACATTGTCGACAAAAATACTTGTGCATCAATCATGTGTTCTGAGTACTCTTCTCTATGGAGCTGACACTTAGACGACGTATGCCAAACGGGAACGAAAACTCAACGCCTTTCATCTGCGGTGCTTACGGAGCATCTTGGGAAGGATCATGTGACAAATGATATGGTTCTGAAAACTGCAAAACAACAGAGTATCAAATGGTTCAAATGAGTCTGAACATTATGGCACTTAACATCGGAGGTAATCAGTCCCCTAGAACTTGGAACTACTTAAACCTAACTAACCTAAGGACATCACACACATCCATGCCCGAGGCAGGGTTCGAACCTGCGACCGTAGCACTCGCGCGGTTCCGGACTGAAGCGCCTAGAACCGCTCGGCCACCACGGGCGGCTAGCAGAGTATCAGTGCCACGCTCAAGCAACTTCGCCTGCGGTGGTTAGGACATGTGCATCGTATGGACCACTCCCTTCTGCCCCGACGTACATTATTCAGTGAAATAGCAGGAGCGAAGAGACCTCGTGGAAGATCTTCACTCTGCCTTAGGGATTGCGTCAAGCTTCATATGTCCGCATTTAATATTGGTAGTGACAAGTGGGAGCAATTAGCTCACGATCGCAGCAAATGGAGGAAACTGACTGCAGATGGAAGCAAGATGCACGACCAAGTGTGGCTAAACAACTTATCAGACATGAACTGATGAGCTAAGACATGAACTTACGACTAACCCTCCTGCTGGAGTAACTTATATTTGCCCCACTTGTGGGCGCCAAGTCGGCTCTCGCATCGGACCTCTGAGCCACTAGCGAAAATGTCTCCATAATGCCACTTGAGAATCTTCCGACAGGAATATATCGTCTATATTTGGGCTCTAATGTACCACGCGATATACATTGAACTGCATTTTTGGAGCTTTGTTTAGCCTTTTCTTGTGCCTATACTACACTCCTGGAAATGGAAAAAAGAACACATTGACACCGGTGTGTCAGACCCACCATACTTGCTCCGGACACTGCGAAAGGGCTGTACAAGCAATGATCACACGCACGCCACAGTGGACACACCAGGAACCGCGGTGTTGGCCGTCGAATGGCGCTAGCTGCGCAGCATTTGTGCACCGCCGCCGTCAGTGTCAGCCAGTTTGCCGTGGCATACGGAGCTCCATCGCAGTCTTTAACACTGGTAGCATGCCGCGACAGCGTGGACGTGAACCGTATGTGCAGTTGACGGACTTTGAGCGAGGGCGTATAGTGGGCATGCGGGAGGCCAGGTGGACGTACCGCCGAATTGCTCAACACGTGGGGCGTGAGGTCTCCACAGTACATCGATGTTGTCGCCAGTGGTCGTGCACGTGCCCGTCGACCTGGGACCGGACCGCAGCGACGCACGGATGCACGCCAAGACCGTAGGATCCTACGCAGTGCCGTAGGGGACCGAGCCGCCACTTCCCAGCAAATTAGGGACACTGTTGCTCCTGGGGTATCGGCGAGGACCATTCGCAACCGTCTCCATGAAGCTGGACTACGGTCCCGCACACCGTTTGGCCGTCTTCCGCTCATGCCCCAACATCGTGCAGCCCGCCTCCAGTGGTGTCGCGACAGGCGTGAATGGAGGGACGAATGGAGACGTGTCGTCTTCAGCGATGAGAGTCGCTTCTGCCTTGGTGCCAATTATGGTCGTATGCGTGTTTGGCGCCGTGCAGGTGAGCGCCACAATCAGGACTGCATACGACCGAGGCACACAGGGCAAACCCCCGGCATCATGGTGTGGGGAGCGATCTCCTACACTGGCCGTACACCTCTGGTGATCGTCGAGGGGACACTGAATAGTGCACGATACATCCAAACCGTCATCGAACCCATCGTTATACCATTCCTAGACCGGCAAGGGAACTTGCTGTTCCAACAGGACAATGCACGTCCGCATGTATCCTGTGCCACCCAACGTGCTCTAGAAGGTGTAAGTCAACTACCCTGGCCAGCAAGATCTCCGGATCTGTCCCCCATTGAGCATGTTTGGGACTGGATGAAGCGTCGTCTCACGCGGTCTGCACGTCCAGCACGAACGCTGGTCCAACTGAGGCGGCAGGTGGAAATGGCATAGCAAGCCGTTCCACAGGACTACATCCAGCATCTCTACGATCGTCTCCATGGGAGAATAGCAGCCTGCATTGCTGCGAAATGTGGATATACACTGTACTAGTGCCGACATTGTGCATGCTCTGCTGCCTGTGTCTATGTGCCTGTGGTTCTGTCAGTGTGATCATGTGATGTGTCTGACCCCAGGAATGTGTCAATAAAGTTTCCCCTTCCTGGGACAATGAATTCAAGGTGTTCTTATTTCAATTTCCAGGAGTGTAATTTCGTTCTCTTAGAACGGGCAGGTAGGTTAGAAAATTTAAAAAGGGAAATGGATAGGTTAAAGTTAGATATAGTGGGAATTAGTGAAGTTCGGTGGCAGGAGGAACAAGACTTCTGGTCAGGTGACTACAGGGTTATAAACACAAAATCAAATAGGGGTAATGCAGGAGTAGGTTTAATAATGAATAGGAAAATAGGAATGCGGGTAAGCTACTACAAACAGCATAGTGAACGCATTATTATGGCCAAGATAGGTACGAAGCCCACACCTACTACAGTAGTACAAGTTTATATGCCAACTAGCTCTGCAGATGATGAAGAAATTGAAGAAATGTACGATGAAATAAAAGAAATTATTCAGATAGTGAAGGGAGACGAAAATTTAATAGTAATGGGTGACTGGAATTCGAGTGTAGGAAAAGGGAGAGATGGAAACATAATAGGTGAATATGGATTGGGGCTAACAAATGAAAGAGGAAGCCGCCTAGTAGAATTTTGCACAGAGCACAACTTAATCATAGCTAACACTTGGTTTAAGAATCATGAAAGAAGGTTGTATACGTGGAAGAACCCTGGAGATACTAAAAGGTATCAGATAGATTATATAATGGTAAGACAGAGATTTAGGAACCAGGTTTTAAGTTGTAAGACATTTCCAGGGGCAGATGTGGATTCTGACCACAATCTATTGGTTATGACCTGTAGATTAAAACTGAAGAAACTGCAAAAATGTGGGAAATTAAGGAGATGGGACCTGGATAAACTGAAAGAACCAGAGGTTGTACAGAGTTTCAGGGAGAGCATAAGGGAACAATTGACAGGAATAGGGGAAAGAAATACGGTAGAAGAAGAATGGGTAGCTCTGAGGGATGTAGTAGTGAAGGCAGCAGAGGATAAAGTAGGTACAAAGACGAGGGCTGCCAGAAATCCTTGGGTAACAGAAGAAATATTGAATTTAACTGATTTAAGGAGAAAATATAAAAATGCAGTAAATGAAGCAGGCAAAAAGGAATACAAACGTCTCAAAAATGAGATCGACAGGAAGTGCAAAATAGCTAAACAGGGATGGCTAGAGGACAAATGTAAGGATGTAGAAGCTTATCTCACTAGGGGTAAGATAGATAATGCCTACAGGAAAATTAAAGAGACCGTTGGAGAGAAGAGAACCACGTGTATGAATATCAAGAGCTCAGATAGCAGCCCAGTTCTAAGCAAAGAAGGGAAGGCAGAAAGGTGGAAGGAGTATATAGAAGGTTTATACAAGGGCGATGTATTTGAGGACAATATTATGGAAATGGAAGAGGATGTAGATGGAGACGAAATGGGAGATACGATACTGCGTGAAGAGTTTGACAGAGCACTGAAAGACCTGAGTCGAAACAAGGCCCCCGGAGTAGACAACATTCCATTAGAACTACTGACGGCCTTGGGACAACCAGTCCTGACAAAACTCTACCAGCTGGTGAGCAAGATGTATGAGACAGGCGAAATACCCTCAGACTTCAAGAAGAATATAATAATTCCAATCCCAAAGAAAGCAGGTGCTGACAGATGTGAAAATTACCGAACTATCAGTTTAATAAGCCACGGCTGCAAAATACTAACGCGAATTCTTTACAGACGAATGGAAAAACTGGTAGATGCAGACCTCGGGGAGGATCAGTTTGGATTCCGTCGAAATGTTGGAACACGTGAGGCAATAGTGACCTTACGACTTATCTTAGAAGAAAGATTAAGAAAAGGCAAACCTACGTTTCTAGCATTTGTAGACTTAGAGAAAGCTTTTGACAATGTTGACTGGAATACTCTTTTTCAAATTCTAAAGGTGGCAGGGGTAAAATACAGGGAGCGAAAGGCTATTTACAATTTGTACAGAAACCAGATGGCAGTTATAAGAGTCGAGGGGCATGAAAGGGAAGCAGTGGTTGGGAAAGGAGTGAGACAGGGTTGTAGCCTCTCCCCGATGTTATTCAATCTGTATATTGAGCAAGCAGTAAAGGAAACAAAAGAAAAATTTGGAGTAGGTATTAAAATTCATGGAGACGAAGTACAATCTTTGAGGTTCGCCGATGACATTGTAATTCTGTCAGAGACGGCAAAGGACTTGGAAGAGCAGTTGAACGGAATGGACAGTGTCTTGAAAGGAGGATATAAGATGAACATTAACAAAAGCAAAACGAGGAGTCAAATTAAATCGGGTGATGCTGAGGGAATTAGATTAGGAAATGAGACACTTAAATTAGTAAAGGAGTTTTGCTATTTGGGAAGTAAAATAACTGATGATAGTCGAAGTAGAGAGGATATAAAATGTAGACTGGCAATGGCAAGGAAAGCGTTTCTGAAGAAGAGAAATTTGTTAACATCGAATATAGATTTATGTATCAGGAAGTCGTTGCTGAAAGTATTTGTTTGGAGTGTAGCCATGTATGGAAGTGAAACATGGACGATAACTAGTTTGGACAAGAAGAGAATAGAAGCTTTCGAAATGTGGTGCTACAGAAGAATACTGAAGATGAGGTGGATAGATCACGTAACTAATGAGGAGGTATTGAATAGGATTGGGGAGAAGAGAAGTTTGTGGCACAACTTGACTAGAAGAAGGGATCGGTTGGTAGGACATGTTTTGAGGCATCAAGGGATCACAAATTTAGCATTGGAGGGCAGCGTGGAGGGTAAAAATCGTAGAGGGAGACCGAGAGATGAGTACACTAAGCAGATTCAGAAGGATGTAGGTTGCAGTAGGTACTGGGAGATGAAGCAGCTTGCACAGGATAGAGTAGCATGGAGAGCTGCATCAAACCAGTCTCAGGATTGAAGACAACAACAACAGAATGGTCTTTCTTCTACTCCTCAGACAACGTCAATCTTCGGACTGATGACAGCTTCTTTAGTTTTCCAGTATTCTTCGGTTTAAAAAAATGATAAAAGTTAAATTTGAGTTTACTGTTTTCCGCTTGATGTTAACTGAATCATAATTCCACAAATATTCCATACTTATTCTTTATTATACCAAGATAGACATTGGTAGGTGTTGGTTTAACATTTGCATTACTTTCCGAGCTTCATTGGTACTTTTTCTTGTCGTAAAACTTCTGCCAAATTTATCATTTAAGTCAATATCTGCTCCTGAATAGGTGTTACAATCCAATAACTGATTTCTTAATCTCTGACAATGATATAACCCAGCTGGAATCTTGTCTTGTCTCCAGGCTTTACCCGAGTATGCCTCCTTCTCTTGTGACTTCTGGTGTATTCGCTGTCACTAGCTGAAACTTATTGCGAGTGGGTGTATTCCTAAGGGACCAAAGTGCTGAGGTCACCGGTCCCTAGACTTACACACTACTTAAACTAACTTATGCTGAGAACGACACAATACCCATGCCCGATGGAGGACTTTAACCTCCGGCGGGAGGGGCCGCGCAATCCGTGACATGGCCCCTTCAAACCGAGGGGTCACACCGGGCGGTAAACTTATTGCGGAACTCAATTAGTCTTTCCCCTCTCTCATTCCTACTACCGAACACATATTCTCCCTTAAATCTGTGCTATATTCCCTTCACTAGTATAGCTTTCCAGCCACCCATGATTATTAGATTCTCGTCTCCAACTATGTACTACTGAATTCCCCATTCAATATCTTCATACACTTTCTTTATTTCTTCTGCTTGTGATATCGGCATGTATACCTGAACTATTGTCCTCGGTGTTGGTTTGCAGTCGATTCTGACGAGAACAACACTACCGCTGGACTGTTCTCAATACTTCACTCTCTATCTAACTTTCCTCTTCATAACGAATCCTAACCTGTTGACCATTTCCTGCTGATGTTGATGTTCCCTTGCATTCGTCTCACAAGAAACCCTTACCTTATTTCCATTTCATTTTGCCAACCTGCACAATATCTAGACTGCGCCTTTGCCTTTTCCTTTTCAATTTTCTACTTTCGTTACCATACTCAGACTTAGGACAATCCACGTTCTGACTCGTCGGATGCTTCCTTTCCGTTTGTCTTTCATTCTTTTTGTAACGGTCACCTTCCCCTTGGCAGTCACCTGCCGAATATACGAATGGAGGACTAACACGTAACCTTTTGCCGAGAGGTCATCATGACACTTTCTGAGTTATTTCCTATTCAAGTCGTGAACAGAGCGCGGGAACAACGATTGCCGGTAAGCCTCTGTTAGGGCTCGAATCTCCCTAATTTTATTTTCATCGTCTTTTAGCGAGATATACGCAGGAGGAAGCAATACATTTGTCGACTCTTCTAGGCTCCCGGAACGTCAACAATAAACTACATCTTGATGCAGAATGCCTACCTTGCAGCGTCTGCCACTGGAGTTAGTTGATCACCTCCGTGACGCTTTCGTTCTGACTAAATGAACCTATAACGAAACACGCTGATCTATTTTGGATCTTTTCCATTCGTATCTGGTTCAGATCTCATACCTACGGTCTATATTCATGAGGCATTCACGCACTCCAAAAGTGAGAAAGTGTCCTGAACTTCTGTTCGCTCATTCACCCTCTTTGATAAGGCCGTTTGCAAAATAAGTGAGACCACTTATACCAGAAGTCTTCGACAAGGATTACTGTGGATGTCTGCGATTCTGGGATAAAGCCAGATGGCGCAGCGGTTAACACACTGGACTCATATTTAGGAAGGCGACGGTTCAAATCCCCGTCCGGCTCACCAGTTTTAGGCTTTTCGTTATTTACCTAAATCGCTCCACGTAAATACCGGGAGGGTTCCTTTGAAAGGACACGGTAGATTTCCTTCCCCATATTTTCTTAATCAGAGCTTGTGCTCCATATTTAATGACCTTGTTATCGACGGGACATTAAATAGCAATCTTCCTTCCTTTCCTTCCTCGAACTTGGGACCAGGGTTATTTGATTATCAGTCAAAGACGCAGCACTTAGACCACCACGCTAAGACTACCACCAACAAAAAGTAACAGAAAGACTGACTTCCCCTACGTCGGTGTAAACATCTGAAAAAAACTGTGTTGCCTCACATTTACACGTCACAAAGCTATAGTCTTCCGATCTGTAACAGTCGTAGTCCAAAGGGAAATACTGATAATGCTGAAGGCACACTTCTATTTTGTACTGTTAGTAATGTCGTCAAGGTGGAGAGAGTTTGTTACTACAACAGTTCTCAAATTAATGTCAAGATTTCTCAAATTTTCGGATGAATACTTTTCAAATGTTGTATTTATCTGAATGGCAATTTTATGGACATTATGCAAAATTGATAAGAAGTAATGCAAACAAATTATTATTATATTAAAACATTTGTACATATTTACTTGTTATTTTTGTTAAAAATGAAGGCATTTGTGGCATCTTAAAAGTGTGCGTGACTGCAAGTAATATTTGTGGGAGGGAGGGGGGGGGGGGGGGGGGGGACAGTAACAAACTATAATCAACCTTGGATCTGCCCTGCCTACATTACCAGTTAGTGTGCTGAACTTAAATATCCTTTGCAAGGGCGTAGCCACTAGCAGCTGGAGTTCCTTTAGTAGACCGACAGAAGGCAAGCCAGCGGTAGATGTGAAACTGTGTCGCGTAGACGCATGAGATTTGCGGAGATTTATTGCATGCGCTGGCAAAGCGTTGCGCGTGTGCCAGCCGTAACGGTCACAGAACATACTAGCGCTGCCATCTGTAGACAAACGGCAGAACCGATAGCCTCTGACAATCACTAACAGGTTTAACAGTCGTGTGCCGATACTGAAATACCCTCAATGGAAAAAAGATCATGCAGGATATCGTCCAGTACACTACACGTTGACCGAGCTAGGTGGCGCAGTGGATACACACTGGACTCGCATTCGGGAGGACAACGGTTCAATCCCGTCTCCGGCCATCCTGATTTAGGTTTTCCGTGATTTCCCTAAATCGTTTCAGGCAAATGCCGGGATGGTTCCTTTGAAAGGGCACGGCCGATTTCCTTCCCAATCCTTCCATAACCCGAGCTTGCGCTCCGTCTCTAATGACCTCGTTGTCGACGGGACGTTAAACACTAACCACCACCACCACCACCACTAGAAGTTGGCCCGAAAGTGAGTCCTTCTTTAGTTTATCTTACATTTTTATACGGATTGTCAGCTGGGAAAAAATTATCACACCACTCAACGCATACTTCCACTACAGATCATTCTGGCATATAGTGACCTACTTCCCCCCACTAAAAATATTAGTGAGGGCAGCGGTTTTGTCGTATTCCGTAGCAAGTGGCAATTGCGTTTCAGTTAGTGCTCCTTGACAAAACGTTATCTTTCATAATGGCAGTTGTCCAGTTCACCCTGAAATTTCTATACGGACATCAGGTCAGCTGTTAATTCAACCGTGTTGTCGTTTTTCTCTTTAGCCCGAAGACTGGTTTGATTAACCTCGGCCGGCCGTTGTGCCCGAGCGGTTCTAGGCGCTTCATTGGAACCGTGCGACCGCTACGGTCGCAGGCTCGAATCCTGCCTCGGGCATGGATGTGTGTGATGTCCTTAGGTTAGTTAGGTTTAAGTAGTTCTAGGTTCTAGGGGAATGATGACCTCAGATGTAAGTCCCGTAGTTCTCAGAGCCATTTGAACCATTTTATTAACCTCTCCACGCTAGTGTAGTCTTTGCAAGCCTCTTCGTCTCTGCATAACTACTGCATCCTCTATATTCGTCTGAACCTCCCTTCTGTAAAGCCCAGGTCTCTCTCTACAATATTTTACACCCCTCCATGCCCCATCCCCCACACCCAACCACATACACATTCCCCTGCATTTATCAAATTGACGATAGCTTGGTGTCTTATGATATGTGCTACCTGACCACCCCATCTTTTAATAAAGTCGTGCCTTATTCTCTTTTCTCCCCAGTTCTGTTCAGTACGTCTTCATTAGTTACCAATACGCAATCTAATATTCAGCTTTCTTGTGTACTTCCACATTTCAAAAGCTATTCTCTCCTTGCCTGAATTGTTTATAGTCCGCGTTTCATTTCCGTACAACGCTACACTCCAGACAAATACAGGAGGAAAAAACTTCTTAATCGTTAAATTTAAGTTCTATGTTAATAAATTAACACATCCATAGCATACTAAAGACATCGAGCAAATTGTCGACCAAAAACGGATATGGAAACCCTCCCTATTATTCACACAACAGTGAACCCACACTAGACGAAAACTGTGAAACGCCTGCAGATTTCATCCTTCCATCGTTCACCATCCCAACAAAACCTTGATTCGACTTATCCCCACCCATGCATAAGCCGCCCTGGTACCCATTCCAACGAGTTTGTCGCTGCCTCCAAATCCTTTACAGCCAAACTCTCCGCCTTTCTTACAGCACCCTCTTATCCCTCCCTCCTCGAATCCTTCCCAATAACCATCAAAGGCGGCTCTCTCCTCGTCAACATTGAACATCGCTGTATATTCTTTACTTCCTGCAAACTTGACTTCAACAACCCTATCTTTAAGCATCCAGTACCAACACATTCCACTGGTCCCACACCCACACGTCCTCAACACTTTCTCCCAGTACAATTTCCACAACCTCTTCCTCCCGGAAAATGAAATCCTCCCTGGCATTTCTCCTCCCTATAAAATCCAATCCATGCCCCGATATCCCTTCTAACATCCGAGCTCCCTCCTGCTTCCCCACTCTGTCCTTTGCTTCCCTTTCACGACCATATCCTGGCCTGTATCCTAGCCTCTCCGATTCCAAACCTAGTGTCTCATGCAACGCACTCCCCCAAACTACAACCCACAAAATACCAACACACCACTTCCTGTTCCTCACAGAACGAAACCCTTCAAGTCGCAGTCCAGATGCAGATCCTACAAATTAGCGCACTTAAGTGAAATGTTGTTTCATTACTGCAGACACTATCATCGATGTCACTTTATAAAAGACAACAAACAAACCGTTTTTAAATATCCTCGAGGAGTAACCGTTCTTTTTGGAAATAATTTTAATAAAATGTACCGTGGAAACTCATTGACCCAGCCCTTATTAATTCGGTTCTGCGCTTTTTTAAGCAACAATACAATATTTGTCTTCCGACGTAACAGCGGCGGCAGTCTACGCCGAAAATCATTACATTCAAATTCAGCCAACCGCATTACGCAGGTCCTGGTAACATGTCAATAAACGAGTTAACACTCAACTGCACGATACTGTATTGACTTCGTTTGTTTCGAGTGTAAAATTTTAAAATCCTATCAACCTAATTCAGATTCAATGTATCTTCATCGCAGAGGGGATAGATTTCTGAGGTTCATAAGGACAGTATCCACGATGTTTGCAATCTTCTGACGTGCGACAATATTTATCGTCAAGTAACAAGCTCTATTGGTATCAAATGAAATAAAGAACTTGGAAATTTCTGTACTGTACATCTGGAGCAAAGCACTGTACCGAATTGAATATTGGCCCATATGAAAATCGGAAACTGGAAAACGTGAAACGTCCCCTTAGAAAAATTAATGAATTACTGTGCTGATAAAACTCAAACAGCGAGCAGAACTGAACGTACTTAGACACTTCGCTCTTTACCTACTCTGATCAACACTAAACTGACACACAATATTTTTAGCGCAACGCAATCTGACTTTCAATAATCCCTACAAAAGAATGGCCCTGACTAACATTAACCTCTATCTTTCACAAATCACTTACCTCACAAAAATCTTCGTTACTCGAACTACTGCAACACAGCGAGCGCCACTAATGCCAGCTACATAAAAGATTCAAACTACTGAAGGCACTAACTACTGATAGCCATAGTTAGCAAATGAAAAATTTTGATAGAGAACAAACAGTGTATTTACCTTAATAGTGTTCAAAAGTCATAATATATATAGCAGTTCATGACATCCAGTCTTACAAATTTACTGTCTCTGATGGATACACGTCCAGATCGTCCGCTCTCAAAACTCCGCCATTTCTCTCCCCACATCCACCACTGCTGGCGGCTCACCTCCAACTGCGCAACGCTACGCGCTGTTAACAGCCAACTGCCCAGCACTACAATAGCAAATTCCAACAATTCCACCCAGCCACAGACTGCACACAACACAGCCAGTGATTTTCATACAGAGCGCTACGTGGCGGTGGCGTTACCAACATAAGAACCTAAACAGCCATCTTACAAACGTTAAATATGGTACAAAGATAGGATGTTAAACATTAAGAGAACGGGGAAAACGTGAAATGAACTACTGCAATGAATAGTAGAGGCGAAGAAACTTGTGGAAAATCAGGATCAGAAGTAGGGGTACGTTAGTGGAAGATTTGTTGAGCTGGGACGGGCGGGACACTATAAAAAATTGTAGAGACAGAAAAAGATCACGATATTCAAATGACATTATCAAGGGCGTCTACTGTAATATGTAACGCAAATATGAAAAGTTTATCACAAAATATATAAAGTACGAATGTTAGAGAAGGTGGTATAACCATAGAAAAAAATAAAAATTGTTTGCGTTATATACACGAAGAATCGCAGTTAAGAGACTAATCACTACTGGTCTCTCACAGACTGACATTTACTTCGAAACAGATTCTCTGTTTTCACAAACATGTGCAAATGCATGGGTTGACAAGTTAGTGTGCTTGGTTACATAATTACGACCTTCAAGATTTGAAAATAAAAAAATCAAAAAGTTTTGGCATCATGTAAAGTCAGTAAGCTGATTGAAATTATCGATTCAGTCGCTCAAAGACCATTAGAGACCGGATTATATGCATTTGCATGTTGCATATGCATTTACATATTTGGCTCCTTTTCACCGGTTATTGCATGTTTTGTTGTTGTTGTGGTCTTCAGTCCTGAGACAGGTTTGATGCAGTTCTCCAAGCTACTCTATCCTGAGCAAGCCTCTTCATCTCCCAGTACCCACTGCAACCTACATCCTTCTGAATCTGCGCAGTGTAGTCATCCCTTGGTCTCCCTCTACGATTTTTACCCTCCACGCTGCCCTCCAATACTAAATTGGTGATCCCTTGATGCCTCAGAACATGTCCTACCAACCGATCCCTTCTTCTGGTCAAGTTGTGCCACAAACTTCTCTTCTCCCCAATCCTATTCAACACTTCCTCATTAGTTATGTGATCTACCCATCTAATCTTCAGCATTATTCTGTAGCGCCACATTTCGAAAGATTCTATTCTCTTCATGTCCAAACTATTTATCGTCCATGTTTCACTTCCATACATGGCTACACTCCATACAAATACTTTCAGAAATGTCTTCCTGACACTTAAATCTAACTCGATGTTAACAAATTTCTCTTCTTCAGAAACGCTTTCCTTGCCATTGCCAGTCTACATTTTATATCCTCTCTACTTCGTCCATGTTTCACTTCCATACATGCCTACACTCCATACAAATACTTTCAGAAATGACTTCCTTACACTGAAATCTATACTCGATGTTAACGAATTTCTCTTCTTCAGAAACGCATTCCTTCCCATTGTCAGTCTACATTTTATATCCTCTCTACTTCGACCATCATCAGTTATTTTGCTCCCCAAATAGCAAAACTCCTTTACTACTTTAAGTGTCTCATTTCCTAATCTAATACCCTCTACATCACCCGACTTAATTCGACTACATTCCATTATCCTCGTTTTGCTTTTGTTGATGTTCATCTTATATCCTCCTTTCAAGACACTATCCATTCCGTTCAACTGCTCTTCCAAGTCCTTTGCTGTCTCTGACAGAATTACAATGTCATCGGCGAACCTCAAAGTTTTTATTTCTTCTCCATTGATTTTAATACCTACTCCGAACTTTTCTTTTGTTTCCTTCACTGCTTGCTCAATATACAGATTGAATAACATCGGGGAAAGGCTACAACCCTGTCTCACTCCCTTCCCAACCACTGCTTCCCTTTCATGTCCCTCGACTCTTATAACTGCCATCTGGTTTCTGTACAAAATGTAAATAGCCTTTAGCTCCCCGTATTTCACCCCTGCCACCTTCAGAATTTGAAAGAGAGTATTCCAGTCAACATTGTCAAAAGCTTTCTCTAAGTCTACAAATGCTAGAAACGTAGGTTTGCCCTTCCTTAATCTAGCTTCTAAGATAAGTCGTAGGGTCAGAATTGCCTCACGTGTTCCAACATTTCTACGGAATCCAACTGATCTTCCCCGAGGTCGGATTCTACTAGTTTCTCCATTCGTCTGTAAAAAATTAGCGTTAGTATTTTGCAGCTGTGACTTATTAAAATGATAGTTCGGTAATTTTCACATCTGTCAGCACCTGCTTTCTTTGGAATTGGAATTATTATATTCTTTTTGAAGTCTGAGGGTATTTCGCCTGTCTCATACATCTTGCTTACCAGCTGGTAGAGTTTTGTCATGACTGGCTCTCCCAAGGCCATCAATAGCTCTAATGGAATGTTGTCTACTCTGGGCGCCTTGTTTCGACTCAGGTCTTTCAGTGCTCTTTCAAACTCTTCACGCAGTATCTTATCTCCAATTTCGTCTTCATCTACATCCTCTTCCATTTCCATAATATTGTCCTCAAGTACATCGCCCTTGTACGAACCTTCTATATACTCCTTCCACCTTTCTGCCTTCCCTTCTTTGCTTAGAACTGGGTTTCCATCTGAGCTCTTGATGTTCATGCAAGTGGTTCTCTTATCTCCAAAAATCTCTTTAATTTTCCTGTAGGCAGTATCTATCTTACCCCTAGTGAGATAAGCCTCTACATCCTTACATTTGTCCTCTAGCCATCCCTGCTTAGCCATTTTGCACTTCCTGTCGATCTCATTTTTGAACGTCTGTATTCCTTTTTGCCTGCTTCATTTACTGCATTTTTGTATTTTCTCCTTTCATCAATTAAATTCAATATTTCTTCTGTTACCCAAGGATTTCTACTAGCCCTCGTCTTTTTACCTACTTGATCCTCTGCTGCCTTCACTACTTCATCCCTCAAAGCTACCCATTCTTCTTCTACTGTATTTCTTTCAGCCAATTCCTGTCAATTGGTCCTTTATGCTCTCCCTGAAACTCTGTGCAACTTCTGGTTCTTTCAGTTTATCCAGATCTCATGTCCTTAAATTTCCACCTTTTTGCAGTTTCTTCAGTTTTAATCTACAGGTCATAACCAATAGATTGTGGTCCGAGTCCACATCTGCCCCTGGAAATGTCTTACAATTAAAAATCTGGTTCCTAAATCTCTGTCTTACCATTATATAATCTATCTTAAACCTGTCAGTATCTCCAGGCTTCTTCCATGTGTACAGCCTTCTTTTATGATTCTTGAACCAAGTGTTACCTATGATTAAGTTGTGCTCTATGCAAAATTCTACCAGGCGGCTTCCTCTTTCATTTCTTTGCCCCAGTCCATATTCACCTACCATGTTTCCTTCTCTCCCTTTTCCTACTACCGAATTCCAGTCACCCATTACTATTAAATTTTCGTCTCCCTTCACTATCTGAATAATTTCTTTTATTTCATCATACATTTCATCAATTTCTTCGTCATCTGCAGAGCTAGTTGGCATATAAACTTGTACTACTGTAGTAGGTGTGGGCTTCGTATCTATCTTGGCCACAATAATGCGTTCACTATGCTGTTTGTAGTAGCTTACCCGCATTCCTATTTTCCTATTCATTATTAAACCTACTCCTGCATTACCCCTATTTGATTTTGTGTTTATAACCCTGTAGTCACCTGACCAGAAGTCTTGTTCCTCCTGCCACCGAACTTCACTAATTCCCACTATATCTAACTTTAACCTATCCATTTCCCTTTTTAAATTTTCTAACCTACCTGCCCGATTAAGGGATCTGACATTCCACGCTCCGATCCGTAGAATACCAGTTTTCTTTCTCCTGATAACGACATCCTCTTGAGTTGTCCCCGCCCGGAGATCCGAATGGGGGACTATTTTACCTCCGGAATATTTTACCCAAGAGGACGCCATCATCATTTAATCATACAGTAAAGCTGCATGCCCTAGGGAAAAATTACGGCTGTAGTTTCCCCTTGCTTTCAGCCGTTCACAGTACCAACACAGCAAGGCCGTTTTGGTTATTGTTACAAGGCCAGATCAGTCAATTATCCAGACTGTTGCCCCTGCAACTACTGAAAAGGCTGCTGCCCCTCTTCAGGAACCACACGTTTGTCTGGCCTATCAACAGATACCCCTCCGTTGTGGTTGAACCTACGGTACGGCTATCTGTATCGCTGAGGCACGCAAGCCTCCCCACCAACGGCAAGGTCCATGGTTCATGGGGGGAGGGATTATTGCATATTTTTACCAAAACTAGTGACGACGCATATTTTCGCTCTATGTTTACAATATTTTAAAAATTTAGACGGGCGGTCTCACAGGTTGACCGCGACCTAGAACTGCGTGCAATCGCTAACCGAGAGGCCACTGCTTAGCGAAATCGTTACAGAAGAGGAACAGGAACAGGCAGAGTCAATGCTCCTGCGCCCGCGCTCCCGGTTAATCCCCTCCGCTGTCATACTGTACGCGTCGTCATTTTAATTTAAACTACGCAAGCTTTTAGTCGTATTTCCATTGTTTCAGTTTAGCTTTCTGTTTACTTGTACACAGCTGAAAGTGTTTACGACGTAGTGTGTGACATGTTGTGCGCCATACCGACCGAAAAACGAAACGTCGTTTCGCGGATAACTGACCATCCTCGAACATTTACATATGACGGAACTGTTTCATAATGTCGAGTTTGAGAGAAAAACGTTTCGTGCATAAAATAGTTTCAAATAGACCAGCATGTTAAGACAAGTCTTCATATTGCAGGAATGCCGGCCGTGGTGGCCGAGCGGTTCTAGGCGCTACAGTCTGGAACCCCGCGACCGCTGCGTTCGCAGGTTCGAATCCTGCCTCGGGCATGGATGTGTGTGATGTCCTTAGGTTAGTTAGGTTTAAATAGTTCTAAGCTCTAGGGGACTGATGACCTTAGAAGTTAAGTCCCATAGTGCTCAGAGCCATTTGAACAACTTTCTTTTTTCTGCGTAAGAATGGACCATGACAAGAACTTCTGACAACAGCAAGCTGCAGTAGCAGGGATTTGCCCAAAGGTAACCAAAAAAGTCGGTTTAACATGGATCTATGTGAAGCATTCATTGCAAGCAATATTCCTCTTCACAAATTTACAAACCTTGAATCAAAATACACCAAGTGAATCAACATTGCGTAAAAATTACATACCGACAATTTAGGTGACTGTTCTGGAAGAAATATGCAATAAGCTCAAGGACAGCATTATCTGGATTCCAGTTGACGAAACTACAGACACTTGTGGCCATTACACTGCAAATTTAATTGTTGTTGCTTTAAAAGCCTGCAAATAACTTGAAAAAATAAAACATTCTAAGATTGTCAGATTTGTGAATGAGGATATTAGCAAAATATTTCCAGAATCTTCTGCAGATGAAAGGGTGTTTATGTTTATTTCAGATGTTGCTCCCTATATGATCAAGGCAAAAAAAGCCCTCCGAGTATTTTATGCCAATTTGATGCATGTGACGTGCTGTGCTCATTGAGTTCATCACCTTGCTGAAGAAGTACGTTCCATGTTTGTCAACGTAAATAAACTGATTTTATCCGCAAATAAAGTGTTTCTAAAGCCTCCTGCTGGCATCAAGACCTACAAAGAAAAACTACTAAATGTGTCTTTACATCCCAAACCCGTAGTAACTGGCTGGTGCACATGGGTCAAGATGTGTTGTTTTACAATGAACATTTCGAGACCATACGACTCCGATAGTGGAGAGGCTTTCGCAGTTTGCCAGTGCAAGGAAGCTTTTAATGATTCCGGTATTAAAAAAGACATTGCTGTGATTAGCACTCAATTTTCCCGTATAAATGCAAGTATTGAAAAACTTGAAGCTCCAAGTTTGGCGTTGAATGAGTCTATTCAGTTAATGAATAAAATTATTCTAGTGAACTCCTTATTGCCGTAGGTTTTCCCAAGAAAACTTAAAGAAACGTTTGAAAACATTCTAAACAGTAAACAAGCTTTGAACCATTGTGCCAAATTGATAGTTTTATTAATGGGACAGGTGAACCTTTACCATAAACAATAAGTGCCAACATAGCATCCAAATTCAAATACTGCTCAGTCACCTCAGTTGATGTAGAACGATCCTTCTCTGCTTATAAAAACATTTTGAGTGATCGAAGACACAATCTTACTACCAAACATTTGGAACAATACTTGGTCGTTTATGTTTACAGTAGCAGAAAAATGTGAAATAAATTGTAAATGATGTTTTGGTCCAATAGTATTAATTAAAAGTTAATGTTGTTCAAAGAAATTTATGATTGTGTGTTGTTTTCTTAAATAAAATATTACTGAGTTTTTGAGCGTGTCCCTCTGCATGCGATATATCTCGAAGTTAGTCTTGTACAAACCGTTGCTTCGCTGCGACGCACTCGCATCGCATCCGCTTGTAACCGCAAACAATAGCAAAGAAAAAAGAATTATTGAAACATGTTATGCGTCCCCATTTTGCAAATTTTTAGAAAATAATCCCAGAAAGGTCCCCTTCCTAGCCTCTACCAGCAAGTATGTGAAAATGATATCAGCTTTGTTAATGTACCGATTTTTCGCACGGCCGGCGCTCTTCTTCGTAATTGATATGCACAGGTTCGATTTTGAGGTAAAATGCACGCAATAACTACCGAGTTTTTATTATTTCATCTTACATATTTCGACATTTTTCATGCATTTTGATCATTTTTCATGCATATTTGCATTTGGCATATTTTAAGGTTTTTATGTTGCACATAATACGGTATCTAATTATCATGCAAGCAACCAAACGGAACTGTTTCGCCGTGGAAGACCGTAACACGGCTGTTCCTTTGAACCATGACACGAATGACAAGATGGCAGATGCTAAGATAAGCTATACTGTAAAAGAAAAGCAACGACAATCGCTCAACTGCGGAAAGACATCTGGATACCATGAGATATTTGTGAGATTCTACACATTTTTACTGAGGAACTATCTCCCCTTCTATCAGTAATTTATCGTAGTTCTCTGGAACAACGAAGATTACCTAGCGATTAAAAAAAAAAAGAGCTGCTCATATCCAGTTCCAAGAAGAGTCGAAGCACAGATGTACGTTAGTTCTTTAGTTATAGACCTCTACCACTGACATTTGTCTGTTGTAGAACACGTTTCATGCTCACATATACATTTTTTTTAGAATGAAAATCACATTTACAAAATTTTGCATGGATTCCGCAAACAGAGATCGTGTAAATTCAGTTTGCTCTTTTGGCCATGAGGTCCTTGGCAACCAAAACAACGGCGTTCAGGTTGTTGCCGTATTCCTTGACTTCAGGGAGGCATTTGAAACAGTTCCACACTGTGGTTTAGTGAACAAAATGCGAGCTTGTAGAGTATGGGGGTAGATGTGTGATTGGATTAAGAACTGATTTGCAGACAGAACTCAATACGCCGCACGTGACGGAACGTGATTTTAGGAGTACCACAAGGACGTTTAACAGGGCCGTTAGTGTTCACAATAACGCTTAAACCACCAAGAGGCTGTTCGGAGACGATGCTCTTGTCTATCTGAAGGTGGAAACTCCAAATACTGTAGGGAATTGTCTGAAGAACTGCAGAAGAACTGGTGCACGGACAGCGCAGTTGACATTGAATGAAAATGTAAACTGCTATGCGTAAATAGGCGAAGAAATTCACTACTGCCCAAGGACACCACTGGCGACAAGCCAATCGAAGTAGTAACTACCACAAAATATCTACAAGTACATATTCGGAGCGTCTCAAAGTAGAATGACCACAGGAAACAAACTGTAGGAAAAGCAGATGTCACGTCACGTCCCAACGCTGCCCTACTCGTACCCATACAACGTGACACTTAGCTCTCAGTCCTGCGAGCGGTTTCAACACGTCAGCAAAGGAGGCGAGATCGTCCAGCAGTAGCTACACTCTATAAGGTTAACGCTAGAATTTGTTATATGATAGGGACTCGGCTGAAAACTTTGATTCTGAAGATGCTTCACTGGAAGAACTACGTCTGCTACAACCAGTTTAATTTGGCACGCATGGGTTCACTTAGTCTACTCACGACAAAGTTAAGAACTTGGACGATAAGTATATACGAGCGGTGCTCAACAAATGACATAACACTTTTTTTCTGAGAACAGGCTGGTTTTATTCATGATTTCAATACACCATATTTTTCCCACTCTTTGGCTACAAAACCCCATTTTTCAACATAATCCCCGTTCTATGCGAAGGCGTTACGCCATCTTACTGGAAGGACCTTCATGCTCGCATGATACCACTGTACCGGTCGACGGCGGAATCGATGTCTTGCTGCATCAGTAACCTCGGCATCATCTATGTACTGCTTTCCGCGAAGTGCATCCTTCATTGGGACAAACTGATTAAAGTCGGAAGGTGCGAGATCCGGGTTGTAGGGCGGATGAGGAAGAACAATCCGATGAAGTTTTGTGAGCCCCTCTCCGATGCGCAGACTTGTATGAGGCCTTGCATTGTCATGGGGCAGGATACGTTCGTTCGCATTTTTATGTCGACGAACAAGTTGAAGACGTTTCTTCAATTTACTAATCGTAGCACAAGATCTTCCGAGTTGATCGTTGCATCATGATGGAGGACATCAAACAGAACAGCCCCTTCAGAATCCCAGAAGACGGTAGCCACGACTTTACCGGCTGAGGGTGCAGCTTTGAACTTTTTCCTCATAGGGGAGGCGGTGAGGCACCACTTCATGGATTGCACTTCGAAGTAATTAATCCATGTTTAGTTATCTGTGACGATGTTCGATAAAAAATTGTCAAGATCAGCCTCGTAACGCAAAAGCAAATCATCAAACGTGGTCTTTCGTTGTTCTTTACGGTCTTACCTTAGGTGGCGAGGAATTCTATGGGCACACACCTATGAGTACCCCAACTAGTAGATGATGGTTTTAGCACTACCAGCAGAGACGTCCAGTTGTGCAGCGACCTGTGTGGTTGCGATACGTCGATTTCCTCGAATGAGGGTGTCCGCACGTTCCAACATTGCATGATCGGACAGATTTGCACGACTTGTTGCGACGATGACGGACGCATCGCCCAACGACTCGCCATGCTTTCGTTCACTACTAAATCTCTGTAGACATTCTGCAAGCACTTGTGAATATCTGTGATGACTTCGTTTTCCGCCAAAAGAAACTCAATGACAGCTTTCTGCTTGGAACACGCCTCCGTTACAGACGCCATTTTGAAGCTTACTTATAGCAGTGCTACCTGTCGGAACTTCATGCAAGCAAAGTGTATGAAGCGGGAATATCCCATGACGTTCCACTACAAATTTAACATTTTTTTCGACGAAAATTGACTGAGAAAAAAAAATTGATGGATAACTTATCCAGCTCCACCTACAATCACCAATGTAATATTTTCAGTCTGATAGTGGCTGAAGCTGAGCTAAGATTGGGACTAACTGTTGCTTAATCTCAGGAAAAGTTCTAGAATTCACAGACAACACTCAGCGAGCAGCGCAGCTTTAGGGCTTACCTCGGAAGATCGATGCAGACGGCTTGTCCTTATAAGACTCCTTCTGAGCTCTGTCTTTCTCTCCCTGCCGTCCGGGATTTACACACTATGTTCGCTGACATCAGACCCGCTCTTTCTAGTACACAAATCCATTGTCATCTCATGGCCTGTGAAACTTCCTGTGGTTGTTCCTGTAGGCCTTCTGCTATATTCTGGGCCCACTCGTTAGGGGGATAGTATTCTATGAGACTCAGCTTGCCTGACACACGCAAACAAGGTAAGCCTCGCCATTACAGTTTTTAGTGGTGCGAGTACTTTGCATGTGCGCGAGAGCCTGAATGAAATTCATTGGTAGCGTCTAAAGGAAATTTAAATAATCTACGAAAGAAATAGCATAAAAATATTTGTTCGAAAGAGTCCTGAGTATAGGCCATCGGTCCAGAACCGTTACCAGGTTGGATTAACAAAAAAATGTTCAAACGTGTGTGGAATCTTATGGGACTTAACTGCTAAGGTCATCAGCCCCTAAGGTTACACACTACTTGACCTAAATTATCCTAAGGACCAATACACACACTCATGCCCCAGGGAGGGACTCGAACCTCCGCCGGGACCAGCCGCACAGTCCATGACTGCAGCGCCTTAGACCGCTTTTTTTTAACTCATTTTGTTCTATATTGTTCGCTGTATCTGTTCGTGTCGGACGTCCAATGACACCTGTTCAGGTTGTTCGTTGATCCGTTCACTCAGTTTTTTTTATTACAGAGGATAGCTAAACCCTCTGACCGAACACGCTGAGCTACCGTGCCGGCGTTCGTTTCATCTGCTGGGGGCGGACGTCGCAAGACACCCGTTTCAGTTCCTCGTTGATCCATTAACTAAGTTTTTTTTTTTTATTACAGAGGGCAGCTAACCCTCTGACCGAACAGACATCTCGGCTAATACCGCGCGGGTTGGATTAACAGAAAGAATAGAGAAGATCCAACGAAGGGCGGTGCATTTTGTCACGGGATTGAATAGCCTGCATGAGAACGTTAGGAACAAGCTCAGCCAATTCAGTGGCAGTCGCAACAAGGGAGGCGTTGTAATCACAGAGAGGTTTGCAACTGAAATTCCGAGAGAATACATTCCGCGAAGAGTCGAGCAATATACAGGGTGTTTATAAATGAATATCGGGGTTTTAACGCTTTATAATATTTATTATTATTATTTGGTTACAGTTATAAATGATATGTCAAATGAAAGAGCAACTCAAGCAGTTTTACCAAGAACCTTATAAATGTTCAATGTGAGCACCATTTGTCACTCGGCACACATCAAGTCTATAGCCGAGTTCTTACCGAACGTTGGTAAGTGTGTCTTCGGTGATTGTAGCAACAGCTTCTTCAATCCGGTTTCTTAATTCAGTGAGGTTTGCTGGTAGCGGAGGCACCTACAAACGATCCTTGATGAAGCCCTAAAGGAAAAAATCGCTTGGGTACAGTGAAGCTCAACCAACGCGCATGCGCACTGGTGTCAAACACAACTGCTTGAGTTGCTCTTTCATTTGACATATCATTTACAACTGTAACTTTAATGTAATAAACATTATAAAGCGTTAAAACCCCGATATTCATTTATAAACACCCTATATTACTTCGTCCCACATACGATATGTCTCGCAAATAGACCAAAACGAAAAAATAAGAGAAATTATATCTCATATGAATGTTTACAAACAAATATGCTTCCCGTGGCCAATTGTTCCCGTGGCCATTCGCGAATGGAACTGGGAAAAAAGGGGGAGGGCAGAGATACTGGCAGCAGAAGCACGTTCTACCGCACGTCGTTATGCTGCTGGCGGAGGAACTGTGATATTGCAGATGGAGATGAAAACGTTTTTGATACTCATGACATAAAGGGGATATTTATACTTGGAAAGAATCACAATGGAAGTGTAAACAAACTGGGCTACATATTAATTTCGCCAAATCTTGAGCAAGATCCTTCATTCCTTTCACGAACAGCGTAAGGATATATCGTGCAGCCAAGGTGACGAGTGGCCGTAAAAGGTAAACAGGTCCCGCGCGCGAGCAAAATCTTACTAAGCGTGCTTGATATCAGAACAAAATCTGGGTTCCACCCCTGCCGCAGAACCTGGCAACGCAACAGCCTCTGGGACCACCTGCCAGGTAAGAGGTTGCCGAGCATGGCGGCCAAGGTCAAAGCTGCGGGGGTGGGGGGCCAAAGGAAACCGTGAAGGAACGGAACGGGACGTGGACGAGAGAACCCCGCCAACAAAGCCTAAGGTACTGTGAGGCGCCAGCATTCGTATTTAAGATATGTTCTCTCATGGACACGGCTCTCTCCATTTATCTCTTTTTCTTTTGTATTCCGTTTTCACGTAATTTTAGCCTACCCTTTTCCTATGTTGTTCCGCCTTCCCTGTTTTCATAAATTTAGCTACCAAGAAGTCATTGTTTCCGTCGGAAAAAAAATTTTACTTTACTACCAGATTTTGTTTAGGAGAAGAACTGTGGGATATGAATGGAAGAACAAAATTCGCGGATTAAAGAGGTTGTAATACCCGAAAAGTGAAAATAATTACAGGATTTGTTGAATAAAATGAACAATCTAAAGAGTACAGAATATGGTTTGAGAGTAAATCGAAGAAAAACGTAGCAGGAACGGGAACAGCAAGAAATTTAAGATTAAAATTGATGACAACGAAGTAGATGATGTTAAGGAATTCTGATACCTAGGCAACAAAATAACCTTAACAGACGGAGCAAAGATGTTATAAAAAGCAGAATAGCAGTGACAAAAACGGCATCCTGGCCAAATGCTAGCATGAAACATAGATCTTAATTTGAGGAACAAATATATGCGAATATACATTTGGAGCACAGAATTGCATGTTAGTGAAACATGTACTGTGGGAAAACAGGAACGGAAGATAATCAAAACATTTGAGATGTGATGCTACAGAAGAATATTGAAAATTAGGTGGACTCATCAGGTAAGGAATGAGGAGGTTCTGTGCAGAATTGGTGAGGAAAGGAATCTATGGAAAACATTGACAAGAAGGAGGGACAGAATGATAGGACATATGTTAAAATATCACAAGGTATGTTCCATGGTACTAGATGGAGCTGCAGAGGGTAAAAACTGCTGAGTAAGACAGAGATTTCAATACATCCAGCAATCACGGACTGTGAGAAAATCGGCAAAGAATCGAAGCATCTGAGATATAGTGCTATAGAAGGATGGTAAAATAAGGTGTAATTAGATGAGTAATATGGAGGCTCTCAGCGAAATTGGGAAACAGAGGAATAAGTGGAAAACACTGGTATGAAGAAGGGGGGAGGATGTTTTTGTTGTTGTTCCTGCTGTTGTGATCTTCAATCTGAACACTGGTTTGAAGCAGCTCTCCATGCTGCTCTATCCTGAGCAAGTTTCTTCATCTCGAAATAACTACTGTAATCTTCATCCTTCCAAATCTGCTTACTGTATACATCTCGCGTTCTCCCTCTACGATTTTTACTTCCTACACTTCCCTCCAACACCATACCGGTGGCCGTTTCACGTTTCAGAATGTGTGCTATCAACCGATCTCTTCTTTTAGTCAAGTTGTGGTACAAATTTCTTTTTTTTCAGTTCTTTTCAGTACCTCCTCATTAGTTACGCGATCTATCCGTATAATCTTCAGGATGACAGGACTTGTGTTAAATCATCAAGCAATAACCTCCTTGATACTTGACTGAGCTGTAGAGGGTAAAAATGTAGGTAAGACAGAGAGCATAATATATCCAACAAATAATTTGGGAGTGTTGTGTGTGTTACTCTGAGACTGAGATAAAAAGGTTGACACAGCAGAGGAATTCGTTGAGAGCCGCATCAAACTAGTCAGAAGACTGGGCTCTCAACAAGATTGATTATGCTTTAACTATCTTTCCATGAAATTTCCCTTCATCAGTCAAGGAGTATTGAAAGCTGGAATTTTTTGGTCCTGACATTCACAAATTGATGGTGGATCACGAATCTGAGAATACGATAAATGCTACAAAAAGCAATACATGGCTTGGCTTCTGGTCATTTACTGAAAACTTTCTACGAAATAAAAAAAGCACGAATATTACAAATTACACCGTCAAAATCACGTCGGGAAATTTCAGTAAGTAGGGTCGAAACACGAGTGCAAAATAAAAGTTCAATTCCTACACTCACATACTGTTTCATGAAAAACACTTTATACAGAAGAGCATGGAGGACACATACACCAGAACATTAAGGAGATGGGAAAGCTGTGCCAGGGAAATTTGACTGAAACTGTGATGGATTATTGTTGGATGCTGAAGAGGAGCAGTGCCGGTGACTGTTCTGTGAGGAAATTAAAAAACAAGAAGTTTGAAAATTAAAAGCTGCTAATAGAAATGTCTGTAGAATTTTTAGTAAATGACCAAAAAAATAAAACAATATTTATAACTACATACACTTCGATGAAAATTATATTTTAATATTTGTGCATCATTTCTTTATGTCTTCAAAATATGAGCTCTTATTCTGTGAAAAATCTTCACGTGACAGAACAAACTGAATATAATTTCTAAAGCCAGCATTACAGACTGATTCTAGAACACTTAATTTTGAAAAATCAATAGACAGTTTTTTTTTAATGTAGGCTTGTGTTGTTTTTGTTTTATTTGAACTGAATTACAAGCCCACCTTCAAACATGCTTTGTTCGTCGTTGGAGTTTATACACGCTGTCGGCAAAGAGCAGAATGTCAGCTGAAAAATGAAGGTGGCCGAAGAAGCGAGCATTCTACATATGACTACATCCTTTCCTCAAGAAATCACCAGATAGCATCGACATCCACTTCTGAACTCCTCAAGACACCTTGCGGATCATATTATCATAGCTCTCCTGCTCCACCCGCATAGTGTATGGAAAGATCAACTGTCAGTAAGCCTCCGCTTGGGTTCTCATTTCCCTAAGTCACCCACCCATCAAGGTCATTACGCGATATGTATGTGACACAATTTACTGGTAAAAAAAATGGAAAATTGTGTATACATACATACGAGAGTGTTGTCTACAATTTGTACTGTAAATGGCAAGAACTATGCCCCTTACATGAAGTCATTAAAGATCACCAAACTCACGTTGAGCGAACAGTAGGGCTGAACAAAAATGACAGACAAGGCACAATGCATCTTGTAGAGGGTATAGTATGAACGTATTGGAATAATTATTGTTGGGTGATGGTTTTAAAGTAATTCACAAGACATGAAAACTTTGTGGAAATGCGTCGATTTACTGGAGGCTAGTTTATCTCAGGGGAGAATTTGAGTTGACCACCGTGCCCTGCGGGGGAGCAGTGAAGGGAAGCGACAATAGGCAGCTTAGGCGGCTTACGCTCTGAGAAAGCGGTAATGGGGCGAGGCTTCCAGCTGCCTTAAGATGAGTGACAGTGAGTGGGTGGCTGACCCCATGCTGGTGTGCCGGGAAACAGACGGAGAACTTGTACGCCTGTTGATAAACTTCCGTTGTCCTGTTTTCAGTGAAACATGTGAGTAAGCCACGCAAAGCTATGGTGGAGGGGTCAACAGAGGCCAAAATATGTGTGTTCGTGACTATAGAAGCTTCACGCTGAATTCACGGCCTGCAGAGTCTGAAGTAAATCAGGTGAAGAGTGACAAAAATGAAATATGCTGGCCTCCAATGGGAACATAGGACCAAGGAATTCGAAGTACTCTCCTGGGAGTCAGAATTATAGAAAAAAATTGGTGTTTTGTGCAGACGCTAACCTTGATGGGAGGCCTGGGAGGAGCTAAATAGTAGAAGTTGAGAGGAAGGGAAATTTTGTGAGAATTTGTTCACTTACCAGAGCAGGCATTGTTCGGCGCTGGGAAGCGACACATAATTAATGCGAGTTGCACTACAAATGGCGTAAGTGATTTTGCTGAAGGGGAAACCTAGGTGAAGAGTGGACTGGGAGAAGTCCCCGTAGCGGTCTTCCATTCCCAGATTGCCTAGAGTGCGGACGTGACGTTCTTTACTCAGCTCTCCTGAGAAAGAGTAGCATCTCTGCAGTTTAGGATGTAGCAAACGGAACGATTGAGCTTGGAGATATAAAGTTTTCGTTCATCTATATACTGATCAAGATAGCTAGAAGTGAATAGACGAGCGCAGCCTTGCAGCACCATGAGGTTGGCCGACGTCCACATAACGACGATACGCCGCCACGCTCAATTCGATGATATTGCGCCTGCTCCAGCCACTGATTAATTTGTTGGATCACGTCCGCAAAGTTTCCACGAGGGTTTCATGGGCCATGTGTTGTAGAATTCTTCTCACACTTCGCATTACGCCTGGGTCAATTGATAGGAATTACTTTTGATTTATCGTGCTTTACTCCACGCAAACGCAATTTATTACCACTGCCTGTTAGGAGAGTCATGTAATGTGATGATTGAAGGTCGTGAGTTAAAAATAAATCTGCGCTAATCGACTGCATCTGTTTTCAGTCAAGTAGTTGAAATCCCAAGTCACTTTCGTAATTAATTTTATGTTCAACATTTGCATCTGGTGTTCAATAGCTGAATATAACAGCAATGTGCACCCCTTTTTAATTAAAAGGGATCAATTCTGAATCAACTAATGTCAACACTGCCACCGCAGTTCAATCAGGAGTCACAGAGCCTTATTACTTTCTTTGTGTTATCCGACATTGCGGCAGTTTTGCACTCTCTGTTGATCTGTTAGTTAATTACCTGGGGTGAACACACACCAAAACCAGATATGTGACGGGTGGGGTGTTACAGTACATATATCGGACTACAGGTATATGAGTTAAAGGGCGTGAAAGGAGAAGCCGCAGTGGAGAAGCTAGTGAGGCAGCGATTGTAGTCTATCCTTGAAGCAGTTTACTCAATACATTGAAGGGAACTAAAGAGAAATTTAAAAAGATGATTAAAGTTCAGAGAGCAGAAATAAAAATTTAAAGACATTATAACTCTATCAGAGACAGCAAAGGTCTTGGATGATCAATCAGATGGAATGTATAGTTATTAGAAAATAGGTTACAAGGTGAATATCAAGAAAAGTAATTCAAGGCTAAGGCAATGTAGTCAAATTAAATAAGGCAAGGCTGAGGAATTGCAATAGGAAATGAGATGAGATTTTGTATTTGAGCATCAAAACAGCTGATGATGGCCGAGGTAAACAGGATATAAAGTACAGACTAGCATTAGTAACAAAAGCGTTTCTGAAGAAGAGGTAGCATATTGTAAAGGTGGAGTGCACTTTTGTATACATAAATGTGTAAACAGTGCAGAGAAGAAGACAACAGAAGCATTTGATATTTAGTGCTACAGAAGAATGGTGAAGATTAGATTGGGAGATAGAATAACTAATGAAGTAGCACTGAAAGGAATTGGAGACAAAATAAATTTGCTGCACAGTTTGACCAAGGAAGCGATCTGTTGATAAGACTCATCCAGAGGCATAAGTTCGGAGGGTAATGTTGTAGGGGGAGCTGGGGGAGGGGGGGGGGCTGAATACTGAAAGGAGGTTGAAATGTATGTAAGTAGCAGCAGTTACACAGAAATAATGTGGCTTGTGCAGGATAGATTAGCGTGGAGAGTTTGTAATGCATCACTAAATATAATCATTTTTCTGTAACTTAATCGCTAGCGTACATGAAAATCTTTGTAAAAAAATTCCAGCAATAGTTGTTTTAAAAAAACTGAGGTACGCTTTAATCTGGAATCATCACGTGTCTTTTGCTTGCTGTTAGCTCTCTCGAATGGATGTGTTGAGAAAGAGGCAATGTATTTAATTTAATAATAATTTGATAATCACAAATGTACTTTCATTCATTCTTTTACATGACCACTATGGTTTTGTCCTTCTATAAATGAAGCATTTATATGTTCCAGCTAATTAAGCCGTTGTAAGTGGACGGTTTGGTGACGTGGTAATATCGCACTATCAAAGCGCTATCAAACGTACATTTACGACTTTCAGAAGTCGAGCCTGCAGTCCAGTTTTCTTTTTACCGAAGTCTGATTATCATTGCTATTGTCTTGCAAATCATTTCTTGGTTTGCAATTTCATATTTTACGGTTCTGTGTCATCAAGCTTCTCTGCTCTCCAACGACGACTTTTGCGCCTGAAATATGAAATTTCAGGTAATAGTTTTCAGTCGATACAACAGGGTTTCGATTTTAACATTAAGGTGAGAAATCTAGGATACCATGTCATTATTATGAGTATATTCCTTCCATCGTCAGTGCGATGTGTCCCACCTCTCGAACAATTAATATTTGAAAATTACACTTTGTTCATTGTATTTTCTTTGAATAATCATTACAAGTTGCATCAAACCCGTCTTCGGACTGAAGAGCACAGATGGGAGCTACTAATGTTATAATTACTAATTTACCTTTTTATTGTTTCTGCTCCTGAATCGCCTCTTATCTTGACGGTTTCTAACGTTGACGTTTTGTCGCCATCGACTTCGTAGAATATAAGTTCAATTTACATTTATGTTGTGTGGAATTGACTGAGGTCATCGACTGCATTATGAATTTAGGAAATAATTTTTACTGCTTCAGTCACGTTTCACTAGTATTTATTAGCACGACGCGCTTAACCAGGTGCATCACATTTACATGTACATAAATCTGAAGTGCGATGAGCATTATTTACTGGGTGAGCCAGTGAGGTTACGTACCGAAATTTAACCACTTTTCCTGAAAATTTATTTTTCTGGCACACACAGCACTGTAATAAACACATAATCACTTATTACTTTCACAATCAGATGTTTACATTCCAAAGACTCTTTGAAACGTAAATGCCTATAGTAACTTAACCTTTTCCCCTTACTTAATACAGCTTTCTTACTTACATCAGGAGTAACTGTAACAGAAGCTCATCACATCAAAGACTTTAAGGGGAGGTTTAATATCTTTTGGTTCAAAAAATCGAATTTTTTTAAATTACATTTTTGTATTCATAAAAGTGTGTAGAATCCGCCCCTGAAACGTTTTTCCGAATAGGGAACAGAAATGTTTGTTATTCGCGGCTGAACAAAAAAAAAATGCATCTGCCTGAAATCGGCCTTTTTCACACACCAGTTTTTTTCTTTCGGAGGACGAGTTATTGTACCGGTGCTTAGGAGGAAACAAACAAAATTCAAATGAAAGTTAGAACGCGTATGTTTGGAAGTTAGCCCCCAAGTATTTGCTTTCTGGCGAGAAGACCGTGGAGACTGCAACTTTCCCGGCAATGAGCAGCTTCAACGAAGGGTATTCAGCAAATCTGAAGACTATGACAGCGGTGTACGTCACCCTGGGGCTCTAATCGACGCAGTTCGCCAAGCATTCGGACGACCACCAGATTCAAGAGGCCGAAAACCGCTTGTCACCGGCCGTGCGATCAGCGCAGGATGGCCCAGATCGAGAAGAACGCCCTCTATAAGGGAGAGGAAGGACAAGTTCATGGACCCGGAATAGCAGATTGCACGTATGTTGCATAATATTGCATTTACATGTAGTCAAAACTTCAGACGCATTTTTCTCGAAATGACGTTTCTTAGTCAAAACTTCAGACGCACTTTTCTCGAAATGACGTTTTTTTATCGCGCGGTATTGAACCGATTGGCATGATTCTTTGTTCCTGACGAAGTTAACTAAATTGTCTAGGAGTTGAACCACTTTTATTCCGATCCATCAACTATAAATATTTTTACTTGGTCGACGAAGTCGAAAAATCGATTTTAAAAAAAACCTATTTTTTTTTTCGAATAGCCACCATTTTGTTTCCTATGGTTCAAATAACTTAAGCGAGGTACAACTCCTAAAGAATCTTATATACTCCGCTAACGTCAACTCAATTTCAGGTAATCGAAATTATGAACATGTTTACTTCGACACCCAATAAACAAGCTGTTACCAATACATCACTATTTCAAGCTACTGTATTATACAGCGCGTTTCCGTAAAAGCGTGCAGAAATGTAACAGGACGTGGAGAACGCTCCACTAAACAATTTGAGATGGGGAAACTGTGGTCGGAGAAGCCAGCTTAAGGAGATACGGAAGTAAACTAGTATTACTATTTTCGAGCATATTTACAAGTAACTTGCGTACTAGTTTACGCGTACTGTGCTGTTTATTTACATGTACATTCTTTATTTTCTGCAAGGAAAGAAAGAGAACGAGCCTGATTACCAGGAAGTCATAATACAGGTCTTGTTTACTTTACTTGTCCATAAGTTGGCTCTGTTGTCTCGTATTTACATTGCCCCACGGGAGAATGTGCTATGAATCAGCGATAGACCCATTCATTAGCCAGTGCTATTCAGAGACAAACAATATAATAAGATGGAGCAGTACTAGAACAGTATTTCCTGATCGCTGGTTTGGAAAGGGAGGTCCCATTCCATGGTCTGCGGAGTGACCTGACCTGAATCTCCTCTATTATTTCCGATGGGGATTTCTAAAGTCACTTGGGTATGAGACCCCAGTGGATACGGAAATGGAATTAGTTGCCATAATTGTAGCTACCTCTGATACGTTTCGAAACACACCAGGGATATTAATCAGGGAGCGTCAGAATCTTGTTCGTCGATATCATGCCTGCAATGAGGTTGACGGCCGTTATTTTCAGTACATTTTGTAAGACACAGAACAGATGGTACGTACATTGTGTCAACGATGGTATTTGTAGTTAAGTAAGTAAAAATGTACACAGTAATGTGATTTTATTCCTATTATCTCCTTAAGATGGTTTATGCGACCCCAAGTTGCCTACCTGAAATTATTCAGTGATGCATCCTCTATGTCCTGTTAAACTTTTGCACGCACTTACGGAAACACTCTGTATGCACACATCTGAATGTGAAAGTGGTAGCCGGCCGCTGTGGTCGAGCGGTTCTAGGCGCTTCAGTCCGGAACCACGAGGCTGCTATGGTCGCAGGTTCGAATCCTGCCTCGGGCAAGGATGTGTGTGATGTCCTTAGGTTAGTTAGCTTTAAGTAGTTCTAAGTCTAGGGGACTGATGACCTCAGATGTTAAATCCCATAGTGCTTAGAGTCATTTGAACCATTTTGAAAGTGGTAAATGATAAATGTCGTGTTTATTGCTCTGCCTTGTGTGGCAGACAAATCAATTTCCAGCAAAAATGATCTCATTCGCACAAGGAACAAATAATCTTCATCATACGTCAGATTAATGTGTATGGAACTGTAGTGCATTTGACGATGGCATCTTCTGCCGAAACGCAACGTGCTGTAAATATTAGTAACAAGTGACTGCCGGCAGGTGTGGTCATGCGGTTCTAGGCGCTTCAGTCTGGAACAGCGTGACGGCTACGGTCACAGGTTCGAATCCTGCCTCAGGCATGGATGTGTGTGATGTCCTTAGGTTAGTTAGGTTTAATTAGTTGTAAGTTCTAGGAGACTGATGACCTCAGAAGTTAAGTCGCATAGTGCTCAGAGCAATTTGAACCATTTGAACAAGTGACTGAAGCAGTAGAGTGAAACAGTATTTCGGAAGCTCTATAAGTGCACGCAGCGTCCCTAGAGATCCGCGCGATGGCGGAGCTTTCGGCGAGGAATGTGCTTGTATTTGTATACAGCGGACCCGGAGGGTGCGACGAAAGGGGCGCAGCGGTTTTTTGTTGCGTGGCGGCGCGGGTCAGTGCCGACTCCGGAGCGTCTGGGACGCATAACGGGCGAGGCAGACGGCCAAGGTCACGCCGGGGGTGCGTCAGACGGGGGCGGGGGCGGGGGCGGGAGGCGGGGGCGCTCGCCATTCCGCGACGAAATACGGGCGCCGCCCCCAGCCGCCGCTGCCGCGTGGCAACCCGCAACAGCCGTGGGAACAGCGCGCTGCGCCGCCATCCAGCTGCGACCACAGCGATGCGCACGTATCAGCCGTTACGCTGCGAATAAAACACTATAGTCGTTAAAACAAATACACTACTGGCCATTAAAATTGCTACACCACGAAGATGACGTGCGTCAGACGCGAAATTTAACCGACAGGAAGAAGATGGTGTGATATGCAAATGATTAGCTTTTCAGAGCATTCACACAAGGTTGGCGCCGGTGGCAACTTCTACAATGTGCTGACATGAGGAATGTTTCCAACCGATTTCTCATACACAAACAGCAGTTGACCGGAGTTGCCTGGTGAAACGTTGTCCGACTTTGATAAAGGTAGGATTGTAGCCTATCGCCATTGCGGTTTATCGTATCGCGACATTGCTGCTCGCGTTGGTCGAGTTCCAATGACTCTTAGCAGAATATGGAATCGGTGGGTTCAGGAGGGTAATACGGAACGCCGTGCTGGATCCCAACGGCCTCGTATCACTAGTAGTCGAGATGACAGGCATCTCATCCGCATGGCTGTAACGGGTCGTGCAGCCACGTCTCGATCCCTGAGTCAGCAGACAGGGACGTTTGCAAGACAACAACCATCTGCACGAAAAGTTCGACGACGTTTGCAGCAGCATGGACTATCAGCTCGAAGACCATGGCTGCGCTTACCCTTGATGCTTCATCACAGTCAGAAGCGCCTGCGATGACATACTCAACGACGAACCTGGGTGCACGAATGGCAAAACGTCATTTTTTTGGATGAATCCAGCTACTGTTTACAGCATCGTGATGGTCGCATCCGTGTTTGGCGACATCGCGGTGAACGCACATTGGAAGCGTGTATTCGTCATCGCCATACTGGCGTATCACCCGGAGTGATGGTATGAAGTGCCATTGGTTACACGTCTCGGTCACCTCTTGTTCGCATTGACGGCACTGTGAACAGTGGACGATACATTTCAGATGTGCTGCGACCCGTGGCTCTACCCTTCATTCGATCCCTGCCAAACCCTACATTTTAGCAGGGTAATGCACGACCGCATGTTGCAGGTCTTGTACGGGCATTTCTGGATACAGAAAATATTCCACTGCTGCCCTGGCCAGCACATCTTCCAGATCTCTCACCAACTGAAACGTCTGTTCCATGGTGGCCGAGCAACTGGCTCGTCACAATACGCCAGTCACTACTCTTGATGAACTGTGGTATCGTGTTGAAGTTGCATGGGCAGCTGTACCTGTACACGCCATCCAAGCTCTGTTTAACTCAATGCCCAGGCGTATCAAGGCCGTTATTATGGCCAGAGGTGGTTGTTCTGGGTACTGATTTCTCAGAATCTATGCACCCAAATTGCGTGAAAATGTAATCACAAGTCAGTTCAAGTATAATATATTTGTCCAATGAATACCCGTTTATTATCTGCATTTCTTCTAGGTGTAGCAATTTTAATGGCCAGTAGTGTAATTCCGTATGACATTATTGAATGAAAATATACAAGACATGGCATCTTATTAATCTGTCTCTTTCCAAGATTTGCAATGTTTCTAAGAGCAAATGTAGCTAAACTAAGTTGTTTAAGAGTTCCAAAATATGCTTCTCAGTTTACATTTTCATCAATAAGGAAGCCTAAGTTTTAAGTTCTACTCATATTTATTATTTCCTCAGCATTTGTTACACTTATCATTTGTGTAGAACCCCAAGACGAGCAGAACTGAAAATTTTGTGTCTTTTTAAAATTGAGTTTCAGACCATTGTCAGAAAACCATTCAATGATAGTTTTAACAACGTCGTTTATCTTTTTTCTGTCGCTGTATGTATGCTCGGATTGATTATAATGCTATTGTCATCCGCAAAAAGAATTAATTTTGCTTATTGTCGTTAGATGGAATGGCGTTTGCATATTTGTGGACAACAGCAGACCTAAGATTGAGTCTAACGGAATCCCATACGTGATTTCTTCCAAGTTAGAATAATGTCTCCAGAATATATTGGTTGGATTACTTAGAAAAGTTTCTGCATTTTTTTAGGTTAGATGTGGCATTACCCATTAGTTGGCTATACCATAAAACTCCAATTTATCTTGGAGAATGCTGTGATTCACACAGTCAAATACATTAGACAGGTGATATTTTATTATTTAATGTTTGTAAAATTTGGTGAGTGAACATATAAATACCATTCTCAGTAGCGCAATTCTTCTGAAACCAAACCTGTGATTTGGTGCGGATATTGTTGTTGCTAAAGTGAGATACTAGTCTAGAATACATCACCTTCTCAAAGATTTTGGAAAACCATGTCAGTAGCGAAAAAGGTAGGTTGTTATTGACATCTATCTTATCATCTTTCTTAAATAGGGGTTTGACAACTGCATATTTCACTCTCTCGGGAAAAATGCCTGGAGTCAGTTATACATTACATATTTCAGATGAGATCGGGCTTATTATATAGGAACAAATCTGTAGTGCCATCAAAACCAGAAGAGCTTTTAGTTTTGAAAGAATGTATAATTTTCTCAATTTCAGAAAGAGAAGTTGTGTGATACATCTATATGACTGAATTTTATGATAGTTACTTTTTCAACATACTGCCGCGATTTTTCTCTTGAACTGTGGGTCCTGATACTTTCTACTACATTTAAGAAATTATTATTAAATATATTTGTTCCCTGTGACGTATCATTTGTAGCCTTTCCATCAATTTCAGTAGTGATAATATCCTGTTCTGTGGCTGGTTAAACAGCCTCTCGTTTCAAATACATTACATATAGCCTTATGTCTGTTGTCGGAATTACGTTATGTGCATGTTCCTTCAATTTTAATAACCTTTCTTAGTAATTTTGCGTAGTTTCTGTAGTGTGCAACTACCGCAGAATCTCTACTTGATTTTGTCAACAGACACAGGGTGACAATTATTGAACTATATGAAAAAAAAGTAAATTAGTTACAAACTACGACGTGCACACCCTTTATTCAACATGTGAACGCTACTACAGATATTCGGATTTAGGTTATGACGTGTTCGATATGCCTGCCATGATTGGCTATGACGTGGCGCAGACGAATAGCAAAATTCTGCATGACCCGCTGAAGTGTTGGAACATCGATGATGTCGATGACCTCCTGAATGGCTGCTTTCTGCTCAGCAGTGGTTTCGGGGTTATTGCTGTACACCTTGTCTTTAACATAACCTCACAAAAAGAAGTCACATGTGTTCAGATCCGAGGAATATGGCGAACAATCGAGGCTCATACTAGTGGCCTCTGGGTACCCCAGAGCCAAAATGCGGTAACCGAAGTGCGTCTCCAAGGCATCAAACACTCTCCTGCTTCAATGGGGTCGAGCTCCGTCTTGCATGAACCTATCTTGTCGAAATCAGGGTCACTTTGGATAATGGAGGTGAAATAGGCCTCCAAGAGCTTCACGTACTGTTCTGTAGTCACCGTGCCATCAAGGAATATCGGACCGATTATTTCGTGACTGGACATTGTACACTACACAGTCATCCGTTGAGGGTGCAGAGAATAATCTATCGCGAAATGCGGAATCTCAGTCCCCCAGATACCCAAATTTTGCTTACTGATGAACCCACCCAAATGATAGTGCGCTTCGCCGCTAAACCAAACCATTCTAATTCCCATAATGCCCCGCAGCCAACCATACAAATGGCTCTGAGCACTATGGGACTTAAGATTTGACGTCATCAGTCCCCTAGAACTTAGAACTACTTAAACCTAACTAACCTAAGGACATCATACCCAAGGCAGGATTCGAACTTGCGACAGTAGCGGACGCCCGGTTCCAGACTGAAGCGCCTAGAACCGCTCGGCCACAACGTCGGCCGCCAACCGTGCAGTTTGAACATCATAACGCAAACCGTTTAGAAGTTATGACTATTTTATTTCATATAGTTCAATAATTGTCACCCTGTGCTTTTCCCTTTTCCTTTCACAGGATACTTTATTTAATCCCTCTAGCGATCCACAAGATACTTTAACCCCTCTAGCGATCCATGGTTTTTCATATGGCTGCCTACGTCCTTTCTGATTAGCTTATGCAGGAAGCTGATTTCAAATAATGATATGAATTTTTCATCGAATGAAAATGCTGAGAATGCTTTTGAGTTATGTCATTAAAGTGATGTTGTTGAGACTTTGTCAGCTAAACTTTGAAGTGAGTCAATAATTAAGTTGAGAGAGAATTGTTGATTACTCATGTCGAGTGAACGTACCCGATTTATTGGCATGAGAAAGATAATTTTTAACATTTTTCTACAAGCTGCAAAGGCAGAGTAAGTGCTTACCAAACCATTCTAAACAAAAAAAAGGGAACAGCCGTTATCCCTGCACCACGTATTTCTAACTTCATTTCCTTCTCACATTGTTGAAAGCCGAACCTACAAACGGAGAGAAACTTAAGTTCACAGTCGACGACGAAGCAATACCATACTGGTGTTTTTCTAAAATTCTTTTTTTTTAAGGTAGTTGTCACAATATTTCCCCTGCTAGGAACCTAGGCGTCATTAGATCCTAAATAGGCCCTATACTGAGGCATTGTTGGCGGGAGCAGACAGAGTTTCAGTTCGTTCGGAATGAATTCCCAGATCCTCCGCGGCGAGAAGTGGCAACCAAATGTGTTAAACTCGGCCGGGTCTCCTTTCGTGGCGACAGCTTCGCTCTGTTTGAGTGCTACGCAGGAGGGAGATGTGGAAGCAACAAGTGGTCCCCCATCTGGACCTCCCCCTTCGCTATGCAAATATTCTCTCCGCCTGCGGGACGCTAATCTGCCGGAACGCACGCCCATAAACCCATTTTCACCCGAGAAATTCAATATGCGCGGCGTGAAATGCAGGGAGTGGAGCCTTTGGCTACGCTGAATAAGTTTAAACTCGTCCTCTGCTGGTTCTGCAGATGTAGCAATGGATGAGTTCCTTTAGTCATTGTCGGTGTTATTGTTTGGGATGGGGTGACATCGTGGTCATTAGAGCCGCTGTGCTCTACATCTGCACCTATATCTATTCTTTGAAGCGCGTAACAAAGGGTACGTCACATTGTACCAGTTACTAGTTTTTCTTCCCGTTCCATTGGCTTGTGAAGCGCGGGAAGAATGTTTTAAGTGCCTTCGTGTGCGCTGTAATTAATCAAATCTTGTCCTCATTATACATACGTTAGTGATACGTAGGAGATCTTACTATACACACCAAGAAAAGTTTTGCATCACCCCGGTTCCCAAAATTCCTGAAGATACATATTGACTGTGGATATTGTATCACAGACTGTTCAGAGATGTCACTAAACCCGCACAAAGATGTAAACAGCCATGCACGAGCAGCTCCCATTAGATGAAAGGGGTCCGACAGCCGATCAGTTCCAGTCATTCCACCAGGAAGGAGGTACACGGCTCATGTTGTCTGTAGTTTAACCATGCCTACACGGTTAATACCGCGGTTTGATCGCTTCCGCATTGTTTGTGCCAGGAAGGGCTCACAACAAGTGAAACGTTCAGGCGTCTCGGAGTGAACCAAAGCGATGTTGTTCGGACATGGAGGAGATACAGAGAGACAGGAACTGTCGATGACATGCCTCGCTCAGACCGCCCATGGGCTACTACTGCACTGGATGACCGATACCGACGGATTATGGCTCCGAGGTACGCTGACAGCAACGCCACCATGTTGTATAATGCTTTTCATACAGGCACAGGACATCATGCGCAATAGGCTGCATGATGCCTAAATTCACTCTCGACGTCCATGGCGAGGTCCATCTTCGCAGCCACGACTCCATGCAGCGCAGTACAGATGGGCCCAATAACATGCCGAATGGACCGCTCACGATTAGTGTCACGTTCTCTTCACCGATGAGTGTCGCATATGCCTTCAACCAGACGATCGTCGGAGACGTGTTTGCTGGCAACCCGGTCAGGCTGAACACCTTAGACACTGTCCAGCGAGTGCAGCAAAGTGGAGGTTCCCTGCTTTTAGGGGTGGCATTACGTGGGGCCGACGTACGCCGCTGGTGGCCATGGAAGGCGCCGTAACGACTGTACGATACGTGAATTCTATGGAAGGCGCCGTAACGGCTGTACGATACGTGAATGCCATCCTCCGACCGATAGTGCAACCATACCGGCAGTATATTGGCGAGGCAATCGTCTTCATGGACGAAAACTCGCGCCCCCATCGTGCACATCTTGTGACTGACTTCCTTCAGGATAACGACTTCGCTCCACTAGAGTGGCCAGCATGTTCTCCAGACATGGACCGTATCGAACAAGGCTGGGATAGATTGAAATGGGCTGTTTATAGACGGCGTGGCCCACCAACCACACTGAGGGATCGCCGTTGAGGAGTGGGATAGTCTAGACCCACAGTGCCTTGACGAACTTGTGGATAAATGGTTCAAATGGCTCTGAGCACTATGCGACTTAACTTCTCAGGTCATCAGTCGCCTAATTCTTAGAACTAATTAAACCTAACTAACCTAAGGACATCATCACACACATTCATGCCCGAGGCAGGATTCGAACCTGCGACCTTAGTGGTCGCTCAGTTCCAGACTGTAGCGCCTAGAACTGCACGGCCACCCGAACTTGTGGATAGTATGCCACGATGAATACAGACATGCATCAATGCAAGAGGACGTGCTACTGGTAATAAGAGGTACCAGTGTGTAAAGCAATCTGGACCACCACCTCTGAAGGTCTCGCTGTATAGTGGTACAACATGCAATGTGTGATTTTCATGAGCAATAAAAAGGGCGGAAACGATGTTTATGTTGATCTCTATTTCAATTTTCTGTACAGGTTGCGGAATTCTCGGAACCGAGGTGATGAAAAAGTTTTTTGATGTGTGTATATAGGAAAAACATCAGAAAGAACGATCGATTGAGTTGAGGTAGTTGCTGTGTCCTACATACATGCTCCAGCTGTTAATGCCCCCATTTCCTGCGACCGGGTGCTGCCCTCTGCCGTTCGAGCCATGTATTCACTTTCTAACATCTGTCCAGGAAATGTAAACACACCACGCAGCCGTAATAAAAGTGCCAGCGAGGTGCCGTAGAAAGCCATCCTTGGCCATGTCGTTGCTTCTAAGCTCATAGGTAGTGATGTAAACATCTTGTAGCTAAAGTGCCGCCCATCAACCTTGGAAATTTGCACAACAAGGACTACCCCTTTGTTTCTTTAATTACAAAGACCTCATTCTGTTTTAAATGTGGTTTTACTGATTTAACAATATGCAATCTATTTTTATATTTTACATATAACTGACTGGCTTACTTTTATAATAATTGTCACATATCCTGGTTTGTAAAAGTTAGGATTGCCATAGAGATGACGTGCGCGTCTAGTGCAGAGAATGAGGAAAGAAAGGTTCCTGTTGGTGTATCTACACTCCTGGAAATTGAAATAAGAACACCGTGAATTCATTGTCCCAGGAAGGGGAAACTTTAATGACACATTCCTGGGGTCAGATACATCACATGATCACACTGACAGAACCACAGGCACATAGACACAGGCAACAGAGCATGCACAATGTCGGCACTAGTACAGTGTATATCCACCTTTCGCAGCAATGCAGGCTGCTATTCTCCCATGGAGACGATCGTAGAGATGCTGGATGTAGTCCTGTGGAACGGCTTGCCATGCCATTTCCACCTGGCGCCTCAGTTGGACCAGCGTTCGTGCTGGACGTGCAGACCGCGTGAGACGACGCTTCAACCAGTCCCAAACATGCTCAATGGGGGACAGATCCGGAGATCTTGCTGGCCAGGGTAGTTGACTTACACCTTCTAGAGCACGTTAGGTGGCACGGGATACATGCGGACGTGCATTGTCCTGTTGGAACAGCAAGTTCCCTTGCCGGTCTAGGAATGGTAGAACGATGGGTTCGATGACGGTTTGGATGTACCGTGCACTATTCAGTGTCCCCTCGACGATCACCAGAGGTGTACGGCCAGTGTAGGAGATCGCTCCCCACACCATGATGCCGGGTGTTGTCCCTGTGTGCCTCGGTCGTATGCAGTCCTGATTGTGGCGCTCACCTGCACGGCGCCAAACACGCATACGACCATCATTGGCACCAAGTCAGAAGCGACTCTCATCGCTGAAGACGACACGTCTCCATTCGTCCCTCCATTCACGCTTGTCGCGACACCACTGGTGGCGGGCTGCACGATGTTGGGGCGTGAGCGGAAGACGGCCTAACGGTGTGCGGGACCGTAGCCCAGCTTCATGGAGACGGTTGCGAATGGTCCCCGCCGATACCCCAGGAGCAACAGTGTCCCTAATTTGCTGGGAAGTGGCGGTGCGGTCCCCTACGGCACTGCGTAGGATCCTACGGTCTTGGCGTGCATCCGTGCGTCACTGCGGTCCGGTCCCAGGTCGACGGGCACATGCACCTTCCGCCGACCACTGGCGACAACATCGATGTACTGTGGAGACCTCACGCCCCACGTGTTGAGCAATTCGGCGGTACTTCCACCCGGCCTCCCGCATGCCCACTATACGCCCTCGCTCAAAGTCCGTCAACTGCACATACGGTTCAAGTCCACGCTGTCGCGGCATGCTACCAGTGTTAAAGACTGCGATGGAGCTCCGTATGCCACGGCAAACTGGCTAACACTGACGGCGGCGGTGCACAAATGCTGCGCAGCTAGCGCCATTCGACGGCCAACACCGCGGTTCCTGGTGTGTCCACTGTGCCGTGCGTGTGATCATTGCTGGTACAGCCCTCTCTCAGTGTCCGGAGCAAGTATGGTGGGTCTGACACACCGGTGTCAATGTGTTCTTTTTTCCATTTCCAGGAGTGTATATAACTGCCATATTTTTCGTAGTACGTTCAGGTTGACAACGCATGAACATTAGTTCAATAAATGCCACTCTTAGGTATGCTCACTTGCATTTTAATAACACTTTACTTAGCTCACAAAGAGGCCTGTTTTAATAGTTATTTATTTAGTTCACAAGTAGACCTAGCTTAAATCTTGTTACTTGCTTTAAGATCTTAATATAAGATTTGTAGCGTCTGAAGATGGCCAATTTTGCTGAAACTGGTTATGACTGTTTCATGAAAAAGTGATTGTGTCAACAAACAAACAAAAAGATAAAAAGTCTGTCACCGTCTCCTTAAACGAAATTTTGTTCTTTCTAAAAACACAAACAAATGACAGTTGCACTTCATACCCTCAGAGTATTTCAAGGAAGCTAAACACAGGCATACCAACAAGTCATTTTAGAATATTTGTACATGTCACCTCTTCTCTACCGTAAGCGCAGTAGAGGTATCCTACTCCCATAGTACTTATATACGTATAATTAATCATATCTACATCAGATTCTGTTGAAACCGCTCCAGACGTTCCTGAATTATGCTTGTCACGCCTTTTCACTGACACTCTCAGCCTTCGGGATACTAGGGGTGTCTTACTACCAGAGCACGTTTTTGCAGATAACACGACATGTGGGTGGCATGTTTGGTAGAAATTGCTTCAGGTGTTACTGTCTTTGCAACTGCCCCCCTCACCCCTCTCTTTATGAACAAGGAATCATTGAGGCTGTCACCAATTAACCTACCGACCCAAAAATTAGGGATTCGATACTAATATTGGCAGCCTTTTTAGATTACTTTAATGTCACGGTTTCTCACCCCCCCCCCCCCCACTACTCCCCCTATGAAACGTCCTCTTAGAAAAATTTATACACGACTGTGCTTAAACTGACACACAATATCTTTAGCGCAACGCAATCTGACTTTCAAAAATCCCTACGAAAGAGTGGCCCTGACTAACAACAACCTATACATTTCACAAATCACTTACCTCACAAAAATCTTCGTTACTCGAACTACTGCAACACAGCGAGCGCCACTACTGCCAGCTGAATAAAAGATTCAAACTACGAAAGGCACTAACTACTGATAGGTATAGTTAGCAAATGAAAGATTTTAATAGAGGACGAACAGTGTATTTACCTTAATAGTCAAAATATATATGGTAGTTCATGACATCCAGTCTTACAAATTACAAAACTCCGCCATCTCTCTCCCCACGTCCATCACTGCTGGCGGCTCACCTCCAACTGCGCAACGCTACGCGCTCTTAGCATCCAGCTGCCGCTGCCCAACACTACAATGGCAGACAACAATGCAAACCAGCCACAGACTGCACACGGCACAGCCAGTGATTTTTATACAGAGCGCTATGTGGCGGCGGCGTTACCAATAAAATAACCTAAACAGCCTACTTACATAGCCCCCATGCTCCCCACAAATAATTTTTACAAATTGTTTTGGGCAGTGGCCAATAATGATTTGATAAAATTTTTCATAATTGCTATAACAAAGATATCAAATGCACACACTTATTGATACAATGGTGGTCAGAAGCTAAAATTCTCTCACAGTCCATAAAGACAGTCCTGATCGTTCATCATAGTAAAATTGCAGTGTTTTTTTCAAAGTCTGAGCAATAAAAGAAATTGCACTTGGAAGTAGTGGATTTCTAAGCAGTCTTGAAGAAGTAGTGTTGTCCTTCCAACGGAAAGACAGTGCTGACTCTTGACATGCAGACAGGTAATGGGCCACAGCAGAGTCAGTCGACATTGAAGACTATCGGTAGGTAGGTCATCACAGAGCAGACCCACTGTTGTCCTGGTAGAGATTACTATTGGTGGGCCACCAGAGGTGCAGACCCTTGCAGTCCTTGTAGAAATAATGGTATTGGTGGGTCATCAAAGGTGTAGACCCACTGTAGTCCTTGTAGAGATGGCCAGCAGCCATCTGTTTGACTGCGCAGGCACACAATCACCATTGAAGAGTCTTGCGGATAATATAGCAAGTCCATAACCACCACCTGTGCACTCACAAAAATTGTTTTTGAAATGTCCTTACAACCAGCAATGCTGTTATCCAGTCCCTTACTGAATTATGAACACACGTGCAAACACTATCAGTCCCTACTTCTCACATATTGTCCATATACTATGACCAACAGAAACGTGTGCAGTGAAATGTAATTTACAAGTTACTTAATTTGATGAACTGGTGTCAGTTACAATTTTATAACATAAGAATGCAATAACAAAGGTACAAAATACATCTTTAAAGAACATAACAATACAGATAACATTTGCCGTAGTACAGGCTTTACAAAAGAATCGAAATAGCAAATACATCAGTGTTACAAAAATTACGACATAAGTACATACATAAAAGATCAGAATAAGTTTTGAAACATCAACTTCACACATGATCATTAAAACAGAACAGAATAAATAATTTCTAAACATATTTACAAAGAAAACGACATATTATTAATGCAAATTATATTTGAGGATAACAGTATTCCTCATCATAGTGAATGTAGCTTAGTATTACAAAAATTCTGCAACATAAGTCTTATCAGATAAACATATAAAGACAGGAAGAACATAAATACACAAGGGTACCCAAACACATAGTGGGATAACACAAGGAAAGGGCAGGGTTTGTTTTACTGCAGTATTTTGCAAACAAAACTTTCTTTACTTCTCGGAGATCTCCCTTCGTTCTTCATTATTTCCAAAAAGTCCTATCTATACCTGCTTTCTGTACTTTTCTTATATAACCTCTCAGTGCATTTCTTCAAATCCATCGCAACTCATTCTCTTATATAGGCTACCCCCTCATAAGCTAACTTAAATCTACTGAGCTCAGATGCTTAACTAAGGGACGAGGCAATGCAGCGGCACAAAACAATTTACACAAACAACGATAAAAAAAATGGAAATTGGCAAAAAAGGCAGCAATATCACAACTAATATAAGGCAATGCGCAGCAAACAAGAAAAATAAATCAGTAATAAAATTGGCTTATCCTAGTAATACAAAGTGACATTCAGTAGCACTATGAATGGCAAACAGCCGCAGCAAATGCTATAACTTATACCTAAACATGAAAAAGCTACAAGCAGAAAAAAATAGTACACTAAAGACAACAATGCAGATAAGGGAAAGTTATAATCACATCTTAATGACTATGTAATTAAAGTGGTGCACCACAACTTATTCTATGAAATAAATTACCAAGTACTTGAAAAGAAAATTATGTATGCAGTTCCTGTTACTAGTTCCTTCTTATTGTTCTTTCCTTTCCAAGTGCTCTTTTTTTCTTTTTTTTCTTTTTTTTTTTTTTTTGAAGAATGTGGATCATTAAATTATTATTTAACAGATCTGTTGACAGAAAGTTTTCACATTAGCAAATGCATTTACTTTTATTTTATAAAACCAATGTTGTAACACAGCTGGAAAACAGATATCAACTGAAATAAGCAATAATGCAAAGCAAAGAATAAAAACATCATTCAATAGCTTATTTGGCATTTCATAAGTCAGAAGAAGTTCTCTCAACTCTCGTAGAAAGACACTTGTCATAATCAGGTGTGCAGATGTAAGAATGTTTCCGAGAAATGAGCATGTCGTATTTGCGACGCTTTCAACAAAGAAATGTCAATAGCGAGGATAATGGCTTCCCTTTTTTTTTTTACCTGTGCCTCTGAAAGGCACACACTAAAGGCTTGTTTCCTGGTGGCTGTCGCCCAGCTGGGCGCCGACGACGCATTACGTCCAGGTGGTCACTTAACTTTCTTACCGAAATATTTACGACACCAGTTTCCGCTACAGTGGCTGTCTCATATAAAAAATTTCACAGGTCAAGCATTTGCGTTACAAATCTGTAGAAATAAAATCATTTAAACATAATTGTGTCCAAAAAATTTTCGCCAGCATAGTGATACATTCACGCATATACACTCATTTCATAACTCTTAAAGTACGATTCTCGGTTTCCAACATCCTTTTTCACAAATCAGAGTCCCTAACCACTACTCATTATTTCTTACCTTATTACACATATATATATATTCGTCGACACTTCTTCAATATTTCATCATAACAGATACGTAGCATAACCAAATAACTCAAATAGCATCAGCTTAAACATACCTCAGCAGTATAATTCACATTGTCGTCGTAATAATAACATCATAACACCTCAGTCAAATTCTCAAAATCGTCGTAGCTTCCTCCAATAATTTCAAACCTAAAAAAATTCTCTGCTCATGTCAAAAGTGTCATCTACCTCAAACGTACTTTAAAAATCGTGATCCCATACCAAATATGTCATTCAAAGCTCTCATAGTATCACAATGTTTCCGAAAAAATATGAACAGTTCACAAAATACAACTTCGTAAGTGTGAAGTTATCCAACTGTGTAATTACGTAAACATCTGTCACTGATGTAGTATAATAAATGTTTGTTTCTCTCAGTTAAATGATCAGATAGCTGTGTAATTTATGTGTTAGATAAATACGGTACCGATGTGTAGAGTTGTATAAGCAAATACCATATTAGCTAGGGCTCCTTGTGCTTGCCAAACACATGGTACACAAAGCAGGCGTGTACCCCCCTGAGGATTAATGTGATTATATCCTCAGGTGTTACAGATTACAGCAATGGAATGAAATGTATCACAGAAAACCTTTGTATCATTGTACTTCAAATATCTTTAAAAATAAATGTTTTAAGTACAAAATTAATCACTCAAATACGTGTACTGTAGCGATAAACTGTGCGTCTTGTTGCAAGATAATTATGTGGAAGTGTCGTAGTTATCGTCCTCTGCAAGCAAAGTTCTACTGAAGTCAATGTACCTACCTCGTAATAAAGGAAGTGAATTGCTTTGCGTATAAATATCTTAGTTATTACGCTTATTGCCGTGATGAAGACAGTACTATGCTGCAACGTATTGCTGTGCTATGGAAAAGGCTGTCTAATTGTAGCTATACCACAAAAGTTACCACTAAAACATGTTTTACTTTCCAGAAAAATTCAGAAAAACTGTTCTGATATAAAACAGATACACCGCAAAAGCAACAATGTAAATCATGTCACATATTAGTAGCGTCGTGATATAATCGTGTAGCTATCAAAGAAACCAAATGCTAAGTCATCTTTAATCTCACAGAAAGAACTTTAAATCTAGAATTTATTTTCAAGTAAACCAAAATGTTGCATTAAAATCTCATTAGCAGTACTGGTAACTGTTCTAAGTATGTCAGCCTTATAGTCGTTACGTAATCGTGCAACTAACAAGCAAGAATGTACACACACAATAACACTGTGTCGTGTGTTCACTATGACAATGCATTCGTAATTTCTGTTTAAATAAGTTCTCTTGGTTCTTGACTGGATATTTAACTTCAAACATTGTTGCATGTTAACAGATTCTGAGTCTGACAAAGCATACTGGTAACGTGAAATGAAAAATTTTACAGCAAAGACTTAGTTAAAAAGCAGATTATCTTTCAATAAACGGTTTTACATGTGAAATGTGGTGTAAACATTTACTCTTCCTTGTACGCAGACTGTCAACTGAAAAGCAATTATGATGTGATTACGTCGGTAAGGAACACTGGAATTTTGCTCAAGGTTAGCTTAAGTTATTTTTCTCTGAGCCAGCCGGCGCACGCGGCTGCCTGCGGTGCGAGTCATTGTCTGTTTCTTTGTTGGCGCGCGTCGTTATTGGGATTTGGAGACCTAACTTCTACAAATTCACCTTGCCGAGAGGGCCCTGCTCTGTTTGATTCCCGCCAGTTCTGCTGCAATTCAGGTCTGTCGTTACGATCATATCGTGTGTCGTCATGTCGGTAGATTCCATAGTTTCTTTCTTGTCGGTCACGTGGTGGAGAATTTCTCCCTGAATCGTAACTGCGCGCTTGACCGTTGCGTCTTAAGTTATTCCGTCTCCCTTGATAATAATTATTTTGGTTTCCATATTGTATGTTTCTCTGATTGTCTCTGTGATAGTCATTACCGCGGAGAGGTGATCTTTCCCTGTAATAATTACTACTCTGCCAACGGTTGTCATACGGGTGGTGTCTGTTTTGGTCACGATTTACGTTGTACGAATAGCCTTGTCGTGTATTATTTCTGTCATCGCGGAATTGTGACAGGTGTGACCTGTGATTGTTGTGCTCCTGCTTTCGCGTTCCGCGATTGTCAGTGTCAATTTCCAGTTCTTGTAACAGTCCCTGAAAAGCTTCAATGTCGTCTTTGCATCGTCCTGCTAAAATAATCTGTCGTAAATGTTCAGGTAATTTGATTAAGCAAATGCGGATGAGTTCTGAGGGGCTGTATGGGTTTGAAAGATACTGATTCTTATGTAACATGTCTTCAAAATATTTGACAAGACTGGAAAATTCAGATTGTTCGAAATGTTTCATCATTATGATGCTATGTTTTACTCGGTCTTGTGTAGCTTGAGACCAATATGCTGAGAGGAAGGCATGATAAAATTCTCCTTCACTATGACAATCGTGAATGACCGATCGCATTCTTACAGCTGGTTCATTCTCTAAGTAGCCACACATAAATTCTAATCTGTGCTCTAATGACCAGTTGGGAGGAAAACAATGAGAGAATTGATGGAGCCACGCTTGTGGATGAATGTCGTTGCCAGAATTCTTAAATGTTTTGAATTTACGTGCAGTAATGAACAGCTTATAGTCAAAATCATCGTGTCGGCGGGTAGCATATCGGTCATTGTTACGTCGTGTCGGCAGTTCCATCTCAAAATTCGGTGCACCTTGCCAATTTCTTTCACAATTTCCGAAATGCCCTGTGTTATTATTTTGTGGCTTTTCCGTATTTATAAGTCCCTCTTCCCGTGTTGGAGCGCGACTGTCCTCTGAAATACGTAATTCTTGTATTACCTGTGTCAGCTGATCTTGTACTTCCCGGATTTCTCTTTGGTGTTGTGTATTAATTTGATTCTGATTTTGTTTGAATTTCATAATTTGTTCGCACCCTTCTGTATCATTCAGATCATCATCTACCTTTGTAGATAAGTTAGTGAACTGATCTGAAAGTTCGGCTACTTTCTCCGATAGTGAACACATTTCCTCAGTGTGTTTTTCTGAACCAAGTTTCAGAGTGTCCATTTGTGATGAAATCGAATCTACTGTGACCTTTAAGTTTTCCTGAGTTCTTGCAAGTTGCGTAACCGAATCGGTGGATGCAACTGAGTCCATTTTAGATTGCAAGGTGTCGTGATTTTCACGAACAATAGTTTGCAGTTCTTTTATGGCTGCTTCATGATTCTGTAATGCATTTTCATGCCGCGAAAAAATAGGTTGAAAATGCTCACAAATTTGTGTTTTAACGTCATTACAGATTTTTTGGCATTTCGATTCAATGTTATGTAACTCAGTAGTTAAATCTTCACGTGTTTGTTCAAGTGTGGTGTCTAACTTTCGAAGATTTTGTTCCATTGTGTCTAACTTTTGAAGCTTTTGCTGTGTTTGTCTCTGATTTTGTTCCATTGTGTCTAACTTTTGAAGCTTTTGTTGTGTTTGTCTCTGATTTTCTTCCATTGTGTCTAACTTTTGAAGCTTTTGCTGTGTTTGTCTCTGATTTTGTTCCAAGGTGTCTAACTTTTGAAGATTTTGTTCCATTGTGTCTAACTTTTGAAGATTTTGTTCCATTGTGTCTAACTTTTGAAGATTTTGTCCCATTTGTTTCTGATTTTGTTCAAGCGTTGCGTCTAACTTTTGTAGCCTTTGTCCCATTTGTTGCATTAACTGTAATAACAGTGCACTGGTGTCTGAAACATGTTCCTCAGTGCTATTCGGCAATGCATTTGAACCGGCAATATTCGCAGTTTGAAAAACAGAAAATGTGTCTTGACTTATTTGAGAAAACGGTGAGGACGCAAAACCTGAATGTACAGTATTTGCAATATTGTGTCCTGTCATTTCGGAATCCTGAGGCGAACTGTTGCCGACCGATCGATCGATAACGCTTTCCTGTTCACTAATTGTTTCACTGCCTACACCATTATTTGCAACCCGCTCCATTTGCCTATGCACAATTACCAAATTACTACTTTGAACATTAGTTAATTCATTACATGGTGGCGCTAACACACTGCTTTCGTCTTCACTGTCATTTCTCAATTTACTTTGGAGCCTAGTATTACGTTTTTCACATGCCATTATTGTCACAATTTTTCACACTACAACACAGAAAAACACAATTTGAAGAACAAAAATAAGAGAACACATTAACATAGCACTGAAAATAATATCTAGTTAATTGCAAGCGCAGCTGCGAAATACTTCGTGCAAAACTACATGCATGCCACAACTGTTTTACTGTACAACAATGAAAGACTGCAACTACAAAGGAAATTCTCTCTATGATAAGGCGCTAGCAATAAACAAAGGCTACACTAACTACACAAACTACAAGGAAAAAAATCAGAAGATTCCAGTGAGGTATCCTCGGCTAAGGGTCGACATATGAAACGTCCTCTTAGAAAAATTTATACACGACTGTGCTTAAACTGACACACAATATCTTTAGCGCAACGCAATCTGACTTTCAAAAATCCCTACGAAAGAGTGGCCCTGACTAACAACAACCTATACATTTCACAAATCACTTACCTCACAAAAATCTTCGTTACTCGAACTACTGCAACACAGCGAGCGCCACTACTGCCAGCTGAATAAAAGATTCAAACTACGAAAGGCACTAACTACTGATAGGTATAGTTAGCAAATGAAAGATTTTAATAGAGGACGAACAGTGTATTTACCTTAATAGTCAAAATATATATGGTAGTTCATGACATCCAGTCTTACAAATTACAAAACTCCGCCATCTCTCTCCCCACGTCCATCACTGCTGGCGGCTCACCTCCAACTGCGCAACGCTACGCGCTCTTAGCATCCAGCTGCCGCTGCCCAACACTACAATGGCAGACAACAATGCAAACCAGCCACAGACTGCACACGGCACAGCCAGTGATTTTTATACAGAGCGCTATGTGGCGGCGGCGTTACCAATAAAATAACCTAAACAGCCTACTTACACCCCCAGCCCCGTTGGTGATAGTGGTATATTGCAACCCCAGTATTTTTTTTACAAATAATTACAGTTATAAAGAATATACATACAAATATTAAAAATAATGAGTCAAGTATATACAAAATTGTGTTGAACATTCTCCAGACGATCCTGAGATATATTTCTGTCACCAATTTTCCACTTTCACTCCCTCCACTATGGGGGGGAGGTAGGTGATTGTTAACATCCCTCCCCCCCCCCCCCCTCCACAGCGCTTGTTTCCAGACAGGTATACCAGTTTTGGTTGAAATCGATCCAGTGATTTATGAGATGTGGAACGTTCATATATCCTTATACAGGGTGTTACAAAAAGGTACGGCCAAACTTTCAGGAAATATTCCTCACACACAAAGAAAGAAAATATGTTATATGGACATGTGTCCGGAAACGCTTACTTTCCATGTTAGAGCTCATTTTATTACTTCTCTTCAAATCACATTAATTATTGAATGGAAATACACAGCAACAGAACTTACCTGCGTGACTTCAAACACTTTGTTACAGGAAATGTTCAAAATGTCCGCCGTTAGCGAGGATATACAGGGTGTTACAAAAAGGTACGGCCAAACTTTCAGGAAATATTCCTCACACACAAAGAAAGAAAATATGTCATGTGGACATGTGTCCGGAAACGCTTACTTTCCATGTTAGAGCTCATTTTATTACTTCTCTTCAAATCACATTAATTATTGAATGGAAACACACAGCAACAGAACTGACCTGCGTGACTTCAAACACTTTGTTACAGGAAATGTTCAAAATGTCCTCCGTTAGCGAGGATACACGCATCCACCCTCCGTCGCATCAAATCCCGGATGCGCTGATGCAGCCCTGGAGAATGGCGTATTGTATCACAGCCGTCCACAACACGAGCACGAAGAGTCTCTACATTTGGTACCGGGGTTGCGTAGACAAGAGCTTTCAAATGCCCCCATAAATGAAAGTCAAGAGGGTTGAGGTCAGGAGAGCGTGGAGGCCATGGAATTCGTCCGCCTCTACCAATCCATCGGTCACCGAATCTGTTGTTGAGAAGCGTACGAACACTTGGACTGAAATGTGCAGGAGCTCCATCGTGAATGAACCACATGTTGTATCGTACTTGTAAAGGCACATGTTCTAGCAGCACAGGTAGAGTATCTCGTTTGAAATCATGATAACGTGCTCCATTGAGCGTAGGTGGAAGAACATGGGGCCCAATCGAGACATCACCAACAATGCCTGCCTAAACGTTCACAGAAAACCTGTGTTGATGACGTGATTGCACAATTGCGTGCGGTTTCTCGTCTTCCCACACACGTTGGTTGTGAAAATTTACAATTTGATCATTAGGATCGAGTAATTACAGTACATACTGACGAAACTAAAATGAGCTCTAACATGGAAAGTAAGCGTTTCCGGACACATGTCCACACAACATCTTATCTTTATTTGTGTGTGAGGAATGTTTCCTGAAAGTTTGGCTGTAGCTTTTTGTAACGCCGTGTATACATACTTAAGAAAAGTAACTTAAAAGAAAAGCCTACATAGCATGTCCATGCCAAGCTACTGGCCTTTCTTCCCCGTGTCACTAGGAGGCGGGCAGCGGGCCCAGCACCTTGGCTTCCTTTACCCCTGTAAACATCCCAGGCAGTCATTTTTTTAAACTAAATTAGAACGAAAAGTCAAGAAGAACATGTTTTTACAAATGTGGATCCATTACGTAACCATTAGCAACATTTCATAGCAGGTTGAGTGGACCTGGGGCTGTCTCGGAGGGACTGGAACAAGGAAACATCAGCACCCCTGTCCGGAATTGAACCTGGAACCTCCAGGCCTGGAGTCAAGCGCTCCTCTCGCTAGGCCACAATCAGCCTGAACTGCTTCAAAGGGCCATAATTTCCGCCCTGAAAGCACGTAGAAACGGGAAAATTGGTTTAATGATCTCAGTAGCTCTGGGAGAATTAGAAGTACCGCCCGCTGTTGGCAAGTTGATTTTACTTTCCGTGCGTGAGGTCCTTTGTCCGGTATAATGCTGCACTTATTCGGCTCGCATTAGTTCGTAGCCTTTTCGGCCGCGGTCTATGAGTGTGTAGTTCGGGCCGCGTAGCAATCATGAGCAAATAAATTATTCGTTCGCAGTCTTCAGTTGGCAGAAACGTGCTGTAAACACGTCGAGAGCTGGTTTTTATTGTGAAAACATACTGGAAGACTGACTCATTGGATAAAAGACAACGAGCATTGCAGAGAGAATTGAATTCACGCGATCTTCTGCATCTACACTCTGTAAACCACCGTGAGGTGCATGACTATGTCTCATTGTATCAGTTATTGTGGTTTCTTCCCGCTCCTTCCACGTTGGAGGATGGGAAGAATGATTGTTTGAATGTCCCTGTGTGTGCAGTAATTATTTTAATCTTATCATCACAATACCTATGTGAGTGACATGTAGGGGACTATAGTAAATGACCAGAGTCATCACTTAAAGCGGGTTCTTGAAACTTTGTTAATAGATTTTCTCCAGATAGTTTACGTCTATCTCCAAGAATATTCCAGCGCAGTTTTTCATCATCTCAGTGACACTGTCCCATGGGTCAAACAAACATGTGACCCTTTGTGCTGCACTTCTTTGTACACATTCAATATCCCCTGTTAGTCCCATCTGGTACGAGTCCCACACACTTAAGACATATTCTAGAACCGGTCTCAAGAGCGATTTGTAAGTAATCTCCTTAGCAGACGGATTGCACTTCCCCAGTAGTCTACCGATAAACCAAAGTCTACACCCTGCTTTACCCATGATTAAGCCTACGGGATCATTCCATTTCACACCCGCTCAAAGTGTTACATCCAGGTATTTCTATGACTTGGCCGGTTCTAGCAGTGGCACATTGATATCACAGTCATAGGATACTATGTTTTTTCCGTTTTGCGAAGTGCATAATTTTACATTTTTGAACATTTAAAGCAAGTTGCCCATCTTTGGACCACTTTGAAATCTTATCAAGAGCTGACTGAATATTTATGCAGCTTGTCTGAGTGGTCAGCGCGACAGACTGTCAATTCGATTCCCGGCTGGGTCAGAGATTTTCTCCGTTCAGGGACTGGGTGTAGTGTTATCCTAATCATCATCATTTCATCCCCATCGACGCGCAAGTCGTCGAAGTGGCGTCAAATCAAAAGACTTGCACCAGGCGAGCGGTCTACCCGACGGGAGGCCCACGTCACAGGCCATTATTATTATTATTATCTGCAAAAATCTGCGGCTATTACCTATATTGTCTGCAAGGTCGTTAATATACAACATTAATAGCAAGGGTCCCAACACACTTCCCTGGGGCACACCTGAAGAAATAACTCTCAATCCAAGACAACATGTTGCGTCCTCCCTACTGAAAAGCGCTCACTCCAGTCACAAATTTCACTTGATACACCGTTTGATCGTGCTTTTGACAGCAAGCATAGGTGTTACACTGAGTCAAATGTTCCAACGAAGGCAACAACTTTATCGAGTGTAAGGAAGAAGCTGGAGACGACTGGTGTACTAAACAGTAACAGTGGGAATAATAGACCACCATTGAGTGCAGAGGGTCTTGACAATTAAAGTCCCTGGCAGGACCGAGACTCGAACTCGGAACCTTTGCCAGACTTTCTGGATGAAAGGATATTGCGGAGACACTGCCTAGCCACAACCTGGGGGATGTTTCGCAGGAGAGCTTCTGTGAAGTTTGGAAGATAGGAGACGAAATCGTGGCGGAACTACAGCTGTGAGGACACGTCGTGAGTCGTGCTTGGGAAGCTCAGTCGGTACAGGACTTGTCTGTGAAAGGGAAAGGTCCCGAGTTCGAGTCTCTGTCCTGCACACAGTTTTAAGAGGGCAAACTTCATTCGGGTATTGATAACGTAGACGCTTGGAGGCCCTTGTAAATAAATCGTTGTGTCGACTGAACCAGGAGGCAGGCATTTCATATAGCACATGTCAGAGAGCTGCGAAGAAATTGGCATTGCGATCTTAGAGTGCACATGAGTCAAGCATTACGAAAAACATATGATGAGAAAAATAATGTGTTACTGGCGACGGTTTCAGGCGTTTCTTATTCAGTGTTCACACGTTCTCTCTGTAATTTGATTTGCAGATGAGGCTTGGTTCCATCTGCCAGGTCATATCAACGCACAAAACAGCAGATAAGAACCGGTGTAAACCCCCAAATCATCTACGAAACACAGCTGCATGGTGAAAAAGTTAGAGTGTGGGACGCGGTGTCAGGGTCCGGGATTGTTCACCTATCTTCTTTGATGCGACCGTAGACACTACAGTTTATACGGACGCCGTCAGTACTTTTGTGGAGCAGCTGAATGACGTCGAACGCACAAAAAGCTATTTCCAACAAGAAGGAGCAACTTAACACATGTCATGCAAATTGTAACCAGTTTCTTTGGTGACCGAATAGTCTCAACAAATTTGTGCCCAACCGCCGCTCCTCCCCCCCCCCCCTCCCCCTCCCCCCACCTAGGTCACTTGATCTATTCCCCCTCGGATTTTGTCTTGTGAGGGCACCTTAAAAGCCGAGCGTACAAGAATAGACCACGGACACATGGACAATTGCAGAAGACCGTGAGGCCATCACACACGAAGTAAGCAACATTCGCGAGGATATACGAGGCGTTTTTTTTTTTAACTAAGTACCGCTTTGAAATTAAAAAAAGACGTTCTAAGATATCTCAATAATTTTATTTTTACATGAAAGCCTGTACCTTAATCTACTTTTCTACATAATTTCCGTCAATATTGAGGCACTTGTCATATCGTTGAACTAATTTTTGAACACCCTCCTCATAGAAGTCTTCCGCCTGACTTGTTAACCACTGCATCACCACTGTTTTGACTTCGTCATCGCCTTGAAGACGCTGACCTCCCAGGTGTTTCTTCAAGTGCAGGAACAGATGGTATTCACTGGGCGCAAGATCGGGGCTGTACGGAGGATGATCTAGAGTTTCCCATCGAGAAGATGTGATGACATATTTGGTCTGATTCGCTACATGCGAACGGGCATTGTCTTGCAGCAAAACGATGCCCTTGATCAACTACTATGGACTGTTGCTTTGATTCTGGTGTGACATAAGCCACCCATGTTTTATCGCCCGTAACAATTTGACTTAAGAAATCATCACCGTCGTTGTGGTACCGCTCAAGGAAAGTCAATGAACTGTCTAAACGTTTGGTTTTGTGCACATCCGTAAATATTTTCGGCAACCAACGTGCGCACAATTTTCGGTAATTCAAGTGCTCGGTCACAATGCCATACAAAACACTACGAGAAACATTAGGAAAGGCATCCCGCAAGGAGGAAATCGTAAAGCGTCTATTTTCTCTCACCTTATTGTCCACTTCCTGCACCAAACTTTCATTAACGACCGAAGGACGCCCACTCCGTTGTTCATCTACATCTACATCCATACTCCGCAAGCCACCTGACGGTGTGTGGCGGAGGGTACCCTGAGTACCTCTATCGGTTCTCCCTTCTATCATGCACATTTGTGCGGCCATCTTTAAATGCTCTCACCCACTTTATTACCATTCCATCACTCATAATGTTTTCTCCGTAAACTGCACAGATCTGACGACGAATATCGATCGCTTTTAGGCCTTTATCACTAAGAAATCTTATAACAGCCCGTACTTCACAGTCGGCGGGACTCACGATTATCGGAGGCATCTTAAACACTCGGTACACAACGTAAACAAGGAAAAATCAGACTGTAATGGCGTCAGTGCGTAGATTAAGGTACAGGCTTTTATGTAAAAATAAACTTATTCAGATACTTTAGCACGTCTTTTTTAATTTCAAAACGGTACTTACTTAAAAAAAAAAAAAAAGCCTCGTACTTCACAGAACGCCGCGCATATGGTGAAATGAGTAGTTTATGATATTCGCTATTTTTGACTTCATTAAAACAGCAAATAAAAGTAATTAATACTTTCAGCCAGAAGGCAAATACTTGTTTATAAATAATGATTAATGTATAATAACCGACGGTGGAATTTCCTAAATAATGTAATTCGTCGTCTTTGGGAGGAAATATAAACAGAAAAATACGGATAGATATGCTATCCTTCACTATTTTGTTCGCTGGAGAACAAATGAAGCCTTGAGCGCTAAGGGACTTGTACTGTTTTTTCTTAAGTAAGACGGACGCAGATTTGTGGCGGTCTGATGTAATTTTTTTACTAAATAAATAAAAACGTGTTCCGTCTAAGTTGGAATGAAGTGTAAGAAGAACTGTTATAACTTATCGTGACGACGCACGGGTGACTCAAAAGGACAATGGCTATATAAAAGAGCGCTCAATGGACATGATACGGCATAAAAATCTACCGTCATTGTAGTACTAAGCTTAAGGTACGATATATGTTTTAGTTATAATAAATATTTGTTCTGGGAATACTGAATCATTTAGATGTGCTCATTCCTATCATCTCCTCAGTATTATTTTCATTTTAATTATGCATTTTGCTAAGATTACAGACACCAAGATCAGCAGTCCAATGTGCGTGTTACATTGATAAAAAGGAAACTGTTTTATCGTCATCTTGCATCAGCTTTAATATTGAATTTCCCTTTTGTGTGATGTTACAGTTGTTTTTGCGCCCTTAAGAACTTTCTGGTCCCTTAGGAAATTGTTTTGTCATAACAATAACTTCACAACCGGGTATGATTGTATCTACGATCATGAAGTAGTTAGAAAGACGATAACGCAATTTCTTAATCAATAGCAAGCTAGTTGTGACTGCCTCAAGCCACGCGAAACTGCAAGTAAAAACTATTCGCATCTCATAATGGAATATTTTATGACAATGGTCAATCCATGATTCTTACGCCAGTTGTGATTGATAAAACAGTAAGCGAAATCTCTATTTCCAACTTTCCATTGAATAACAACATCACTTTTATTTTGTAACATCACAAGCTATACATCGATGCTGGTGGAGGGCACTTCCAACGTTTGCTGTGAGGACTTTATATGTTACCTAATCTCCCAACTGTGTATTAGCATCTCGCAAAATTGCATGACAGATAGATTGCAGTTAGTATGAATATAAGTGAGATTTTTATGATCGTAAAGAAAATAAATTTACAGTACTTTTTCTTCAATGGGTGTAGCTTCAGTTGCCGTCCTCTTTCCCTTGCTGGATACCAGTTGTCCTCAGAAAAATAAAGCCAAAGAGCAGCCTTTCCTCCTACAGTTCAGACTCTGGGTAGGACCCTGGAAGACTGCATCGCAAAAAAAATAAACCACGCATGGAGTGCAATACTGTTTCACGAGCTTGTACTCTGTCTGTAATTACGTCGTTGTCGATGACCCTAATATCTCTTCATATAAAGGTGCTGCTAATATTTTTTGCCCAGTAGTGTAATTTGAAGCAACGCTTACGGACATCCGGTGGCAAAGCGCCTGGAAGGATGAGGGGAGTCGCGGCGCGCGATAGCTATCAGAGAGTGGGGTGGGGTAGGACAGGGTAGCAGCCGGAGGCGGCGGCGCTAACACTGCCGTGACCCGGGCTCTCACCACGGCCTGAGGTGGGGTGGCTGGGATCCGACGGCCCAATTAGGCAGTGCGAGCGGATGTGGGCTCTGGGCACCAGCGCAGCTCTGCCTTCACACGGCCGCCAGGCGCAAGCTGGCTGCGCTATGAGGGTCCCGCGCCTCGGGGCCGAATTAAATAATAATAAGTTTATTGCGGCCAAATACCCATACAAATTCAATGTACAGTGATAATAATCAGATCAATTAGAAATTTCACATATTGTGATTTGCATAGTCACTTATTGTTCGTGTCCTTTTGGTACAGAGCTCTACAAGGTGTTACAAAAAGGTACGGCCAAACTTTCAGGAAACATTCCTCGCACACAAAGAAAGAAAATATGTTACGTGAACATGTGTCCGGAAACGCTTACTTTCCATGTTAGAGCTCATTTTGAATGGAAACACACAGCAACAGAACGTACCTGCGTGACTTCAAACACTTTGTTACAGGAAATGTTCAAAATGTCCTCCGTTAGCGACGATACATGCATCCACCCTCCGTCGCATGGAATCCCGGATGCGCTGATGCAGCCCTGGAGAATGGCGTATTGTATCACAGCCGTCCACAACACGAGCACGAAGAGTCTCTACATTTGGTACCGGGGTTGCGTAGACAAGAGCTTTCAAATGCCCCCATAAATGAAAGTCAAGAGGGTTGAGGTCAGGAGAGCGTGGAGGCCATGGAATTGGTCCGCCTCTACCAATCCATCGGTCACCGAATCTGTTGTTGAGAAGCGTACGAACACTTGGACTGAAATGTGCAGGAGCTCCATCGTGCATGAACCACATGTTGTGTCGTACTTGCAAAGGCACATGTTCTAGCAGCACAGGTAGAGTATCCCGTTTGAAATCATGATAACGTGCTCCATTGAGCGTAGGTGCAAGAACATGGGGCCCAATCGAGACATCACCAACAATGCCTGCCCAAACGTTCACAGAAAATCTGTGTTGATGACGTGATTGCACATTTGCGTGCGGATTCTCGTCAGCCCACACATGTTGATTGTGAAAATTTACAATTTGATCTCGTTGGAATGAAGCCTCATCCGTAAAGAGAACATTTGCACTGAAATGAGGATTGACACATTGTTGGATGAACCATTCGCAGAAGTGTACCCGTGGAAGCCAATCAGCTGCTGATAGTGGCTGCACACGCTGTACATGGTACGGAAACAACTGGTTCTCCAGTAGCACTCTCCATACAGTCACGTGGTCAACATTACCTTGTACAGCAGCAACTTCTCTGACGCTGACATTAGGGTTATCGTCAACTGCACGAAGAATTGCGTCGTCCATTGCAGGTGTCCTCGTCGTTCTAGGTCTTCCCCAGTCGCGAGTCATAGGCTGGAATGTTCCGTGCTCCCTAAGACGCCGATCAATTGCTTCGAACGTCTTCCTGTCGGGACACCTCCGTTCTGGAAATCTGTCTCGATACAAACGTACCGTGCCACGGCTATTGCCCCGTGCTAATCCATACATCAAATGGGCATCTGCCAACTCCGCATTTGCAAACATTGCACTGACTGCAAAACCACGTTCGTGATGAACACTAACCTGTTGATGCTACGTACTGATGTGCTTGATGCTAGTACTGTAGAGCAATGAGTAGCATGTCAACACCAGCATCGAAATCAACATTACCTTCCTTCAATTGGGCCAACTGGCGGTGAATCGAGGAAGTACAGTACATACTGACGAAACTAAAAATGAGCTCTAACATGGAAATTAAGCGTTTCCGGACACATGTCCACATAACGTCTTTTCTTTATTTGTGTGTGAGGAATGTTTCCTGAAAGTTTAGCCGTACCTCTTTGTAACACCCTGTATATGGTAACTTTTGCAAATTTGGCGACACAGTTTACACTCACACATTTCGTTTGGTTCATGATATGACGTGTTGTTGCAAACCATGGACTGCCAATCTGGTGATCACGTGTCTCATTTCGAAGTTTTCCTTTGTCCATGCTCGGTCAATCATGGCACCTGTGCTGTAAAATTCTGGAGGTATGTCTTCCATTATTTTCCTTCAATGTTTTAAGTAGACTTTCCAAGGCGCTGCTATTGGATAGTATCGGGATTGTCCGAAGGTCTTCAATGAGGAAGGTTTCCCTCGCCTGCAGATATACGAGTCTCGATCGTGTTGTTTTGGACACTCCTATTGCTTTCTTTATATAGGTCGCCTTCACTCTTCCTAGTGTTGTTAGGTTGTCCACAACCCACCCACGATCATTACGTAAGATTTCTCGAAGGCGTAGGGGCACTGATTTCATTAAGACATCGACAGTGTAACGTGATGGTTTATTCCCACCATACGTTTTCTATATTCGTCCAAAGGTCGCTTGCAATTGTAAGTCCACACGGCAATGGCCTTGTTACCTCTGCCCACGTATTATCTATCTGGTTGATGTTCGGTGATCGTGGAACAAACGGCAACAGCTTTATCCACTCTTGGCCCTGAAATCAATATCGCACTGCTCTGCTATGATGGATGGGGCTCTGCTCCTGTTAATAAACTGTTATCTCGTTAGTTCATATATTTACATTTAAATAACGTATTTGTATAAGCACGTTGTATTATTATTTTCGACAGTGTTTAAGAATTCAGGCCCTGTCATAGATAAGTGATCTAGATTCCACAGTCCGATTAAGAATGTGTGCAAATGTGTGTGAAATCTTATGGGACTTAAGTGCTAAGGTCATCAGTCCCTAAGCTTACACACTACTTAACCTAAATTATCCTTGGCACAAACACACACACCCATGCTCGAGGGAGGACTCGAACCTCCACCGGGACCAGCCGCACAGTCGATTAAGAACGTGGTTTACCCAGTCTATCAAATGATGAGAGTCGTATTCGTATATCCACATTAAGCCTGACTTGCTCAATCCGATTAGAACGATCTGGTATCGAAATGAAATTACAGAAATCGGATAATTTGAACGTCTGTATTGCAACAATGCTGCGCACATAAATTCCTATGATGGAGTAACAGGTAGCAACTGCCTAAGAAAAAGTAAGAAATGTGTCTACTAGCAGTAATGTAACGTAATTATAACCCATATTTATGTGATGGAAATACTGAATCGAACAATACACATCTATTTCAGTGGTGGGAAGATGCACCATGTCGGATTTACTGATGACATAATGACAATAATAATAATAATAATAATGATAATAATAATAATAATAATAATACTGTGTGGCGGGTAGGGGAAACCTTCCCCCATATCGGTGGTACCGAGGAAATAAAATACTTGGGGTGAACCAAATACTAACACAATCCTGAACAGCTACTCAATGAGCTCGGCTGAAAATATTTGCTTCCAAAGGCTTCAACACCCTCTGGTCCTGTCCGGTCCTGGACAATGAAACACAAGCAAACATGAACTGTGCAAGCAAAATCAACTTTACCCCAGGTGGTACACAACCCGGCTGTCGACAGGCGGCAGTTGCAATTTCGGATTCTGGGGAGTCCAGATTAGCACGGCAGAGAATATTGAAGATCTCTTGTAAATTTCCCTACAAGCAGAAAACATGCACTTGAAAACTACACGCCGCACGGGATTAGCCGAGCGATCTGAGACGCAGCAGTCATGGACTGTTCGGCTGGTTCCAGCGGAGGTTCGTGTCCTCCCTCGGGCATGGGTGTGTGTGTGTTTGTCCTTAGGATAATTTAGGTTAAGTAGTGTGTAAGCTTAGGGACTGATGATCTTAGCAGTTAATTCCCATAAGATTTCACACACATAAGAACTTTTTTTTTATAACTAAACATCGATACATTGATCCAAGCACGAAAACTAAATAATCTCACAAAAGAAATCGACCAACAAAAACTTCTCATCCTTGCTCTTCACGAAACACGACTAACTGACAGTGAAACCGTACATTACGGAAACCATTGCATCTTCAAGAGCAAAATACAACAAAAGGTAGCGAAAGGCGTACCAATCTTCGGCATTGCTTTTCTCGAACACAGATCTATCAAGTCTGTCAAAGAAATCGCACCCATCAACAATCGACTTATTGTAAAAAATATACACTCATTAAAGCACATGCACCCACCAACATCGCAAATAAGAAAAACACCAAAAATGTCGAAAAATTCTGGAACACACTCGAAAATACTATGACCAAAATTCACCAAGATGACGTGAAAATACGAATGGGAGACTTCAGCTCTCTATTTGGAACAGAAAAAACCTGTAGAAAAACCATTGGTACAAATTCAACATACTGAAACGCTTAGACCAACGGCACACGTCTGACTGACTTCTGCCAACAATTCAACCACAAAAGGATGTCTTCCCACTTTAGGAAAAAACCAGTTCCCAGGTAAAATGCTTGGCTACCAGGTGCAAGCTGCTTTCGTTCGCCTTTCGAGACTCGCTGAAAGCCAGATTTTTAATTCTTTTGTAGCTGAGCTACAAGCAGGCAGATACAAACTCAATAAGGGAATCGTAAGATAACGCTCGAGCAAAATTCGTCATGCTACTTACAGTAACCCTTAGTGTCAGAGCGAAAACCTTACGGTTCTGCCGATTTCATAATGCTACTTTTGTTTTCTGCCGACATATTTTTTGTTGCTGTAAGTACATAATTTTAACTATGAAATGCCACATTTTCATAATACTTGCGAATGATACAGGAAATGAAGTAAATACAGATCTTTTCGAAGTCAAAAGTCGGTAATATCCTACTAATTCGTATTAAAATAGGCTCAATTGTCTTACAGACACTTAATGCTTTATTAAGAGAGACTGCCGTCGTGATGTTTCTGTAGTAAGCTGAATTTAATTTGTATTAGTACAGTGAGTATTTTATTTGCATTTTCCATTAGTTTACTAAACGCAACAGTAATCATCAAAGAGACATTAGTCAGCAGCTGAATTTTCTTTCACGGTATCTAAAATAATCTGGCAATGCTTCAATTGTTTACAAATTCTACGCCCGTAGAAACCTACTTGTTTTAACGATGTCATTAAATCATGGTAGTTTTAAGAGTATTTTCGTCTATAAATGAATTGCCTTGACGGTTGATCGATCAAGAGCGGGAAAGGTAATATTTTATGAATATATGACGAGGGGGACGAGTGCTTTAGAGAGGGCTTCCCTGTCAATACAAGTGTCTGAGAGACGACTTTCCTATCAATCTCCTGGATAGTTTTCTTTCTCAAATCAACAGAGTGAGTTATCATGCAGTAGCACAGGTGATGTAGTTTTGTTGCTCGACTTTCTTACACTGCGACCGAAAGGTGTCTCAGTTGTTGACAACAAATTCCAGCTGTTCTGCATACACTCCTTGGGGCAGAATTAGTAGTCCAAAACACACTTTTGGAGCTATCAGATGTAAAATATTATGTTCACACTATTCTTTGCTCTAGTTTACGTCTTTTGGTGGGGCTCAGCCTTTCATTTCTTCTTAGGAAGTTAACGCTAGAGGCAACATAACATGTCACCAGTAACAGTACTGCATAGGAATGCTTAATGAGCGACCTGATGATGTTCAATAATAGTCACTCCGTTGATTTTTGTTGTTTAGAATTAGAGCATGCAGTACTCCTACACCAGACTTCTGAACTTTGCTTGTTCAATGCAAATGTCACATGACAGAAAAATGGTAATCAGTCACATATATCAGTAGTCGAGACTTCCTTAATGTGGAGAATCATTCATGCCAAAACGATCTTTGTTGGAACAAGAATATCTTTTTCTGGCGTATTTTTCCCAAAAGCACTCACTCCAATCACAATTCAAATCTTTCTAGCTGCCTCCTCTACATTCACACCTCTGTTATACCAAAAGTAAACGTTGTGTTGCAAATGTTACACCTCATTCCACTTGCGACTCAATTTTACAATGCTTAACTGCAGTTCATGATTTTCAAATATGCAAAATCCAATGCTTAACTGCAAGATGATAACTAGAACTTCAAATTCGAAAATGGCATTGATACATACACTGACAGCGTGGCGCCGCCTTCACATGGGTGGCGCTGGATTTCAGGCGGCGGGTGGCGTCTGGCCGGTGGCCGGTAGCCGCTGTAGCGCGAGGAAACGCCCGAGCGTAAGCTGTTACGATCGCGACGCAGCCACGAGCTGTCCTGCGGAATTGTTTCTGGAATACTTATTATTGCGGGTGGATAGAATGTTAAGCGAATTGTCTTCGATGTTCAATCAGACTCATAACTTTAGACCGAATTGTGGTTCCAAAAAAAAAAAAAAAAAGTAGTTGGACGCGAAGATGCGACTCTAAGTTTAGAATGCACGACGGTTTCCATTAGACCACGGGCTCACACAATCCGACACCACCTCGGAAGTAGACAACACTTCCTCCTAACACTTCTGCATCTTACAGTGTTGCCAGATTGTGCCGATGGCCGGACTTAGAGTTGTCAGGGGCGGTCAGTTTTATTGGCCACCTTAAGTGAACGACTCGGACTTAGTCTCTGTGGCGGCCGGCCGGCGGTCAGTTTGTATGTCTAAGACTGTACACAACATAAGCAGTGCAAAATTCATCGAAGAATCTCTCTTAGTTATGTAGAAAAGTGTATCTATAGCAACAAATGCAGCCAAAAGTAAGTGAAAAAAAGATAAATTTCATCATGTAAAAAATTTTGTTTTGTTATGTTTTTGAACTTCCACTGCTATGAGTATGAGTTCTGAATCGTTTCTGGTCATGCTGACAAAGTCTTATGAATTTATTTGTAAAAGTATAGACAGTGGAATTTAAAATGTCCTGTGGTCCCTCTCCTGTTCCAAGTCGGCCCGTTTGACGTCCTACCCCTCCCCCTTAAACCCAATTGAGAGTCTATGGGACCACCTAGATCGGGCTGTTTGCGCCATTAATCCTCTGCCCAGACACCTACAGCAGTCGGCCACGGCACTGGAGGCGACATCGCTCCACATCCCTGTCGGTGCCTTGCAGTAAGTACCTCACTGACTCTCTTCCTGCACGTCTCTGTTGCAAAAGGTGATTATTCAGGCTTTCGTGGGTGGTCACATTAATATGACTAGACCGTGTAAGACGTGCTTATTGATTTTCTTGGTGGACAATTGAAAAGACTACAAAACCGAAAACTACGTGCACATACAGGGTGACAATTACAGAACTATATGAAATAACATCGTCCAAATTTCTGAACGGTTTGTGTTAGGACGTTCAAACTGCAAGGTTGGCCGCGGGGCGTGATATGCAGTAGTATGCGCATGGTTCGGTTTAGCGACGAAGCCCACTTTCATTTGGATGGATTCGTCATTATGCAAATTTGGCACATTTGGGGGACTGAAATTCTTCATTTCGCGATCGAGAAGTCTGTTCACCCTCAGCGGGTGATAGTGTGTGGTGTGCAATGTCCAATCACGTAGTAATCGGTGCGATATTCCTTGATCGCATGGTGACTACTGAGAGGTACGTGAAGGTTTTGGAAGCTAATCTCATCCCCATTATCCAAAATGACACTGATTTCGACAAGATGTGGTTCATTCAAGACGGAGCTCGACCCCATCGAAGCATGAGAGTGTTTGATGTCCTGGAGGACCACTGCTCTGCTTTCTGGCTCTAGAGTAGCCAGAGGCCATTGGCAGGGGCGTCGATTGACCGGTGTATTCTCCTGATCTGCAAACCATGCGACTCCTTTTCGTGGGACTGTATTAAAGACGTCACGGGTTCGAGTCCTGCCTCGGGCATGGATGTGTGTGATGTCCTTAGGTTAGTTAGGTTTAAGTAGTTCTAAGTTCTAGGGGACTGATGACCTCAGAAGTTAAGTCCCATAGGCTCAGAGCCATGTGAACCTTTTTTTAATTTTTTTTTATTAAAGACAAAGTGTACAGCAGTAACCCCAAAACCATTGCTGAGCAGAGAACAGCCGATTAGGAGATCATCGACAGCACTGATGTTCCGACACTTCAGCGGGTCATGCAGAATATCGCTATTCGTCTATGCCACATCATCGCATATCGAACACGTCATAACGCTAACCCGGATATCTGTTGTGACGTTTACATGTTGAATAAGGTGTGTACATGCCGCAGTTTGTAACTAATTTACGCTTTTTTTCATATAGTTAAGTAATTGTCACCCTGTAATTTACAGGATTTCAGTTGGACGACGTCCTCCACAACCGTCCACACTTCGATGGGTGAACAGCTGCCATTTACAAGACACAAATTTAGCAAGAGATCGTTGTGCATTGCAATGGGCAGGGCTGTGACAACTACGAAACCAAAAGACGTTGCATGCAACAAGTCAGCATGCGCAGTAAACATCTAGACCCACCATACAACCACACACGATCAACGTCAGACGTTAACAATAACTAATCAGACCGAAAGATAACCAACTCCAGACAAGTAGTGCTAACTCTGCAGATTAAGCAGGAAAGATCATGATTTAGGCAAAAATCCTTGTTTTTATTTATTTCTTTTATGACCTGACGAAACTGCAATTGTCCAACCATAACTGTGGGTCCTTTGATTGTTGTGAAAGATGGCTAATCAGAAATAGAATATATGGAACATTAGTTCACTTTATTACAAGAATAATAAAAAGATGTACTTAACTTTATACATACAGGAGCGTGCCAAGTATTACAACTGTATTTGAACAGGAAAGCATGATTTGATGTACACAAATACAAACTCTTCTCTTGAAGTACAAGTTCAACATTTACAAAAGTACAGTCCCATCAGAGACTTGAATAACACTGGCTTCCTAACTAGACGAGGCTGACTGCGTCATGAGAGGTCACGAACTGGGGCAGACCAAGTCCATGGTCGGCACTATATCGACCTCTGAGCGATGGCGCTGCAGTGCTGAGACAGAGGGCGTGTCTCCAGGAGCGGCACCCATTCGTCGCTGCAAACCACAGCCAGGCATCGCTGATGTCTGTGGTATCGATGCATGTTACCGACTTTAGTGTGGTGCCACGATCTTTGGACAATATCATGGCCTCCTTAATAACACAATCTCAGTAAGTGAAAGTGCATGGTAGCACCAATTGTTGTATGCCATACAATGACCGATACCAAGGCAATGTTCTACAATAGCTGACCTGCCTGGCTATTATAAGTGAGTGTGACGTTTAAGCTCCACAGTTCTCATCGTCTACTGTATGATGTGCAATAACTGCCGACATATCGTTGACACTTGTCTCGTGGACTAAAAAGGGCCTAATCTTAGATGGTGGTCGAAAAACCCATTTCACAGCCTGTTTCTTCAGAAAACGAGCAATCCTGTTGGAAATACTACTTGTATAAGGCAAAAAGTTATAGACTCCTGTGCCACCTCATTATTTTTATTACTCACCAGATTCGCAGTCAGCGGATAGCATAGTGCATGTCTCATCTGTCTCTCACTGCACCCAGTCTGGTGAAAAGTAACCGCCCGCATCTCGTGGTCGTACGGTAGCGTTCTCGCTTCCCACGCCCGGGTTCCCGGGTTCGATTCCCGGCGGGGTCAGGGATTTTCTCTGCCTCGTGATGGCTGGGTGTTGTGTGATGTCCTTGGGTTAGTTAGGTTTAAGTAGTTCTAAGTTCTAGGGGATTGATGATCATAGATGTCATTAAGTTCCATAGTCCTCAGAGCCATTTGAACCATTTTTTGAAAAGTAGCCACAAGGCTTGCTAACTTAGCTGAAAATGCTTCTGAGATGGTATGGGCCCTATGAATCTAAGTGCAAAATACCCCTTCACGCTGAGGCTGACAGTAACAACTATCAGTCTGAAGATAAAAATCATTTTGCTTCCTATAAACGGCATCTTTCGTTCCTGCTGACCAACATATCAAGGAAAAGAATATGGCTGTTATTTTCCACCTGCATCGCTATAGTATCGTCTAAAGATCAAAGCGCAACACCAAAGTCGGCAATGAACATCGGTACTACTCACATTAACGATGTCTTGCTGCAATCCGCAACGACGAATGGGAGAGGCTGAAGAAGACCCACCCTGTCTCTTAGCGCAGCAGCATCCTCGCATGGAGGTCAAGACAGAGTCAAGCATGGAAGTACTCACTAGTTCGTGACCTCAGTTGAAGCAGTCAATGTAATCTAGTAGGACCAGTGTTAGTCAAGTCTCAGATGGGCATGTACTTCTGTAAACGTTGAATTTTGTACTTTAAGAGAACAGTATGTCAATTAGTGCATCACGTGACGCTTTAATAGTCAGTGGTAGAAATAAATTATCAAGCACTCCTGTGGCCAAGGACTGTATCACGTTAAGTAAATCTTTTTATCATTCATGTACAAGGGGCGTTCAACAAGGAATGCAACATATTTTTTCCCTGCCAGTTTCGGTTGAAAAAATGCGGAATCTGTTGTGAGACATCATGAATTATTCTCATTTCAGCCACTATAGTGTCATGAAGTTCCGATACGTGGCGGCGCTTTACATAGCCTTCAAAATGGCGCCTGTAGCGGAGGTGCTTTCCAAGCAGAGTGCTTTCATTGAGTTTCTTTTGGAGGTAAGCCGGAGCATCGTAGATATTCATAGCGCTTGCAGAATGTCTACAGAGACCTAGCAGTGAACAAAAGCAGAGTGAGTCTCTGGGCGAGGCATGTCATCATCGCAACAAGGTCGCGCAGTCGTGACTGATCTCTCACGTGCCTGCAGGCCACACACAGCAGTGACTCCTGCATCTACGTCTACATCTACATCCATATTCCGCAGGCCATCTGACGGTCTGTGGCAAAGAGTACCTTGAGTACCTCTATCGGTCCTCCCTTCTAGTCTAAGGCGCTACAGTCATGGACTGTGCGGCTGGTCCCGGCGGAGATTCGAGTCCTCCCTCGGGCATGGATGTGTGTGTGTTTGTCCTTAGGATAATTTAGGTTAAGTAGTGTGTAAACTTAGGGACTGATGATCTTAGCAGTTAAGTTCCATAAGATTTCACGCACATTTGAACATTTGAACATTTCTCCCTCCTATTCCAGTCTCGTATTGTTCGCGGAAAGAAAGATTGTCGGTATGCCTCTGAGTGGGCTCTAATCTCTCTGATTTTATCCTCATGGTCTCTTCGCCAGATATATGTAGGAGGGAGAAAATATACTGCTTGACTCCTCGGCTAAGGTATGTTCTCGAAACTTCAACAAAAGCCCGTATCGAGCCACTGAGCGTCTCTCTTGCAGAGTCTTCCACTGGAGTTTATTATCTCCGTAACGCTTTCGCGATTACTAAATGATCCTGTAACGGTGATCCCCGTTGGATCTTCTCTATTCCTTCTATCAACCCTATCTGGTACGGATCCCACAACGGTGAGCAGTATTCAAGCAGTGAGCGAACAAGTGTACTGTAGCCTACTTCCTTTGTTTTCGGACTGCACTTCCTTAGGATTCTTTCAATGAATTTTAGTCTGGCATTTGCTTTACCGACGATTAATTTTATATGGCCAATCCATTTTAAATCACTCCTAATGTCTACTCCCAGATAATTTATGCGTGTGGCCACTCTCCTACGAGGTGATCGACAGATGACAATCAAACACCTCGATGCACAACTGGACGCCTCTGTTGATAGTACTGACACAATCAAATGGTTCAAATGGCTCTGAGCACTATGCGACTTAACTTCTGAGGTCATCAGTCGCCTAGAACTTAGAACTAATTAAACCTAACTAACCCAAGGACATCACATACATCCATGCCCGAGGCAGGATTCGAACCTGCGACCGTAGCGGTCGCGCTGCTCCAGACTGTAGCGTCTAGAACCGCACGGCCACTCCGGCCGGCGCTGACAAAATCGTCCACCTGTTGGAGACTCAAAGGTGTGTGCCGCTGGGTTACTCGTCGCGTAACAAAAGACTGTAGAGGACAACGAAGGACCATCTGTGCGGAATTGCTCGCGCGTTACGAGGCTGATCGTGACAATTTTTGTCGAACATCGTCACAGGCGATGAAACATGGCTTCATCGCTTCTAACTACAATGGCAATCCAAGGAGTGGCGCTACACCGCTTCTCCTCCGAAGAAAAAGTTCTAAGCCACACAACCAGCTGGTAAAGCCATAGTGACGGTCTTCTGTAACTCTGAAGAGGTTATTCTGCTTAATGTTCTCTCTCACAGAGAAACGATGAACTCGGGAGTGTACTGTGCTAGCCTCAAGAAACTGAAGAAACGACTTCAGCGTGTTCGTTGCTACAGAAATGCAAACGAACTTCACAATCTCCAAGACAACGCAAGACCTCACATAAGTCTGTGCACGCGAGAGGAGTTCACAAAGCTTCATTGAACTTTTCTCCCTCATCCACCCTACCGCCGTATTTCGCACCTTCTGACTTGTACCTGTTAGACACAATAAAGGATGGCAGTACGTGAATGATGGGGAGGTTATTGAAGCAGTAAGACATTGGTTCCGACGTCGACGAGCAAAGTGTTACCATTCGGACGTACAGGCAACCGGAGTGTGGTCTCGTAAGGATGTCGCATTGAACGGAGATTTTGTTGAAAAAGAAAATTTTGTAGCCAAAAGAGTGCGAAATAATATGGTGTATTGGAAACCTGAATAAAACCAACCTGCTTTCAGAACAAAAATGTGTTTCACTACTTACCTGCGTCCCTCGTAATAAAGTAATCTAGTAATTCATATGTTGTAGTTCCGGCGTGACATCTCCTAGAGCAATCGAAAAACCCACAGTTATGGCTGGACGATTGTAGTTTCGTTTGCTCGTAACAAAAGTGAAGCGAATATTTGGGTGGACTGGACTCAGATGTTTTAAAAAGCTCAGCAAATTCTTGCCGTGCATCCGAATAATAAAACTGTTGTCTATGCATCCAAAACAGCCGGAAGTTTTCAACGCCGTTGACTCTTGGGCACGCATCTTCAAATCTTGCATAAAAAGATTGGAACGATAGATGACAATGGGCTCCCCTTTACAATCCTGTCCGTTTACTCATAGAACTAGTTACTGAAAAAGAGCAATTGAAACCCAACACAAGGGAAAAAAGGTTAGTTCTACCCTCAACGTGGCTGTCCAGCCAATATTTTCCCGATCAAACGAGACCATTTCTCACAGCCATGACTTTACTACCATACAGTCTGTCTGCTTTGGGTTCGCATAAACAGTCATAGACCGAGACCGAGGTGGCACGAAACGCCGTCCACTGGAATATACGTAAGTGCATGCAACGATTTCACTTCATATCTTACCAAATGGAGGCATATTAACATATTTTTACGATACACACTACATACACTGAGGTGACAAAGTCATTGGATAGCAACATGCACGTTCACTGATGGCTTTAGTATCGCGTACACATGGCAGAAAACGGCAGTGCCTTGATGTACTTGTCGCTTGTACCCCGGCGATTAATGTAAAAGGTTTCCGTCGTGATTGTAGGCGACTGGAATAACTGACTGACTTTGAACGCAGAGTGGTAGTTGGAACTAGACACATAGGACCTTCCGGTTCGGAAATCGGTAAGGAATTCAATATTCCGAGATCTACAGCGTCAATAGTGTACCGAGAATACAGAATTTGAACCGTTACCTCTCACTACGGACAACGCAGTGGCCGACGGCCTTCACTTAACGACCGAGGGCAGCAACATTTGCTTATACTTGTCGGTACTAACAGACAAGCAATACTGAGTAAAATAACTACAGAAATCAATGTGGGACGAGCGACGAACATCTTCATTACGATAGTGCGGCAAAATTAGGCGTTAATGGGCTATGACGGCAGACGACCGCCGGCCGAAGTGGCCGAGCGGTTCTAGGCGCTTCAGTCTGGAACCGCGCGACCGCTACGGCCGAAGGTTCGAATCCTGCCTCGGGCATGAATGTGTGTGTGTCCGTAGGTTAGTTAGGTTTAAGCAGTTCTAAGTTCTAGAGGACTGATGACCTCAGATGTTAAGTCCCATAGTGCTCAGAGCTAGTTGAACCATTTGAGCTGACGACCGACGCGAGTGCCTTTGCCAACCGCATGACATCGCCTGCAGCGCTCTCTCGTGGGCTTGTAACCATATAGGTTGGACCCTAGACGACAGGAATACAGTGGCCTGGTCAGATGAGCCTCGATTTCAGTGGATGAGAATTGATGGTAGGGTTCGAGTGTGGCGCAGACCCTACGAAGCCATGGACACAAGTTGCCAACAAGGCACGTGCAAGCTGGCAGTGGCTCCATAACAGTGTGGGCTTTCAATATATGGAAATGACAGAGTCCTCTAGTCAAAATGAACTGAAACTTTGACTGGAAACGGTTGTGTTCGGCTACTTTGAGAACATTTGCAATCATGCATGGACTTCATGTTCCCAAACAACGATGAAATTTGTATCGATTACAATGCGCCATGTCCCCATGAATGTTTGGTATTGGTTTGAAGAATATTTTAGACATTTCGAGCGAATAATTTGGTCACCCATATCGCCCGGCATGAATCCCAGTAAACATTTATGGGACATAATCAAGAGGTCAGTTCGTGCACATAATCCTGCACCGGCAACACTTTCGCAATTATGGTCAGCTAGAGAGGCAGTATGGCTCAACATTTCTGCAGGGTATGTCCACCAACTTGAGTCCATGCCGCGTCGAGGTGCCGCACTGTGCTAGGCAACAGGAGGTCCGACACGAAAGTTATCCCATGACTTTTGTCGCCTCAGTGTACTAAGGAAGCTGTTCTATATGCGAAATCTGAACACTACGTGTTGCTTAGAAGTGGATAGCGGGTAAGGGTATCAGTCCAGTTAGAGTATAGCTAATGATAATAACGAATACCGTTGCCATCTTTTACTGTAATGGAAACATTACCAGGCGAAACGTCCCACTGTGCATTAAGATGGTCTGTTGTAAAAACTGGGGTCTAAGCCCCGGGAGAGTGAAATACACCACCGTAATAAGAAGTACAATAACTTATGGGCCAAAGTAGTAGAACAGAAGGTGGGTGCTACGGAGCTTGAGAAGATACAGAGATTGGCTGCCTAGCCACGTTGTTGTTGTGGTCTTCAGTCCAGAGACTGGTTTGATGCAGCTCTCCCTGCTACTCTACCCTGTGCAAGCTTCTTCATCTCTGAGTAACTACTGCAACCTACATCCTTCTGAAACTGCTTAGTTTATTTATCTCTTGGTCTCCCTCTACGATTATTACCTTCCACGTTGCCCTCCAATACTAAATAGGTGATCCCTTAATGCCTTAGAACATGTCCTACCAACCGATCCCTTCTTCTTGTCAAGTTGTGCTACAAACTCCTATTCTTCCCAGTTCTATTCAATACTTCCTCATTAGTTACGTGATCTACCCATCTAATCTTCAGCATTCTTCTGTAGCACCACATTTCGAAAACTCCTGTTCTCTTCTTGTCCAAACTATTTATCGTCTATGTTTCACTTCCATACATGGCTACACTCCATACAAATACTTTCAGAAACGACTTTCTGACACTTAAATCAATATTCGATGTTAACAAATTTCTCTTCTTCAGAAACGCTTTCCTTGCCATTGCCACTCTACATTTTATATCCTCTCTACTTCGACCATCATCAGTAATTTTGTTCGCCAAATAGCAAAACTCCATTACTACTTTAAGTGTCTCATTTCCTAATCTAATTCCCTCAGCGTCACCTCACTTAATTCGACTACATTGCATTATCCTCGTTTTGCTTTTGTTGATTTTCATCTTATACCCTCCTTTCAAGACACTGTCCATTCCGTTCAACTGCTCTTCCAAGTCCTTTGCTGTCTCTGACAGAATTACTATGTCGTCGGCGAACCTCAGAGTTTTTATTTCTTCTCCATGGATTTTAATACCTACTCAGAATTTTTATTTTGTTTCTTCTACTGCTTGTTCAATATACAGATTGAACAACATCGAGGAGAGGCTACAACCCAGTCACACTCCCTTCCCAACCACTGCTTCGCTTTCGTGCCCCTCGGCTCTTATAACTGCCATCTGGTTTCTGTACAAATTGTAAATAGCCTTTCACTCCCTGTACTTTACCCCTGCCAACTTTAGAATTTGAAAGAGAGTATTCCAGTCAACATTGTCAATAGCTTTCTCTATGTCTACAAATGCTAGGAAAGTAGGTTTGCCTTTCCTTAATCTTTCTTCTACACTCCTGGAAATTGAAATAAGAACACCGTGAATTCATTGTCCCAGGAAGAGGAAACTTTATTGACACATTCCTGGGGTCAGATACATCACATGATCACACTGACAGAACCACAGGCACATAGACACAGGCAACAGAGCATGCACAATGTCGGCACTAGTACAGTGTATATCCACCTTTCGCAGCAATGCAGGCTGCTATTCTCCCGTGGAGACGATCGTAGAGATGCTGGATGTAGTCCTGTGGAACGGCTTGCCATGCCATTTCCACCTGGCGCCTCAGTTGGACCAGCGTTCGTGCTGGACGTGCAGACCGCGTGAGACGACGCTTCATCCAGACCCAAACATGCTCAATGGGGGACAGATCCGGAGATCTTGCTGGCCAGGGTAGTTGACTTACACCTTCTAGAGCACGTTGGGTGGCACGGGATACATGCGGATGTGCATTGTCCTGTTGGAACAGCAAGTTCCCTTGCCGGTCTAGGAATGGTAGAACGATGGGTTCGATGACGGTTTGGATGTACCGTGCACTATTCAGTGTCCCCTCGACGATCACCAGAGGTGTACGGCCAGTGTAGGAGATCGCTCCCCACACCATGATGCCGGGTGTTGGCCCTGTGTGCCTCGGTCGTATGCAGTCCTGATTGTGGCGCTCACCTGCACGGCGCCAAACACGCATACGATCATCATTGGCACCAAGGCAGAAGCGACTCTCATCGCTGAAGACGACACGTCTCAATTCGTCCCTCCATTCACGCCTGTCGCGACACCACTGGAGGCGGGCTGCACGATGTTGGGGCGTGAGCGGAAGACGGCCTAACGGTGTGCGGGACAGTAGCCCAGGTTCATGGAGACGGTTGCGAATGGTCCTCGCCGATACCCCAGGAGCAACAGTGTCCCTAATTTGCTGGGAAGTTGCGGTGCGGTCCCCTACGGCACTGCGTAGGATCCTACGGTCTTGGCGGGCATCCGTGCGTCGCTGCGATCCGGTCCCAGGTCGACGGGCACGTGCACCTTCCGCCGACCACTGGCGACAATATCGATGTACTTCCATCCGGCCTCCCGCATGCCCACTATACGCCCTCACTCAAAGTCCGTCAACTGCACATACGGTTCACGTCCATGCTGTCGCGGCATGCTACCAGTGTTAAAGACTGCGATTGAGCTCCGTATGCCACGGCAAACTGGCTGACACTGACGGCGGCGGTGCACAAATGCTGCGCAGCTAGCGCCATTCGACGGCCAACACCGCGGTTCCTGGTGTGTCCGCTGTGCCGTGCGTGTGATCATTGCTTGAACAGCCCTCTCGCAGTGTCCGGAGCAAGTATGGTGGGTCTGACACACCGGTGTCAATGTGTTCTTTTTTCCATTTCCAGGAGTGTATTATATGTCGTAGGGTCAGTATTGACTCACGTGTTCCAACATTTCTACGGAATCCAAACTGATCTTCCCCGAGGATAACGGGAGGTATTAGCAGCATTCCTACCGCTGGGTTGCAGACCATGTTCGAAAAGCCCCCATTACATCTCTGAGTTACAGTGGGGCCAGCAGCAAAGGAATACAGGTAAAAGAGTAGATCATTTTAGGATAGCCAATATCTCCCACTAATTTGATGAGTGTGGTACATACAGGAATGGAGGGCTAAGTGCTGGCTGACTATACGGTAACTTCTAGCTACTTCAGTAACTTTCTATACAACACACGGAGTAGGGAGGAGTCGATGAAAGAACCATGATATAGTTCAGGTAGTTTACTGACGGATCGAAATTGGGCGAAGGTGCTGGGACTGGGGTACACGGGTCTGGTCTATAGAGAGTGCAGTATTCTAGGCAGAGATATTCGCTATCAGAGTGTGTGAGGAGGAGAATCTGTGGAGGTGTTACAAGGAAGGTAGTACCTGACTCATTCACAGTGTCCCTGTAACGACATCAAAGAACGTTGCAGAAGATCATGAAACCTTTGTGGGGCTACAGGAAGGTAAACCCCGCTGTGGGTCCCTAGTCAGAGGTCGTTCAGGAACTAGTGGTAACGAAAAAGTTGATAGGCTGCCCAAGTCAGGAGCGATGATGTTATTTCTTGTAGCTGAACCCTTCCTAACCGTCACTAAGGCGATAATACAATGTAAAATACGTAACTGGATCAGGATGCAGCACGTGGGACATTGGACTAAAGCCCAAAAACAAAAATATGGTAAACTAATTAGCCCAAAACCATGGCAAATAATTGCAGGGCAGCAACTTGAATTAATCAACACACCCGTAAAACAGCCAAAGTAGTCATCAAGTAAATAAAAGTGAAATTTTCAACTTTGGCAAAATATTTGTGTTACTAATTGCTGAAGAAAATGTGCCTGACGGAGACCTAGGAAGGCGTCTCCTGCTAGTCCTCGTGAGGGAGCTACTGCGCAGTAAACTTAGTTCCGGTGTGGCCAACATTGGGCTAGGACCACTGTCGTTTTGTCTCCACGATTAATTCAAATCGAATAGTGGAAATATACAAGTGTAACTTTCCTCCTAGAGGAATCCTGGAGGTCGGCTCCATCGTGAAAGTGCAGGAGGTGGCATTAGTTTGACCAGTGGAGACGGGCTACTGAGATGGGCAGAAAAGCAAACAAAAAGCCAAACGTTCCGAGGCAAAAAGGCTGGACACTGTGGTTGCCATCGGCGAGACCCGCGTGCGGACGCCGAGGGTTGTGGTCCATTTAAGTTCTTTTTATAGCCGGTGGCCGTTATTGCTGGTGACATGCCTCATTGACCTTTCTCCATGCGCTTCAAGGTCGCGCAGAGGCGCCCTCGTCTTGGATTCCACCCGTATGGTATGTGTTTCACGTTACTGCTCGTTCGCCTTTGCAGCCGGTTACAAGAGGAGCATGAAGACACTACGATCGAGGAAAAGAATCGATACAAAAGAAAATCAAAAACTGTAAAGAAACAAAGTAGTAACGTGGAAACATACAGGAACCCATTACCCTTCTAATATAGGCTGCGCACGCCTCTTGTGCTGAAATATGAAACCAAACTTCGTGCCACGTTACGGATGAAATGAGTTTCTGTCATTACGTACAATGCCAAGTGAAACTAACAGTCACAATTATTGCCATTTACAGCTGAAATCGACCATTGATATTAACAACTGAGCGGCTTATTGTGTTAGCAGTGTACACTCTACATTACAATTAACAAAATTTTCAGGAAATTCCCAATTCTAATGAGATGGTAATCGTTTTAAAACTCCGTAAGACCAAAGTTTGAAATGTAATATTTACAGTAATTCCTGCATATACTGGTTACAAGCACCGGATATCGTCGTTTTGCAACATTGTCCGTTATTTGGTTCGCTATTTATACAGAACTGAAAAGATAATGTATCGGTTAGAAAGAAAGAATTTGGTTTTCAGACGACTACAAAAAAACTTTAAAATATTTCTTTATGTTATTATCAGAAATAAAATCTCCTTTTACCTATTACGTATGGTTTGTACACAACATAAGCTTTTACGTTCTATGGCGTTTGCTATACTGAAACAGTGTTAAGACAATAAACAGAACATATTGAAATATGACATCCATAAAACCAACTAACTTTCAGCTTTCAACTAGATTAATGCATGGAAAGTTAGAAGATAAGCTCTTGAAAGAGAATCGTTTTCGTAATAAGGGGTAATGTCAGATTTTTCATACGAAGTAAAGCAAAGTTCGGTTGATTGCATTTTGAGATGGAATGAAACTACACGTTTAAGCCATTAAAAATTAGTATAACAATTTTCTTTGGAGCCATATAGATAAAAGTTCAAAGAAAATGCATCTTATATTTCCTATCCGATGCAGATGACACTTGTGGCATTTTTTCTGAATGGTATTTCTCTTTTCTTTTTCCCTTTTAGCACTAATTGCGGAAAGAAATAAGAAATTGATGGTAGAGCAACTGGCTATAGTTTTCTTTGGACACCAACGGCTCAATATCAAAATATTCAGGAGGAAAATATTTTCTGCACAGCTTTAAATGATCGTTTTCCTTAAAATTATTCTCTTTCGATTCGTAGTAATTCTAGAAGAGAAACCGTTGCCAGCATTGTTGATTGCCTAAAAGGAACTGACAAAACATATCGTGGACAGAAAATACAAAGACAGTGTAAGTAATATTTGATAGACTTTTGTATGTATAACGACCTTCAGCAATGAATTCTTAAAAGTTATAAATAAGCAAGTAAATCAATAAGCACCATAGAAGACCATTCTCAAAAGATCGGTAACGATACCACTCATAACTTAAGCCTGTAAACCATAGACTTTATCTTGAAAAATATGTCTGCATACTTTTTGTATTTTTAAAATAACTTAACCTGTGTAACAAAGTATTCCTTTCTTTCACGTATTACTCAGCAAGTGTGAATGAAAACTCTTCTTCCAAAGTTGTTTACAAGATGTAGACCAACTTCAGTTGTTCAAAAGGGAACCAAAAGTTTAATCAACTACACAACAAACATTTGAATATCGCTGTGTAGCATGCGTGCCAGAGGCCCTATTGCTGCTTGACAGTTTCCAGAATTTCGGCCCTTGTCATAAAATATGTGGATAGCAGCCCGAGGGGACACAGGCAATGGCTTCAGGTTTAAGTTTAGCTAAATAAGTAACAACATTGACCTAAGTGACACAAGTGTTTCACTTTTTATTTGTGAATAATAAACTGCATAACCTTAGAACATGAAGGTAAGTTAGTGGAGTTGCAAGAAAAGTTAAGTAAGGTCAGATGGGATAAAGAGTCTTTTTTTTTTATAAACGTGCGAAAAAGTAAGATCAAGTAGATTTAAAACCAAGTCATGTGGTGCACCAAACAGGAACTGAGCCACGAGGAAATTCAGCAGGAGCTCTTACTGTAAAGTAATCTTAGAGATAATGAAGGAATCTCAAACAAGAGCAAGATTTACGTTTAAAAATAGCCAAAATATACTCGTGGAACTCATTCACATTATTCATCAACATGCTCGTATTCTAATGTGAATGCAGAAGACTTGCAGGAGTTGCGGAAGCTGATAAAAGACAGAAAAATTGACAACAACATGAAAATGAGATATTCTTCAGTGGCGTCCTTCGGTTACGACAGAGATGACAGATACTACACGTCAGTAGAATTGCCCAAGTGGAAAAACATGCTGCTACTTAATGTAATCTTCTAGAAGAAAAAAAATCTACACTGTAAGAAGCAAATGGAAACAACAATGAAACGACTGCATTTTATCAAACTTTGCAGGATGTGATGGCCTTAAACTACTTTCAAACTGCAAGTGGCCACACACTAGTAACATGCAGTGTACAAGTAAATACAAATATGGAGAGAAACTTATTCATCAGAAAGGAAAACAAAAGAGTATATTTTGAAAATATAAATAAAAATGGTAGGGCCCATGGTCTGGGGGTAGTATCTATGCCTAGTAAACGAATGTGCTGGGTCTCTGTTTCAAACCAGCTACTCTTCAATGTCGAGTAAAAATTATCGGCAATGTGGCCGAAGACCCCCATTCTGCCAATTTGTCAAATAGGACAAGCACTGGGCAGAGTTTCAAACCAACATCTTGGCCTTGGTAACGGGTGGGGAGGGTGGGGGGTGAGGGTTGAATTGCCCCTAAAATACAGAAGATAGAGCAATGACCGTTGCATGAGGATGCATAAGGCAATGACAATAAAGACAAACAATGTGTATTCAGAGGACATGAGGCCTTCTGGTGAAAAAGTGTCATGACGATCTCTCCATTGTCAAAAGATTTCGTGGAAGACAATTTAATTTCTACTGTAAATTTCCCAACTAGGGTATACAAATACTCTAAGACTACCATTGATATCTTTATAGACAACTCCAGGCAACTAAGCCACATTACAAAACCAGTAGTAAATGGGCAATCTGACCAAGGCATGCAACATTTAACATTAAATGTTGAAAATTGTCAGGGTAAAACATCTTTCGGAACTGAGTACAGAAGGCCCATAAAACAGTCAAAAACTGAGAAATTTAGGAGATTGCTCAAGTAAATTAATTGGATGAATGTTTACAGCATCCAAGACAAATGGAAAATACAAAGGATTCATTAATAAAGTTAGCACCTTCTTTGAATTTTTTCCCCCTGAAGGTAACTCAAATGAAGCAGAAGTCTAATAAGAAATCATTGATCACACAAGGGATAAAGATATCAAGTGAGACAAAAAGGAAGCTATCTGATATGTATGGACACCTTTGATACTAGCATTATATATCATTACAAAATTACTTCAAAATATTGAAGAAGGTTATCCAGATATCTAAACACCTGCATTATGAGAAGAAGATAAACAAATTCAGCAATAAAATAAAAATAATATGGGATATAGTGAAGTCAGAGACAGGTAGAACCAGAAATGAAGAAGAACAAATAGCTCTAAAAATAAATGAAACCCTGGTAACAAACGCATGCTGTGTTGCAAACCATTTAAACAAGTATTTTGTCTGTTACTGACAGCTTGGGGTTGTCAGGTTCAGTAAATAATGCAATGGAATATCTGAGACCAGTGCACACAAGAATCCATCATATAGTCATTGAAATCGAAGCATTCTAGTGATTATGATAACATATCAACAAAGTTAATAAAAGAGTGTTCATGTGAACTTAGTCATATCTTAAGCTATTTGTGTAATCAATTACTTATCACAGGAACATTCACGGACTGGCTTAAATATGTTGAAGTAATACCTCTCTACAAGAAAGGGGACAAAGAAATGCCGTCAAATTACCAACCAATCTCACTTTTGCCAGCTTTTTCAAAAATCTTTGAAAATGTTATGTTCAAGTGTCTACTTAAGCAGGTTAGTGAAAATAACATACTGTCAAAGTCACAGTTTGAGTTTCTTAAGGGTTCTGATATTGAGAAAGCTATTGACACTTACAGTGAAAATGTCCTTAACACATTAGACAACAAATTAGAGGCAGCTGGCATATTCTGTGACCTGTCAAAGGCTTTTGACTGTGTGAATCGCAGCATTCTTCTAAGTAAATTAACTCTCTCAGTAGGCTGTAGGAAGCACGAATGCTTCTCCACGGCACGGTTGCCTGCTTGCTTCACAAGTTTGCACCACACTGAGCCTTCTGGCAGTGAGCACTCCCTATTATAAGCTAGACACAGATGGCGCTCTGGTAGCCGTACCTCTACGCTATCTGGTAGCGGACGACATTGAAACCATTATCAGAACATACGGTAGCCTCCACGTGGCATATGCTATCATCGGATCAAAATCAATGTCGTCTTTCCAGGTGTACTAATATTTTTCCGGCAGTGTATTTCTAAGTCCCCAGCTCGTCTGCTCGAAGAAGCGCCATCTGCCTGGGTGATGAGGTGCGGAGAAACTCGTCTAGCGAGTATTTTTAAGAAAAGTTTATCTGATGATGTTAACACCACTGTACTTTCCTTTCCGCGACCGTTAGTCTTTCTGCCCTCCTTGCTTTGATGCCTTTGAAAAAGGTATAATAAGATTTTACATACCTATATGAGCCTTGCACGGCTCGCGTTAATCCCAGTTATTGTTTGTGATCTTCTATTACGATACTGTCGTCTCGTTTTCTTATTCCATTTACTGACGTCACTAACTTCCTGCCTTACTTGCCCGTGAGTGGCAGCAGCAGCGCGTATCGATGCACTGTCGTACCATCTCTCGAGCGAACGGACAGTATTTCTGTGTCGTCGTTTGTCTGGCAGCCAGTTGGAGACGGACCAGCAGTGCAGTCGGGACGCAGCAGAAGTGAAGGCAGGGAGACGGAGCGCCGGTGAGGCGCGGAAAGCCAGTGCTCGCCGATCGCTGGCGACACACAAGGGCTGTCCGACGGAGGGAGATTGGAGCGGGACGACCGTTGGTTGGTCGTTCGGTTGGTCGTCTCATCAGCCGACGTATATTTGGTCCTTTCACCACTTCCAGGCCTGCATGTGGTTGGTTGGCGTGAAGCAGCGAGGAAATCTCCATGGCACATAGTTTGGTTGGGCCCGCTGGCAGCCTCCATGCCAAGTCGGAGTGTGTGGTGCTGTTCTCATTGCTATGAGGTTCGTGGCTCACCGATCCTGGACATGAAAGTTGAGTTTTGACTTAATCTACCAAGAAGTCACGACTGTTGGCATTGTGTCGTTTGGAGTTCGTTGTCGGCTGTTGGGATATTCCAGCGAGAAACAACGTGTGTTTTGAAGTTTGCAAATTTTAGCCACCCTCCGGTGTAGTTTAATTGTACTTGGTTATTTTGAATTGAATTGCACCAGCGCAATCTTCTGCCTTGTGGCCGTTAACGTTCCGGTTACCTGACCTGGCCATTGACGTAAATTCAGGCAGTGTATTTTCCGCATCATTTTGTCGCTGTCCAGCACCGTGTGTAGTTTAACAGGTCAATGTATAATTGGTTGTGGGCGCCAATACCTTCTACGTTGTTCCATTGAACTCCTTGTTGTGTGCTGGTCGGATGGAGCGGAGGTTTTCTTGCCGGTGGGTCCGTTGACTGTTTGTCGGTTGGGTTGTCGTCGGATCGAGAATGGTTGGGCCGACTGCCTTTCTCACCTAAGCGAGCGTTAGTGTTTGAGTTCCAGGTCCACCCTCGGAGCTTCTGTGCGGCCTTGGGTGTACTGCCTTTTCTTGTTTGTTCTTCTTGTTTGTGCTTGTATGGCTTATAGCCGATTCTTAGATTAAAGTTGTTTTGTCCTTAAGGCATCAGATGGTTTGGGCTTTAAGCCTAATTTAAGAACTGTTTTACGTAAAGCATTTGGCGTTTGTAAAATTAATGTTATTGAGTTTTAAGTGTTGGGCCTTCAGCTCATTGCGAATTTAAGTTGTTTTGCGCTTAAAGAGTCAGATGCTTGCGGCCTTCAGCCTAACGTAAGAACTGTTTTATGTAAAGTCTTTGGAATTTTTAAAATTAATGTTACTGGGTCTTAAGTGTTGGGCCTTCAGGCGATTCTGAATTTAAGTTGCTTTGCTCTTAAAGTGTCAGATTCTTTGGGCCGTCAACCTAATTAAGGAACCGTTTTAAGATAAGGTTTTGCCTTTTAAATGTCTGATTTTGGATGAGCTTTAAGTTATTGCCTTTCAGCCGTTTTCAAATTAAAGTAATCTTGCTCTTAAGGCATGAGATTGTACGGCGCACTCAGCCGCTAATTAAGTTCCGAAACTAAAGCTGTTTTTTTTTTTATTTTCTTGGCTCTTGTAATGTTTAATCAAATAAAAGGTTGTATGTTCGAGTGTAACTGACAGCCACTTATTTTGGCCCCTTTCCACAACTTAAACTACCCGTCCTGTCCTGCGGCTTTAGCAGGATGTCTCACTATAGTTGTTTTGATCTTTACACGCAAGGTTACAACTTTACTCTCACACCAGAGTATACGTCCCTGTTTGCACTATTGTGTACCGAAAATCTTATTTCGTTGCCTAGAAACATTAATGGAGTCCAAGTTACGTAAGATACCAAAAAATGGCTCTGAGCACTATGGGACTTAACATCCGTGGTCATCAGTCCCCTAGAACTTAGAACTACTTAATCCTAACCAACCTAAGGACATCACACACATCCATGCCCGAGGCAGGATTCGAACCTGCGACCGTAGAAGTCGCGCGGTTCCGGACTGAGCGCCTAGAACCGCTAGACCACCGCGGCCGGTGCGTAAGATACCCCACAAATTGGTAACAATTGCGGTCATATTATGCTTCCTTGTGGTACACCTGTATTTACCTTTGCTTCTGAAGGGCAAACGCGGTTTTCAGTAATGTGCAGGGTTCTAGCAGTAAACAATTCTTCAGAGCAATTACGTATGCTCTCTACGTCCGTACATATGTAATCAGTACGCAGCATAAAACGGTGCCGAACGCGGCTTGGAAATCTAGAAGTATTGAATCCGCCCGTTCGTCTGTGGGATATCGCGAGCTGTGTTTCACGTAAGTGTCGATTTTTAGAGAAAAGCTTTGCAATGTGTTATATGAGTATACGCGCTCGGAATGAGTTGTTGTCTCCTGCAGCAGCCAGATTCGTTTTTATGCGCTTCTTATAAATCGTAGTTTAAATCGACACCTAATTTAAAAGCCTATACACCTTTCTCTTAACAGAATGCCCACGGACGTGGCAAGCGACCCTTGCAACACGTTTTGCGTGCGCCGTGGCGTCTGTGACCGCTGAGTCACCATCCTCTGACTAACAGTCTGGCAATTTGGTTAATGGTGGCGAAGCGTAGCAACGCCCATGCCTCCCTTCTGAACTGTTTTCACACTATGCCTTATCGAATACAAGAATAAAAACACGATGCCGTAAATACAGAACACACGCGGATCCAGGGATCGATCGTGAGAAGGAGGGTGTGGGGGCATGGGAGGATGTCACAGTTTGTTACTCCCTCCATCGTATCTTCCCCTTCGGCAAATACTATTTGCGATCACTCATAGTTTTACACTGTGATAGACGCCTTCGATTTTGACAATAATAACAATAAAATATATAAAATGTTTTAAAATAATAACTTGTTTACTTTGGTTTTTAGCACGGCCCGCATCGTTTTAGGGTAACATCCAAGAAACTACAAATCAAAGAAAAGAATCGAATGAAACAACAAGTTTACTTGTTACCAAACACTGCTTATTTATATCCACAACGCGTTTCGAAGGTTTAAACAACGTCAGGTGGATTTACATATGTTAGTACGACGTGTGTGTGTTTTGTTACGGCTATGGAGTAATCTATAGCACTGTCTAGTGGAGAAACAAAAGCACTACTTCCGAACATGGTTTTGCGGGGGTTTTCGATTAAAACCTAAACGTATAACTAAAAATGAAAATAAAATAACTAAAATAGAATACCTCCAGTGGCCACAAGCTCCTTTCTCCGTCGTAATTCATCGCATGTAAACTGTCAATTTTGTGAACAAAGATAAATAAATAATAACCTCGTATGGCACACTGGCCTGTATTAAGTCTTTCAGGTCGCAACCGCTTTGGTGAGATGGTGCCATGAAGCTACTAGTTGCAAAGAACATCTAGCAAAATAGAAACTGTATATTTAAGTAAAAAGAATGTATAGAAAAACAACACTATTATTTCAGAATAAGTTTCTAACGATTGTGGAGATCTATGGTTGAGATGACGAATACAAGTGTTACAACAAATATTTCAGATGGAACACAAATCGTTTTCTGTCAAGTTTATATAGCTTAAATTTCATACTCGGTTATATAACAAGGAGACATGCTACAAACCTTAAATACAATAATTATGTTCCCAACAGCGGTAAAATTATACATAAATAACAATTTTGGCTGGGATTCAGAGACATGGGATGTAAGGGTTGCTAGCAAGAGCGCTAAGTTTTAGCTACAGTTGGCGAGAAGCCTTAGCATTGAACGGTTGTTACAGTGTTAAGTATGGAAACCTGCGCAGACGGTCGGTCAATGCGATTTAAGCAACGTGCAGTTATTTAATTCTCGACAACAGAATGTATCACCCCAAAGGAGATTCACCAGAGAATGAAAGCAGTTTGTGGTGATTGTGTTGATGTGAGTATAGTGGGTCGTTGGACGATTAAGTTTAAAGATGCTGAGGCGGGAACATCTGACCTGCGTGACAAACAAATAGTTGGGCGTCCTGTGACAGCACCCCCCTCAGATTTAGTTGTAAGTTGGCACAGTGGATAGGCCTTGAAAAACTGAACACAAATCAATCGAGAAAACAGGAAGAAGTTGTGTGGAACTCTGAAAAAACAAGCAAAATAAACAAACTGAGTAGTCCATGCGCAACATAGGCAACATCAAGGACAGTCTGAGCTCATGAGCGCCGTGGTCACGTGGTTAGCTTGAGCAGGTGCGAAACGAGAGGTCCTTGGTTAAAGCATTCCCTCGAGTAAAAAAATTAATTTTTTATGTTTTCATCACTTTTTTTGGGAGTGATTATCACATCCACAAGAAAACCGAAATCGGGAAAGGTAGAAGAATCTTTTTACCCATTCGCCAACTGTACAACTTAGGTGGGTCGACAACATATTCCTTTCACGTGACGCACATGCCATCATCAGTGTCGCATAGAATATATCAGACGTGTTTTCCTGTGGAGGAATCGGTTGACCTATGACCTTGCTATCAAATGTTTTCGGTTTCCATTGGAGATGCACGTCCTTTCATCTACCAATCGCACGGTTTTGCGGTGCGGTCGCAAAATACAGACACTAAACTTATTACAGTGAACAGAGACGTCAATAAACGAACGGACAGATCATAACTTTGCGAGAATAAAGAAAGTAAATATTTCACTCGAGGGAAAACTTGCGAGGTGCCGGGGATAGCAGTGTATTTAACACCAAATTCTTCTAGAATCTTCATATGTAAATGATGCTCTAAGCCCCCCCTTTTCTAACTCCGACTTTTGCTGTTGCACTTGGATTAAGAAAAAACGCGAACTGACTGTAATCGGCCCTGCAAGTGGAGTAGAAAAGAGTTTGGCACCTGCAATAACTTAATTTGACAGAAATTAATTAAATAAAGGAAAGTTTCATTAACGTTGTGGGAAATGAAAGGGTTACTCTACCGATTAACAGAATGAAAGTTCTGTCCAAAATAACAATTTGATTTATTGTGACTAAACTCAAAATAATAAACAAAACACATGAAACATTTACAATACATAAAATTGGATCAAATTGGATACTCAAATAAATGATGTGAAGGTGAAATTGTCCATAAACTAGATTGTGACATTTATGACGAAGTGGTATGTGGAGCCAATTCCTTGCAACTCAGATCTTAAGAGAAACACCCAGCCAACCCAACCTTAATGGCTGCTACAGTAGTGAGAACTCAGACAATGAACATCCAAGACTGAACAAAGTTAGAAAAGATGAACAGGCGCGCTCTGCTGAGCTCTGATTATCACCTAGCAAAATTCCTTAATCTACCGGTGCTGCAGATATACATTACCAAGCTGTCTTCTGAACTGCAAGAACACCATCTGGCGTACCAGAGGCGATGACTGGTTGCTTCGACGTCCCGTCGTGGTGATGATAATGTCGCGAGTATAGCCCGAAACAAATTATCCTGGTCTGGTTGTTCCAGAGTAAAGACTTCCTAGCAATATAAATGCGCCTCTGAGGAAGACGAAGAAGGCCCGCCACACAATCACTGACGGTAGAATGATTGATTTTAACAAGCGAAGTCACACAGTAACTCCGATACAGTCAACTATAGCCAAAACTGCTCAAGACAGACAACATAGGCCGCTTGTACGCAGAACGCTCAATTGCCATCTGTACTCGGAAAGTTACGTTGAAGTCGCAACTTCAGCAACTTCGTCAAACAGTTACAATTAAATGAAAGTATATTAGACAGCCAACGGAAGGCAGGCTGTCCAGAGCAGCGAGAGCTCAGTCTTGTAACCTACTCCGACCGAAAGGCGAGAGCCGAAACTCTCAAGAGCACTCATACAAGCCGAACACAGAACATTCCCGCCCACACGACAGTGGCCGTGGCTAAACGTACCAATCAGCAGCTCGAAAACTGGTGGAAAATTCCACTCTATTGCCGAAGCACTACCATTCCACCAATGGAGATTCTTGGCGCCAATTTCTGCGCCGATTTTGCTACGTCACGGAGCTATGCCCTGAGCAAGCCAATCACAGTTACTATTTTGCAGAAAAGGCGGGAATTTTCCCGCCAAGACCACCTGGGAACACAAGTCATTCCCACGCCTCGCTGGTAGCTCGCCAGAAAGTGTTTTCACTACGTTTCTGCGAAGCAACGGAATCTCTAGCCCAGCCGCCCCTTCTGGCTCCTCTGGGCGTGTCGCTCCCACTCTTATGACAATGTCGGCGTCTGGAAAGCATCCACTCGACTCCCTCACACCCGCTTAACCCTTCCAAGCTCAGCAGAACTCGCCTGTCACCGGACCACCCGGGTGATGGGAGACGCTGTGTGGGGAGTCCGCATGTGAAGGAATAGCAACTTTTCACCGCATGCAATTAGAGAGGAAAATCGAATTACTCAGATTAAGATAGAAATATGAGAGGGAGCTCATGCCACCTCTCAGACATGAACCAAGGACCTCTCGTTCCGCAGCTGCTCACGCTAACCACGGGATCACGGCGTTCCTGAGCTCACACTATCCTTGATGTTGCCTATGTTGCGCATGGACTACTCAGTTTGTATATTTTGCTTATTTTTTTCATAGTTCCACACAACTTCTTCCTATTTTTTCGATTGATCTGTGTTCAGTTTTTCAAGGCCTATCCACTGTGCCAACTTATAACTAAATCTAAGGGGGTGCAATGGGGAGGTTTCCTAGTTAGAGAGAAACTGTAAGCACAATCGGCATTTCACAAGAACGTTTGGGTCACATTATTGCTTTGCTTGGCTATCGGAAGATTTGTGCACGACGGGTACACACACATCACGTGCCACCACAGCAGAACTTCAGAGACTGAATCTCACCACCTTAAGGCTACCTCCTTACAATCCAGATTTAGCATCGTTTGACTTCCACCTGTTCCCGATAGTGAAAGATGATCTGCGGGGACATCATTACGCCTCTTATGAAGACGTTGATAGAACTGTGAGACTGTGGTTGCGGAAATATAGTGTCGACTTCTCCTGTGACAGCTCCAGAAAACTTGTTCATAGTTGCCAGAAATGTAACCAATTGGCTGGTGATTATGTGGAAAAGTGAATATTGGTAATTAAAAATCATATTATAAGGATTATTTCTGTGTTTGATTTATTAAAATATTCCCATCCAAACCCAATTAACTAAGTGCGAGGCATTACTTTTCATTCACCCTCATAATATAAACAGATAAGGCCTATATTTAATATCAGGCTGACAGGCTGTTGGTTTTATTTAGGTCGATTTTCTGAGTTTTGAGAGTTCGGTAAGTTATTGTTCATTCTTTGTACTTCGAGGTAATGCTTCTGTTTCGCTATGTGTGCTTTGCAATTAATAGTTCCCAGACACCCTCTTGGTTTACAAAGTACAACAGTTTACTTACGATGTTTTAGAACAGAGAGAGGTGCCTTTGACCATTGAGGTAGTCCGTTTTAGTTGTTTTATTTTAACGTTCCGTTATACATTTAGGTTTTAGTTAAAAACCTCCCCAAAACCATGTTCTAAAACAGTGTTTCTGTTTCGCCATTAGACAGTGCCGCAGGTTACTCTAACGTCGTAACACAATGCACACATGCCATACTAACATATGCAAGTCTACCTGATGGTGGAGCTTCAAATCGTCGAAACACATTGTGGATACAGATAAACAGTAACTGGCAGCAGTAAACTTGTTTCTTTCGGTGTCATTAACAGATATGGTATAGCCTAAGCTAAAACGTTCGCAGTTAAAGAAAATAATGACAACAATAATATATGCAAAATGTTTTAAAATTATAATAACAATTTGTTTGCTTCAGTTTTTAGTAAGGTCTACATCGCTTTGAATGACATCCAACAAATTACGAATCAGATAAGTATAGCATTTGAAAAGCATTCTTCTCAGAACCACATATCTCATGCAGTTAATTTAAGAACTGTAAAGGTAACAAACTCTCGCAACTTTGGTTACGTCATAATTCTCACAACGTAAAATCTAATTGTCACTCACCATTATCAGTACTTCACTTTGCGCTACGAGTGTGAACACAAGTGTGAAGACTATAGCTCCGCGAGCGTGTAGAATCTAGATGAAGGAAACACTGTTCCCCACCTACGCTCGAGAAGTCAGTGGCTTCTTTTTTTAAAAAAAAAATATTGCGACATCTGGCTCTTCCTGTCATCCCTTACTCAGCTACCTGTGCGTTTGTCGTCTACACTCATGGAATTACGAATCGTCGAACCGTAACAGTTACGGTCAGCCCGGGAATGTCGGCCTTTACCCGACTAGAATGTTACCGGTCATATTGCGAGCCACGTGGGCAGGTCCTCATACAAGCAACTGGAAAGTATCCCGTGTTAAACATAGCTTGTGATTTACAACATGCCTCACCATTTGAGTAGCTTTTCGTTCCCATGCTACTTTATTCTCTAAACGTTAGATGTGAAATTTAGAATTTGATATACAGGGTGTCCATAACTATCTTTACAGCTTAACACTTTAATAAATTTAAAACTATACTAGATATTAACAAATGGTGTTTAATATGTGATAAGATAACTCGTAAAGCTTTTTTTTTTTTTTTTTTGCCTTCCAGGTGACGCAATTTTGACGGAAAATTGAACTTGAAAACCTAATAAAATGTGATCGCCACAAGAGTAACCTCGGTGTATGACCTGGTTCGTACATACGTCCTATATACGAGTGCAACGAAATTTTCGAACACGTTATGGAAGGCAACCACCTTACCAATCAATTATTCGGGCTTGGCATGCGTCACTTATGTAAATAGATAATGTTCTCTGTAAAAAGGGGGCGGGTCGCCCATCTACTTCAGACGGAAACGTGGAAAAGGTAAGCGTTTGCAAGGATTCCGACATAAAGGGGGCGTACGGAAGCCAGAGAGTGGAAAATGAGACGATAAACAGTTCAAAATGTCTTGCATAAGAGGTAACGGCTATATCCCTACAAGGTGCTGTTGCTTCTGGATTAAAGCCTACCAACAGACCCCAGCGCGAAAAGTTTGCAGTGAATATGTTAGGCAAAACTGACGTAAACAATGACTTTTTGGAAAATATTTGTTTCTCCGATGAGGCAACGTTTCATGTGTTCGGTAAGCGGAATCGTCATAACGTTCGTATATGGTGTACACAGCACCCTCATGTTGCACATGAAATGGAAAGAGACAGTTCCAAGGTTAATGTCTGGTGCGGACTGGTGCGCAATTGCACCATTGCTCCATTCTTTTTATCGAGTCTGCCGTCCAACGGTGGTGTTTACCTGGACATGTTGCAAGAGTCTGTGTGCCACAACTAGAACACCTGCAACCTGACATCATATTCCAACAGGATGTGGCACCAAACCACTGATCCCTAAACGTCCGTCAATTTCTAGGTGAAAGGATTCCGGATAGGCGGATTGGACTAAATGGACCAATTGATGGCCGCCACAGTCCCCTGACCTCGCACCACTATATTTATTCCTGTGGGATTTTGTAAAGGATCTGGTGTAGCGAACCAAGGTTACAGACCCACAGATCTTGAAGGCACGCATTTGCAATGTCTCTGAACATCCCACCGTGGAGACTTGAATCGTATGTGGACAGAAATCAAATTACGATTAGACATTATCCGTGCCATTAAGGGTGCGCACATTGATTTGTATGAATGAGGTAACAAAACTTCATCAGTCATTTTATCACATGTTGAAAACCATTTGTAAGTATCTAGTACAGTTTTAAATGTATTGAAGTCCCAACTTATAAAGATAATTTATGGGCACTCTTTACGCTTCTACTGAAATCAATAAACGTCAGATTCCTTAAACCACGGATAGCTGATTGGCGGCCCGCGGGACGGACCCAGCCCACGGAAGAAATTCGTGGGAATGAAAAATAAAGCGCGCGCGCGCCCGAGAGAGAGAGACCGAAGCGCTTGCATTGTACTCCGTCCACACAGCATTTTCTGATATTTCCATCAGCGCTCGGCCTGCCTCGAGTTCGCATATCATGATGGAGATCAGTGAAAGTATTACTCACTCTGCGTACGCGCAGTGCCATTTGGCCGCCGCTGGACATCAACAACACCCGACTGATCTCCTTCCGACCAAAATCGCTAAGTTACTCCTAATTGCTTGTCAACTGGGACTGTCTACCTCAATGCCATATGTGTTTTTTTTCTATCTCGTATAAACAAACGTAAATAATTTTTGCCCGCTGCCCGCTATGGACATAGAACACTGCAGCTGTTGAAATTTTTACAATGAATTAGCCACAACCAGTTCCTTTTATACGGGTCTACATCTACCTATAAATATATACTCTGCAAATCACATTTAAGTTGCTGGCAGAGGGTTCATTGAACCACCTTCACAATTATCTATTATTCCAGTTTCGTATAGCGCGCTGAAAGAATGAGCACTTATATCTTTCTGTACGCTGTACGTGCTCTGATTTCCCTTATTTTATGGTGGTGATCGTTCCTCCCTACGTAGGTCGGTGTCAACAAAATATTTTCGCATTCGGAGGAGAAAGTTGGTGATTGGAATTTCGTGAGAAGATTCCGTCTCAACGAAAAACGCCTTTCTTTTAATGTTGTCCAACCCAAATCCTGTATCATTTCTGTGGCACCCCCTCCCATATTTTGCGATAGTACAAAACTGTTTCGATATACTCCGTTAGTCTTATCTGGTAAGGATCCCACACCGCGCAGCAGTATTCTAAAAGAGGACGGACAAGCGTAGTGTACGCAGTCTCCTTAGTAAGTCTGTTATATTATCTAAGTGTCCTATCAATAAAACGCAGTCTTTGGCTGCCTTCCCCACAACATTTTCTATGTGTTCCTTCCAATTTAAATTGTTCGTAATTGTAATACCTAGGTATTTAGTTCAATTTACGGCTTTTAGATTAGACTGATTTATCGTGTAACCCAAGTTTAACGAGTTCCTTTTAGCACTCATGTGGATGACCTCACACTTTTCGTTAATTAGGGTCAACTGCCGCTTTTCGCACCGTTCAGATGTCTTTTCTAAATCGTTCTGCAGTTTGTTTTGATCTTCTGCTGACTTTATTAGTCGCTAAACGACAGCGTCATCTGCAAACAACCGAAGACGGCTGCTCAGATTGTCTCCAAAACAGTTTACATAAATAAGGAACAGCAAAGGGCCTATAACACTACATTGGGGAACGCCAGAAATCACTGCTGTTTTACTCGATGACTTTCCGTCAGTTACTATGACAGAAAATCACAGATCCAGTCACATAACTGAGACAATATTCGAGTCGCTTGTGTGGTACAGTGACAAAAGCCTTCCGGAAATCCAAAAATACGAAATCGATCTGAAATCCCTTGTCAATAGCACTCAACACATCATGTGAATAAAGAGCTACTTGTGTTTCACAGGAACGATGTTTTCTAAACCCATGTTTACTGTCTGTCAATATACCGTTTTCTTCGAGGTAATTCATAGTGTTCGAACATAATATATGTTAGAAAATGTTGCTGCACATCGATGTTAACGATATGGGTCTGTAATTTAATTGATTACTCTTACTACCTTCCTTGAATATTGGTCTACCTTTCCACGATGACATTTCAAGGTGTCTCACATCCCGCCTTTAGACACACTCTAATACAAAAAATGGAGTACCACGAAAAAGTTAGGCAAATTGGTGACAAACTGATATTTACATGAGCATCGACGCAAAATGCACAGTTATGAACTTGGCAGCCGAAGGATGAATGTATGACGCCGCAGTGCAATTTCATTACGCAGCTGCCAAGGACGGTAAAGGGGATACCAGGGCACAAAATCTATTCGAATTTCATTCCGTGTGTTCAGTTGGAGAGTAACTGCCTCGATAACAGACGCGTGAACAATATACTTAGATGTCAGCATCTGCGAGATGTTGTGTAGTTCAGCTCAAAGAAACTGGTTGAAGAACCCGGTGAATTGTTCGACATTTGAATTGGAGCGATGCCACTATTGAACAATGTTGGCAGTAATGGGTGAGCCATAGCCGAACACAGCGTCAAGAAGGAAGCGGTTGACCTAGAAAGACGACAGCATTTGGGAACCTAGCCGACAGAGAGGCAGATCCCCAGATTCGTCATTATCGTCGGTCCGACGTGCAACTGGTGCTCCAGTGACCACAATGACCATGAATAAATTTTAGTAAGATAACGCCCGCCCGCAATGCAGAGAGTTTCTACTGCTCGTCTTCGTGCTTGCCAAACCCTTTCTTGACCAGCAAGGTCGCCGGATCTCTCCCCAATTAAGAATGTTTGGAGCATTATGGACAGGGCCCTCCGATCAGCTCTTGATGTTGGCCATCTGACACCTAAATTGGACAGAATTTGGCACGATATCCCGCAGGAGAACATCCAACAATTCTGCCAATCAACCCCAGCCGGATAATTGCTTGCATAAAGGCCAGAGGTGGACCAACGCGTTATTGACTTGCTCAATTTGTGTAGCGCTTTCTCTCGAATAAACCAACCAATTTTTCATAAATTGTAATCGTCTGTTTCACTGTGCAGATACATGACATCTATCCATTGCCCTTCAATTCGGATAATTCCTTTGTGGCGCGTCTTTTTTATCTTAGAGAGTATTTACATTTATTTGTCTGTCATGAACATTGTTTCTTTATTAATGACATTACAAAATTTTGCAACAGAAACTTTTAAGGAATCTACAGTAAAACACCGTAAGTAAGGAAACAATGTTCACGACGCGCGAATAAATGGAAACATCGGAAGGTGGGGTGAACATAAAACGAATGTACTCTCAAAACGCATGTATTGAGGGCTAATTTGTTGGCGTGGCGTGTCGGGCAAGGGATGAGATTCATATCAGTGCGTTACTTCATAAACATTCACGTTACGGACACTATAGTTTTGACTTTATGCGCTATGTGCGCTGCTGTCGCGTCAAGTGACCACGCTCCCCGCTTACTTCAAACGCCTAACAGCTTTATAAACGAGTTAACGCATTAAATATTTGACTTTAAGCATGGAAGCAATAAAAAGTTTAGGTAAGGTTTCAAGTTATGCTTCACGTTTGTTGTAAGTCGCTAAAGTGTTCTCATTACGAAACACTGGATGGATGACTTGCGCTCCATTTTAAGCAAAAGCTACGTTTTCGCTTACGTAAATGTTTATGGCGTCATATCTGCTTAACTGTATCTCGTACAACCATATAATTTTGCCGATATATTCAGAGGTATTTGTGGGTGTTGTCTGCAAACTGCTCTACGTATAGAATTAGTTGTAAAGACGTAATAAATTAAAACAACGTGCCTGTTGCCGTCGAGTTACTGCAACAATACTGGATGAATAAGCCCATGGATTTGCGCTTCAGCAGTCACGCTGCCTCAAGACAAACACACAGTTTCCAACTGTAATTATAACTGTTAATCAGTAGATTATGACAGTATTTTAAATTTTTAAATGAGGGCAATAACTCCGCAAAATATTGGAAATCAAAATTTGTAATCCCTGGAACCGTTAGATAGACAACTTGCATGCGGTACTGGGTTCCAGTAATTATACATGTATTTTGGGAGCAGTGGTTATGGCCCCTATGACCCCCGAACCCCGGATCCAAATAATGTATCCTCTTTCTCAATTTTTTCTTGTAGCATCAATGAAGTGCCGCATTACTTAAGTGTTGGGCAACCCGATAGTTGTGAAGCTCTCGATTTTAACGTGTTCTTGGTGTTCCCGAGAACTGGCATCGAGAGTCGAGGGTAAAATCTCCTGGATCAGCTACTGTCGGCAGCTCTGGGAAACGAAAATAGTGGCGTTTCTCTGACGTGTATTCATTCCCATTTCTTTCCATCTGTTTCTCACTACGTGAATGCTTCCAAAGACCTTCCTTCGTCCACTTGTGATTCCAAAAAGAACGTGTAGTGATTGTGCTAATACAGAAACATTTTCTTATTTTAACTTTCATACGTATGGAGCCAAAAGAAGTAAGTTCATGTCCTGCTACATTCAATGTTGTTTATACATCTTCACGTAATGTATCAAATCTTATTTGATACATTATATTCATAAACTGATGCTGCTTTGCTTCATTTACAATTTTTTTTTTCTTCGGAAGTGCAGAAAGTGACAGGGAATGCCACATAATGGACTTCACGAGTACGTTTGGCTGCGTGGCGACGCACAAGGTGCTTCCAGCACCTGGGTCTCTACTCGTTTTGCCCAACTCCTCTTTAAAATATGCATTTCTCACTGTTCTCAAAACCAAATGAAAGCTACAGCCCTGGTATTTACATCTTACATTACTATACCCTTAACACTGTACTAACTGTAGCAAAAAGTTGCACGATAAACACTGTGCATTGACGTAACATACGGCTCTCTTCTGCTCCTAAACACACCGTCTCCTGCTGGTGTTTTAGTTCCCTACACATGGCCTCTTCTAGCAGCCTTAGCCCTTTAAACCAAACTTGTGACACGTGCCCTACAGCGGTAAATGCTCAAATAATTAACCCCAAAATAGCATTTTAAAATATTTTTCACTTAAAAGCGTATAACACGGCATGTAATTTTAATTACTAAATTGTATAATATTTTACTGTACATTTGTATGATTTATGCGACGATGAAATTAAAAAAAAAAACGAAAGGGGCTGAAAGCATTAAGCTATTCGACACTGCTTATTATCATCGCTATGAACAATCGTATTTTTAAAACAAAGAACAAGAGACTGGAGTTAACCTCCACGCAAAAATCACTATTTCAGTTTTAAAACTGGCATCTTGTATCTTAAAGAAATTTGTAGTTGTACAGTTGTTATGAAAATTTCTTTTATAAAAATACATCGCATTTATAAAAAAAATAAGTGCTGACGATGGTCACGGGAGTTTGCTACACATCACAAGTTAGCAAGATGTCTGTAAGTCACTGCGATATTAAGACATCTACATCTACGTCTACATATATACTCCACAAACGAATGTATGATGCATGACGGATGGTACCTTGCACCACTAATAGTCATTTCCTTTCCTGTTCCACTCGCAAACACAGCGAGGGAAAACAGACTATCTGTATGCCTCAATACGAGCCTTGACGCGAAAGTACTTTCGCGACAGTAGAGTCGTTGTGCAGTCAGCTTCAAACGCCGGTTCTCCAAATTTTCTCGATAGTGATCCTCGAAAAGAACGTCGTCTCCCCTCCACTTATTCCCATTTGAGTTGCCAAAGCATGTCTGCCATACTTCCGTATTGGACGAACCTACCGGTAACAAATCTTGCATCCCACTACTGAACTGCTTCGACGTCTTCCTTTAATCCGACCTGCTGCGGCTCCCAAACACATGAACAGTACTCAACACTGGGTCACACTAGTCTCCTGCATGAGGTCTCCTCTTCAGATGGACCACCCTTTCCTAAAATTCCCCCAATAAACCGAAGTCGACCATTCGCCTTCCTACTACAACCCTTAAATCCTCTTTCCATTTCACACTGTTTTGCAACGTTGTGCCTAGGTATTTAATGACGTGACTGTGTCAAGTAGCATACTACTAATGTTGTACTCGAACATGGGTTTCGTTTTTCCTACTCATGTGCATTAACTTACGTTCTTCTACATTTATTAGCTAGCTGCCACCCATCACAAACACTAGAAATTTTCTCTGAGTCATCTTGTATTCTCCTACACTCACTCAAGGGCGACACCTTACCGTACACCATAGCATCATCAGCAAACAATAACACACTACTGCTGACCGTGTCCATCTGATCGTTTATGTGTATAGAAATAACAGTGCTCCTATCAAACTTCCCTGGGCCATTCCTGACGATGCCCCTGTCTCTGATGAACATCGCCGTCGACGACAACATACTGTGTTTCATTATTTAAGAAGTCTTCAAGCCGCTCCCATACCTGAGAACAGATCTCGTTAACGAATCAAGTTACCTGAATATAATTTCCCATCTCACGTTCAACAAGTGTCTGACGACAGAAAAGTGTATCTTGTACGTCCTGGTTTGGATGCAATCGCCTTTTCATGAAACTGGACCTACTTCAAACTGTGCATTTCTGTTAGCCGTCATTTTAAAAGTCTTTGCGATTTTATCAAACCATTCATATGACTAGGCAACACTGAGAATTCGACGCTACGGAGCGTGGAGTTTTAAGAGGTGAACGTTGACTTATCTGACATCAACTGTCCACCGGAAAATTCAGCTGAATGTGTAAATAACATCGAATATTGCAAAACATAGTTTTCTTAAATTAATAAGTAAGTCACATAATCTTTTACAAACGTGAAGATGTATAACCAATATTTGAATGTAGCAGGACATGAGACCACTTCTTTTGGCTCCATAACTCAACATCTCTAATCACGACACCACAGTGAACACTTTCTACAATACTGTATTCCATCTTAGGATGTAACAAATCATACCAAGAGTGAAAAGTTTGCAGTGCGCTGTTGCCTGTAACAGCTTACTGACATAACAAATATGGTGTCTGCAAATATCTTCATTGGTCAAATGCTATCGAGTTCCATGCTGGCATCGATTATTATGTAAAACACGTCATTTTGAAATCACTTCCCAATAATAAGCGGGTGAAAGTAGCTTCTCCAATTGGCAACAATCAGACACAAAGCAAATGAGGACTGGGAGGCCCTGATTAGGTGTTGTGAAAAAGTAGTACTAAGAATTTTGTATCTTAGTCTACTTAAATGTAAACTATCTTTACCCAAGCGTTTATTGCTTACGAAAATCAGATTGATAACCGCAGCTTCTAGATTGTAACAGTTTATATTTGTATCACGGTTTATCCTCTCTATACAGCTATCTATCACTGAACATTCTTCTGTAGACAATGTCACTCAATACAATCTTGGTGTTTTGTAGAGGCTGCTCAACGATCAGTTACTTTTTTTCCCTTCTGCTAATACTTTCCTCTCCCATGCTGCTTCTAAGAGAATCCATACCTATGTGGATGAAGGTTCCTAGGAAATTCTTACTAGACATGTCTGATAAAAAATCCTGTGGATTTAATATGTTGATGGATATCTTAAGGGCATCTTGACACCATGGCATACAGTTTTTACCAGTATTTTAAAATTTCATTCAAATAAATGCTGGAATGAATCTCTAACCAAATAATTAGTATACCTCGACCTCTGATTGAAAAAAATTGAAAACTGTGAATACACGGTGGAGTGAATAATAAATTTTATCTTACATGTTGAATTATGTGTAATTTTTATTTTAAGGACATTGTACTTACACACTATTTAGAATGAAAGGTCAAAACAAATTTTATTCCTTTAATCATCAACTAGTTGAAACTGTAAACCAGGAATACTTTCCAGTTTGTTGTTTTGTGTTTTTTTAAGTTTTTTATAAATTATTTTTTCTCCTAATAGTTTAAGAAAATACAATATGCTCCAGCTTAAAATATTTAATGCATTGTTGAATAATGTGGTTCACTGTATAGGCAAGCATTACATTATTATCTATCCAAAATTTTGTTTTTGTAACTTTAATGCTGGTTGAGATAATGATACCTAAGTATGCAAAAACGTTCATTGTGGGAAACTGAAACTAAAGATTTGCATATCATTTTCTTCTCAATGTGAACATGTAAAAAATACCAGCTCCATAATCTTTTTGAGTCTGAGTGCCCTTTTCGTCTTCTTTAGTCTTCTTTCTTTTCTTTATTACTCTGGCCTGCTTTGTCATACTTTCAGCAACTTTTACAGCTTCAGTAGCATGTTGCTTGTCCACTTGTAACAGACCACTTTTCATGTCATCCCCAGTTTAGATACTTCGCCTGTTCATGGTTTTCAGTCTGTTTGTTACTCCACCATTAAACCATATTATGGCATCCATCACATTAATCTGTAAATCTGACATGTCAAGAAAAACAGTTTTTGGCAAGCATTCCCAAATGCAACTATTGAAGCTTTCATTCGGATTCTGTGTTTTGCCTTGTAAACATTATTCCAGGAATTTAGAATCTGAAAGATCCCTATATAGAACGAATCATCTAAAAGCTATAACACAAATGTTGCTGAAATGGAAAGTGCTTTTGATGCACGGATATTGTTAGCCAATCAACAGATTGTAATAATAATTAGAAAGTGTATTTTTGTGAAAACATACACGTTTTAAAATGAAACAATGTCTATTGCAATTAACAAATTAAAAGTAGGGTAAATCAGAATGTCAGTGGGGCTTTTTGTAGGATTCTGGTACAAATCATTATGTGGATTCGTATTTTGAAAAGTTTCCACACTGACATTTTTTGTGCCTTTCAGCCTGCTTAGTTGCTAGGTTCAATGTTGTTATGTTAGCTTCCGCTATGCTTGTGCGTTCCTTGAGTGCATTGTGACCTGCTATTCCATTAGTGTGCGACTTTCCAAATAGTAGATCTTTAGTGGATGATAGGATTTACCAATACAATATGAGTATTAGCTAACAATATGAGCCCCTGACTAGCAATCCATTCTATGAAAACTGCACGTCAACAGTACTTTCCATTTCCGCAACATTTGCAGAGCAAGTTTTATGTGATTCAGCCTGTACATTGGCTTTTTTCCTACCATAAACGTTTCTGGCATGAGGTGTGCATGAGTATGTTTTTATCCATTTGCTTCACACTTTTATACTTGCACCATAAAGTGTTTCCTTTTGGGCAGAGGCCATACTGTGGATGCTCATCAGTCGATATTCTGAGAAACAGAGTTGCACAAATTGCTTTTCTGACCTCGCAGACATTTCTACTGTTTTTCGTGATGGCTAGACCATTATCTTCTGTGAGGTTTTCTATTCCTTATTTGGTGGGTCTACCTTGTCCACCAATTGCTTTTTTTACGTACTTGCAGAGTTTCATAATTCTTGCCCCCATTCTCTTCTGTATATGTCCTACAAATTCCATCTTTTAAATTTCAGTTTCACCACATGGTTTAGCAGCCACAACACTATTGAAGCCTTTACAGTCTCTATCACCAAGGTAGTGAGTGTATTGTACACCATGCCTAGCAATTGAACTACAAAAAATAAAGACTGGTCCTTGGTCTCCATACCACCGCTGAAACCTTCAAGCTTTTTGTAACGATTGTGTTCATTTACCTTATTGGCACAACATTTTCAGTATTTTGTCGGACATTCATAGTCTAACACCTTTCCTGTTACCAGCAGAGATAACTGTGACAACTCCATTCTGCAATGCACAGCCTCTTTTCTGCCAGGAACCGTCTAGTGCACCAACACTATCAGTAGACCGACAAATATATATAATTTCTTTTGCTGCCATCTGCATATATGCTTTACTGGCTTCTCTTTGGGCATCATACAAACGTTTACAATACCTCTCAAATTTGACTCTTGGTGGTGCAAGATCCATCACAGCACAGAATTTCTGGGTTGCTTTTCTTCCCTTCCCAATGACTTCATGGCATAAGCAAGGTAAATATTCATTTCACTATTTTTTGTGCATGCTACAGGATAGGTGACTGTACATTTAGTTACTTCGGACAATCGACATTCCAATACAATTTTGCTGGGTAGGCCTTTTTTTCTTGGGTTTTTCAGTGTTAGAGCACTTGCATTTAGCAACAAATAAAAGTAATTCTGAAAGCTTGCGCTTACGACTTAAAATGTAACCGTTATTTTCATCATTTACATACCATCATCTCATTCGTTTTCGGTAAGATGTTTCAGCTTGCGTTTTGAAGCAGTGCTTGGAGAACTATTTAGGCCTAACCTTACTTCACAGTGGCATAATAATTTCTCCGTTTTTACTATTTCCAACAACATGCTTGTGTTGTTTACCGTAAAATTTGTGACTGTAATTAAAGTTCTTTGTTTCTGGTATTTTACGCTGTAATGTGGTACACGCAGTCACAACAAGTTAACAACACGAACAGATTCGAGAAACATGAGTGAACTCTAGTAATCTATTTGTATCCACAGAAAGATCGATTGCAATAAATTCCTGTTCATTATACAGTCGATATGTACTTTAAGGTTATTATACAAACGAGATGCTATGGAAATACCGGCGCCAAAATTAAATAATGAAATATTGTAGCCACGATTTTTTGTTAATAGTATAGTAGTAGGCATTCAAGCGCCACATCTGCTTGAGAAGTGCATTGAAACACGAAAATGATGAGGTACTATACATAAAGCATATATCTTTAGAATCAGAATTTTATGAAATAAAAAGCTGTATTTTTTGGGCCCTCGTGTCGTCCAGGTCCCCTGATAGCGGTGCGCCCTGAATCCTCGACCAGCATCTACACTCCTGGAAATTGAAATAAGAACACCGTGAATTCATTGTCCCACGAAGGAGAAACTTTATTGACACATTCCTGGGGTCAGATACATCACATGATCACACTGACAGGACCACAGGCACATAGACACAGGCAACAGAGCATGCATAATGTCGGCACCAGTACAGTGTATATCCACCTTTCGCAACAATGCAGGCTGCTATTCTCCCATGGAGACGATCGTAGAGATGCTGGATGTAGTCCTGTGGAACGGCTTGCCATGCCATTTCCACCTGGCGCCTCAGTTGGACCAGCGTTCGTGCTGGACGTGCAGACCGCGTGAGACGACGCTTCATCCAGTCCCAAACATGCTCAATGGGGGACAGATCCGGAGATCTTGCTGGCCAGTGTTGTTGACTTACACCTTCTACAGCACGTTGGGTGGCACGGGATACATGCGGACGTGCATTGTCCTGTTGGAACAGCAAGTTCCCTTGCCGGTCTAGGAATGGTAGAACGATGGGTTCGATAACGGTTTGGATGTACCGTGCACTATTCAGTGTCCCCTCGACGATCACCAGAGGTGTACGGCCAGTGTAGGAGATCGCTCCCCACACCATGATGCCGGGTGTTGGCCCTGTGTGCCTCGGTCGTATGCAGTCCTGATTGTGGCGCTCACCTGCACGGCGCCAAACACGCATACGACCATCATTGGCACCAAGGCAGAAGCGACTCTCATCGCTGAAGACGACACGTCTCCATTCGTCCCTCCATTCACGCCTGTCACGACACCACTGGAGGCGGGCTGCACGATGTTGGGGCATGAGCGGAAGACGGCCAAACGGTGTGCGGGACCGTAGTCCAGCTTCATGGAGACGGTTGCGAATGGTCCTCGCCGATAACCCAGGAGCAACAGTGTCCCTAATTTGCTGGGAAGTGGCGGTGCGGTCCCCTACGGCACTGCGTAGGATCCTATGGTCTTGGCGTGCATCCATGCGTCGCTGCGGTCCGGTCCCAGGTCGACGGGCACTTGCACCTTCCGCCGACCACTGGCGACAACATCGATGTACTGTGGAGACCTCACGCCCCACATGTTGAGCAATTCGGCGGTACGTCCACCCGGCCTCCCGCATGCCCACTATACGCCCTCGCTCAAAGTCCGTCAACTGCACATACGGTTCACGTCCACGCTGTCGCGGCATGCTACCAGTGTTAAAGACTGCGATGGAGCTCCGTATGCCACGGCAAACTGGCTGACACTGACGGCGGCGGTGCACAAATGCTGTGCAGCTAGCGCCATTCGACGGCCAACACAGCGGTTCCTGGTGTGTCCGCTGTGCCGTGCGTGTGATCATTGCTTGTACAGCCCTCTCGCAGTGTCCGGAGCAAGTGTCAATGTGTTCTTTTTTCCATTTCCAGGAGTGTATTATGGAATTCTTTCTTACCACTTTTTTGAGCAGGGAATCACATACAACAAAGAATTCATTTCCTTTCGTCAAGTTTTATATCACTGTAACCCTTCGTTTTCTCTTTCACTTTATGCTTCATTTGTCCACTATAGTTAAAATATCATATTTTACAGCTTCTTTCGGAGTTCCTTGAGCAGATGTGACAGACTCGATATCTTGTGATGTGATGCATCGCTGGAGCCGTTTTAGAGATTGTTATCGCTATCGTCTCATACAGATACTTCTTTTATGCACTTTAAGTCACACTTTTAGTGTTTCAACGCCAATAATTCTACTTTTGAACTGTAATAATTTATTTTCTGAACTCACAGTGGAAACTGGTTTTATGTTTTTGTCCTCCAGACACTCTAGACATGACCTCTGAACATTGTCACTAGTAAATTACAAGCATACTTTTGCACACTATTCATGCAATCTGAAGTCGCACTCCTCATGCACAACTCTTTTTATGACCCATATCTGACACGATTCACGAATAAACTTCGTCTTTTTACAAGTGTTGTGACACTGTACATTCCAACAGACGCCATCTTCCTTTTTCATTTAACGATCACAATAGTTCTGCTCTTGTTCTACAGCTACATTAATACTCTGCAACCTACGGTGGAGTGCACGGCAGAACTGTGTTAGTTGTTAGGCTTTTTCTATTCCATTTACGTATGGAGCACGAGAAGAATCATGGTTTAAATGTCCCTATGTATGCTGTACTGTAACCAGTCTAATCTTGTCATTGTAGTTCCTGTGGGAGCAATATGTTGGAGATTTTAATGTTTTCCTAGTTTCATCTCTTGAAGTTGGTTCTTTCTAAGTAAGTTTTCATGGATCAGTTGCGTCTCTCTTCAAGCGTCTTCCACTCAGTTCTTTCAGCATCTTTGTGACACAGTCTCATGGATTGAACAAGCTAGTAGGCCTAACCACTCCTGTTGCCCTTCTTTATAACCATAAGTAGTGGGAAAAAGCAGTTACGGCCCCACATTCCGTTGTTACCAGATGTATCCAAGATGGCGGTGATGATGTCATCCAAGATAGTGTCGTGTAGGCTTGGCAACAGTGCATGACATCACTCAAGATGGCGGATTTTGGTAGGAAGATAGGCCAATTGGGCTACCTCCACTAACCTAAGTCACCCGACCGCCACTTCCTCCTACGAACTGGCGCCAAGTGTGAATTTAGGCAGTAAACAAAGCTCACTTGGGGTTTCGCTACCAACCTAAAAAATTGTTGCAAACGAAGCTCACCTCCACTAACCTAAGTCACCAGACCGCCACCTCATCCTAGGGGTTGGTGGGAAAAGGACTCAGCCTGCACTAGGCCGATGGATAGAGGAAGGAACGTGCTTTATTTATTTTGGAGCATTTTATTTAGGGATGGAGTATATTTATCACAGAACACACACTCTGACGTGTCCCACAGCAAACAGACCTGCAAACCACTCCTACATAACTCGTGTATAAGACTCTACACACACACACACACACACACACACACACACACGCGCGCGCGCGCGCGCGCGCGCTTGCCAATTGTAAACATTAAAAAATAACCCATTGCACAGTCTACAGACACGCAAATCACTCGTAAATAATGCAGTACATTTAAGTCCAGAGAGCCAAACAACTCCTAAGTTCTCAAAATAATAATATTTCTAAAAGACTCAGCTTGCTAATCGTCAACTGTCTAAATCATACACTAGTCTTTATTTAAACAATTAGACGCAGCTCCACCACCACCCAGTGTGTTCGCCACCGTGTCCAGAGCCCAATTGACTTAGTACATTTCTTTGCCGTCAGAGGACGCTGTATTGACGTCATGTCATGATGCAAGTACCGTGTATCTGGCATGAGCTCCAAAGCACAAGTGGTTTAGTTCATATCGCCGTCACCAGAGAGCACTACCTTCACGTCAGATCATGACGCATGTACCGTTATTCAAGATGGCGGCATAATTCTGTCCACCACGTGGTGTTGACCTAGTTCCTATCGGCTCCGTGACATCAGGTGATTACTCAAGATCGTCAGCTTTCTCTCTCGCACTGCTGACGTCACAGCCTGGGCCTTATACTCACGCAGGACATAGTCTTCTGTAAATATTCTAACTAAACTATGACGTAAGTACTGTTATTCTATCAGCATGGTCTAGGACACATCTAGAGCACGCTTGCATTATGTAAGCCGAGAACATCACTCGCCCCACCTGCAGGTTAAGCACTCAGAGAGGGAAACATGCACCAATGCCTTCTCTCGCGCACTTCAGCATTTACAAAACTAAACTAAATCTAACAAACACACTATTTTAATCCCACCAACCAAGAATTACATCTATGTAGCATTCACATTCGACAGAGGATACTGTCGTCCGTTTCGTGATGTAAACCAAGATGGTGAGGGAAAATAGTGGGAAAACGACTCAGCCTGCGCTGGGCTGCTGGAGAGAGTAAAGAAGGAGTGCACTCTATTTACTTTGAAACATTTTATTTACAGATCGAATATATTTATCACACTGATGCAAAACACTCGCCATGTTATGCTTGGGGTCACAATACACAGTCTGCACACATGCAAACTACTCACAATTTACGCAAATAATTTGATTACAGACTTTCAGACTCCCCCTAAGTAATGCAGCACAGTGGTGTGTAGACACAGTCAGCACACGTAAATTGTCCAAATAATGCATAGCACAGCCTACAGACCTGCTTGCAAAATAATGCAATCAACGCGTGCAAGCACCCTCCACCACACCCTGTCCACAGGACCGTGAAGTGACGCATTCGTTAGCTGTCAAACCAAGCACAGACTCCCACTCGGGTCCCGCATGCATCAGGTGACGACATCCCTCCCATACATCATTTCTGAGAAATTCCTATCCAAATACATGTTCACCCAGACACAGCTCCAGGCGCGTCCGGCCAGGGACACGACCTTCGTCGCATCCACCAGCTGCCGCCACCGAATGCATGTGTAAGTTGATTCTACACAGTCTCCGTTATACCAGTGTCACAGAAGTCCAACGTGTGTCCACGCCAGTCTCATATGGGAGACACCTCCATGTATCACTTGCCCTTACCGCGGATGACAGAATAGCACAAGGCTCAATGATCCTAGCATGACATGACACACGCATTTAACCATACTTAACTACCTAGAGTGACTGATGCAACAAAGCCAGCACGCACATAATTACAAACTCATCTAACAATGTTCCCAATCCTATTCTTACATCACATCGCTTTGTAAAAAAATAAGAGCAAAGTCGACCTCTCGGGAATTGTATAGTGTACCAGAAATAGTTAACATTCGCATTCTTGATGCCTCAGCTTGTATGCACGGAAATTCTTACCCTAACAGAACCTGTTTACCAAAATATCGCCGAATCCAGTCTTCCTCCCGGACATTACACGATAGCCTTCCTACCCTCCTCAACATACGCAAATGTTCTCACTGTTCCTATATCCCACCACAATCAATCGAGCATTTCCCTTCGCTCTTATCGAATTTACACGCCTAATTACTTATGCTGCTCGTATTGAAGCACCATCCACCTATTGTTTCTCGGACTTCCAGCGGTAATTTTACACAGATCGCTAAATTGCATTGACAGTTAAACCCGCAAAATTGTCTCCGCATTATTAAATACATACCAGACTGATAAGGATATTCGAAGCCCGTAATATATTTACCAATGGAACTACAATTAAATATTACCATTGCTGCTACAGTCTGACACCAATCATTGTACACATAATGTCTCCTCTTGTGAGAGTATCTACAGCGGATATAATTTTCCATGTAAAAACTCTCTCTCATACCCTAGTCGTTATCAGTGAGCTGAATCTAAGCGTCCCTCATGTTAGGACACACAGTCATTCTCTCTAGTCATGCCATAACATGAAGCATATTAACTTTACAATGCAATGTATACACGTTTTAAACAATAGAGTCCACACTAACTTTACAATACAATATATAACATTTTACAGAAACAGAGCAGTTATCTTTTATATCTGTATAATACTCGAAAAAATTATATATTTCGTGAATAAGTGTTTGCTTAGATAAGAAATAATACTGACTCAAAATCAACGATTCATGTGCATGTGTGCTACGTTCTTCTTGCAAGTGCTACCACCATGTCATAGACGAAATCAACCAGATGTTAAAGAGAAAAAACTCTATGCCAACAGCTGCTGCATATTACTGTCAGGTTAAGACAAGCCTAAAGGATTTATTGGTGGCCAACTCCTTCTACTCCATTGATGAATTTCTCAGTAAAACCAACTGATTTGTATATAAGTACAATATAACGTCTGCACAATTTCAGTGCAGTAATGTGTTCATTGTAAATAAGTATTATAGTAGTTGTATTACATGTTTATTACCTTATAAATAAATAAAAAACTTTTTTATTTTAAATTCAGTGCATTAGTATTTGTAAAATGACTCTTTCATATAGTGTTCATTAAAAAATGACGATCATTCCACTTGGGACCTGTGGAATGATACATTAGCTTATTTATTTTAGTTGTAAATATTTGTCATGTGTTGTTGTTTTTCTGACATGTTCCACATCCTGGAGGACCTCCTCACTACGGATCAGTTGGAATGAAATAAATCTAATCTAATCTAATCTAATCAAGCGGTCTTCCTTCTACAGGTGCACACCAGTATCCATGTTAAATGCTATACCCACTTTGCAAATTGAGGTACGACATTACCTCTGAATGAGTTGGCGTTTTCCGCACAAATACCATGACAGTGATCGTACGAATATGTACTATCATCCAATGAAGCAACCTCATGATAAAATCAATGAACTTTGGAAGTGATTCAGCTAAGGAACGTGGTATGTAAGAGATATTTGTGACTCCCTCAAATGTATAATTCTATACTATTTCCATAATATTATGTCTCGAGACCATATCAGGTTCCACAATATATCCACTGAGTTATAGGCGATGACTGATTGACAAGGAGTTCAAACAGTAATAGTAGCAGATGATGTGCCCCGATTGAGGTCCTAAGGGGGAAAATGTACACTAGCTTCTCAGATCTCTAGTGTTACACTGTATGTTCGAAATTATGTCCATCATTTGGAATGAGGTCTTTCCATTCAAGCACATACTTGCATAGCCTCACACCCACATATGAATCATATTTCAGGAACTCTCACATCTCTAAACGAGTCAACTTCCTCGAACCTGTCTGCTACAGTAAAATTACAACCTCATTTGAGTCACACCCTACACATCTTGCAGTCACTCCCATTTCTACAGGTTTCCACAAGTGTTTGTTCCAGTTTAAGTCTGAACTAAGCAGAAATCGGAGAAACACATACTCAACACATTCCGCACTCAATGTAGAAACAGAACGAGCAGGGTTACTGCAACAAGAGCATGTTTTGACCATTCGACAGAAATGCGCACAATGTCCTACATCCCCAAACGGGATACAAGTACTACATACCCACGTCCATTCAAATCAATCACCCAGACATGATATCATCATTATTCTCTACCCCTCCAACATAGAAAAATTACCAACTATAAAAACTCATCCTATTTACAAGTCACCTAGGCACCAATGTGGATTGTTTTTCTTCTTCTTAACTGTCTGCTATTAGATAATGGCACTTTGAAATCTGCTACTATACATAGATAAAGAGTGCTAAGCTCCTCGGCATAGTCCCATCTCGAGAAAACTGGTGCACTTGGGTGGGTTAGGACTCGGAAAGCTCTATTTTCACGAGATGTGGAGTGTAGCGGTCTTCTTCTTCTGATCGGTTGCAGATTAATTTGGTAATGGTGATGCATGGCAGGTTGGTCAATGACAGTGTGAGGTTGGTCTTTCACTCTCTAATGTTACCCTAAGACAGCGTGAATGCTATGTGACTCCCGTACGCAGACAGATGGATGGCAAATTAAGTACTATGCTCGAGGCCTTAGAAATATGTAGAGTGCTGTCTGGTATACTCTGATGATTTATGTGTTCCAGAATTAACAGTGAATGGGTGTACTGAACAGTGATCTATCCATGTTTGAAATTATACTCACAAAGTAGAGAAGGGTTGGTTTAGCTATGATACTAAAATTGGGAAAACATGCTGTCACATGATTGGCCAGTGTTGGAGTTAGTGTAAAATTGCTAAAATTGTTTGCGTTATCCACTGTGTTGCTTAATATTAGAGTACAGTGTCTGTTCATCCCATCTGTGCATTGGTACACTGTTGGTTACCACATAACGATTGACTGACAAGTCTTGTTTGAGCTGGGGAACGAGTTTTGTGGATGGGTGACAGCTTTCGGGTGTTGCTAGCAGCAAAACAGTGATTGCGTACGTGAGTGCAAAATGAGGAATCACTCGAAATGGAACGCAGAGCCATAATATATTCTGTCATTGTGACAGATGAGTTTAAATGTAGTGGTCGTCAATAGCTTTCGGACATCAGTTTGGAATCTCTCCACAACACAGCCAAAATATTCTATTTTCCTTATGATGTAAATGTCTTTTATTTAAAATCATCCACCATGTGTTGCGTATTATCGTAGTTACAGTAACAAAATTATTTACACTGTGTGATGTCTAGTTTCCTGTGGGAGGCAGTCGATCATGGCGTCTTAATGTCAGTTTAGAATGTGACACAGGCATCGAAGTCACGACAGAAAAAAGCTGAATTGCTTGCTTCTAGATTAAAAGAAAAGAACTTATTGGCAGTTGAAACTAGCATATACATGTATAGAAAGAGAGAGCAGCAATTTTTCAAGCTTTTTCAACAAGAAGGTGATTTGGTGTACTGCTCAGACATTCCCAGTCTGATGAAAGAGTTTGGTATTGAATACAAAAAGGAAGACTGGAGGCTGTTTATAGACTCATCCAAAACTAGTTTAAAGGCTGTTTTATTACATAATGGTAAGTTGTAAGCATCTATACCTGTTGGACATTCTGTACATATGAAATAAATCTATGAAAACCTAGAAATAGTGCTAAATAAAATAGGCTATTCTGCTCATGGTTAGATGGAATGTGGTGTTCTAAATGTAACATACATGCTCCTTGGTCAGCAAGATGGCTTTACCAAATTTCCATGTTTCTTGTCTGAATGGGGCAGTAGGGCTAGGGATCAACACTGGTGCAGAAAGAAGTGGCCTGTGAGGGAGTCTTTAAAACCTGGTGAAAAGAACATTCTATGCAAAAACCTTGTAGATCCAAAAAATGTACTCCTACCACATTTACATTTAAAGTTAGGCCTAATGAAACAGTTTGTAAAGGCTTTGCCTAAAGATGGACCATGTTTTAAGTAACTCAAGTTTCCACACCTTTCAGAAGCTAAACTAAAAGGAGGCATCTTTGTCGGACCTGACATTAAAAAATTGATGTTTGATGTTAACTTTGGGTCAACAATGACCTTAAATAAGAAAGAAGCATGGGTATCAATCAACCAAGTCGTTACAAAGTTCTTAGGACCTGAAAAGACCCAGAATATGTTTCTATTACAGCTACAATGTTTAAGATGCTTAAAACTTTGGGATGTTTAATGAGCCTGAAAGTTCACTTTTTGAACAGTCACCTTGATTACTTCCAGGACAATATGGGAGAAATTAGTGAAGAGCAAGGAGAGCATTTTCACCAGGACATTAAAGTGATGGAAAAGTGCTACCAAGGCCGCTGGAACACCAACATGATGGGGGACTACTTTTGGTCACTTCACCGAGAAGTTCAGCAAGTGACTCATCATAGAAAAAGCTTCAAAGAAAAAGAGAAAGAAAATACAAACCAATTCCAGCTGACAAGTGAAACCTCTACTAACACATATAATTGTTTTAAGTAGCATACTGTAAATACAAACCCATCTTATGTTGTAACAAAGGTTTTCATTAATTTCCCAATTTACTGTATAGAACAGGATTTTTATACTATATAATAAGAACCATATTGCTCAAAAACTATGGGTGATACAAAAAAACTAAGGCTAGATTTTGATTCAGCTCATAAAAATCTATAAAGATCAGCTATCAAAGTAAGAAAAGTTTTCCAAAAAAAAAATTTTGTTGGCTTATGTAATCAGCAAGGATTCTGAAAAAAAAACCACTCATGTAGAACACAGCATGCATTATTAATACCCGATATCAAGCAAATGATAGATGGAAGCAACTATGTAAATGACATCTTCCTAGAAATGTATTAGACACTGTACCACATCATCAATTGGTAACCAAGATCCAATCATCTTCACATTCATGTTACTAGCTTGATGAATATTTGACTAATAGAACCTAATGTACTACACTGGCGAGTGAGCGTTCAATAGAAAAAGAAATTAAAGTAACATCTGATGTGCCCAAGCAAGCATAGTAGCACAACTTACATTCTCAATAAACATTAATGCTTTACCAGACAGGATGAGCAGGGCTATGAGATGTTCACTGATAATAGTGTAGAGAAACAACTGAATGAGTTTAACACAAATAAGTCGCAAGGCACAGGTGGAATCCTAATTTGATTTTACAAGGGGTACTCTATGGCATTGGTCCCTTACTTAACTTGCAAAGGCCCAAAGGACTGGAATTAAGTACAGGTGATTCATGTATATATAGGAAGGGTAAAAGAATAGATGACCCACAAAATTACAAACCAATATCCTTAACATTGGTTTGCTTTAGAATTCTAGAATGTATTCTGTGTTTGAATATCACAAATTTGATAGAGACCAAACAGCTTATGTCCATGAATCAGCACAGTTTTAGAAAACATCACTCATATGAAACTCAGCTTGCCCTTTTCTCACGTAGTGTGCTGCAAACTATGAACGCAGGGAAACAGGAAGTTTCCATATTTCTAGATTTCCAAAAAGCACCTGACAAGATCCCCCACTACAAACTGTTAATGGAGCATACAGAATAGGTTCCCAGATATGTGAGTGGCTAGAAGACTTCTTTTTAAGAAATAGAACCCAGTAAGTTGTCCTTGACAGCAAGTGTTCATCAGAGACAAGAGTATCATCAGGAGTGGCACAGAGAATTGTGATAGGATCACTATTATTTTCAGCACACATAAATGATCTAGTGGACAAGGTGGGTAGCAATCTAAGGTTGTTTGCTGATGATGATGTGCTGTATGGAAAGCACTGAAGATGATATGAGATGACTTAGATGAAATTTCTTGTTGGTGTATGAATGGCAGGTGGCTCCAAATGTACTAAAATATAAGTTAATGAAGATGAGCAGGAAAAACAAATCTGTAATGTTCAGCTGTGGCACTAGTAGTGTCCCGTTTGACACAGTCATGTCTTTTTAATATCTGCCTGTAAAGTTGCAAAGCAGTATGAAATGGAACAAGCGTGTGGTTATTTTGGTATGGAAAGCAAATGCTCAACTTTTGTTCATTGGGAGTATTTTGAGAAAGTGTGGTTCACCTGTAAAGGAAACTGTAGATAGGATGCTAGTGCGGCCTGTTCTTGAGCACTGATCATGTGTTTGGGACCTTCACGAGGTCCAATTAAAGGAAAACTGAAGCAATTCAGAAGAAGGCTGGATTTTATACCGGTAGATTCGAACAACATGTAAGTGTTATGGAGATTCTTCATGAATTCAAATGGGAATCCCTGGAAGGAAGGTGATGTTCTTTTTTAGGAACACTATTGAGAAAATTTAGAGAACCAGCATTTGAAGCAGACTGTTGTATGATCCTACTGCTAATAATGTACATTTCATGCGAGGACCATGAAGACAAGATACCAGAAACTACAGGTCTAATGGTGGCTTGTGGAGTATATATGTAGATGTAGATGCAGATGTAGCTGTAGATAATGCTGCTGTGTACAGGGAAGTATCCTTGTTGGACAACCATAAGGAACTGTGGAAAGACTTGTACAATATTTTCCCTTGGTGTAATGACTGGCAGATCTCTTTAAAATATGGATGAATGCAAGACAATGCTCATAAAAAAGAACAAAACCGATAGTATCCAAATACGAGATTAGTAGTGATCATCTTGAGCATGTCACGTTGTATGAGAATTTAGAGGTAATACTAAGGAGCAATACAAAATGGCTTAGTCACTAAAAATTAGTTTTATAGCAGGCATGTAATTTATGTTTTTTGGAATTATTTTGGGGAAGTGCAGCACATCTGTGAAAGGCAACCAGTTCTAGAGTGCTGATCAAGTATTGGAATTCTCGTTAAGTAACCATGACATTGAACATCAAATGAATACAGAGATGTGCTATATGCTTGTAACAGCTTGGTACAGCCCATATAAAAGCAAAATAGAGATGCTCGGGGAACTTAAATAAGAATCCTTGGAAGACAGATGGTATAGTTCTTGCAAAACCCTGTTATGTAAATATAAAAATCTCTGTTCTCGGAAAGCTGTGCTATTATTCTGCAACCACCATCATAGGTGTAAGTTACATAGGGATCCTGAAACTAATATAAGAGTGATAATGGAATGTACAGGTACAGAAGGATATTTATTTTCCCTGCCATGGCTCAACTTAGCTTGCTTATCTTGTAGTATTACAGAGGATTTCAAGGCACATATTTTCTTGGAATAGCAAGAGAGAGACAGGAAAAACAAACTAACTGTATAGAACCCGAACAGATCTCACACAAAGGACAATGGTGCTATTGTCCCATGTGACAATAAATCCTATGATATTTCTTAGTCACCATATCATCTCCAAATTTACATAAAAAAGTGTATTTCAGCACGTTTAAACATATCACAAGTCAACTTCAGCCATTGATTCTCAGAATAAAAATTACTCTCTCACTAACAATGCACATGAGGAACTTCAAGTAAATTAGTTGTTCTCAATTTGCTTAAGCAACTGATTGCAAATGCATTTCATTGCTTTCAAGAGCTAGAGCAAAATGCATGGTAATGAAGTAGAAAACAAATCATTGCATTGAAACTCATTTCTGCAAAGAGAGTGTTCCACAATGAGCTTGTTCCATGATGGAATGATGAAAGAAAAGACGACTTCAAATATATGAAGACAATGTTCGCATCAAAACACCCATTAATGTTCTGCAACCCTCAAATGAAAAGATTAGATAAATACTGAAAATATTTGTGAAATTCCTCAACAGTACTCACTTCAGCAACAACAAACAGACATTAATCAGAATAAATAATGATTACACCAAAAACAAATGTCAGTGTGGAACACAGTACTAAGCACACAGGCTCCACCATAGAGACAGTAAAAGTAACCCTATATTAAAATACTACTATATCTCTGCTAAAACAAAGAAAAGTTTATCAGTGCTCTATTCTATATCTAGACCTATTACATCAGTTAAAAGATGCATATAAGTGAGCAATCAGCAACAAACCTGCTGACACAAAAGCAGACTTGGAATGTATCTGTATGGAATTCTACCTGCATTCTAGTTGTGGGTTCCTCACTATTCATAGCAAGATAATAAGACTCTTCAGTCAATGGTTTAGGGCCTGGAAGGAGTTAGGCTGGTTTCTTTTTTCAGTTTGCTATCGACAATTGTCTAGTGCACACGTATTCGAGTTGCATTTCTTTGTTGTAATAAAATGTTTATATCAGTATTATTCCACTCTATGATTATTCCACTCAACCCACAATATCTCTGATTCTGATGCTGCAATGAACAGCAGCCACTACTAAAACTTAATATGTATGTCATCTGATTGTATTTGTATGATAATGGAGCCATCTCATGATTATTGCTTGTGCAGAAAACAGGAATGAGAAAGTGAACTTTGTATGTTTTCCATCAACTGGATCACTCTAAATTATTTGTGAAACGTGAAAGTGATGTTCTCCTCTATCAAGCTATTTACTGCAACACATGTGCACAAACAACTATTCATTCCCTCAGTGAGATTAGTAATGAGTTTAATCTGTCTTCCCAACAACAATATAGTGTTCCGCAAATGGTTTCTGCATTATGCAGCTATGAATCATTTTATTTTACTTGCCATTCACACTGGGCACAATTCAGCCAAATCTATTTGTAAACCCTTGCCATCTCGGTTATGTGAGAAGACTGTCATTTCACTATCTGCATCACATGCTGTTCGAGGGGCTCATCTGCTGTTGCCCTCCAATCAATTTTAGTACAGCCTTCACGACAGTTTTGTGGAGTATATGTGCAGTCAAAATTTCACCCTAAACTGTTGCCCTTCCAACCAACAGTCAGCAACATGGTTTACTGTCATCAAATACATACTACAGAGGCATTGCATCTTTCAAGACATTTCGAAGTTTTTATTTTGTAACACTGGAGAGCACACCGCTACAGACACAAATGACAATGATTTTGCACGAAAGTGAAATGAAAGAGGGAAAATTAATTTTGCTGACAGACTATTGCTGTTTGTCAACAGCAACAATACTTAAGTGTACTGGACAACAATGGACACCACCAGTATATGCCTGAAGCACAAAATTGGCTGCAGCCGCAGACAGCTGACAGGACCCAAGTGGTTCTGTACACTTTTGAGTGTGACTTCATCAGCGTCAAATGCAAGGTCAGTGACCATCAGCCAGCCACCACAAACACTCCCCCGGTCAGAAACAACATTCCAATGGGAAATGGACCACTATGATTCTGGTTGTGTTGGTTGCACACTTGCTTCTGCAACTGCTTCTGTTCTATACCATGCAATTACCCAAATGCCCAAACACAAAGTGCAGTCCACAGCAGGTGCCCAAATTGCTGCAGCAGTTCAAGTCACCTACAGCTGAAATGCGTGGACCAAACCAGTTTTACCGATGACAGTAACACAGCTGCAATCTCTTTGTGCTAGACCATTAACTAATCAATATTTCTTGAGCGATCCAGCTCAGAAGCGAGCACACCCCAGGAAGATACTACCTGTAGAGCTTCCTACACCAGCCACCCAACTACACATTGCAAAATACTCTCCAGTCAACCTTTACAGAACTGTCACATGCACTGTAGACCCACTGGTAGTCTTCCACTGTATGCACAGCCAGCTTCAGAGGACACCAGTCTGAAAGCACCTTCAACATGTTCCATACAAGACAACTATCTACAACTACTGAGTGACTGTCAGATGTTAGAATCAGGGATACAGATGGTCAAAACATGTTATGAGAAACTGAGGAAGGAAAAACACTGATTCCACATTGAAAATCAAAAATTGCATACCACAATTCTTTCTCTAGGAACTGAGCGAGATGCTACACGTTCTTATTTGCAGCAATTCAAACAAGAATAGTATCACCATTCTTGCACAACCAACATGAACAGACTGCAACAGTCACAGTGGCAGCATTGTACACACACACACACACACACACACACACACACACACACACACACACACACACACACACTCACACATACAGCTGTGGCTAATTGCAACAGATCAGCCACCGAACAGTCAGGTCAGTATGATGAATCTTTCTTGTAGTACAGTCCCCAGGACTTATGTCTGACATTTCTACAAAGAGGTATTCACCATGAAAATGTGCATAAAATTAGTCCTACATCCACTGGCAGACTGGCACCCAACTACTGCAAACTGGCATTGTTCATCAGTCTGACAGTCCTTGGGTTGCACCCATATGTCTTGTCCCCAAAGACAGAATATATAGATTATGTGGTGATTATTGGGCTCTCAGTGCTCACACAGTTCCCAGAAGCTATTCGATACTGAACATTCAAGATTTTACTCACATCTTAGCAGGCACTTCTGTGTTTAGTTTTCAAGATTGTTGAAAAGCTTACCTGCAAATTCCTGTGGCTACTGAGGGCATAGACAAAGAGCAATCATAATGTTCGGACTCTATGAATTTTTGTTTATGACTTGCAGTTTGAAAAATACAGTTCAAACATGGCAATACTTCATTGGCAATATCCTTTTCAAGTGTCCTTTCTGTTATGCTTACCTGGACTATATTACAGTATTTTTGTCCTCTCCACATGAACATGATTAACATCTCATCCTCACTATTGAGACTCTTGAACACACACAGAGAGAGAGAGAGAGAGAGAGAGAGAGAGAGAGAGAGAGAGTGAGAGAGAGAGAGAGAGAGGGGGGGGGGGGGCAGAGGGAGAGAGGGAAAGAGGGAGAGAGGGGGGGGGGGCACTATCTATTTTTTACTTACATTTGCTTACATATATTTAAGGCCTTCTTGGATGACTTTAGACACCTACATAAAGTTGTTTCAAGGATAGTTTTTTTCATATGTGGCAAAGCATCTGCAACCATTTAAACTGAAAAAAAAGTCTTTTTAATCCTTGATTACTGTCTAGTTCATACACCTGGTGATTTGTTGCTGCCAGAAAAATAAAAAGTAAACTGTCTTTTGCTAAAAACACAACAGTATTTATTCAGTCACTGGATCACAGCATCATATAAGCATTTAAGAATCATTATCACTGCCAACTGCTCATTTCAATAGCAAATTTAGATGAGGAAATAGAATGTTCTTGAAATCTCTAAATTCAAAGACTGTTGTGTTTTCCATAGAGGCATAGGAGGTAAAGTATCAGCCTGTACACTCTCACGAATTGCTGCAAGTGTTGCATTGAAGAAACTGGAAAAAATGCAGAATGCAGTGGCCACAAGTTCAACAGCAATGGCATCCAGTCAATATGTGATGCTCTGCAATGCAGTATTAGCATTGGAGACTTTAACTGCTAGGTAGTCATCAACAGTGAGGAACCAATCTCAGACAAGATAGATGCCAAAGACATTATTTATGCAGTGCAAAATGAGAGTGGTAAAACAGTCAAAGATGAATATAATGCTGATTAAGAATAATAATAATATGAAGAAGAAAAAGAAGAAAGCATAGGAGATGTTCGCAGTACACTTGAAAATTCAAGAATATAACGAAAGTGATTATTTGATCAAGAGACAATGTGGACCAAACTAAATGCAGTTATTGCACCTGAACAACCTACACAAAAAGCAAAAAGGATAATGCATGAAATTATCCACCAAAAAGGCTAACATGCTTCTTTAAAGTAGTAGAAAAATGAACCAAAAGGGAAGATTATGGTTTAATGGCACATCACCATAGAGATCATTAGAGGCAGAGCACTCACATGGAATTTATTTATTTATTTATTTATTTCTTACACCTTGGATCCAACTGTGACAATTTCACATGGATGTAGTGTGTGTCAATTTTTACATTGTCAATGACAAATACTTGTACACTATGTTTACAGGTAAAGAATATAAAGTTACTTAACCACTACAATGATCCATAACACAATATAATGGAATGAGAATCCTTAGACCTACAGATTACAGGTATAAAACAAAGTAAATTAAACCTGAAAAGGTCATATAACCCAGACTGTTAAATATAAGCAGTTAACACTAAAAGAGTTACATATGTGACAAGAATGTTCAGCTTAATGTTCAATTTATATGATAATACCTCTTATTTTAAGGCCGTTTCTCACTGTCTTTCATAAACTCTTCCAAACTGTAAAATGACATGGCTAAAAGAAATTGCCTCAGAAGCTCTTTAAATGTAGATTTGTTGGCAATTTCACATTTGATTTCTGGAGGAAGAGCGTTAAATATCTTTATACCAGAGGACTGTACACCCTTCTGCACAATATTCAAATTTTTACCTTCAGTGTGGAAATCATGTTTCCTCCTTGTGTTATACTGATGGTATTCACTGTTACATTTGTATAAATCAGTGTTTTTACTTATGAAACACGTAAGTGAGTATATATATTGAGAAGTAGTTGTAAGAATTCCCAGATTCCGGAATAGGCTTCTGCAGCTGCATCTAGAATCTACACCAGACATCACTCTTACAACACGCTTCTGAGCAATGAATATTTTCTTTGCAAGAGGTTGATTTCCCCAGAAAATAATTCCATATGCCATCAAAGAATGGAAGTAACCATAGTATGCAGCTTTTTTAATGCTTAAGTTTGCACTGTCAGAGATGATTCGCATTGCAAAAACTGAAGAGCTGAGTCTCTTGTAAAGATCTAAAATGTGATGGGACCAGTTTACTCTACAGTCAATCTTCACACCTAGAAACTTTGTTACTTCCACTCTTTCTATGACCTGTGTGGCATATTTAACAGTCATTTCTTCCTCAGTTTTGGCAGTTGGGGTGAACTGAATATAATTAGTCTTACTAAGGTTAAGTGAAAGATCATTTGCAGTAAACCATTTCATTAAATCTATAAGAATAGTATTAACAGACTCTTGAACATTTTCACATTTAAGACCATTAACCATTATGTTAGTATCATCTGCAAAGATGGTAAAATTGCACTGAATCATTGAAGAATAAGGTAAATCATTTATAAATAACAGGAACAGTAAAGGACCAAGAATAGAGCCCTGTGGAACTCCACAATTTATGTCTCTCCATTCCGATGAAATCATTCCACCACACAAATTGTCTGACTTATCTAAGACTACTTTCTGTTTCCTCTCTGTCAGGTATGACTGAAGCCAGTTATTTGCTACACCACTTATTCCTAGATGGTCTGCCTTCAGTAACAGTATTTGGTGGTTCACAGTGTCAAAGGCTTTACATAAATCACAAAATAACCCTGTTGTCACCATTTTCTCATTTAGAGATTCCAAAACCTTATCTATAAAAGCATATATTGCTTGTTCAGTTGACAGACCTTTCCGGAAACCAAACTGATGTTTGCTGAGAATATTGAATTTATGTAGGTGTTCTAAAATTCTAGAATACATGAGCTTTTCTAGTACCTTTGAAAACACAGTCAGGAGAGATATTGGTCTGAAATTTTTAACATCAGTTTTCTCCCCTTTCTTAAAGAGAGGCTTCACGATAGCATACTTTAGTCTATCAGGAACAATTCCTTGCTGCAAAGAGGCATTGAAAATATGACACAGTATATTTCTTACAGAAGTACAACACTGCTTTAACAATTTGCTAGAAATATTGTCTACTCCACAGGAGTTCTTGGTTTTCATGGAGGCAATTGTTCTTTCAATTTCTGATACTGTAACAGGTCTAATATGCATTTGGATGATTTTGTTAGAGAAAGCATTTCGCAAAAAGGTCAGGGCATCATTCACAGAACCCTTGCAGCCTATTTGCTCAGACACTGACAGGAAGTGTTTATTAAAGATTTCAGCTATGATCTCAGGATTTTGCACAAGATTCCCTTCATGTTTGACTATGAAGTTTTCTACAGCTCTTTTTTTATTGTTCCCTGTCTCCTTGTTAACTATTTGCCAGACAGTCTTCATTTTATTATTGGAGTTATCAATTTCTTTTACATAATACAGTGCTTTTGATGTCTGAATAACTTTCTTTAGGATTTTACAATACATGTTATAATGGCTGATTAATTCTCTGTCCCTTGACCCTCTGGTTGCAACATAAAGTTCTCTCTTATATTTACATGACACTCGAATACCCTTTGTGATCCATGGCTTCTTTAAGGACGAGGAGATATTGTTCCTAACAAACTTTTTAGGAAAAGCTTCTTCAAAGTGGGATAGGAATTCATTTATGAATATGTTGAACTTTGTATCAACATCATCTACTCTGCGAACTGAATTCCAATCTTCATGCTGCAGCTTATGGTTAAAAAATTCCAGGGTCTCTTTGTTCATAAGTCTGATTGCCTTCCAGGATGGGACTGCTTTCTTGACAGGTCTGTAGTCATGTAGAGTGAGGAGCTGTCCATCATGGTCTGATATGCCATTTACTATTGCAGTGACAGTGAAGTTCTGGTATAAATTTACATCTAAAAATATATTGTCTATCAGGTTTCAAGGATGTGGAAGGATATCAGCTGTGCCCTTTCAAAGGAAGCATCTTGCCATTTGCCTGAAGTTGTCCAGAGAAATCACAGAAAACCTAAATCAGGATGACCAAACGTCGATTTGAATTGTCATCCTTCCGAATGCAAGTCTAGTGTGCTAACACTGCGCCATATCACTTGATGAAAAATGAACCAACAATAGCTTGCAGATAGTAAATAGTGAAGTATTTTGTGGTACATTTTATATAAAGTACTGCAGTGCAGTATTTTATTTTCTGAGTGAAGTTTCTGTAATTATTTATTTAATCAATTAATTTCCTTTAGGAGAGCAACTGAACTTGAATTCATGATTTTCGTTTTGGATGTTTTCTCTCTTCCTCTTCCAGAAACTCTTCATTCTCTCAGAATGTTCTCTCTTCCATTTGTCTGTCCACTTTTTACCAGGTCGTGTTGTTCTTTGCTTGAGCTTCACATTCATGATTTTACTCCAGCACTCGTTGTAGTCTTTGAGATTTTCTATGTTGATTTTTGCATTTCTCATTGGACTCCTTCAGCCATTCAGCACTGAATTTACTCTTTGTTATGATATTGAGTAGCTTCTTTGCTGTTCTGGTTTTCTCCATCCAGTAGATGCGTGTGTACAACTTTGCTCAGTGTTTCCTGATTTCTTCATTTATTGTGTTGGTCTTTTGCTAGGGTTAATTCTGAGGTCTCTTCACCCAAATGCCATTTTTGTTGATTGCTCCATAAATCTTCCTAAGGATTTTTTGTTCCTGTTTTTCTATTTCCTTAATTTTGGAGTGACTGGCAATTACCATTGTTTCACCTGTGTATGTTGCTTCTGGAAAAATCACAGTTTTGTAATGTCTCAATTTTGCATCTGCCAAAATGCATTTCTTGTTGTAGTATGACCATGTTAATTTAAATGCCTTTTGCAGCTTGCTGATTCTTTGTTCATTGGCAATTCTGTTTAGTCCTGATGACTGTATAGTTTTGCCAAGAAATTTGAAGTGGATGACTTGTGTGATGTTACCATGTTTTGTGTTTATGGGGGACTTACTTTCTGACCATCTTTTGGTATACTGGATTTTTTCATACAAAATTTGCAATCTAGTTTTCTGTCCAATTTCATATAGTTTTTCAGCTGTTTGAATCGTTTCTGTCGTGTTGTTTGTGATAATCACAATATTATCTGTGAAGGCATTTTACTTTAGTATGGTTTTCTTTTCTGATACCAATTTGGACACCTTTTACATGAGGTTGCTATTCTCTAATGATCTTTTCTAGAATAATATTGAAAAGAATTGGGGATAGTCCATCCTCCCATTCTAATTTCAAAGGGTTCCGATATCTCACCCATGAATAACACTTTGGAAGTTGTTCTTGTAAGTGTCTGTTCTATGATTTTTCAGGTCTTTCAGTCAATTCTGAATTCTTCCATGGGTTTAAGGAGAGTTTTGCAGTCTATTGAGTCAGGAGCTTTCCTGTAATCGACGAATGTAACGACTGTATTCCTGCATTTTCTCATTTGTAATATCGCCTTTAGGCTCCAGGCCTGTTCCGCACATGATCACCCATTTCTGAATCAGGCTTGGTATTCACCAAGTAGTGGATTTGCCTTGGGTTCTATTCGGTTTAGAAGTGCTTTGGAGAGGATATTGTACACTACTGGGAGCAGGGAGATTCCTCTGTAGTTTTTGTAGTTTATCTAATTATTATATGCGACAAATTTTTATCTTAGTTTTCTTTCAATTTAGGTACTGTACAATATACAGTAGAGTACAATATTGCATTATATGCTCTCCAAACTTTACTTGCATTGTTTGTTATTCCACAGCTCATTCTCAACAAGTTGTAGTTATACACACTATAACATAGTAGTAAATGTTGTCCCTCAGCTACTCTCTTATACTGGGCTTCTACTGTATTTCTGACAGATGAAGTGGAGAAGAAATCAAAGTATGCACATTACACATAATTGACTGGTTCTCCAGAAACAGTCTTATCATAAATGCGGAAAGGACTGTAACTATGCATTTATATACAACACAAAGGATACACCCCTTAAGCTCTGTCATAATGTTATCTGGCAAACAATTAGAAACTGTAAACAGCATTAAATTTCTTGGTATTTGGATCCAAGAAAACCTAAAGTGGGACAAACATGCAAGCTTCATCAATAAGAAATTAAGTACCACCCGCTATTGCATGAAACTTCTCACTGGCTGCATGACACAACAAATGATAAAAAATATATATTATGCACAGGTGGAATCACTGTTGAGATACAGCACAATTTTTGAGGCAACTCAGCTGCCAGAAAAAGTTGCTTTATTGTAAAAAATAAATAAATAAATTATAAGAACCGTAGGAAATGCAACTACTACAAGCTCATGCAGGCCACTATTTAAGAACCTACATATTTTTCCACCATCTCGCTTATACATTCTGGAAGTTACACATTTCATTAAGAAAATAACGGACACTAAAGACCAACTAATACAAAAAAAATGAAACAATTCATAAGTACAATACCACAACAGTAAATGGAACTGCATAGTGAATATGCAAAAACAAAACTTAGACAAGATGGGCCCCTCCTAGAAGAGAAAAAACTTTACAACAAGTTTCCACACCACATTAACACACACACAAAAATTTCAGGAATTTTCAAATGGCTCTAAAAATGTGTCTTTTAAATAAACTGTATAATAGGATCAATGAATATATACAATCTTAAACTATATAGAAGCTAGTGAAGCTAGCTCCTTTCTAAAATCTGGATGAGTTCCTGTAGAGCACTTCAGTAACATAACTTGTGTTAGTGTATGTCACATAAATTGTAAATATTTTCTAATCTTTAAATTTGTGCCATCTGTACACATGCAAAAGCTGAAAAACTATAGTCATATAGATGCCACAAAAACTGGAAATATTACTCTGCTTTTATAATTATTTAGAGTAATTGTTGGTAATTCATAAGAAAAGTGTCATGATTTAATGTAAATTTATTTCCTTTTAAAATAAATTGTACTCTATGATAAACAAACTGATGTAAAAATCCTCTTGCTTTTTAACTAGAAAGCTGATATAAGTTCATGAGAAGAGCATGAAGATGTTAACCTGTATGTATACATTTGCTTACAGTTTTATGTATGTAGTTTAAATTGAAGTTGATATACAGCCATCACATAAATTCATGTTGTCTCATCTCATCACCTCACAAAAACTGACGTGTCTAATATCAATTTGTAACTGTGTACAAAAATGATGAAACGGACCAATACATCAATCACTCAATCGATCAGGCTACACTATGTGATCAAAAGTATCCGAACACCCCCAAAAACATACATTTTTGATATTAAGTGTATTGTCTGCCATCTACTGCCAGATAGTCCATACCAGCAACCTCATTAGTCATTAGACATCTTGAGAGAGCAGAATGGGCACTCCGCGGAACTCATGGACTTCGAACGGGGTCGGGTGATTGGGTGTCACTTGTGTCATTCGTCTTTACATATGATTTCCACACTCCTAAACATCCCTAGGTCTACTGTTTCCAATGTGATAGTGAAGTGGAAACATGAAGGGACACGTTCAGCACAAAAGCGTACAAGCCGACCTCACCTGTTGACTGACAGAGACTACCGACAGTTGAACAGGGTCATAATGTGTAATTGTCAGACATCTATCCAGACCTCCACACAGTAATTCCAAACTGCATCAGGATCCATTACAAGTACTATGACAGTTGGGTGGGAGGTGAGAAAACTTGGATTTCATGGTCAAGCGGCTGCTGGTAAATGCCGAACGATGCCTCACTTGGTGTAAGGAGCATAAACATTGGATGACTGAATAGTTGGAAAAATGTTGTGTGGAGTGACGAATCACTGTACACAATGTGGTGATCCAATGGCAGGGTGTGGGTATGCCGAATGCCCGGTGAACATCATCTGCCAGCGTATGTAGTGCCAACAGTAAAATTTGAAGATGGTGGTGTTATGGTGTGGTCATGTTTTTCATGGAGGGTGCTTGCAGCCCTTGTTTTTTTGTGTGCCACTATCACAGCACAGGCTTACATTGATGTTTTAAGCACCTTCTTGCTTCCCACAGTTGAAGAGCAGTTCGGGGATAGCAGCTGCATCTTTCAACATGATCGTGCACCTGTTCATAATGCATGGCCTGAGGTGGAGAGGTTACATGACAATAACATCCCTGTAATGGACTGTACTGCACAGAGTTCTAACCTGAATCCTATAGGACACCTTCGGGATGTTTTGCGATGCTGACTTCGTGCCAGGCCTCACCGACTAACATCCACACCTCTCATCAGTGCAGCAATCTGTGAAGAATGGGCTGCCATTCCCCAAGAAGCCTTCCAGAACCTGATTAAACATTTGCCTGTGAGAATGGAAGCTGTCATCAAGGTTAAGGGTGGGCCAACATCATACTGAGTTTGAGCATTATTGATGGAGGGCACCATGAACTTGTAAGTCATTTTAAGCCAGGTGTCCAGATACTTTTGATCACATAGTGTACCTCCCCCTCTTGTGATTTTCGAACTGTGTATTCACTATTACTAGCTGAAGCATATAGTGGAACTCAATCTCCTCCCTCTCTTATTCTGACTAGTAATCAATATTCTCCTGCAACTACTCCCCTACTACAGCAGTCACTCACCCACAATTGCTAGATTTTCATCTCCCTTTCCATACTGCATCTGGCTGTCTTATGTCTCTCATATCTCCCTCGTCCCTTCACCTTTCTGTTTGTGGCATTAACACATACAATTGAACTATCATTTTTGGTGTGGTTTTCTGTCAATTCTAATGAGAATGAATCACAAAAAAATTCTCAGTAATCCACTCTCTGTCCTATCATGTTATTCATGAAGAATTCTACTCCCATTACACCATTTTCCACTGCTACTGATAGTACCTTATGTTTAAATAATTAGAACAGACCCCCCACTATATCTAGACTGATCATTTGCATCTCCCATTTCATATTTCTAATTTCTCAATCACATTCAGACTTCCAACATTCCTCACTGACACTTAGCACATTAACCTTTCATTAGTAATTGCAGCATGTTCCTGAAAGTCATCTCCACTTTTGCATTCTCCTGGAGATTCAAAGGTTGTACTAACCAAAATCTTTTCCAAATGCAGAGATCGTAATATTTCTCAAATACAGGCTGCATGTCCTATGGGTAGGCATTATATATCTTTAATGCAGTAAGTTCTATTGTCTTTTGCATCCGCATGCTGTTGGTCATTACCAGTTCTTCCACCTCTTACTGGTGGTTCACAAGATCTCTGTCCACTCCCCTGTCCTCTCCAACAAAGCTATTGGCACAATGAGTGTGACCTTAACCAACATGAAATTCATTGTTAAATGTTTTATATGCTCATGCTACAGACAAATATGTCTAAATGACACCAGTGGCTGGTATGTCACATGGTACACTGGTCCTCTCTACTATACACTGCCCCAATTTCTGCCTTTTTAAATGCACACCACTACAGCTGACTATTACACCTAGAAACAACTTCAGAGCACCTATACTTATGTGTTATTTTTAATAAATTTGTGTATAATCCAGTCAAACAGTGCCTTTTGGTAGTGGACTAATAAAAACCTGTGACCATTCATGCTGCCCTTCCCTGTATACATTCAATACCCCTGGTTAGCCCTATCTGGTACAGGTCTCACACACTTGAGGAATTTTCTAGAACCAGTTGCATGAGCGGTTTGTAAGTAATCTAATTTGTAGATTGACTGCACGTTCCCAGTTTCTACCAGTAAACTGAAGCCCACCACCTGCATTACCCATGGCTGGACCAATGTGATCATTCCATTTCATATTCCTACAAAGTGTTACACCCACATATTTGTATGAGTCAGCTGATTCCAACAGTCACTCATTGATATAGTAGTCACAGGATACTGCATTTTTTGTGAAGGGCAAAATTTTACATTCCTGAACATTTAAAGTATTTGCCCCTCTTTACACCACTTTAAAATCTTATCAAGATCAGACTGAATATTTTTGCTGCCTTTTTCAGGCAGTACTTCATTACAGATAACAGCATCCTCTGCAAAAATTCTGATTTTATTATTACCATTGTTTGCAAGATCATTAATATACAACATGAATGTCAAGGGTCCCAAAACACTTCCCTGGGGCAAACACAAAGTTACTTCTACATCTGATGATGACTGCTATATCCTCCTTACCAAAAACTCCTCAATCCAGTCACAAATTTCAATTGGTACCACATATGATCATACTTTTGACAATAAGTATAGGTGTGGTACTGAGCCAAAATGCTTTTGGAAATCAAGAAATACAGCATTTACCTGACTATCTTGACCGAAGCTTTCAGTATAACATGTGAGAAAAATGCAAGTTTGTTTTCATATTATCAATGTTTTCAAAATCTATGCTGGTTGGCATTGAGACAGTCATTCTGTTCAAGATACCTCATTATGTTTGAGCTCTGAATATGTTCTAAGATTCTACAACAAATTGATGTCAAGGATATTGGATAGTAGCTTTGTGGCTCACTTCTACTGCCCTTCTTGTAGACAGATGTGACCTGTGCCTTTTTACAAGAACTGGATGTTGGAAGAGAGGATAACTCAGCCGCGAATTCAGTATAGAATCTGAGAGGGGTTCCATCGGGTCCTGGAGTTTTGTTTAATTTTAATGATTTCAGCTGTTTCTCAACACCACTGACACTAATACTTGTTTCATTCATCTTTTCAGTGCTGCAATGATTAAATTGGGACAATTCTCCTGGGTTTTCCCTTATAAAGGAACTTTTGAAAATGAAGTTAAGCATTTCCGCTTTTGCTTTGTTAACCTTAGTTTCACTTCCTGTCTCATCCATTAGGGATTAGATAGTAACATTGGTGCCACTAACAGCCTTTACACATGACCAGAATTTCTTTGGGTTGTGTGAAAGATCATTTGACAATATTCTGCTATGGTAGTCACTGAAGTTTTAGATCTAGAGGTCCAGTCAGTACACACACAATGTGCACAGTAATTATTATTTGGAAATATTACAGTTGAATCTGACCCTCTTACCATGGTGGGCATTGTTTAACTTTGGCACAGTCCATAATATTAATTACAAGTTCTCTTTCCAATTAATCATTTAATTCAGTCAGTGGATGATTGAATAAACATCCAAACACGAAATCTGGGTAAATTCCAATACACTTCCTGACTTGGAGTTTATGTTAAATCATCTGCAGTACATAGGGGCATAGGTCTTGCTCCTTCCAAACTCAACACCACTGAATTAAAACAGTTACCAACATATCTCTTTCATAAGTTTGAAACAATTAAAACTGAAATTAGTAATTGTTGTTTACTACTACTACTACTACTACTACTACTACTACTACTTGGTTCTGCAGCCCTTGGAGGGCCTTGGCCTGCAACACAATTTACTGCCATTCTATTCAGTCCATGGTTTTCTGTCTCCAACATCTAACACCCATCTTTGTCATGCCTTCTTCAATTCAGTCCATCCATCTCTTTCTGGGATGTCCCTTCCATTGTATGCCTCCAGCTTTACCATAAAAAATCATCTTACATGTTCTGTCTTCCTCCATTCTGACCACATGCTCTGCCCATCACAAACTTCTTATTTTAATGGTAGTGACAATGTCAGGTTCTCAAAAAGTTGTTCTAATTCTGCATTTGTACGGATGTGCCAACCTTATTGATTGTATATTGGACCATATATTTTATGCAGAACCTTTATCTCCCAAATGCTACATATCCTTTCCTCATTTGCAGTCATAGTCCATGTCTCGGCACCATACATAATAACTAGTCTTATAATTGTTTTGCAAATGAGGATTTTAGATTTTTGTGATAGAAGTAAGCACCTAAGCATGGGTAATATGGCAAAGTAGCATCTGTTGCCTGCTGCTATTCCAGCTTTCACCTCACTGCTGATGTCATTTGTCTTTGTGATAGTTAATCCGAGGTACTTGAAGTCTCTCACCCTTTCAAACTCCTTGTCAGCTTCCTGAGATTTGGTAGGTTTCGCTGGTTGGTCATTGTAATATATTTCGTCTTTCAACATTGAGTACCAGGCCAAGTTCCCTTTCACCTCTCTCCTGTTGTTAATAGGCATCAGCCAGCACAGCGGTGTTTCATGTGAGAAATGCCTCATTATCTGTGTAGGCCAGGTACTGCAGTGAATGATTAAAAATGGTTCCTCCTCTATTTATCTCTATCTGACTTATGACTTTTTCTAGGCAGAGGTTGAATAGCAGTGAGGAGATATTGTCACATTGTCTCAGTCCCTTCTTCACTTCCTCTTCTCTGGAGATTTCGCCATGTATTTTTACTTTACAGCTGGTTTCACTGAGGGTCATAATAGTAAGTTTAATGAGCTTCTCAGGTATTTCTGGCTCTTCCATCACCTTCTGCAATGTCACTCTTGATATACTATCATAAGCTTCAGATTGAGATTTTCACTCTGCAACGGAGTGTGCACTGTATGAAACTTCCTGGCACCGTTTTAATCTGCCAGGAAATACCATAGGCTTGTTTAAAATAGACATAAAGCTGATGTATGTTTATTTGATGTTCATACCATTTTTCAAGTAGTATGTGTAATGTGAATATTTGGTCAGTTGTTGACCTATTTCTTCTAAAGCCACTTTGATAGTCTCCAATTCTTCTTCCACATAGGGAGTAAGCCTCCTGGTGAGGATCTTGGAGAACACTTTATATGTAGTATTTAGCAGGGATATTCCTTGGTCATTGTGTCAGTTTAATTTATGTTCTTTTTTATGTATGGGGTACATAATAGCCGTTTTCACTCCATTGGCATACTCTCCTCCTGCCAGATGCTCAGTATTACTTTATGTATTGCTTTCCACAATGCTTCCCCACCATTTTTGAGAAGTTCCACCTGGATCTAACCTTCTTCATGTGCTCTTTATTTTTTAAGGTCTTAATGGCTTGTATCACTTCCTCCAATGTGGGTTCTTGTGTTAAGACCTCTAGTCCATAATAAGTTATTTCTGCCAGTTCTTCTTGTTCTAATCCTTCTACTTATGGGTTCAGTAGCTCTTGGAAGTATTCTGAACATCTGTTGAGTATTTTATTACTCTCCCCTATCAAATCCCTTTCTTTATTTCTACATATATATGTTCTGGCTTGTAACCTGGCCTTTCCTTCTTTTATCTTTTGGTACATTTCATGTACTTGCTTCTTCTCTTCCCCTAGCTGTTCAATTTCTTCCATTTTCTTCTTTTCTAGAGCTCTTTCCTTCTTTCTGCAAACCCTCTTAGCTACAAGGAGCTTCTCATTATATTCATTCAGATTTGCTCTAGTTCTTCTCTGAAATAATTTCATTCATGCTATGTTACACTCCTCAGTTCTTCTCGTACATTCTTCATCAAACCAATCTGCCATATTTTGAGCCTGCACATGTCCAGAAACCTCCCCAGCTGCCTCGAGGATTGCAGTCTTACATTGTTTCCACATTCTTTCTATATGTTCATTTGATGTGTCAGTATTGTTCTTAATCCCCTCTTCTATTTTCACCTGATATCCTCTCCACATTTCTTCTGACTTTAGTTACTTAATGTCAAAACTTTACTGTTTGTGGCCTTTTTGTTTACTCGATAGTGAGGTCCTTTGCCTGTATTTAATTCTCACTAGATGATGGTCTGAATTGCAGTCAGCTCCACGTTGGCTCCTAACATCCATTATGTCTGATCCGTGGCTCCTGTAAATCCATATATGGTCTATCTGACTTTTAGTTTGTCCATCTGGTGACATCCATGTTTCTTTGTGTATATTTTTGTGAGGAAACCATTTACTGCTGACAGTCATATTTTTCTTGTAGCAAAATCTACAATCCTAATTTCATTGTCATTTGATATTTCATAAAGGCTATGTCTTCCTATAGGTTGCTGATAAGCCTCTTCTTTTCTTATTTTTGCATTCAAGTCTTCTCTTAAGATCTTAACATCCTGTTTAGGAGCCTAATCATGCAACTGCTCTACTTTGCTATAAAACTTGTCCTTCTGTTGTTCATCTGCCTCCTCTGTGGATGCATGTACAATTATAATTGTTATGTAGAAAAATTTTCCCCTTAATCTTAATATGGACATCCATTCATTGATTGTTTCAAAGCGCATTACGGAATTTTCAGTCCTTTAGCGACCACAAAACCTGTACCAAAATTATTCATGCTCCCACCACCATAGAAGATTGTGAAAATTCCTGAGTCCATTATGTCACTTCCTTTCCACTTAATTTCCTGGAGAGCCAATAGTTTTATACCATAGTTGTTTACTTGCATTAGCAGATCCTGTAGGGCTCCAGCTTGGTATAGGCTGTGCTCATTCCATGTTCCTATGTTCATACCTCTTATCCTTTTTTTTATTTACTAAGGTCATCATCAAAATATCTGTCTGGCTTATTCCTTTGTTAATAATAATAATAATAATAATAATAATAATAATAATAATAGCTTTATTCAACATCGAATGGTACACTGCACATGTACAAAGAAACAGTAATGATTAAAGTTATTTGTACAATACACAAGACACATTCTTCTGAATACATCATTAATTTACAACACAATTACAATAAGATGTTTACTGATTTCTAATCACATAATTTCACAAAGCATTTGTTGTTCTTAGTATAAGTATGGTACTCTTCTAATGAGTAGAAAGGGTGTTTTACTAAAAATTTCTTAAGTTGATGTTTGAGTTTAATTGTAGGAAGAGCCATGACTGCACTAGGCAGTGCATTAGCTAATTTTATACCTGCGTACTGAGGCCCCCTTACGTAAAGCACTGTTCTGTGGCTGCCAATGTAAAATCTTTCTTTATTTCTAGTATTGTATTGGTGGAAATCTGAATAAGTGTTTGGGTGCAGTCTTTTCACAAGCAGTATGGCTTTTAGAACGTATGTGTTTATAACAGTTAACACCTCTGTTTTTGGAAACAAGTTGCGACAAGATTCCCTATATTTTGCTCCACAGATTATTCTCACACCCCATTTTTGAAGATTGAGTAGCTTATCTAGATTAGCTTTGGTTGTTGCCCCCCAAATTTCAATACCGTAGTTCAAGTGAGAGGAGAAAAAGAGCATGGTATGCAGTCTTTAGGACTACGGTGTCTCTACAGAACTTGTTAATAGTACTGATTGCAAATATATTTTTTGACAACTTAGTTGCTAGGGAGTCAATATGCGTGTCCCATTTCAGGTTGCTTTGGATTGTTATGCCAAGGAATTTTACACTAGACTCTTTCTTTTTCCAATTCGTTGCCCATGTATAATTTAATTTCAGTATTCAAACTACTTTTGTTAAACTCCACCAAACATGTTTTACTGGTGCTTACATTTAAATAGCTTTCATTAAAAAACTGAACAATTTCTTTTGTCACATTACTGCACTCAGCCTCTAGTTCATTACATGATTCCTTTTTACATACAATGGATGTGTCATCGGCATACAGAACAATTTTGGAATTTATAGTACAGTATTTAATATCATTTACATAGATCAAGAACAGAAGGAGGTCCAACACCGAGCCCTGGGGCACACCATATTTTATGCAAGTGATCTCAGATTTGTAGACACCAGTTTCCGTTTTAAGGAGAACAAATTGTTTTCTATTGCTCATATAACACTTTATTAGGTCATAAGCAGCGCCTCTACTGCCCATTTTCCACAGCTTGTCTAATAGGATGTCAACATTCACACAACCAAAGGCTTTTTCCAGGTCTAGGTATACACCTGCCACTTGTTCCTTGCTTTCGATACCCCCTATCATTTCTTCAATTAGTTGAGCAGCTGCAGTGCTAGTTGATTTACCTTTTAGGAATCCATTTTGATTTTCGAACATCAGGTTGTGTTTGTTAAGAAAGTTTATAATCCTGTTGTATATAACTTTCTCAATTATTTTGGAAAAGACAGGAAGGATTTAGACTGGTCTGTAGTTTTCTATTTTGTTGTTGTCACCTTTCTTAAAAATGGGTGTTACCTGTGCTATTTTGAGTCTGTCTGGAAAGGTGCCTGATTCTATTATATTGTTGACTGCTGTAGACAGAGGTAGAGAGACATTTTGGCTACAGGCTTTTAAAACATTAGTATTTAGGCCATCGTGCCCAGCTGAATTAGAGGGTTTTAGAGAGCTAATGATGCCCATTATTTCTGCACAGTTTGTGGGGGCTAGATATATACTATGGTCACATGTATTACCTTTAAAACTGAAGTGCATGTTTTTATGTTTGACATTTATGGCTTCCCCTACGGAAGAAAAATATTCATTAAAAATATTTGCAATTTCCTGTTGGTCTTTTATGAGCATACCATTGTGGTTAATAGTAAAGTCCATATAGGATTTGTCATTGCAGGTACTAAAACTGTTTATGACTGCCCAGATGCCAGCAGTTATGTTGTGTGAGTTTTGAAGCTTATTTGCCACATAGTTGGTCTCTGAGAGTAAGTCCTTATAGTGTGCTTGATATATTTTGAAGGCTTCCTTTACCTCAGGAATCTCTCTATTATTCAGCATTGCACTGTGGAGTAGTTTTAATTTTTCCCTCGCTTCAAAGACATTACTATTTACCCAAATATTTTTGTTTATATTTTTTGTTTGTTTCATTTTTGTGATTACAACTGGGCATGTGGTATCAAGCCAGTAATAGGAGTCAGCAGCAAAGGTATCATATGAAAGGCTACTATTTTCAAACCATTTTGTTTGTGCTAGCATGCAGTTTAGTCTGTTTATGTTGTCATTATACATTATTCTTTTAGTTACAAACTGTTGCTTTGGAGTGACAGTGGGGGCCTCATGGAGCTCCAATTTAAGCTGTACTGCATGGTGATCTGAGATGGCTAGTTTTAAAACTGATGCACTGTGGGATAGGTGGGTCATGTTTGTTATTATGTTGTCAAGACATGTTTTACTACTGCCAATTTCTCTAGTGGGTTCCCGAATGAGTGGGGTCAGGTTAAATTCATCACACAGACGATGTAACTTTTTGGTGCTGACATCATTTGTTAATAAATCTATATTTATATCCCCTGTAACTATAATATTTACATGACCATTTGGCCCAGAAAATGTTGTCTACATATACACAAGCAAGTCAGAAAGATTTACAAAAAAGGTATCTGTATTTGCTGCAGGTGGCCTGTAAACACCGATAACTGTTATGTTATCTCTACCCCATTTTAGGTTTATTGCAGCAAATTCTGAGACGCCTTCCAAGCAGAAGGCACTCAAATCAATAACATTAAAATTACTTTCATTTACAGTGAAAATTGCTACACCTCCCCCAGTCTTGTCTTTTCTACTGTAGGCTGTGCAGAATTTCATGCACAGTGGTTGACTAATGCTAATTAGAGCTTCATTGTACCAATGTTCAGTTACAACTAATATATCGGGTTTGTCAATCCGTGAAATTACATCTAGATCATTATGCTTATTTCTAAGACTACCCAGATTCTGGTGTATGATTTTAACGCTGTGTTTTACCTGCTGGACCTTAGAGGATAATTTTGGACAAGCAATGAGGCCAGCAGGCTTTACAAGTTTCCCTGGCTTGCCAGTGGTGGCTGGTGTTGTGGCAGATTTTGTTGAGGTGGGTTGTACCACCCCATGGCAATGGACTTCTTTTCACCACTTTGTCACCTGACTGCCTCAATAATTTTGCTACTAACAATCTTTTTGCCTCTTCTGTTCATGTGCAGACCATGAGATGTATGCAGCTCCATTTCTAGATAGCTGACATCTACTAGACACACATTCTGAAATTTACTACATATAGCTTTAATCCTGTCATTTGTTTTATGAACTTCCCGGTTCACAATAGACTGTTTCATAAGATCATGCCTCTGTGGAATGTTGACAACAATTGTTTTAGTGTCATTTAACTTACCCAGTACCATTTTCATATGTCTAATTGCATCATTTGCTTGATTTCTTGCTACATCATATGAACCTCCCATAATAATGACACAGTCATTGGATGAGAAGGAGTTACAATCCTGCAGGCACGGCTTCACTGCAGCAGAAAGAGGGGCTCCAGGCTGGATGTGGCCTACCGCTGCAAAGTTGTCTTGCATATTTGCGATGTTTTGCGCTATTTCACGTCCATGGCTGTCTCCATATAATAGAATCCGGCCCTGCTTATGTTTCTGATTGTAGTCGTTTCTTCTGTTTTTCTCTAGGGACGATTTCTTGCGAGTAATTTCACAGATTCCATTTCTTTGGACGGTTTGTTTACGTTCAGTTTCACGTTTTGCACACGAGTTTGGGACTTTGTGTTTTCTGAACTTATCACTGACAGTTTTTTTGCTCCTTGAAGGATTACTTCTTATTTGCATGGACTGAACTTGTTCTTGTTCCACTATTTCGTCGAGAATTTGAAACCTGTTTTGAGTAATGATGGCAGGAAAGCTTTCCTTGGTTTTTAGTTTAGGCCTACATTCGCAACAAGTGATTTTTACAGGGAAAGATTGTTAATCTTCTGCTCAACCATTTGAGGGGTTGCCTCTTAAAGCTCACCGGGCAGCTGGTTACATTTTCAGGGGAAGATCCTTAGCCTTTGTAGATCCCTCTAGTGACTACAAGGCAGCAGTTGATAGTTGGGGGCCCTGTGTCTGTCTTGCTGCAAGCCACTGGTCCTCCTACCTGCTGGTTTTGGTCTACCCCAGGCATTTTATTTCCCTGGTACCCTCCACATCTGGAGTACAGATTTAGAAATAGCTGCTAACCAAATTTTCACTGACATTAATAAGTGGTTTAAAGCTAATTCTTTGTCATCAAACTTTGAGAAGACCCACAACTTGCAGTTCAGAACCTTCCAGCATGAGTATAGTGTATGAAGACATGCAGATTGAATATGTTGGCAGTGTTAAATTTTTGGGATTACAACTTGATAAGAAATTCAGTTGAGAAGGACATTCCACAGAATTGCTTGAGTGCCTAAACAAGTCTGTATTTGCCATGAGAATGATGTCAGATGAAGGACATATAAATATAAAAAAACTTGCATACTATGCTTACTTTCATTCTGTTATGTTGTATGGGATCATATTCTGGGGCAACTCATCAAAGCAAGCAAAAGTTTTTAGGGTGCTAAAGCATTTGTGGTGTAAATTCAAGAACATCTTGTACAAACCTGTTCAAGGAACTTTGCATTATAAGCACTGCTTCTCAGCATATTTATTCCTTAATGAAATTTGTTGCAACTAATACATCTCTATTTCCAACCAATAGCTCAGTACACAGTATCACTACTAGGAATAAGAAGAATCTGCATAAAGGCCTAAAATCGCTTACCTTGGTCCAAAACAGGGTCCAATATTCAGGAACACACATTTTTAATAAACTGCCAGCAACCATTAAAAACTTGGTTTCTGATAAAGCACAGTTTAAACAGAGTTTGAAAGACTTTTTGATAGGCAACTCCTTCTACTCCATAGGTGAATATCTTAACAGAGACTGTTAAGTCAGCCTAAGTAAAAATATCTGTTACATTTCAGTTTTGACAACACTTGGTCACAAACAGTCAAGATTAGGTATTTTGCGTATGATAAATTTATTAATAGTGGATAACAGTGTTTCATTCTGACAGTGTGTTAATTCTGTAAATATTAGCTGTCCCAGTTTACTGCATTGTATTAACTTATTTTTGACTATCTCCTGATAAATGATCAGGATAGTAAGTATTATATTCAAATGTTTTATGTTTTTATGTTATATTTTCTGACATATTCCACACCCATGAGAATCATCTCATTTTTTGGGTCTATGGAATGAAAACTGAAGCTAATCTAATCTAATCTAGACGTCCCTATCCGCCACTTGGAAGACGCCCAATGGGGGACCAGCAACCACACACAGGTATTGTTTTTTACTCGATTTTCATAAAATGCAATCAAACAATTACATTTTGAGTAACTGAACAGTGGAGCGAGATCACTTTAGAAAGGACTTTCTTATAGCAAATTAACTTATCTTGTATTTTCTTGATTAGGTAGAAATACAGCATTTACCTGAATGCCTTGATCTGAAGCTTTCAGTATAACATGTGAGAAAGTGCAAGTTGGGTTTCCCGTTATCGATGTTTTCAACATACATGCTGGTTGGCATTAAGGAGGTCATTCTGTTCAAGATACCTTATTATGTTTGAGCTCTGAATATGTTCTGAGATTCTACAACAAATCAATGTCAAAGATATTCTATGATAGTTTAGTGGCTCACTTTTACTACCCTTCTTGTAGACAGATGTGGCCTGTGCCTTTTTACAAGAACTGGGTATCAGAAGAGAGGCTAACTCATCCACAAATTCAGTATAGAATCTGAGAGGGATTCCACCGGGTCCTGGAGTTTTGTTCAATTTTAACAATTTTGGCTTTTTCTCAGCACCACTGAGAGTAATACTTATTTCATTCATCTTAAACTGGGGCAATTTGCCTCCTTGCTAAAGGAACATTTGAAAATGGAGTTAAGCATTTCAGCTTTTGCTTTGCTATCTTCAATTTTAGTTCCTGTATCGTTCATTAGGGACTAGACAGTAACTTTGGTGCCAACAACAGCCTTTTCATATGACCAGATTTTCTTTGCGTTCTGTGAAAGATCATTTGACAATATTCTGCTACAGTAGTCACTGAAGTCATGACAGATTGCTTTTTTTGACAGACAAATGCATTTCATTTAGTATCTATAGCCCTATGGTTAGATTTGAATCTACTGTGCAGTAACCTCTGTTTCTTTAGAAGTTTCTTTAGAAGTTTCTTTACAGTAACTGTACACCATTAAGGGTCTCTCCCGTTATGAACTGTTTTACGGTATACATATCTATCCAGTCCATGGCCAACTATTCTTTTAAACTTAAGCCATACTTCCTCTACATCTTCCTGTCCTGTGCTGAAAGTTTCAAGTTCCTCACTGAGATGTGACACTACTGATATTTTATCTAGTTTACTGAACATATATCTTTCTGCTTGTTTCAGTTGTCCTTTGTACTTTGGTAATCATTATTGCCACAACTGCGACATCGTCACTGGTACCAGTTTCAATGAGGACATCTCTCAAAGAGGGCAGGTCTATTTGATGTCAATCCAATATACTTCCGTCATGAGTGGGGCTCCTAAGTATCTGTTCAAGGCAGTTTTCAGAGAAGGCATTTAGTAAAGTTTCACAGGGTGACTTGCCAAGCTCACCACTGAAAAAACTGTAATATTCCCAATTAATTCTTGGATGATTAAAGTTTGCACTGATACTTACAGTACAATTGGGGAACATAAATACAAGTGAACTGGGGTTTTCTCTCAAGTTTAGGTTACATCAGCAGATGAGTCTAGTGGGTGACAGAAGGATCCAATTATCATTTTATGCCCACCCCCCTTGATACTGAGTCTTGTCCCACATTTATCTTCAATTTCTATCTTGGTTGACTTGAGTTTCTTGCCTACTGTGACAGATATAATACATACATTTCCATTTGCTTATCCTTTTGATATACACTCCTATTTTCCCCAAAACTCTCATTGGTACCAATTTCAGGTTTCAACCAGCTTTGTATACCTAGTATTATACGAGCTTCACTGTTTCTCGGGAGTGGTTCAAACTCTGGCACTTTATCCCAAAAGCTTCAAAAATTAACCAATAGGATTTTAATACTGTCAACTGTGGGAGGCATTTTTTTTAGATCTTACACTGATACTGCTGAGTTTCCTGCAATCCTCAGAAAATGAAATGTTGTGTGGCTAGGGCATCCCGCCAAGTAGATCTGTAGCCTGGTGCAAGTCTTTCAACTTGATGCCACTTTGGCGACTTGCGTGTCGATGTGGTTGATATGATGATGATGATGACAACACATCACCCAGCCCCTGAGCAAAGAAAATCTCCAACCCAGCAAGCAATCAAACCCAGGCCCCTTGGCATGGCATTCCACCCCAATCACTCAGCTATCAAGGCAGACACAGTTCTCATTATCAGGTTTGAATGGACAGTTGTCCAGTCTAAAAAGACCTTGTGTGTAATCCACACACAGTCAGCTACCTGAGTAGCAGCTTGTGATGTGTACTGCACACTTGACACATTTAGGGGGGCCCTCTAGTTCTTAACCCTATGGCTCAAGGCCAGGATGTCACAGCCTAGCAGTAAGCGAAATATCTTAACAGTGGTATAGCTTGTTAACACCAATCATGAAATTTTCCTTGAACAATAATAGAATCCTGTTGTAATAAAGCAGGCTGATCCTTTCCAGCTGTTATATTTTTCTCCATACTGAATTTCCACAGTCACAGTGCATTTACAGGTCTGTAAATCTAATCATTGTGTAGTCACGTCCCTAATCAGTGAAATAAATTTCACTGTGATCTCATCTCTTGTTACTAGTCTCTCATATTTTCCAAAACGGAGTGCAGATGACAAATACCAGAAAATAACTACTACCAATAACGAAAATATGTTAGCACCTCTTGCACACATTTCATTCCAGAGTAATTAAGATCTCTGCAGAAAATTTAAGTGTGTATCAAAAGGATAGGCAAAATGAAAATGGAGGCGGTGTATTTTTTGCAGTAGACAAGAAACTGAAATCCACCAAGATAGAAATTGAAACTGCATGTGAGACTGGGCAAGACTTAGTATCAGTGGTGGGCATACAATGACAATTGTATCCTTCTATCACGCACCAGACTCATCCCTTGACGTAATTGAAAACTTTGAGAAAACACCAGTTCACTTGTACATAAGTTCCCCATTCATACTGTTATCATCGGTGGAAACTTTAATAATTTATTAATTGGGAAAATTACATTTCTTCAGTGGCAAGCATGATAAGACATCCTATGAAGCTTTACAAAATACCTTCTCTGTGAACTACCTAGAACATCTAGTAAGGAGCCCCAGTCATGGTGGAAGTATATTGGAATAATGGCAACAAATAGACCTGCCCTGTTTGAGAGATGTCCACAATGAAACTGGTATCAGTCACCATGACGTGGTTGTGGCTACAGTGATTAACAAAGTACAAAGGATATCTGAAACAATCAGAAAGATATATATGTTCAGTAAACTAGATAAAAAATCAGTAGCGTCATATAGCAATGAGGAACAAGAAACTTTCAGCTCAGGACAAGAGCATGTAGAGGAAGTGTGGATAAAGCTTAAAAAATAGACCATGCACTGAAAAGATATGTACAAAGTAGAACAGTTCATAATGGGAGGGACCCCTAACGGTATATAGTCACTGTAAAGAAACTTCTAAAGAAACAAGTTACTGCATACCAGGTGTACCGTAAATCAAACCATAGCACTATAGATACTGAGATACTGAATGAAATGCATTTGGCTGTCAACAGAGCAATATGTGATGTCTTCAGTGACTGCCCTAGCACAGAACCCAAAGAAATTCTGGTCGTATGTAAAGGCTGTTAGTGGCACAAAACTTAGTGTCTAGCCCCTAGTAAATGAGACAAGGATAGCAAAACAAAAGCTGAAATGCTTCACTCTGTTTCAAATGATTATTTATAAAGGAAAACCCAAGGGAATTGCCCCAATTTAATCCTTGCACCACTGAAAAGATGAATGAAATAAGTATACTCTCAGTGGTGTTGGGAAACAGCTGAAATCGTTAAAATTAAACAAAACTCCAGGGCCCGCTGGAATCTCTCTCACATTCTATACTGAATTTGTGGCTGAGTTAGCCTCTATTCTAATACCCAGTTCTTGTAAAAAGGCACAGGTCACATCTGTCTACAATAAGGTTAGAAAAAGTGAGCCACAAAACTACCATCCAGTATCTTTGACATTGATTTGTTGTAGAATCTTAGAACATATTCAGAGTTCAAACATAACAAGGTATCTTGCACAGAAAGACCTCCTCAATGCCAACCAGCATGGATTTTGAAAACATCGATTATGGGAAACCCAACTTGCACTTTCTCAGATGTTATACTGAAAGCTTCAGATCATGGCATTCAGGTAGATGCTGTATTTCTTGATTTCCAAAAAGCATTTGGCTCAGTATCACAGCTATGCTTATTGTCAAAAGTACGATCACAGGATGTATCAAGTGAAATTTGTGATTGGATTGAGGACTTTTTGGTAGGGGGGACACAGTATGTTTTCTTGGATGGAGAATCACCGTCAGGTGTAGAAGCAATTTCGGGTTTGCACCACGAAAGTGTGTTGGTATCCTTGCTGTTCATATTGTAAATTAATGATCTTGCAGACAATATTAATAGTAAAATCAAGCTTTTTGTAGATGATGCAGTTATCTATAATGAAGTACTACCTGAGAGAAGCTGCATAAATGTTCAGTCAGATCTTGATAAGATTTTAATGTGGTGCAGGGTTTGGCAAGTTGCTCTAAATGTTCATAAATGTAAAATTTTGCACTTCACAAAACAAAAAAACGTAGTATCCTTTGATATAATATCAATGAGTGACTGCTGGAATTGGCCAATTCGTACAATTTCCTGGATGAAACACTTTGTACGGACATGAAATGGAATGTGATGTTTAAAGCTTTCCCGGCCTACTGATCGTTCCATAAAACCACAGGATACATAAAATGGAATGATCACGTAGGTTGTTGTGGGTAAAACAGGTGGTAGACCTTGGTTTATTTGTAGAATACTGGGGAAATGCAATCAGTCTACAAAGGAGATTGCTTACAAATCATTTGTGGCAAATGGTTCTAGAATACTGCTCAAGTGTGTGGGACCTGCACCAGACAGGAGTAAAATAAGATGTTCAAAGCATACAGAGAAGGGCAGCATGAATGGTCACAGGTTTGTTTAATCCATAGGAGAGTGTCACAGAGATACTGAAGGAACTGAACTGGAAGTCTCTTGAAGATGAACATAAACTATCCAGAGAAAGTCTGTTAACAAAGTTTTAAGAACCAGCTTTAAATGATGACTCTAGGAATATACTACAACCCCCTACAAATTGTTCACATAGGGATTGTGAGGATTACATTAGAATAATTGCTGCATGCTCAGAGGCATTTAAACAGTCATTCTTCACGTACTCCATGAATGGAACAGGAAGAAACCCTAATAACTAGTGTAACGGGACGTATCCTCTGCCATGCACTTCACAGTGGTTTGCAGAGTATATATGTAAATGTGGATGTTGATCATTAGTTAAAGCATTGTTACTGAAAGAGAATCCCATATTTAGGACATCTAATCAAGGAAATACAATAGAAGTTATTTTGGTATATAAAAGTCCTTTCTGAAGTGACCTCCTGTTAAGTTACTCAAAATGTAAATCTTTGATTGTAGCTTATGAAAATCCAGTAGGCAACAATTACTAATTTCAGTTTTAATTGTTTCAAACTTATGCAAGAGACATGTTGGTAACCATTTATTTCAGTTTGTTTTGAGTTTGGAAGGAGCAAGACCTATGCCCCCCCGATGTGGGGAAATGTACTGCAGATGATTTAGAATAATTTACAAGACAGGAAGTGTATTGGAATTTACCCAGATTTCGTGTTTGGGTGTTTATTCAATCATCTACTGACTCTATTAAATGATTAATTGGAAAGTGAACATGTAATTAATATCATGGTCTGTGCCAAAGTTAAACAATGCCCACTGTGGTAAGAGGGATAGATTGAACTGTAACATTTCCAAATAATAATTACTGTGCACATTGTGTTTGTACCGATTGGACCTCTAGATCTAAAAGAATGATATAAGAGTAATAATTCAGCGACTGTATTAATGATTTGTGCACTCGAGTAATATTATAGGACATTGGAGCAGCATGTGGCTATCCGTTCATTGGTGCATAATTGAAGTAGATGAGACTTGATATGGCCATAAGCCATAGCTTATTCAACATCTGAGTGCAAGTAAAATGTTTGAACTGTAATATAGGTGCAGGCTACATTATCGTCCAGCCTCCTTTCAGCACCCCCTTTCCAGCCAGATTTGATTGGCTGTTTTGGGGGAGGGGACCAGACAGCAAGGTCCTTGGTCCCATTGGATTAGGGAAGGATGGGTAAGGGAATTGGCTTTGTCCTTTCAAAAGAACCATCCACAAATTTGCTTAAATTGATTTAGAGAAATCACAGGAAACCTAAATCAGAATGGCCAGACATGTGTTTGAACCGTCATCCTCCTGAATACAAGTCCAGTGTGCCACCTCACTTGGTACCAGATGTGACGGAACCACAACTACCAAGAACATCTTTATACAGTAAACAATTGGCTACACTGTGGCAAACATTCCCAATAATGTATTCTATTATTTATGAGGAAATTACACTTTGTGATACATTGCCACCAAAATCATTGTTACATGCTTCATATTCCTTAGCAGACTCAAATTAGGAAAGTATATATCAACATGTTAAATTCAAATTATATGCATTCCTATTCCACATTGCATTTCATATCTGTTAACTCTTTCCGCTTCACACTTTTTTCTTTACCTCATATACATTCTCTTACCTAATCACGCACCTGGTTTCAACAATAAATGCTGTAATAACACACCACAAATTAATTAAATGATTATTTGTTTGAAATACCATACTTGTCTTCGTTTCCAATGCACAAGTTTGAAATTTAGTTCATAGGTGCTAATAACCTTCCTCTGTAATGGTACAAAAACATAGCACCTGCACAACACCTCAGGCTTGACCACATTCCAAACAGGAAGGTGCAAAGATACGTGAAATAAAGGTCACATCTTAGGTGTTCAAGTGCTATGTAAAAAGGGTTAATGATGTCTCATTGGCACCAGATTTCACCATAATTCTGCCCAACGTAATTGTTGGAATGTCACATGATGAGATGATTGTCACAGCCCCTCTTACACACATTTCACCCCTTGTTTTGATGCCTATGCTATGTAGTTCAGAACTGCAACGCCAACCTTTGAAATCATGCGGGTTTCTTATGGGTGGCCAAGGAGAACGTTTCATATGAATCACCACTCAGAATTGAAATGAAAAGCCCTCAGAAGATGGCATAAAGGGCATCAATGGCACCATCCCTTTCTTTGGGGCATTGATTCCCACACATTTTGGAGTAAAAAATGATGGTTCACAATGCAATTAGTGACAGGAAGACATTTTTGAGAATCTTTAGCATTGATGACATCTCCTGGGCAATTCATCTGTTCTTGATGGACATCACAGGGCCCCAACCCAATTGTAAGCAATCTCACCCTTTGGAGTGCAGTGTGACCCCAATTTTTGCTCTGGTGTATCGACAAGGGCCCATTCAAAATCATTCAATGAAATTTGAACGCCATCAGAGACAGTGAAGGGTCCTCATACTGTTTGATGCCTTCCTGTGGTGTGTTCATAGAGGGGTGCGACATTGACACAGATGCGAATAAGATGGCAAAGAGACCCCTAAGACCCTCCTCCCCAATATGACAAAATTCTCAGTGGCACCTGTACACATTTGATGAGTATTTTAGAAATGTACCTTTACAGAGGAAACGTGTGAAATATTCCTATGCACCTGGAGACGCAACTGGCCTTGGAGATGCCTCAAGTGGTTTCCCACTTGCAGACACCTTGGGCTATTTCACTCATGATTTCTGTAAAGGTACATTTTTAAAATTATTGATAAATGTGAGCTGGTGCCACCAAAGGTTTTGCCAATTGGCGAGATCTTAGAGAGACCCTCTGCTGTTTTATTCATACACATGTCAATATTGCACCCCTCTGTGATCAAGCTAGTTGCGGAAGGACGCTTTGCTGCAAATTAAAATTTCATCGAATGGTTTTGAGTGGTTCCTAGCGGGTACACTCACAGTGCCAAAGGTTGTCAAAAATATCTTCCTGTTGCTCATTGCACTGTGAACAGTCATTCTAGACCACGAAATGTTTGTAAATCAACGTACCATGAAGAGGGGTTGTTTTATTGATGTCCTTTATGTCACTACTGCAGGACTTTTCATTTAGATTTGAGCTATGGTATGTCTGAAATGTTTTCCTTGTCCACCCATAACAAAACCAGTGATTTCAACACTGGGCATTGTGATTTGTCCTCCATTGCAAAGAAGTATCAAAAGAAGGGAAGAAATGTAGGTAAGAAGGATTGTGACAGCCTTCCCATCATGTGACACATCCACAGTGGTATTGCGCAGAATTGCAGTGAAATTTGGTGCCAATGTGACATCATTAACCCACTTTACACCTAACATGAACTGAGCTCTTCCCTTTTTTTCATGTGTGTCAACATCTTGCTGTTTGAAGCATCATCGAGTCTAAGAGTAACGTCGCAGGGTGCCATGCTTTTGCACAATTAGAAATAAAGGCTGTAGGCACCTCGGCATTGGAATGGAAGTCAGTCATGGGGTACTGGAAAATTTATTTTTTAATTCTCTTGTACACTGTAATTAATCAACATTTTTCCACATCAACTGGAGAAATTCCATGAGTACTTACTTTTGATTGTCTTTATAACCTCCAACACATCATATCACTTTTTCCCCAAATCACAACCTATTTCGAGTGACTGCTTCCTCAGCATGTGAACGTTATGTTTAATCCACTGTATTACCTGAAACTCATATTCAGGAATGAAGATGCAGTGCAATGATATCTACATCCACATACATATTCCTCAATCCACCATATGGTGCATGGCGGAGGGTACCTCGTACCACAACTAGCATCTTCTCTCCCTGTTCCACTCCCAAACAGAATGAGGGAAAAATGACTGCCTACATGCCTCTCTATACGAGCCCTAATCTCTCTTATCTTAGCTTTGTGGTCTTTCTGCAAAATGTACGTTGGCGGCAGTAAAATTGTACTGCAGTCAGCCTCAAATGCTGGTTCTCTAAATTTCCTCAGTAGCGATTCACGAAAAGAATGCCTCCTTTCCTCTAGAGACTCCCACCCGAGTTCCTGAAGCACTTCCGTAACACTCGTGTGATGATCAAACCTACCAGTAACAAATATAGCAGACCGCCTCTGAATTGCTTCTATGTCCTCCCTCAATCCGACCCAATAGGGATCCCAAATGCTCAAGCAGTACTCAAGAATAGGTCGTATTAGTGTTTTATAAGCGGTCTCCTTTACAGATGAACCACATCTTCCCAAAATTCTACCAATGAACCGAAGACGACGATCCGCCTTCCCCACAACTGCCATTACATGCTTGTCCCACTTCATATCACTCTGCAATGTTACGCCCAAATATTTAATCGACGTGACTGTGTCAAGCGCTACACTACTAATGGAGTATTCAAACGGTACAGGATTCTTTTTCCTATTCATCTGCATTAATTTACATTTATCTATATTTAGAGTTAGCTGCCATTCTTCACACCAATCACAAATCCTGTCCAAGTCATCTTGTATCCTCCTACAGTCACTCAACGACGACACCCTCCCGTACACCACATCATCATCATCAGCAAACAGTCGCACATTGCTATCCACCATATCCAAAAGATCATCTATGTAGATAGAAAACAACAGTGGACCTACCACACTTCCCTGGGGCACTCCAGATGATACCCTCACCTCTGATGAACACTCACCATCGGGTAAAATGTACTGGGTTACATTACTTAAGAAGTCTTCAAGCCACTCACATACTTGGGAATCAATCCCATATGCTCGTACCTTAGTTAGGAGTCTGCAGTGGGGCACCGACTCAAAAGCTTTCTGGAAGTCAAGGAATATGGCATCCGCCTGATACCCTTCATCCATGGTTCGCAAGATATCATGTGAAAAAGGGCGAGTTGCGTTTCACAGGAGTGATGCTTTCTAAAGCCATGCTGTTGCATGGACAGCAACTTCTCTGTCTCAAGGAAATTCATTATATTCTAACTGAGAATATGTTTGAGAAACCTGCAACAAACTGATGCTATGATTTTGGTCTGTAATTTTGAGGATCCGTCCTTCTACCCTCCTTATATACAGGCGTCACCTGCACTTTTTTCCAGTCGCTCGGGATTTTACATTGGGCAAGAGATTCATGATAAATGCAAGCTAAGTAAGGAGCCAATGCAGTAGAGTACTCTCTGTAAAACCGAATTGGAATCCCATCAGGACCTGGTGACTTATTTATTTTCAACCCATCCAGCTGCTTCACAACCCCAGGGATGTCTATCACTATGTCATCCATACGGGAATCTGTACGAGACTCAAACGGCGGTATGTTCGTATGATCCTCCTGCGTGAAAGATTTCTCAAATTCTAAATTTAAAATTTCAGCTTTCCTTTTTCTGTCTTCCATTGCCAGGCCAGACTGATCAGTGAGTGACTGGATGGAAGCCTTCGATCCACTTACCGATTTTACGTAAGACCAGAATTTTCTTGGGTTTTCAGCAAGATCTTTTGCTGAGGTATACATTGATGGCCATTAAGTGCAGTGTTGCTGGTTTGCAAAACTGATGTGGAATGCACCCAAAGCTGCTACACACTTCAGTGTGTTCTGGTGACCTGGCAAAATCCCTGACCGACCTCCAGCAGGTCTTCTGTAAATGGTGTTACCCACTAGTTTATATAGTATTTGTCACCATTGTCATAAGTTGTAACTACAGGTAAACATTTTACAGAGAATAAATAATTAAGTAACCTGCACTCATGCCTAAAGTTAACACCAACATCTAACAGGGAGCAGGGAAAGCACATGAATTCTCACTGGCTTTTGAAGCTTATGCCACTCAGAGGTGCAGTATGACCCTAAAACAGTAGGTTTTCATTCATCTTGTCAAGTTATAACAATACTAAATTTCCAGCCATCACATAAGTACATTTTCTCCATAGTTCAACAGCGTGTGCACGTGCACTGAAAAGTAATTCTGCAGTTATGCTCTGAACCAAAAATTTTGTAAGTCTATAAACTGCTACAACACATATGTGACCTTCTAATAAAGATTCTAAGGATTCCTGTCAATGGAATGTTTCAGATTCTATAGTCACCAGGCACAAATACTAGAAAATTAAATATACTAATGAATTATGGTACATTCAGACATCCCTGTCTACACTATTACATCACAAGGGAAACAAGGTCAATGACTCTTCTGTGATGACACACACAACGCTTGGTGCTGGTCACTCCATCAAACCTAGTTAATAATCAATAATACAATATTTAATATGTACATTCTTCTTCAAATTCTATGGGAAAATATGTAACTAGTATCCATTTACCAGTAACATGCTGGACTGATATACCTTAGGTGCAAGCACACACTTGTGAGGGATTTGTGGGAGCTTTGTAGATCAGTGACCAGCCCTGGGTTAACACAGCAGTCAGCCATGTAAATAAAGAGCTGAGTGGATGGATTGTGGCCAAAATAAAGTCTCATGTCTATGCTATACCTGTTGCTGCGATTGGAAGATGAGGATACACATATCATGGACAGCAACTGAATATGGGGAGGAAGGACAGATTAGCTGTGGATCTTTCAGAACATTTATGGTTGGGTGAAGGCATACGCGCATAAGGCAAAATCACTCTGATCACTGAAGTCAGAAGACCACATTTTTTGCATTACAATCAGACAATCAGTCTTGAAAGAAATTAGAAAATAAAATGATATTGATGTATGTAACTGTTTCTAGAGAAATAAAATTAGTTTTTTCATGAGATTATTAGAGGGCTGAAAAACGAAGCAGATGAGCTTCTTGTGTGTCTGGAAGACATCGAAAATTCTGAAGTGACTGATCGTCTGTCTCTCTCTGAACACCATGTAACCACATGGAAAGAGGAAGTATCAGAGACTCTATACTAGAATCAGTTTCATGTACAGTTAATACAGAAAAAGGAGTTGCAACTTGTGGAGAAGTTGGACACAAAGTAAAAAAATATCAAAATAAGCAGTTTTTGTGCAGATCTGTTGTTACTGAAGAATACCTCTTTTGTAATTTTAACAATATAATGATCCCTTCTAGGAAACTGCCAGCCATTTATTAGAAATCTAGATGCATAATTGAGCTAACAGTCAGAGACAAAGAACCTTTAGGTGCTTAGAAGGATTTCAACGTAATTGTTTTAAACGATATGGACAGTAAAAATGAACTGGAATCACTATTTATCCATTTCAATTCAATTTCAGTAGTGACTTTCATAACTCATGTATGGTACGATAGCAGAACCTTGATTGGTAACAGTTTTACAGACAATGATCAGGCTGAAAATTCTGAATATGATGCACAGTTAATGGAAATACAGCACTGAGGCATGTTCATACACCACAGCGATGCTTATTATGAGGTCAGGACACAATATTAAAATAGTAAGTTAAAAGAGGGTGTGGAATGAGGTTATGTAGAAAGAGATGCTAATGTGAAATTCAATATGTTCCACAGCAATTTTGTGTTAAAATTTGAAAGTAGTTCCCTAAACAGCTATAAACAGAAACTACAAATAAATTGTGGATATGTAAAGAGATTAAAATTGCATGTAACAAGAACAGGGAAATTTATGTGAATCCCGGAACAAGTCAGAACATAAATCCATTGCCAGTTGCATTCTACAAAAAATATTGTAACATCTTAAGGAAAGTTATTAAAATTTCCAGAAATATGCACACCTTTACAAATTAATAATGAGGTCAATGACATTAAAACTATATGGCCCTCCGCTGTCGCCTGTTCACATTCCAACAAGTTAAACATTTAGATTTCCCCATGTTTTTCTAGAAGTATATTTCTTAAATTTTGTGTAAGTTTTTCTATTTAAGAGGTTTCATCTCTCATTTTTAACTGTAAGTTAAATCCTGGCAGTCTCTAGTGCCATTTTCATTTGTTCTGAGTAGACAGCTACGTAGCTCATTAAGACACCAGCATCCATTGGTGACATGTCAGGCAGGTAGCATATTGTATATCTACGTTTGCATCTGCTTTTATAGTTCACTTCTTCAGTTACTCTTGCTAGGGTGGGTATAATGTGTGCATGCTGTGTGCAGATGCAGGAGGAACTGGCTGGAGTTCGCATACAGCTGAATGCATTCTTGACTATGATCAGCTGCCTTCAGGCTACTGCCTTAAGTTGTAGTGGCAGCATTATGTGGGACACCTTAGGTGTGTTTGTATCACCCAGGGCTTTGCTGCTGCGACACTTCCTATTGCAACCAATGCGGTGGACCTGCCCTCACAACACAATGAGTGGCGGGTGGTAAAATGTTCGCGTCACTTGAGGCAGAGGGTCAATGTGGAGGCTGGCTGTCAGTCTGGCCCAGTTGTTTGACCCTTGAGGGAACAGGTCGCTGTTCTTTCAGCAGGTTCTGAGAAGGCACATGTGGACAGTGGTTTGCTAGTTATTGGGAACTTGAACATTGGGGGTACATTAAGAAGCGCCTTCGGAAGATAGCATTCAGGGCTGGAAAGAAAGCCAATGTGCACTACATACGTATGCTGGGGGAGTGGGGGGGGGGGGCTCATCCAAGATTTGAAGGAAGCCTTGCCTGCGGCTATGATGCACGCATAGTACATGGTGCAGTCGTCTGCAGTAGAGGCTCACATTGACACCAACAATGCTTGTTGCTTAGGTTCTGAGGCCATCCTCAGTTCATTAAGGCAGGCGGTGAAGGCTCTTAGCCTCACATACAGGGCACAAGCAAAGCTCATCATCTGCAGCATTGTTCCCAGAGTTGATTGGAGTCCTTTGGTTTGGTGCTGAGTGGAGGGTCCCACCCAAGGGCTTCGTCAACACTGGCCTTGGTTGCAGATTTCTGGATCTGCGTTAATGGCTGGAGAATTGTGGAATAGCTCAGGAGTGCCCTACACAAAGGAAGCAGCTACTCAGGTAGCCAAGAACTTGTGTAGTGCACATAGTTTTTATTTATTTATTTATTTATTTTTTTGCTAGGCAGGGAAGATGCTCTGATGAACATCACATCACCACACGACACACAGATAGCAAAACCAGTCTGCATTCAGAATATAGACACAAGAACTGTCAAAATTTTATCGGTAAATTGTCAAAAGTATTCATAACAAAGTTCCGAATTCTGAATTTTACTGCCCTCCAGGAAAGTTCTCACACTCGGGTTATTCTAGGAATATTGAGCAGGCTGAAACCTGAAGTAGAAAGCTCTAAAATATTTAGCAAGTCATAAAATGTGTAACAAAAAGACAGATCAGACACCATTGATGGTGGTGGTGGTGCAGGGGACTGTTCACTGCAGTTGACAAAAATATTGTCTCTATTCAGTTCATTATTGAGTGTGACAGTGAAGTTATATGGTTGTGTGTAACAGGTCTAGGTGAAGACAAGTTAAATTATTGGATGTTTTTGTCAGTCACGTGATTGCAGAGTGACAATTTACAGGAAATCTACACTCATTATTGCATAAATACATCATGCAATATGAGCTAGACGTGACTAACCTACGGAGTATAGACTGGGACATTTACGGATTCACTGCAGCGGGGGACAGAAAGACAATCTTGCGAAGTACTTTTGAACATGTTTTCTGAAACCTGTCTTGAGCAGCTAGTTTGGCAGTCTACATGCAATGGAAATATGTTAGACCTAGAAGCTACAAAAAAGTCGGATCTTATCGATGTTGTCAGTGTAGAGATGGGGATTAGTGATCACAATATCATAGTGACTGTGGATAAGATCAGTAAATCAATGGAGAAGGCTAGGAAAGATTTTTCTGCTACACAGAACAGATAAGCAGTTGTTAGCATCTCACTTAGACAATCAACTGGCATTTAGTTGCCATATGATGGGCATAGAGGAATTACAGACAAAGTTTAAATGGATTATATATTTTGCTCTGGAGAAGTATGTGCTTACCAACTAAATTAAGGACAGAAAAGACCCACAGCAGTTTAACAACAAATTTCAGAACATGCCGAAGAAGCACAGGCTGTTGTACTCTTGGTTCAAAGTAGAACATGCAAATGATGACAGGCAGAGGCTAGCAGATATTCAAGAATCTGTAGAAAGATGTACGTGTGAGGCATATAACTACTACCACCATCACACCTTAGCAAAATATCTGGCTGAGAACCATAGAAATTCTGGTCCTATGTAAAATCACTAAGGCTTCCATCCAGTTACTTCTTGAATGGTCTGGTGTGGCAGGAGAAGATAGTGAAACGAAAGCAGAACTTTTAAGTTTCAGCGTTTAAGAAATCTTTCATGTAGGAGAATCATAGAAACATACCACCATTTGATCACCGCACAGTGTCCTGAATGGACAACATAGAATAAGCACCCTTTGTGTAGACACACAAGTGAAAGAGTTGAAAAAAAAAGCCACCAGGTCCAGATGGAAGCCCAATACCATACTCTATGGCATTGGCCCCTCACTATCATGAATCTCTCAACCAACACAAAGCCCAGAGCGATTGGGAAAAAGTGGAGGTGACTACTGTATATAAGAAGGATAAAAGAATGGACCCACAAAATTACAGACCAATATGCTTAACACCGGATTGCTGCAGAATTGTTGGACATATTGTGAGTTCAAACATAATAAATTTCCTAGAGACCAAAAAGTTTACATCCACAAATCGGCACGGTTCTAGTGCACATCACTTGTGGTGAAGCTCAGCTTACCCTTTTCTCAGATGATATACTGGAAACCACTGTGTCCGGCCATAGTGGCCAAAGAGAGCAGTCATCTGTGAGAGTTGTGCTTGCATGAATGTGTGTGTGTTTTCTACTTTGGAAGATCTGTTGGCCATTTTTTTTTAACTGATGGCTCAGCACACAGCTGGTCTGAATCATAAGTTAACAAATGCAAAAATTTATGCTTTAGAATTCAAACAATGTTGGAAGGTGGGAAAATTTCAATGACGGGGGATAAATTACAAAGAGATTCCCATATGGTATAATTTTGAGTCCAATCCTGTTCCTCAGGTAGGTGAGCAATCTACCACTTTACATTCATTAACTGGTGTTTTTTTTGCAGAAAACACTAGTGTTGTAACACATACCCTTAGAGTGCAAGCATCAGGAAGAGATTGTTAATGATATGTTTCAAAGAATTGTTAAGTGATGATTTGAGGCTTTCTCAGCTTATATCCTGTTTCCATTGTGCTCAATTGTGCTGCCTCATCCCATCCATTGAAAGCGCACAATTTTGATCTGCTTTGATGTCATCTCACGTTTCACTAGAGTCTCTTTGGAAAACTCCATCGAAGTAATTAGTGAGAAGTTCACCCTTGAGCTACCACAGTTGTTTCAGACATATGCTGACATTAACTTATTTTGTTTTTAATGGGCTATACAATAAGCAGACCATTGGTGTAGCCATGGACAGCCCTCTCTCATGTGTTGTAGAACCCCTGTTCATTGAGTACTTCGAGGTCAGGCCATTGGAAGATGCTAAACTAAAACTTGTTTGTTTCTTTTCGTATAGTGATAACACTTTTGTCATTTGGCCACATGGACTCGAAAAACTACAGAATTTCTCACAACACCTGAATTCCACCCATGAAAACATCGAGTCTATCATGGAATTTGAAAAGGTTGCAAACTTCCTTTTCTCTTTGTCCTAGTTCAGCATCGGCACAATGGCTCGCTTGCCCACAGTGTATACCATAAGCCAAAACATACGGATCTGTATCTCCATGCCTACAGCTGCCACCAACACTCACAGAACAATACGCTCAACACTATTATACAGGACATAAACCATCTCAAAGTTTTATAGCAGAGCTGTGGCACCTGGAATCCACCTTCCACGAAAATGGGTACAGAAACTGGCTGATTCAGACAGCTCTGCAATGCAAGAGCCCCAAGAACAACACAAGACAAAAACACAGAAGAAGAAAGTACAAAGACAGCTTTCATACTGCTTGGTGGAAATACTGGCAGTTGACAGCAAAAACACCATCTAATGCAATTTTCTGCCCATTAGCCAAAACACCAGCTTCACTGGGGGTCAGTGAAAGACAACTTGGGTCTCAAAAAAGATAGGATGTACCAAGTTCCATGTGAATGTGGAAAAACCTATACTGGACAAATAGTCAGCACAACTGAAGATAAATGTATAGAACATGAGCACCACAGCCCTTTACTCGGTTTACAATGGCAGAATATTTCATTGAAAACAGACATAAAATGCATTATTAGCATACCAAAGGGCTGGCTACCACTTGCAAATTTTGGGACTGATAATTTAATCAACAGAGACACTGGCTTCCAGGGGCTCGAAATCTGGACTGACAGGTATAAATACAGTGAGCCTGCAACATGCTCTTCATCCCATCAGCACCAAACAATGATGGCAGAATGGTTGTCTGCCAAAATATCAGGGACTTTCCACAATCAGATCAGTCAGTACACCTGAGACGCATGGAAGCAATTATTAAGTCGCTCTCTGAAAATGGACTCTAGTTTGATTTTGAGAAACACACTACATTCAGTTCTGCACAATGATTAGTCATACCAACAACTGATAACACATGAACCACTGCTGATAAATAGGACACAATGTTCCGAACTTTTGATTGTAGAATGCTTGTTTGAGAATGTTACATTTACTCCACTTTTTGAAGAGAATGGACTGGCACATCTATTTAAATAACATTTCACTCAAGTTTTGTGTCATGTTTCTAAACAGCATGAGACCATCATTCTGTTCAATGTAAACACTGTTACATAAACAAGTCCAGCACATCTAACTTTTGTGTGTCCTATCACATGTCTCAATAGTACTGACTATCCCCAGCCGTCAACATGGCAGTGTTGCTCACTAATGGGGGACATACGGCCATTTTTGGAGTCTGATGGCAAAGTAAATACAACTAATTGGGAAGAGTTGCACCTAAATGTTCATGATAAACATTTTATGTTATGCACTGTTGTGCAAAGCTACTGTCCCAGGAGGGTGTAGTGGACCCGGGTTTTAATCCCATTCTTGATACTGGTTTTCATATGTTACTTCAATCTGCATACATAAATTTCATTATGTTAACAAGTCATGTGGCTACACACAGACATTTTCCACCATCACTTTCTGTCTTACCTGCAAGGTAACAATAAGGGCTACTTGGAAGTGGAATGCAGCAACTTCTAGTCACATGATTCAACTTCATTCTCACTATGACCAAATCTACAGTTGGCTCTGTGGAGTAGCAAAAAATTTAAAACACTCTTTTAAACAAAAAGGAGTAGATCTAAGAAAGCCTTCCAGTTTTTTTAAATTTTTCATTGAGGATCTGATTACTGAAAGAACTTGGAACAGCAAGGACGCACTTTTCAAAATTTAGTGGATGACAAAATCCTAGTAGTATCCATTGAAAGTTATTTAGTGCAGAAACAAAAACAGTTCTTTATCAGGTGTATACTGAATGAGTTAATAGTTTGCCAACTGCTTTAGAGTGTGTGAGGGGGGGGGGGGGGGGGGGGGTAGCTCCATTATCAATATTTTATAAATTTATATAAGAAAAAGAAGAACCAGCTCTTTGAGATTCTCAAAAAAAATGATTTCTCATATAGTTCGGAATTTAACTTCCTTCAAATGAACGACGCTTGATAACATCATTCATTCATTTAATTAAATTAAACAGAAAACAATCTGTTGTTGTTGTTGTTGTTGTTGTGGTCTTCAGTCCTGAAACTGGTTTGATGCAGCTCTCCACGCTACTCTATCCTGCGCAAGCTTCTTCATCTCTCAGTACCTACTGCAACCTACATCCTATACAACCTACAACCTACATCCTCTACAATTTTTACCCTCCACGCTACCCTCCAATATTAAATTGGTGATCCCTTGATGCCTCAGAACATGTCCTACCAACCGATCCCTTCTTCTAGTCAAGTTGTGCCACAAACTTCTCTTCTCTCCAATCCTATTCAACACCACCTCATTAGTTACGTGATCTACCCAACCAATCTTCAGCATTCTTCTTTAGCACCCCATTTCAAAAGCTTCTATTCTCTTCTTGTCTAAACTATTTATCGTCCATGTTTCACTTCCATACATGGCTACACTCCATACAAATACTTTCAGAAACGACTTCCTGACACTTAAATCTATACTCGATGTTAACAAATTTCTCTTCTTCAGAGACGCTTTCCTTGCCATTGCCAGTCTACATTTCGTATCCTCTCTACTTCGACCATCATCAGTGATTTTGCTCCCCAAATAGCAAAACTCCTTTACGTGTCTCATTTCCTAATCTGATTCCCTCAGCATCACCCGAGTTAACTCGACAACATTCCATTATCCTCGTCTTGCTTTTGTTGATGTTCATCTTATATCCTCCTTTCAAGACACTGTCCATTCCGTTCAACTGCTCTTCCAAGTCCTTTGCTGTCTCTGACAGAATTACAGTGTTATCGGCGAACCTAAAAGTTTTTACTTCTTCTCCATGGATTTTAATACCTACTCTGAACTTTTCTTTTGTTTCCTTTACTGCTTGCTCAATATACAGATTGAATAACATCGGCGAGAGGCTACAACCCTGTCTCACTCCCTTCCCAACCACTGCTTCCCTTTCATGCCCCTCGACTCTTATAACTGCCATTTGGCTTCTATACAAATTGCAAATAGCCTTTCACTCCCTGTATTTTACCCCTGCCACCTTCAGAATTTGAAAGAGAGTATTCCAGTCAACATTGTCAAAAGCTTTCTCTAAGTCTACAAATGCTAGAAACGTAGGTTTGCCTTTCCTTAATCTAGCTTCTAAGATAAGCCGTAGGGTCAGTATTGCCTCACGTGTTGCAATATTTCTACGGAATCCAAAGTGATCTTCCCCAAGGTCGGCTTCTACTCGTTTTTCCATTCAGCTGTAAAGGATTCCCGTTAGTATTTTGCAGACGTGACTTATTAAACTGATAGTTCGGTAATTTTCACATCTGTCAGCACCTGCTTTCTTTTGGATTGGAATGATTATATTCTTCTTGAAGTCTGAGGGTATTTCACCTGTCTCATACATCTTGCTCACCAGATGGTAGAGTTTTTCAGGGCTGGCTCTCCTAAGGCCGTCAGTAGTTCTAAAGGAATGTTGTCTACTCCCGGGGCCTTGTTTCGACTCAGGTCTTTCAGTGTTCTGTCAAACTCTTCACGCAGTATCGTATCTCCCATTTCATCTTCATCTACATCCTCTTCCATTTCCATAATATTGTCCTCAAGTACATCGCCCTTGTATAGACCCTCTATACAGTACTTCCACCTTTCTGCTTTCCCTTAGTTGCTTAGAACTGTTTCCATCTGAGCTCTTGATATTCATACAAGTGGTTCTCTTTTCTCCACAGGTCTCTCTAATTTTCCTGTGGCCAGTATCTATCTTACCCCTAGTGAGATAAGCCTCTACATCCTTACATTTGTCCTCTAGCCATCCCTGCTTAGCCATTTTGTACTTCCTGTCGATCTCATTTTTGAGACATTTGTATTCCTTTTTTGCCTGCTTCACTTACTGCATTTTTATATTTTCTCCTTTCATCAATTAAATTCAATATTTCTTCTGTTATCCAAGGATTTCTACTAGCCCTCATCCTTTTACCTACTAGATCCTCTGCTGGCTTCACTACTTCATCTCTCAAAGCTATCTTTTACTTATTGTGCAGTCTCCATCGAAATTCTCTCCTCCACAATTGATACACCACTCCCAATGTCATTTCCATTTCTGGAAGCAGTCTCGGTATGCCTCTTGCTGTATCGTACGATGCACCGTCAGTGAATTTTCTTTTATCTCATCTATCGTTGCAAATCTTCGTCCTATTAATGGGGTTTTCAAGTGTGGAAATAATATAAAAAAAGTCCACAGGGGCCATGTCTGGAGAGAAACAGAGAATGAGGCAGCACACCGATTTCATTTTTTGTGCAATAGTCACCCACCAACAGGGATGAATGTGCAGTGTGTTATCGTTGTGCAAGAGCCGTGAATTGCCTTGCCACATTCGAGGCAGTTTGATTCTCACAGACTACATAACATGTCCTACTAGTACCATCAATTAACAGTTTGCCCCTGTGGCTTGAATTCATGAACTAAATCCTTCAAGGTCAAAGTAAACTATCAGCATGGCTTTGACACTTGATCTGACCTAACAAGCTTTTTTTTTATCTTGGGAGAACTTTCCCCAACCCATTGTGAAGCTTGAACCTTGATCTCAACATCAAGACCAGAGACTTGCATCTCATCACCAGTTATGATTCTCTTAAGGAACATCCCGTTCTCACTTGTGTGACCCTTTGCTCTTCATAGATTGCGAGGCAAATATCTTTCTGATCTTGACTTATGAGCCATGGGACGAACTTGGCAGCAACGTGATGTATTCCAAGATGCTGTGTCAGGATTTCATGACATGATCTCCTTCAAATGCTTCATTCTTCTGCACACACAATTTCACTGATTTTTCTGACATGAACGTTATCGGTAGACGTCAAAGGGTGTCCTGAATGAAGGTCATCTAACTTCCATCAAGCCATTCTTAAACATGCGAACCGTTCATAACACTAAGGATGGCTTAAGGACTCATCACCACAGGCTAACTTCATCATTTGGTGTCTCTGAAGGTTTTCTCAAATTTCACGCAAAACTTAATGTATTCACATTGCCCCTTTGTCTCTGCTACCTTGAAATTCACGAACTGTGCAACAATATTCTACTGAATACAATAATAAGTAACAGACATACAATAACAAAAGTTCTAGCAGTTTCCCATTAAATACAAATGTCTGCAGGGATGTCAACATTTTGCTCAACACAGCCCTGGCATGAAATCACAAAGTTCTGGAATTATTATTATTTTTTTAACAGATCTCGTATACCAGTGTTTTGTGTAACAGGTGAAGTGATGAATGCAAATATAATATTTCCAGGAGGCAGGAAATATTCTCAAATTTACTAAGGTGAGACAATGTCTTTGATAAGCTATAACCCACAGTATAGTTGAGTACCAGTACTGTTTTGCATCACGAACATTGAAGAATATTTGATTTATTTATTACAACAATCAATATTTCAAAATCATTTGTTTTAGTCAGCAAAAAGAAGCTATGTCTTTTCTGTGTGCACAATCGTAGCCATGAGGTCTCAAAAACAATGTTTTACATAACATTCAATATATTGCGTTTCCTTCACATGAATTGCTTGTTGGAACAGTTTCTTTTTATCCTGACGGTTGTATGAGTTTTGACTGGGATTTATTCAAAACATATGAAGTATGTTGTATTACTAGGTACTGTTAAGAGCAACAATTAGGAGAATAGACACAGCATTGAAGCTCCAGTTGATGTCAATGTCGTTAGGTCTACTGTAAATTATTATTTTAGGGAAATACCATTACTGATATTATTATTTGTGAATATTTCAGTACTGTTCATCATGTCGAAGAAACAGCATTTCAACAGTGAGCGAGATGCAGATGTCATTTTAGAGACGCTGCTGAATGGAGAGGTGTCAGATTTTGATTTATCATCAGATGAAGAATCAGTTCCTGATGTAGGATCCTACTATACTTAAAGAGAGAAGGAAGTGAGAGTGCAGGGGAGAAACCAATGGATGAGTCAAGTGCAAATAATGAAAGTGGCGTGTGTAGTGATAATGACAACAACTTAGCAATCATATACAACCGCTCACTCACCGATAGATCTGTACCTACAGATTGGAAAATTGCGCAGGTCGCACCAGTGTTTAAGAAGTAGTAGGAGTAATCCATCGAACTACAGACCTATATCATTGACGTCGGTTTGCAGTAGGGTTTTGGAGCATATATTGTATTCAAACATTATGAGTCACCTCGGAGGGAATGATCTATTGATACGTGATCAGCATTGTTTCAGAAAACATCGTTCTTGTGCAACGCAGCTAGCTCTTTATCCGCACGAAGTAATGGCCGCTATCTAAAGGAGATCTCAAGTTGATTCCGTATTTCTAGATCCCCGCAAAGCTTTTGACACCGTTCCTCACAAGCAACTTCTAATCAAGCTGCAGGCCTATGGGGGTATCATCTCAGTTGTGCAACTGGATTCATGATTTCCTGTCAGAAAGGTTGCAGTTTGTAGTAACAGACGGCAAATCATCGAGTAAAATTGAAGTGATATCAGGTGTTCCCCAGGAAAGCATCCTGCGACCTCTGCTGTTCCTGATCTATATAAATGACCTGGGTGACAATCTGAGCAGTTCTCTTAGGTTGTTTGCAGATGATGCTGTAATTTACCGTCTAGTAAGGCCATCCGAAGACCAGTATCAGTTGCAAAGCGATTTAGAAAAGATTGCTGTATGGTGTGGCAGTTGACGCTAAATAACGAAAATTTGAGGTGATTCACATGAGTTCCAAAAGAAATCCGTTGGAATCTGATTACTCGATAAATAGTACAATTCCCAAGGCTGTCAATTCAACTAAGTACTTGGGTGTTAAAATTACGAACAAGTTCAGTTGGAAAGACCACATAGATAATATTGCGGAGAAGGTGAGCCAAAGGTTGCATTTCATTGACAGGACACTTAGAAGATGCAACAAGTCCACTAATGAGACAGCTTACACTACACTCATTCGTCCTCTCTTAGAATATTGCTGTGCAGTGTGGGATCCTTACCAGGTGGGATTGATGGAGGACATTGAAAGGGTGCAAAAAAGGGCAGCTCATTTTGTATTATCACGTAAAAAGGGAGAGAGTGTGGCAGATATGATACGCGAGTTGGGATGGAAGTCAGTAAAGCAAAGACAATTTTCGTCGCGGCGAGATCTACACTCCTGGAAATGGAAAAAAAGAACACATTGACACTGGTGTGTCGGACCCAGCATACTTGCTCCGGACACTGCGAGAAGGCTGTACAAGCAATGATCACACGCACGGCACAGCGGACACACCAGGAACCGCGGTGTTGGCCGTCGAATGGCGCTAGCTGCGCAGCATTTGTGCACCGCCGCCGTCAGTGTCAGCCAGTTTGCCGTGGCATACGGTGCTCCATCGCAATCTTTAATACTGGTAGCATGCCGCGACAGCGTGGACGTGAACCGTATGTGCAGTTGACGGACTTTGAGCGAGGGCGTATAGTGGGCATGCGCAAGGCCGGGTGGACGTACCGCCGAATTGCTCAACACGTGGAGCGTGAGGTCTCCACAGTACATCGATGTTGTCGCCAGTGGTCGGCGGAAGGTGCACCGTGCCCGTCAACCTGGGACCGCACCGCAGCGACGCACGGATGCACGCCAAGACCGTAGGATCCTACGCAGTGCCGTAGGGGACCGCACCGCCACTTCCCGGCAAATTAGGGACACTTGCACTTGGGGTATCGGCGAGGACCATTCGCAACCGTCTCCATGAAGCTGGGCTATGGTCCCGCACACCGTTAGGCCGTCTTCCGCTCACGCCCCAACATCGTGCAGCCCGCCTCCAGTGGTGTCGCAACAGACGTGAATTGAGGGACGAATGGAGACGTGTCGTCTTCAGCGATGAGAGTCGCTTCTGCCTTGGTGCCAATGATGGTCGTATGCGTGTTTGGTGCCGTGCAGGTGAGCGCCACAATCAGGACTGCATACAACCGAGGCACACAGGGCCAACACCCGGCATCGTGGTGTGGGGAGCGATCTCCTACACTGGCTGTACACCTCTGGTGATCGTCGAGGGGACACTGAATAGTGCACGGTACATCCAAACCGTCATCGAACCCATCATTCTACCATTCATAGACCGGCAAGGGAACTTGCTGTTCCAACAGGACAATGCACGTCCGCATGTATCACGTGCCACCCAACGTGCTCTAGAAAGTGTAAGTCAACTACCCTGGCCAGCAAGATCTCCGGATCTGTCCCCCATTGAGCATGTTTGGGACTGGATGAAGCGTCGTCTCACGCGGTCTGCACGTCCAGCACAAACGCTGGTCCAACTGAGGCGCCAGGTGGAAATGGCATGGCAAGCCGTTCCACAGGACTACATCCAGCATCTCTACGATCGTCTCCATGGGAGAATAGCAGCCTGCATTGCTGCAAAAGGTGGATATATACTGTACTAGTGCCGACATTGTGCATGCTCTGTTGCCTGCGTCTATGTGCCTGTGGTTCTGTCAGTGTGATCATGTGATGTATCTGACCCCAGGAATGTGCCAATAAAGTTTCCCCTTCCTGGGACAATGAATTCACGGTGTTCTTATTTAAATTTCCAGGAGTGTATTTACGAAATTTCAGTCACCAACAAAAATATTTTGTTGAGCCCAATCTACATAGGTAGGAATGATGGTCAAAATAAAATAAGAGAAATCAGAGCTCGAACAAAAAAAAGGTTTAGGTATTCGTTTTTCCCGCACGCTGTTCGGGAGTGGAATGGTATAGAGATAGTATGACTGTAGTTCGATGAATCCTCTGCCAAGCACTTAAATGTGAATTGCAAAGTAATCATGAAGATGTAGATAGTGATATTCAAGACAGTGATCCACTTACCAACAATGATCTCAGTGGTATAAAATACATTTTGTCAGAAAAAAAGGACATCAAGCGGTGTTATCGTCCTCTCTCTATACTGGATTCATGTTAAGAATGGGAACAATGTACTGAAGAACAGGAAAAACTTTCTCCTTCAACTTATTTCAGCAAGTACATTACCAATGATCTTATTAGTACTATGGCTGATATGACAAACCTATATGCCTTGCAGAGTGAAATTAGCAATTTCAAACAAACTACACCAGCGGAACTCCAAATCTTGTTTGGGTTTCATGAAATTATGGGAACTCTAAAATTTCCTAGAGTCCGAATGTATTGGGACACAACATTGAAAATCCAATTATTCTTTGACAGTATGCCTAGAAATAGATTCTTCCAACTCAGAACAAATTTACATCTTGTTAACAACATGGCTATACCAGCAGACAATAAAGACAAGTTCTATAAAGTTCGGCCTATAATATACTGCCATCCGTAACAGATGTCTGGAGTTATCTGTGGAGCGAGAGCTTGCTGTTGATGAGGCAATGATCCCATTCACAGGGAAGCTGTCAGTAAAACAGTATGTGAAGGGAAAGCCTTCTCCGTGGGGTATCAAAATGTACTTGTTATGTGGTAAGAGTGAACAAGCCTATGACTTTATTCTTCATCAGTGAGCATCGACTAAATTTCAGACATCTTTGTTGAAGGAATTTGGCCAAGGTCCAACAGTACTTTTACAATTAGCCCAGAGAATAAAAAACCAAATGGGGCATAAGATATATTTTGACTATTTCTTTTCTTCATACAAGCTTTTCCAAGCGTGGAAACAAGAAAACATTTGTGCTGCTGGAACTGTCAGAGTTAATCGTTTTGCAAATACTCCTCCAATACCAGATAAGGAGGCAATGAAGAAGGAAAGAGGATTTTCAGAAGAAATTTGTAGCACAGATGACAACACTGGTAAAATGTGTTGACAACAAAACAGTTGTTATAGGCCCTAATTTTACTGGAAAAGGAGAAATTGACAAAGTTGAATGCTGGGACAAGAAAGAAAGTAAATATGTTACTAGTGATCAACCAGAGATTGTAAAATGCTACAACCGTTGTATGGGCGGCGTTGATCTTTTTGATCAATTGAAGTCATACCACAATTTAAAGTCAAAGAAATGGACACTCAGAGCTATCTTCCATGCTGTAGATTTTGCTGCAGTAAAAATGACAATCCATTGGTCTACCAATGAAGAAAATAATGGACCTCCTACACTTTCGTACAAAGCTGGCTGATGTTCTAGTGTTAAGTGGGATGGATACCTCCAATAGAAAACGAGGCCAACCATCTGCCACACCTCCAGATACACCTGTTCAAAGACAATGAAAAGAAACTAGGCCTCCTGAAGAGATTCAGTACGATGGAACACAACACTTGGCTCTTCATGAAAGTAGTGCAAATTTCCGGAATGCAAGAGACGGTCACAAATAAAATGTGAAAAATGTAATGTACATCTTTGTCTGTCAAAGGGAAAAAAATGTTTCCGTTCATTTCATGTCAATTAGGATTAACATAATTCCTGATTCATTTCATTTTTAATGAAAAATATGGTGAATTTTGGATGTGTTTTGTGTGTAAATGATTTCAAATTGATGTGTAATGTTTAAATAAATTAGTTTTGTCTGCTATGATTTCAGTGTTGATTGAGACCCAGTGTACACAAATGTGTACAAATTTTTTTTTCAAAAATGGTAACAGTATTTTAAAAATTTACCTTCCCCAGAAAAAATTTGGGTGTGAAATGGTTAAAGTGACAAACATTGTTCTTGAACATTTCTTGTAATGCTTTTTTTAAATTTTTTTTACAAAAATTACTCATAAGCCTTTTCATCTGGAAAATACACCATCATATTCGAGACTAAAATACAGATGTCTAATTTTCAGTGGCAATGATGTATGTAGATGAGATGACTGACCACTTAAGTTTTGTGACAAAAAATAAAAACACCTTCAGTCATCCTTACGATTTTAGGTGTTTTTATTTTTTTGTCGCAATAGTAAACGGCCGTTGTCCTGATAAAAGGCTGGACATATACAAACTTAAGTTTTGGGACAACTATTTGTGATTTATGTGAGACTACAAAATCAGTGTTGTCCAGAAGTATCATGCATCATTCCTTCAGACATGCATGTTTGATTCCCGCTCAAATTTTCACCACTACTCCATTGTTCAGATGATTGTCCATATTTACAACAGTGAACAAATTTCATGTATTTGTGATTTTGTCATGTAGCCAAGGTAGTTTAAAATTGTCTTGAAAAGTTTTCTATTTTAATACTCTTGTATCAAAGATTATACTTTTGTTTCAAAGCACACTGTTCTCTGTCAACAACTTGGTACTGTGTTTCTCCAGTATAAAGTCATTGCTTCCAACTGAATGACAGCACAGACACATTTAAAATACAGCAATTTTTTTAAATATATTTATGCACCTCGAATCTTCTTCTGCGGACATGAACTGAAACTAAATATATGGAGTATCACACCCACCACAGTATCAAGAAAACAGATAAAAAGGTCCTGTTGCAACTAGAACAGAAGTATAAAATACAGTGGTTAGTGCCAATTTACACTTATCACAGCATCCAATGAGCAAACTACTTGTGAATAATGCAGCCAGCAAACTGGAGCAGTTAGTGCTGAACAGCTAATGGATAGATAAGTTATCATTCAAGAACTTGATATATTCACTGACTTTGGGTTCACAAATAAATCAAAATAAACTCACATAGACCTGATATTACACTACAGACAATATCTCTGAAGTTAACTACCCTCCATTAAAACCATGAGCAGCAAAAAAAAGTACTCCTCACTCTCCACAAATCAAGCTCCCACCTAATAACTGAAACCCCAAAACAACCTTTTCCACGCATTTTACAAAAGAAAGCGAAATTATTGTTTCAGATCAGTGAATCAAAATTATCAACAATGAAGGAAGTATCTAGTTTAGTTTGACTTAGCGTTGAACATAAATAGCCATTCCAGTCTTGTAAGATCCGTGTGATCTCAGCTACAACCCAAATACCCTACACAATATTACTTCAAATACATGTGACACTACTTTTAAAAATAAATTTGTGATTGACTTTGTAGTGTCTTGTTTATCAAGAGTTGTACTACCACATTAATCTGTAGTTTTCTTATTTTAACAATTTCTCTACTTTATTGGCTGTCCACTGTTTTCAAACTGCAACTTTGTTCAAGCAGATGCGTACAGAAATCCCTCTCCTCCAAAATTGTGTCTACAATAACCAGTTCCCTCAAATGAGCTTAATTGTGGCATGTATAAACCCAGTCGCATGTATGTAAAATTATTTGCAATTTGTTTACCAATATATCATAAGCCTTTTGTAAGGCACAGTAACATATGTCCACCATCATACTTTCTCCATACAAACTCTCAATGACAAAATTTAAGACCTTTCAGATTCCCATCCAGCTGTATCTCCACTCTTCCTTCGTTTTCCAAATTGATCAACAACCTCTACTTCACATAATTTATTTATATTATGCACAGAGCAACTACATGACCACAGGACTACCAGATAACCCTCTGTACGACACCAACAAAGTTGTCAAAGAAACCAAAGCTCTTAATTAGAAAGACAACAATTTCATGATGAAACACCACCTTTTTCCTTGATACTCTCAGATTACCTACAATTCTACTACTGGCTCCTTGAGTTGACAAATCGACAACATACGAGTCACTTCATGACCATCACTTATTCTATTGTGAAGTTTAATATGTCCAATTATGTGCGTCTACTTCACTTTAACAAAATCAAACTACTTGTAAGTACAATCCATTTTGTTAGTAACAGCCTTCCACCAAATTAACAAAACTGAAAAAAACTAATAATATTCATCAACCTATTTCTCAAGTAAATTTTACATACCGCATTGACAACATACCCAATGAGCCATAGAACACTACAATGATAAATGATACTTAATATGAAATGAAGCTGTTTTAAGGTTTGCTGTGGGGTGTTTTTTGAAATGAAACACTGGAGTTTCAGAGTTATTTTAATGTACAAATATTTTATAACTTCCAACCAAATTATTCTTGACTGGCATCAACATTTTCTGTTTGTAGTCCCTTGAAGGATGGAACAGGTACAAAAGTAACTAAAGTGTACAATTTGTTTGGTGAATCTTCATCATCATTCCGCCGCCTCGACAGTCTAACCCGCATGCGGAATGGAACATTCCTGTAAAAGCAATTTCTTTATTTTAATAAATATCAAGCAGATATTAAACTAAACTTTTCCACTTAAAATATTTCAAATAGTATTGTAAAATATTTAAACTGAAAACTAAACATAAATAATGCTATAACTTTATAATTAATTGTTCTAGGAAAACCCAGAGATACTATAGCATTTTAGATAGGTGACATTCCCAGCACACACAGCATGTGTGTGAAAGTCAACGTTCTTTACCAGTGTTGGATTTAATCTATAAAATACTCACTGTATAAGAATTTTAAAAATAAATCATTTTTTTACAGCTACCTGTACCTACTTCCATACACACTAACATGTATTTTAAACAAAATGTAAACAATTACTAACAAAGAGATAGAGGGGCTGGCCAGTACTTACCTCAGCTCAGTACAGCCGATAGAGACACAAAAAACAACCGAAAATTTAAGCTCCTAGCTTTCGGAATAAATGTTCCTTCATCAGGGAGGAGAGAGGGGAAAGAAAGGGAAGAAGGGAAAGTGGATTTAGTTACTCACAACCCAGGTTATGAAGCAACAGGGAAAGGGTTTCCTTTCCCTGTTGCTTCATAACCTGGGTTGTGAGTAACTAAATCCACTTTCCCTTCTTCCCTTTCTTTCCCCTCTCTCCTCCCTGATGAAGGAACATTTATTCCGAAAGCTAGGAGCTTAAATTTTCGGTTGTTTTTTGTGTCTCTATCGGCTGTACTGAGCTGAGGTAAGTACTGGCCAGCCCCTCTATCTCTTTGTTAGTAATTGTTTCACATCTTTATATGAGATTTTCCATTAATTATTTAAACAAAATGTAAATAATGTTCCAAACCTATGTACTGTTTCTGTTTATGAGAATGTCTCCTCAGGAAGAACCAACCTTGCCATGAGGTCTACAATAGCATGTCCACCTGAATATTTCGTGAACATGTATTTTTCTTCTAACTGGCAGTCAACTTTTAAAGTCAAGAAGTTACGTATGAAGATAAGAGTCTGCTATCTACAATCTCCTGAATTCCATAAATGTCAAGACCAAGTGTAGTTGCTACACTGTGATCAAAAGTACCTGAAGACCTGGCTGAAAATGAGTTGTTCGTGGCACACTCCATCAATAATGCTGGAATTCAATATGTTGTTCGCCCACCCTTACCCTTGGTGACATCTTCCACTCTTACAGGTGCACGTTTAGTCAGGTGCTAGAAGGTTTCGTGGGGAATGGCAGCCCATTCTTCACGGAGTACTGCGTTGAGCAGAGGTATCCACGTTGGTGAGGATTGGCACGAATCCAGCCTTCCAAAACATCCCAAATGTGTTCTACAGGATTCAGGTTAGGCAACTCTTTGCAGGCCAGTCCATTAGAGGGATGTTATTGTCATGTAACCATCCTGCCACAGGCCGTGCATTATGACCACATGCTTGATCATGTTGAAAGGTGCATTCATCCCCAAATTGTTCTTCAACAGTGGGAAGCAAGAAGGTGCTTGGAACATCGGTGTAGGCCTGTGCTGTGATAATGGCACACAAAACAACAAAGGGTCAAACCCCCACCTTGAAAAACAAAACCACACCATAAAACCACTGCCCCCAAAATTTACTGTTGGTACTACACACACTGGCAGATGACCAGATCACCACACTGAGTACCATGATTCATCACTCAACAAGTTTCACCACAGTTCAATCGTCCAACGTTTATGCTCCTTACACAAAGTGAGGCGTCATTTGACATTTACCAGCACGATGTGTAGCTTATTAGCCACCACTCGTCAATGAAATCAGTTTTCTGACCTCCAGCGTAACTGCCGTATAGTACTTGCAATGGATCCTGATGCAGTCTGAAATTCCTGTGGTGGTCTGGATAGATGTCTACTTATTACACATTACGACCTCCTTCAACTGTCAGCAGTCTCCATCAGTCAAGAGATGAGGTCGGCCTGAACACTTTTGTTCTGTACGTTTCAACTTCACTAACAGTGGACCTAGGGATGTTTAGGAATTGTGGGAAATCTCACATACAGACATGACAAGTGACACCCAATTACATGACCACGGTTGAAGTCCGTAAGTTCCCACGGAATGCCCCATTCTGCTGTCTCACGATGACCGAGGTCACTGATATGGCGTACCTGGCAGCACAATGCTCCTAATATGAAAAACGTGTTTTTGGGGGTTTCCAGATACTTTTGATCACACAGTGTACATGTATTCTGCAGCTCTTCCATTGCATGCTCTGGTGGTGACAGTTCACATAATGGACAATGGGAAATAAACACAACGAATCACAAATGTGATGACAGTTGAGGTCCACCCTAACAAACTTGGAAATCATGACATTTGGGGGAAAAAACCAAATATTTGTGGCAATAAAGACTAAGATTGAACAAATCTACACTTGCTACCTAGAATGTCATCTGACTGGCTACAAACAATGATAAATTGCCAACACCAGCATGCAACAGAAGAGTCATGGTGCCCTGTAAGTGAACCTTTATCATTTCCCATGACTAATACTTACAGAACCCACTTTCATGTCTACCAAGAAGTTAATTTATTTCCCAGAAAAACCTTCAGGTAAAGGCACAAAAATGTTATTAAATATTAATGACAATAAGACAAACATTTCACCTCAAGAAATGTTAGTTAATTCCAGAAATGCTCTGCACTGTGGCTTTGAGCCTAAACAGACAAGCCATGACTGACTGCATTTGATCAAGAATTTATAGTAGAATCATTTCTGGCTAGCCAAAAGCTGTTAGAGTGGTGGCCAATGGATCGTCAGAACCAGTCAGAGGAAATTCTTCCAGCATTTCCACAGAGAAAAGGCCACAACACTAAATGTACTAGAGAGATATGCGACTGTCACCAAACAACATCAAATCTGATGTTTGTGGCTGCGAGCTGTCGAGTGAATTTAAATACATTCACCTTTCGCTTAACTAAATTAACACTGATTGTTACAGTGACTCTTTATAATCCTTCGAGCTGATTTCAATGTTATTAGCATATCAAACATTAATTATTGTGCTTATCACCAAAAGGCTGAACTACAAATCCTGAAATACATCTCTGGAGCCAACAGTTACAGCAGACAAAACTAATTACGACAACAAGGGACAAAGGCATGAGGGAAGAGCAGAAAGAAGCATGGAAAGTAGCCTACTATCATAAGTACAAGGGGTCACTGATGTGTGAGCAAAATTCTGTTGAGCCAGCATCAAGTCAATCTTTCAGAACAATCAAAATAATGCAGGTGGCTAGCTAAAAACCAAAGGAGTCTATGATACCAATTGCAAATGTGGACTGGTTTATGTAGGCAAGACAGGGTGGCCATCAGAACACGAACTGCACAGAAAGATATAGCCAACTAGGGCAACATACCAAGTCATCAATGGCAAACACCAGGAAAAGTGCAATAAAAAGGTAATATTCCATGAAGTCCGCATACTTGCCAAACAGCCATTTACATTGAAGAGGAAGATTACAGAGATGATAGAAATAGCAAAGCTACCACCTCAAAATGAGGAAAGGACGGGTACAGGCTTGCAACACCTTGGCTGACAGCACCACAGGAGGACAGAATGTGCAAAGTAACACAGGCGGGTGGGATACTCCAGTGGTCATATGTATACAGAGCACAGGCACACCGCAGCCCCCATGTGAAGTAAGCAGTGGAACATCACAGTTACTGCTCGTTTATAATTCACATGTTTCCACCAATGGCAAGAAATTATGCAAAAAAACATTCAAGCATATCTCTATCCACCAATGACAAGGAATAATAGACCAATAAAGATGACAAGGAAAACGGACCAATTAAGAAGTTTTAACACCCTACCTCAAGTACCACATCAAATTATATTAACAACACCCTCCAATACTATAAACAACCAAAATCAATCTCTCTTCTCTCTGCAGTAAGCTCAACATGAAGCCATGAGGAAGGCCACTTGCAACAGTGGCTGATACTGATAACACGGTCAACAAAAAAAAAGAATTTTATTGGTGTAGTCTAGTTTGACTTATGAATGAATGAGTGTGCAATTTGTACTATGCAACTTGAAAAGTTTCTTAATTACCAAAGTAACTGTAAAGAGATAGATGGAAGGTATGGCAACACATTTTTACACAGATGTGACATCTCAGACTTACTATGTTATGTTGCACCAAGAACAAATGTGATTTCGGTAGATGTTTTAAATTTCAGTGCCTGTGAGCATGACATTTCCTAATCACAGAAATTGGTACACAACTACAAAACAACAATAGCTTCAGAATGTTGGAATCCAACAGTGTTTAAGGAAATTTTGTGTTACCGACTAGCTATATAAGTGACCACACAACAAAACAGACAGGATGTGTGCTTCACCAACACTAACAGAGCTATGGTGTCGTGAAGATCAGAGGCTGTGCAGGCGCAATACAGCAAATTTGCCAATTGTCCTGTCTTGTCATGACACCTTAGCCTGAACAAATAATGTCACACACTTGTCCTATAACCCTTCTATTGTTTGGAATTTTCAACTTTTACCAGTTCTGCAATACAATTTATGCTTCAGGGCCAGTTATACACTGTACAAAACCGAGCTAACAATTTCAGTAATCTCAAAGTTTGATGTAGAATTAAAACATGAAAGTTATGACCCCTAAACACAAAAGGCATTGCTTTTGAGTTCAATGAATAAGTCCTCCAAAGAAGTCATTACAAAATTTGTGCTTATATTCAACACATTTTTTAATTGTTACCAAACCAAATATTTTACTTCAGCCCACACGATTATTCCATGTACTAAGTGACCACTGTCGCTATTCTGGGACTTTACACAGAAGCCTCTGCAGTTCATGAATATATTGTTTAAGTGTTATATTTGTAACTTGCAAGCTGCATTACCCTACCATAACTACAGATGATATGCTTATGGTTTTGTGGTCTACTATCCAACTGCCCATTCAGAAGAGATACATTTGTAATATCTATGACTCAAATGGAGATTAAGGAGGAAAACAGCTGCACGCAATGAATTGTATGCTGTAAGGAACAATTGGTGTTTTCATAATTCCATAAGCACCCAATTACAGCACACGCATGACTATAGTTATGACAAACATTCAAGTCTTCAGTGATTACTCGATGCACCATTACTCCTGTCTCAAGGGGGGAATAAATTTAAACTTAGCAGGCCTCTGACATAAGATTTGACGAAGTTACCAATTTCGCCACCATCATCCACAGCAGACAACACTAAGAGAAATTTAATTACAGAACCTGAATGTTATATCTGGAGATCAACAACGTCCAATGCCACCATTTTTTGCACACACACACACACACACACCATCGGCATATACATGCTTTGAGAAGATTTATTTTCTGTAAAAGATAACTCAACGACGAACAGAAGGAATGCGAATTCGACAACTGTTCTCAAGCTTTGGAAAAACTAAACCTTATGCAACCAGTCCGAAAAACGCAACTTTTAAAAGAAACTATAAAAACGACTGTACGAACATAAAGGTCTAACGAGATAACATTTAAAATACGTACCTTATGCCTTTGGACCACACCTGCTTATTCAATCTTGTGTCAATTCGGACATCAGGCGTGCCCATTTGCTTAACAGCGAATTTTCGAAGTTCCTTAATGGCTCTCGGTGCTCTCTTCTTAAAACCAACGCCATGAAGCCGTTTGTGCAAATTAACTGTGTATTCCCGAGTGACTACCTCGTTGATCGCCGATTTCTTCTTCTCACCTTTCGGCTTCACCATGTTGAGCTGCAAGACACATGCAATCGCGCTCATTAAACATAGACATTATATGGAATTTTGAATTTGTGTGCCTACGACTAACATAATAGCCATAACCAAGAAAACAACTACAACAATATTTACTTATTAGTCCAAAAAATAAATCGATGGCAACACTATTAACGGATTTCTTTCTTCGTTCACCACTTCCCCTCGCGATCGCACACCACGCTACGCGTAAAGACAAAATAACTGCAGTGTTGCCAACACCACGAAACGCAATGTCGCTGGAAACACAAATTTTACCTAAAAGTCGACTCACTCCACACTTCGAGGTAACGAAAGGCTTTGTAATGTCAAATAGGTGCCTGTTCACGTTATACGGAGAGTCAACAGATCTCTTCGATAAAACCAGTACCGCACATGATAGTGAGATTATAAGACACATTCCGTGATACAGGTGAGAATACACTATCGGAATTAAATTTAAATTGATTTCTTGTGGCATTCGCAGAACGTCGATTGAAATGAATGAACTCAAACTGATGTATTTGCAGGTCAACCATAATTCTTAGTACACAGATACTGCTTATCTAATATTCATCACATAATTACGTTTGTTCCACAAATTACATCGACAACAAATTAGTTTGTAAACCATAAGGTTGCATAATGTAACATTTGAAATAAAAGATCAACCTTCCTTTTCATTATATTTAAATTTATTTGTGTTACAGAAAGCCTTTACTTTCAACAAACTCTCTATCACAATTTTAAATTCATCTTCAAGCAATTCTCTTTTTGTCATGAGTGCACTGCGAAAAACATTTTGCGATCTTGTAAAAAATTATTTTTCTTAATTGAGTCCAAGGGATGTTCAGAATGTTCCTGTTAAGCAACTAGCAATAATAAAATTCATTAATTACCAAAACCAAATTTATAAAGGATCATCTTCACATAGTTTGCATCCCAAAATACTGAGAATTGAAACCATGGGGAAAGTGTCGTCAAAATATTTCAAAACAATGACATTTAATAGCTCGAAAAAATAGTGTACGTTACATACAAACACATGAAAAAGATATTTGGGAGCCTTTCCACAATATCCACTGGATTTTCTTCTTTCTAAATACCACACATATCAAAGATTACGATATTTTTGCACTTTAATAGTGGCAACTATTTCAAGATTAAGAACCCTTATTTAATGAACATTGTAAATAAGTTTATGTACCAACTTATGAACAAGGTACGATTTTGCTTTCTTTCAGTTCTGTAAATCGTAAGTCATGTTTCACTTTCAGATATTCGTCCTCTTATGTGGAAGAAGGAAGAAAATATACATGCGCTCATACAACCTACAATGTGCGACGAAAACAACTGCATCAATAAAATAACAAACAAAAGAACAAGTAATACTGGACTCAACAGAATGTAGTGGAAAAAGAATGTGAAATAGTAGTCTACTCAATGTACACCACTTCACCATAAAATCAGTTAGCTTAACCCAGTAATGAATAGTGAATGTGAGGTTATAAGATACTATCCACGATATATAAAGTCAGAAAATAACGCTACAATAACGAAACTTCCAATGACAAAGCCTGTTAACAAACAAATCAAAATTCATAAAGGGCATTCTTGAGAAAGTTGGTGTGATAAATTTCTGAGCATTGAAATAACAGTAAAAGTGACGTCCTAATATTTCAAACCATTAACATTTAACTCACAGAGAAAATAAAAATAAATTAAAAATATCAAAACAATTTAGAAGGAAATATATAGAGAATTGTCACATAATCCATTCTCTTCTTTGTTCCTCCCTAAGAAACCATTAATGTCACAAAACACCATATTCTTCTTCTTCAGTATAATTGACTTTCCCTCTGTTAATACAGAATTTTCAATGAAATTTTTTCCCTTTTCTAAATTCTTTATAGAACCGCATGTGTTTAGAAAGACCTCTGATTATGATATAAATTCATTAATGTACATTGTAAGCAAACATTTATCAATACAAATGTTTCCCAGAAACCTGAAAAACAGCTAAAGTAACCCCTCTATTAAAAGAAAGAACATTAAAAATGTATACAACTATCGTCCAGTATCCCAGCACAGTGTTTTCTCCAGGATCTTTGAAGGAGTTTTTACTAACAAGCTTGTTAGCTACATTACAAAAAAGCATTACTGTAATCAAATCAGCATGGATATAGCAAACCCAAGTCTGTATTAACAACTGTCTGTGAGTATTTAGAATCTCTCATTAAAGCACTGGATGGCATAGAACATGCCAATAGTATCTTTCTATATCTGACAAAAGCACGTCACACAACTGACCATCACTTTCTTAATCAGAAATTGGTCCAAAAATGTATCAGTGAGTTCCCAAATCAGTGGATAAAATCTTGCCTAGAGGACAGGAAGCTAATGGTAATATCAAAACAGGAAGACATTAAGTAAAGTGTCATTGCAAGATCAGCTTATCTATCAAACAAATCAGCAGTTAAGTATGGACTATCCTAAGGCTGATTTCTAGGACCTGGATTGGCAAATAGTCCCGTACTCCAAACGTTCTGACAGTGGCAACATCCATTCGGGCAACATTGCGTTTTGTTTTGGACAGATTGCTGTGCTCATTCACACTTTCCCGATACTGTCTGTTTAAAACTGCTGTTAAATACATCATGTTTTTAGTTATCATTTGTTTTTTGTATTCTGTGATTTAAAATTTTCGTTCAGTGAATAACTACACTCCTGAAAATGGAAAAAAGAACACATTGACACCGGTGTGTCAGACCCACCATACTTGCTCCGGACACTGCGAGAGGGCTGTACAAGCAATGACCACACGCACGGCACAGCGGACAAACCAGGAACCGCGGTGTTGGCCGTCGAATGGCGCTAGCTGCGCAGCATTTGTGCACCGCCGCCGTCAGTGTCAGCCAGTTTTCCGTGGCATACGGAGCTCCATCGCAGTCTTTAATACTGGTAGCATGCCGCGACAGCGTGGACGTGAACCGTATGTGCAGTTGACGGACTTTGAGCGAGGGTGTATAGTGGGCATGCGGGAGGCCGGGTGGACGTACCGCCGAATTGCTCAACACGTGGGGCGTGAGGTCTCCACAGTACGTCGATGTTGTCGCCAGTGGTCGGCGGAAGGTGCACGTGCCCGTCGACCTGGGACCGGACCGCAGCGACGCACGGATGCACGCCAAGACCGTAGGATCCTACGCAGTGCCATAGGGGACCGCACCGCCACTTCCCAGTAAATTAGGGACACTGTTGCTCCTGGGGTATAGGCGAGGACCATTCGCAACCGTCTCCATGAAGCTGGGCTATGGTCCCGCACACCGTTAGGCCGTCTTCCGCTCACGCCCCAACATCGTGCAGCCCGCCTCCAGTGGTGTCGCGACAGGCGTGAATGGAGGGACGGACGGAGACGTGTCGTCTTCAGCGATGAGGGTCGCTTCTGCCTTGGTGCCAATGATGGTCGTATGTGTGTTTGGCACCGTGCAGGTGAGCGCCACAATCAGGACTGCATACGACCGAGGCACACAGGGCCAACACCCGGCATCATGGTGTGGGGAGCGATCTCCTACACTGGCCGTACACCTCTGGTGATCGTCGAGGGGACACTGAATAGTGCACGGTACATCCAAACCGTCATCGAACCCATCGTTCTACCATTCCTAGACCGGCAAGGGAACTTGCTGTTCCAACAGGACAATGCACGTCCGCATGTATCCCATGCCACCCAACGTGCTCTAGAAGGTGTAAGTCAACTACCCTGGCCAGCAAGATCTCCGGATCTGTCCCCCTTTGAACATGTTTGGGACTGGATGAAGCGTCGTCTCACGCGGTCTGCATGTCCAGCACGAACGCTGGTCAAACTGAAGCGCCAGGTGGAAATGGCATGGCAAGCCGTTCCACAGGACTACATCCAGCATCTCTACGATCGTCTCCATGGGAGAATAGCAGCCTGCATTGCTGCAAAAGGTGGATATATACTGTACTAGTGCCGACATTGTGCATGCTCTGTTGCCTGCGTCTATGTGCCTGTGGTTCTGTCAGTGTGATCATGTGATGTATCTGACCCCACGAATGTGTCAATAAAGTTTCCCCTTCCTGGAACAATGAATTCATGGCGTTCTTATTTCAATTTCCAGGAGTGTATGTGGTGTTTACATCCTAGTCTCAACATCTGCCAACCATCAGTCGATTTCTGTTCTTTGGATACACCACAGTGCTTCCCATAATTTCCTGAGAGTTTCTGATTAAGACTGCCATTAAAAAAAATTATTTGTGTGTTTTGCTACCTAAGACTTACGTTCAGCAAACATGTGTGTGCATTTCCTTTCCCATGTTCAACCTAAATCTACATCCACATCTACATGGATACTCTGCAAATCACATTTATGTGCTGGACAGAGGGATCATTGAACCACCTTCACAATTCTTTATTTTTCCAATCTATTATAGTGGATGGAAAGAATGAACACATCTATCTTTCTGTATGAGCTCTGATTTCCCTAACATTATCGTGGTGATCGTTCCTCCCTATGTAGGTCGGTGTCAACAAAATATTTTCACAATCGGAGGAGAAAGTTGGTGATTGCAATTTCGTGAGAAGATTCCGTCGCAACGAAAAAGCCTTTCTTTTAACTATTTCAGCCCAAATCCTGTATTATTTCTGTGTCACTCTCCTCCTTATTTCGCGATAAAACAAAACGTGCTGCCTTTCTTTGAACTTTTTCGATGTACTCTGTCAGTCCTATCTGGTATGGATCCCACATCATGCTGTAGTATTCTAAAAAAGAACGAACAAGTGTAGTGTAGGCAGTCTCCTTAGTAGGTATGTAACATTTTCTAAGTGTATTGCCAATAAAACGCAGTTTTTGGTTTGCCTTCTCCACAACATTTTCTCTGTGTTCCTTCCAATTTAAGTTGTTCGTAATTGTAATACCTAGGTGTTTATTTCAATTTACGGCTTTTAGATTAGACTGATTTATCGTGTAACCGAAGTTTAACGAGCTCCTTTTAGCACTCATGTTGATGACCTCACACTTTTCGTTATTCAGGGTCAACTGCCACTTTTCACACCATTCAGATATTTTTTTAAAATTGTTTTGCATTTTTAGTCTTCTGATGACTTTATTAATCGACAAACGACAGCGTCATCTCCAAACAATCTAAGACGGCTGCTCAGATTGTCTCCTAAATCGTTTATATAGATAAGGAAAAGGACCTATAACACTACCTTGGGGAACACCAGAAATCACTTCTGTTTTATTCGATGACTTTCTGTCAGTTACTATGGACTGTGAGTTCTCTGACAGGAAATCACAAATCAAGTCACATAACTGAGACGATATTCCATAAGCACGAAATTTCACTACAAGCCGCTTGTGTGGTGTCAGAAGCCCTCCAGAAACCCAGAAATATGGAATCGATCTGAAATCCCTTGTCAATAGCACTCAACACTTCATGCAAATAAAGAGCTAGTTGTGTTTCACAAGAACGATATTATCTAAACCCATGTCGACTGTGTGTCAATAGACCGGTTTCTTCGAGGTAATTCATAATGTTCCAATATCTTGCTGCTTTTCGACGTTAATGATAGGGTCCTGTAATTAAGTGGATTACTCCTTCTACCTTTCTTGAATATTGGTGTGACCTGTGCAACTTTCCAGTCTTTGGGTATGGATCTTTCGTCGAGCGAACGGTTGTATGTGATTGTTAAGTATGGAGCTAATGCATCAGCATACTCCGAAAGGAACCTAATTGGTGTACAGTCTGGACCAGAAGACTTGCTTTTATTAAGTGATTTAAGTTGCTTCACTTTTCCGAGGATATTTACTTCTACATTACTCATGTTGACAGCTGTTATCAATTCGAATTCTGGAATATTTACCTCATCTTCTTTTGTGAAGGCATTTCGGAAGGCTGTATTTAGTGACTCTGCTTTGGCAGCACTGTCTTCGATAGTATCTCCATTGCTATCATGGAAAGAAGGCATTGATTGTTTCTTGCCGCTAACACACTTCACATATGACCAGAATCTCTTTGGATTTTCTGCCAGGTTTTCAGACAAAGTTTCGTTGTGGAAACTGTTATAGGCATCTCGCATTAAAGTCCGTGCTAAATTTCGAGCTTCTGTAAAAGAACGCCCATTTTGGGATTTTTTCGTCTTCTTAAATTTGGCATGTTTGCTTCGTTGTTTCTGCAACAATGTTCTAACCAGTTTTGTGTACCAAGGAGGGTCAGCTCCGTCGTTTGTTAATTTATTTGGTATAAATCTCTCAATTGCTGCCGAAACTGTTTCTATGAATTTAAGCCACATCTGGTCTATACTTATATTATTAATTTGGAATGAGTGGAGATTGTCTCTCAGGAAGGCGTCAAGTGAATTTTTATCTGATTTTTTGAATAGGTATATTTTTCGCTTATTTTTCGAGGATTTGGTGTTTACAATATTCAGTCTCGCTACGATAACCCTGCGTTCACTAATCCCTGAATCGGTTTTGATGCTCGTTATTAACTAAGGATTATTTGTTGCCAAGAGGTCAAGTATGTTTTCACAACCGTTCACTATTCTAGTGGGCTCATGAACTAACTGCTCGAAATAATTTTCAGAGAATGTGCTTAGCACAATTTCGGATGCTGTCTTATACAAACCTCTGGAATTAAACATGTGTTTCCGCTAACAAATCGAAGATGAATGAAAGTCACCACCAACTACTATCGTATGAGTCGGGTATGTGCTTGAAATCATTCTCAAGTTTTTTTTTTTTTTTTTTGACCTTACAGCAACTGTATCAATTGAATTGGGAGCTCGGTAAAAGGATCCAATTATTATTTTATTCTGGTTGCTAACAAGGAGCTCTACAAATTAAACTACTTCTAACAGCACCAAACACGCCACTGCCAACCGTGTTTGGCCTATCCTTTCGGAACACCGTTAGGTAGTTTACAAAAATGTTGCCTGAGCTTATGTCCAGCTTTAGCCAACTTTCAGTGCCTATAACGATTTGAGCATCAGTGCTTTCTATTAGTGCTTGGAGCTCTGGTACTTTTCCAACACAGTTACGACAATTTAAAACTCTTATACCGATGGTTCCTTTATCTACTTTCTTCCTGTGTTTAGCTTGCTCCCTTTGTGACTGAAGCCCTTCTTGTGTTTCCCCCAGACCCTCTAACATAAAAAACCGCCCAGTCCACGCCACACAGCCCCTGCTACCCGTGTAGCAGCCTCCTGCGTATAGTGGACACCTGACGTATTCAGCGGAACCCGAAACCCAACCACTCTTTGGCGCAAGTAGAGGAATCTGTAGCCTACACGGTCACAGAACCGTCTGAGCCTCTGATTCAGACCTTCCACTTAGTTCTGTACCAGAAGCCCGCAACCGGTCCTGTCGACTATGCTGCAAATGGTCAGCTCTGCTTTCGTCTTGCAAGCAATACTGGCAGCCTGTACCACTTCTGTTAGCCGCTTGAAACCAGAGAGAAAATCTTGTGATCCAAAGTGACACACATCATTGGTACTGACGTGAGCAACCACCTGCAGTTGGCTGCACCCTGTGCCCTTCCTGGCATCCAGGAGGACCCTTTCCACATATGGAATGACTCCACCCGCTATGCAGACGGAGAGCACATTTGATTTCTTACCCACCTTGTTGGCCAAGTCCCTAAAGGGCCCCATAACGCGCCTATCGTTGGAGCTACCAACTACCAAAAATCCCACCCTCTGTGATTGCCAAGATCTTGCGGGCTGAGTGGTTTCCTCTGAAACAAGACAGGCCACAGCATCTGGCTCACAGACAGTGTCAGCCACAGACAACACCTGGAACCTGTTTGTTAGACAAACCGGGGAGGCCTTAAATGCGGCCGCCTGGGAAGTCTTTCACCGCCTGCTTCGCCCCAGGGCGACCTCTCACTCGACCACAGGTGAGGAGTCGAACTCAGTGCGAGCAGTAACTGGGCTGGCCACCAATGAGGGCCGATCGGAGGACTCTGATGCCGTGGATGTCTGTTGGATGACCACGGCCGGTCCACAACAGTGGTGCCCATCGACTGCAGCCTCAAGCTGTGTAATCGAAGCCATCACAGCCTGAAGCTGAGAGCGAAGTGTCACCAACTCGGCTCGCATCCGCACACAACAATCGCAGTCCCTGTCCATACTAAAGACCGTGGAAAACTAAACTACGCAGATAAACGGACTATCGGCACGTGCTGCACAACTCAACTGTAGACCCTGACGAAAACGCATGAACTGTGTCTTGTAATACGCAGATATTCAAAAACCTAACTACCGAAGCACTCAGGTGAAACTAAATAATTTGCCCCTGATAAGAAACTTGTAATATGTCACAAAAAAGGTTTACTTTCCGACGCAAACGAAAACGCGAAAACTGTGACTATTAGATTTTTAATTTGTGCACACAAACTGAAGAAACTAAATTATTATGGCACACAAATATAATAAAATTCGCTCCCGGTTAGGAATTCGTAAATGTCACAAAAGTGATTTACTTATCTGTTGCTGCGTCTGTCGCGGTCGGCTACTGTTGCCTGACTGCATATGCATATCTACCGTTTAGAAGAGTGTTGTACAGTGCATCGAAAGATAAGTTTCCATTAGCCCTTACTTTATTGTATTTTAAGTATAGTATTTTTTAGTTTACAGAAAATGTAGTGTCATGTGTGGCAAATATGGGTGTTGCCATAGTTTGATAAGCAAGGGAGAAACTTCTCAAGACTGTGGGTTGATGTTTCGCTGGGGTGACTGCAGTCCGGAAAATTGACAGATGAGGCTCTCCTGTGGAGATGTAGCTTTTGTAGTGGAGACAAGAGAATCATGGAACAGGGAAGAAAGATTTGTGATCTTGAGGCAGAATTAGAAACGGCATATTCTGAACCACACAGGGTGAAGGGTAAAGTGAAAATGGGAGCCAAGAAAAGATGACAAGTGATAAGCAAAAGAGGGAAAAAATCTCAGAAATCACAGATCAAATTCCTGTTAGCAAACAGGTAGACTTGTTACCTGAAATAAGGGAAGAGCCTCAACCAATTTTTTATAAAAATAAAATGCAACAGATTTATAGGAACTGCTTGAAGATTGGGTCAGTAGAAAAGTCAAGTAAGAAGAAAAGTGTCTTGCTGCTAGATTGCAATCACAGGAGGGGTGCAAGCCAAATGCTACAAGATAATCTAGGTGTAGAATATATGGTCACAAGCATCATGAAACATAATGCAAGGCTTAGCCACGTGACAGAGAACATAGGGGCTTTGTGAAGAGATTTTGATGAAGATGGCCAGGAGCCTTGCTGGCAACTTAAGAGTGTAGTATTAAAGAAGACCTGGAAGAAATGGGTGCAGCAATATCACACGCACATGTGGGATTTTCAGAGGTTTTCCAGCATGATGACCAATGCTGGGTTAGGACAGCTATCAGTCATGTAAACAACAGAGTGGACTGCTTTTGACGAACACAAATTTTCATCTACTGGACTATTCTTGTTGCTGTAATAGGAAGATGGGGCACATAAATCATACCCTACACCTGCTTAGGAAGTGAAGGTCTGATTAGTTGAGTCTTCCAGAAAGAGTAATGGCCATTGTAAGAACAGGAGGCAAAATTTCTATTGTTACTGGAGTCAGAGAGGCTAATTTTTAGGTTAGAACCTTGTTATAGATAGGTGGCCTTAGAAGAAGATGGCATAGAATAGCACCGTAATTTACTGTAACATTTTTCAGAAAAGCAAAACTATTTATTTCACGAGAACACTGGGAGCCACAAAAACAAGGCAGTTGAGTCTCTTGTGTGTCCAGAAGCCATGAAAAATTCTGAAGTGACAAATGTCATGTGTCTTTCTGAACACAATACAACAACACAAATAGAAAAATTAAATACAATGGATTATAAAAAAACATCATATTTGTGTAGAGTAAACATATAAAAAGGAGGAACTGTAACACATGTAAAATCTATACAAAAAGACAAAAATATTCATACAAACCGTGTTTGTGTAAATCAGAACCTAGACATATGTGCTTGTGAGTTGTTACTGCAGAATACTAGTCTTGCAATTGTAATATTTTACAAGTCCCCTCTAGGAAACTTTCATCTACTTATGAGAAATCTAGGTGCACTATTGAATTACATGTCAGACAAGAGGAAACAGAAGTTTGTGGAGATTTCACCATAGACTCCTTAAAAGATATGGTCAGGAGAAATGAACTGGAATCATTATTTGGGTCTTTCAGTACAATGTCAATAGTTAATTTTCCAACTTGTGCATAGCTACACAGGAGAACCCAGACTGATAACATTATCGAAGACAGTGCTCAAGTTGAAACAATTACTGTGCATGCACTAGTTAATGTGCTACCTGGTCATTATGCACAAGTACTGGAAACTAACAATATGTCTTAAACCCCTAAGGAAGGTTCATGCAAAGTAGTATGGCTCTAAACATTCATGGTGGTGTCTGTTTGTTCTATATCGTGTCTCCCTACTACTTTCGAGCAAAGACGCTCTAAGCGTGTTTTTTAGGGAATTGACTAGTTGAACCTGGGACCTGTTGCTGGTAAGGAGACGCCAGACCACACATGACATGTAGAATTCAGAAGAGTTCAGTAAGACTAGCGATGATATAACCAAATACTAAATGATCTCAACATCAGCTCCACTGCACTCCCTGTAAAAGAATCTTAATACTAACTAAATTTAGTGGAAGGGGTTAACGGCTTTCCTATTTTTACTTAGCTGGTGAAATAACGTCAAAAAAGCAGTTAAGTTTACCATTGTAAATTTTGTTCTACTCACAAAACATTGTTTATAAATTGCACTATTGATAAAAGAAAGTGTTTTAATACAGGATGGTAAAAACCAACTGTGATCAACAAAAATGTGAACGAATATTCCCTGAATGGGTTTCCAAGTTCTGCAATGGATCAGAGGATGCCCTATGCCATATCACATCTATAATCTAGGTTTAAATTAAGTTTCACAAAAGAGAAAACTATCAAAATGGTCTACAGTGACCCTCAATCATCTTTAATTACTTATCAAACTTGTCGTAAATTACAGTGGCTGATGTGGCTTTTCAATAACTATTTAACAGAAAAATAATCGCGTTTCAGATTTTTACTTCAAGTGGCAAATGTGAACACCATGAGTTTTAATTAACGATCGACACTAGTATTACGCAAAAAGGGGGTGTAACAGATGAGTCTTCTGCAGTTCTGAGTAAAGCCTTAAGCGCTCAAAAATGCGGCATCGCGTGAGTTCATTACCTTGTCGGTGTTTAGGCAGCGTCAGGGCGGCAGCGGGCAGCACAGCTCCGCTCACCTCGCCATCTCGGAAGCAACTCTCCCTTCTCCTTACTACAATTTACCGAAGTTGGTTTAAAAAAAACTATCTGGCTGTGTTTTCATCTGACCAATCAATGTCTCAATGTTAACCTTAAGCTCCACCTACAAAAATTCTGTCTATCCAATGAGAAACGTTATACTTTTCGTGGTGCGGCAATGTTTTTAATGTTTGCAACGTAACAGAGATGCGAAAAAGTCTCACGCTAAAACCTGCGGCTGGTGTGGTCCTTTTAGCTTTATCATAAGATCTATACTGTTCTTCTGGAGGGCTCTATCTTTTAACATGGGCTGGGGGGTGGTCCTAATGTAACAGAGACGGGAAAATGTCTCACGCTAAAACTTGCAGGTGGTGTGGCCCTTTTTGTGTTATCATAAGATCTATGCTGTTTTTCTGGTGGGCTCTAGCTTTTAACATGGGCTTGCGGGTGGTCCTTGACGTACCTGAGACGCGAAAAAGTCTCATGCTAAAACTTGCGGGTGGTGTGGCCCTAGTGGTTAGCAGGCGACGTGGGTGTCCAGTCCGTCCCTTATCGTAGGGCCTTTAGCTTAACACGGTTCTGCTCTCGGCTTCTGTTCTCATTTCTCCCCTTGGAACTGCGTCTGTCTCACGGTGGGAAGGTATGACATGCATTTAGGCATTCTTGTGTTAGTCCGTGGTATTCCATTTGCTCACTCGTTACTCGTATTACTTTGGTTAATTTAATGTCACGATTTATTCAGAGCAATGTGACATACTACTGGATTTGCTTATCATGTCAGGGTTTTCATGGAAGGTGTTGGATTTGCCTGACATCTTACATGGCATATTAATGAGAACAGAACCCAATCTTTTAAGAGTAAATTAAAAGAGGGAGAATGGGGTAAGGCATTTTTAGAAAGACATGCTAATATCAAATTCAATTAATTTCACAGTAAATTTGTGTCAATATTTGAAAGTAGTTATCTCAAAAAGTTATTCAGAAAAACCATTTAAACAAGGAATAAGTCATGGATAACAATGAGAATTAAAATCTCTCTTAAGAGGGAGTAGAATTTTGTATAAAGATATATCAACATCTGATTGCTTGCATACGACAAAAATACCATTACATTTTGAGGAAATTCGTTAAAAGTCGAGATGTACGTTCACCTTGACAGAAATTAGTAATAGAGATAATTACATTGAAACGATATGGAACATTGTCAATTTGGAGACAGGATAGCTAATCAGATAAGAAGATGCTATAATAATTAGGCTAAATGACAATGCTGTGACTGGTAATTCACAAGTTTCAAGTTCTTTAAACAGTCACTCACTAAATGTAGCAGGAAATGCAGGATTAAATACTTCAGTTGAAGCTCCAAGAGAATATACTAAAAATGTCATTTCACATAACTTTAAGAAACAAGAAGTAGCACCAACATCCTTCATTAAATTAATAGAATTACAGAGATTATACAGAAAGACTCATATGGTGCTGATGAAATTTCAAGCAGAATTCTGAAATACTGTACTAACTTATTAATTAATGTCCTTAGTAACATATATGGTTCACACTGATACTAGGAATTTTTCAAGACAGCTTAAAATATGCTATTGCTAAGGCTCTTTTGAAATGTGACAAGAAAGACAAATAATTATCATCTAGTTTCCTTACTGGCATTGTGCCCAATATACTCGCAAAAATGGTGTAGTCAACATCAGTTTCACATCTAAGTAGAAATAATTTGATTAGCATACCAGTATTTGGATTCCAGAAGCGTTACTGAAAATACTATTTACACATTCACTACAGGCCTTAAATAATAAAACGTCAGCAGTTGGTACAGTTTGTGATCTTCCCAAGATGTTCCTAAATACATGCTCCTGAAGATACCATACGGTGCATGGCAGAGGCCACATTCTACCACTGCTAATCATTTCTCTTTCTGTTCCACTTGGAAAAAGAGCGAGAGAAAAGTGACTGCATATATGCCTTTGTACGAGCCCTAACTTCTGTCCTCTTATGTTTGTGATCCTTGTGCAAAATGCATGTTGGTAGAAGTACTATTATTCTGCTGTCAGTTTGAAATGCCAGTTCTCTAAACTTTCTCAGCAGCATTCCTAAAAAAGAATGTCATCTTATCACCAAGGATTCGCATCGGACTTCCCAAACCATATACATAATATTTGCATGAAACTTCATTGCAGATTAAAACTGTATGCCGGACCAAGACTCGAACTCGGGACCTTTGCCTTTCGCAGGCAAGTGCTCTACCATCTGAGCTACCCAAGCACAACTCACGCGCCGTCCTTACAGCTTTACTTCCGCCAAATGGAATACTTGCATGTTGATCGAAACTGCTGGTAACAAATCTCGCAGCCCATCTCTGAGTTACCTTGGTTTCTTCCTTTAAATCGACCTAATAAGGATCCCAAACACTCCAGTAGTAGTCAAGAAGGGTCACACTAGTGTTATATATGCAGTCTCTTTACAGATGAACCACACTTATCTGAAATTCTCTCAGTAAACTAAAGGTCACCATTCTCCTTCCCCACTGCAAAACATATGTAATTGTTCCATTTTGTATCACATTGCAATGTTACACTTAGGTATTGAATCAATGTGACTGTGTCAAGCAGCATACTAATTATGAAGTATTCGAATATTACATGATTTTTTGTACCTACTCGTCTGAATTAACTTACATTTTTAGAGCTAGCTGCCATTGATCATATGAACTGGAAATTACGTCTAAATGAACTTGAATCCTCCCACAGTCACTCAACGACGATGCCTTCCTATTCACCACAGCATCATCAGCATTGCTGCTCACTTGGTCCATCAGATCATTTATGTATGTAGAAAATAGTAGCGCTCCTATCGCATTTCTTTTGGGCACACCTGACAATACCCTTTTCTCTGATGAACACTCCTCACTATGGACAATGCACTGGTTCCTGTTACTTAGAAGTCGTCAAGCTACTCAAAAATCTGGAAACATATTCTGTATGCTCATACCTTCATTATCAGATAGCAGTGAGCACCATCTCAAACACTTTCAAGAAATCTCAAAATATGGAATCTTTCTGTTGCCCTTCATCCATAGTTCACAAGATACCATGTGACAAAAGGGCAAGATGAATTTCGCACAAGTGGTGCTTTCAGAGACCCTGCTGATTTGTTAATAGAAGCTTTTCCATCTCAAAGAATTTTTTTTTTATATTAGATTGGGAATATTTTCAAGAATGCTACCGCAAACTGATGTTAAGGGTATTGGTCTGTAATTTTTTGGGTAAGTGCTCTCACCCTTCTTATATTGAACAGTCACCTGAACTTTTTTCTAGTTGTTTGGGACTTTGCACTGTGCAAGAGATTTGCTTCAAAAGTAGGCTCAGTAAGAGCCCAATTCCATAGAGTGCTATTTGTAAAACCGAATTAGGATTCCATACAGACATGGTGACTTACATGTTTTCAACTCTTATAGTTGCTACTCTATGCCAGGGGAGCCTATTACTGTTTCTTCGATATGGGAGTCTGTGCAATGCCTAAACGACAGTATGTTTGTACAATCGTCCTCCACGAACTATTTCTTAAATTTGAAATTTAAAACTTCAAGTTTTCTTTTGCTGTCTTCGAATGCCACACCATATTGGTCAACGAGTCACAGGACAGGACTCATCGACCTGCTTAGTGATTTTATGTAGGACCAGAATTTAATGAATTCTCAGTTAGATCGTTTGCTAAGGTATGATGGTGGTAGTTGTATCCTCAATGAATCGATCTTTTGACAGATGTACGAATCTCTACTACCTTTTGCACATTCTTTTGAGTTGAGAGTGCAACAATGTTTGTTTTCTCAACTCTTTGAGAGCTTAATTATTAAACCATGATGGGACTTTTTGTCCTTTATCCACTTACTCAGTACATGTACCTCCAGAACCGATTTACAATTGATTTAAGCTTTATCCATAATTCCTCTACTTCCATCATACTGGAACTAAATTATGTACATTCTTTGTCCAAGGCTATGTTACCGACTGCATATCCACTCTGTCTATCAAAAATACTTTCCTAGACTTTTGGTTGATTTGTTAACCTTAGTAAGCACAGTCGCTTTGATGACATGACCATTAATCCCTGTCTCTATACTGACACCATCGATAAGGTCAGGGCAGTTTCTGAATACTAGGCCTAAAATATTTATATTGCATATCGGCTGTTGTACTGGCACTGGCTGCTCTAGATTGTTTTTGGAAAACGTGTTCAATAGAGGCTGCAGTCTGTAGTCTTTGCAATAAATCCAAAGGTGTCCCAGTTTGTACTCTGTAGGCTAAAGTCATCTCCAATTAATATTGCATGCTCTGGGTATTTCTGCATCACTGGGTATAGACTTTCTTTGAATGACTCTAAAACTATCTTAATGTAATCGAGTGGGCAGTGAAAACAGCCAACGATTAACGTGATTTCACCTAGATCTCAGATAAGTTCGCAGTCACAAACAAAGTAGACCTCATTACATATATTTTTGTCGCTTGCACTGAACACTCTCTCTCTCTCTTATGGCATTTATTCCGTCTTTCCAATGTATGTTCCATGATTCGCTATATATTTCAGAGCTTCGTACTTCAGATTGCAGTCAGCTCTCAGGCCTGAGAAAAATATGAGTGCGAGAAATTTCTTGGAGGGCAGTAAATCCTGGATATTTCTTACGAATACTTCGAAAATTTACTGATAGAATTTAGGCAGTCTTTACTCTGAACGTGGTAGGATTTCGCTTTCTGTGTACCAACTGATGAGTGTCTATCAGAGTAGCTCAAACTACTGCCTTGCCTAAAAAAAACCCATGTGCACTAGATAAGTACTCTGCTGCCCAAGTAGCTGCTTCCTTTGCGTGGTTGGTTGGTTTGGGGGATTCAATGGACCAGACTGCTACGGTCATTGGTGTGGTGCACCACCCTTGACCTGTCAAGGGGATTGCTACAAGTCTCCACTCGATAAAGGAGGTACAGCAATCTGCAGCCAAAACAGTCATGGGAGTCGAAAAAGCCTTGAGAACTTGCATTCGACTCCAAACGAAAGGAGCACGATAAACTATGGAAATAATGCTGCAAATTGTGAGCTCTATTCGCACCCCTCATGAAAGGCCAGTATCCTACGTCACCTATGCCAGCCGTCCGCATGAAGTGAGGGTTGCTTCGCAGCCCAAGCAATCGGTATCATTGGTGATGATGCGAGCCGCAACTTGCAGACGGCTGCACCCTACGTGATAACCATAGGTGAGGCCTCTTTGATAAATCGGATGAGGCCCTCCTGGCACACATACTGAGTGCACACTGCCTTTCTTTCTGACCCTGAATACCATTTCCCTAAAAGGCTCCATAATATGTCTAACACTGAAAATTAGGAAATCCTCCCCCCCCCCCCCCGCATGTGCCTGCTCAGACCCTAATGATGGAATGGATGGAATGGCCGCATGTCCAGTCACAGAGTCAATGGCCGCGGCCAGATGGCCAGCGTCCACATTGGCTCTCCACCTCAAGCGACATAGATGCATTACCAAGTGCCACTCGCCCTGGGTGAGGGAGGGTAAATACCCCGTGACAAGTCCACAGTAAGGACCCTCAGCAGTAGAGCCCATGTGTGAAACAAGCGACATATGAGGTGTACCATACAACACACCAGACACTCCGTCACTGCTAAACTCTGAGGCAGCAGCCTGAAGTCGGCTGACAATAGCTAAATACACCATCAGCTGTTCACAGACTGTGCCCAGCTCCTCCTGCATTCGTACACAGCAATTCGCACGTCCTATTTATCCTAGTAGTATCCTAGTAGTACCAAGAAAAAACAGAAAAAACTAAATACATACTGCAGGAATGTGACCGAGTGAACAAATAGTTTCTGGCTCTTGAAAACAAACACTTGAATAACAACTGTGTGTAGACTGTCGGAATTTGCATTTAACATTAACAAAATAGAAGATTGTATCTCTTAAACGAAAAAACACACACAGAATTTAAGCAATAGACTCCTCAGAAAACACAGAAAAAGCTAAATAGAAAAATTTTTCGCTCTTCACGTGTGAAGCAGGCGACAATTGGAAATTCACTGACTGAAACGAAACGAACAACTTAATAACAAAAAAAACATGATGCAACTGACAGTTCCAAGACTCTTAGAATGTAGCTTCTTCATCTAAATGTATTCTTCTCTTTGATGGTTAAAACAGCATAAGCCTATTGCAGTTCAGATAGATGGTGTAGCTCAGGTACTTAAAGTCTTCTCATTCATTCTCTTGGAATTCTTGACAAGAACAGGATTTGGGTGCATATCCATTCTGCATAATAGCTGAAATATGCCGGCCTAAAAGGTGAAACGTCCCCTTAGAAAAATTATACATAACTGTGCTTAAACTGACACACAATATTTTTTTTTAGCGCAACGCCATCTGACTTTCAGTAATCCCTACAAGAGAATGGCCCTGACTAACATTAACCTATATGTTTCATAAATCGCTTACCTCACAAAAATCTTGGTTACTCGAACTACTGCAATACAGCGAGCGCAACTACTGCCAGCTAAATAACAGATTCAAACTACGTAAGTCACTAACTACTGATAGGTACAGTTAGCAAATGAAAGATTTTAATAGAGAACAAACAATGTATTTACCTTAATAGTCATAATATATATATCAGTTCATGACACCAATTCTTACAAATTTCAAAACTCCGCCATTTCTCTCCCCACTTCCACCACTGCTGGCGACTCACCTCCAACTGCGCAACGCTACGCGCTGTTAACATCCAGCTGCCCAACACTACAATGGCGAGTATTACAACAATGCCAACCAGCCACTGACTGCACACGGCACTGCCAGTGGTTTTCATACAGAGCGCTACGTGGCGGCGGCGTTACCAATAAAAAAACCTAACCAGCCTACTTACATAGCTCCCATGCTCCCCACAAAAAAATTTACAAGTTGTTTTGGGCAGTGGCCAATACAGATTTCAAAATTTTTTCATAATTACAATAACAAAGAATTGAAATGCACACACTTATCGATACAATGTTGGTCAAAAGCTAAAATTTTCTCACAGTCCATAAAGACAGTCATGATCATTTATCACAGTAAAATTACAGTGGTTTTTTTTCTCAAAGTTTGTGTAGTAAAAAAGAAGCACACAGAAGTAGTGGATTTCCATGCCATCTTGAAGTAGTGTTGTCCTTCCAACAGAAAGACAGTGCTGACTCTTGACATGCACACAGGTAATAGGCCACAACAGAGCAAACTCACAGCAGAGTCAGTCGAAGTTTTGAAGAATATTGGTAGATAGGTCAACACAGAGTAGACCCATTGTAGTCCTGGTAGAGATTACAGTATTGATGGGCCACCAGAGGTGCAGACCCACTGCAGTCCTTGTAGAAATAATGGTATTGGTTGGTCATCAAAGGTGCAGACCCACTGCAGAAATAATGGTATTGGTGGGTCATCAAAGATGCAGACCCACTGCAGAAATAATGGTATTGGTGGGTCATCAAAGGTGCAGACCCACTGCAGAAATAATGGTATTGGTGGGCCATCAAAGATGCAGACCCACTGTAGTCCATGTAGAGAGGGCCAGCAGCCATCTTTTGCGACTGTGCAGGTGCACAATCACCATCGAAGAGTCTTGCGCAGAATATAGCAAGTCCAAAGCCACCACATGTGCACTCACAAAAATTGTTTTTGAAATGTCCTTAGATCCAGCAATGCTGTTATCTAGTCCCTTACTGAATTATTAACACACATGCAAACACTATCAGTCCCTACTTCTCACATATTGTCCATATACTATGACCAACAGAAACGTGTGCAGTGAAATGTAACTTACAAGTTACTTAATTTGATGAACTGGTGTCAATTACAATTTTATAACATGAGAATACAATAACAAAGGTATAAAATATATCATTAAAGAACATAACAATACAGATAACATTTGTAGTAATACAGGCTTTACAAAAGAATCGAAATAACAAATACATCAGTGTTACAGGAATTATGACATAAGTACACACATAAAAGATCAGAATAATTATTGAAACATCAACTTCACACATTAGCATTAAAATAAAAGAGAATAAATAATGTCTAAACATCAGAAAAATTCTACAATGTAAATATTATTAGCTAAACATATAAAGACAGGAAGAACACAAATATACAAGAGTACACAAACACATAGCGGAATAATAGAAAGGGAAAGGACAGGGTTTGTTTTACTGCAGTATCTTGCAAACAAAACTTTCTTTACTTCTTGGAGATCTCCCTTCGTTCTTCATTATTTCAAAAAGTGCTATCTATACCTGATTTCTGTACTTTTTTCGTAAAACTTCTCAATGCAATTCTTCCAATTCATCGCAACTCATCCTCTTTTATAGTCTACCCCCTCTTACGCTATCTTAAATCTACTGAGCTCAGATGCTAAACTAAGGGATGACGCAATGCAGCAGCACAAAACAATTAACACAAACAGCAATGAAAAAAACGGAAGTTGTCAAAGCAGGCAGCAATATTACAACTATATAAGGCAATATAACTTATACCTAAACATGACAAAGCTCAAGCAGAAAAAATAGTACACTAAAGACAACAATGCAGATAAGGGAAATGTATATTCCCATCTTAATGTCTATATAATTAAAGTGGTGCACCACAAAAATTTATTGTAAAAAAATATTACCATGTACTTTGAAAAGAAAATTCTGTATGCAATTTCTGTGAAGGGAAACGTCTTTTTGTGCTCCTTCGTTTTTTTTAAGTACATCATAAAGTTATTATTTACTGGATCTGTAGGCATAAAATATTTATATTAGTACATCTATAAAATTTATTTTAACCAATGCTTCAGTGCAGTTAGAAACTAGATATTAAACAAAATGAGTAAATAAATACATATGACATTTCTCTCAACTAGCAGGACAATAGCCATGAAATGTTTCTCATCGTTTCATTAGGCATTAAATATCACAAATTAAGAGCTCCACAGTGTAATCATATGTTTTCAAGTTTGGGTGTGTCGTATTTGCGATGCTTTCTACAAAGGAATGTCAATAGCAAGGTTAATGGCCTCCTTTTTCCTCCACATGTGCCTCTGAAAGGCACACGCTATTGACTTTTTCTCAAGGCGGCTGGCACACCTGGCCGCTCACAACGCATTACGTCATGGTCACTTACCTTTCTTACAGAAATATTTATGACAGCAGTTTTCTCTACAGTGACAGTCTCATATAAAAATATTTTCAAAGGTTGAGAATTTGGGTTACAAATGTGTAGAAAATAAAATCCTATAAATATAAGTGTCCAAAAAATTTTCGTCGGCATTGTAATACATTCACGCATTTACACATTTCATAATTCTTAAAGTACGATTCTTGGTTTCCAACATCCTTTTTCACAAGTCAGAGTCCTTAACCACGACTCATTATTCGTCACCTTATTACACATATACATATTCGTCGACACTTCTTCAGTATATCATCATAATTAATATAGATCATAATCAAATAACTCGTATAGCATCAGCTTATTGATCATAAAAACACCTCAGCAGCATAATACACATAGTCACCGTAATAATAACGTCATAACACCTCAGTCAAATCTCGAAATCGTCGTAGCTTCCTTCAATAATTTCAAAGCCTAAAAAAAATTCTCTGCTCATGTCAAAACTGTCATCTACCTCAAACGTACTTTAAAAATCATGATCCCATACCAAATACGTCATTCAAAGCTCTCATAGTATCACAATGGTTCTGAAAAAATATGGACAGTTCACAAAGTACAGACAAAATACAATTTCGTAAGTGTGAAGTTATCCAACTGTGTAATTACGTAAACATCTGTCAGTGATGTAGTATAATAAATGTTTGTTTCTCTCAGTTAAATGTTCAGATAGCTGTGTAATTTATGTGTCAGAGAAATATGGTACCGATTTGTAAAGTTGTATAAGCAAATACCATATTAGCTAGGGCTCCTTGTGTTTGCCAAACACATGATACCCAAAGTAAGCGTGTACCCTCTTGAGGATTAATGTAATTATATCCTCAGGTGTCGCACATTACAGCAATGGAATGTAATGTATCACGGAAAACCTTTGTATCATTGTACTTCAAATATCTTTAAAAATAAATGTTTTAAGTACAAAATTAATCACTCAACTACGTGCACTGTAGCGCTAAACTGTGCGTCATGTTGTAAGATAATCTCTGTGGAAGTGTCGTAGTTATCGTCCTCCGAAAGCTAAGTTCTACAGAAGTCAATGTACTTACCTCATGATAAACAAAAGTGAAATGCTTTGCGTATAGATATCGTAGTTACTATGCTTATTGCCTTGATGAAGTAAGTACTGTACTGTAACGTATTGTTGTGCTACAGAAAAGGCTGTCTCATTGTAGCTATACCACAAAGTTACTAATAAAACATGTTTTACTTTCCAGAATAATACAGAAAAACTATGCAGATATAAAACAGATACAGTGCAAAAGCAACATTGTAAACTGTCACTCATTAGTAGCGTCGTGATAAAATCGTGTAGCTGTCACATAAACTAACCACTGAGTCATCTGGTATCTCACAGAAAGTACTTTAAATCCAGAATTTATTTTCAAGTAAACCAAAATGTTGCATTAAAATCTCATTAGCAGTACTGATAAATGTTCTAAGTATGTCAGCCTTATAGTCGTTATGTAAACGTGCAACTAACAAGCAAGAATGTACAAATAACAACACTGTGTTGTCTGTTCACTACGACAATGCATTCGTAATTTCTGTTTAAATATGTTCCCTAGGTTTTAGACTGGATAGTGAACTTCAAAACATTGTTGCATGTTAACAGTTTCTAAGTCTGACAAAGCATACTAGTAACGTGAAGTGAAAAATTTAATGGCAAAGACAAAGTTAAAAAGCTGATTATATTTCAATAAACGGTTTTACATGTGAAATGTGGTGTAAACCTTTACTCTCCCTGGTACGCAGACTGTCAACTGAAAAGCAATTATCATGTGATTACGTCGGTAAGGAACACTGGAATTTTGCCCAAGGTTAGCTTATGTTATTTTTCTCTGAGCCAGCCGGCGCACGCGGCTGTCTGTTTCTTTGTTGGCGCGCGTCGTTATTGGGATTAGGAGACCTAACTTCTACAAATTCATCTTCTCGAGAGGGCCCTGCCCTGTTTGAAGGTCGCCATTTCTGATGGAATTCAGGTCTGTCGTTTTGTCGGTAGGTTACATAGTTTCTTGTTTGTCGGTGATGTGGTGGAGAATTTGTCCCTGAACTACATGGTGGACCCTTGCGTCTGAAATTATTCTGTCTCCCGTGATAATAATAGTTCTGGTTGCCATATTGTCTGTTTCTATGACTGTCTGTGTAATATTCATTACTACGGAAATGCGATCTTTCTCTGTAACTATTACTCTGCCAGTGGTTGTCATATGGGTGGTGTCTGTTTTGGTCACGATTTGTGTTGTGAGAATAGCCTTTTCGTGTCCAGTTATTGTTTCTTTCATCGCGGAATTGCGACCGATGTGACTTGTAGTGATTGTTTTCCTGTTTTCGCATCCCGCAGCTGTCTGTGTCAATTTCTAATTCTTGTAAGAGTCCCTGAAAAGCTTCAGTGTCGTCTTTGCAACGCCGTGCCAAAATAATATTCCTTAAATGTTCCGGCAATTTCATTAAGCAAATGCGGATGAGTTCTGAAGGGCTGTATGGGTTTGAAAGATATTGGTTCTTATGAAACATGTCTTCAAAATATTTGACAAGACTGGGAAATTCAGATTGTTCAAAGTGTTTCATCATCATGATGCTATGTTTTACTTGGTCTTGTGTAGCTTGAGACCAATATGCTGAGAGGAAGGCATGATAAAATTCTCCTTCACTATGACAATCGTGAATGACTGATCGCATTCTTACAGCTGGTTCATTCTCCAAGTAGCCACACATAAATTCTAATCTGTGCTCTAATGACCAGTTGGGAGGAAAACAATGAGAGAATTGATGGAGCCACGTTTGTGGATGAATGTCGTTGCCAGAATTCTTAAATGTTTTGAATTTACGTGCAGTAATGAACAGCTTATAGTCAAAATCATCGTGTCGGCGAGTAGCATATCGGTCATTGTTACGTCGTGTCGGCGGTTCCATCTCAAAATTCAGTGTACCTTGCCAATTTCTTTCATGATTTCCGAAATGTCCTGTGTTATTATTTTGTGGTTGTTCTGTATTTCTAAGTCCCTCTTGCCGTACTGGGGCGCGAGTGTCCTCTGAAATACGTAATTCTTGTATTACTTGAGCCAACTGATCTTGTACTTCCCGCATTTCTCTTTTGTAGTGTGTGTTGATTTGATTTTGATTCTGTTTGAATTTTCTAATTTGTTCATACTCTTCAGTGTCAGTGAAGGCTACAGGTTTTGTGTCATTCAGATCATCATCTACCTTTGTAGATAAGTTAGCGAACTGATCTGAAAGTTCGGCTACTTTATCAGATAGTGAAATTACTTCTTTTGTGTGTTTTTCTGTTTCAGAGTGTCCATTTGTGTTGAAATCGTATCTACTGTGTCCTTTAAGTTTTCCTGAGTTTTTGCCAGTTGCGTAACCGAATCGGTAGATGCAACTGAGTCAATTTTAGCTTGCAAGGTCTCATGATTTTCATGAACAATAGTTTGCAGTTCTTTTATGGCTGCTTCGTGATTCTGTAATGCATTTTCATGCCGTGAAAAAATAGGTTGAAAATGCACACAAATTTGTGTTTTTACGTCGTTACAGACTTTTTGACATTTCGATTCAGTGTTATGTAACTCATTAGTTAAATCTTCACGTGTTTGTTCAAGTGTGGTGTCTAATTTCCGAAGATTTTGTTCCATTGTGTCTAACTGTTGCTGTGCTTGCCTCTGGTTTTGTTTCATTTGTTGCATTAATTGCAATAATAATGTATTAGTGTCTTGAATCTGTTCCTCTATGCTTTTCGGCAGTGCATTTGCACCGGCAACATTCACGATTTGACAAGCAGGAACTGTATCTCGACTTATTTGAGAAAACGGTGAGGACGCAAAACCTGATTGTACAGTATTTGCAAGATTGTGTCCTGTCATTTCGGATTTCTGACGCGAGCTGTTGCCGACCGATCGATCGATGTTGCTTCCCTGTTCACTAATTGTTTCACTGCCTACACCATTATTTGCAGCCCGCTCCATTTCCCTATTCACTATTACCAAATCACTACTTTGAACATTATTTAATACATTACATGGAGGCGCTAACACACTGCTTTCGTCTTCACTGTCATTTCTCAGTTTACTTCGGAGCCTAGTATTACGTTTTTCACACGCCATTATTGTCACAATATTTCACACGATAACACAAAAAACCACATTTTAAAGAGCAAAAATAAGAGAACACATTAACGTAGCACTGAAAATAATATCTCGTTAATTGCAAGCGCAGGTGCGAAATACTTGCTGCAAATCTACATGCAAGACACAACTGTTTTACTGTACAACAATGGAAAACTACAACTACAGAGGAAATTCTCTCTACAATTAAGCGCTAGCAATAAACAAAGGCTACACTAACTACACAAACTACAAGAAAAAAACCAGAAGATTCCAGTGAGGTATCCTCGACTAAGGGTCGACATATGAAACGTCCCCTTAGAAAAAATTGTACATAACTGTGCTTAAACTGACACACAATATTTTTTTAGCACAACGCAATCTGACTTTCATTAATCCCTACAAGTGAATGGCCCTGACTAACATTAACCTATATGTTTCATAAATCGCTTACCTCACAAAAATCTTGGTTACTCGAACTACTGCAATACAGCGAGCGCCACTATTGCCAGCTAAATAAAATATTCAAACTACGTAAGTCACTAACTACTGATAGGTACAGTTAGCAAATGAAAGATTTTAATAGAGAACAAACAATGTATTTACCTTAATAGTCATAATATATATATCAGTTCATGACACCAATTCTTACAAATTTCAAAACTCCGCCATCTCTCTCCCCACGTCCACCACTGCTGGCGACTCACCTCCAACTGCGCAACGCTACGCGCTGTTAACATCCAGCTGCCCAACACTACAATGGCGAGTATTACAACAATGCCAACCAGCCACTGACTGCACACGGCACTGCCAGTGATTTTCATACAGAGCGCTACGTGGTGACGGCATTACCAATAAAAAAACTTAAACAGTCTACTTACAAAGGTACATCAATATCCTTTTTACAACTTTTTGCAAGTAATGCCGTTATCTATAATGAAGTACTGTCTGAAAGAAGCTGCATAAATATTCAGTCAGATATTGGTGAGATTTGACTGTGGTGCAAAAATTAGTAATTTCCTTTAAATGTTCAGGAATGTAAAATTGTGCACTTCACAAAAAGAAAAAAAGTCTTGTCCAATGGCTTCAATGTCAATGAGTCACAGTTGCAATCGGCCAACTCATAAGAAAACCTGGGTGCAACACTTTGTAGGGACATGAAACAGCATGATCATCAGGTTCAGCCTGGGTAAAGAAGGTGGTAGACTTCAGTTTATTGGTATAATACTGGGGAAGTGCAATCAGTGTACAAAGGAGACTGGTTACAAATCATTTGTGTGACCAGTTCTAGATAATTGCTCAAGTGTGTGGGACCAATACCAAATAGGACTAACAGGGGATATTGAACATATACAGACAAAGACAGCAAGAATTCTCATAGCTTTGTCTCGTCCATGGAAGAGTGATATTGAACTGGCACATTGTTGAAGATAGACATAAACTTCCCAAGTAAGTCTACTAACAAAGTTTCAAGAAACAGTTTTAAATTGAGACTTCAGGAACATACTATAACCCCCTAGATATTGTTCACGTAGGGATCATGAGGACAAGATCAGAATAATTACAGCATGCACAAGAGGCATTCAAACAATCATTCTTCCTGTGATCCAAATGTGAATAAAATGGGAAGAAACCCTAATAACTGGTACAATGGGATGTATCCTCTGCCCTGCACTTGATAATGGTTCACAGAGTTGAAAGTAGATGTGGACGCGTATGTAGACTGCAGCTATTGTGAGGGCTCAGGCAACAGTGGTGCTTGAAACGAATGTGTATTTTGTCATGCCTGGTCTACAGTAGATGGCGATACTTCAGCATCAAATGAACCATTCGATATCATTCATACTCTGGCGGTGTTTCTTTGGAATTTGTGTATCTTTCAGAGCTCTTACGCTGTTTGGTCGTCTTTATATGATGTTTCATTTATTCTCTTACAGTTGCTGTTCTATTTTGGGAATCAATTTCTTTACATTTCCGCTTCATCTCTAAAAACGTTAACTACCGTATGAAAGCAGATTTGTTTCTTTTGCCAGTTAAAGACGGTTCACATTGGCCGCCACACCACGTCACGCCCGGCCTCGTCTAGTCAAAACATTCTGCAATGACTTCCAAATGGCGACTTCTGCAACATCCAGGATTCTCGGGAAGAAAGTTTTGACGGTTGAGGTCATTCTTCTGTTTTTAATCACATGACTCCAAGCACATTCTAACCCGACACAAGGCAATGTGCAGATGTCCATATTTCGTTTCGGCGTGGTTTTGTTTTTGATAACATTGTTAACCTTTATTTGTTATAAATTGTTTTGTTTTGTTATTTCTTTCATTGAAGTTTATAATAAATGACGAAAGGTTAAATGAAACAGCGAGATAGCAGTCTGAATACTATGACATGTGTGTACTAAATTACTTGCCCTGTGCTACATTTATAATGTGGATTTTTATATATACCAGTACACTACTACATATTTTATGATGAAATGGATGGCAGTATGGCTGCAACTTCAAGTGAAAAAGTGCTATGGGTAGAATCAGAGTGTTTAGCTGGTGGAATTTATTGTAAAGTCATCATGCATTTGTAATGTTTCATAGAGAAATGGACAGAAACTCTCAGACACTGCAAGTTGTTTGTTTAAATATATGTTTTGCTGTGGTCTACATTTATATAGTTTCACTAGGTAACCCTAACACAAGTAAGGTATTTGAACTACTGAAAGCCAAATACAAGGTGTTGACAGAAATATGATTACTACATAAAAATTTGCACTCGACAAACACCTAAGATGTAACTTAACAGCTTCTTGTAACGATGTATTCCTTTTTTTAGTAACTCTGGGTGCAATTTTACATAGCAAATGAAAAAAACTGATGTTTCGACTTTCTAAAATATGAAATGCAGAATCTGGTTCCCCTAAGTCCTTGTACAATGTGCGAAATACCCCCTTCTGTATCAAGTAATTACATTTTTCGAACCAATGCGCTTTTTTATGTTTAATTCCACTTCTGTCATCCTTCTGTATCATACAAGCTGTATCGAGTCCAATAAATATCATTTTCGTACAAATATGCACTCCAGCACCCACACATAAAAGCCACGGCGTTGTGAATGTGCACTGCAGTAAAAATAGTTGAAAATCATCTTGCGAAGATAGCAATAACTGCGAAAAAAAAAACATATAGGACAGCCATTCGAGTTGACATCACATGACTTGAATTGACTCAATGGGCTGTGGCGTGACGAGCAGTGTGAATACATCTTCATGTGGCGGTGCCGGGATGGTGCTGTGATGGCAAGTGTGAACTGGCCTTTACCTGTATATAATCTTACTTTTGGCAATACACAAATTACTAAAAATCCATTATCGAAATTACAATTAAGATTACATAATCATTCATTCTCTAAAATATTTTAGTGTTCCTAATAAAATTTTCTGTATAAAGATTATCACAGACGTGTTGCAACGCCATTCAAGAAACTTTTTGACGAGATGTACTCTGATATCTTTGTTCACTTTGAAATAAATGGACTTGGAGAGTTTGTGTGAGGTAGTGGAGAAAAATCAGACATGGGGAGCCAAGTATTAGACTTGCCTCCATGATTAACTATGAAATTTGTGCTCCTTTTAGTTTGATTATGAACAAATATGTTTATATTCAAAAATTGTTCTACAACTATTTGTGAAGAAATACACAAAAAGTTAAGCTTAAAACAGTGTTATATCAAAAGTCTACAACTTATTCAGGCACATTTTTCGTGAAACTGAATGGAAGACTATTATTGACACAAATGATTTTGTGACTAATCCACAATGATTTTTCGCTAACAGTTTGAAGTCTTTTCTTAACATTGAGAAATCTGAGAGTGAGAAGGACAAGATAATGAGCCAAACCAACAACAATAATAATGTGTAATGATAAATATATTTTTTACTTCTGTTTATTGCAACAAACAACATCGGTGTTGCCAGCTACAACTCCGATTATCAATTGCAATATTATTCATTTCTATATCTGCTGACGCTGTCAGAAATATTCAGTAACCAATCTATGTTAAATTAATTGTCTTAATGTTTATTGAAATCAGAAAATGGGATTGTTAGATTTGTTGGTTCGGTCTGGCATTTTTTTGTGACTAAGACATTAACCCTGTTATTTTTTATCAGTAATATGACCTATTACATATTGAAAACACTTTGCAATGAAAAAAAAACGTGAACAGACCTGTTTTTATACTGTAAGTACATTATCGTGGACAATGCTAACGTCAAGGGTAATCAAGATGACAAATGAAAATAAAGAAAAGGTCATTCAAACAGTATGTCACAGCAATAATCAAGTTAATCACGTTGAGCACAAAGTTTCAATTGACATTTAGACAGTTTCCAAATAGTCAAACTACTGAAAACAATGTCAGGACAAAAGGGGAAAATAGGTACTAAATTAGGAAACAAAGTCAATTACGAAAATCAACAGTGATTGTTTCAAGTGAGAACTGCTAATCACAAAGAGTCAACTAGGAAAGCTAACACTGCCCTTTAAACCGTGAAATGAAAATATCTTTTGAAAACAGACATCTCAGATTTAAAAATCAGTTAGTAGTTGGTATAGAATGAAATTGACGAATTCCAGGATAGATGTAGTTGAGAATATAGTCATAATTCTAGAAAATGAGTTTGGCAAAGAAAATTCAAAACAAGGAAGAGAGTGAAGAAATAAAATCTGTACAAAAAGGCAATAAAGGAGAAAGTTAATAAGTTAAGTGCTGAAACTGATTGAAAAATAACTAAATTACATTCAAAAATAAATGAGATACATGGAACTGCAACAAATGATGTAAATGTATTACATAAAAAAGTTAATGAAATTCAAGAAAAATTAATATTAAAGAACTTCTACATGAATAATGGTACCATTTAGTCTAGTTTATCAGTGAAAAGCTTTCCTTTTGGCAGTTTACATCCTGTTGATTTCTTGTAACACTGTAAACATAACTTTGAACCTAGTATTCAGATAATGGAAAAATTAAATTTGTCAAAAAGTTTCTTGAAGGAGAGGCATTGTCTTGAGCTAATCAACATTTTGATCAGAGAGAAATATTTCATAACGCTAAGAGAAGATTTTGGGAAAAGTTTTGATCATAATCTAAGCAAGACAGAATTAAAAGTGGATTTTTAAGTTGAACTGTTTTAAGGTAAATGAATGAAATAATCAAAGATTTTTGCAGGAACTAATTGAAGAAACTAGAAACACTTAGAGAACTGTTTGTTGAAATGACCCAGATAGATGCACTCAGAAGCAGATTGCCAGAGACATTACAGTCAGATCTAATTTATGAGCCAGGTAATTCACATAATTAGTTTGTAAAATACATAGACAGATTATATAGACTATGCAGAGGACTCTTACATATAACTTTGGCCAAGACAACTGCCACAATAAGGGTTGGAATTCTGGTTTAATTGGGAGAATTTCAGAAGAAGGGTTAGTGGGAACTGAAAATCAGGATAATATGGCAAGAGATTATAATGGTAATGAAAGAGATAGAGGCTGAGAAAGAAATGGTGGTAACAGAACTAAAATATGGGATGAAGAAAACAAATTGCTAACAAATTATAGACAGGATACAAAGGGAAACCATCTAGGAAACACGTCGGTAATGGTGATGCAAAGAGAAGGGGCAAAGTGAAAACACTTGTGTTGAAAGCAACTCCAGTGAAAGTTTTGATATTATAAATACTGTTGTAGAGGAGAAAAGTGTTGAGGATTCTGAAAGTGAATACAAAATTTATGTTGAAGTAAATGCTGACAAACTGTTGAAGCCAAGTCGTGATAATGTTTTTCTTAATGAAATCTGAGAAAGTGTAGTATGTGATGAAATTGAAACTGAAAAACTGTTGTCTCCTGTCCATGCTCAACAATCTGTAGTGATCTGAAATTGTAGAGATAATTCTGAGTAAGTTTAAAAGGTAAGAGGAAGAAATGTTTATCAGTTTTATGAGATCAAATTGGGAATTATGCTGATAGATAATTGATTTGGAGCTGGTTAATAGAAATCAGTAGAGCCTTATATCCAGACTGGTGGAAGAAAGTGAAAGAGGGGCTGAGTGAAAAATGTGTAACTAATAGTAAATTATCTTGTGTTTAGCCTATGTGAAAAGTTTGTAAAAGCATGAAGATGCAGACATCTCTATTAATTTAGTAAAAACTGAAATGGATGGAATTTGGAGCAGTTTCAAAGACACCGAAAAGGGAGGGAATAGGACACTGAAAAGGGAGGGAATAGAAAATAGGAAGGGACTGAAGTTGTTCTGACAATTAAGTGAAAATAGATTGGTGGGAAGGTTAATTGCTTAATTGACACAGGGTGTCCTACATCTGGAACATTAGAAAAAACTGAGGGATAAAATCAGGGATGGGAAAGACTTTGTAGAAGTGACGATAACTGGATTGAAATTAGAGGAGCCTGAGGGAAACAGTAAATTGGTAAAAAAATCAAGTCATGTTTACCTTCGAAACAGCTAAGGTTAAGCCCTTAATGCGTGAATAAATTTCTAAATGAAAGATAAAAATAAAAAATCGTGGTGCTGAAGAAAATGCAGCACTTGTCAGAAGCCTTGGTAGCTTCACAAAGAATCAGCATCTACCAGCACTTCCAGTTAGCAGCATAGAATTGGTATGATGCAGACATTAACAGCTTAAATATGCCCAAGGATGCCAGGTGACAAATCCTGCGAGAAAATTTTGTTCAGGGAAACTTAAGTGCTACTAAAGTTGTTTCACATACCAAAAGAGACTTGTATAAGCCAAAGAGGTGACAGCTCCCACAAGGTCATGCAAGCCGTTAATCGAAAGCCTCAACTTCTCCATTGCCTTACTACTTTTTGGGAAATTCTTAGCTGATAATAATCAGCTTCTAGTCAAAAACCAAGGTATGCACTTATACAACATAAGAAGAAACCAGTGTATACATGTCCAGTACCAAGTGACGTAGTGCAGTGGTTAGCACACTGTACTTGCATTCGGGAGGATGGTGGTTCAAACCCACATCCGTCCACCCTGATTTAGGTTTTCCGTGATTTTCCTAAATCGCTTCAGGCAAATGCCAGGATGGTTACTTTGACAGGGCACAGCCGACCTCTTTCCCCAGTCCGATGGGACCAATGATCTCACTGTTTGGTCACCTCCCCCAAATCAGTCAGCCAACCATGTCCAGTCTTCATATACTACAATGAAACAAAATGGATCACTACAAGCAGGAAACAAGTTGTGAAGTTTCTGCATTTAAAACTTCTGTTCATGCCTGCATAATGCAGAAGTATTATTATGGTGTACCTGAGTCTCTATCAGGGTAAAACCGAAATACACACATTATTATTGAAATAAATAGTAATAGTAGAAAATTTCTGTATAGTTTTGTTAAGTGCAAAACAATAAAACAGACCACACAAATCAAAGCATCTGTGCAGACCTGTCTCCTCAGGAAACGTTCTTACAGTATATAAAAATATTTGTTAGCATAAAGAAGTAGAACATCAAACAACAGATTTTAATCATGAGATCATATAATTTGTAAATACACTCCTGGAAATGGAAAAAAGAACACATTGACACCGGTGTGTCAGACCCACCATACTTGCTCCGGACACTGCGAGAGGGCTGTACAAGCAATGATCACACTCACGGCACAGCGGACACACCAGGAACCGCGGTGTTGGCCGTCGAATGGCGCTAGCTGCGCAGCATTTGTGCACCGCCGCCGTCAGTGTCAGCCAGTTTGCCGTGGCATACGGAGCTCCATCGCAGTCTTTAACACTGGTAGCATGCCGTGACAGCGTGGACGTGACCTGTATGTGCAGTTGACGGACTTTGAGCGAGGGCGTATAGTGGGCATGCGGGAGGCCGGGTGGACATACCGCCGAATTGCTCAACACGTGGGGCGTGAGGTCTCCACAGTACATCGATGTTGTCGCCAGTGGTCGGCGGAAGGTGCACGTGCCCGTCGACCTGGGACCGGACCGCAGCGACGCACGGATGCACGCCAAGACCGTAGGATCCTACGCAGTGCCGTAGGGGACCGCACCGCCACTTAACAGCAAATTAGGGACACTGTTGCTCCTGGGGTATAGGCGAGGACCATTCGCAACCGTCTCCATGAAGCTGGGCTACAGTCCCGCACACCGTTAGGCCGTCTTCCGCTCACGCCCCAACATCGTGCAGCCCGCCTCCAGTGGTGTCGCGACAGGTGTGAATGGAGGGACGAATGGAGACGTGTCGTCTTCAGCGATGAGAGTCGCTTCTGCCTTGGTGCCAATGATGGTCGTATGCGTGTTTGGCGCCGTGCAGGTGAGCGCCACAATCAGGACTGCATACGACCGAGGCACACAGGGCCAACACCCGGCATCATGGTGTGGAGAGCGATCTCCTACACTGGCCGTACACCTCTGGTGATCGTCGAGGGGACACTGAATAGTGCACGGTACATCCAAACCGTCATCGAACCCATCGTTCTACCATTCCTAGACCGGCAAGGGAAATTGCTGTTCCAACAGGACAATGCACGTCCGCATGTATCCCGTGCCACCCAACGTGCTCTAGAAGGTGTAAGTCAACTACCCTGGCCAGCAAGATCTCCGGATCTGTCCCCCATTGAACATGTTTGGGACTGGATGAAGCGTCGTCTCACGCGGTCTGCACGTCCAGCACGAACGCTGGTCCAACTGAGGCGCCAGGTGGAAATGGCATGGCAAGCCGTTCCACAGGACTACATCCAGCATCTCTACGATCGTCTCCATGGGAGAATAGCAGCCTGCATTGCTGCAAAAGGTGGATATACACTGTACTAGTACCGACATTGTGCATGCTCTGTTGCCTGTGTGTATGTGCCTGTGGTTCTGTCAGTGTGATCATGTGATGTATCTGACCCCAGGAATGTGTCAATAAAGTTTCCCCTTCCTGGGACAATGAATTCACGGTGTTCTTATTTCAATTTCCAGGAGTGTATCTTTTAATCTCAAATTTGTTCCTTGTGTACAAAAAGATCCAGTTTAAACTGTGGTCACAAATATACTCCAAAAATGTTTAACTAGATTAATTTTTCTAAATTCATAAGCAGAGTGTGATGTTTCAGTGTACATTTCTGTTTTTTGTACAGGAAAGATGGTGTCGTAAACTATGAGCACACAGTTGTGTATGAGTGGTAAATGTCCTGTTGCTTATTTTGTGTTCTTATGAAGTTTATCCATATATGTAACTATTTTTGAGATTTAATCACAGATTCAATTGAATAACTACGAATAACTGTGTGACATATATATACTTCATTACATAATATGACTAGCTGTAGACCACTTAGAACCCAAGGGTTGATTTTGTATCTACAATGACTATTCATATTTTAAAGACGATTACCTGTAGCTTAACGACACAAGGAGAAATTTTAAACATGATGCAAGAAGAAATAGCGGAAAAAAGAAAAAGTAGCTCTAAAAATGGTAATATTACATGTAATAGAAAAGTAAATAAAAATATAACCTCTGTCCCAGGTGAAACCATTAAATCTCCACATAAGTTAATTATAGGAACAGTTTCAGATTGTAGAAGACATCAGAAATGCTTGAGAGAATTTTCTGATTTTAATTCCCAATTAACAGGGGGTGAACTTGATGCTGAGAAGTCGTACATCGAGGCAACATTTTTAGAAGTGAAGTAAGGAGGAATCTATAACACATTATGTGCAGACAGTGGGCTGAAAAATGAAATGACTACTGGTGTTTGTTATTATTTATCCAGCCTTGAAAATTTTGCAGTAAAAATCAACGATGAAATAGAATATGGAGATGATGCTGATGATGAAGAAGAGGATGCTATTCAAACAGGCAGTGACAAAAGAAGATGGAAAATGGTCCTACTTAGAAACAGACGATAAAAGTGAATCACGATTCTCATTATATTCACAAGATCAAAGTCAATTGTCTGTCATATCGTGACATCAAGGATGCTACTTGACTATGGTTTTCGACTTAATTTATTATAATAGGATGTTTATGATATTATGGAAGCACCAAGTTTGAAATAAACAGGTATAGTCTCAATAGGATTTGTGAAAAACTTTGTCTCTCTGCAAGGGTATCTTACAGGTGTTTTCGAGATTGGCGATATAATTTTAACATATGATAATGTTGTGTCAAGAGACTCCATGAATTTAGGAATGTAAACTTAATTAAACAAGGGCAGAGTTATCATTAGGAAGCCAGAAGTGAATTATATGGAACGATATGGCAGGCAAAGCAGAATTAGATATTGATAGCTCTGTTAGTGATGAAAAGAAGGAATCCACGGAAGGTTTATTGACTAATTACCCTCCAACAAAGACAAAGTTCAATGACGTCAGAATGAAAATTACTGTGAGAGAAGAGCAACTGATATACAGTAGGCGCATAGCTTTTCACCAGTGGAGAAAGATATTGTTAACAAACAAGTCTAGATGTGGCTTGTTCAAGGAAAAATAGAACAAAGGTCATATGAATATGATAGCCAGTTGTAGATGTAAAATAGAAAAATGGAGAACATGACGACTGAATAGACTGAAAATAAAACTGGTTTGTGACACATTCAGAGCAGTTTAAGTTCAGGAAACTTTCATTTGGATTATCAAATTCACTTTCAGTGCTCCAGTGTTTTATAAACACTGTCTTTTGTACATTGTTTGTGAGAACGCCGAATTTATTTGCATGGCCGATATTGTAATACCAACAAAGAGTAATGATGGGCCACTTGAATGGCTTGGTTTAGTGTTAAAAACTGTAGCAGAATACGACTTGGAAATCCTTATGTAAGGGAATATATATTTAAGAGCCCATATTAATGACACAATCGATATATAACATTCATCCAGCAAACAGTAACTGCTTACACACATTATGTCTGCACAGCTCAAGAGAGGGATGATTTTACGGGAAGAAAATAACAGAGGAGCGCTCCATCTTTTATTCTCAATGGCTTTGCATTCACCACCTTTACAACTGCTGGAAGTTTCGCTGTGTTCAGTGCAATCTTTGAACATTCGCAAACATGTTTATCACAAACTGGTCTTTCACAAATGAATAATCTTTTACTTATTACACATTGTTGCACTATCAACTTCCAGTGTACAAATTAGAACAGAAAAAAAGAAATAGTAACATGAAATACTTCATACCCTCTTTGAATGGTGGTAACTATTGTGTCGACAATATGTACTACAAGCATTCAACTGCAGTGGGGTTGTGAGTTTTCTTTCAACGTTACATACTTATGTTGTCTTTTAGGAAAGAAACAGAGAGTGTAAGAGATAAATTAACATATCCCAGTAAAGATTTGTTAAGAAAATTTTACAGAAATAGTAAATTATTGAAAGACATTTAGGATAAGTGCTCAGCCGAAAAGTATACTAATGGTAACAAATTTAATTTTAAGTTTACAGCAATTGATTGGAACTCAAAAGTAACACTACTGACCATTAAAATTGCTACACCACGAAGATGACGCAATACAGACGCGACATTTAACCGACAGGAAGAAGATGCTGTGATATGCAAATGATTAGCTTTTCAGAACATTCACACAAGGTTGGTGCCGATGGCGACACCTACAACGTGCTGACATGAGGAAAGTTTCCATCCGATTTCTCATACACAAACAGCAGTTGACCGGCGTTGCCTGATGAAACGTTGTTGTGATGACTCATGTAAGGAGGAGAAATGCGTACTACCACGTTTCCGACTTTGGTAAAGGTCAGATTGTAGCCTATCGCGATTGCGGTCTATCGTACCGAGACATTGCTGATCGCGTTGGTCGAAATCCAATGACTGTTAGCAGAATATGGAATCGGTGGGTTCAGGAGGGTAATACGAAACGCCGTGCTGGATCCCAAGCAGTCGAGATGACAGGCATCTTATCCGCATGGCTGTAACGGATCGTGCAGCCACATCTCGATCCCTGTGTCAACAGATGGGGACGTTTGCAAGACAACAACCATCTGCACGAACAGTTCGACGACGTTTGCAGCAGCATGGACTATCAGCTCGGAGACCATGGCTGCGGTTACCCTTGATGCTGCATGACAGACAGGAGCTCCTGCGATGGTGTACACAACGACGAATCTGGGTACACAAATGGCAAAACGTCATTTTTTCGGATGAATCTAGGTCCTGTTTACAGCATCATGATGGTCGCATCCATGTTTGGGGACATCGCGGTGAACGCACATTGGAAGCGTGTATCGTCATCACCATACTGGCATATCACACGGCGTGATGGTATGAAGTGCCATTGGTTATACGTCTCGGTCACCTCTTGTTCGCATTGACAGCACTTTGAACAGTGGATGCTACATTTCAGATGTGTTACGACCCGTGGATCTACCCTTCATTCGATCCCTGCGAAACCCTACATTTCAGCAGGATAATGCACGACCGCATGTTGCAGGTCCTGTACGGTCCTTTCTGGATACAGAAAATATTCGACTGCTGCCCTGGTCAGCACATTCCCCAGATCTCTCACCAATTGAAAACGTCTGGTCAATGGTGGCCGAGCAACTGGCTCATCACAATATGCCAGTCACTACTCTTGATGAACTGTGGTATTGTGTTGAAGCTGCATGGGCAGCTGTACCTGTACACACCATCCAATCTCTGTTTGACTCATTTCCCAGGCGTATCAAGGCTGTTATTACGGCCAGAGTTGGTTGTTCTGGGTACTGATTTCTCAGGATCTATGCACTCAAATTGCATGAAAATGTAATCACATGTCAGTTCTAGTATAGTATATTTGTCCCATGAATAACCGTTTATCATCTGCATTTCTTCTTGGTGCAGCAATTTTAATGGCCAGTAGTGTAGTTTGATGTTCTCAGTTCATTTATCGTTTTAAGTTCTCCATCCCTCTCCATCTGGAAACAGCTTGTGAGAAAAAGGAGTCAAGTTAGAGCTCTGACTTATAATTGTGTACTCAGTAGCCTGTTCATTAGTTACTGTCATGTCTAATGTTTATCTTACCTCAGATTTTACATCCTTTTCATTATTCACACATAAAGTGATTATTTACATGCAGTGTTCGAAATCATAATTGTTTTTCACATGTAAACAGATTAATGAAATGATTAAATCTTTGCATTTATTCAACACAGAATTTCTGTATGTACATTTAGTTCTGGAGAAAAAATTTGAACATAGAATGGAGTGAGTTTGTCAAGAGTTGAGTGAAGGCTGCTGCATCGTTGCGCAGTGGCAAGTGACTGGTTCAGACATCCAGGGTTGCCAGGTGATGATAGTTCGATGGCACCCTGATAGCTGAAGTGCGGAGGCCTGACCAGGACTCTCTGCTGTGAAGGACAGCTACAAATCGCCACCCAAGTTGGCTGGCATCATGTTCTGCTAACCACTCGCCATGACTTCAAGAAACAGTTATAGGGCAGTATCAATCTTACATTAACACTTGACATACTGTGCTGTCCTATGATAAAGTTGGTTAGTACATTCATTTTATAAAGAGGTAGCGCTGTTTGCTAGTATCACCGTTTAACATATTTAATAAATCGACTGTCCTCCTCAGATATTCGAAACAAGAAACATTGTTACCTAGAAGTCATTTCAGTGTTCATCATTCACAACAAGCAAATATCATTGCAGTGCAATGGTGCGTGATTCACATTTAATGTGTTTACACACAACTTACTTTACTCTGCCATTGCAGGCGCCATTTGAGCAGGAGGTTAGCTCGTAACCTCAGTTTGTAGTCCCATGTGTTCTTGTAAGTGCAAGTGTTCATCAACAATTGCAGGATATAAAGAAGATTATAATAATAATGGCGTGTGACGAGGGCCTCCCGTTGGTTAGACCGCTCGCCTGGTGCAAGTCTTTCGATGTGACGCCACTTCGGCGACTTGCGCGTCGATGGGGATGAAATGATGATGATTAGGCCAATACAACACCCAGTCCCAGAGAAGAGAAAATCTCTGACCCAGCCAGGAAACGAACCCGGGACACTAGGATTGACAGTCCATCGCGCTGGCCACTCAGCTACTGGGGGCGGACATAAAGAAGATGCGGAGCGTCCTTAGATTCATCACTCAATCCCACGTCTTTCCAGTTCATCAGAATTGACTACATAGTCCCTGTGCATTTTCAAATGTCTTTTTAAATATTTGATTGCATGTATCACACAACACCTTTCACTTGGTTGTGCATCCTGCTTATAGTACTTCATTATTTAAAGTGAGAGAATGTTAGGTTTAGCCACAGTTATAAGTTTAATTGCTTCAGACTCCACACAAATTTACTTTTTTTAGTCATCCCACAGATTACAAAAATTTTCTCTATGGTAGTGAGGTCAAAGAATATTTACAGTAGTTCATCTGTGTCCCATCTCCTTTTCTATATTTGTTATAAACTTAATGAGAAGCAAACCACAACAAGGAAACAAATCATGAAGTCAAAAAAAGGACTCAAAATAAGAGTGAAACACTCATTAAACAAGGCATAGCTTCTATTACATTGAGTACTATGGCACTGTGCTACCAATATACTATGAAATTGAAAATTTTCTTGTATAATCGCTAATACTCTAGGGAAAACATTACATAACGTATTTCTTACGTAACAGTATGTTGAAATATATCTCGCAAACAGCAGCTTGACTTATAACAAGTATGATCGGTTTCTTATTTTTTCAGTATATCACACATGATACAGATGAGTAGGTTCCTGTGTATATTTTAATCCCAGTGTTCAAATTTACACAGATGATACATAGCCTGTACTATATATCCATGTATAAAACCTCATCATGGCCGCTAAGGCAATATCTTGCACTTAATGTAGTCACTACTCATCACATCACTGCAGTATGCAAAATTGATGTTTCATGTTCTCACTAATATCGCGCATGCAGTAAATCTGTTTTTCACAAAAGCATGTCTCTTCCCATTTAGGATTTATGCAACTATTTACAAATCATCTTTTTGTATTAAATACACTGTCCATTCATCATGGAAATGTCCATAACGTTAAAGGTTCGAAGATGCTACTCCAGGTGGGTGTAAAATGAATGTGCGCAACGGGAAATACCGAATGTGAAAATGAAGATTTGGCCCAGTCTGACTACCACATGAAGCAGATCTTAGAATCACTTAATGGTGATATTATTGCCTCCTTGCTCTTTAACCTATAAATTACAACATAAACATAAACAAATGATTAAGGGAAGTAGTAACTACACTAGATTAAAATCCCTTTATATACTGAATATATATATATATATATATATATATATATATATATATATATATATATATATATATATATATATATATATATATATTAATGTTCAATGGACATAAAGAGAGACAAATGAATTTACTACCTAATATCAGTGATCAACTACCCAAATTTGCCCTTTTTAAAGCTACGCGATCTAATATAAGTAACGTGAGATGACTGACATCATCTACGTACCAAACACCAGAAGACACTAATTTCAAAGATAATCTACAGTGGTGTGCAATCTCAGTGGAAATAAAAGTTACTTGATCGCAGCTGTTAAGTGTTATAGCCCTAATAAGCCGAAGCTATTAGCAATTTTACCATACGTACAGTGTCCAGTGCATCTGAGTGATGGTTCTTGTACATGTGTGTGTCGACGGAAGAACTCTAGCCACAAAATATCATTCAGACACTAGGACGGTAGAAGACAGTCCTCTGACTAGTATAATCTAATACTGTCTTCTCTTCTCTGTGTTCTACAGACGAGAAACGCGAACTCCCAGCCACAAGGACAGAGTTCAGAAAACGCCTAACGTGAGTATAGGCAGAAGAAATGTCCCCAATCACTGAACGCTGCGTACTCAACGACAACTCCGTAGCCAGAGGCGATGTTCAGGTTCGTATAAGTTCGCAATGTTACAGCGACTGACTATTCTAACTATAAAATCTCCTGAGAGCAATAACAGCAAGTCTGTCTGTACTAACAAAAGCTGATACTAAGCGACTGTCAAACATGGGCTCCACCACTGGCTTCCCTGCAAAGCTTGGCTCCCCTCCCTTGTAACTGCAGAATGCGAATCATTCTCGAAACCAGGGAATATTCTCCCTCTCTACAGATTCTCCCGGACGCCGACCAACCGTATTTTAGTCTTTTGTCGTCCAGCACGGAAAGTTTGTGAGGAAAAACCTATATGCATCAATTATGAATTCATACAATGGTACGCTTCTCAGAGAAAAAAATCCTTTGAAATAACCCAGCCTGCATGATTTCCAAGGTAACACTTCCTCATTCCACTCTGTGTGTCCATGATTTTCAGAGTTTCCAGTTATCCTTGTGGCCTAGCTACAACACCAGCCAGCCGCCACTCTATTGTGCTTCAGTGTTCAGGTGCCCAGACCATCCAGCTAGGGCTACTTCCTCTGTTAAGCAGGACCAACACACCTGTGTGGGCTTTTCCACCCATGACCTGTGTTACGCCTGCCATTTCGTTTCCACTGGGGTTTCAACCTCTACTAGTATAGGCAATCATTCATTATGCCATTTTGATAATAAAGACACAGCATCACCTTTCAAGCAGTAAGCGTTACAACTATTTACAAGGTGTATGTGACAATGTCAGTCTTCTTTAAATATTCATGTATACTATGTACAACCTGTCAAATGATGCATAATTTCAGTTGTAAGTAACAGTGAAGTATGTAGATGAGTGCTTGTAAGGTGCGAAATTATAGCCACCTTACAATGTATTAGGTAAATCAGAATTCTATCTAATCAGCTGTGAATTATCCACATTCTGCATAGATGGCTTCTCAATCTTCTGGTAATACTCACTACCCTGTACAAATAGATAATAATGTCATGAGCAGTTAGTATTTATACACTTGCAGTGAGCCATATTTCTCATATTCAGTCAGCAAACCTGACTAACAGTACGAAAGATATACACTCCTGGAAATTGAAATAAGAACATCGTGAATTCATTGTCCCAGGAAGGGAAAACTTTATTGACACATTCCTGGGGTCACATACATCACATGATCACACTGACAGAACCACAGGCACATACACACAGGCAACAGAGCATACACAATGTCGGCACTAGTACAGTGTATATCCACCTTTTGCAGCAATGCAGGCTGCTATTCTCCCATGGAGACGATCGTAGAGATGCTGGATGTAGTCCTGTGGAACGGCTTGCCATGCCATTTCCACCTGGCGCCTCAGTTGGACCAGCGTTTGTGCTGGACGTGCAGACCGCGTGAGACGACGCTTCATCCAGTCCCAAACATGCTCAATGGGGGACAGATCCGGAGATCTTGCTGGCCAGGGTAGTTGACTTACACCTTCTAGAGCACGTTGGGTGGCACGGGATACATGCGGACGTGCATTGTCCTGTTGGAACAGCAAGTTCCCTTGCCGGTCTAGGAATGGTAGAACGATGGTTTCGATGACGGTTTGGATGTACCATGCACTATTCAGTGTCCCCTCGACGATCACCAGAGGTGTACGGCTAGTGTAGGAGATCGCTCCCCACACCATGATGCCGGGTGTTGGCCCTGTGTGCCTCGGTCGTATGCAGTCCTGATTGTGGCGCTCACCTGCACGGCGCCAAACACGCATACGACCATCATTGGCACCAAGGCAGAAGCGACTCTCATCGCTGAAGACGACACGTCTCCATTCGTCCCTCCATTCACGCCTGTCGCGACACTACTGGAGGCGGGCTGCACGATGTTGGGGCGTGAGCGGAAGACGGCCTAACGGTATGCGGGACCGTAGCCCAGCTTCATGGAGACGGTTGCGAATGGTCCTCGCCGATACCCCAGGAGCAACAGTGTCCCTAATTTGCTGGGAAGTGGCGGTGCGGTCCCCTACGGCACTGCGTAGGATCCTACGGTCTTGGCGTGCATCCGTGCGTCGCTGCGGTCCGGTCCCAGGTCGACGGGCACGTGCACCTTCCGCCGACCACTGGCGACAACATCGATGTACTGTGGAGACCTCACGCCCCACGTGTTGAGCAATTCGGCGGTACGTCCACCCGGCCTCCCGCATGCCCACTATACGCCCTCGCTCAAAGTCCGTCAACTGCACATACGGTTCACCTCCACGCTGTCACGGCATGCTACCAGTGTTAAAGACAGCGATGGAGCTCCGTATGCCACGGCAAACTGGCTGACACTGACGGCGGCGGTGCACAAATGCTGCGCAGCCAGCGCCATTCGACGGCCAACACCGCTGTTCCTGGTGTGTCCGATGTGCCGTGCGTGTGATCATTGCTTGTACAGCCCTCTCGCAGTGTCCGGAGCAAGTATGGTGGGTCTGACACACCGGTGTCAATGTGTTCTTTTTTCCATTTCCAGGAGTGTATAAATAAAACAAATAACCATAAGTAACATATTTACAAATAAGACACCTTGTACTATGTACAAAATCTCTATTGGATATATTTTTTAAATATATCTCCTTTAATCTTGTTGGAATCTGGACAGGCAATGAGACAGAATCCTTCAAGCCATATTCTTACTTTAAATCAGTGTGACCTCTCCCCCCCCCCCCCTTCTCACTCCCCAGAAAATAAAAGCAGTGTACTTGTGTGATTCCTTCGTTAAGTGCACTTGGCAATAGGAGGAGTGGAGCTCTATTGTGGATACTGTATTACATAGAATTTTGGGATTCGTGCCTTTAGTATGTCTGGTATGGTTCTGTGATTTCATTAATGGATCTTCCATCCAAGATGAAACATATACCCCCACACTTCGGAATGGCTGAAAGTGGATTACTGTGAGGACCAAGGATGTTTCTATTATGCCCCACTGCATCATGTTCTGAACTTCATACTTCACAGTCTTCTCTCTAGTCCACGTTCTGGAATAGGGTTTGTGGCAATTGTTACGTGCATCAACCACCTCTATATGATACTGAAAGCTTTTAATCACACCAGGTTTACTAGAGAAAACTTTAGCATAGCACATCAACAGTTTTGCTAAGTACAGTCCCTGTCCTCTAACAAACATTCAGATTCTTCTACTTTCCTGTACATGTGGGTAGGGTCACCCATTGCATCTTCATAATCTGACAAAACCAGTGTGGCATAAGCATGATCAAGATGATAGTGTGTGTACAACACCCAAGATCTTATTACTCTTGTTTTAACTCCCAGACAAAATTTACCATGATTTGCCTTTGTTTTAATTAAATTTAAGAAAACGTCTCTACCACTGACTATTTAATGGTACTGGCCGAACTCCCAGACAAAATTTCGCATGGCATGCCTTTGTTTTAATTAAATTTAAGAAAACCTCTCTACCATTGAATATTTAATGCTACTGGTAGCTTGGAAGGTTGATTATTGTGTTCTTTCCTCTCAAGAATTACATGTCCTATAAGCAGTTGTCTCTTAACCCTTCACCACAAGAAACATGCAGCTAATTGCTCCGTTCTCGGATTTGAGGTCAATCTGCACTTGCTTATTTACCCTCTGGTTTCTGGTACAAGTATCACTAGATACCAAACAAATCTGTACTGTGCCCACTCGGGCACATTCATAATATCGACAATCCTTTAAAGAAAACTGTCCACAACAATGTTCATATTGGCACTGGTGCCAAATATAACTATGGTCGGAATTTCTCCGACAACTGCATTAACTGTGACTTGGACATTTTCTTGTGCAGGTGTGCTAGACAACTCAGAGTCCTCACAGAGCTCTGTCCTAACGACTATGTGATCATTGTACCGCAACATACATAGTTTCTCGGTGGAAACTGTGGCCCCTTCCTGGCATTGTGAGCAGGGAGTATAATGAAGTAGTACCTAGATTGCTTCATCATTCATTGTCAAGGTGGGCTCCCCTGTCACTCAACAATATGAATGGCATGATTCTCAGATCACAGCCAATGGAGGTTTCATGTTCCTTGCATATGTGTAATCAAAATTTAAGTTTTGAGATGACTGCCAATTTGGTCACCAGCCTGTTATAATAATTATAGTTTCGAGGCTGTGGCCGATTTCCTTCCTCTTGGTGCCACTCTTTCCCGAAATTTGAATGCCATTGGTCCTGTGGGGTCCAATTACGGTTTGCATGGACTCCCGGGACGACTGTAAAAGAGTGGTGAGCTCTGTTTGTTTACAAGACTGTCTCGATTCGGCGGCGCAGTCTCGGTACTGTGCCATTGCCAGAGCATCCGTTTCCGCGCCCGTGATTGTTGGCGTGCGAGTTAGGATTCACAGGCTGTATACCACCTTTGTAAGTAGAAAATTTAAAGTCTTTGTGGAACCGAGATGAAGTATTCAAAATTATAGTCTGGTATGGCGATTAACCTCTCACGTATGTTAATAGACAATTTGGATTCTAAAATCCATTGCACATCTCTGTGTGTGACAGGATTGCCCGAGTATCTTGTGTTATTAGTGCAGCACTCGAAGTACCCTGTTTTGGATTGGAAACTTCGAGAGAACAAAACTCCTTCCTAAAACGTTCCTGGCAGCTTCTGACCCAGACTTGACCAGCAGGTCCTTCTCAAACTTGTCATATGCGGTACGCTCATCAGCAACATCATTTCCCCTTAGGGGCCCTTCACCTTGAATATATGCTGTCACAAACTGAATTTTCTGCCTTTCATGCCAAGATCTAGGTAGCGCACTGTTACAGGCCTTATGGAGACAATGGGGGGTGGAGATTTCAGGCGAAAATACCTTAAACTGACAATGATTAAGTAAGCTTTCTTCTAAGAGTATCACCACTAAGGCGAGTGCTGCTCCCACCAATTCATTCACATATTCTGCATGGGGACTAACTGTTCCCATTTCATTGGGGTACGTTCGGTGGTAAGGATCACCCAACTCATACATTTCATAAGAGAAAGCTGCTGCAGGTGTACTGCCATGTGGCGGTGCCTTATTTTCCATAACCTTCCAGTGCAAGTGGACATATGATCGCGCTGCTCAGGAAGGTCGCGATTCAGTACACTTTTATATCTGCAAACTTATTCTGAACGTTGCTGCTTCAGCATTAAGTTACTGTATGGGTCCTCCCCATTCGATATTTAACTACAGCCCCCGATTCGTTTGTTGCTTCAGCATTAAATCCATGTACGGTATCTCACCATTTGGTATTTAACTGTTTATTAACCTGTTTGTTTTTCCTTCCAACCATTTGATGAATTCGTTGGAAAATCTTTGGCTTTCGGTGTCTGAGCACCTGTTTGCTACTTTTACAGGATCAAGTACTAAAATCAAAACCCTTTCAGACAAATGCTCTACCGGGTTTCTATTGTAGACTGCCTTGTCTGCACTGTCTGTACATCATAGTGAACTTCCTTACTGCTTCCAGTTGGCCTTGGTAACTTTTCTTCAGTTCTGAAAATTTAGTAGAAATGCTAGGCAAACTGGTATCAATTTGGAAAACTAATTCTTTGTCTCGACCATAAGTGTCATACCAATTTGAATGGCAGACTGTTTTTCACCAGTTTTTTGTCACATTCTGAAAGAGTGGTATTAATTTGTGCAGAAAATTGTTTGTCATGTTCTGCTAGAGTACTGTCTAAGTGCGCTGACATTTGTGTGGCCAAGTGCCAAGTGCTATTTATATGAGCAGAAATTCGCATGCGCGTTTCTTGGCCACACTTATTCATCATTACTGCAGTTTTCTTAAACAATAAACTTTTCATAAATATTAAAAATGTATCTGCATTTTTACTCCTTTTGTAAATTTCCTTATTAGATGCTCCTTGCATGTTTAACTGTATTACAAAAATGGTGGTATTCATTTGATCTGTTGCCATATCAGTATTACTGACAACAGTGACATCAGATTCAACATTTATTTGATTGATTGGATCCATTGGTACTTCTCTTATATTGGTCTTGCTACAGAATACCTAATCAATGTTATCTGAAACTAATTTACGTTATGCTATTATTTACAACAGTTTTTAACTAGGCATAGCAAAGATTGTCTCTAAGTGTTGTTAAACAAGATGGATGCTACATTTTAAAATACCAGAAAGTAGTATATGGCCCATCTTATGTGCATGCTGCATAATAGCTGCCGTCTTGGTGGCGGTCTTTCGCAACAATACATTTAAGAGGATTTAATGTCTTTCAAAATAGAACTTATAATAATTTAATTTGAGTTACGAAATTCTGAATGACATATTTGAAAAACTTCTTGCTGTAATAGAGATTGCAGCAGAAGAAAACCTGAAGTATTGTTAATTCGACGTTAGAATTGCATTTTTGTATGATGAATTATATATACTATATACTATGATCACTTATATATACTATACTTACAGATACTTGACTCAACCAGAAGGTTTCGATGACTGGTTGGGCTGAGTTTGTCGCTTCAAGAAGTAATTGTATGCACTTAAGCAATCACTTAGTTGCTGGAATAATGTTTCAGTCATTCATGAAAGAATGGCTTCATTAGTTTTACAGCAGACCGCTGCAGTTACATTCGATAAAGCAAAACATAAAAATGACTGATTACTAATTATATTGATGATGGACCTATCGCAGAACAGCTCAAAGTGCAGTGAATTCATTTTTAGATACATTAAAATCAGAATTTAAAATAACAGAGGGCTCTTTAGGCCAGTTTTGAAGCATGTAAATAATGAAACGTCTCTGTGGAGTCGTTTCATAAGATGCTTATCATTGGATTCTGTGCATCCTATTCTGTCCACCGCCTGATTGCGGTTTAATTTATTAACTCTCCCAGAAAGATTGAGCAATCGAACTAAAGATTATTAAATGATATTACGTTTGATTTTTTTATGTTCCATAGGAAATCATGACTTGTATTTATTACTTTTTCCCATCACCTTACCTCATGTGAGTGAATGAGTACTTTTACATGTGGTTTCAGGTTTCTTTTGTGGGGGACACTGAGTTGGTTGTCGTCTGTTAGGAGCAGGTGATGTTTGCTTCTCATTTGAAGGGTGGCACAGGATGACCAACTTAGGATCCCAGTACCTGGACAGAGAGGTTTACCCCTTTTAGTCTGAGGTTGGTTTGTCTGTCAGGTAGGTGGTGAAAGCCTACCACTCTGGTAGCCTCTGTTGCACCAGTAGTTAAGCGATCCTGCCAGGATATGTAAAATATGTATGTAGAACTGTAAACGAATCCTAGCCAAGGTTCGACATATGTTACATACCAAGAATAATGGAGATGTAACCCTTGAGCGCAATTTCTGGTTAAGCCACATCATAAGAACAATTATAAATTTAAAAATTACAGGGTTTCCACCAGCCCAAGCCCTTCCTAACAATTACGAAAAGACTGAACTAGAAATTAACAGTTAAATCAAATTAAGAATTTAATTACAAGAATGTAAAATTTTAAAAAAAGTAATAAAATGAACAGAATTGTCTGTTGTACATCAATGAACTTGTTTAATTAAATGTGAATTTCTTAATGTTGAGACAGAACACACTTACACTTTGATTTTTCCTCCCATTTTTGTTCATTACAAGCAAACAGATTAATTTTTAAAAAATCAGAGAATAGAATATTAATTTGAAAAGTGGCATCAATGAGAAAGATAAAGGATGTAGAATTTATCTTTAACATAGCACATTTATTTCATGACTGAATTTGATGCATATCCTATGAACATACAAAACTGGTGCCTGAATAAAAAGTTTAACAAAATAATTCGCCAAAAAAGGTAGAATAGCGCAATTAAAAGGAAAAAACACACAAAAGGGAAGTGGAACACAAATAATCCAATCATTCTATCTACATATCCACGACAGAAATAGGTCAGAGAGATTCCTATCACCATTACGCTCATGCACTAGCTTGGATCTTGCGATCTCCAAGGTTTTGTAGAGTAGATATACGACATGGAAACCGCGCCTGCTACTTGCGAACGGCTGAACTTCAGCACGTGGTAAACTTGATTAAGAGCTAACTGTTCAGAAATTAGACACTAAAGCAAGCACAAACGTAAGAAATGACTTTGCCACCACGAAATAAAATTAACCCGGCAAGGCAGAAACACCACCAAACGTTTCAACTTACAAGTGGTCCATTCAGAAACAAACCGTTACAAACATCTCCTCTATGTGCAAGAAAAACTGATATTTTACTGAAATTATAACACAAAACAATTAAACTGGTAATATGAAAACCTATTGCAGTGCAGTAGTAGACCAGAAGGATCATTGGTCACCAAACACGAGGTACATGACGAACACAAAGAGACAATAGCATCTTCCACGAGAACATAGAAAATAAGAACGATAAAAATCACATTCGCTTGAAAACACTATTATTCTCACGTTCACTTGAAGTTATACTGACTAGCTTTTCATAAACATATTCACTGCTAGAAATATCACACCATGATTCCTGAAAGGAACACAGCAACCACCATCGTCGCCGATTTTTTTAACAAAATAATTATTCCACATTCCGAAAATGCTTCAGGTAAGCTAGAGTACTTAAATATTCCATGAGTGTAATACAGGGAAGTTCTAATTCGACCTACTTCCTATAAGCAGAAACCTTCTCTAGGAGCTATGAATTGTACTCACCAACCACTAGCTGCAGAGTGTCCTTTCGCCACCGAGATTCCTTATACTGAGCTCTTGTGTGGTATTAGGAAGTAGTAATACGTTATGGAAGAAAAATTGAAGGTAAGGGATATCCTTGTCTATCGCTATGTCTATTTTTCACACCACCGTCTTTTGCATCATAACAAGCAACTGATTGGGGTTTCATCATAATCAAATCTGGCGCGTTGAAACATACTGTGCACAACCAAGTGAACATGGCATCAATCAATCAATCCATCAGGTCTATATTTAACACAAAGTAGGCATCGACTATCGATAACCCATTCACCTTTAGCAGTTCACCCAGTCGCAGCAATCATTTTCATCAAATGCCTTCATTTCTTCTTTCATCATATTAAACCGTTTATTGAATTACTGCTGTCCATTGTTCCATTGAAGTTTGTTGGTGCAAGCTTTTCATGTTTTGCGTTTGCCAGGCAAACTAACGCATTTGCTTCTTGAGACTGGAGAGGCTGGTATCCAAATTTGTAGTCACTAAATTTCACGGGAGGACGTATTTCACAAACTGGATGTCAATTTGGTAACTCATTCGAGTATTCTTGGTCACTAGTGTCAATTTAATAAACAGCAGATTCACTTTTCTCTCCTATTTCTTCAGGTATGGAGTTAAATTCCAATTCAGTTGAATTTCCAGTTGTACATTGCTTTCATGGTTAAAAATAAACAGTGTGTGGTTTCATCACAAGATTTTTGATGGAATCCACACTTTATAACCATCTTTGCCGTTCATGTAGCCAATGAAATGGCCAGATATAGCTTTGTCATCGAACTTATAACGAAATTTCTTTGGCAAATAAACATAGCATTTTGATCCAAAGATGCGTAGATAGCTGAAACTGTCAAACACTTTGGCAGCACACAATTCTAAAGGTGTTTTACCTTCAACATTTGACTTCCAAGCACGATCGAATGAAAAAATGGCTGTGTCACAGGCATGAGAACAAAATGATTTAGGTAACTTCCTAGATGTTAACATTGAGCAAGTTAATTCAACTATAGGCCGATTTGCTTGTTCAGAAACACCATTTTGCTCAGGAGTGCCTCGACACATAAGACGAAACTCAGTACCATGTTCACGTAACACATGTTACAATTAAACTCTCCTCACTATCAGACTGGAACACTTTTACCTTATGACCAGCAGCACTGCACTCATTCAAAACTTTTTTCCCATGAAATATACACAAACGACACGAGAAGAATCATCTTTGAAAATCACATAGTAACGAAAACCATTTATAGACTCAACATCTGCGCTGCTCAACTCACCAACAGTTTGTGGAAGACCTCTGTGGTGGCTAAATTGTTTCTGGTGGGATTTGCCAAGAATACATCCCTCATAAAACGATGTGGTCTCAGGGCACTTAACTAATATACTGAAGTGAGAGAGCACATCCCATACATGATGTCTATCTTGATGACCAAATCTCTCATGCCAACATTGCACTTGTTCTTCTGAAGTCGCTAAATTAATCATTACTAATCTTGAGGACAACTTCACATGTTCATTATGTATACTGAACTATCTCGTCTTCCTGTTGTGACTATGTCACCAAATGATAACATCTTTGTTATCATAAGTCACATTGTTTTCTAATGTATGAGGCGGAACTATAGGTCTCATGGAAAAAGGGTGACCCATTTGAGTCACGCAATTCGACTCTTAGTCTAATCATGAGGTGTGGCCATTAAATGCACTCGTTATCACGTATTCTGACGTGAGGATCAATGAACTATACTTAAAGGGAAGTATCTGGAACATCTTAGGTGATTAGAAAGTTAGTAGACAGGAACACAATTAAATACTTAGCTTTAATTCAGCATCAGCAGTGAACGTCGATCTTGACTTTATACAATAATATTTACAAGTGCTGAACTGCGAATACTTCTTTACAATTCTGATAGCTTCACACATATAACTCAATTGTCAATGCATGAACTGTATGTGGCGCCTGGCTAGGTCGTAGCTACTGACTTAACTGAAGGCTATGCTAACTAGCGTCTCTGCAAATGAGATCTCTGAAGCTATAACGAGTAAACCATTCCTATTAAAGTCAGCCGCAGAACTGGCCACTGCGCCAGCTTGTATCGTAATACCAGTCGAGTGGCGGCGCTCTGTCTCCTAGCGTCAACAGTGGCGAGTCGCGGGTCCTATGTGTACTGACGGACAGCGGCCGATTTGAAGCCTACAACCGAGCAAGTGTGTTGCCTTGCGGTGACACAACATTCCTCCTCCGCAAATCGGCGAACGGCCGTGGAATACGGCTTGCGACCGCCTGGGGGAGGACTCCATGCTGACGTATGTGAGGAGGTGGGGATCCGAACTTCAGGCGAAGCTGTGCCACCCGCACGCCTCCATTCGGACCGCGGGAAGAGAGGGAACGCCTGTAAACCTCCCACAGGGTGCACGCCAACACGAAGTGTCGGCTATGAGAGGGGCCGAAGGGTCGACCTCCATCGGGTCGGAGCACCAGATGGGCGAAGACATCATTTCTGGAGTGTGCAAAAGTTTCACTCCGGAGGACAAGTGTTCACGTGGACCGATCTTCTCTTCACCCAGAGGGGCGCCAGGCTGCCGCAGCGACGCCTCCACTGCGGGCGCCTCCAGCGCGCTACCATGCGTCTGCGCCGGCTTGTCGTCGTGTGGCAAAATGATAGGAATCGTCGGTAGCACCGGGGGATGAGGCGAGCCAGTAGATGGTTCCCCAGCGCTGACCGAACGGCACCATAGCTGAAAGCAGAGGGCGAGTGGCAGATTCCTTGCGACTACAGAGGCGCAACTGATTAAGATGCCTGCGCACCTCACCAGAGGCACCCAAAACCACATACATAGCGTGTTTGTAATATATTAAAGACACGATGTGTTTTCTTTCATCTACATTACTCTGATAGCGCAAGACAAAGTTATCCTTACTATGCTTCATTCAAAAATACACCATATACATTAGCAAACACAAAACACAGAGGCAGATTATGATAAAGCTTATATTGAACATTAGCAATGTCACATTTAACAAGGGAAGTAGTGAAGATTGGTCAAAGTACATGAAATTTGAATTGCTAACTTTCAGCTTAACTGAATGGTTAAAAATCATGGCATCCTCTTGGGTAAAATATTCCAGAGGTAAAATAGTCCCTCGTTCAGATCTCCAGGGAGGGGGGGGGGGGGGGGGGGGGAACTACTCGAGAGGACGCCATTATCAGAAGAAAGAAAACTGGCGTTCTATAGATCAGAGTATGTAATGTCAGATCCCTTAATTAGGCAGGTAGGTTAGAAAATTTAAAAAGGGAAATGGACAGGTTAAAGCTAGATATAGGGAGAATTAGTGAAGCTTGGTGGCAGGTGGAACAAGACATCTGGCCAGGTGAATAGAGGGTTATAAATACAAAATCAAATAGAGGTAATGCAGAAGTAGGTTTAGCAAACAATAAAAAAATAGGATCATAGATAAGCTACTATGAGTAGCATAATGATCATATTATTGTAGCAAAGATGGACACAAAGTCCATGCCTACCACAGTAGTACAGGTTTATATAACACCTAGCTCTACAGATGATGAAGAGACTGAAGAAATGTATGATGTGATTAACAAAATTGATCAGATAAGTAAGGAAGATGAAACTATAATAGTGATGGTGGACTGGAATTCGGTCGTAGCGAAAGGAGGAGAAGGAAAAGTAGAAGGTTGAATGTGGATTAGGAGTAAGGAATGAAAGAGGAGCCTCCTGGTGGAATTTCCCACAAAGCATAACTTAATCAGAGAATCATGAAAGTAGGTTGTATACAGGGAAGAGGCCTGGAGAACTGGAAGATTACAGATAGATTATATAATGGTAAGACAGAGATTTAGGAACCAGGTTTTAAATTGTAAGACATTTGCAGGGGCAGATGTGGACTCTGACCACAATTTATTGGATATGAACTGTAGATTAAAACTGAAGAAATTGCAAAAAGGTAAGAATTTAAAGAGATGGGACCTGGATAAACTGAAAGAACCAGAGGTTGTAGAGAGCTTCAGAGCTAGCATTAGGGAAGGATTGACAAATACAGGGGAAAGAAATACAGTGGAAGAAGAATGGGTAGCTTTGAGAGATGAAATAATGAAGACAGCAGAGGATCATGTAGATAAAAAGATGAAGGCTAGTAGAAATCCTTGGGTCACAGACGAGATATTGAATTTAACTGATGAAAGGAGAAAATATGCAAATACAGTAAATGAAGCAGGCAAAAAGAAATACAAATATCTTTAAATATCTTAAAAATGAGATCGACAGAAAGTGCAAAATGGATAAGCAAGAACTGCTAAAGGACAGATGTAAGAAGGTAGAAGCATATATCACTAGGAGTGAGATAGACACTGCCTACAGGAGAAAAGAGAGCCACTTGTATGAATATCAAGAGCTGAGACGGAAAACCAGACCTAAGCAAGTATGGGAAAGCAGAAAGATGGAAGGAGTATGTAGAGGGTCTATACAAGGTCGACGTACTTGAGGTAAGTATTATGGAAATGGAAGAGGAAATGGGAGGTATGATACCTCAGGAAGAATTTGACAGAGCATTGAAAGACCTAAGTCAAAAAAGAACCCCAGGACTAGATAACATTTCATTAGAGCTACTGATAGCCTTGGTAGAGCCAGCTGTGAGAAAACTCTAGCATCTGGCGAGCAAGATATATGAGATAGGAGAAATACGCTCAGCCTTCAAGAAGAATATAATAAATCCAATACCAAGGAAACCAGGTGTCAACAGATGTGAAAATTACAGAACTATCAGTTTAATACGTCACAGCTGGAAAATACTAACATCAATTCTTTGCAGACGAATGGAAAAACTAGTAGAAGCCGACCTTGGGGAAGATCAATTTGGATTCCATAGAAATGTTGGAACATGTGAGGCAATACTGACCCTACGACTTATCTTAGAAGATAGATTAAGGAAAGGCAAACCTACATTTCCAGCATTTGCAGACTTGGAGAAAGCTTTTGACAATATCGACTGGAATACTCACTTTAAAATTCTGAAGGTGGCAAGGGTAAAATACAGGGAGCGAAAGGCTATTTACAATTTATACAGAAACCAGATGGCAGTTATAAGAGTCGAGGGACATGAAAGGGAAGCAGTGGTTGGGAAGGGATTGAGACAGGGTTGTAGCCTATCCCCGATGTTATTCAATCTGTATATTGAACAAGCAGTAAAGGAAACAAAAGAAAAATTTGGAGCAGGGATTAAAATCCACAGAGAAGAAACAAAAACCTTGAGGTTTGCCGATGATATTGTAATTCTGTCAGAGACAGCAAAGGATCTGGAAGAGCAGTTGAACAGAATGGACAGTGTCTTGAAAGGAGGACATAAGATGTACATCAACAAAAGCAAAACGAGGATAATGGGATGTAGTCGATTGAAGTCAGGTGACACTGAGGGGATTAGATTAGTAAATAAGACACATAATGTAGTAGATGAGTTCAGATATTTGGGGAGAAAAATAACTGATATTGGTCGAAGTAGAGAGGATATAAAATGTAGACTAGCATTGGCAAGGAAAGCGTTTCTGAAGAAGAGAAATTTGTTAACATCGAGTATAGATTTCATTGTCAGGAAGTCTTTTCTAAAAGTATTTGCATGGAGAGTAGCCATGTACAGAAGTGAAACATGGATGATAAATAGTTTAAACAAGAAGAGAATAGAAGCTTTCGAAATGTGGTGCTACAAAAGAATGCTGAAATTAGATGGGTAAATCACGTAAGTAATTATGAGGTACTGAATAGAATTGGGGAGAAGAGGAAACTGTGGCACAATCTGAGTAAAAGAAGCGACCAGTTGTTAGGACACGTTCTGAGGCATCAAAGGATCAATAGTTTAGTATTGGACAGTATCGTGGAGGGTAAAAATAGTGGTAGACCAAGAGATGATTACACTAAGCAGATTCAGAAGGATGTAATCTGCAGTAGTTATTCAGAGATGAAAAAAGCTTGCACAGGATAGAGCAGCACGGAGAGCTGCATCAAACCAGTCTCTGGACTGAAGACCACAACAACAACTTCCAGTTGGAGAAAATGGTAACAGCTAAACTTGCAGATACTACCTACATGGCCACAATTACTGAACTATATGAAGTAAAATCGTCACAACTTCTAAATGGTTTACATTAGGACGTTCAAACAGAACAGTTGGCTGTGGAGCACGATGGGAAGTAGTATGTGCAAGTATGGTTTAGTATAGCGATGAAGCCCATTTTCATTTGTGTGGGTTTTGTCAATAAGCGAAATTATCCCATTTTGGGGACTGAGAATCCGCAGTTCGTGATCGAGAAGTCTCTTCACCCTCAACAGGTGACTATGTGATGTGCAACATCCATTCACGAAATAACCGGTACGATATTCCTTGATGGCACTGTGACTACCAAACAATACGTTAAGGTTTTGGAGTATGATTTCATCCACATTACCCAAAGTGACCCTGATTACGACAAGATGTGGTTCATGCAAGATAGAGCTCGATCCCATCGAAGGAGGAGAGTGTTTGGTGTACTGGAGGAGCACTTTGGGGACCGCTTTATAACTCAGGGGTACGCAGAGGCCATTGGCATGGGCCTCGATTGGCCGCATATTCTCCAGTTCTGAACACATGTGATCCCTTTTTGAGGACTGTATTAAAGATAAGATGTACAGCAATAACCCTAAAACCATTGCTGAGCTGAAAACAGCCATTCAGGAGGTCATCGATAGCGATGGTGTTCCAACACGGGTCATGCAGAATTTCGCTATTCGTCTGTGCTCTATCACTGCCAATGATGGCAGGCATATCGAACATGTCATAACCTAAATCTGAATATCTGTATTGACGTTCACATATTGAATAAATTGTGAGCACTCTGTAATTTGTAATTAATTTACTTTTTTCATTTAGTTCAATAACTGTCACCCTGTATATTTGCAGATAGTTTATTGTAATAAGAAGACCCACACAGAGGAGTACCCAAGAGATGAGAAAGATGAATGAGCTCAGCAATCAAGGAAAGGAGTTTACAGCAGTAACGTGTGAGCCAGCCAGAAATGAAGAAAAGGAAGATAATTAGGAAAGATTAATATGAAAAAACGATACTGTATCCACGGTATATACGGGGTGGTCCATTGATAGTGACTGGGCCAAATATCTCACGAAATAAACATCAAACGAAAAAACTACAAAGAACGAAACTCGTCTATCTTGAAGGGGGAAACCAGATGGCGCTACGGTTGGCCCGCTAAATGGCGCTGCCATAGGTTAAACGGATATCAACTGAGTTTTTTTTAAATAGGAACCCCAATTTCTTATTACATATTCGTGTAGTACGTAAAGAAATATGAATGTTTTAGTTGGACCACTTTTTTCGCTGTAATAGTCACAAACGAATAAGTACGTGGTATCACGTAACATTCCACCAGTGCGGACTGTATTTGCTTCGTGATGCATTACCCGTGTTAAAACGGACCGTTTACCAATTGCGGAAAAGGTCGATCTCGTGTTGATGTATGGCTATTGTGATCAAAATGCCCAACAGGCGTGTGCTATCTCTACTCCTCGTGTCCTGGACGACATCATCCAAGTGTCCAGACCGTTCGCCGGATAATTACGTTATTTAAGGAAACAGAAAGTGTTCAACCACACGTGAAACGTCAGCCACGACCTGCAACAAATGATGATGCCCAAGTAGGTGTTTTAGCTGCTGTCGCGGCTAATACGCACATTAGTAACAGACAAATTGCGCGAGAATTGGGAATCTCAAAAACGTCAGTGTTGAGAATGCTACATCAATATCGATTGCCCCCGTACCGTATTTCTGTGCACCAGGAATTGCATGGGGACGACTTTGAACGTCTTGTACAGTTCTACCACTGGGCACAAAAGAAATTACGGGACGATGAGAAACTTTTTGCACGCGTTCTGTTTAGCGACGAAGCGTCATTCATCAACAGCGATAATGTAAACCGGCATAATATGCACTATTGAGCAACGGAAAATCCACGATGGCTGCGACAAGTGGAACATCAGCGACCTTTGCGGGTTAATGTAAGGTGCGGCATTATGGGAGGAAGCATACTTGCCCCCCATTTTATCGATGGCTATCTAAATGGTGCAATGTATGCTGATTTCCTACGTAATGTTCTACCTATATTACTACAAGATGTTTCACTGCATCACAGAATGGCGATGTACTTCCAACATGATGGATGTCCGGCACATAGCTCACGTGCGGTTGAAGCGGTATTGAATAAGCGTATTTCATGACAGGTGGATTGGTCGTCGAAGCACCATACAATGGCCCGCACGTTCACCGGATCTGACGTCCAAGGATTTCTTTCTGTGGGGAAAGTTGAGGGATATTTGCTACCGTGATCCACCGACAACGCCTGACAACATGCGTCAGCGGATTGCCATGCATGTGCGAACATTACGGAAGGCGAACTACTCGCTGTTAAGAGGAATTTCGTTACACGTATTGCCAAATGCATTGAGGTTGACAGACATCATTTTGAGCATTTATTGCATTATTGTTGTATTTACAGGTAATCACGCTGTAACAGCATGCGTTCTCAAAAACGATAATTTCACAAAGGTACTTGTATCACATTGGAACAACCGAAATAAAATGTTCAAACGTACCTACGTTCTGTATTTTAATTAAAAAAACCTACCTGTTACCAACTGTTCGTCTAAAATTGTGATCCAAATGTTTGTGACTATTACAGCGCCATCTGTCACAAAGCGAAAAATGTGGTCCAATTAAAACATTCATATTTCTTTGCATACTACACGAATATGTAATAAAAAAATGGGGGTTCCTATTAAAAAAAACGCAGTTAATATCCGTTTGACCTATGGCATTGCCATCTAGCGTGCCAATCATTGTGCCATCTGGTTTCCCCCTTCAAGCTAGACAAGTTTCGTTCTTTGTAGTTTTTTCGTTTGACACTTATTTCGTGAGATATTTGGCCTGGTCACGATCAATGGACCACCCTGCATAGAGTTGTAAGTGAGAGGACATGTTTCCTATTTCTGAGGAAAAGGGTGCATCTGATGATTCCTACACCTGCAGTTAAATTTGAAGTTTGAAGCTCACTTCAAAGTGACAAAGTAGATAAATTTATGTATGTATTATTTCATTAAAAGGATATTAAAGAAGCAAGTATCTGCGCTTTGTAGTCTAGTAACCAGTCATGGAAAATTAAATAAATATAAAATGAGATACAGCAAGAAGCTGTGAAATTTAAGCCTTAAGCTACTACTCTGTTGACGGTAAAAGGATTAAAAGAATAAAGTTGTTAAGTTTGTTAAACATTTATATCAGGGGAACTTGCGTTTTTTAATAACTTCTAGTATGGTTGGGTTTATAAGAATTTTTGTAAGGGAAGTTAGCTTAGAACAGTGGAGATAACAAAAGCCCCTTTCCTGAAATACAAAACCTAGTTTTATGAGAAAAGAGAGCAATGCAGAGTTATAGTTAGAGAAAGGGTGAATGGGTTATAGAAACGAAAAGATACTAAATGTTTTAAAAGTACAATGAAGTGTGCATCTTAATTTCTACTGAAATATGATTTTCTGGAGTTAAGTGACATTATAGACTATAATATAATTTAATAAAGTAATAATGCAAAGACATTTTAGACTATTTGGTTAAGTTGATGGAAAATCTCAACTTAGTTGTTAGAGAATGATATCATAATGGTTAGAGATTAAAATTAAATTAGGTTCAAATTGAAAAAGATATAGCTTACTGACACAAAATGTTGTACTGGTAAACATTAACTGAAATTAATTTTGAAGAAATAGTTATGCTCATGTAATTTAAACATATTTGGAGAAAATTTTCCTCTTGGGTTGAAAGTTTCTCAGAATACCACGAGTGTTTAGTTACTGTAGACAATTAACTTTCAAGACGTCTTTCCCCTTAGTGGGGAAATCTGAGATGTGACACATCACTTCAGGGGAAATTATAGGTCACATCTACGTCCTTCTAGATGAGGGAAGTTGATCTTGACGTTAAATCATTGTTTTATTTAGAATTAACGCAAGAACAGCCCACTGAGTAGAAAATGGTATTCTGTAATGTGCAGATGTCGTGAGTTTCATGGGCTCAGCATATCGGTCGCGCAATATGACGAACTGAGCAGTACCACTTGCTGAAGGGTGGAGGCCACCTATTTTCAGAACATGCAGCCCAAAAATGTGCTATGATCATGGATTGTCAGAAACGAAAAATCTATGAAAAGTTATAAAAATAGTGGAAATGATGTTACTCTGTTATTATTAATGAATTTTATAATGTGAATGAAATCTTGCCTTGTGAAATAAGGTAACAGATGTAATGAGAAGAGAAAATATATGGACAGTTAACGGAAGAAAAGTAGCACAAGATGAAAATTCTTATCTTCTAGTTTTAGAGAGCAGCCTAAACAGCCAAAAGAAAAAGTTTGATGTAACATGGCACTTTATAACAGAGAAGCTACGCGAAAAAGAAGAAAACATAGACAGAAGACTATAAAGCTAGTTATTCCACATCAGAAGCGAGATAGAAACATCTCAGCTTTGATTATTAATATATCATTTGATATGTAGAGTTACAAACTGTTCTCTTCAAGTACGATGCTCAACATTTACAAGAGCAAATTTCCATCCAATACTTGAATAACTCCTTAGTCCCACTCAGTGATGTTGGCTGTTTCGGCTGAGGGCAAAAACTTGGCCGCAGCACTCCCTTGCTCAGCTCTGTATTGACCTCCATGTGATTGTGCTGCTGTGCTGAGAGATAGGACATCTCTTCTTCAGTCTCTTCCATTCGTCACTGCGGATTGCGCTGAGACATCGCTGATGTCTCTGGTATCTATGTGCGCTGCCGACTGTGCTGTGTTGCTGCGATCTCTGGATCATACTGTACTCCAGCCCCCCAAAACCTCCACATGATGATTGTATACAGTGGATGCACACGTGACAGCTCGAGGGGGGAAGGGAGGAATGAATGACGATGAGGAGGCAGCAGTGGTAATTGCATGGGCGACCTGGAACACTGACCGAGGAACTGGTGTAAGGTGCACGCCTGCATCCATAGACGCAGATGATATGGTAGGCTGGACAGGAAGGGGATCTTCTGGAGTGGCATGATGACCTTCTGGCGGTGGCTTGTCCGAGGACATCGATTCAAGCACCTGGGTGGGTGCCAGCGCCGGTGACATTAGAAGTAGCAGTGGGGGTGGGGGTGGGGAGCACCTCCATGGTCGCTACAAAGGAAGGTGCCAGCTGCAACTGGTGGAGAGATGGCTGTGACGTCAGATGAGGACCCCAGCGATGTGTTGAGTCTGTAGACAGACATTCTGTGGTAGAACCACTGGCACACTCGTATGTGTCACACAGCTGGTTTCGGTGGCGCCACAGTTGTCGAGCAGAACCATAGACGATATAAGGTGGGCGTCCGATTGCTTTATTAATGACTGCATGCTCCCGAAGTTGTTTTCTTCAAAAGACTTTCTAAGAGACTGCATTCTATGGCCGAAACTTTGTATGACCTGGCAGAATGAATTGTTTCCATGGCGGCCACAGAAAATGCAACAGGGTACGCTGTCTTTGACTGCTTAACAATTCTTCTGACATCTCTCTATCACGTGGTAAGGAGCAGTAGGAGAACAGAAAAAATTCTAGTGCCTGCTCCCATGTGTGGGAGGAACAATGTTTCTCCATGTGACTTTTGAAAGTTCGAACGAACCGTTCAGCCTCACCGTTTGACTGAGGGTAAAAAGGAGCGATAGTCACATGATACAAGGCATTGGCAGCATAAAATGTTGGAAATACGGTGACGTGAAATTTGATTCGTTGTCAGAGACAAAGAAGACAAAAAACAGAAGACAAAGCCGATACCATACTCGAAGTAGTAGTGGATGTCAAGGTGACAATGAAAGGAAACTTACTGCAAGCATCTTTTAGTAACAACCATGCCGTGTTCCAGAATGGAGCAGCGAAATCGATATGAATGGCACTGTCTGGATGGATGTGGCCACTGAAAAAAGCGTTTTGGCAAAGCTGACTAATTTTCCACAAAAGCTTTGCAATGAGTAGTCTTGTGTTCGATCTAGGAATCTGTTCCCTACCAAGTACAATGACAGTAGACGAGTTGCTTTGTGTGAACTATGCCTGAATGACCTTGATGTAATAAAGACAAGTTTGTGCTGTAGGGATTGAGGAATCACAACACGCACATCGTCTACATCTACATCTACATCCGTACTCCGCAAGCCACCTGACGGTGTGTGGCGGAGGGTACCCTGAGTACCTCTATTGGTTCTCCCTTCTATTCCAGTCTCGTATTGTACGTGGAAAGAAGGATTGTCGGTATGCTTCTGTGTGGGCTCTAATCTCTCTGATTTTATCCTCATGGTCTCTTCGCGAGATATACGTAGGAGGGAGCAATATACTGCTTGACTCTTCGGTGAAGGTATGTTCTCGAAACTTTAACAAAAGCCCGTACCGAGCTACTGAGCGTCTCTCCTGCAGAGTCTTCCACTGGAGTTTATCTATCATCTCCGTAACGCTTTCGCAATTACTAAATGATCCTGTAACGAAGCGCGCTGCTCTCCGTTGGATCTTCTCTATCTCTTCTATCAACCTTACCTGGTGCGGATCCCACACTGCTGAGCAGTATTCAAGCATTGGGCGAACAAGCGTACTGTAACCTACTTCCTTTGTTGTCGGATTGCATTTCCTTAGGATTCTTCCAATGAATCTCAGTCTGGCATCTGCTTTACCGACGATCAACTTTATATGATCATTCCATTTTAAATCACTCCTAATGCGTACTCCCAGATAATTTATGGAATTAACTGCTTCCAGTTGCTGACCTGCTATTTTGTAGCTAAATGATAAGGGACCTATCTTTCTATGTATTCGCATCACATTACACTTCGCTACATTGAGATTCAATTGCCATTCCGTGCACCATGCGTCAATTCGCTGCAGATCCTCCTGCATTTCAGTACAATTTTCCATTGTTGCAACCTCTCGATACACCACAGCATCATCTGCAAAAAGCCTCAGTGAACTTCCGATGTCATCCACCAGGTCATTTATGTATATTGTGAATAGCAACGGTCCTATGACACTCCCCTGCGGCACACCTGAAATCACTCTTACTTCGGAAGACTTCTCTCCATTGAGAATGACGTGCTGCGTTCTGTTATCTAGGAACTCCTCAATCCAATCACACAATTGATCTGATAGTCCGTATGCTCTTACTTTGTTCATTAGACGACTATGGGGAACTGTGTCAAACGCCTTGCGGAAGTCAAGAAACACGGCATCTACCTGTGAACCCGTGTCTAAGGCCCTCTGAGTCTCGTGGACGAATAGCGCGAGCTGGGTTTCACACGATCGTCTTTTTCGAAACCCATGCTGATTCCTACAGAGTAGATTTCTAGTCTCCAGAAAAGACATTATACTCGAACATAATACGTGTTCCAAAATTCTACAACTGATCGACGTTAGAGATATAGGTCTATAGTTCTGCACATCTGTTCGACGTCCCTTCTTGAGAACGGGGATGACCTGTGCCCTTTTCCAATCCTTTGGAACGCTTCGCTCTTCTAGAGACCTACGGTACACCGCTGCAAGAAGGGGGGCAAGTTCCTTCGCGTACTCTGTGTAAAATCGAACTGGTATCCCATCAGGACCAGCGGCCTTTCCTCTTTTGAGCGATTTTAATTGTTTCTCTATCCCTCTGTCGTCTACTTCGATATCTACCATTTTGTCAACTGTGCGACAATCTAGAGAAGGAAGCACAGTGCAGTCTTCCTCTGTGAAACAGCTTTGGAAGAAGACATTTAGTAATTCGGCCTTTAGTCTGTCATCCTCTGTTTCAGTACCATTTTGGTCACAGAGTGTCTGGACATTTTGTTTTGATCCACCTACCGCTTTGACATAGGACCAAAATTTCTTAGGATTTTCTGCCAAGTCAGTACATAGAACGTTACTTTCGAATTCATTGAAAGCCTCTCGCATAGCCCTCCTCACACTACATTTCGCTTCGCGTAATTTTTGTTTGTCTGCAAGGCTTTGGCTATGTTTATGTTTGCTGTGAAGTTCCCTTTGCTTCCGCAGCAGTTTTCTAACTCGGTTGTTGTACCAGGGTGGCTCTTTTCCATCTCTTACGATCTTGCTTGGCACATACTCATCTAACGCATATTGTACCATGGTTTTGAACTTTGTCCACTGATCCTCAACACTATCTGCACTTGAGACAAAACTTTTGTGTTGAGCCGTCAGGTACTCTGTAATCTGCTTTTTGTCACTTTTGCTAAACAGAAAAATCTTCCTACCTTTTTTAATATTTCTATTTACGGCTGAAATCATCGACGCAGTAACCGCTTTATGATCGCTGATTCCCTGTTCTGCATTAACTGATTCAAATAGTTCGGGTCTGTTTGTCACCAGAAGGTCTAATATATTATCGCCACGAGTCGGTTTTCTGTTTAACTGCTCAAGGTAATTTTCAGATAAAGCACTTAAAAATATTTCACTGGATTCTTTGTCCCTGCCACCCGTTATGAACGTTTGAGTCTCCCAGTCTATATCCGGCAAATTAAAATCTCCACCCAGAACTATAACATGGTGGGGAAATCTACTCGAAATATTTTCAAAATTATTCTTCAGGTGATGAGCCACAACAGCTGCTGAGCCCGGGGGCCTATAGAGACATCCAATTACCATGTCTGAGCCTGCTTTAACCGTGACCTTCACCCAAATCATTTCACAATTCGAATCTCCGTCAATTTCCTTCGATACTATTGCACTTCTTATCGCTATAAACACGCCTCCCCCTTCACTGTCCAGCCTATCTCTGCGGTATACATTCCAATCAGAGTTTAGGATTTCATTACTGTTTACGTCTGGTTTCAGCCAACTTTCTGTTCCTAGTACTATATGGGCGTTGTGACCGTTTATTAATGAGAGCAGTTCTGGGACCTTTCTATAGACGCTTCTGCAGTTTACTATTAGCACATTAATATTGTTATTCCTTGTTGCATTTTGCCTACTCCTGCCTTGCCGCGTCTCAGGAGGCGTCTTGTCGGGCCTAGGGAGGAATTCTCTAACCTAAAAAAACCCCATGTGCACTCCACACGTACTCCGCTACCCTCGTAGCCGCTTCCGGCGTGTAGTGCACGCCTGACCTATTCAGGGGGACCCTACATTTCTCCACCCGATAGCCGAGGTCGAGAAATTTGCACCCCAGCTCTCCGCAGAACCGTCTGAGCCTCTGGTTTAAGCCTTCCACTCGGCTCCAAACCAGAGGACCGCGATCGGTTCTCGGAACGATACTACAAATAGTTAGCTCTGATTCCACCCCGCGAGCGAGGCTTTCCACCTTCACCAACTCCGCCAACCGCCTGTACGAACCGAGGATGACCTCTGAACCCAGACGGCAAGAGTCATTGGTGCCGACATGAGCAACAATTTGCAGTCGGGTGCACCCAGTGCTCTCTATCGCCGCCGGTAGGGCCTCCTCCACATCTCGGATGAGACCCCCCGGCAAGCAGACAGAGTGAACACTGGCCTTCTTCCCCGACCTTTCCGCTATTTCCCTAAGGGGCTCCATCACCCGCCTAACGTTGGAGCTCCCAATAACTAATAAACCCCTCCCCCCGTGTGCCTGCTCGGACCTTGCTGAAGGAGCAGCCACATGTCCACTCACAGGCAGAGCGGGCGATGCCACACGGCCAGCCTCCACATTGACCCTCCGCCTCGTGCGCCGCGAACGCCGCTGAACCCGCCACTCCCCTTGGGGAGAGGGTGGCCCAACCACGCCCGGTACCCGCGAAGATGTCTCGACAGCAGGGACAGTGGGTGAAGCATCTAACACCTGGGGTGCACCATGCGACGCACCAGACTCCCCACTGCCGCTACACTCCGAGGCAGCAGCCTGAAGACGGCTGACCGCGGCCATCAACACGCTCAGCTGTTCGCGAAGAGTGGCCAGCTCCTCCTGCGTCCGTACATTCTCTGTGTGCAACAGCGTAGTACCTGATCACTTGGAAAGCGTGTGATGATGTGAGAAGTACCGATACACCACTGAATGGAGAATTTCTTTCAAACTGCATAGTCACCCATGGAGCGCATATTGCAAAACAGGCTGCAAAGCCACGCCAGAAGCAGTGCAGTCAGAAAACGAGAGGAAATATTTGATGACTTTCAAAATCCTGCAAATCGATTTGAAAACATGATTCATCAGGTGAATCAAATGCTTTGTTGGTTCCGAAGGGCAATGGAGGCAACATGTCAGCATCCGAATGTTGGGCAGCGGGCCTGTACAATAACTCATACTGATAATTAGACGCTATCAGAGCCCAACGTGGCAAATTTTGCGTTGTCCAAGGTGGGGTAGGCTTGGTAGGATTGAACAAGACCATCATAAGCCGATGATCTGTCACCAAATAGAAGTTCCAATCTTGCAAATACTGGTGGAATTACGTAACATCGCAAATAATGGCGATCACATCTTTTCCAAGCGGACTGTAGTTACACTGCGATTTTTTCAGATTTTTCAAGGCAAAAGCATTAGGTCTATGAGAAAAACCAATTTCAAAGGACAGTAATGCTCCGATCCCATCAGAAGATGTATGTACAACTAACAAGACAGGCTTAACTGGATCAAAATGAATCAGTCATCGACGAGTTAATATTCTGTCTTAATTTCTGAAGTGTGTTCTGGTTTTCTTTGGACCACACAAAAGGAACATTTTTCCATGGAGCCATTTGAGCGGTGCAGCAATTTGTGCTGCATCATGAATAAATCTGATATAACAGATAAGCTTTCCCCTGACTGATTGGAGCTCCTTAACGTTGTGGGGCACCGGCAGATGTATAATTGCAGTCAAGTGCGAAGTAGTGGGATGAATGGCCTGGGCATTTATTATGAGACCTAAGTAATTCAATTCTTGCTGGAAGAAGGAGCGCTTTTCCTGGTTGCACTGTAAGCCAGCAGCAGAAAAAACTTGAAATAAACAGCGTAAATTTGCTAAATATTCGACAGACATGTAACCCGCGACGACAATCTTTTCTAAATAGTTTGTACAAGAAGGGACTTTTTCAGTTAAATGGTCCAGCAACCGTTCAAAAATTAGAGGAGCTGAAGCACTTCCAAACGGCAGTCTTTGAAACGGGAACAAACCTAAATAAGCGTTTATCACAAAGTATTGCTTGGAATTCTCGCCTAGCCGTAATTATACATACGAGGGGCGTTTGAAAAGTCCGTGCAAAAATAAAAACTACTTACTCGTTTCGGGTAAACCTTTTTTACTTTTCAACATAGTCTCATTTTAGACATATACACTTCGTCCAACGCTGTTCTAATTTGTTGATCCCTTCCGAATTATAGGAACTGTCAAAGTCTGCAAAATAACTATTAGTTGCTGCAATCACCTACCCGTTTGAATAAAATCTTCGTCCAGCAGCCATTTCTTCAAATTGGGGAACAAATAGTAGTCTGGGGGTGCCAAGTCTGGAGAATAGGGGGGATGTGGAACGAGTTGGAATCCTATTTCCACTAATTTTGCGACCATAACTGTTGAGGTGTGTGCTGGTGCATTGTCATGATGGAAAAGGACTTTTTTGCGGTCCAATTGCCGAAGTTTTGCACCTGTAATAGTTTTACCCATTTCCAGATAGTCGATGAAGATTATCCTTTGCGAATCCCAAAAGACAGCCGCCATAACCCTTCCGGCCGAAGGACTGGTCTTCGCCTTTTTTGATGCAGATTCTCCTTTGGTAACCCATTGTTTAGATTGTTGTTTGGTGTCAGGAGTATCGTAATGTACCCATGTTTCATCCACAGTGACGAAACGACGATTCAAGTCCTGCGGATTCTTCCTGAACAGCTGCAAACCATCTTTGCAACACTTCACGTGATTCCATGTTTGGTCAAGCGTGAGAAATCGCGGAACCCATCTTGCGGATAGCTTTCTCATCTCCAAATGTTTACGCAAAATATTATGAACCCGTTCATTCGAGATGCCTATAACACTAACAATCTCATGCACCTTAACTCTTCTGTCATCCATCACCATATCATGGATTTTATCAATGATTTCTGGAGTCGTAACCTCCATAAGGCGTCCAGAACGTTCAGCATTACTTGTGCCCATATGACCACTCCGAAAATTTTGAAACCATTTATAAACTGTTCTAATCGAAGGTGCAGAGTCACCGTAATGTTTATCAAGCTTCTCTTTAGTCTCCTGAGGCGTTTTTCTTTCATAAAGTAATGTTTAATCACCACACGAAATTCCTCTTCGTCCATTTTTTGACAATCACTCGACTTCCTTGATTCACACGAATGCCAAACACAAAGAAATAGACCAATATGGTTAAAGCTTGGTGTGTTTCCTTTCCAAAGATGCTGCTAACTAAACATGACCTGGGTACACGCCGGTGGTGCCATTTCTCGGACTTTGCACGGACTTTTCAAACGCCCCTCGTATATATCTCGCAAATCTATCTTTGAAAAGTATCTGCCCTGTCCTAGTCAGTTCATTAATTCCTCGGGACATGGAAGAGGAAAAGAATCCACTGAAGTTTGTAGGTTGACTGTTGACTTAAAATCTGCTCACAAACGTAAACCATCTGAAGGGTTTTTCAGAATGACCAAAGGTGGTGTTCACTGGCTAGCAGAAACGGGATGGATAATCCCATTGTCTTGCCATCTTCGCAATTCCTGAGCATCTTGCTCACGTAATGCAGGGGGGACGGACTCGGTGCGAAAAAATCGCGGCTGTGCATTGTCCTTCACAGTTGTGTGTGTTTCAAGGTGTTTAGCTGTTCCTATAGCTTGTTCAAATTGTTCCTCGTACTTACTATACAAATCAGAAACGTTAGCGTGGGACACAGAAACACTAATTTGCAACACATTGTTCTGAAGGCACAAACTGAACAAATCAAATAAATCTAAAACAAAAATGTTTGCCCCGTTCTTAGAATTAAGTAGAAGAAAGGAAATACATTTTTTCACACGCTGAAAAGTTCCTGCCAAACTGCATACGCCAAGAACTGGAATTTCATGTCGATTGTAGGTCGACAAAATACAAGTAGGCTACTATAGCAATGGCCAACTGATTCTGTCGTAAGTGTCTTTATTTATCACAGAAACAGAAGCACCAGTTCGCAACTGTAACTTAATTGTCCTTTGTTCCACTTTTAACTGAACAATAAGTTTCTTCACCTGGCAGCGTATCACAGCGGAAGATTTCTGCAAAGCGGAAGTGCTTGGTTCGGCTCGCGCCGAAGTGAGTGGTGTGGCCCATACTGTATACACTTGTTGACAGCGTAGCTGCGATCGCCATGCACTCTTATGGCGGCGGCTATCGACTTGGCATAGGTTACCGCGTAAGCATACTGGTTGAATGTGACCTTCACGCCCGCATTGAAAGCAATTAGCATTATGACAAGGAAAATCTTTCCGATCATGTCCCGAAAACACTGACGACGTGATTTTCTATCAGACTTTGTTACACACCCTGCTCACAAGACCGACACTTTTTACTTGTACTGTTGTTACTCTTCTTACTACTTGTCTGACAACTATTCTTAATTAATTGCCGCGCGGTGTAGCAGCGTGATCTAGGGCGTAATGCCACGGTTCGCACGGCTACCCCCGTCGGAGGTTCGAGTCCTCCTTCGCGCATGGATGTGTGTGTTGTCATTAGCGCAAGTTAGTTTAAATTAGATTAAGTAGTGTGTAAGCCTAGGGACCGATGACCTCAGCAGTTTGGTCCCACAGGAACTTGTTGTTATTGTTGTGGTCTTCAGTCCTGAGACTGGTTTGATGCAGCTCTCCATGCTACTCTATCCTGTGCAAGGTTCTACATCTCCCAGTACCTACTGCAACCTACATCCTTCTGAATCTGCTTAGTGTATTCATCTCTTGGTCTCCCTCTACGATTTTTACCCTCCACGCTGCCCTCCACCACTTACCACCACCTAATTAAATGAACACTATTCGTACATGAGACTGAGTGTCTGATGAACTCCAAACAAAACAAACACATGAACCCTCTAAACCAACCATTGTTGGGTCCACAGTTGATTTAGCTTCCAGTAAAGACGGAAACGTTTTTCAACACAAAAGCACATATTGCGCACATTCTGTGCATCATGTAACATTATTTCAATACAGTTAATTCCACATAAATTGGTGAGTCCCCAGAGTGCTGCTTTCCTTAGTTTGACTGGCTGAACAGGCTGCAGCTTAAGATGAAAAAATTTAAAACATGCAGTTGCTACATGGATCAGGCTAACACGTTCATCCAACAATTTCACAAAAAATTGTCGTATGTGACTTTCTCACAGAAGCGGTACACGCTGGAACCAATGCTGGACTAAAAGTAAGGTCTACGCTTCGTACATGTTATTTTGTAGGCGACAAAACTTGCCTCCGCTTGTGCTCTATAGCCTGAATATTCTTCATCTTGGCTGTGACATGGGAGAAATTTTGGAGAAATTACTGGCAGCTGCTTACTTGTCCAGTAAAGACATCAGCTAGCTAACAGAGAGCAACAGGCGTTCAGTCTGCCACTCCTGAAACTGTGCAAGCTCGGCTAGAGAAATTTCTTGTGACAGCTCAGACATAGTGATGTATATGAATGTGGTGTCCATGAAGAACAGACATCAATGGTGATCTTGCAGCTCTCTAAGAATGAAATTACAGTAATCCAGTTCTTTGTAGCCACTTACAGGCGTTGATAAAAGCAATGGGGATAGTTGAAAAGGCGTACCCTGACCAGGACTCGAACCCAGGATCTCCCACTTACATTGGCAGAGCTCTATCCGACTGAGCGATCGAGGACACAGAGGATAGTGCAACTGCAGGGACTTATCCCTGGCACGCTCTGCGTGAGACTCGTTTTGGCACTACAAATGTAGTGTGTGGACAATAAGTTGAAAATGTGGGTCTCAAGGGGAGCATGCCAGAGATACATTACTGGCCATTAAAATTGCTACACCACGACAATGACGTGCTACAGGCGCGAAATGTAACCGACAGGAAGAAGATGCTGTGATATGCAAATGATTAGCTTTTCAGAGCATTCACACAAGGTTGGCGCCGGTGGCGACACCTACAACGTGCTGACATGAGGAAAGCTTCCAACTGATTTCACATACACAAACAGCAGTTGACCGGCGTTGCCCAGTGAAACGTTGTTGTGATGCCTCGTGTAAGGAGGAGAAATGCGTGCCATCACGTTTCCGACTTTGATAAAGGTCGGAGTGTAGCCTATCGCGATTGCGGTCTATCGTATCGCGACATTGCTGATCGCGTTGGTCGAGATCCAATGACTGTTGGCAGAATATTGAATCGGTGGGTTCAGGAGGGTAATACAGAACGCCGTGCTGGATCCCAACGGCCTCGTATCACTAGCAGTCGAGATGACAAGCATCTTATCCGCATGGCTGTATCGGATCGTGCATCCACGTCTCGGTCCCTGAGTCAACAGATGGGGACGTTTGCAAGACAACAACCATCTGCACGAATAGTTCGACGACGTTTGCAGCAGATTGGACTATCAGCTCGGAGACCATGGCTGCACATTACCCTTGACGCTGATTCACAGACAGGAGCGCCTGCGATGGTGTACTCAACGACGAACCTGGGTACACGAATGGCAAAACGACATTTTTTCGGATGAATCCAGGTTCTGTTTACAGGATCGTGGTGGTAGCATCCGTGTTTGGCGACATCACGATGAACGCACATTGAAAGAGTGTATTCGTCATCGCCATACTGGCGTATCACCCGGCGTGATGTCATGGGGTGCCATTGGTTACACGTCTCGGTCACCTATTGTTCACATTGACGGCACTTTGAACAGTGGACGTTACATTTCAGATGTGTTATGACCCGTGGCTCTATCCTTCATTCGATCCCTGAGAAACCCTACATTTCAGCAGGATAATGCACGATCGCATGTTACAGGTCCTGTACAGACCTTTCTGGATACAGGAACTGTTCGACTGCTGCCCTGGCCAGCACATTCTCCAGATCACCCACCAATTGAAAACGCCTGGTCAATGGCGGCCGAGCATCTGGCTCGTCACAATACGCCAGTCACTACTCTTGATGAAATGTGGTATCGTGTTGAAGTTGCATGGGCAGCTGTACCTTTACACGCCATCCAAGCTCTGTTTAACTCAATGCCCAGGCGTATCAAGGCCGTTATTACGGCCAGAGATGGTTGGTCAGGGTACTGGTTTCTCAGGTTCTATTTACGCAAATTGCGTGAAAATGTAATCACATGTCAGTTCTAGTATAATATATTTGTCCAATGAATACCTGTTTATAATCTGCATTTCTTCTTGGTGTAGCAGTTTTAATGGCCAGTGGTGTAAGTCCCTGCAGTTGCATATCCTCTGTGTCCTCGATGGCTCAGTTGGATAGAGCATCTGTCAGGGCACACATTTTCAACTGTCCCTGTTGATATTATCAATTCCTGTAAACAGCTACAAAGGTGTGGATTACTGTAATTTCATAGTGAGATATAACTGGACACACACTAACACAACAGAACAAGACACAACAAGTATAGGGCAACAGCCAGAAAAACATGTGCAACTCGCTCACAGGGCAGGCAGTTGCATGAAAGACGAGCAGGTTAAGTCCCATTTCTTGGCGCATTTGTTATGACCAGACGAGACTACAATCGTCCAGCCATATCAGTGGGTTCTTTCATTGCTCTGGGAGCTGACACATTAGGTATACAACATGTGAAATATTAGTTCATACAAACCTTTGCCACAGGTGTGGTTGATAATTTAAACTAACATTGACTATTAAAGCGCTACTTGATGCATACAATTACAAACTGTTCACTTGAAATACATTGTTCAACATTTACAAAAGTACATTTCCATCAGAGACTTGAATCACTCTTTAATCTTACTCAATGATGCTGAATGCTTCAGCTGAGGTCACAAACTGGGGAAGGGTGCTTCCATGGGTGGCTCTATATTCACATCCGTGCGAAGGCGCCGCTGTGTTGAGAGAGAGCAGAGAGCATCTTTTCTTCAGCCTCTCCCATTCGTCATTGTGGATTGCAGTAAGATACAGTTAATGTCTGTGGTATCAATGTGAGTTGCCGTCTTTGCTGTGGCGCCACAATCTCTGTATGGTACCACATGTACTGTATCCCCCCATCACCCCTCTAGCCTATCAGTATAAAACAAAATGTCAAAAACATTACAATGTTTCCATTTGAGATTCTCCTTTCTAACGTTTAAACAATACCATCATAACTTTCAGGTATTCAAAATTCAATATGTACCTAGCAAACAGTGTTACACCACGCCAAACAAAAACGCCACTAACTTATGCACCATTTTTTTAAATTTCAGTTAGAATTTGTGGGTGATAATAGGTTAAATACTTGAATATTCCTTGCTTCATGTGCTAAATGAGTTTTTGCCACTGCGTACTGTTGACGTGGATCGCAGAAGATATTTATGACAGAAGATCAAAATACAATAATAAATAAGTTATTGCTTACCAATGCCACAACTGCAGACTGATAACTTTAACAAACAAAAACGCAGTTTAAAATCTGAAACATGTCTGTGTTTTTCCACATCATTTATATGAATATGAGTGGTTCTGAGTTGACGTTATTCCTCAAACTGTCCTAGTTGTGTGCATTCCAACATCTCACACGATCAGCTACCATGTTGCAAGGAACAGATTGGTGGAGTGCTGGCAAAGGACATTAAAAACTGCACTTATGTGTCACGAGGACAGCAGGATCGCCACGCTACCACTGGTATAACTAGGCCTCCACACAGTTTTCAAACCAGACATTGGAGCATCGACAGTGGAAATGGTTTATGGGTAGACATCACATCTGCCACATCAGTTTTTTTCTCCACAACAGCTGTCACTTCAACCACAGCTGCCATTTTTTCTGCAACAAGACAAGATACTAATCTCTAAGCTACGCATTTCTCCAGGATTCTACCATGAAAACCAGAAAGTTCTCATCTGTAAGGATCTTAAAAAGAGCTCGCATCTGTTGCTAAGGACAAACGCTATGCACCCACCATTACAACTGCCATACTCTGATCCTTTCTAAGCTCTTAAACAGGGTGAACATATGCAGATAATGTGCTATGACAAGCCACTGACAGTATCACTGGAATGAGTCAAACCTACCTGTTTGCTAACACCAGGCCGGCCAGGGTGGCCGAGCGGTTCTAGTGGCTACAGGGTGGAACCGCGCGACCGCTACGGTCGCAGGTTCGAATCCTGCCTCGGGCATTTATGTGTGTGATATCCATAGATTAGTTAGGTTTAAGTAGTTCTAAGTTCTAGAGGACTGATGACCTTAGAAGTTAAGTCCCATAGTGCTCAGAGCCATTTGAACCATTTTTGCTAACAGCAGCTTCCCCACACAACAACAGGAAATCTCGGACTCCACATCTTCAACTGCAAACCAGCCCAGTAGCTGGACTGGTCACTAACCCTATTGTCCCCCTCTACTCAGCAAGCAAGCCCACAGAAAGCACCAGAGACAAAAGCAGTTTACACTAAACCAGGCTGAAGGTTTCGCTATAATACCCACATGTTCTGGAAGCTCCACTCTGCCGCTGGAAGAGGGGGATGCGGGGATGGACCGTGTGGGGTGTGGGGAGCATTGACTTCGGATGATGGCTAAAAATGTATATATTGTTCTTCGCTTTTAGTGTCTCAAGTTCATTTACTTTCTGCTGTCAATGTGTGTTTTCGTAATCGTAAGAAGAAAATAATTTTATGTGGTTACGTGTATATTACTGTATTATTACTGCTTTTTTATGGAGAACACTTTATTAAGTTTCAATTTATACACAGAAGAAAAATGAGTATTTTACAACACAAGAACCCATAGATGAACTTGTACTCTATAACACAGACTGTCAAAACCACTTAACAGTTGTGAGTTCATGGGTCACAAATTATTTAATAAGAATTCACAAACTATACAAGATTTACCGGAACAGCCGGCCGTAGTCGCCGAGCGGTTCTAGGCGCTACAGCCTGGAACCGCGCGACCTCTACGGTCGCAGGTTCGAATCCTGCCTCGGGCATGGATGTGTCATATGCCCTTAGGTTAGTTAGGTTTAAGTAGTTCTAAGTTCTAGGGGACTGATGACCTCAGAAGTTAAGTCCCATAATGCTCAGAGCCATTTGAACCATTTACCAGAACAAGTGTGCAAAAAAAACTGCATGGTTGGTTATTTTCCCAACCACGCTGTAAGTAAAGGAATTTAACAACTGTATTACAACACTGTAACGTTAATAATTAGCCTGTTGTACTTTTAAATTATCAACTGTGTTGTACTATGTGTTTGACATTGTGTATTGCTGTAATGAGAATTAAATTATTGTTATTGCATTTTCTTGTGAGAGGGATGCGTAGTATCTCCAGTTATTTTGTTCCATATACATTGACCACAGCAATGGCAGCTTCATGGGCAAAGTTGCGTGTTGAGAACCACTGGTGTAGACTGTAAAATTCTACACAGGATATTAAAATTTATGTGTTCGTGGCATTCTTCTTCCTTGGATGGGTTTATATTTTAACGAACGACAACCGGGGTTCACTTTAACAAATGATATCACAAGACGTATAGTAAGCCTGGGCTGATGTAATAGTGCATATAGCTTTCTGAAATGATTGATGCTTGGCCTGTTTCTTTTCTTGATTTACATGTATGATTTACTTAGGACATTCTAGGATTTTTCAAAAACTGTGATGTTACCTGATGACACAAATATGCTGGTGAACGATCCAGACACATCCATATCAGACACAGTGATTACAACAATTGAAAAACTTAAGCTGGTTTTAGAAAACATCCATTAATGTTACATAGATACACATTACATGAGTGTAAAGTATAGCTCTGACACGATAGCTGTTATGCACTAGTCTGAAGAAATGAAGCGTTCACGCAGCGTGTGTTCATGCAGTGTTGTGTGGTGTAATAGCTGAATAGCGGCTGTCAAGATAGTTCCTCGATGGACCCCAGAGACGTAGTTTTTTTTCTTTGTTTTGTTTTTCGCATGTACTTGCACCTCCTCCATGCGCAATGTTTATTCCTGTGTTTTTATGTTCCATGTTTTTTATGCTTTTTATGTTCGATATTGTCGCTCTCTAAACATTCATGGTAGTGTCTGTCTGTTCTATATCGTGTCTCCCTACCACTTTCGCGCAACGACGCTCTGAGCGTGTTTTTTAGGGAATCGACTAGATTGAACCTGGGTCCTGTTGCTGGTAAGGAGACGCCAGACCACACATGACATGTAGAATTCAGAAGAGTTCAGTGAGACTAGCGATGATATAACCAAATACTAAATGATCTCAGTGTCAGCTCCACTGTACTCCCTGTAAAAGAATCTTAATACTAACTAAATTTAGTGGAAAGGGTTCAAGGGTTTCCTATTTTTAGTTAGCTGGTAAAATAACGTCGAAAAAGCAGTTAAGTTTACCATTGGAAATTTTATTCTACTCACAAAACATCGTTTATAAATTTCACTATTGATAAAAGGAAATGTTTTAATACAGGATGGTAAAAACCAACAGCGTCCAACAAAAATGTGAATGAATATTCCCTGAATGGGTTTCCAAGTTCTACAATGGATCGAAGGATGACCTATGCCATATCATCTCTATAATCTAGGTTTAATTTAAGTTTCACAAAAGAGAAAACTATCAAAATTAATTATCTTTAATTACTTATCTAACTTGTCGTAAATTACAGTGGCTGATGTGGCTTCTCAATAACTATATAACAGAAAAATCATCGCTTTTCAGATCTGTTCTTCAAGTGGCAAATGTGAACACCATGAGTTTTAATTAACGATCGACACTAGTATTACGCAAAAAAGCGGTGTAACAGATGAGACTTCTGCAGTTCTGAGTGAAGCCTTACGCGCTCAAAAATGCGGCATCGCGTGCGTTCATTACCTTGTCGGTGTTTAGGCAGCGTCAGGGCGACAGCGGCCGGCGCACCAGCCGTCCAGCTCGCCGTCTCGGAACTAACTCTCCTCTAACTTCTCCTTACTACAATTTACCGAAGTTGGTTTAAAAAAACTATCTGGCTATGTTTTCATCTGACCAATCAGGGTCTCAATGTTAACCTTGAGCTCCGCCTACAAAAATTCTGTCTATCCAATGAGAAACGTTATACTTTTCGTGGTGGGGCAATGTTTTTAAAGTTTGCAACGTAACAGAGACGCTAAAAAGTCTCACGCTAAAATCTGCAGCTGGTGTGGTCCTTTTAGCGTTATCGTGAGATCTATACTGTTCTTCTGGAGGGCTCTATCTTTTAACATGGGCTGGGGGGTGGTCCTTGACGTACCTGAGACACGAAAAAGTCTCACGCTAAAACTTGCGGGTGGTAGTGGCCCTTTTTGTGTTATCGTCAGATCTATACTGTTTTTCTGGAGGGCTCTAGCTTTTAACATGGGCTGGGGGGTGATCCTTGACGTACCTGAGACGCGAAAAAGTCTCACGCTAAAACGTGCAGGTGGTGAGCCCTAGTGGTTAGCTGGAGACGTGGGTGTCCGTCCCTTATCGTAGGGCCTTCTAGCTTAAACGGTTCTGCTCTCGGCTTCTGTCCTCGTTTCTCCCCTCGGAACTGCGTCTACCTCACGGTGGGAAGGTACGACATGCATTTAGGCATTCTTGTGTTAGTCTGTGGTATTCCATTTGCTCACTCGTTACTCGTATTACTTTGGTTACTTTAATGTCACGATTTATTTGGAGCTATGTGACATACTACTGGATTTGCTTATCATGTCAGGGTTTTCATGTAAGGTGTTGGATTTGCCTGACACCTTACAGCTCCGGTTACAGTTCAAATAGCTTCTACAATCAAATGGCTCTGAGCACTATGGGACTTAACATCTTAGGTCATCAGTCCCCTAGAACTTAGAACTACTTAAACCTAACTAACCTAAGGAGATCACAGACATCCATGCCCGGGCAGGATTCGAACCTGCGATCGTAGCAGTCGCGCGGCTCCGAACTGAGCGCCTAGAACCGCGAGACCACCAGGGCCGGCAGCTTCTATAATCCGTTCATCATAAGAATAAACCTGATGTAAGCAAACACAAACGCGTTGTTTGGCCAGAAGCCGTAGCACATGTAGACGGCTGTTGTTATGCTCTTAGAAGTAGGTCCTACTTATGATTTAGATATATTATTACTACGTTACGTTAAATGAAACTTTAAGATATTCAAATGTATTAACAGCCATCAATGTTTTTCTTAATCACGCCTTACCTATGTAGTTTTTATTTGAAACATCGTGTACAGTCACAGCCTCTGCAGCGTTGTGCTCGGATTGTCGCGTTGTTAATGTGCAGTATGAAAATGGCGGAGGCTGCTTACGTAGTGAAACACGCATGTGGAATACGGTTAAAAGTGCCAAGAAATAGGTTGTTCTGACTGTTTTTCTAATATTTACTAAGATCATCGACTCTGAAGTTTTCCCAACGCGACATATACTGCAGTTAATAAACAAATGTTTATTGAATGTATAGCGCAGACGGTAGCGTGATGGAACGTACACCAAATGCGGTTATTCATGCGTTGATACACAGCACCCCAATAACATTTTTTTATTCATTTTTTTTATGTCTCGTAATTATAAAACTCATCATCATTTTTACGAATAATGCACGTATTGTTGATTCTAAGTGCATAATGGACTCAAAATTCCTGTTTCTATTTCAAATACAGATTCTTAATTATGGATGTTTTATGAAAGACTGTTCATAAAAGTTGTTTCAATTAAGAAAAACAACAATTTAATTTTTAATGCAAAAATGAGAAACCAAATCCTCTTTATTTGGAATATGTTCATCGTTTTATTGCACAGATAAATATTGTAGAAACATGAGAAACAATCATTTTCATAGCATTGAGCACATCATACAAATGCTGCATTTTTACGTTTGCTACTGTATCATTACAGTATGAGTCCAACAGAACTGTTCTGGAGCCAAGCTGCGGGATTTGTCCTGATAAGTAACAAGAATGTTGGGCTGCCATACGTACTGGAACTAAAAGCAAGCAGCTTTTTCACACGTCACTGCCGAACGCTGACTCTGAAGCTGAAAAGATGAGCCTGTCCTTGCCTCGAGATGGTGTAGATTAGACAAAATTGTCATTCCGATGGTTCCTAGAGGGGGAGAGAATAGATAACACCATTCTTGTTGATTTGTCCTTGCTGGTGGAGCCTATAAAAGAGGTAAACACACTCTGATGGGGGATTAGTAAAACTTATTCCTTCAGCATGTCAGGCCAACGCGTGGTCGGCCTGTGGTGAGGTTGTTGGCCCAGTCCTCGCATGCGCCGGTTGCGGGAGTGTCCCTCTTTCTCGTATAACTTCTTGGCGATGGCGCGAATCCTGTCTCGGAGAGGCAGGATCCGGGTGTCCTCGTGGGGTTGGCGCGCCGAGTAGCGCCTCGGAAGATGCATGGCAGTCTTCAGGGTGCGATTCTGTATCAGCTGCAGAGTCACAATGTGAACATCTGCGGCTTTCCCCCCAGACCCACTCTAACAGTGGGCGGGGCGTCGGCAGTGTACAGTGAGTACAGCGAGGGGCCGAGTACCGACCCCTGCGGTACTCCTGCACGTATCTGCCTGTCTGTGGACGCGCCGTCGTCGGCCCTAACGTGGCAGGTTCGTTCAGAAAGGTACGACCTCAGTAGTGTCATGTGGGACGTCGGTACCCCTTGTTCAAAGAGTCTGAAATCGAGAGCGTCGTGCCACATCGAGTCAAACGTCCGGGGGAAGTCGAGGAACACTTTCCCAAGGTATTCCCTTGTTTCCAGAGCCCTCATCACGGGTTCCACCACTCGCAGGAGCTAGTGGGAGGTGGCATGTTCTTCTCGAAACCCGAACTGCTCCTCCGGGATGATGCCCTCCTGCGTGACGTGCCGCATCAGTCTTCTAGCGTACAGCCTCTCGACAACCTTCGAGAGGGACGGGAGCAGGCTGGTGGGTCGGTAGCTGAATGTCTGGCGTGGGCCCTTGCCGGATTTCAGAATGGCCACGACCTCCGAGTGTTTCCGCGCAGAGGAGTATACCTGATCGGAGGATCTCGTTGAAAACATCGGCAAGCTGTCGGTATAATCCCGCCGAAAGGTTCTTCAGCATGAGGTTTGTGACGCCATGGCTGCCTCCAGCCTTCTTGGGATTCAGCGAGTGAACCTGCACAGCAACTTCTTCCTCTGTTATCGGCTCGATAACGTCGCCTTCCTCCCTTGCGGCGCGGAAGGTTGGTAGTTGCTCGTGGACCCACCGTATGTGGTCGTCGTCGATGATGTCGGACACTGGTGTGAAGTTCTCTGCGAATGCGTGAGTCAGAGTGCTGGCCTTCGCGTCCGGGTCGCTGTCGAAGTCGTTCCCGATCTGTAAGGGCGGAATTCGCTGTCGCCGGCGTAGGAAGGATTTTACCACCTTCCGTGCACTACCATCCTCAGGATTGAGGGTAGATACAAGGTCTGCCTATTCCTGGTTCCGGTGTTGCTCGACTGTTGCCTTAATTTCTAGTCCCCTGCGGCTTAAGTGGCGCTTCGTGTCTGGTTGGCGAAACAGTCGGTTCTTCTTGGTGATCGCTTCCTGAATAGGGCGCGGTAGCTGTCGCGAGATGTCTCGTGGCCCTTGGCGATGTCTCGGCGTGGCTTCCTCTGCTGCTCGGAGTATTCTTCGGGTGAAGAATGCTAGGGCGGCGTCTGTCCCTACCTCTGCGGGCTTTGGCGCGTCCTCGAGCAGTTCTAGGGCTTTCGTCAGAAAGCGCTCGGCGTCCAGCCTGCGATAGCTCGGACGGTTGCAGCTGCAACTACTCCGACCACGCCGAGGCCAGAAATGACCTGTACGTGGTCGGAGGACAGGAAGTTTCACGTCTCGGCGGTCACGAATTGCCCGATGCATCGAGCACGTCCAGTTGTCCCCGTATAGGGAAGATCGTGGGGTCAAACGGCCCCACGGTGATCGCACCATCACGGTAAACAGCGCGGGAGAGGCGGCGCCCGCTGCGGTTGACAGTTCACGAGTTCCATTCGGTGCGTTTCGCATTGAAATCCCCGGCAGTGAAAGCTCGCCCCTCCAACGACAGCAGGGCGTCGAAGTCGGCTGCGTCCAGTGGCCTGGCAGGCTGCCGGTACACCGACACGAAAAGAATCTTTCCGGCGGTGGTGTTGACGGCCATTCCTGTGGCCTCCAGCGCATTAAGCGCCGGCAGTTGAACCCGGTGGTGGCGCAGTGACTTCTTCACGTAGTGCCGACCCCGTGAGTGTCTCCGTCATCGCGGTAGCATCAAAAATTTGCTACTCGCACGTCGACCTCGGGTTTGAGGAATATCTCCTGCGCAAGGCATATGGCTCGTAGGATTTGGTGAAATTCGCCCTGCTGGGGATGGAGGCCCCTAGCGTTGAACGTGCAAATGTTTAACCCGTAAATATGGTCTTTATCCATTTTAAGGCTGGCTTCTCCCGGCGGTGGCCTGGAGGGCCGCCGTCACTGCTGCCACGAGCATCGGTAGCTGAGTCATCAGCTGGTTGAGCGACCGCAGAAGCACGGTCAGCTCGGTGGTGTCTTCCTTCGCACTGCGCGGGCGGCAACCCACCTCGCAGCCGGCAAGCCGTCCTCCCCGACTGCAGGTGCAACCTCCCCTGGGGCCCTATTCTGTATCGTTCATACCTATCGGTGGAGTAGGTTAGTCTCGGTAGTGGCGTCATTTTCGGTTCTTAATCGAAATATCCTATTCAGTAATCTTCTGGGACCTGTTACAGAACAGTCCTCCCACTGATTTTACGACAATTATGCAGAGAGGTTTTGGATTTCGGTCTGGCCCTGTCCATCGGTGAGCTGTGGTTTATGTACACCTATAATTTGTTATTTTAAACATATTTAGCGGATTTAGCTTTGGATTTGGTGATTGCGTCACTAAAGTACCACCGGAGGATGCATGCGGTTGGAAAGTGAGTTCATAATAGACTATTTTCCTTTGTTAGAAATATGGTTAGGTTAGGTTGTTACTGTGAATGATTACATCCAAAACACGTTTTTGGTCAATATTCTCTCAAAATACTTGTTATTTTTATGCGAATATTAGTTTAAAGCTCATTAAATGTCAAGACATCAGCTCTGCTTACGTATATTACATGAGTGTGAACAGACGTTACTAGTGTCTTTGTGTACTTGTTCCCACAAATGGGTTCGTTACTAATTATCGAAACGTGTTTACAATTTTCAAGTAACAATGGAAAGCAACCGAGCAAGGTGGTGCAGTAGTTAACACACTGGACTCGCGTTCGGGAGGACGACGGTTCAACCCCGCGTCCGGTCATCCTGATTTAGGTTTTCCGTGATTCCCTAAATCTCTTCATGCAAATGCCGGGATGGTTCCTTCGAAAGGGCACAGCCGACTTCCTTCCCTATACTTCGATGAAACCGATGACCTAGCAGTTTGGTCTCCTTCCACAAATCAACCCAACCAACTACTACTTTTGCAGGCATGGTAACTCAGCGGTCAGAGGGTTAGCTGCCCTCTGTAATAATAAAAAAAACCGAGTTAATGGATCAACGACGAACTGAAACGGGTGTCTTGCGACGTCCGCCCCGAGGAGATACAAAGAACGATGACGAACAAAATGAGATTTAAAAAAAAAAAAAAGAAGAAGTGGTTACCGCGCGAGAATGCGATACGAAACGACATGGGTTCTCGCTTGGGTGGTTACAAAGTTTTAATTTTCCTCTTCATATATGCAACACGCTCTGAGACATGGTTATTCGTGTAAGTTAAGATTTTTCTGCAATATTCGTTATGTAAGACCGCACTTCTTCAGTAATAATTTCGTGATTTCTGTGTGTTTAAAATAGGAAATAGGAAATTTTGGAAATGAAATTTCTGTGAGTGAAACAACCGACATTGACCTTTGAATTTTTTCTTGTCAGAAATAATTCACCATTTTTTCCGAATATGTAGCGATTTCCGAGTACGCGGTTAGACAGGAATCTAAGAGCACAACTAACATTACTGGGGATTTAACTAGCAACAGTCATCTTCATAATCTCGCTTGTCACAAGTATTTATATGCGATCGAATCCTCTACCACAGAGGTGAAAGATCTCTGCCGTAATTTTTTTAGACTGTAGCACCATATACGAAACATTTTCATTCATGAGATGCGTGTTATAAACTTCGATGAACTGCAGGAGCTCTCGAAAAAGGTTTCTTTTTAGTTTTCTTTTTAATATCCAATTCGTTGACGTATCATATAGGGAAGTGGGCTACTTAATCATTCGGATCTCTAGAAGCGAGTTATATCCACATTCTGTTTATCTTCTTATTCTTTGAAACTCTCAGATCAATTTTTCGGGCGTTTTTGTAGATGTATTAGTACAATGTGGTACTAGACACTATTCCTAACTCATTTTCCGAAACGTAAAATCAAAAACATGATGTCAGTGTGAATGAGAATAAGATGACATAATGCGGCATTTACGACAATTTGCAGAATACAGTCAAATACGCTATCGTTATTATGCATGCAAGGAAACATGCGGTCAGAGAAACTAAAAAATTTAATGCATTTCAGCTGAGAATCATGAAAACGGATATACTGCGCCAGGTACTTTTAAGGAGGAGGCAAGGGCGATGAAGGCAGGCACGTCAGCTAGATGGAATGCCGTGTCATGCGTTATGGCAACGTAAACGCAATTTTCGGTACTTGGAAGAACAGTGCGCCTGTGTAGTCTGCTATCCGCTTTGTGTTCGTGGCGCTGTGCGCGCTGCCGTGCGCATGCGCGGATTTGCGGCCGCTTGCTTTTGATTGGCTTGCGTGACACGAACCGACGACAGCGCTTCGGATCTCTAGATCCGAACTGTAATGCTACCGAAATGCATACTGAATAATGCAGGGACTCTTAATTCGAGTATTAGACCGTTCGGTGCTCTTCAGTACCGAAACGATCGACACAATTGCGGAAAGATACAGAATAGGCACCCGGCGAGCGGCTCTGGCCTCTCGAAGGGGGCGACGTCCGCGAAGCTGCGACCCGGGTTTACGCGGCTGGCGCGCTTCCCGCGCTCGAATGCCGCGCATCCTCGATAGCAGGCGACGTGGTCCCCATTGCAGGTGCAGCACTTCGGCCGGCCTTCTTTCTTCTTCGAGCAGTCCCGCGACTGGTGCTCCTCCGCGCACTTGCGGCAGCGCTCAGGCGTCTTGCAATATTTTGCCACGTCATCCATGCGCTGGCATTTGAAGCACTGGGCTCGCCTGCCTTTCGCACAGAGTGGTTCGACTTTTACGTCGAAGTCGGCAATGTTGTCAACCTCAAAAATTTTCTGGTTGTCGACGTTGCCAACCAATACCACTAGGAACAAGGGCATGTCCCTGTGGGTCCTGGGCGACCGAACCAGGCCGACGTGGCGGGTCTGGAAGCCGATTTCCTCCAGCTGCCGCTGTAGGAACACCGGTTCCATCTTCAGCGGCAGGTGGTGAAAGACGACCTTCAACTGCTTTAGTTGTTCAGTGCTCTGCGTGAAGTAGTTCCACTTCTCGGTTTCGCAGAGCTGCACGAGTTTCGCGTGGTCCTCTACGCATTCTGCTCTAACCTTGTAGGTGTCGGTCCCCGCCATCATCTTTCGAGGTTTTACTACCGAGTAGAGCTTCTCTCTCTGCTCACCGTAGCCCTCGTGCCAATGGATGGTGGTCAGCGGCGGGCGGTTTCGTCACCGTAGTCAGTATGGTCCCATCCCCGTCAGTGTCAGCTACTTCCGGCAGATCTGCATACCGGTTTGGACCTGTTCCGGCGTCGCCAGTTCGAACGCCGTACCTCTCGCTGTGTGGCGCCGGGAGGGCGCGATGAAGCCTTCTTCATCGCGTTTCCTCGGCGATGCGGTCGTCCTGCGACGTACCCTCCTCTTCTTCCGTCTGGTGCGACCTCAACTTGCCTGGGGGGAGGGAGTGTCCTCTACGGCCTCGGATGGGCGCTTCTGCGAGGTTTGCTCGATCACTGCAGGCTTGTTCGGTGTTGCCAGCCTGGATGTTGGCGAGGGCGTGGCGGCTTCTGTAACCGGTGTGGCTGGTGCGGCTGCTGGCGCGACAGCTGTCGTGGCGGCTGTGACATGCGCTTGGATGTCGCGACCCACAGGTAGCAAGGACCGGTGTCTCGAGAGTACCTCCTTCCGGTCCTCTTCTGTACCCACGACCAAACGTTGCCTGTAGATGCAGCTCTCCTCGGGGGTCAGTCTGGCGATGGCGGCGGCAGTTTCCTCCTTTGTCAGCGGCATCGGCGGCCCGGTGCGTCGTCTCCGTCCTGAGAGTGTGCGGACGCGGCGCCGAACATTCGCGGGAATTTCCACGTCCATCCGGCGGCCGCGAGCATCTCGCTCGTCGTCTTCGTCGATGGAGGGGGGTCAGACGCTTCCGTCGTCCGGGAAACCTCCCTTGGACCGCATCTGCCACACCCTGCGTCTCGCCGAAGCGATCATCTCGTTTCGGTTTCTTCTCCATGTCGTGACCACCAACACGTCAATGCTGGCGGAATATAGAACGGTTCGTCATGAAAGAAGAAGATTAAATGTTGCGCCTGGTTGGCTTCGTGGATTCTGTTTATCAACATAACAGGTGACACTTCCAGAACTGAAATGTACACTCCTGGAAATGGAAAAAAGAACACATTGACACCGGTGTGTCAGACCCACCATACTTGCTCCGGACACTGCGAGAGGGCTGTACAAGCAATGATCACACGCACGGCACAGCGGACACACCAGGAACCGCGGTGTTGGCCGTCGAATGGTGCTAGCTGCGCAGCATTTGTGCACCGCCGCCGTCAATGTCAGCCAGTTTGCCGTGGCATACGGAGCTCCATCGCAGTCTTTAACACTGGTAGCATGCCGCGACAGCGTGGACGTGAACCGTATGTGCAGTTGACGGACTTTGAGCGAGGGCGTATAGTGGGCATGCGGGAGGCCGGGTGGACGTACCGCCGAATTGCTCAACACGTGGGGCGTGAGGTCTCCACAGTACATCGATGTTGTCGCCAGTGGTCGGCGGAAGGTGCACGTGCCCGTCGACCTGGGACCGGACCGCAGCGACGCACGGATGCACGCCAAGACCGTAGGATCCTACGCAGTGCCGTAGGGGACCGCACCGCCACTTCCCAGCAAATCAGGGACACTGTTGCTCCTGGGCTATCGGCGAGGACCATTCGCAACCGTCTCCATGAAGCTGGGCTACGGTCCCGCACACCGTTAGGCCGTCTTCCGCTCACGCCCCAACATCGTGCAGCCCGCCTCCAGTGGTGTCGCGACAGGCGTGAATGGAGGGACGAATGGAGACGTGTCGTCTTCAGCGATGAGAGTCGCTTCTGTCTTGGTGCCAATGATGGTCGTATGCGTGTTTGGCGCTGTGCAGGTGAGCGCCACAATCAGGACTGCATACGACCGAGGCACACAGGGCCAATACCTGGCATCATGGTGTAGGGAGCGATCTCCTACACTGGCCGTACACCTCTGGTGATCGTCGAGGGGACACTGAATAGTGCACGGTACATCCAAACCGTCATCGAACCCATCGTTCTACCATTCCTAGACCGGCAAGGGAACTTGCTGTTCCAACAGGACAATGCACATCCGCATGTATCCCGTGTCACCCAACGTGCTCTAGAAGGTGTAAGCCAACTACCCTGGCCAGCAAGATCTCCGGATCTGTCCCCCATTGAGCATGTTTGGGACTGGATGAAGCGTCGTCTCACGCGGTCTGCACGTCCAGCACGAACGCTGGTCCAACTGAGGCGCCAGGTGGAAATGGCATGGCAAGCCGTTCCACAGGACTACATCCAGCATCTCTACGATCGTCTCCATGGGAGAATAGCAGCCTGCATTGCTGCGAATGGTGGATATACACTGTACTAGTGCCGACATTGTGCATGCTCTGTTGCCTGTGTCTATGTGCCTGTGGTTCTATCAGTGTGATCATGTGATGTATCTGACCCCAGGAATGTGTCAATAAAGTTTCCCCTTCCTGGGACAATGAATTCACGGTGTTCTTATTTCAATTTCGAGGAGTGTGTTGCTCGGATTCGGATAAGGAAGGTGCTAAGAGATTACCAGACGACTGACTGTAAGTAATACTCGTACCTTCAGTGGCTTCAATATTTAATTATACAAGGAAATCTAAAAAATGGTACAAATGGTTCTAGGCCCTATGGCACTTAACATCTGAGGTCATCAGTCACCTAGACTTAGAACTACTTAAATATAACTAACCTAAGGACACAACACACATCCATACCCGAGGCAGAAGTCGAACCTGCGATCATAGCAGCCGCGTGGTTCCAGACTGAAGCGCCTAGAACCGCTCGACCACAGCGGCCGACACAGTGAAATCCTTCAATACTTACACATAGCATATGCAGAAAAATTACTGTGGTTAAGTCAGTAGTTTTCATCATTCTTGTTTTTAATTACAATAGTAAGTTAGCTAAAAGCGATAACTTGTTGCGGTTTTCGTCTAGTCGTCAAAGGAGCGTACTGTAGGAGATTTGCAGCATATTATTTCTTCTCCTTAAACGTTAAATGACATTCGAAGCTGTATTTCTCCTCTGCTCGTCTCTTTTTACGTGTGCGCTGCAGCTGGCCACGTCACTGCAGGCTAGCTGTACCAGCTGAGCAGCCAGTGCTCTCCAAGTCAAATGCGCCGGTAACTCTCTTGTCCCGATTTATCGCTAAGTAGATGTGCGCGTAACCCACAGCACAAAACGTACCCTTATTATTGTACTTGACAGTACTCGACACAGCTTGTCTGCAGTCCCACGTAAAATGTAAATCCAATAAGGTTCCAGAAAACGCGGAAGAGTACAGTGTAATGTTTACATCAGGTTTATTCTTATAATGAACGAATTATAGCTCTCGTTGACTAAAATCTCCTGTGAACTGAAATCCTTTGGCGTCGGATTAATTAATGCTATTAAATCGATCGGTTTCAGTTACATTGATTCTGACAAGCAGTGACCCCCATGTGATCTCCGAGCTCAAGATAATGAATGATAGCCATCCCCCCCCCCCCCCCCCCATGAACCATGGACCTTGCCGTTATGGGGAGGCTTGCGTGCCTCAGCGATACAGATAGCCGTACCGTAGGTACAACCACAACGGAGGGGTATCTGTTGAGAGGCCAGACAAACGTGTGGTTCCTGAAGAGGGGCAGCAGCCTCTTCAGTAGTTGCAAGGGCAACAGTCTGGGTGATTGACTGATCTGGCCTTGTAACAATAACCAAAACGGCCTTGCTCTGCTGGTACTGCGAACGGCTGAAAGCAAGGGGAAACTACGGCCGTAATTTTTCCCGAGGGCATGCACCTCTACTGTATGATTAAATGATGAAGGCGTCCTCTTGGGTAAAATATTCCAGAGGTAAAATAGTCCCCCATTCGGATCTCCGGGCGGGGACTACTCAAGAGGATGTCGTTATCAGGAGAAAGAAAACTGGCGTTCTACGGATCGGAGCGTGGAATGTCAGATCCCTTAATCGGGCAGGTAGGTTAGAAAATTTAAAAAGGGAAATGGATAGGTTAAAGTTAGATATAATGGGAATTAGTAAAGTTCGGTGGCAGGAGGAACAAGACTTCTGGTCAGGTGACTACAGGGTTATAAACAAAAAATCAAATAGGGGTAATGCAGGAGTAGGTTTAATAATGAATAGGAAAATAGGAATGCGGGTAATCTACTACAAACAGCATAGTGAACGCATTATTGTGGCCAAGATAGATACGAAGCCCACACCTACTACAGTAGTACAAGTTTATATGCCAACTAGCTCTGCAGATGACGAAGAAATTGAAGAAATGTATGGTGAGATAAAAGAAATTATTCAGGTAGTGAAGGGAGATGAAAATTTAATAGTTATGGGTGACTGGAATTCGAGTGTCGGAAAAGCGAGAGAAGGAAACGTAGTAGGTGAATATGGATTGGGGCTAAGAATTGAAAGAGGAAGCCGCCTGGTAGAATTTTGCACAGAGCACAACATAGTCATAGCTAACACTTGGTTTAAGAATCATGAAAGAAGTTTGTATACATGGAAGAACCCTGGAGATACTAAAAGGTGTCAGATAGATTATATAATGGTAAGACAGAGATTTAGGAACCAGGTTTTAAATTGTAAGACATTTCCAGGGGCAGATGTGGACTCTGACCACAATCTATTGGTTATGAACTGTAGATTAAAACTGAAGAAACTGCAAAAAGGTGGGAATTTAAGGAGATGGAACCTGGATAAACTGAGAGAACCAGAGGTTGTACAGAGTTTCAGGGAGAGCATAAGGGAACAATTGACAGAAAAAGGGGAAAGAAATACAGTAGAAGAAGAATGGGTAGCTTTGAGGGATGAAGTAGTGAAGGCAGCAGAGGATCAAGTAGGTAAAAAGACGAGGGCTAGTAGAAATCCTTGGGTAACAGAAGAAATATTGAATTTAATTGATGAAAGGAGAAAATATAAAAATGCAATAAATGAAGCAGGCAAAAAGGAATACAAACGTCTCAAAAATGAGATCGACAGGAAGTGCAAAATGGCTACGCAGGGATGGCTAGAGAACAAATGTAGGGATGTAGAGGCACATCTCACTAGGGGTAAGATAGATACTGCCTACAGGAAAATTAAAGAGACCTTTCGAGAAAAGAGAACCACTTGTATGAACATTCCATTGGAACTACTGACGGCCTTGGGAGAGCCCCTCCTGACAAAACTCTACCATCTGGTGAGCAAGATGTATGAAACAGGCGAAATACCCTCAGAATTCAAGAAGAATATAATCATTCCAATCCCAAAGAAAGCAGGTGTTTACAGATGTGAAAATTACCATACTATCAGTTTAATAAGCCATAGCTGCAAAATACTAACACGAATTCTCTACAGACGAATGGAAAAACTAATAGAAGCCGACCTCGGGAAAAATCAGTTTGGATTCCGTAGAAATATTGGAACACGTGAGGCAATACTGACCTTACGACTTATCTTAGAAGAGAGATTAAGGAAAGGCAAACCTACGTTTCTAGCATTTGTAGACTTAGAGAAAGCTTTTGACAATGTTGACTGGAATACTCTCTTTCAAATTCTAAAGGTGGCAGGGGTAAAATATAGGGAGCGAAAGGCTATTTACAATTTATACAGAAACCAGATGGCAGTTATAAGAGTCGAGGGACATGAAAGGTAAGCAGCTGTTGGGAAGGGAGTGAGACAGGGTTGTAGCCTCTCCCTGATGTTATTCAATCTGTATATTGAGCAAGCAGTAAAGGAAACAAAAAAAAAAACGGAATAGGTATTAAAATCCATGGAGAAGAAATAAAAACTTTGAGGTTCGCCGATGACATTGTAATTCTGTCAGAGACAGCAAGGGACTTGGAAGAGCAGTTGAATGGAATGGACAGTGTCTTGAAAGGAGGATATAAGATGAACATCAACAAAAGCAAAACGAGGATAATGGAATGTAGTCGAATTAAGTCGGGTGATGCCGAGGGAATTAGATTAGGAAATGAGACACTTAAAGTAGTAAAGGAGTTTTGCTATTTGGGGAGCAAAATAACTGATGATGGTCGAAGTAGAGGGGATATAAAATGTAGACTGGCAATGGTAAGGAAAGCGTTTCTGAAGAAGAGAAATTTGTTAACATCGAGTATAGATTTAAGTGTCAGGAAGTCTTTTCTGAAAGTATTTGTATGGAGTGTAGCCATGTATGGAAGTGAAACATGGACGATAAATAGTTTAGACAAGAAGAGAATAGAAGCTTTCGAAATGTGGTGCTACAGAAGAATGCTGAAAATTAGATGGGTAGATCACGTAACTAATGAGGAAGTATTGAATAGGATTGGGGAGAAGAAGAGCTTGTGGCACAACTTGACCAGAAGAAGGGAGCGGTTGGTAGGACATGTTCTGAGGCATCAAGGGATCACCAGTTTAGTATTAAAGGGCAGCGTGGAGGGTGAAAATCGTAGAGGGAGACCAAGAGATGAATACACTACGCAGATTCAGAAGGATGTAGATTGCAGTGGGTACTTTGAGATGAAGAAGCTTGCACAGGATAGAGTAGCATGGAGAGCTGCATCAAACCAGTCTCGGGACTGAAGACTACAACAACAACAGCCATTTTTTTCTAGTGATCTCAGAGGATATCTGAAGAACGCACCGTATCGAGACTAGCAGTCCGTTTGCCGCCGTTTTGATCCGATAACGTCGTCTTACGGTTTGCTTAGGTGTAAGTAAGTTTTTGTAGTGCTGGAATTTCGGTCGATACCACGAGGTTCACACTCGTTGTATTCCAGTGGCAACACCATTTCGCGGCAAGGGTGCAAGACGTCGTCACTGCACTCCCGGCGGCGATTCCGACGAGAAATCCAAGACGGAGACAGAGTGTCACTGTTTCGCAGGAAGATCGAATTCACCAAGTTCTTACGCAAGAAGACACCGGTGATCATAAGCCGTCACAAAACCTGAGGCATCTGTGCAATAAAGTGGACACCGTCACGGTGCCACACAACTAATTGTGTAAACTGTGGAGTAATAGATTACCACCGCAGATTAAGGCAATAGTGGCATCACAAATTAATATGTCACTATACTTATACGGATATACACTCCTGGAAATTGAAATAAGAACACCGTGAATTCATTGTCCCAGGAAGGGGAAACTTTATTGACACATTCCTGGGGTCAGATACATCACATGATCACACTGACAGACCCACAGGCACATACACACAGGCAACAGAGCATGCACAATGTCGGCACTAGTACAGTGTATATCCACCATTCGCAGCAATGCAGGCTGCTATTCTCCCATGGAGACGATCGTAGAGATGCTGGATGTAGTCCTGTGGAACGGCTTGCCATGCCATTTCCACCTGGCGCCTCAGTTGGACCAGCGTTCGTGCTGGACGTGCAGACCGCGTGAGACGACGCTTCATCCAGTCCCAAACATGCTCAATGGGGGACAGATCCGGAGATCTTGCTGGCCAGGGTAGTTGGCTTACACCTTCTAGAGTACGTTGGGTGGCACGGGATACATGCGGACGTGCATTGTCCTGTTGGAACAGCAAGTTCCCTTGCCCGTCTAGGAATGGTAGAACGATGGGTTCGATGACGGTTTGGATGTACCGTGCACTATTCAGTGTCCCCTCGACGATCACCAGAGGTGTACGGCCAGTGTAGGAGATCGCTCCCCACACCATGATGCCGGGTGTTGGCCCTGTGTGCCTCGGTCGTATGCAGTCCTGATTGTGGCGCTCACCTGCACAGCGCCAAACACGCATACGACCATCATTGGCACCAAGGCAGAAGCGACTCTCATCGCTGAAGACGACACGTCTCCATTCGTCCCTCCATTCACGCCTGTCGCGACACCACTGGTGGCTGGCTGCACGATGTTGGGGCGTGAGCGGAAGACGGCCTAACGGTGTGCGGGACCGTAGCCCAGCTTCATGGAGACGGTTGCGAATGGTCCTCGCCGATACCCCAGGAGCAACAGTGTCCCTAATTTGCTGGGAAGTGGCGGTGCGGTCCCTTACGGCACTGCGTAGGATCCTACGGTCTTGGCGTGCATCCGTGCGTCGCTGCGGTCCGGTCCCAGGTCGACGGGCACGTGCACCTTCCGCCGACCACTGGCGACAACATCGATGTACTGTGGAGACCTCACGCCCCACGTGTTGAGCAATTCGGCGGTACGTCCACCCGGCCTCCCGCATGCCCACTATACGCCCTCGCTCAAAGTCCGTCAACTGCACATACGGTTCACGTCCACGCTGTCGCGGCATGCTACCAGTGTTAAAGACTGCGATGGAGCTCCGTATGCCACGGCAAACTGGCTGACATTGACGGCGGCGTTGCACAAATGCTGCGCAGCTAGCGCCATTCGACGGCCAACACCGCGGTTCTTGGTGTGTCCGCTGTGCCGTGCGTGTGATCATTGCTTGTACAGCCCTCTCGCAGTGTCCGGAGCAAGTATGGTGGGTCTGACACACCGGTGTCAATGTGTTCTTTTTTCCATTTCCAGGAGTGTAGTTCTGACAATACCGACCACGACATTTTTCTTCTGTGCGGATGCACACATATTACCCGAACTCCTACGGGACTTGGTAATAATGTCTTCCACGAGTAACGAGTGTGTTGGGCAGGGACACTACGAATGTAGTGTGTGGACATATAAGGTGAGAATGTGGGTCTCGCGGAAGGTGTGCGCGAGATAGTCTCTGCAGTCGCACTATCCTCTGTGCCCTCAGTGGCTCAGATGGATAAAGCGTCTGTCATGTAAGCAGAGGATCCTGGGTTCGAGTCCCGGACAGGGCACACATTTTCACCTGTCCCCTTTGATATCTATCAACGCCCGTCAGCAGCTGAAGGTATTAGTATATAATTCTAATATATCATTGGTCACCACGATAGCGTTGGCAGACTGTGTACAGAAAGCTATCACACCTGGCCATATTAACGTGGTCGCGGCACATTAGCAGCAACAAGACGACAGCGTCAGCTATAGTCGCGTGCCCTGTTTACGACTCTCTCCCAGCGAAAGAAGACTTGGTAGGCCGCAAGTGAGCGCCTTGTCGTCGCAAGCCGGCGCCGGAAACAACAGAGGCAGAGGGCGTTACCACAGACGTTGGAGAAGGCGGTCTTTGAGCAATGCTACGTCTTCGCAAGGTGATCAGCCTGTGTGTTGGTAACACTACATATTTATCGAGAATGCTTCCACCAAAATGTCGGTGGCGGTCGATTGTAGACGCACAGGCGTAACCGACTGCCCGTCACACATCCAGGCGCCTGTTCATCAGCGATAGAGGCTCTGGCCTGAAATTTCTCGTAGACACTGGTTCGGACCTCTGCATCATGTCACACAGTCTTCGTTGCTTTGCTGTAGGCCACCAACTGCTTTCCATCTAGCAGCTGCCAATAAGTCGACTGTTGCAACCAATGGAACCCAGCGAATGGCTCTGAACTTATATCTACATCGTCAGTTCACATGGAAGTTCACTGTTGCAGACGTCACGGAAACGATCACCAGTGCAGATCTCCTCTTGCCAGACGTGCCAAACGCTCAATTGTTTGGTCAGCGTTGTTGGTTTAAGTGTCACCGGTTTTCTTCACAGTGCAACCCTCCACGCCGGCCGCGGTGGCCATGCGGCTCTAGGCGCTGCAGTCCGGAACCGCGGAACTGCCTATGGTCGCAGGTTCGAATCCTGCCTGGGGCATTTGTAACCTTAGGTTAGTTAGGTTTAAGTAGTTCTAAGTTCTAGGGGACTGATGACCTCTGATGTTAAGTCCCATAGTGTTCAGAGCCATTTGAACCATTTGAAGCCAACCCTCCACAGCGCAAAGTTCGTGCAGGCATCTGAGGGCGAATATGCTTCGCTTTTTAAAGCAGTTTACGAATCTCACTAAGCCATCCAGTGCAACTAAACAGATTCCACATAGTACAGTGCATCACGTCAAGACGACAGATGGACCACTAGTGTCGTGCTGACCTAGACTTTTAGCACTGGACTGCCTTGCAATCGCAAATACTGGATTCGATACCATGCTGCGAGAGGGCATTATTAGACTGTCAAACAGTCTGTGGTCCTCTGCCTTATATCTGGTACCTAAAAAAAGGTGGGGGCCTGGCGCCCTTGCAGAGACTATCATGCACTAAATGCAAGGACAGTGTTGGACCAACATCCTGTGCTATTGCTAAGAGAATACAACTGTTTGTCACATGGTGCGACCATATTCAGCTTCTTAGACTGCGCTGAAGCCTGTACTCAAGATACCTGTGGCTAAAAAGGACATTCAGACGACCACAATTATAATACCGTTCAGTCTTTTTGAGAGGTTAAATATTACCTTCAAATGATGAAACGCAGTGCACACGTGACAAAGATCCATTGATCTTTTCTTCAAGGCCTTCCATTCTGTTTTTAATACCTGAATGATGTGCTCATGTTCTCAGAGGCTGAGGAACAACACCTCCAACGTCTACTGGAGATGTTTAATAGTTTGTAGAATTATGGAGTCGTGCTGAACGTCACCAAGTCCGTTTTTGAACAACATGCAGTGACCTTCTTGGAACATAGAATCTCTGCTGCGGACTCCCTACCTCTGGCAAAGAAGGTAGACGCAATTCTACAGTTACCTAGGCCAACCACAATCAAGAAATTGCCTCGGTTCCCTGATAAGCTAAATTTTTTAACACAACGGAATTTCAGGAAGCATTGATTGCAGCGCTGACTGGTCCTAAGACGAAAGGAAACTCCCCAGTGCATTGGGCTGAAACTATGTGTTCTGCATTCAAGGCCATGGCACACAGCACGGCTGCAACCGAGCTTCTAGCTCATCCTAAGCTCGACGCAACTATTGCAATAGTGGTAGAAGTAAGCCAGACGGCTATCGACGTGGTGCTACAGCAGTGGTCAGCCGGTTCATGGCAACCAATGGCATACTTTTCGCGAAAACTCTCACCATGTCAGAGAAAGTGGAACGCCTATGATCGCTAGCTCCTGGAATTATATGAAGCTGTGAATTACTTCGATCCTCAAGTCGAAGTGTGAATGGTTACGATATTCATGGGCCATAAAGCATTGACTTTTGCGTTCAAGAGGAACAGTTCCACCTGCTCTCCTCTCCAATTCAACCGTCAGGAGTTTGTCGCTCAGTTCACTACTGACATCAGGCACATTTCGGGAATCGATAAGGTTGTGGCTGACTGTCTTCCAAGCGTCAGCAGTGTGCCGAGTGCTGCTAACTTTTCTGCACTGGCCCGAGCACAAAAAGAAGACAAGGAACTCTGAACGTTTGTTGACGTAGATGCATCAGCATTACAACTGCAGCTCGCCGACGATCCAGGAGAAGATATCAAGCTCTACTGCGACCTCCCCCGTTTTTTTCCACCAGCGTTCAGAAGACAAGCTTTCGACAGCATCCATAACTTGTGTCATCCAGGAGTACGTCCCACTTTTCGACTCGTCTCCAAACGTCTTGTGTGGTCGGACATTGAAAAGGTCGAGAATGACCAAGGACATGTTTTCAGTGCCAAAGATGTAAGATGTCTCGCCATGTACATGCCTGGAAAGATGACTTTCCAGATATAACTGTATGTCTCGCCCTTGGACACCTAGATGTTGTGGGACTGCTTCCTCCGTCGGAAAGTCAACGCTACAATTTCAAAATCATCGAGTGTTTTAGCCACTGGCCAAAGGCTGTGCCAACCGCTAACTTTACCCCCGAAACGTCAGCCTCTATCTTTGTGTCAGCGAAGTTTGGGTGCCTGCAGCATATCACTAACGACGAGTTTGAGTTGGACTTGTTGCCGCAGCTCGCTGTGTTTTGTAGGTATGCCCACAATAAGACCACCATCTCGCTAGCAATGACATAGTCAAACACTGGCATCGTTCTTTGAAGGCGGCGCTCATGTGCCACGAAAACACATGGACTTTGGGTATTCCACCACCACCAGTCTTTATCATGCTAGCAATGGCATGGTCAAACACTGGCATCGTTCTTTGAAGGCGGCGCTCATGTGCCACGAAAATACATGGACTTTAGGTATTCCACCACCACCAGTCTTTATCACGCTAGCAATGGCATGGTCAAACACTGGCACTGTTCTTTGAAGGCGGCGCTCATGTGCCACGAAAACACATGGACTTTGGGTATTCCAACAATTCTACTTGGACTACGAACAACTTATAAACCTGTCTGGCGAATCGTCGACGCTGATACACTGCAAACTTCCTCGCAAGATCAGCCACATTTCTTACATCGACTGTGGGACCACGTTTCACAGATCCATCCTCCAAAGATTTCACATCATGGCACGCCTCTTTGTTGTGTGTATCAGAACTCGGATCACTGCTAGCAAGTCATGCTCCACACCCACGACGTAAAACCACCGTTACTACCTCCATACACTGACCCATTCTTCTGCAAAGAAGAATGCAGGCAACGGACATATTGGTGAATAGCAAGCCAACAGTCGTTTGTCTGAACTGAGTCAAACCTGTGTATATTTTTCAAGAGGCATCACCGTCCACTACCCAGTGGAGACCTCAGAACCTTCTTGAACTAAACGCCCAGCCGCAAGCGCCACCACCGCCGCAGCCGCCCACAGAACATCGAGCGACGTGGATGACCTGCTCCAGACGCAAGTCCACTTCCCTGCCTATTTCCTAGATACCGACGCTCAACTTCCGCTGAGAGGGCTGACATAACGTCTGAAATGACAGCAGTTATGTGTTAGTACAGGAAAGTGAAGTGTTTGTGTAGTGTGTGTGTGTGTGTGTGTGTGTGTGTGTGTGTGTGTGGAGAGTCATGTAGTGTAACAGGTTAATCGTGGCTTTCAAGGTAGTTCCACGCCAGGTGCCAGAGGCGCTGTGTTTTCAGGTGTAGTAAGTGAACTGCGGTTGTTAAAAGAATTCCACGGCGGTCGATAGGGGCGACGGATTTTTTGTTTTTTGCGTGTGCTTGTGCCTTCTCCATGTGCAATGTTTATTCCTGTCTTTTTATGTTCCTTTTTTTTATATTCTGCAATGTCGCTCTGGGTTACAGTTCAGCTAGCCTTCTACTCTCGCTGAATAAAGAGTTTTCAGTCAAGTGTAATCCTTTGGCATCGAGTCAATCAGTATTAAGCTGATCAGTTCTAAATACATTGATCCCAACAAAGAAATAAAAATTACTGCAGATTCCATAAGCAGGGATCAGTACTCACCGACAGAGAAAGGATCTATTTACGAAATTCCTATGAATCCAGAACGATAATAAACTGAGGTACAATAGTACCACAAAGCTCAGTTCTGTCTGCTTTTTATGCTTAAAAATCTCTCTCATTCTGTCGACTCACATACAGGATTGTTAGAATACTTTCACTCGATACCGTGCCATATTGTGTTCTTGTGGGGACTGGACATAAGGCCAAAATAGGATTTGTTCTATAACATAGTTAATAAGGAAAAAAAGTATAAAGTTGACAACCCACAAATCAGGAACAAACACTGATATTCATATAGTCTATGCTTTCTTATCAAGGGTTCTGAATGGAATTTTATATCCTGGCAAAAAAAGGTATCCAAGTTATTCATAAACATGGGTCAAGAAACTGAATATCCTCAGCTATTAAGAAACAGCTTAAAAGCATGCTTTATAAGTTATTCCTATAACTTGGTCATAGGGATTTAAATTCGGCTTGATTTTGATCACTAAATTAAATGGCGTTGACTCTGGTATACTGTAAACAGTTGATGTTGCCCTGTGAAAAACTATTTAAATACTTCATTTGAAGTGTTATTGAAAAACAACTGCTCAGTAGTGTAAGAGGGGCATCAGTATCTTTTCTGAAACCAGCTGCAGTTCTCATATAGTATTTTACAAGCATTTCTTGTAATTATCAGTTTCACTAAATTATCACAACTCGCAATTTGTTGCTGGTTTACTTGACAAAAGTGGTCTACAGCTGCTACACCAGTTTATTAATCTATAATTAACTCGTTCTGCATCACTGATGTCTGTCCTTCAGGAATGGATTTACATGTGAATGGATAAATGAAACTGTCTGACTTCTGTGTTTTGTGTTATATATTATCATTTTCTAATTGTGTCTTCAATTTCATTTCATTCAAGTTTCTTCATAAGAATATTGTAACAGCACATTCAAATGGTTAATACAAGTTACAAGTCTATGATATTTCTTTCCACAATTAGTGAAATGCATTGTCTATTCAGGGAAATATACTGTATATAATGATGAGACAGTAGCCAATAATAACAGTGTAACAGCCTTAACAATCTCACTGGGAGCAGAATTTGAAGTCAGCCACCACAGTAATAATGATTTTGAATGGAAATATATTTTCCCTAACGGTATAGTAGATGAAGTAACAAAATACATTAACTCACAAACTGAAGGCTGTTACGACCTTTCCATTTTACTGTAAAACAAAATAACAGAAATAGTATGTCATTTCCTGTCTTACCTTATATAATGGATGTTTCAGGAAAGTGCCTTTACTAACAGTTTCGAGCTAATTTCAATTATACTTTTGCATAAAATGGATCTCCACAAAATTATAGATCCATACCTATAGTTCCAATAATATTTTAAATCTTTGAGGCGATAATGGCCAAGCATCTAACTTAATATTTTGATAACAACACTTCTTAAGTCATGTCCAATATAATTTAATAAGAAGAGTACCTCTGGGATTGTGCTTGGCCCGTTTTTGTTCACGGTCTATTTTAATGTTCTGCCTAGCCTGCTACCATTCTAAATAGTGATATACGCAAATAATATCACTTTTACCACTTCCCATAGTGACACATATGCTACAGAGGGAATGAATTAACCTATGATGGAGAAGGCATCTTACAAGCTTAAGGCAAATGAATTAACATTAAACAATACCAAAACTGGGAGTATAGTATTCTCTCTAAAGGTAATAAATGCCTTGGCAAAGACTCTATGAAATTACTGGGTATCCACTTTGACACCAGTCTGAACTGGACCACACACACACACACACACAAACACACACACACACACACACACACACACACACACACACACATACATACACACACAGAGAGAAGAGATAAAGGGGGCTGATGTATGCAGCAAACTATTCTGTGTGCTGTAACTAAACTGGAAACGAAAAAAACATCTTAGTGCAAAACAGCAACTCCTTGTATACTATGCCTTTTTTCACACATGTAAATTATGGCGCAATGAGATTGGATTTACTCTGCTGGAGCCAGAAAAGTTTTTATATTGGGTGAAGCGAAATTCACACACTCAGGCTTTGCAGCGCAGCTTCTCAAATGCCAGCAACGAAAAAAAAAATTCTCTCACAAAATTTCATCCAGCGAGTACATTTCGCAGAAAAAGGGCGTTAAAGTGTGACAAGCTGGAAATACTGTAACCACAGGTATGGTAACTTCAACTGTCAGCAGATATTAGTCATTCTATACAGTTGGTGTGGTGGATAGACGTTTGGGTTAGCATACAGGAGGTTGATGGTTCGATCCTGGTTAGAGGCATATGTTTTTTATTTGGTAAATGTAGTCCAGGTGGTACAGTATCTGGCATCTTAATCATCAACAGGAATTGCAACAGGTCCTCTAGAAAACATTTGCACTTATGTACTACAATCGTAAAAATGGAAGACTGGTCAGCTTTGAAAGAAATCTTTTCCACATGATGGGCATGAATATATTCTCAGAGCTTCATCTACTAAACGCGAAACCTGTTTCATTTGTACCCTGCTCTAATGGTCCCATAGAGTAGTATCAACTATTATTCTTGCCTCGTTCAGGTCCATCACATTTCGTTAAGGCCTTACGTTGCCAGTAAGACAAGCAACGTGCATCGAGAATAATATCCAAAATCGGTTATCATTTGTATGTGTTATCACCATGGTCCCACTAATTATGCCTTTCAACAGTGAGTCTGGTAACCGCATGCTGTTTACTACGTATCTCAATGCATAATTATTATTGTTATTCCGTCAATGGGATTGTGGAAACATCACGTCCATTACTGTTAGGGAAACAGTGGAATTAGAACTGAACATTTCATGATTGGTAGTGTCGGGATGAATCATGCTGAACAATATCTGTCAGAGGGGGAAAGCTCTCATGAATTGATAAATAAATAAATGAAACGTTCATTGGATAAAAACCTTGTAGGCTAGTATTTTGGAAGATATACATGTCTGTGCTTGAGTACATTACCTCTCCCAGAATTGCAGGGTAACTGGTCGAATCATGATCCACAAACTAACTGCTTTGCTATCGGAAAGAGTGGGCGTCAACTGCATCCTGTGAATATCTTTCAGAGCAGGTGTAAATATTGTTATTCGCTTTGGGAGGAGTTGTGCGTGGGTTGAAGTGCGACAGGCGTATGTTGTCGCGCGGCTGATAAATGTAGTGGCAGTGTATACATTGTGTTGTCAGTTACTGGGATTAAGCTATCGCATTCTATTTGTTTAGAACTTCCCAGGTTTTTAAGAGACCGTAAATGGATATATGCTCTCCACGTGGCCCTATCGTTAACCTCAGATTTGTTTACAAGTTGCGCCTTGCGAAATTTATTCGGTATAACTATGTCTTGTGATTACGATGACAGCGAGTTCTTGGACTTTAAAGAATTGGAAGAACAGATAACTCAGATAGTAGACAATGGAAACCTCGAGGAAATGCTTCGCATACAACTATCGGAGTTTGAAATGTTACAGTCCATGTTTTCAAATCCAGGAGAATTTTGTGTGGATGACCCAAGTGTTATAGCCGATATAAATGAGTTTGTGGACGGAAGGTGTTCTATCATTCCACCTCGTTTAGATTTTAGTATAAATTTATTTATAGATATGGTACGTACCCGCTTTTAAAAACGTTAGTTCTTAGCCAGCTAGAAGGATGTAACCATATTATTTATTGTTACGTTTCTTTCTTTAAGGCCAAGTTCGAAGTCTGTGTGAACCTCCCACACGATTATCCAGCTACTGAGCCAGATATTTTTGTGAGAAGTGACAAACTCAGCAGAAACCAGCAACACAGTTTGAATATTGACCTTAGCAAATTTATTGCTGATCTTGATCGAGGTGAAATCTGTATCTGCTCCGCAATTTCTTGGCTTCAAGAAAATGCTACTCATTATTACGTTGCAATTAAACCAGAACCACAAGTGAAAATATGCGAAGATGAAGATTTGTTTACCCGGTACTGGATATATTCTCATCACATTTACAGTAAAATAAAAAGGAGAGAAGTATTGGATCTTGCTCATGAATTTAACATCACAGGATTTTGCCTTCCTGGAAAACCTGGAATTATTTGCGCTGAAGGTTCCTCTATGGATTGTGGTGAATGGTGGCAAAAGGTAATTTGTAAAAGGTAGACATTCTAGTTCATGTCATGTGTGAAACAATTTAAAGTTTTCCTTTACCCACAGTTCTCAAGTGCTGACTAGTGTATTATGTGTAGCCTATTGTTCTTCACTTCTACCGTCTAATGAAAGCCACTAGCAAAACATTTAAAACCTTTGAACTAAAAGATGCAGAAAAGACATATCTCATTAAAGCAAAAATTTTTAGTGGGCACAAAGAGAGTCGTGCATAGTTTGATACACTAAGTTCGTATGTGAAACTTTTTTGCAGCTTTGCAATCACGCTTTGTCACAATAATTGAATGAAAACTACTCCGACATGTGATGTAGCAGGCAATTATTGTGTATTACTTGTATTGTACCTATAACCATTTTGCATATTATAGTGTGTGTGATGAAATAAACTGTCAGAAAAAGAATTTATAATATTAATTCAAATGATATAATTAGGAAGTGATCAAAACTAATAAGAATCTTCAGAAAAAAACTTATGAATATGGTAATTGTGGACAGTTTTTCTCCTCGTTCACAGTCCTCTTCTTCTGTGACTGTAGTGGACATTTGAAAAGTGTCTCATTAAACTCACTGTATTATGCAGGAATAAGTTGTCCAAGTTTTTTCAGGTCCTTCGCCGTTTTTTCAGTAGTGGAACACTACCAGTTACAAATGATTTCTCATGAGGTAGACTCGGAGGGATATTGTAGCAGTTCAGAGAAAATGCGTCCTTGGGTAACCCACCAGTGTACTCAAGAACAACAGCTTTGATAATACCTTCCACTCAGTTGGTGAAACATCAGAAGAATCATCAAACAGAAGTCAGCCAAAGAACCCAAGAAAGAAGCCTACAGGCAATTTGTCAACAAGTGACCACGAAAGCCTTGACACTTGCAATTTTATTTTCCTTACGAATACCTTATCCTGCTGTATTATCTGATGCACATCTTTTTGTAGCACCTGAGCTACCATTTCTTGAATGCTAGATCATTGCCTGAATTCCTCACTATGATGTAGAGATTTCCAGACACTGTCTTTTTCATAAACTCACAGTGTCCTTCCACTGCATATATTATATAACTCTTCCTGGAGAGCCGTTTAATAGCCCCGAAGTCCCTTAAATTGACTGAAACGAGTGCTCTCATACAGAGAAATAGTATGTTGCAGTTAATTATGTATTGTTGTCAGCCATACTAAGCAGAAAATGAATCCTGTGTGGTGCCTATTTTACTATTCCTTTCCCTTCCAGGTTATATAATCTTTCCCTGTTATTTTTAATAACATTTCTTCAGTTCATCTGTTTATTATTCTTTCTCTTACCACACACCAGTTATTCTCCATTGGATAACATTTTAATAAATTTAATATTACACTTTACACAATAGTAACAGCAAGTAGGAGGAAAAAAATGATGTACATGGATTCAAGTGAACCACGGCAACTTTTTCTACTTTGCAGAAAGGGAACAGCTATGCTAGATAGGCTATGTCCATTCTGCATCTTTTATGATGATCAACAACAATGAAATCATGTCTCAATGGGTTTATGTTTGACAGTTTTACATAGTGCAAAGAGTTGAACTCAGCTACAAGTTCATGCAAATAAAGGAAATTTTCAAATTTTGTCAAATATGCCCTATCCGCATCTTGCATTAAATTTTACTTCATGCTCTACCACAAAAATTAAGATTGTACTTAATTCTCTCAATAGCAAAAACTGCCACAGGCTTGATGTCTCGAGTAAATTACCAAAGTCCTATTCTGTATTCAGTCACATATTAGATTATTATAATTAAATGGACAGTGCTCAGTATGCTGCAGTGCAGCCTGTATACATTGTAGGATGCTGAAACATCGTAGGTATGTTCATTTATTGTTGCACTCAAAGAGTATGCTGAAAAGCATAGTAGCTTCACTTTCTGCCACTGGGTGAAAATATGGCTCTGTAAGCAATTAGAATGTGCTATAGGTGCAGGAAAAGGGGAGGAACAATCAAACACTTAATGGTAGTTTCAGTACATTTATTAGGATACAGTCACAAGTGTCAACATTTGTTCAATATGGTCTCCTGACTCAGCAACATCCAGTTCCTTAACATGGCATGCTTGACAGTTGCTTTCAGCGTATCCAGTGCAGTTAGAATGCCATGTTGTCCTAAATAATAATAATAATAATAATGCCATGTTGTCCTTCAAATCAGGAAGAGCCTGAGCACATCCCTAAGAGACACAGTCTTTCAAATATCCACACAACCAGAAGTCACGTGGATTTAGGTAATGGGCCTGGAAGTCCACATATCTTGAAATTTGATGTCTTTAATTATGTTTGGCAGAAAATCACTGAGCGAAATACAGTATATTGGAGTAAAAATAACTTATTGCTCCATTCTTTATTGCAACTAAAAGTTACACCGTAACAACAAAACAAAACAAAGATATAATTTTAGAATGTCATGGAACACAGCTACACACAGAATGAACATAACTATTCTGGCACACTCCCACCTTAAAACTGAAAATGAAGCCAAAAAAGAAAAAACCCTCAGTACAAGCAGCTCACTGCTGTCGACACACCCACTCTTGTTTTATTGAGTTTGTTTTGAGATCATTGACAGAGCTTTTCTATTTGATATGAATTAGTCTGTAATTAGAGGTTTTGTGAGTAAGCCTGCCAACTATTTATCAGAATAAACGTAATAGACATCAATCTCATTATTTTCAACATTTTTACATATATAATGGTATTTAATGCCACTGCACTTGGTGTGTTTGTGATGTTCTGTGTTTTTAATCAGGCAAATGACACTTTGATTGTCAACATGGAGTGTTGGTTTGTCTAACTGAAAATCAAGTTCACTGAGAAAACCGCACAACCAAACTTCTTAAGTAGCAGCATCTGAAGCTGCTATGTATTTGGCCTCTGTTGTTGATCTGCTTACACATTTCTGCCGACGTGAACACGATGTCAAAGGCCCACCTGCTAACAAGCTCACTTAGCCTGTTATTGACCGACGAGTGTCACAGTCACAAGCAAAGTCGGCATCTGAGTAGACCTCCATTCCAGTAGAGTCATCTTCGTACCTTATGGTCAGGTCCCTGGTCCCGTGTAGATACTTCGCAATCCTTTTAACAGCATGCCAATGATCGAGATCCGGATTATGTAAAGACCTACTCACAGCGAACATAATGTCTGACCGTGAGACAGTTGCTGCAAACTTTAAGGTGCTGACGGCCTGCCGATAAGGTTTGCTTTCCATCTCCTTTACCACTATGCAACATGGTTCTGACATCAAAAGAAGTGGAGTTCGGTTTTGAATCATCCATGTTGAACCTCTGAAGTAAATAATTGATGTATCTCTATGCCTTTATAGATTTCTTTTGTAGAAGGGCTGAGTTCAATTTCCAATCCACAGAAGTATCTTCCATTGTCCACAGTAATTTCAAACATTGATCCCAGTGCTGTCAAAACATTTTTCAGTATTTTTGGAGGCTTACAAATAAACAAGCCATCACCCACATAAAGTACCAGGTAAGCATCAGTGCCATCTGTTACAGCATGGAAAACATATTTGTCTGCATTCATTTGCATAAAGTCAAACATTTTTGATTCCAACAATGTGATGATTGTTTGAGTCCATGTACACTCTTCCTTAGTTTGCAATCATTATTTGGGCCTTCTACAACAAAACTTTTTGTTTGCTCCATGGAAACTACTTCTTTCAAATCCTCATTCGAGAATGCAGTCTTAACATCGAATGCCTAATTTCCATATCTTGTGGAGCTGCTATGACTAATAAAACTCCTATTGAATCATATTGGACCATAGGAGACAATGTCTCTTTCATAATAAATGCCTTATTATTGTGAATAACCTTTTGCACATAATTTAGCTTTAAAGCGGCCAGTTTTTTCCCTCAGAATTCTGCTTCACACGATAGACCCACTTACATCCAACTTCCTTGTAGTTGTGAGGTAATGGTACTAGATCCCAAGTTTTGTTCTTCTTCAAGAATGTCATTTCCTCTTCCATTGCTTGTTTCCAATTTGATGACTTTTTCGATGCCATTGCTTCATCAAAAGTTTGAGGTTCAAAGATAATGGCTGAACAAGCTATATCTTGGTCCCGAAAGTGAGCAGGAGCTTGCAGATTAGCCCGATCTCTCAGATTCATCCTTTGATTTTCTTTCATTTGTTCACCAGGATCATATTATTCAGATTCCTCTTGAACATCTTCTGTAGCATGGTCTCCCAGGTAAAATTCAGTACTTCTTTTTTCTTGTTTAAGCTATGGGTTTGTTCTTCATTAAAAGAGACATTGCAGGAGATTGTAATATTCTTTGACTCAGGATTGTAGAGGTAATAATTAGTACTGGACCCTTCATAGCCAATGATGATTGGTTTTTTTGATTTACTATCCCGTTTTGGTCTAAATTTATCAGGAATGTATACGTATGCTGCTGATCCAAACTTTCTCATGTGTCCTAAAGAATATGGCACAACATTGTTGTTTGCTTTACATGGTCGGCCATGTAAGATATATATATGCTGCACAGTTTACTGCCTCTGCCCACAATTCGTGAGGCAAGTCAGCACTTCATAACATAGTGCATGCACACTCAGGATTGGACATGTTTTCTCATTCAACTCAGCCATTCTGCTGTGGTGTATAGGGCATGTTTGCTCACTTATCATACCATTTTGCTTGAAATAATCTTTAAATTGCTTATTTATGAATTCAGTTCCATTGTCACTTCTCAGAACTTTGACTTTGTTTCCAGTTTGTCTTTCAGGCAGTCTCTGAAATTCCAAAAACACATGGGAAGTATCATGCTTACATTTAAGAAAATACACAAATCTGTATGATGCGCAATCATCCTTGAAAACTATGTACAACTGTGCACCTCCAAGAGACGATTTTCTTATCCATCCATTCAAATCTCCATGAATAAATTCACCAGGAACTTTCAATCTTGATTCCAAATTTGAATTAAAAGATTTTCTTTTCATCTTGCCATACTGACATGGTTCACAATGAAGATTTTTCAGCTTTCTTCGTGTTGAAGCCAGATATTAAGTTCAGATCACCCATACTGTTGAGACCACTGAAATTAGTGTGCCAAAGTCTCTCATGCTAGATCATGGTAGAATTCAGGGAAGCAGGATTTGCCTGCAGTACATCTGGACATTTAAACATTTGATAACACTGATTGTCCATCTTAATTCCTCCTGCAAGTAGACCTGAACTGTGAACTTCCATTCTCGTGTCATAAAAAATAACTTTTATTCCTTTTTTGTGACTGCTACCGCAGAAAATAAACTTTTCCTTGGCTAAGGAATACATAATGTGTTTTCCAAAGTGTGATGTTGCCATGTGTCGTCAACTAATGACAATACTTCAGTTGATCCAATGCTTCTGCATTGACGATCGAGTTGCCTCCAATTTGAATAAGTGAGTCATCAGACTGAATTGGCTCAATGTGTTGAACCACTCTTTGCGCGACGTCTTATATGTTATGATGCAGCACTGTCAGCTAACCAAATTTTTTCGCAACCTGGAGCAAAAACATACGCATGGTCTGCACTCAAAGCTTGGTGCTCAGGCGTATCAGTTTTCCTATTAAGTTTTGCTAAAAGTTTTATGCATTCAGGTTTAAAATGTCCCTTGTTATGACATTAACAACATTCAGTGTCTTTTCGACTGTGTTAGACACACTCTTGTTGCTGGTAGTTGAACTGAATTTGCGTGTTTTGTCCACATTAGAGTTTTCATCACACTGTAAAAGTTTTTGTTCTTCTTTGAATAACCTTAAAGTCAAATTATTGAACATTTGTTGATCGTCAGCACATGAGCCCAGGCAGCTTTGCTGGCAGACTTCCCAAAATTTTAGCTATTTTGTCAGCTTCTGTAACAGGTTCCCCAATATCAGCTAATGCTTGTGCCGAGGACTCAACTTGACTGATGGGTTGTGCGACTGTGTCTGATGGTGACATTCTGTAATCAAAAAATTTCTGCTTCAAGTTCATTTTAGTAACTGCAGATTGCTGTTCATGAATAGTCTTTAGCCTGGCCCACATTTCCACTGCATTTGTGCACGTCATAACAGGTCAAATTCCATCGCAGTAGATAGAATGAGCATTGCCTTCAAATTTAAGTCATCCTAAGCGGTTTGACTCTCACCAGCCTCGGTTTCCCCTTGACAATATTGAACACTTTTTCAGCACAAAAAATAATTTGCAACTGATATTTCCACATTTGGAAATTTTTACCATCAAATTTCTGGATACTGTACATTTTCAATTTATCCATATTCGTGTGGGCTGAATGTAAGTCAAACTTATAATACTCAGATCAAAATGAAAACAAAGGTTTTCCACAACAGACAAGTGAAATATGACGCTTCTAGAACTTGAGCATCATGGTTCACACAAATAAAACTCTGGTAAAAAGCAGTGAATTCACAGAACCTGATGCCTTTAATTATGTTTTGGCAGAAAATCAGAGTGAAATACGGTGTATTGGAGTAAAAATAACTTATTGCTCCTTTCTTTATTGCAACCAAAAGTTACACCATAACCATCACAATATATATATTTATTATAATGTCACAGAACACAGCCACACACAGAATGAACATAAACATCTGGCGCACTTGCGCCACAAAAACAGAAAATGAAGAAGGTTTCTCAAAGCAAATCTTTCACTTGGCTAGCAACATGTGTTCCCCCATCTTCCATGAACATAATGGTGTGGACACAGTTGTGTTCTTGTAAAGCCAGGAACATGTGTTGCACACGATGTTCTTATAATGTGCTGATGTCACTGTACATCTAACAGCCTCATGAAGTGTCAACTCCTCACAGAAAATAGGACTGAGAATGAAGGAGCTTTTGAAACCCCATCACACAGTCACATAACCTGAGTGCATTGGATAGTCCTGCACAGCATGTGCCAGAGTAGGACCTCATATGTAACAGTTCTGTGCATTCACAGCACCATGCAGACTAAAGTTAGCCAGCGTCACGTCATCCATTTCCACGTGCGCCAAAAAACAGAGGGCAAAGTCACACAATTGTACTCTATCTTGGGGGTTTATTTGGTGCATATTCTGAGTCTGGTAGGGATACCAATGTAAAATACGCCACAAAATCTTTTGCACTTTTGACCAGGGGAGAGACAATTCATATAACGCTGCTCCAGCACTGGGTGCAGAATTTGAGGCATGTGCTGCAGGGTCAGCTATAGCTACAACATCATCAACAACTGCCATGGGAATCGGCCATTTCCCTCTCCCCCTTGGGCACCATCAAATTCACCTGTTTCTTCAACTTTCTTGATCATTTTCTTTAGCCCATTTATTGACATGGGGTCTTTTTATAGCTGTTTCTTCTGACAGTATTCCCAGAACACAGCACTGCTTTTGCTACCATTCTAATGAAACAACTTTACCAGCAGAGCACAGCCTGTCTCTGTAGCCATTGTGTTTGGTATGGAAAACTTCAACATTGTTAAATCTTGACACCAACAGTCACTTCACAAAAGAAATCACACACAGTGCCATGCAAAAAATAACATATTGATATCAAAACAGGAAACATTTCACATTCTGATGGCATACAGCACCATGTTTTCACTTGGTGGCAGAAAATGGAACTCCCCCTCCCCCAAGCACACCCGGTGAGCACATCAGTTAATAAACTTATTTATGATGATACAGCATCTTGCATTTTGTACAGCCTGTACTGCAGCACTAGGGACACTGTCAGTCCAGCTATCACCACACAGTACAATAGATCAGTATCTCAGGGTATATCTTCAGACAGGCTGAAATATACTGCTGTCAGATGCCTTTACAAGGTAGGAAGTAAGACAGATATTAATAACTACCAAGTAGCCTCAATGCTTAACTCCTTTGTAATTGTACTGTAAAATACTGTTTATGCAAGAACAATATCACACACATCCAAGAATAAGAAGTTTGGATTCAATTTGTATTTCAAAAATGTTTCCCCACAAAAAGTTATTTTTTTCTGTGCATGTATCAGATTATAATTAAGAAACCAACTGTTGTCAACTGGCGTTTTACAGGACTTGCCAAAGGTGTTGTAACTACCAATTTTCTGAGTGCACCACTTCATAGTTCCCAGGTGAAGTTTGTGCTTGATTCAGCCACAAGAGGCCACCAGGCCTTTTAATATGACAGCAGCTTTGTGCACAGCCTGCTGGCTGCACCCCCTATTGAAGCTAATGGAAATATAGGGTGAATTGCAGGGCTTTGCTGACTGCTTGTGTATTCCTAATTATATTGTATCTTGTCTTCCATGTGTGTGTACTGTTTTAGCAATTAATTGCAGTGTTCTTAGTTTACAACACTTTTTGGCAGTTGTATGTGCTCTAAAAAGAGTTCATGTTTTTCTGTATAAGTCTAAGTTTCATCTGGTTCACAGACCACAAACCAATGGTGTCTCTTTTTAACTCTTCGGCATCCTTAGGCCTACCAGACAAAGCTGCACGTCACTTACAGTGGTGGGCTCTGTTCCTGTCACAATACAGTTATGAGATACATTTTCAACCTATGGCACAACATGCAGATGCTGACACCTTGTTGTGTTGCCAATTGGTCCGGATCCAGAGTTTGATTAAAAGGAATTTCTTTGTTTTCATTTAGATGTGGAGGCTCAAAATGTTGCAGAATGTTTTCCTATTACTAGAACTAAAATTGCAGCTGCAGTAGATGCAGATCCTGTTTTAAACAAAGTTGTTTGTTTTGTGCAACATGGCTGGCTGGACAAACCTCTGGGCTATGCTTTGATTCTTTGAGAAATTATTTTGCTGTATAAGCAGTAGAATGCTGCTGTTATCTACAGTTGACACCACTCCTCGGGTTGTAGTCCCATCTGCCCTGCGGTGTGAACCGAGTGAGTTGGCTCAGTGGTTAGCACACTGGACAATGTCGGTTCAAACTCACGTCTAACCATCCTGATTTAGGTTTTCCATTATTTCCCAAGATCACTTCACACAAATGACGGGGTGGTTCCTTTTGAAAGGCATGGCCTATTTCCTTTCCCATCCTTCTGTAATTCGAGATTCTGCTCTGTCTCTAATGACCTCGTTTTCAACAGGACATTAAAGAAATCTCCTCCTCCTCTTCCTCTCTTTGGTGTGAGGTTATGGGTGTGTTGCATGTGGACCACTAGGGTATGTCATATGCAAAAGCATTAGCACAGATACGTTCTTTGGCCATGCTTTGAAAGGGAATAGTGTGAGTTGTTACAGCCTGCCCACAGTATGTCACCCATAAGTGGGCTCTGCTGCTTCTATGTCACCGTGCCAGATCCACAGCAGCCTTGGGAACCAATTCATGTACCTTTTGTGAGACCTTTTTTTAAATTTCTACTGGCTTGTTGTATTTGTGCATATTCTAAGTTTCTATATGTGATGTGTTATCTGCCCGTTTCTGCGACAGCAACAATTTCTGCTTTGTCAAAAACTTTTGTAATGGAAGGTGTTTCATATACATTAGTTACCAACAACAGACCCCAGTTTATATCTCAGGAATTTGAAAACTTTTTAGAAAGGAATGGTGTTTGCCATATCACGGCTCTTCCTTTCCATCCTCCATTGAAAGGGGAAGCAGAATGACTAGTGTGAACATCTATGACTGTAATGAAAAATGCATTTTGGATGTGCCACTAGAAGAAGCTCTTGACCGATTCCTCAGTTCGTATAGGTTCAAACCTGTTGGCAATAACAGTCCGGCAGAGTTGTTGCACGGTTTTCAGCCCCCAACTGTGCTATGTGTGGTTTGGCTGTCACCAAACCATCCACCGGAACACTTCCAGCTTGGCACAGCTGTTTGAGCTTGCGGCTTTAACTGCTGGTGGAAATGGGTGCTGGTGGTAATCAAGAATAACTGTGGGTGAGCCTCTGTGTTGTTCTCATGGCCGAGGGGCAGGCATTGCCACATGTCAACCAGCTATGGCCTTGCATGAGTAGTTGCGCACAGGATGTGTCTCTGCCACTTTCACATAAGCTGTCTGCCCTGTCGCCTACTACAGTGCCCTGACCTTCTCCAATGCTGCTGCTGCCGCCAGTGTTTTCAGAACTATGCTCCACTGTGGGGGCCCCCTTCAGCTGTTGGGAACCACAGTGGGACTCCTCTCGTGCACTGTCACAGCTAACGCCTCTGCTGCTGCCGCATCCATCACTTTCAGCAGCACCTGTTCCATGATCTTTGCTGCAACCTTTCTCCCTGGGTTTAGACTCAGATATGGAAATGGATGCTGCACCATCGTTACCCATCCTACCATATGGCCTCTCACAGGGGTGCAGGAGCCGACCCGTCCGCGCTTGCTTGACTTCCGACCCTACGCATTGATGGCAGCATGTCACATGGTCTCAACAACCTACGTCAACTATGAAAGAAATGGACATGAGCACAGTGTTCATTTCTTCGCAAAGGAAGAGGAGTGCTGTAACTACCAATTTTGTGTGTGAGCTGCTTCATAGTTTTCATATGAAGTTTGTGCTTGATTTGGTCACAAGAGGCCATCCATCCTGCTAATAGGACAGCAGTTCCTTGTGCAGCCTGCCCGCTGCACTCCTTTCTGGAACTAGGGAATATGTACACTGGAGTGTAGAGCTTTGCCAGTCAAATGTGTGTTGCTAATTGTATTTTACGTTGTATTCCATGTGTGTGTACTGTTTGAGCAATGAATTACAATATTTGTGGGTTAGAAAAAAAAATATTTTGTGCACAGTTCATTTTATTCTAGAGAAATTAAAATATTATTGTGTCAGGAATCTTGGTAGTAACTGGCGGGTAGGCAGATTTTTTGGCTGTTGTCATTTATGGTAAAATATTCTATCAGTAGGCTGTATCATATTCCTCTTCAAATTCCATGGTCAACATTTTGATACCTCTGTTGGCACCTTCTTCAGGACTTCACAGGTGACCATAGATGGCTGAATACTCAGTGCTCAGCCATCCAGGGTGCAGCAGAGGGACTGAAATGACAAGCATTGAAAAAGTTTTAAGAGGGATATGACATGGCCTACTGATAGAAAATGTTACCATCAATTGCTGGGTGTCACATTAAAAAACCCAGGGAATGTATACATAGACTTGGGAGTAACCACTGTGGGTGTACTACAGGGTTCTTGTTCTATATCTGTACTCTTACTCTGCAAACCACTGTGAAATACAGGGCAGAGGGTACTTCCTCTTGTACCACGTATTAGGGCATGTTCCCATTCCCTCTGCATATCGAGTATGGGAAGTATGTTTGCTTAAATGCCGCAATGTGAGCTCTAATTAATCTAATCTTGTCTTCACAATCTATATGAGAATAACACATTTTGGATTATGTAAATTCCTAGATTTCTCACATAAAACTAGTTCATGACTCTTAGTGGTGTTAATACTAGAAATTACCGGGTGTTAAGATAAGTAATATCAATTTATTAGCTATCACAATTACAACCATGAAGACACGATACAGACAGAAGCAAAAAAAAAAAAAAAAAAAAAAAAAAAAAAAAAAAAAAAAAAAAAAAAAATTATTAATGCCGAGAAAAAGCACATAAATAAAAAAGAAAGAAATGAAAGCATAATTATTAAATTGTATTTAATTCCAAGTTTCACTGTCTAATTTACCACTTATTCCTCAGATCTAATGTACTGAACATTCAAATGTCCTTCGTTACACTGCTGATGTATGACATTGTATTTAATATCCACATGCTTCAGTCATCTATGTTCCCGCAGCTGTAACAGACGTATGCATGACCGATCATCTTCATAAACTGTTGGAGTTTTCACAGGTATTTTAAATTCTTCAGCCTCAGGGTGTATGTTGTAGCTGTTGCCAAAGCAATATATTCTTCTTCTGTGGAAGATAGTGAAACACATGCCTGTCTCCTTGTAGTCATATCCTTTTACCTGAGCACATCCTTTAATAACTAAATGCGCCTTATATGTTCCAGTATTTCCAGACGCATCTCTTTTCAGTTTGAACATCCACTTTCTGTCAATGGTTCTTTTATTTGCTGAAAGCGATGCATAAGTTCAAGTTGCATTAGATGACAGAGAGTGCAGTTCTTTTGTATTGTTTTTGTCCACTCTTTTGCATCATGCTGCTCCATCACATCTTCAAAATTCTGAGGTCAGTTTCCCACAAATACTTCTGCATTCACAGATAACACTGCATAATTGTCCAAGTATCTAGGTTTCCTTGTTAATCTTCTGCTTTCCTGTGTCCTTCACTTCTTCTGAGGTCATGGGCTCTGAGTTATCTTTTCAGTGGGGTTGTCTGTTTCCTCAGTGTTAGTTTCATTCTGATGCCCTCAATCTCCTGCTGTCTTCTGTGTTTTGGCGTCCATTTTAATGGTCTCCTTCAAGATCCAGTTGTTACTACTTTCATCTTCAAATAAAAACTTATCTTCTTCAAAAATTACACCTCTTCCTAGTAGAGTGTTGTGTTGTTTGGGGCAATATCCAGTCATGAAAAATTTTGATGATCTGGTGTTAAGCTTGCTTGTAAGAGTGCAGTTGCACTAGGAGGAGTGAGTGGTGGTGGAGGGTTGGAGGACCCAGTAGAAACACTATAAAGAAGGCTCTATTTATTCTCGGCACATGCTTTGTCTTGACTCAGCGAGGGAAAACGTGTCTCACTCTGTTGACTCTGGCTGATGCTGATGTACAGGCAACAGCTTCTGCCCCAGTGAAATTCTGCTACTTAAGCATTCTGTGTTGCTGATAGCAGGCCTATGGACAGCCAGCAGCCTCTGCAGTCTAAGGTCGCAATATCACTGGCACGATACTTCTCCATTGGTGATGGTGCCTGAAACGGCCCCTCGGTGCTGGTTGAGGCAGGTGTGGGCGTTCAGTTGACAGTGCTGTGGCACTAAGTTCCACAGAGAACTGGATTCCGGCGATGAGACTGCTTTTGCCTCAATATTCACACATATATCACTCCGAGGCACATTTGTTTCACTAAAATCTGGCATTTAATCACATCACCTGTAACAAGAGACATGCCCTGGTGTGGTTACACTGACCCACCTGCTGTGGTTAATCCCTCTGTGTGGTGCAGTTGTCCAGTGAGTGCGGCTAGCCTTAGCTTGTGCTACCCGTGCGTACCTGTTATTTTGACCCACTTGTTGTCAAACTGTGGCTATGGCTCTGCATCTGATAATGCAATTACTGCATGGTGGCTTTCTCACTACCACATATTACTTAGCTAAAAGACTGGGTAGTGACACTACATTCCTTTGGAATGAGCAAATATGCAATTCGCTTAAACACATGCAGTTTCTTCAGATTTGGCTTTCTTCCATACCACACCGTTGTTGGAATTCCTCTGTCTAAAGCTGAAGGAGGACTATGAAAAAAAGAGCTACCAACACCACTTCTGACCATAACTGCTTTCCAAGTCTATGCCCAAGAGTCGTAAATGAGCCTTTTCAATTATAGTGCAATTTAGTCGTCCATTTTGCTGAGGTGTGTACCTAATGGTAAACTTGGACTGCACTCCATTTTCTGGAAGGAATTCCCCAATTTCCTGTGAAATGTATTCACAACAACTACCACATCTAAATCAGCTGAAATTTCTCACTAAAATGAGCAGTAGGCTCTCCATAGCATACTTTAAAATAATGGAACACTTCAGACTGTTCGAAGAGTGTAAGCTGCTATGAAGTGAGTATATCATCAGTGAAAGTCACTATATATTTCTTTCTATCAAAAGAGACAGCTGTTATTGGACCAAGCTCATCACTATGTATCAGTTCAAATGGACACTTGGGTGGACTATGAGACTAAATATGTGGTAATTATATTTGTTTTGTCTCTGTGTAGGTCAAATATTTATTTACCTGTGCATAAAATTTTATTTTGCCCAGGCCTTCTGCTAGATAATGAAGGATCTTTGTATTTTCAAGGTTCAAATGTTGTAAGCGTTTAAGCTACAAGTCTTTATCACTGTCTGAAACACAAGCGCTACACGTAGTATTCCTAGTACTTTTTAACAAAAGGGTATACATACTTGAATCCTTTCTATTAGCTACAGCTATAAATTTTACACACTTTTGAATTGAACCCACAGAATTTTCAAAAACAATGCAGTATCCTGCTATTTCTAATTTGCACACTGCGAAATTATTTAATAAACCTGACACTACAAGAACATCTTTTATTTTTATTTGGAATTCTTTTCACAAATAGTGCTTTCAACATCAACTTCTCCAACGTTTCTGGAAAACAAAAATGTATCTGTTATGGCGACCTTTATTTGTATAGGATTTAACTAAATGTTCTGTTGCCCCTGAGCCTAGAAACTACTCTGCTTTGCCACCTGAAAAACTTCCTGTAACAGCTGAGAGAAAAAACCTATTTTCAGTTCCATGTATTTCTTGCAAATTTTTTGCTAAATTTGCAGAATTGTTACACTTATGCTTTTTTGATCATTTAACTTTGCATTGCGCCCTAATATGACCTCATTCCGACGCATAAGTCAAAATTACAATACGTGACAGAGGATTGCGTTCTTCCTCTGTTGTGTTTGTCCATTCTTCTTCATCATGCCAACACTTCACATCTTCAGTATTCTGAGGTAAGTTTTCCACAAATGCTTCTGCTTTCAAGGCTACCACTGTATAATCTTTCAAGCATCGAGGCTTTATTTTATTTTTATTTATTTTTTTTATTTATTTATTCTTTTTTTTTCTTTCTTCACTTCTTCTGAAGTCACGAGCTCAGACTTATGTTCAACAGTTTGTTCAGTTTCCTCTAAGTTACTTTCATTCCCATGCCCTTAATCTTTTGCTATGTCAGGATAGAAGAGCATGAAACATTTACAGTTTTATTCGTAGCATGGATTTCTGGTTTTGCATCCAGGTTGTTTCCTGGAATAAGATGTGAGAGTATCATCAATGAGTTTTATCTGTAATTCGATTTTAGAGCAATAGTATACATGGTGAAAAACGAATTTTACCACTTCCTGAAATATATAAAACTTCTCAGACTTCGTGATGCGTCAGTTGAGGGTAAAACCTTGAGCTTTCGATGATTGTCTTTGTCAGGTACAACTGACTGTCAAAATTCTTGTGTGGTGGACTTGTTTAGCCCAAAGACGGTTTCTGATTGTGCATTAGTTACATCATGCTGACACAGATGGGTTTAATGTCTGTGCTGGTGGTGTTGCTGCTCCTGCATTAGTATAAACATCGTGATCAATAGCTACGGCTCTTCTCTGCATCGAGAACTCGCTTCCATGCACCACTAAGATTATATTTGCTGTCACGGTTGAAATTTTCTACAACCTCTTTAATTATAGAGCCTCTGTATGTGGGAGTGTGGGACAAAACTTTTGTTTCATCAGACAATATTTTATGTTTGTTTGTGAGGCTGTGCTTAGCAGCTGCAGATTTCTTCATTTCTTGATTTTTAATTTGCTGTTGATGTTCTGCACAGCTGTCGGAAATGGTTCACATGACTGATCAATGTAATTGCTTCCACACTCACATGGGATATCGTATATCCCAGGAATCCAGAGGACATTTAGAGGAACATGCTTTAAATTTAGTGCCCCATCAATCATCTTCATTTTACCGTTATGTTGATGACATGTTTATGGTCTGGCCCACGAGGCGAGCATACAAACAGCGTGCACTCAAATGTCTAGTTCACTGTTGAGTCAGAGAAAGAGGGAAGGCTGCCATTTTAAGATGTATTGGCACCTGAAGCATGTGTTCCGAAAGAACAGCTATGGATCACATGATATCAAGTTAGCATTCTCCAAGAAAAGGAAATGTGAAAATGTCGACATTCACATGATGAGCCACCTATTGCACTCGTTACTTTCTGCAGTGTTACATCTATCAAAATAGATAGAGTGCTGGGAAGACGAGGTATCAGATCTATTTTCCGAACTCCTGAGAAGATAAAGCAGATGCTACGCCCTGTTAAGGACAATATCAACCTCAGGATTCCTAGGATTTGCAACATACCTTGTGTGTTCGGAAGAAGTTGTGGCGTATTAAAAATCAAAAACTGGAGGAATCTGCAGTTGCTGAGCTGAGCATAGCTCATAAATAAACATAAAATAATGTTTGATGAAAAATTTTGTCCCAGGCTCCTTACAATGGAATTCTATAATTAAAGACACTGTAGAAATGATAATGTATAAGAAAACCTTCAGCCATGGTGGCGTATATAATCTTAGCGGTGCAGAAAAGAGCTCTAGCAGCAGAGAAGAGCCATAGGTATTTGTTGAAATGTTTACGCTACTGCAGAAACAGTGGCACCACCAGTGCAGACATTGACACCATTTGTGCCAGCATGATGTAACTACCAATAAGTCAGAAGCCATCTTTGGGCTATATAAGGTCACCACAGCTGCAATCTTGACAGTCAGTTGCTCCTGACAAAGACAGTGATGAAAATTGTCGAAAGATCGGGGTTTTACCCTAAACTGATGCACTAAGAAGTTGGAGAATGTTTTATACAATAGTGCCACCACAGAAGACTTCATTCTCAGATACCTGAGTTGGTTTGATGAGAGAGTGTTACTTCAACACTTTATAAGGAGTATGTCCTTGGATAGTTTGCATCAATCTTCAAGCACCTGCCAGTTACAGTGACATATCCCGTGGGTAAAATATCTACGACAATTCATGCTCCCCTTCTTTGCATACATTAAGGATTATCCCCTATAGGCATTTTTGGTATGGACCCCATGCTTCTGAGAAATATTCTAGGACAGGTCTTAAGAACATTTTGAAAGCAATGTCCTTTGTACTGATTGCGTGCTCCCAGTGTCCTACTTTCGTATGACCTGCAGCACCTGGCAGACGAAATGCCTTTGTTCCTTTTGGGTGTGTGTCCTTCTCGCAACTTAAAGTATAACCTGTGAATACATTATTAATTAATGTATTCTAGTACAAAATATTTTGAAGCTTACAATTTATTTAGTATTGTTACAAAAATTAGTATGTGTCTCAAATTGTGTTCAGTCAGCTCAACATCCACCAGAAGACAAAATTCATCTGCTTCTGTATTTCTCACTATTATTTCAAGACAGCTGAAAATGAGACAGCATCATAGATAAAATTGCCCAAGTGAGCACCTAATCAATAGTAAAGGATATCTAATGAGAAAAATAAAGGTGAAAACACCACATAAAACCATGAAACCAAACAGAAAGAGTTATGTCACAGCTGGCAGAAGTGTGATGTACTACACTACCAATGAACTTAGTCTGCTACCAGCTTTACCTATCACTGAGTCTAAGTGATATTTCCATTACATACACGCACACAAAATTTATAATTGCATGGTGCCTCAGAACATATCCTGTCAACTGATCCCTTCTTTTAGTCCATTTGTACCATAAATTTCTTTTCTTCCCATTTTGGTTCAGTACTTCCTCATTAATTAATTGATCCACCCATCAGATCTTCAGCATTCTTCTGTAGTATCACATTTCACTCCTGTACAAGACTGCACTCTAGGCAAATAACTTCAGCAGAGGCTTCCCAACATTTAAATTTGTATTATATGTTATTAAATTCCTGTTTTTAGGAAATGCTTTTCCTGCCGTAGCCATATTGCATTTTATACCTTCTCTACTTCGGCCATCGTTAGTTATTTTGCTGGGCAATATTCATATACTACTCTTAGTGCCTTATTTAGTAATCTAATACCTCCAGCATTGCCTTATTTAATTTGATTAGGTTTTACTATTCTTGTATTACTTTTACAATGATCATCTTATAACCTCTTTTTGAGATACTATCCATTCCATTCAGCTGTTGTTCTCTCTGACAGAATTACAGTGTCGTGAACAAATCGCAAAGATTTGATTTCTTCTTCCCAAACTAAAGTTCTCTTTCCAGTTTTGTCTTTGCTTTGCTTTACTGTGCTTAATGTGTAGATTGAATAATATCAGGGATAGGCTACAACTCTACCTCACTCCCTTCATAATCACTGCTGCCTTTCATGTCATTCGACTCTTATAACTGTAGTCTGGCTGTTGTACAAGTTGTAAATAACCTTTGCTCCCTGCGTTTTATGTAATGTTAATGTAAAATGACTTATTCTACATCATTACCATTAATCAGACATATGATCCGTGGTACATGAAATTAACTTAAGGTTTCTCTAAGTAGGTTTGCTATAAAAGTAGGTTTGCTTTTCTTGACTACGTCTTTTAAGATAAATAGTAGGCTCAGTATTGCCTCATGTAATCCTACATTTCTCTGGAATCCAAGCTGATCTTCACACAGGTGGACAAACTCTAATATGTTGTAAAACACTTGCACTGTACTCCTCTCTGAGGACATTTCCACTGAATATTTTCTAACCATCTCATTCAGTGCACACACACCATATTCCAATCATTCCTAATTATGCACTTGAATATGTGTTCAGAGAATAAAACACTTTTGTGTGTGTGTGTTTTGATAAACATACAAGACTGTGTCTCCATACTTCATCATAGCAGTTTCATATAGTGGTGCTTACTACCACTACATACAAAAATATCACTGCCAAACAAATAGCACACCAGCTACTGCTAAATGGGAATCCCAGCCATAAATCCAAAAAACCAAAACTACGATGAACTGAGCAAGAGGAAAATAATGACTTTTCACCCCCATTTACAATGGATGAGTTACAGAAGGATCTTAAACAGAGTAAAACTGATAAATCAGTTGACTTGGACAGCATAGCCGATGGAGGCTACAGAAAAATGGCCTTCCCCTGTGAAGTGTGTTGGCTCCAGCTTTGTTCAGTATATACACTTAACGACCAACCCGTAGTCCTCAGCTGCAGCAGTTTCTTAAGTGCTGATGTTCTCACTCTGGCAGCCCAAAGCACAAAGTCAATAGAAATCATTGGAAAGAGTGCCATCGAAGATCTGTCAAAATATTTCAGAATAAATTAGCTTAAACCAAACCCATCAAAGACACAAAAGAGTGCTTTCCATCTGAGAAACAGGGCAACCACCCACAAGCTAAAGATAGAATGGTCAGGGGTTAAATTGGAACATTGTGGCACTCCAAAATATCTAGGAATAACACTTGACAGATCTCTGATGTTCAAAGACCACAGTATCAATTTCAAATCAAAAGTCTCCACCAGGAACAAGCTACTGAGAAATCTGACCAGATCACAGTGGGGCAGCCAATCTGAAACCATTCGAACTTCTCCAATGGCATTATACTACTCCGCTGCAGAGTATGCCTGTCCTGCTTCGTACAAGTCAACATATGCCAAAAACGACACATAGGCTGCTTGAAGTAAACTCCAGTTGAATGGCTCCACCACCTTGCAGGAATTGCACCACCTCGTGGTCGAAGAGAGATAGCAGCAAATAGAGAAAGAATAGAACTGGAGCAAAAAAAATTGTCTCTCATGCCTGGTCAATGAGCCTACCCACTACAACAAAGGTCAAGAAAAAGTTTCGTCAGAACATCAGACAAACTAACAACCATTGATGAAGAAGCCATCTGCAACTGTGGAGGGCTGAGACATCCCAGGCTCCTGGCTGGAAAAGATTTTCAGACTCTTTACTGCATGGTCATGATGAGAAGTGGCTTGTATGGAAGCCCTTGAATAGGCTGAGGTCAGGAGTGGGCATATCATTCACTAACGTGGCAAAATGGGGATATACTGAAGAAAACAAAACCTAATGTGACTGTAGGGAAGAAGAGACTGTCCAACATATGCATCAGTGTTGACTGTGTCCAGCCGCCTGCACAGATGATGACCTTCACCAGGCAACTGAAATGCACTGGAAGAGGCCAAAGTTTGATCAAAGATTATGTAAACTAATAATAATAATATGGGGATTCCCTCTTCTCTAATGCTTAAGTGTACCCATTAGGCTGGTACCCTTATTCTCCAACATTTCAGCCAAGTGTCAAAATGTGAATAATTATGGTTTCTGTACTGGGAAAGGCTGCAACATTTATTGATCGCAGCTAACCTAGACCTTGACCTACGTCATTACACCCTAGCCAAAAGTTGTTCATGTATTGTCTTTCCATTTCATAATCAACTACTAAATCATATCAAAAGCTAACTTTAAGATAAACTCTGTAGATAGCACATTTATTTACCAATGTCATATTTTCCGACAGTTTATCACAACATATTGTACTAAAATGTGCAATTTGGAGATATATTTAATGTGGGTATGTCAGCTTCACAGAATGCTTAATGTTTTTCATGTTTTCAGTTTTAAACCTGAGAAGTTTGATATTTTGTGTGTGTTCATTTGGGGCATTTATTGTGAGCAAGCTCTTGGCACATATGCATACATTTATTCACATTGGTTTTATTGCAGAAAATATCTATTCCAAGCCCCCACATAGCATCATTCGAAGTCACCAAATCATTTGCAGATCAGTGTGCTTGGTCCTCCACTTGCTGGTGATCTTTATGATTGGGAAACAGATATTTTTGATTTGTTCTTAAGATTTGTATACAATGGATGGTAAATTGGAGGCACAAATGGAAGTAACTGTTGCAGGTTTTAACAATTCATTTGCAGATCAATGTGCTTGGTCCTCCACTTGCTGGTGATCTTTATGATTGGGAAACAGATATTTTTGATTTGTTCTTAAGATTTGTATACAATGGATGGTAAATTGGAGGCACAAATGGAAGTAACTGTTGCAGGTTTTAACAATTCATTTGCAGATCAATGTGCTTGGTCCTCCACTTGCTGGTGATCTTTATGATTGGGAAACAGATATTTTTGATTTGTTCTTAAGATTTGTATACAATGGATGGTAAATTGGAGGCACAAATGGAAGTAACTATTGCAGGTTTTAACAATTCTCTGTTAGCAGGTGTTGACAATGCATCCAGCTGTATTGTTGCTGAACTTTGCAGTTGTTGGTTCAGTCATCTTAAGTCGATGGAATCAAAATTCATGTCGTCATTGAGGGCAGTAGTATAAAACATTCCATACAGGAATGATCTGAAATCAGAAACTCATGATATATGGTCTTCTGTTAGGTGTACTTTACAATATATGTCCAAAACGTAATGATTTTTATTTTCTGGTTCCAACTTTGATGTTGTATCCTTTACCAGGATACAGATTAACTGGCTGTTTTTCAAGGATTTCCTTGCAGGGTGGGGGAATGTCCGTGTACGTAAAAAACAGTATTCCATTTGAGTCCATAGACGTATCACATCCCTGCACTGAACAGATATTTGAATGTTGGGCAGGGACAGTTGAATTTAATGAAACTAAACTTCTAATTGTTATTGTTTATAGCTAGCCTTACTCTGACTTCAGAGCATTTGTGCTTAAGCCAGAGAGGTTCTTGTTTCACTTTGTAGGAAGTGCCAGAAATTAGTTATATCTGGTGACTTCAATATTAATTTTGTATATGATGGTGCAAGAAAAAGGATGTTGGTAGATCTCCTGAATTCATATGATCTGATGCAGACACTGTTATTTTCAACTAGGGTGCAGGGGAACAGTAGCACAGCCATAGACTATATTTTTATTCATTCTTCATTACAGGATGGGCATTCTGTTGGTAAAAGGGTGAATGGCCTTCCAGACCATGATGCACAAATTTTAACACTAAAATGCTTTTGTACTCAAACAAATGTCACATATAATTACAAATTATGTAGGAAGGTTAATCCAACATCAGTAGAGAGTTTTTTAAACCTCGTCAAGGAACAAGAGTGGTAGGATGTTTGGTGCCGATAACATAGATGACAAATATAATGCATTCCTTAACACATTTCTCTTGCTCTTCGAGAGTTGCTTTCTATTAGAACGTTCTAAATGGGGTACTAGCTTTAATAGGCTGTCTGGGTCTCTGACTAGTGAGATAGAGATATCATGTAGAACAAAGCAGGAATTATGTCAAAATGTTGGAAGTAGTCACAATCATGCTGCAGTAGCCCTTTACAAACAGTACTGTAAGGTGCTTAAAAATGTTATTAGGAAGGCAAAGAGTATGTGGTACGCAAATAGAAAAGCTAATTCACAGGCTAAAATTAAAACCATATGGTCAGTTGTAAGGAAGTGTCTGGTCAGCAGTAGAAGGTAAACAATATAAAGTCAGTTCATAGTAAAAATATTTCTGTTACCGATAAATCAGATATATGTACAGTATTTAACAATCATTTTCTGACCATTACTGGTGAATTAAATAAAAATTTAGTTTCTGCAGGGAATCATATAACTCTCTTGGCAAATGCCTTACCGAGATTGATGTCTTAAATGCTACTCTGTGACACAGACAAGGGGAAGATTGAGTCAATAATTAAATCACTAAAGACTAAGGACTGTCATGGATATGGTGGAATGCCTAGCAGAATATTAAAGCACTGTGTTGCATATGTTAGCCCTGTACTTAGCCATATTTGTAATTTGTCTTTTAGGAATGGTCAGTTTCCTGAACGATTAATGCACTCAGTAGTAAAGCCGCTTGGTAAAAAAGGAGAAAGGGATAATGTAGACAATTTTAGACCTATTCCTATGCCATCAGTGTTTACTTAAGTTATTGAAACGGCTGTGTATGTAAGAATAATTGATCGTTTTATATCTCATAATGTGAGGTACCGGATGGGTTAAGCAAAAGATTTCGAAAGCTAGGCATATTTTTTGATTTAACTAAGGCATTTGATTGTGTTGATCACAAAATATTGCTCCAGAAGTGGGACCATTATGAAATACAGGGAGTAGCTCACAATTGGTTCACCTCTTACTTTAGCTACAGACAGCAAAAGGTCATTACTCACAGTGTTGAGAATGGCTGTGATGTGGGGTCTGAGTAGGGTGCGTTCAGATGGATGTGCCCCAGGGATCAGTGTTGGGGCCCACTCTTGTTCCTCATTTATATAAATGATATGCCCTCTAGTATTATGGGTAACTCTAAAATATTTCTGTTTGTTGATGTCACTGTCATGCAACATTGGCTCGGCTTCAAGTAGTGCAGTTCATGACCTAAGTTTATGGCTTGTAGAACATAAACTGATGCTAAATCACAGTTAGAATCAGTTTTTACAGTTTCTAACACACAAATCAACAAAACCTGATGTTTTAATTTCACATACTGGGCATATGATTAGTGAAACTGAACAATTCAAATTTCTAGGTGTTCAGATAGATATTAAACGGTCATGGAAAGCCCACCTTCAGGATCTTGTTGGAAGACCTAATGCTGCCATTTTTACTATTCGAATACTATCTGAAGTGACTGATCATTCGACACAAAAATTAAATTTGTCTACTTTGCTTATTTTCATTTGTTTATATCATATGGTGTTATATTTTGGGGCAACTCTTCCCATTCTAAAAGATATTTTTGGCTCATAAACAGCAATAAGAGGTGTAAGTTCGCGAACCTCTTGTCGACCCCTGTTCACGAGTCTGGGTATTTTGACATCGGCCTCTCAATATGTATATTCCTTACTGTCATCTCTTGTTAACAATATTAGCTTATTCCCAAGAATAAGCAGCTTCACTCAGTTAATACTCTTGTGCAGAAAAGTGAGCAGTATACTGCTGCGTCCATTTTTAATAAGCTACCACAAGAATTCAATAATCTTAGCAGTAATCCACATGCTTTCAAATCGAAACTGAAGAGTTACTTATGGCTTGACTTTTTTGGGTTCATAAACATTTTATTTTTATTAGTTATTACTTTTTATTTATTTATTTTATTTATTTATTGTTCCGTTGTAATTTCATGTACTGATATGTTCCATGACCTTGGAGATTTGCTCCTCAATTTGGTCCTACAGAACTTGATGTGTAAATAAATAAATAGAAATAAACTAAAGGCAACAAGGATCATTACAGACAGGAAGTTACCTTAAATGCCTCAGGGAACCATAAGTATTGGCATTTTCAATGCCAATCTGCTTATTATCTCCATTCTTCTTAATATGTTCATCTTATTCCAGTCTTCTAATTTAATGGTTTGAATGCAAAAACATCTTCTGTGTGCCAGATTCTAATCCATCAAATCATCTGGTGACAACAGTGTACAAAACATTTGGAACCAAAGACCTGTATGTGCACTTGTATCTCTTTGCATTCAAAAAGTAAACATGTCTTGTTAACCATTTCTTCAAAAACAGCTAAGAAACAGTTCAGATCACCCAATGAAGCTATATCCCTTTAGTGCCAAAGAGATTGATTCTTCCTCTACAGTATTGTACATATATCTCCATATGTTTGATTTTTGTCATTTACTCCCCTTTGCTTCTAACCACCTCAATTATGATCAAATCAAGAGCAGTGATACGGAAAACAATCTTTGTTGGTCCATATTCTCAAGAATTTTGACACAATGAAACAAAGAGCTCTTGTATGTATGTAACATCCAATATTGTGGAACATACTTTTATCAACTTAATAAGAATGTATCAGGATCTTTTTAAAAGGCAAAAGTGAATAAAAGAAATTCAGAGGGAGCAGGAGGCAAACCCATGAACTTTAATTCCATAACTCTGCAATCCACGGCTAAATCCACTAAACTACTGTGATTTCACAAGCTTAGGTTATGTCACGGCCCAAATGCCAATAGTCATTAACTGTCATTTGATTATAACAAGCGTACCAAGAATAAGATTTTAATACATCTGCAATGCGACATTGCCTTGAAATGGGGTACTTTCATTACATGCAAGTTACAGTATAAAAACAATGAAAATTCTTTAACCACCGATTGGAGTTTCCACATCATTTCCTTCCAACAAATTGTACCAATAATAATACATTTCAAAGATCCTCAATATGCAAGTACAGTGAAACGCCATTTATTCATAGAACATAAGTTACAATAATGTATAAACGCAGATAAACAGGTTGAAGGCTTCTATCCAGCCACTCATTGACCAGTCTGTTGCGATTGTAGAGGATAGAAAAAGGAAAGTTGGAGTTTTAAATTTCACATAGGCCTATAAGAAATTATTCACACTGGAGAATTGTACAAACATACTGTCATTTGACCATCACACAGAGTTCCATATGAATGACATCATAACAAGCATCCCTGACATAGATAAACAACTGATAGAGTTGAAAACAAATAAGTCGCCAGGTCCGGATGGAATCCCAGTTCATTTTTACAAAGCATATGCTATGGCATTGGCCCCTTACTTTTTTTACATTTATCAAGAATCTCTTGCCCAATGCAAAGTCCCAAGCAACTGGAAAAAAGTGCAGGTGATTCCTGTGTATAAAAACGGTAAAAGAACAGACTCAAAAAAATTACAGGCCAATATCCTTAATATCGGTTTTTTGCAGAATTCATGAACATATTTTCAGTTCAAATATAATACATTTCCTTGAGACAGAAAAGCAGCACAAATCAGCACAGTTTTAGAAAGTGCTACTCATGTGAAACTCAGCTTGTCTTTTTCACACAATATCCTGCGACCTATGGATGAAGGGTAACAGGCAGATTCCATATTGCTGAATTTATGGAAATCATTTGAGACAGTGCCCCACTGCAGACTTTTAATGAAGGTAATAGTATTCAGAATAGGATCCTTGGTATGTGATTGGCTGTAAGACTTCTGAAGAAATTGGACCCAGCATGTTGCCTCTGATGGCAAGTGTTTGTCAGAGACGAGGGTATTGTCAGGAGTGGCCCAAAGGAAGTGTGATCGGGCCTACGTTATTTTTTGTATATGTAAATGATCTGAAGGGCAGGGTGGACAGCAATCTGCAGCTGTTTAGTGATGATGCAGCATTGTCTGGGAATGTGCCATCCTGACCATAGGCATCAGCATTCATCCTTCATTGGTGAAACACCAGGACACTAGCAAGTCACATACTTAGCTTTTCTGTTTAATTCTTAAGTTAGTAAGATGGGTAGGGCATGTGCATGTTGTGTGTGAATGCAGCAGAAGATGGGCACAGTTTGCGAGCAGCTGAATACACTTTTAGCAGTGATCAGCTATCTGCAGGTTGCTGCCCCGGGGTGTAGCGGTGGCGAAGCATCTGCCGCAATAAATGGGACACCTCAGGTGTTACTTGATTCACCCACTGGCTCTGCTGATAAGGTACCTTGTGACATATCCATAGAAGGAGATCTGCACTCACCACAGACTCAATTGTGGGTTGTAACAAGTCCGTGTTGCTCGATGCAGAAAGTCAATGTAGAGGCTGGTCATCTGGCCTTGCCCATTTATTGTATGAGTTTACAGACGCCGCTCCTTCAACAAGGTCCCAGCTGTCACATAAAGAAAGGAGTTTAGTTATGAGGAACTCCAACGTTAGACATGTTATGGAGCCCTTAGGGAAATCACACCCAAGGCTGGAAAGCAAGCCAGTGTGCACTTGGTATCTCTGCTGGGGGGGGGGGGGGGGGGGGGGGGGGGCATCATTCGAGATCTGAAGGGCAACCTGCTGGTGGCAATCAAGCATACAGCGTGCAGTCGTCTTCCAGGTTGTGGCTCATATCAGCATCAATGACGTCTGTTGCCTTGGCTCTGAGGCCTCCCTCAGTTTGTACGGGCACCTGTGGGAAATGGTGAAGGCTGCTGGTATCATACATGGTGCACAAGCAGAGCTCACAATTTGCACCATTGTACCCAGAGCTGAGGGGGGGGTCCTTTGGTTTGGACTCAAGTAGAGTCTCAGAAAAAGCTGCATCTATTCAGTGATGGTCTTGGCTGCATATTTTAGACCTGTGTTACGTGGTGAAAAATTGTAGGACTCCTCTTGATAGGTCAGCAGTGCCCTGCACAAAGGAGGCAGCTACCCAGGTATCTACCTGAAATTCAGTCTGACTGTGAAGTTATCTGGACTCATTGTAACAGGTCTTGGTGAATTCAGGTTAATTATCGGATGTTTTTACCAGCCATCCAATCCACTGTGACAGTTTTAGAATTATTCAAAGAATGTGTACACTCGGTAGTGCAAAAATAACCAAATCATGCAATATTTGTTGGAGGCAATTTAAGCCTACCAATTGTAGGTTGGGACACCAATAGATTCATTGCAGAGAGTACGGACAGACAGTCTTGTAAAGTACTTTTAAACATGTTTTCCAAAACCTGCTTCTGCAGCTACCTTGACAGCTCACAAACAATGGAAATGTGTTAGACCTGGTAGCTTCAAATAGATCTGGCCTTATTCATGGTGTTAGTATAGTGGCAGGAATTAGGTATCATATCATAGTGATGATAGTTACTAAAATTAATAAATCCATCAAGAAAGCTAGGGGAGTATTTATGCTAGAAAAAGCAGATAAGCAGTTGTTAGCATCCCACTGTAAAGTGTTGAAAGGTTAGAGCTATTAAGTTAGTTAAAGGTAGTAGGAGTTTTACAGTAATGAAGTTAGTTAAAACATGAAGGAATACTGACAGCCAGAAGTCTTTTGTGTTTTACATTCTGTTGTACAGCTCTTGGTATGGTACCATGACCCAAGTGGGTCGGCGAGCTCCATGTTAAACAACACAAAGGAGAACACTGTGTCACCAACCAGTGCAGAATGTGACAAGAAGTAGAGCACCACATGCTAGGGTGTCAACATTGAGTGTGATAATTGGGTCAGTTCTGTCAGCAGAGCAACACCAGAGTATTCCTCCAACCTACTGGGGAGGAAGAATCAGACATCAGTACCAGAAAGTCGTATTTAAGGACCAGTGACTAACTCATCATCGACTGTGTGAGGCATTGGAGAGATGCAGAGACAGTGTCATTCAGCACTGCCAACAGTTCGCCTTCTAGGAGGCGTCAGAGTGACACCATCGCTATAACCATCACTGTCATTGTCGTCAAATGCTGTCAGCAGGCAGCTGTCTGTAATGGGAGTCATCAACTGGGTTGCATTGTGGTAATGCACTGTTGCCATCATCCTGGACCTTGCCTCCACAAACACCAAGACCAGGATTGGAGTGGAGGACTGTGGCCTGCCGACACCAGACAGCCACTGCTGGGGATGGTCGCTGAGACAGTGCACTGACCTTTCCCATTGCCGTCCCCCCTCCCCCTAAACACAAAAGAGGTCTGTGGCGAGTGGTTCCAGCTGCTGCAGTACGACCCAGCAAGGCTGTAGTTCCACTGTCTCTGCAGCAGGTTCCAGTTACACCAGCGCAGTTACAGTTGTAGCAATGGACACATGTGAGACCGCCTTCGTTGCTGCCGAGACTGTTGCAAGTGGAAGCAAAACCTGGCCACAGGGCCAACAACCACTGTATGCAGTTGATGAAGTTGTTCCATCCGTGGGCCATCCGTGGACACACCCTCCACCATCCTCTTATGCTCAGCAGAGAACTCACATTCAAATCTTGTGACAGGCCATTGAGTCACATTCCTGTTTACACCACTTAGACCGTGAATGAACATCAATTACTTCCAATACAATGGACATAGAGGGATTATGGGCAAAGTTTAAAGTGATCGTTGACCAATCTCTGAAGACGTATGTGCCAAGTAAGTGGATTGACAATGGAAAAGATGCTCTGTGAATTAATAATCACCTCATAAAAATGCTGTGGAAGCAGAAATTGTTCTCGTCTTGATTCGAAAGTGGATGTGCAAATGTTGACAGGTGAAAGTTGGGAGAAATTTGTGAATCATTAAAAATATCAATGCGTGAAACATACAGCAACTTCCACCATCATACCTTAGTGAAAAATCTTGTTGAGAACCCGAGAAAATTCTGACCATTCGTAAAATCACTAAGCGGGTCAAAGGCTTTTATCAAGTCACTTGTCGATTAGTCTGGTGTGACAATAGAACGCAGCAAAAGGAAGGCTGTAGTTTTAAATTCTGCGTTTAAGACCTGGTTCATGAATGAGAATCATATAAATGTACCGTCGTTGACTGTCCCACAGGCTCCTACATGGAGGTCATAGAAATAGGTATCTCTGTTAACTGAAAGAGTTGAAAACAAGTAAGTCACCAGGTCTAAGAGAAATCTCAATTCAGTCTTACAGGGCATACTCTGTGGCATTGACGTCTTACTTAGCTTGCATTTATTGTGCATCTCTTGCCCAGGGCAAAGTCCTGAGTCACTGGAAAAAAGTGCAGGTGACACCTTCATTTAAGAAGGGTAAAAGAATGGACCAGCGTAATTACAGAACAGTATCCTTAACATTGGTTTCTTCAGAATTCTTGAACATATACTGAGTCTAAATATAATAAATTTCCTTGAGACAGAAAAGCTTCTGTCCACAAATTAGCATGGTTTTAGGAAGCATCACTCCTGCAAAACTCAGCTTACCCTTTTCTCACCTGATATCATAGAAACCATGGATGGAGGGCAACAGGCAGATTTCATATTCCTGTGTTTTGTGGTCACATTTGTCACTGTGCCCCACTGCAGAGTGTTGACAAAGGTACAAGCATACGGATTTGGTTGCCAGATATGTGAGCATCTCGAAGTAATAGAATCCAGTACGTTATTCTCAATGGCAAGTGTTCATCGAGATGGGTATTGTCAGGAGGCCCCCAAGCAAGTTTGGTATGACCTCTCTTGTTCTCTATATACATAAATGATCAGGCAGACATGGTGAACAGCAATTTATGGCTGATTGCTGATGATACTGTGGTCTATGGGAAAGTGTCCTCGTTGAGTGACTGTGTGTGTGTGTGGGGGGGGGGGGGGGAGGGGGGGGGGGGGGGGGTACAAGACAACTTAGACAGAATTTCTAGTTGGTATGATGAATCGCAGCATGCTCTAAATGTAGAAAAATCTAAAGTAATGCAGATGAGTAGGAGGAAGAATCCTATATAGTTCACAAGCAGTATTAGTAATGCACAACTTGACAGTCACATCGATTAAATATCTGGGTGTAACACTGCAATGAGATATGAAATGGAATGAACATGTCAGGTTGGTAGTTGGGAAGGAGATGGAATGAGCATGTCAGGTTGATATTCAGGAAGGCTAAACTTGACTTCATTTTATTGAGAGTATTCTGGGAAAGTGTAGCTCATAGAAGACAGCACATAGAATGCTAGTGTGACCTATTCTTGAGTACTGCTAGAGTGTTTGGGTTCCCCAGCTGATTGGATTAAAGGAAGACATTAAAGCAATTCAAAGGCATGCTGCTAGATTTGTTATTGGTAGGTTCAATCAGCATGCAAGTATTACGGAAATGCTTCATAAACTCGAATGGGTACATTCTGTGTAAGAACCACAAAGAAGTGGGGCTTGTACAGAGGCATACAGATAGTTGTTTTTCCTTTGTTCTACTTGCGAATGAAATAGGAAAGAAATGACTAGTAGTGGTACGTGGTACCCTCTGCCATGCAGTGTGCCGAGGTTTGCTGCTATGTATGTAGATGGAGGTGTAGGAATAGGAGGATGCAAGATGACTTAGACAAAATACCTAGTAGGTGGGCAGCATGGCAGCTAGCTGTAAACATAGAAGATGGAAGTCAATCCAGGTGAGTGGGAAAAGCAATCCCATAATGTTTGAATACAACATTAGTAGTTTGCTGCTTGACACAATCATGTGTATTAAATATATAGGCGTAATGTTGCAAAGCGATGTGAAATGAAACGAACACGTAAGGATTCTAGTAGGGAAGACGAATGTTTGGCTTCAGTTTATCAGGACAATTTGAGTGAAGTGTGAATCATCTGTAAATGACACCACTCTTCTTTGAGTACTTCTGAAGTGTTTGGCATCCCACTCAGATCAGATCAAAAGAAGACATAGAAGATATTCAGAAGTGGGTTGCTAGATGTGTCACCAGTAGGTGTGAATGACACCTTGGTATTATGTTCTTTTCTAGGACAATTTAGAGAAATGGCATTTGAAGCTGACTGTAGGAAAATTCTACATCACTCAACGCACGTTTCACATATGGACCATGGAGATAAGATGGCAGAAAGTAGGGCTCAATCAAACACATATAGACAGTCGTTCTTCCCTAGCTCTATTTGCAGTTGGAAAAGGAATAGGAATGACTAGTAGCGGTACAGGGTAATCCCCCCCCTCCCACCACCACCACCACACCATGCACCCACCACCATGCACCTGAATTTGTGAAGTATGTATGTAGATGTAGATAAAACACACAAAATATGCACTTCAGCAAAGCCTAATATGGCATATTCGTAGTTCTGCTTGTGACTTATGTAGGATGTAGATACGTCTAGGACAGCTAGGCTGAAGCATGTGAGCCTTTGGAGACCCCAATACCTCTGCTATATAGATCTTGATAGGCATTTCAAGGTGCAACCTTAAGTAATACCTGTTCATAAAACGTCAGTCGACATCAACAGTTCTGAAAACATTGACTGTCGTTATATAAATTTGTGTGGGACATATTTGAAATGCGTCCTGATTAATTCAGTTTTATAATACATTATTGATAAATGTATTTTAATCTACATTTTAGGGTGGCTCCACCTCACAGCCTTTTAACTTACAAGCTGCACCTGAATGTGACGTTTCTTTTGCTTCTAAGGAATGATAGCATAAGCTTCATGACAATGTATTTGGAAACAGTTTCCAGATGCAGAAAACCACTGAACAGATACTTTTTGTCTACATCCTCTGCTGATCAAAATATGATGCCAACCTTGTTTGGGTTTTAGACCTGTTTTCTTTAAATCCATCTGACCTTAGTAGGGAAAGAGCTTTCATCAGTTGTGATATTTTGTCCCAGGCTGTAAAACAAGGAACAATTTTCAATGAAACTGTTCCATATTTCTGACGTCAAAGAAGAGGTGTCTCTCTTGGATTTTTATTGACCTTTTGTTTCCTGGTATAAAATAATAAACATTTTGTGATGCCTCTAAATCTGTCTCTGGACTTTCTGTTACCAAAAAATGTTTCTCTCAGTATTCTGAGAACATGTGGTCAGTTTCGTTGTATCATATTTTCTGGAGTAGGGAAGTTCTGCCCTTAAAAAAAGTTCTTAATCAGTTGTTAATGTCTTTATTGATAAGAACTTAACTTGAGGTATAGAAACTAGCCTGTGCGTGGGCTGTGAAGTTATTGAGGAAGACTGAACACCAAACAAAGTACTCTCGAGTCCAATGCAGTTACAGTCTTTGTCCTGTAGTAGGCTCTGTGAATTGTGACTAACACTGCTGAACACAGATGGCCTCACCCACTAACGAACTGCTGAGCGTATGTAAATAGTGGCCAGTGGCGATGATGAAGCTTGCTGGAGGCATTTTGCTCTAGGCCCCATTGTGGTTTGTGGTTGGTGGCTGCTGGGCTGGCATCAATGCCCTTAATAATTCCTCTGATGGATGCAGATGTTAATGAGGGGAGTGGATCTGTCATGACTGCCAATGACAGATGCCTCTCCATTCACGTTGGGACGTCAAGAGACACCAAACACAGGATGCTCAGCTGTATCCACAGGCTCTTGACTCTGCTGAATAGGCGTCCAAGGACACAGCTGGAGCCTCTGTGGTGCTCTGGTAGGTGGCTAGATGGCATGCAACAGGCAGCAAATTTTGCTGCGGTACCTCCACCGACATCCGAGCTGGCTGCTCGACATCGCACTCCAGGAGTGCCTCGACTAGAGGCAGCGACTGCTCTGAGCTAAGAGAAGACAAAGACAGCTACTGCTGCGGGCCTCTGTAGGTCACTGAGTGTGCAAACAAAAAAATTGTGACAGAATCATGCAGCCGAGGGTGACATATTTGGTTCTGGTGCAATCCTGATGATCCTTGTACTGTATATGAGGCTCTGCCTAACACATTCATGGTACTGCCATCAGTGACCCTTAGTGAACAATCTGTGAAACATGTTGTCCTGGCGGTGAAACTTGGTGTAATGTGGTGGAATATAGGATCTCTGCAGAGAGTGCAGGAGGGTGTGATGCCAATGACTGTGTAATAATTCCACCAATAGCACATGGCAAGGAGCGATAGGTCGACAGAAACTTCAGGAGGGCTTGGTCCCATGTGTCAGAGGAGCACATGTTGCCCATGTGAGTATTAAATGTACACACAAAACATTCAACCCCCCCCCCCCCCCCCCCCCAGAAAATATATGTGAAAACTATGTCATTGGCCACTTGGCCGAGGTCAATCAGAGAAACACGGCAGCTGAGCAATCTGATGCCTCCAATATTCCATACAGTGAGCAGTCAATTTTTCAGCTTGTGCACCCATACCCAGCCACATACAGTGGTGCTGAGTTGGTGGTTTCGTGCAAACAATGACCCAGGTGGAGCAATTGCAACACTGGAATGCTGAGCTGTGGGCCTATATGGAATTTCATATTGATAAATGGACAACAAAATTTCTTACCATTGCAATGTTTGTGCTGTCATTGGCAGAACAAGCTTATAAGGACTGAAAAGAGTCATCAGTGATGTGTGGTCTGTGACAATACAAAATTTTTACTCTTACAACTATTGATGGAACTTAGTAAGCCCTTAAGTAATGGCAAGTGCCTCTTTCTCTAGCTGGCTATAATTGTGCTGAGTTTTGTTTCAAAGCAGCAGTAACAGCCCTGTCTGTAGACCCTATTCTTTGCCAGAGCACTGCTCCAGTTCCATATGATATTGTATCCACTTCTAGCATGACAGGGTTGGTTGGATTGAAATGAATAAACATTGACCAAAGAGAAGGGCGTCCTTGAGGTGCTGAAAAGCATGCTGACACTACGTGGACCATACAAAAGGAAAATTCTTCCTGTGCAGTAGAATAGCAATCTATGCTGTATTAGGGATGAACATTATGTAATATGTAAACTTGCCCATCATTATGTGCAGCTTGTGAACATTGCGAGGTGCTGGTGAGTCATTAATAACTTACAACTCAACTGCAGAAAGTTAATACCCTGAGCTTTAATGACATGACCTAAACATTCGATCTCCATCTGAACACTTTTCCTTGTTATGCCCCAAGCCAGCACCAGAAAGCACATTGAAGAAATGCTCCAAATTCGACAAATTTTCTCCAGACATGTGACCAAAAACCTCAGTGTTACCAACACAGTTTGACACCGAGGGACCTAACTGTCAGGTGTTCCAAAAAAATACTGAATGGCTGGAACAGACACAGTGCTGAACAATAGCATTGTAACGAGAATAACTCTGTGTGTATTGATTACAGAAAAATGTTTTGTCTGCTTATTCAAATGCAATTGCTGATATACCCCCTGCAAATCTATTTTGAAAGAGAACTTGCCTTGTCCGAAATTGTCTGTGAGTTCATCGTGCCTAGGGAGAGGAAAGGAGTCCAGCACTGTCTTAGGATTGACTGTAGACTCAAAATCCATGCAGAGCCATAATCCAGCTGACAGTGTTTTGATATCAGCCAGGGAGGATGGCCACAAACTTGCTGAAACATGTTTAATGACACCACTGTCCTGTCAGCATAGCAACTCCTGTGTGAGCTGAATGCGAACTGTATGTGGGACACCCCTAGCATGTCAAAATCTTGACTGAGAATTGTTCTTAAGACTAAGATGAGGCTCCAACTCATTACTAAGTCCTTCCTGAAGCAACTGACTTTACTTGTCACACAATTGAGGCACTGTAGAATTCACTTGCAGCACATTGCCTTGAATTTAAAGACTAAATTAATCAAAGGAATCAAATCCAAAAATTTTTGGACTGTCCTGGGAAAACAACACTTGAAAAGATGCTGTTTTTGTCACATCTTGGGAGGCTGCTAGCAGGCTGCAGGCACCTAAGACAGGAATATCATTTCCATTATATGCAGACAGCATGGAATTAGGCTTCTGCAACTGAGGGCTCCCTAACAACTCGTAAGTACTCATGTTAAGTAGTGTAATCAGAGCACCTGAGTCTAGCTGCAGTTCAACAGCATGCTGAGCCTCCAGTAAATGTACATAGACTTTGTTGACTGTAATCACTGCCAATTGCTTCACCCCCTGCACTACAACCACTGTCTTGGAACCGTACTCTTGTTTACTCAAGAGACTAGCCATGTTTGGTTTACAGAAGGCTTTGCTGATAATGTGTTAACTTCTGTTTCAGAACTCTGTGAGCAGGAATCTGACTGCCACAAGGCAATACATCATCATAAAAAAATTGATTGAATGTGTCCCAGCTTGCCACACACAAACCACTTGGAACTCCCAGAACAGATACTGTTGCTGATCATGCTCACTAAAAGACTGTGGGCAAAATTTTCTGTCATTAGTCGGGAAACGACAGTGCGCACCTCAGCTGGGAGTGACTGTTATTTTAAATGGCCATTGCTTAATGCGCCTCACCTAATTGACAATTTGACTGACTATGTGCCCACTGTGAACCACTGATATAGCCAGAGACCAGAAGTCTTATCTGTATCACACATGACTGTCTTATGAACCTATTATTGACAGTACAGGTTGAAGACTGGGGTTGGGAAGCTTCAAAATTGCAGCGCAAATGCATGTTTCAGACGCATTTTGAGCAATGGCATCACAGAGAATAGAATCACTGTGTGAAAGTCCACAAGGACACTTGAAGAACCCTCAATTCGGGTAACCACTGTCAGTTTTTTTTTGTTTGACCCAGTTGCTTCCTCATCCAAAAAACTTAAAATGGGCAGCTGCGACATTTGTATGTGCTTCAAAATCCAGGAGTAACTTTGAACATAAGCAAGAGATCTTTGCACCTGCTTTGAAATAAAATGAGGTCTACACTGTGTACCTTGCATGCTGTACGCAATAAAACGAACATCCAGCTGTGAATGGTTTTTGACTCATTCCTCTTTCTTATCGTTAGAATCTCTAAACAGATAATTTCAAAACTAGGGTAGCCACAGCCAAAGTTGTTGTTGTGGTCTTCAGTCCTGAGACTGGTTTGATGCAGCTCTCCATGCTACTCTGCCCTGTGAAAGCTTCTTTATCTCCCAGTACCTAATGCAACCTACATCCTTCTGAATCTGCTTAGTGTATTCATCTCTTGGTCTCCCTCTACGATTTTTACCCTCCACGCTGCCCTCCAATATTAAATTGGTGATCCCTTGATGCCTCAGAACATGTCCTACCAACCGATCCCTTCTTCTAGTCAAGTTGTGCCACAAACTTCTCTTCTCCCCAATCCTATTCAATATTTCCTCATTAGTTATGTGATCTACCCATCTAATCTTCAGCATTCTTATGTAGCACCATATTTCAAAAGCTTCTATTCTCTTCTTGTCCAAACTAGTTATCGTCCATGTTTCACTTCCATACATGGCTACACTCCATTCGAATACTTTCAGAAACGACTTCCTGATGCTTAAATCTATACTCGATGTTAACAAATTTCTGTTCTTCAGAAATGCTTTCCTTGCCATTGCCAGTCTACATTTTATATCCTCTCTACTTCGACCATCATCAGTTATTTTGTTCCCCAAATAGCAAAACTCCTTTACTACTTTAAGTGTCTCATTTCCTAATCTAATTCCCTCAGCATCACCCGACTTAATTTGACTACACCCCATTATACTCGTTTTGCTTTTGTTGATGTTCATCTTATATCCTCCTTTCAAGACACTATCCATTCCATTCAACTGCTCTTCCAAGTCCTTTGCTGTCTCTTGACAGAATTACAATGTCACTGGCGAACCTCGAAGTTTTTATTTCTTCTCCATGGATTTTAATACCTACTCCGATTTTTCTTTTGTTTCCTTCACTGCTTGCTCAATATACAGATTGAATAACATCGGGGATAGGCTACAACCCTGTCTCACTCCCTTCCCAACCACTGCTTCCCTTTCATGTCCCTCGATTCTTATAACTGCCCTCTGGTTTCTGTTCAAATTGTAAATAGCCTTATGCTCCCTGTATTTTATCCCAACCACCTTCAGAATTTGAAAGAGCATATTCCAGTCAACATTGTCATGAGCTTTCTCCAAGTCTACAAATGCTAGAAACGTAGGTTTGCTTTTCCTTAATCTAGCTTCTAAGATAAGTCGTAGGGTCAGTATTGCCTCACGTGTCCCAACATTTGTACGGAATCCAAACTGATCTTCCCCGAGGTCGGCTTCTATCGGCTTCTACTAGTTTTTCCATTCATCTGTAAAAAATCCGCGTTAGCATTTTGCAGCCGTGACTTATTAAACTGGTAGTTCGGTAATTTTTACATTTGTCAACACCTGCTTTCTTTGGGATTGGAATTATTATATTCTTCTTGAAGTCTGAGGGTATTTCGCCTGCTTCATACATCTTGCTCACCAGATGGTAGAGTTTTGTCAGGACTGGCTCTCCCAAGGCTGTCAGTAGTTCTAATGGAATGTTGTCTACTCCCGGGGCCTTGTTTCGACTCAGGTCTTTCAGTGCTCTATCAAACTCTACACGCAGTATTATATCTCCCATTTCATCTTCATCTACATCCTCTTCCATTTCCATAATATGGTCCTCAAGTACATCACCGTTGTATAGATCCTCTATGTACTCCTTCCACCTTTCTGCTTTCCCTTCTTTGCTTAGAATTGGGTTTCCATCTAATGTTTTGATATTCATACAAGTGGTTCTCTTTTCTCTGAAGGTCTCTTTAATTTTCCTGTAGGCTGTATCTATCTTACCCCTAGTGAGATAAGCCTCTACATCCTTACATTTGTCCTCTAGCCATGCCTGCTTAGCCATTTTGCACTTCCTGTCGATCTCATTTTTGAGACTTTTGTATTCCTTTTTGCCTGCTTCATTTACTGCATTTTTATATTTTCTCCTTTCATCAATTAAATTCAATATTTCTTCTGTCACCCAAGGATTTCTACTAGCCCTCGTCTTTTTACCTACTTGATTCTCTGCTGCCTTCACTACTTCATCCCTCAAAGCTACCCATTCTTCTTCTACTGTATTTCTTTCCCCCGTTCCTGTCAATTGTTGCCTAATGCTCTCCCTGAAACTCTGTACAACCTCTGGTTTAGTCAGTTTATCTCGGTCCCATTTCCTTAAATTCCTACCTTTTTGCATTTTCTTCAGTTATAATCTACAGTTCATAACCAATAAATTGTGGTCAGAATCCACATTTGCCCCTGGAAATGTCTTACAATTTAAAACCTGGTTCCTAAATCTCTGTCTTACCATTATATAATCTATCTGAAACCTGTCAGTATCTCCAGGCTTCTTACAGGTATACAACATTCTTTCATGATTCTTGAACCAAGTGTTAGCTATGATTAAGTTGTGCGCAGTGCAAAATTCTACCAGGCGGCTTCCTCTTTGATTTCTTTGCCCCAGTCCATATTCACCTACTACGTTTCCTTCTCTCCCTTTTCCTACTGCCGCATTCCAGTCACCCATGACTATTAAATTTTCATCTTCCTTCACAATCTGAATAATTTCTTCTATTTCATCATACATTTCTTCAATTTCTTCGTCATCTGCAGAGCTAGTTGGCATATAAACTTGTACTACTGTAGTAGGTGTGGGCTTCGTATCTATCTTGGCCACAATAATGCGTTCACTATGCTGTTTGTAGTAGCGTACCCGCATTCCTATTTTCCTATTCATTATTAAACCTACTCCTGTGTTACCCCAAAGTAGTTACACATAATTGATTGACTAATTCATACAGTGTAACAGGTGTTTACGGATAGATGTTTTAACTATTAAAATATAAAGTGAAATGGAAAGTCCAGTAGTCCACTGTAGCTGTATTTATTTAATTCAATTAGAGATGCTCACAACCGGTTCCCATCTTCTGGTGTAAATAAATGCTGTATCAGATGGTTTAGGGAGTTGTTACAGAAAGCTGCAGAACAACAGTAGGCGTGGCTCAGCCTTCCTCAGCTGATAACAACCATCACCAATGGTGAATGTCCAGTCTATGTTAAAATCAAGAACTGTAATCACTTTACCAACTTAAATTTGTTTTTGTAGGTCCATGACAAGTAACTGACAATGCCCCTTATAAAAGTAATCCAGAAAAATATTGGGTCCAGAAGCTGACAACACAAGCTATGAGGTGTCCAGTGTGGTATACACTGACGGTTCTATGGTCGACCTCTGAACCAGTTTTCCCTACACACATGCAAGGAGCAGTGACCTAAACTTCCTGCCAAATGGATGCAGTGTATTCACAGCAGATCTGGTGGCCATCGTTCAAGCTGTGACGAAGCATGTTGGCTCACACCATCCTGCTTTTAGCACACTCCTGTATCAAATATTACGGGCCTTATAAAATTATCACTATTTTTCTTTTCGAAATTGCGGTGTCAAAGTTCCTACAGTAAGCATTTTCCCCCATCCTTCCCCTCCTGCAAAACTTTGGTGTTCAGATCATTTAGTTTGTTGTTCTGTTTGCAATGAGTTAGTTGGTTTTATCAGAAATGATGGTAATCAAAAGTTAATGCAATTATAAAATTTTGTGCATCTAGCTGTGGGAAAAATCTCATACGCCTAAAGATAAATTCAAAAGGAGGGACTAATTTCAAGTTGAAGAGCTGTTTTTCCTGTTTTCAGTGATATACATGGTGATTATAATTAAAGTTAAACTTGCAAAACACTGTAGAAATAACACCGCTGGTCAGAATGACGTCAAATTGCAATGGAATATTATTAGAGGAGGAGGAAAAGGTATGGCAGAAGAAAAAAAAGTGTGATAATTGATCATTAGATGGCAGATGGCACTGTATGTGTCAGAATACGTAAATAAAAACACCTCTCATGCTCACGGCCCGTTGAAGTTGGTATAAACACGCTGGGTACATGGCTTTTCCTCCTTTCGCGTCTGCGACTTTCGCCATGACTGTTTTCAGGATTGCGCTCTGCTTGTAAAGCTGTACTACAAGAATGATGACTGTGCACACGTCACTCTGCAGAAATTCTGGCCACTGAAGAGTTTGAAAAAAGATGTTGGTCCGCTGACTGCCATGGGTCTGGAGAAAGCAATTCGGAAATTTGAAAAGATAGGTTCTTGTGGTGTGCAGCCTGGTAGAGGGAGGAAACAAGTTGATTTGATGTCTATGGAAGCAGTGGCCACAGCAGTACAGGAGGAGACGAGTGGTGGTATGCAAACGTGTAGTGCACTGAGAATTGCCCGAACATTGGACATACCCATGAGCACTGTGCATAAAGTCCTAAGAAACCTCCTTCTTTGCTATCCATTCAGAATTACCCCTATGCACGAGTTGCTTCCTGTTGACCTGCCAGCAAGAGAGACCTTTGCTCTGGAATTTCTTGCTTGCATGGAAGTGGACAATGATTGGTAATGGAAGATTTTGTGAACGGTCGAAGCCCACTTACATCTTACAGGATATGACAATACACAGAATTGTGGATTATGGGCAACAGAAAATCCAACCGCAAATCAACCAGTACCACTTCATCCTGCAAAGGTCACTGTGTGGTGCAGGTTTATGGCATCATTTATCATAGGACCATATTTTTTCGAAGAGACAGGTGCTTCCTGTCCTGTTACCTATGCCACCACTGGTAATCGTACGAGTGTCATTTGCACAACCACGTCATTCCAGCTCTCCAACAGTGTGAATGGGATCATTTTAATATAAGATGGCACCTCCGCACATTGCAAACCAGTTAAGCAGCTGCTGAGCACCATTTTGAAAATGCTAGAATTATTAGGCGCCATTTCCTTAAAGCCTGGCCATCCCGATCACCTGATCTTAATGTGTGTGACTTCTGGTTGTGAGGCTATCTGAAAGATGATGTGTTCAGTGATCCAATTGCAAACTTAGCTGCATTGAAGGCATGCATTGCGCAACATTAATTAGTTCAAAAGGAATTGTTAATAAAAGATTACACGTGGTCTGAACTCTCAGTGCCAGCTTTAGCCAAACTGTTTTACATTTCTGGGATATGTTAATAAGCTTTTGATAGCTAGATTTTTCTGATTCTAGGGACACACATAGTCATGAACAAGAGTACCTACCTAAAATTACTAAATTGATAAATACACAAACAAAAAATAATATAGAGTCAGTAGACAATGAAAGACAACATTCTAACCTACAAAATTTTTAAACTATTATAAATTAACCAAGTTCATTAATAGCATGGAGTGAATCGTTATAAGTCTGCCATTTCAGTCAGTCTACTCTTAGTCTTCATTTACTCTCGTTTTCGTATTCATTTATTCTGCTCTTAATATTGGTCTGATATAGCTTCAGTTAGCTTTTTAGACGAGCATCAGGAACCATTTGTGTTATCTCTCTGTTCATTTAATTCAGGCTGAGAGAACATATTTTATAGTTAAGAGCAGTAGACATCAGAATGTGTGTGTTTCGGTTCAGTTGAGTAATACTTGTGATGTATTTTTTCTCTTGCTTGAGTGTGAAGCAACTTGTACTCTCTTTTTCTGTACTGTGTGCACTTTTATTTTCTGAATAGATAAGAACAATAAAGCTTCGCATATGTTCATACTAACTACCTCTTTTTAAACATTATTATAGACTGTAAGAGACCTGGTTCTTACTGGTAGGATCTGAAAGAAGTAATTAAAGGTTGTTGAACTTGAAATTTTGAACTTAGAAGAAAAGATTCTGGCAATTGATTTTAAGGATAAGTCCTACAACAGCAATCTCAGGTAGTGATCCAGTGAAACTGTGCAGCTACTGAAGTTTCTAATACAACAGGTAAGTTTAAGTTACATGAAATAGGCCTGAGCCATGTTCTTTCTTGCAACAGTAAGGCATTCTTAATTGGCTGTGACACCCTGAGTAGTCTTCAGGCTATCGACCAGTGCTACCCTTGACAACCATTGGTTGTGTCTATCCAGTACCTTCTTCCTGACCTCAATTAGACTGGAAGGTTAGTCATCTTCATCTGGACCACAGGTCACGTTGGGATCCCAGGGAACAAACTACACTGGTCAGTTGGCGAAGTTGGCTACCAGGATGCCGATTTTGGAGGTGGGGGTACCAGAAACTGGACCTTCGGGTGGCTCTACACCATCAGTTTTTGGAGGCCTGCAACACAGACTGGAATGCTCTGGTTTCTCTGATCAAACTGCTAGCAATAAAGGGGACCATGACTGTGGCTTCATGCTTCTCTACCATTCTCTGTCAGCTTCACATTGTTCACACTTGTCTGACCCATGCTTGTGTCCTATGAGGAGCCACTCCACTGTCTGGTACTCGTCTGGCAGTAGCTCACATCCTACTAGACCACCCTAATTTGGCCAATATATGATGAAATCTTAAACTTGCTGACACCCTGCCTCTGGTGCTAGTAAACTACACCAAAATGGCATATCTAGTTTTATATTTTACTCTTGAATGTGTTTACTGCTGCTTTTTGAGGTAGGGCACAGTAGCCTCATCGGTCACTCGAGGGATTAGATTGCTGCCCCACTGCCTGTTTCCAACCTGGGGACCCCATGGCTGCCCTTGCTCGGTGGTCCAGCCTGGCTCCTGCCCTCCCACCTTTTTAACTCTTCTTATTCTTTAACATTTGTAGTCTATTTACTGTCTCATCATTGTTGATCTCATTCCTGAGATTTTATCAACTTGTGCATGTTGCTTGTTTTCTTGTGGTAGTTGACAGTGAAGAAACATTTGTTGGATGCAGAGGGTGCACTTCTCATCATGTAGTATGTCCTGGTGGCCTCCAGCTAGCTTATGAGTGGAGCAACTCACCCCTTTCTCCACCCTTTTACCCCTCTCTCACTTCTGCGTGCTTCAATCTCTTAGTTTTATTAATTCTGGTTCTGACCGTGTTCATTGGGATTTGTCTTCTGGTCCTTCCCCCTGAGGACTACTTCTGGCTTGATACATATAGGATGGAGGGGCTGATGACCTGGTAGTTTGGTTCCTTTAACTCAATCAATCCAATCCATTGCTATTCATAGGAAGAACAACGTGATAAGCAAGGATATGCTGGAGTAGAGAAGTTATGTCCTAAAACAAGAAACACCTGTGACACACTGCTTAGGTAATACCTTTTTTGATAAGAACTTGATTTTGAGGTTTAGAAGCAAGCCCATGTGTAGGCTGTTCTATTCTTGAGGGTGACTAAACATTGGACAAAGTGCTCTGAGCCCAATGCACTAAGAGTCCTTGTGTAGTAACACATTCTCTCTCTCTCTCTCTCTCTCTCTCTCTCTCTCTCTCTCTCTCTCTCTCTCCCTCCTCCCCTCCCCCCCCCCCCCCCCCTCCCTCCCTCTCTCTCTGTGTAGTAGGCTCCGCAGATCATGAACACTGCTAAAAAGGAATTGCCGAGAATACATCAGTAGTGACCTGGGGTGCTGGCAGCATCATGAAGTTTTCTGGAGGCATTGGCTTCAGGGGCCACTGTGACTTGTGGCTGCTGGTCTGGTCTGATGCTCTTAATAATTCCTCTGGTGGTGCCAGCTTTCCAACTCCCACTGTGTATTACAGATGACACCACAAATTTCAATTCCCCTGGGGCAAAAACGCCATGAACATACAAAACTGCAATTAATACATCTAGCTCAGAAAGAGAACCACACCGACCATTTTTTCCAGATTGCCACTGTGCAATTTTTTTCCGAGTGTTATCTCTGAATGCACAATAAGAACTCGCTGTGCTCAGAAATTGGATTTTTCTCTTTGCAATTGGCATTGGCCTGCTGGTTGGTATAAAATAGTTTGCTTTCATGGTCTTCCAGGTGCATTCCAAAATGTTTCTAATATGTAGATGATATTTTCTCAATCGAATAAGAATTGAATATCCCTTGGTTTATTTAGTTTTTTATACCCAGGTATTCATGTGACATCTAGTGTATAGCAGTGAACTTCAGATCCTTTAGTACTCATTAACTCTATACACTCATATTCTTCCATCTGGTGCACAAGATGTATGAGACAGGAGAAAATAGCCTCAGACTTCCAGAAGAATTTGGTAATTCCAATTCCAAAGAAAGCTAGTGCTAACATGTGTGAAAATTACCTAACTATCAGTTTAGTAAGTCATGGTTGCAAAATATTAACAGGAATTCTTTACAAAAGAATGGAAAAACTGGCAAAAGTCGACTTTAGCGGAGATCAGTTTGGATTTTGGAGGGATGTAGGAATACTGACTCTATGACTTGTCATAGAGGATGGATTAGGACTTGGACGAGCATTTGACTAGAATGATCAGTAGTCTTCAAAGGAGGATATAAGATGAACTTCAAAAAAATCAAAATGAGAGTAGTGGAATGTAGTCTGACAGATGATGTTCGAACTAGAGATGATATAAAATGTGGACTAGAAATGGCAAGAAAATTGTTTCTGTAGTAGAGAAATTTGTTAACATTGAATATAGATTTATGGAAGTGAAACTTGGACAATAAACAATTTAGACAAGAAGAGACTAGATGCTTTAGAAATGTAGTGCTACTGAAGAATACTGAAGATTAGATGGGTGGATCATCTAACTAACGAGGAGGTACTAAATAGAATTGGGGAAAAAAGAAATTATTTATGGCATAACCTGACTAGAAGAAGGAATCAGTTGGCAGGATGCATTCTGAGACATTAAGAGATCACCAGTTTAGTACTGGAGGGAAGTGTGGAGGGTAAAAATTGTAGAGGGAGATCAAGAGATGAATACAGTAAGCAGATTCAGAACAATTTAGGTTGTAATAGTTAATCAGAGATGAAGAGGCTTTCACAGGATAGAGTAGCATGGAGAGCTGCATCAAGCCAGTCTTCGGTTGAAGACCAAAACAACAACAACAACAACAACTACTACTACTACTACTACTACTACTACTACTACTACTCGTACTCATATTCATAGCAGAAGCCATTACCTGTTGTGCTCTGATTGTCTGAAATAGAAATGTAACTAATGAAGAAGAGCCACTGAGTGTTCTGGACAGAATCAGTTGGTAAATACTACAAGATTTGTCCAGAAAGTAATGTCACCGATTTATAAATCTGACACTCCTATTCATCGGTACTTGGTCTACCCTCCCGGTGTAGGTGGTAGCAATAGTTATCTTCCCAACTCAAATAATCATAATTTCCTCCAAGATCCTGAAGAGTCAGGATGAGTCCCTACGTGAACTCCTGTTTGGTTGTCCAGTTCAAACCGTGATGTAGCGTTCACTGGAACAACAGTGCACAATGAAATTATGCCTGAAAATTGGGAAATCTGCTGCTGAAACATTTCCAATTTTTGAACAAATGATTGAGAATTAATGTCTGTCACAACAGCTGGTGTTTCGGTGGCACAAGGCCTTTTAGCAAAGCCAGAATAATGTCAGTGATGAAACGTGCTGTGGATGCCCCTCAGTGTCAAAAGATGAAAACTGCGTGTGTGTGTGTGTAAAGAGTTCTGAATGAAGGCTGTAGAATAAATATTCATCTGATATGTCAGACTCTGGATATAGCCAAACCAAAGTCCACAGAAATATAAATGAACAATTGGGGGTGAAGAAAATGTAGGCAAAACAGATCTCTAAAATTTTGACTGATGATCACAATTGTGTAGAAATAATTCCACCTCCTTTTTTTTCTGCTAGTGGTATCGTCCACCATCTACATACATACATTCTGCAAGCCACTGTTTGAAGTGTCGCACGGGGTACCTTATACCACTACTAGTCATTTCCTTTCCTTTTCCACTCGCAAATAGAATACGGGAAAAATGACTGTCTGTATGCCTTCATGCGAGCCTTAATCTCTTTTATCTTATTTTTTGTTGATTTTATGCCAGCCGTACAGACTGTCAATGCAACCTTTTATGTTGAAGTGCTCAGAAGCTAAGAAAAGGATCATGCCCATCAAACCACACATCACCATTACCTGGAAGCTCCATCAAGACATTGCATGCAGCCACACCACCGTCTTGGTGAGCAATTATGTTATCAAAAGCTGATGTGGCAACACTGGCCCAGTCCTCCTACACTCCTGATCTCTCTCTGGGAGCCTTGGTTTTGTTTCCTGTCTCAAGGTGCCCTCGAAAGACACTGTTTTGAGGCCTTTGACAGTGTGAAAGCTGCTGTTACATGTGTCATAAGTACACTCTCACCCAGACTTTCCAGGACACCTACTACACTTGGAACTCTCAGTGGTGGAGATGTATTGACTCAGGAGAGTTCTGTTTGGACGGATTATACTGTTCTGATCAATAAATTATTTTTTATGGACTTAGTGACATTACTTTCCAGACAGTCCTTGTAAAATTCCTTGATGGAGTGAATATATTTTTTGCAGCAATGCTTCTTGGCAGGTTATTTTTCACTAAAACTTGCGGAACCTTGGAGTGATATTTCCTTATATTCCTAAAATTTTAATGTATGAATTATGTGCAGCTTTATAATTAGACTAGAACCTTTGATTTGTTTAATGAAATCAGTCTAGCAAATAGTTGTCTTTACGATTGCAATATTTATTATTGTTGGACCTCTGATTTTGTCCCCACTGTCCTGTCATGACTTAATATGTGATCAGCTTGATTTTGCTATAGTGAGCTTCAATGAAAGACACCATTAATACTTTCTGATTGGTACTGAAACCTGTGGAGTCTGAATTAAGAGTATTGCTTATTCATTTATGTGTTTCTCAAAATGGAATATTCCAGAATTTGAAACACGAACAGCTGCTAGCCTGAGTTTCTTAGAAGTAGATACCTTAAGGGTTGCAAAGCAACTCAAATCGCTTGATACGGGCAAGTCTTCAGGTCCAGATTGTATGCCGATTAGGTTCCTTTCAGATTATGCTGATACAATAACTCCATACTTAGCAATCATATACAACCGCTCGCTCACCGATAGATCTGTACCTACAGATTGGAAAATTGTACAGGTCGCACCAGTGTTTAAGAAGGGTAGTAGGAGTAATCCATCGAAATACAGACCCGTATCATTGATGTCGGTTTGCAGTAGGGTTTTGAAGCATATATTGTATTCAAACATTATGAGTCACCTCGGAGGGAATGATCTATTGATACGTGATCAGCATTGTTTCAGAAAACATCGTTCTTGTGCAATGCAGCTAGCTCTTTATTCGCTGGAAGTAATGGCCGCTATTGACGGGGGATCTCAAGTTGATTCCGTATTTCTAGATTTCCGGAAAGCTTTTGACACCGTTCCTCACAAGCGACTTCTAATCAAGCTGCAGGCCTATGGGGTATCGTCTCAGTTGTGCAACTGGATTCGTGATTTCCTGTCAGGAACATTGCAGTTCGTAGTAATAGACGGCAAATCATCGAGTAAAATCGAATTGATGTCAGGTGTTCCCCAGGGAAGCGTCCTGGGACCTCTGCTGTTCCTAATCTACATAAATGACCTGGGTGACAATCTGAGCAGTTCTCTTATGTTGTTCGCAGATGATGCTGTAATTAACCGTCCAGTAAGGTCATCCGAAGACCAGTATCAGTTGCAAAGCAATTTAGAAAAGATTGCTGTATGGTGTGGCAGGTAGCAGTTGACACTAAATAACGAAAAGTGTGAGGTGATCCACGTGAGTTCCAAAAGAAATCCGTTGGAATTCGATTACTTGATAAATAGTACATTTCTCAAGGCTGTCAATTGAACTAAGTACCTGGGTGTTAAAATTATGAACAACTTCAGTTGGAAAGACCACATAGATAATATTGTGGGGAAGGCAAGTCAAAGGTTGCATTTCATTAGCAGGACACTTAGAAGATGCAACAAGTTCACTAAAGACACAGCTTACACTACACTCGTTCGTCCTCTGTTAGAATATTGCTGCATGGTGTGGGATCCTTACCAGGTGGAATGACAGAGGACATTGAAAGGGTGCAAAAAAGGGCAGCTCATTTTGTATTATCTCGTAATAAGGGAGAGAGTGTGGCAGATATGATATGCAAGTTGGGATGGAAGTCATTAAAGCAAAGACTTTTTCGTCGCGGCGAAATATATTTGTGAAATTTTAGTCACCAACTTTCTCTTCCGAATGCGAAAATATTTTGTTGAGTTTTGCCTACATAGGTATTAATGATCATCAAAATAAAGTAAGAGAAATCAGGGCTGGAACATAAAGGTTTAGGTATTCGTTTTTCCTGCGCGCTGTTTGGGAGTGGAATGGTGTGAATTGCAGAGTAATCATGAAGATGTAGATGAAATTATTCCATGTAATTAAAGAACTGTTTTTATCTTAGACTCACAGAAATACAAATCAATAAACACATCATTTCTAACTTTTTCTGTTTTTAATCAAATTTTTGTATGATTAATTTCCAGGTGAAGAGCATGAACTGGAAAAAGATCATGTGTAAGAAGAAGGAAACTTTCAAGTTAAATGGAGGAGAAATGGAAGAACTTCGGAAATTTCCCAGTTTTCGTGAGATTTCTTTTGAATCTGGTAAGGGAAAATCTCAGGAACATCACATGGACATGGGTGAATTTTATAGGTATCTTGCAGAACATAACTGCAGCTATGTATTCAAAGACTATTTCGGTGTGGATGGTAAATGAAGAAAACACCCATAAAAATATTCACTGTTTCTCGGTTTGAATTACAGTATGTCTGTATCACAGCTGTACTTCATCGCAGTTCTAGTGTAAATAGTAATGTATGATTACACCTATTTTCCAAATGAAGTCTTAAGTAGTTGTACAGGTCAACCCATTGTTGTTGTTAAGTTTCTCTCACAGATTTCATTAATTCTGTCATTTAGCTATTAAAATTATGTTTCATTCCTGTTCTATTTCTATTTAAGAATGGTTTCTTTCTTTTTTTTAATTTTTGTATGTTTGATATACTTATGATCTTTAAGGAAGTCCTCATACACTGGAATAAAATTTAAGCAGCTGTCATTTCCATGTAGTATGAGCAGTACTAAAGTGAACAAAAATTTAATCAGTGTTGAGAGTAATTCCTCGTTGAAAAGACATTACTGTACTGTGGCATTCACACCAATCTTGCGTTTCATTTTCTAGTTATAAGTAATACGCAATTTGGTGTCATATCATTTTTACAAAACTAGAATTCAAGTAGTTTCAGAGTTTTAAAATATACAACCAGAGGTATTCTTTGTAAATACCAGTATTTTGTATTTACATCACATTTGTATGCACACAAGAAAATACGAATGGGAAGCCTATATTTTTGCATCATGAGCTGGCCTAATGTATTGATTCGTTTTATATAAGGACTCTTAACTCATTTGGAAAAAAATACTGGAGCTGTGTCCTTCAGAAGCATGGGTTTCTAAAACAGGATAGATGAGATTGACCCTAAAAGCACTGAGAAGTAACAGTAGAGGCAGTAGTTCATCTGGAATCATCAATAAGATGACATGGATGGAAAAGAAATACATTAGTGACAAAGTTCTCTGTCTTTGTGCTATCCCTTTCAGGTTACAAGTTTGATCATGTCTTACAGCATTCATTGTTTCTCCTTGCTTGTGGACATTGTTTAATAGAAAATGATTTTGGCAATGCATAGAAATCTTTTATTTTAAAGAGAATAACTGTTCCATAATTTTTCACTTGTTAATATGCAAAAACTACACAGTTTTGTACCAAAGAAAGTCAGTTTTTGCTCTAACAAACAGTTGACTGTTTGAAAAAATGCAATAGTGAATTGCTGTTTGACTGAGTTACGCTACGATTTTGACTTCAGTGTAGGGACATTTCAGTTTTCCAGGATTTTCACTGTTGCCACTTAGGGCACATTATATGACGCACGCACCATGACATCAGAGCTAATCACGTATGAGAATTGGAAGAAACTCAAAAAAGCTTCAGATAGTTAATGTTTTGTTACAAATTCATAAGTCATTATTTTTCAGCTGAAAAAAGTAGTCAGTAGGTGAGGTCCATTTTGGCGTCCAAAAACTTCAATTCCATGTTAACCTTTTCCATGTAACATGTCAAACAAATTAATCAGAGCAAGTTGACGAAATCCATTAGAACTTCTTGACATAAGCTTTTTGACTGTTTCAGTAAGTTTGATAGCTACACTAGATTGCTGTCCGAGTAGTCTGTCTTAACACGACTGAGATTGTCTGTTTCTAATTCTGTCATCTCTTTACTCTTTGTCTGAACAAAGAGAGAAATAAGTAAAAAATGTGATTTTCAGTTGCAAGAACATAAATTAAATCTGTTTATTTACACTCAGTATTATGAAATAAAAAGAGCTGTGAGAGATGTGGAAACGATGGTGGGGGGGGGGGGGGGTGCAGAAACTCTTGAACTTTATGGATAGAGGTTGGAGCCAGCAAAGAGCAAGAAAAGAATGAAAGGAAAAGTCTGGTAAGTTAACGCACAAAGTGATTGGATCAAATCAATCAAAAAGCTCAGGGAAAGGTCATTTGTATCAATAAATTACTCATTTATTTAAATAATAATATCATTGCAGGTACCTCTGCAGGTATCGGATTGCTGAGTTGCTGTACAAATTTCTGTTTCATCCTCATTATCAACATCTATTGAATCTCAAACCATTATACCTAGTTTTGACAGAAATATGTGTTCATCTTGATGGTTAAATGATGGCCTCCAGGGCTTTCTGTGAATTGTTAAACACTAGTTATGAAAACCAGGTATTTTATTAAGGTGAACAAGTGTAAAGTGATCATATTGAGTTGCTAAAGATGCTTTAATACAGTAGTTATAAGATTCCAGAGTTCCTGACATTATTGCCTCTTGTGAGCAACTGCTGCAGTAAAATACTTTCTGGTGTACAATTTGATTTTGTGACAATTGATACAACCAAAGCTCATGGCTGATGATTGTGAATTAATAGCACGCTGATGTGAAAAAAGCATTAGTAAAAGTTCACTTCTAGATTTGCCCATCATATGTAGTATTTATATTTAACCAGAGCCAGAGTTGCTACAAGTTCTGGAAATCAGGGAATTTCAAACTTGTCAGGGAAATTTGAAGAAGACACTCAAAAAATCTGGTTTTGTGTCAGTAGATGAAATGGTTTCTTTACTGAGATGACAAGCATTGTCACTGGCTATGTGCAGCTGAGAATGTGTGCCACTTCCCTATTGCTACTTTCCTACCACTCCCTTCAGCTTGCAGTCGGTGCAGCCACCACTTCTTGCTGCTAGCCTAGCAGCTGCCAACATGAGGCAGGGAGGTATGAGGAGTGGTTTGTTTGGATTTAATTATGAGTGTCTGGTAGCCTTTTCTACATATCTGACTGTAGCTCAGTGATAATCTTTATGATGAGTTGCTGCCTATCCTCATTAGTATTGATTCTCAGATTATTTGTGCAAGTTATCTTTGAATGATTTGATCACCACAGTCTCACTTCATCATGTGAATAGCTGGCCACACAAGGAGATTTTTGCAATGGACCAAAACCGCAGGCCATTTCTGCGGGCTTCTCTAACGGATCAGACCTGCCGATCTGAAGCTCATCATTTGTCACTAATGTACAGGCCCTGCCCATCGAATCTCATCTCACCAATCTGCCCGCAGGCTGGATTTGTTTGTGTGTGGCATAATGCTGTGGATTTTCATGGTTTATCCGTGGACCCAGGACAGAGGTGCTCCATGGCAGTCTAGAGGCCACAGGTGATGGATTTCAGGAAATGCAACACACTCACCTCAAGTTTATTGTACAGTGCAGCATTTTATAGACTTTTATTTATTGTAGTACATTTTGGCACTTCAAAAATAGTTTATACGAGGGTTGGAACTTTAATAGTGCCAATTATTTATTTACAACTCGTACAAAATAGATATGTGTTTCAAAGTTTTACTGACCTTCAAAGTAGTCATTAGCATTGTGTATAACCTGTTGCCAGTAATGTGGAAGTTGTAGGGTACTCTTAGCAATGCCAGTTGTGTTGACAGTTCAAGCGGTGCTGTCTATTGCCTGATGAATTTGTAGCAGGTCTGAAATGAATGCCATGAAGTGTTTCCTTCAGTTTAGAAATTGAGTTGAACTTACTAGGGCTTAAGTTAGGGGAGTGGAGTAGCATCAGTCAGACAAATTAGTAACAGCTTGCACTGTACGTGCTTGAGCATTGTCCTGCAAAATAGTGGTCAGGTCCTTCATAATGTGGCATCGCTTCTGTCTCTATGCTGTTCATTTTTGGAACACAACCATTGACCCTCTTAGAGACAGAAGTGATGATACTTTCTGCAGAACCTGACCGTCATTTTGTAGGACAACGCTCAAGCACGTTCTGTGCAAGCTGTTACTGATATGTTTGACTGATGGGGCTGCTAAGTGCTATACCACCAACTGCACTCCCCTGACTTAAGCCCTCATGATAAGCCCTCATGTAGTTCAACTCTATTTCTAAACTGAAGGAAACACTTTACGGAATTTACTTCAGAACTGCTACAAATTTGTCAGGCAATAGACTGCGCCGCTGGAACTGTCGACACAACTGGCACTGCTAGGAGTATCCTACAACTTCCACATTGCTGACAGCGGGTTATCCAAAACGCTGGTGACTACCTTTACTACTTTCAAGGTCAGTAAAACTTTGAAACACGTATCTATTTTGTACAAGCTGCAAATAAATAGTTGCCACTATTAAAGTTCCAATCCTCATATATTAGAAATTATGGACGATAAGAAGAAGAAAATTCTGGCAATCGCTGGTGTTTTGTATGCTATGTACTCATATATTTCTCGAAAGAAAAATCACACAGGTTCTAGGCATTTCAGTCCGGAACCACGTGACTGCTACGGTCGCAGGTTCGAATCCTGCCTCGCGCATGGATGTGTGTGATGTCCTTAGGTCAGTTAGGTTTAAGTAGTTCTAAGTTCTAGGAGACGGATGAACTCAGATGTTAAGTCCCATATTGCTCAGAGCAATTTGAACCATTTGAAAAATCATACAATACCTGTATAATAATAAACATAACACCGTGGGTAATAATCGACAATAATGAACATAGTAGAACCAACATTTTATTGGCAGTCATCTATAGTGTTGGTTTACATAACTCTTCCCTGCCTTATAAATTTCTTTCAAGATGCCTACTTTTTTTTCTGTGGTGATATCTGAAATCAGTGAAGACATTTTAAATCTGTTTTGTGACCCTAAGGAAATGCGTATTTTTGTCACCAGTTGTGTTTTGTTTTATTGAAATAAAATAATAGTGGCCTTAATGAAACATATATAACATTTGGCTTGCTTTCTCCTTCTAAAACATGCCATTACAAAAGATGCTGATGTTGGTACTTTAGATTTTTGCTAACACAAGGGAGAAATACAGAAGTCCCTCCTTTTCTTGCCAACTTATGTCTTTACTTACTCTTGAGATCTCAAAATTTGTCAGGGGAAAATGATAAAACTTGTCTGGAAATCAGGGAAATGACAGGGAATTTCACTTGGGGGAAACTTGTGGCAACACTGAGAGTGTATGTACAACTAACTGGTGCCCATGCCCTGCAAAAGACAGTTTTCCAAGTCAAAACCTATACCTTATTTGTGGTAGGTGTAGTTCAGTATATTCACGTTCATAGGGAAACAGTTTTTGTGATATCTTTTATTTTTCCACAGCTGTTCCCACCGCAGGGTCAAGGTCTTGCATGTGTTCAGTGAGTCTTGGGTTGTTGATCATTTTACATTTTTCTTGAAGCCTTTGGCTGGTAGTAAGTTTTCTCCAACTCCTTTCTCCTGGGGCTTGTCATTGCTGCAGCTGTGTTGTATGCCCCAAAATGTTACATATTTGTCCATCACTTTGTGTATAATTGATTACCACGCCCCTCTTTTTTTCACTGGCATTTTTATTTCTTGTCCTGTTGGCCAGTGCAACTCCTTTGGGGTCGTGCAACATACTAATCTCATATATGTTATCACTTTCTGCTCCAATAGCAACTCTTGTGCTAAATTAATTCGCAGAATTTTGGAGCAAGTCAGTCAAAAAGATTTGCTGCTCTCCCATAACTGTCATAGGTAAAACAATGTAAGGTGGTGTCTTGGATTCTCATTGGGAAGGATCTTCTTCTTCTTCTTCTTCTTCTTCTCCTTCATCATCTGTTATGCATTAGGGTTTCCCTCAGCCTGTTGCAGCTACACCCGGTCCTTCCATCGTTTTGCAGGTCTTCCAATGGCTCTTTTACCTTGTGGAGTATCACCAAAAAAGTTGTGGTTCTCTTGATGTGTAACAGATGGGATATCCATTTTTGCCGGCATTACGTTACTGTTTATATCGAAAATATTTAATTACTTCCTGATATCTGTATTTCTTTTGAAATTTAGCTTGGTGTCCTGCTATGTACTTGAGGAATTTCATTTTATTGGCGTGTAATCTTATTTTATCTTTTGTTTTCATTGCCCAAGATCCACTTCCATATAATAATGTTGGTACTGACATAACTTCATAAAATTTTAGATATGTTTGTGTTCGTACTTTATGTTGGAGGGCTTTTCTGACAGTGCCATTTAAGTATTTAAATTTCTCAATTTTGTCTTTTTGATCTAGGTCTCCCCTGTACGACAGCATGGTTCCTAGAAATTTGAATCTATATACTTGCTCTATAATTTTGTTGTCTATAATTATTTTAGTTCTTAGTGGATTTTTTTCCACAGAAAGCCATGGATTTTGTGTTTTGTATTGATATTGTCATATTATATATCTGGCATGTTTGGTATAGTATAGGCAGCTCTCTGAAGTCCATCTTCATTATTCGAAATTAACACTTGGTCATCTGGCAATAACAATGTCATAATGTAATCTTTTCGATGGAAGTTATATGTATAGTTCTTGAGTTTCATTCTCCATTGCCATATAATGTCGTCAGTGTATATATTAAAAAGCAGTGGAGAGAGGCTGCAACCTTGTCAAACTCCTAAATTAATAACCTTTGTTGTTTCTTCATTATCCTCAATTATTTAAATTCTTGTGTTAGCATAGATCTTTTCAACTACCTGTACAGTGTGTATTGGTATACCTCTTCTTATTAAAATTTCCAATAGCTGTCTATTTACTTTATCAATAGCCTTTACATAATCAACGAAGAGGATGTGTGTTTCTTTATTGAATTCCTTATGTTTTCTATAATTTGCTGTAGCATAAATATGTTCTCTGTACAGCTTCTCCCCTTTCTGAATCTATTTTGTTCTTCTGACAGCAGGCACTCCATTATGGGTTATAGTCTTTTGGTTATTATTCTAACATAGATCTTATACACTGTATTTAATAGTGATATGCCTCTATAATTTTCAGGTTTTGATCTATCTCCTTTTTTAGATATTGGTTTTATAAGTGAGATCATCCATTCTGTTGGTATATCCTTTGTTATCCAGCAAAGATTCAAAAATCTGAGGAACCTATCTTGAAATGCTACTGAAGAATATTTTATGAGTTCACTGTTAATTTCATCACTTCCTATGCCTTTTTGTTCTTTGTATATCTGAGAGCATGTTCTAATTTTTGGAATTCAATATGATGTGGATTTGTTTCAAGACCGCAATCATTTTGTGTGTTCATTTCATCAGTCCACATTTCCTTGTAATAATGCAGCCATTCTTTTTTCTTTATTACATTGATATCTGACACGTCCTTTTCACTGTTATTCAAGTGTCTTACCATTGCATATGCAAGTGTTTGTCTCCCATAGCCATTGTTTTCAATACTGGCAACAAAGTTATCCCTATCGTCTTAATGGAGATTCCTGCTTAGTTTTTTCACTTCTGCTGTCTGCTTCTTGTATGCTTCATTATTCTCCTGAGTTAGATGTTGTAGATATTTTTTATATAGTTTTCTCATTATTTCAACAGCCTCCTCAATTGCTTTTGTCCAAATCATGTGGCCCGTTTTCTTCTTCCTGTGTTTTATTTTACCTAAGGCTTCACTGGCTGCAATTCTTAATATGTTCCCACTCATTTTCAGTACTCTCTGATTCTGGAACTGTGCCCATTATTGCATCTAAGCGTCTTTGATAAAGACTCTTGATTGACTCCTGTTCTAGTAAGTAGACTTTATATACCTCCCTTAGTTGTTCTGGGGATTTTTTACGTGTCTTATGGCAACTCTGCTTTAGGACAACTTTTGCTTGTAGCAGGAAGTAGTTTGTGTTAATGTCGTACCCTCTATATACACACACATCCTGAAACAGAACATCTGTTTCTTGGTTTGCTATTAAGCAGTCAATTAAATCCTCAGGTGGACCATGTGTGTGTCTTTGTGTTTAAAGGAAGAGTTTAATATTCTGAAGTTGTTGAAAGTTGCAAAATCTCTTAACATGCTTCCAATGTTGTTGACTGTTGTCTCTCCAGCATAGCCAACTATATTATCTATTATTTCCCTTCCTATTCTTGCATTATAGTCTCCACCAATTATGATATAGTCATTTCTATTTATCATATTTATCTATTGTTTTCTGTAGATCTTCATAGAATGTCTCGCTTTCTTTCATTCTTCCTTCCTTTGGGGCATACATTGCTATACAGGTTAGATATCCTCTAGAAATCTTGCATCTTATGCTGCATACCCACTCGTTTATCCATGCATAGCTTATCAGTCTGTTTGTCCATTTTTTATTTTTTACTGTGGCAACTCCAGCTTGTACTCTTTTGCTTTGTTCTACTCCACTGTATATCATAGTATAATTTCCTATATCTTTAGTTCCTTTCATTTTCTTTTCAGTTTCTGTGATAAACACTATATATCACAGCTCCTCTCTTCTAATATTTTATGTAGTTATCCTTTCTTTGTCGATACCCCTTTGACGTTCCATGTTATTAAGTTTACATGTTCTGCCGTACCAAAATCTTTAACCTTTTTCCTTTTCCATCTGGCGTTCCCTACATAGCTTGCCAGTAACTTTTTATTTCACCTGACCGCCTTATGGGGGCTGCACAAGTATAGTTGGATAGTGGGGCTGCCACTTTGGGGCCTTCCAGTGTGCCTCACTTTCTTGTAACAGTTTGCTCCCCTAGGAAATCTAGCTTCTCTATGCCTCTAGAGCCCTCCCTGCTCTATGTTGTGGGACACACTTTGCCTGGCTCCTCTGTGAAGGCCTGTCCGACTTGGGTGGCTCTGCTGGTATCTACACTACTGTCGGCATAGTCCTTGACTTCATTAAGGTGGTGTCCTCTGGGAGGGCTTTGGGAAGGATAACAATTTAAATCCTCTTGCCATCCAAATTTAGGTTTGCTGTGGTCTCCCTAAATCAATTTGTGCCAATGTCCCATCTATAATACCTTGTCATAGATGGAATGTTAAACCCTGACCTTCCCTCCTTCCTTCCTTCCTTTTTTCTCTTTTTAACACAAATTCAAGTACATATAACTCATGGAAAACAATTACTGCCTCTGCACTGAAAGTAAGAAATATATTGCATTTGCACCTTTTAGTCGTGAGAGAAAATTACAGCCCGAGAATTGAGCCCCAAATAACTGACAGAAATGAATTATATGATATGCTTGTATTTTTTGTTTTATTTTGTGAAGATCCCTGTTTACTGGTAGAAAGTGAAGGCAGCTTTTTAATGTTAATGAAGATTAGCACTGCTCTCAAAATTTTTATTTGTACTGCCTAGTATGTAGACTAAATCTGATAGACTGGATGTGTTTTATACAGTAAGCTATAGAAAACAAGCAGCTTTTGGACAAATACTAATGCTTCATTTAGTAAACAATGATCCACTGTTGAGAGGCACTTCTCATACTTTTAGATGCTGATTAGAGCATTATGAGAAATTAGAAGACCATATAATGCAGGAGGTGGGGCACAAGAAGTAAATATGTTGATATACTTATAAAAATATTTCTGCTCTTTTACCATATGGTTCATGGTGGATCTTACACACAGCCACAATGTTTCTTTGTGTGCTAGATCTAAAACTAGCTTCTGTACAATACACCACCATGTTGACACAGTAGTACCTTGTCTCTTGTGAGGTTGTTGTCCAGCTTTTTCTTGTACCTGGAGGAACAAACTATGATGGCATACTTTTTGATTATAAATGGTGTGTTCTACAGAAAGTGCCTTTGTGTCAATTTACCAGTTGATTCCCTTTGCATCAATATATCTGTGTTCTGTCACTCTCAGGGGGTTTCCGGTGAGATAGCAAAACCAGCTTCAGTCACACTCTTCATGAGCATAAAATTCTTCAATGAACATTCATTCGATGCACTCACCAACTGCATGTAACTACCAATTTGTACTTCCAGATGAGGCATTGACATTCAAACTGACTTCTTGTATTTGAACTGATTTTGTTGTATTCGGACAATTCCTTCTGTGTGTTTGCTCCAAACTATACTCTACTATGGAAGATACATACAAGTTATTCTTTTTTCTGAGCAATAATGTGAACATAAACTATTTGTGCTATTTGACCTTTCTTCCATTTTTAAGGATTAATGGAAGTTTGGATTCTCTGCAGCAGTGGTAGTCAATATTAGCCAGTCATTTCTCCCACACCATTGAGGCCTGTAATTGCCAACTGAATTTTGTTTGACATGGAGATGTTGTTGTACTGACTGCAGGTAGTGATCTATTAATGTACTCTTCTTTATCAATCGTTAACATGCAAGCCTACTAACTACAAACACGACCAAAGGCTATTGAATTTGTGAACAGTGGCACCCCTGTTCAGTAACATGTCCATGTAAATTCAACTGTCCATCTATGGCTTCCCAGTATTCTTGGGGGAAGTAGCTGGCTTACATTGGATCTAGTGAAAATGGGTGGCACTATTATAGGCGGCAGCTGTTTTAATTGTTTAGATGTAAAAAAAAGGTTCTTGTTTGGATAAAATTTAGCATTCTCAAAATTAAGCCAGAGGGACTGCAAACTAGTTACGTGGGTCTATGTCCTATTAGTCACTGCTTTCTAAAAATCTATGAAATGATTAGGAATGAGATTAGCCCATAATCAGGGGCTAGTTTGTGTTGTACTGTCGATGGTTCGAATCTCACTAATGACAACATTTTTTTTCTTTACATTTTTCCTTCATTTTTTACTTTTATTGCAATTCCATATTTCTGAATAAATGTAAATTAACATATGTTTAATCATAATATTTTAATAAAATGACTATCAAGATTCGAATTATCAGTATTACAGTTTCAGGATTTTTTGCTCTAAGCACTCAACTACAGATTGTTTTTTACTTGATAGCTTGCAAGTTCTTTTGAAAATTGTGCCTTCCTGCTTTAGAAAACTGATGTCTGTGCACTGAGCTTCAGCTGCCATAAGTATGAAGAAAGTTAGTGTTCATCCTGTAAAGTCCCCTTGTTAGTTATGTAACTTTTAATGTTTGTTACTTACTGTGTCTTGCTGACTTTTAGGGCTTGATTATTGGTAGACCTCTGTATCAAGCAAGTGGTCTGTTTCTCTATGAGTTTTTTCTCAAAATGGGTAACATGGAACACAGTTTGGGAGACAGAAAGAGAGAGAGAGAGAGAGAGAGAGAGAGAGAGAGAGCGAGCATGTGTTTCTTGCAGAGATGCCTGTGGGAATTTTGGGAGACCACTCCATGTGTAAAACATGCAGCTACAATTGTTGCAGCTAATTGAAGTTGGGTGGAGAGGATCAGAGTCAATTTTATCAAAGGATTGTCACCTCTGTTGAAGATTTAGGTCCCATCTCACTTATGCAGAACATCTCCAGCTGAGATGGTTAAGTAACAGAGTATTTAGATTTATGATTGCACTCTTCAAGATCTTTTTGAACTGGCCCTTTTAGGGTTTTAGAGACACTTCTTGGAGAGATTTGTCCAGGAATTCTTTCATCGCATATGTGCTGTATGTGACCAGTTCATCTACGTGGCTAATGACAATGCTTCAATATGGTTTCAGTAAGACGTGGAACATTGGTTATCTCATCCTCTCTTTTGAATTTCATAATTGACTGAAGTTTCTGGTAGTGAAATGTTGTAGTTTCTTAATGCTAAGGTGGTAAAGTGCCTAGCTTTCATAGTCAAGCAAGTAAGATAGAAACAACTACAATCTGGTATTTGACACCAATTTCATATAGTTGTTCACGGATCTTTTGGGATAAATCTGTTACATTCAAGTGGGACTGTGTTCAAATTGTCCTCCCAACAAGACTTAATTTTCCCATGTTTTCCTTCAGTCATTTTGGTGACTGCTAGGATCTCGATTTGAAAAGAAAGCCAGTGATTTCCTTTCCTATCCTTGTCTGATATGATCTTGACTGCTGTCTCTGACAACCCCATGTTTGCCAGGATGTTGAACCCAAATCTTTGTTTTAAAATGGAAGTGAAGACAAAGCTTTGTGGTCAGCGTAGGTACTGTTGTGTATCTCATTTTTGGATGCCACTATAAAACAGAATAGTTTGGTAGGATATTTCTAGGTTCATGTTACACAGTCATTTGGTTTCCCATGTGTTCACACTCCTTACAGAAGGCTCATACATAGATGAAACAATTGGCAAACAATTGCTGTTCTTCAGATATGTGCATTTTGAAAACATTGTGCTCTATACAACTGCACCCTTAATACTTAGATGAGCTTGGGTAATCTTTTTCAAGAGAACTGTGGTGTGATTAAAATGTTCATCATGTTGGTATCTATTTTCAGTACTCTTTTTTTTGTAGCTGATGTCTTGTGGAGTGTGGCAACCAACTCAGGACAAAAAGTGTAGATGTGGATATGCAGCCTACCCATTTGCCATTGTAAATCCCTGTGAGGCTTCTTTTGTACAAAACTTGAATAGTATTACCATTAAGGAGTGTTTGGACATGGCATTTTCTGAGTCACGGGGTAATTGGTTTCTGTTGCTTTCTGGAAGATTAAAATTGTATGCCAGCTAAGGACTTGAACCAGGTTTTGAACTCTATTCTGGCACACAGTTTTGATCTGCCAGGGAGTTTTACAGAAGCACTTATTTCATTACAGAATGACAGATTCATTTTGGAGATTTCGATTTCTCTTGCAGCTCTGTGGCACAGTAGATCTTATAAACTGAACCCCAAGAGGAGCAAAGACTTACTGAAATTCAAGACATTCCAAAGCTTGTTTAGCATAATTGTTTCTAGACACATTTCTGATATAAAATGTTTATGAATCAGATTGTGTTTTATTTCTAGTCCTCTTCATCAGTGTAATCGTGATTTTTGATTTTTCTTCCAAATTTAGAGCCTTTAAATTAGCCCAGTGTGTTTTATCAGTGTGTCCATAATACTTACTTTTTGGCTGTATTTTGATAGTGATTATTACACAAGTATCAACAAACAAGATATGTCAGATATAACATTTACCATACATTTGCCATCTGTTCAGGAATTTGTACAGAGCTGTGATAGTGGGTTAATAATAGAAACAGCTTAGTGCATTTACTCATGTGACTCAGGACCTGATGTAAGTGTTTCTCATTGATCAACTTGGATGGCTCATATGTCAAGTGTCCATAAATGTAATTTTCTTGGGGAGAGAGAGAGAGAGAGAGAGAGAGAGAGAGAGAGAGAGAGAGAGAGAATTCCTCTTGAATAATATCCTGGGAGTTGCCAAGATAAACTTCTCTTTCCAGTGTGTGGAACACTGCCAACATTGCTGCATGCCCTCACTCCATGAGACATGGTGGAGAGTTTTGGAATTTAACACATAGATTGGTGTAAAGTCTGGAGAGTTAATCAGGAAGTTTGCATCACTACCTCTCTTTCTTTCTTGCCAGCCAAATATTGATGATGAAAATTTTCCTACTGCTAGAATTCAAACTGACCACCTACAATTTGAGTGCAATAGGAATCAGAGCTCAAGAGCTCTGCAGCTGTTAGAGTTTCATTGTGCTAAACCGATGAAGTACTGTTAATATAAACTGCAAATAACTCCCCTGGAAATATTTTTATTTTTTGGTACAGGTTTTTGCTGTACTATTCATTTATTTACCAATAGTGGTAAGTTACACAACATGTTCATTTCGGCAGTTTGCCATTATCAGGTGTACCTGTGAAGATGGTATAAGATATAATATTGTTCCTTATGTCTGTGTTAATCTGTGTTTATTTATTGCACATTATGTCTTAGCTGGTATGACGTAGTCCATATTGCATCTTGGAGCATAAATGTCGGTTGTGTTTTTGTCTTGTTGTGATCATGTTATTTATACATACTTTTATTTGCATGATCCCAATGAAATTATTTTTGACAGTTTGGGCTTTGGCAATGCTATATGCTTACAATGAAATTTATATTTCATGGAAAGTCAGTGATTATGTTCAATTTTTTAGAGATACCTGTCAAAAATAATTTTACCAGGATCATGCAAATAAAAGTACATGTAAATAACATGTCACTGACATAACAAAAAGGCAACTAACATTCATGCTACAAGATGTGATATGCATCGTGTCATTTCACTAAGACATAAGCATAATGTGCTGTACATAGACATTGACTAATACAGATGTAAGGAACAATATCATACCACCTTCATAAGAACACTTGATAATGTCAAAATTCCAAAACAAACTCGTTGTGTAACTTGTATCACTACAAGCAAATAAATAAATAAATAAATAGTGCAACAGAAACCTGTACCAAAAAATGAAAATATGTCATCATTCAACCTCATGCATGCTGTGGGCCCACTAGAAAGAATTTGAAATCCCCTGGAAATATTAAGAGATGATAAACCTTATGTGTCAGTCTTATTCATGCTAATTTTGTTTACCATGTTATTAATGCAATGAGTGAATATAACTTACTCAATGTATAGTGGAAGTATTGAGCAAAGGGTAATCATCAAAACAAGAACAGGGGCATAGTAGCTCAAATTATGTACTTATGTACTACTTCAGAGCACAACCAGGGGACTGAAGGAAGTGTATTATATCTGTGTTAAAAACTAGAATGTCACAAATCTTCATAGTTTCTGTGATACAGCTGATAAAATTGTAACTATTTTGTCCACAGCTTACCTGTGGTGATAAGGTATTTATAAAGTATTTCTTGTTCTGTAAAATTTTAGGAGAACAGCTAATTGTGTGGAACTTGTTACAGACACCTGGCAGTTCTCCCAAAATTTTATAGAACCAACAGTATGTCAGGAAATTTTAAATTTAACAAGGTATTTCTTGACTGTAGAAATGTAAAATAGTGAACAATTAGTTCCAATATCACAGGTCTTTTGCCGCCATGATGTTTATCTAGTGGCTGGCATCCACAATGAAATATTGTACAAAGTATGCTTTGTGGTCTCTTGAGATTTGTTTCACTGTAATAGGCTTGTATAAACCTTGTACTGCGCTACCATATTTCCTGGTGGACATTTGAAGATTCATTAATTAAAACCAGTTGTGATAGTAAATCACTTGTGTGACTGGTGATTATTTTAACCAGTAATGTTGGTTCTTGAGAAACTTTTATGGTGGTAATAAGTACTGTTATCGAATAGATTTACACAAATAATGCATTTTTTTCTTTCAGTGTAATAAAAGGATGTAAAAAAAGTGGACAGACAAGCAGTAAAAAATTTATCTAGATAGGAGCAGAATGATGTGATTTTATTTTTGGTGTCAGATATTCTGCATTACTTTCTACAATGTGATCACTGTACTTGCTTGTAAAACGTTAAAACCTGTGAATTTTATCTCTAACTTTTTAATTGACACCATCAATGACAACACTGTTTGGTTTATTCCATGCTTCCATTCATGATTCCTCGGCTGTTTCAATGTGTGTTGTATTTTGTTAGCTCCAAAGCATATCAGAACATCTTGTGTTGCAGATTTGATGTAGTGCTAGCTCTCAGTAAAATATGCTGGTAAAATGAGGTAGAAAATGCTTGTCACTTCAGGGCAGTAAATACATATTGCTACTTTTTACATATGCTAAGATTATGCCTGATTCACACAACTATGTCTGCTAATTTATTTTATGACTCTGAGCTTGAGTACAAAACTTGGTAGTGCTGTAATATCAGACACAAGAGTGCTTGCTGTTTTATTTGTGATAGTGTAAATTTCTAATAGTAATATTGATGTAGGTGGTGTTTTCACAGCAGAGCTGTGTACACTAAATGAGGTGCCTAAATCTTTTATAGTTTAACTAAAAGTTATCATTGTGTATATAATTAGCAGACACTGTGATGTTAGTGTTAAGCAGATATTGAAATCTCCCTTTTGCAGAAATAAGTTTGAATCATATTGTAAGCTTAAAATTCTATGATGTGTAGTAGCATGAAATGCTGTGCCAAGATTCCCATTTTTGCGTATAATTACTCTATGCTCTAGTAGTAACTTGGTTATAGTTAGTTGTTTCTACATATGGATTTTAGATTTGTTTATGCAACCATGGTTGGGTTTTATGAAGTATTAACTTTTTTGTTTAAATAATTCATTTATTCACAGTAAGGTGCTTTTATGTGATGTATTTAAGGAACTTTTTATAATGTAAGGCAGCTTTTCCTGTGAATGTGTATGTAGCGTAAGTTAGCCTGGTATGCTGGGAATGTGTATCTCCACTTTATTAAATACATGTTTGTTTGGTTTACTGTTGCAAAACAACATATGATGACAATTTAATGAACTTCATTTCATTTTTTAGGACTCATAGAAAGTAATAATGGCAACTAAGGTGGGATAAATTTCATTTTGATTTATTAATGTTCCACATACTTGGTTTGTGTATTGCTGTGCCTGCTAAAATGTTTTAAGCAATGGACATTTACTCAATAACAAATATACACTAAATAATGGAACTATATAGTAATTTTGATAAAGATTCCTGTATTGGTTGTATATTTTGGAGAAAGATAGCATTGGTAAAAACCATAATTTGTCACTGCCATATTCTGACCAAGACTTCTGGTAGATATTTCTTACTAAGAGCATGCCATATTTTGGTATTTAAGGGATTGTGTCTGGCTAACACCACTAAGAAGATGCATTTTTTTTCTACCAGAAAATGCTCATTGTTGTACTGCCTACACTTTTGTGAAAGTAGATCTTCAGCTGTTGCTGTATTCATGACCAAAATATCAAAGGAGAAGATGGTGTCCAATAAAATGTCACTGCTTGTTATCTCCTTGTGTGTGTTATCATGCCTTATTTTTTTAAGTGTCAAAATGTTTTATAATAATCCATTGCCAGCCTTTTATATATTGTTACTTGAATGTGAAGCAGATACAAAGGGACAGTGGGAAACAGTTAATCAATAAGGGATAGAAAGCTGTTTTATTCCACAGTAAAAATTGTTAAACATCGCAGTTGGTAAAAGCTTGTACACACTGGACACATTAGAACCAAAACATAATCTGATGGGGTGAAAATGACTGAAAAGAAAAACAAATCTTGAATCCCTTTTTCCCAGGATAAAGTTTAGTTATAAGTTGCAAATAAATTTTATTATGCTTTACCAGTTTCAACATACCGTGGCATTATCCCTCTAAATTAACCACCTGAAGATGACAAATTAATTTGCCAAAACTGGTAAAGCATAATAAAATTTATTTGCAACTGATGACTGAAATTTACCCTGAAAATAATAATAATAATAATAATAATACAACAGTTGCTGAAAATTACAAGCACCGAATAAAATAATAAATCTTGAACTGCGTGAATCTTATTTAGATTGTCCTCAAAATTTTTTAAGTGAACAGAGAGCACAGAGCTACAGTTTGAGGTTACAGAATGGTCAATATTTTTGGGCATTTTCTGTTACAATTGAAATTAAAACCAGAAAGTTTATAAAAACTGACCACAGTAGCCTGCTTAGTCATTCCTGAAGATTATAATGTCCCAGGATCATGCAAGTGGCAAGTTATTAAGTGTGGATTGGGGCTCTCGAATCTTTTGAAGATGTCAGTAGTATAAAGTCTCAGAAAATCATTTGCCAATAGTAGTTTATCCTCTCTCATCTACCTAAATGACTGAAACATCTCTGATATGCAAGAAGGATATATGTCTTTTGATTTGACATAAATGCTGTTAATTTGGACTTTATAGATCAATTAATGGTTTTTAAAGTAACATATCCAACAGGTTTTTTTTTCCATATTTGTATTGGAGGAAATGACAAACAATAAGCGAACAACTTGTGTTAAGATTGCACTTGAGCAGTTGGACTGGGCAGAGGATTGTGCCATCTGGAATGGGTAGAGGGAAAAAGACATGGAAAGCATAAGGAGAGGTTGGAGATGGATAGCTAACAGCTTGGTGTGAGGCAGCAGTGAGGCAAGGAGTGCAGGTAGGAAGGGGGTTGCAGGTACACAAGTCAGGCGTGTGGTAGATGGGTACCAAAGCCGATGACGTGAAGCACATGATGATGATGACGTAGAGGCATGGATTGGGAGAGGGTTATGGTACAGACAATGGGGTAACTGTTTGCTAAAGGATTTGAGACTGTGGGTTAGCACAGATTGAGGCCAGGAGGATTACAGGAGCATAGGATGTATTGCAAGGAGAACTCCCATCTATGTTGTTCAGAAAAGCTATTGTTGGGAGGAAGGATTGTGAAGCAGCCATTGAACTTGAGCATGTTGTGCCACTGGGTGGTCAGCTTTGGTTTTGGCCACAGTTCGATGGTGGTTGTTCATGCACCAGAGCTGGTATATGACATATCTGCTGTCACAGATGGCTCCACCTCTGCTGGGGTAGTATAAGCCTGTGATGGGACTGGAGCAGGTTGTGCTCTGTGTACGAATCAATCGGGTCTTGCACCTGTGTCTTTCACAGAGATATGACCCATTTGGCTTGGGATTGGGAGTGGGAGTAGCGTAGAGATGGATCAGAATATTATGTAAGTCAGGTGGACTTGGAATTCCACTTTAGAAGGAATAAGAAGAATCTTGGGAAGGGTATCCCTTATTTGCGGGCATTATGAAAAATAATCGGAGCCGTAGTAAAGAATGTGCTTCAGTCTAGAATGATATTGGCAGACGGACAAGTCAACCCCTTCCAACCCGCACCTCTGTCATCATCACACACTACACCTCACCAGCTCTGGTACCTATGTGTCCATACTGCCAGAACTTTCCTTAGAATAACTTTCTAGACATTTTACTCTCACAGGAAATGTATGGGTCTCTAACATTGAATGAATGATAGACTTACATGTCCTTAAAACACATCATCATTTATTTCGAATTGCAGTTTATAAATGAATGATGGTAATTGTTAAACATTTTGTGACATTTATGAACAATGGTTTTTGAAAATTGAATTTATGTAGGCTCTTAGTATATACCATCTCCTGTCAATTAGACCTCCTATGCAACATCATAGTGTAACTGATTTGTTCAGATAGGCTGCCTGAAACAGGTACTTTCTTTTATTTCTGAAAAGGAATTTGAGTTTTTGAAAATCTCATAATTGACCCAGCACTAGGATGCAAAATTAAATTTGGAATTTTTTTCTCCTGTTGTGTTTTTAAGGAAGAAGCTGAGAATCTACTAACATAAATTTCTCATATTTCACAATGACTTGGAGATGGAGAACTAAATAATCTTCAGTTTTTCAACATGAAAATAGAATTTTGTGTTATCTTCTGTGAAAGTTTTCTTCCTGTATTTGACATGTTACTTTGAGTATATACCATTTAAAACTTAACAGACTGTTAGCTTTTACAGTAATAATAATAATAATAATAATAATAATAATAATAATATGTGGCTCACAATCTATTTCCAGCATTCGAATCTTAATGCCACTTCAGTGGCTTGCAATGTTGTCACTGCTAATATTTCTGTACATTTAGAGTTAGATTCCAATTTATTTGTAATTTTCCTTATATATTATACCATGTTGCATATAGTAACAGCTGTAAGTCCTCGTAAGATTCATCCTCAGATGTTTTTCTGGTTCGTGAGTGTCTTGGTACCCATGTGGACAGTGATACTGACACTGATGTATGTATGTGAAGAACACTTCGGAATGAATCTGATGATGGCTTAAGCACCAAAACATATAATATTGTGAACTATATGTGACATTGTGTGAGCTCAATGGAAAATTACAAATAATGTGCTGCTAATAACAACAACCACAGACTCATCTACTGGTTTGACAATTTCAGTAATAAATTTGTTACCAGTCTCTGTGCAGGCTGGATAAAATATTATTACTGTTTTTATTGGATAACAGTATTATGAAAAGAAACAATGGAAATCCAGGATGGAATGTAACAAAGTTATGAAAAGAATAGTGAGTAGCACCCATCCTTTTCATAAAAGTATTAATGAAAGGATGGATTGCTACTCACCATATAGTGGAGATGTTGAGTCGCAGACAGGCAAAACAAAAAGACTGCTAAACAAGTAACTTTAAGCCAAAAGGCTATCTTCTGAAATGGACTATATATATTAAAACAAAGATTCCAAGACTTACCAAGCGGGAAAGTGCCGGCAGACAGGCACATGAACAAAACACACAAACACACACACAGAATTACGAGCTTTCGCAACTGGCAGTTGCTTCGTCAGGAAAGAGGGAAGGAGAGGGAAAAATGAAAGGATGTGGGTTTTAAGGGAGAGGGTAAGGAGTCATTCCAATCCCGGGAGCGGAAAGACTTCCCTTAGAGGAAAAAAAGGACAGGTGTACACTCGCACACACACACACACACACACACACACACACATATCCATCCGCACATACACAGACACAAGATGTCTGCTTGTGTCTGTGTATGTGCGGATGGATATGTGTGTGTGTGTGCGAGTGTACACCTGTCCTTTTTTTCCCCTAAGGGAAGTCTTTCCACTCCCGGGATTGGAATGACTCCTTACCCTCTCCCTTAAAACCCACATCCTTTCATTTTCCCCTCTCCTTCCCTCTTTCCTGACGAAGCAACTGCCAGTTGCGAAAGCTCGTAATTCTGTGTGTGTGTTTGTGTGTTTTGTTCATGTGCCTGTCTGCCGGCGCTTTCCCGCTTGGTAAGTCTTGGAATCTTTGTTTTAATATATTTTTCCCATGTGGAAGTTTCTTTCTGTTTTATATATATATATATATATATATATATATATATATATATATATATATATATATATATTAAAAACAAAGATTCCAAGACTTACCAAGCGGGAAAGCGCCGGCAGACAGGCACATGAACAAAACACACAAACACACACACAGAATTACGAGCTTTCGCAACTGGCAGTTGCGAAAGCTCATAATTCTGTGTGTGTGTTTGTGTGTTTTGTTCATGTGCCTGTCTGCCGGCGCTTTCCCGCTTGGTAAGTCTTGGAATCTTTGTTTTTAATATATTTTTCCCATGTGGAAGTTTCTTTCTGTTATATATATATATATATATATATATATATATATATATATATATATATATATATAGCGCCGGCAGACAGGCACAATGAACAAAACACACAAACACACACACAGAATTACTAGCTTTCGCATCCGATGGTTGCTTCTTCAGGAAGGAGAGGGAAAGACGAAAGGATGTGGGTTTTAAGGGAGAGGGTAAGGAGTCATTTCAATCCTGGGAGCGGAAAGACTTCCCTTAGGGGAAAAAAAGGACAGGTGTACACTCACGCGCGCACACACACACACACACACACACACACACACACACACACACACACACGACACAAGCAGACATATTCCCTCTCCTTCCTGAAGAAGCAACCATCGGTTGCGAAAGCTAGTAATTCTGTGTGTGTGTGTTTGTGTGTTTTGTTCATTGTGCCTGTCTGCCGGCGCTTTCCCGCTTGGTAAGTCTTGGAATCTTTGTTTTTAATATATTTTTCCCATGTGGAAGTTTCTTTCTATTATATATATATATATATATATATATATATAAACACAAATCACACACACACAAAACCACTGCCTCTGGCCATCGTGGTCAGACTGCGAGCCACAGCGCATCATAATAGGAGCAATCTGAATGGTGAGTGTGAGAAGGACGTTTAGGCAGCAATGAGAAGGAATAGCAGGGTAGGGGTGGGGGATGGTGAAATGCTGCTTGTGGGAATATACAGATATATAATGGGGTGAGGGAGGGTGGCTCGGTGCAGACACGCCATGAGACGGGGGGGAGGGGGGGGGGGAGTGGGTGAAAAAGGAGGGATGTAAAAATACTGTGGGTGTGTTGTTGGAATAAGGCTTGTAGTGCTGTAATGGGAACAGGGGAGGGGACAGTGACTAAAGAAGTTTGAGGCCAAGAGGGTTACAGGAACATAGGATATATTGCAGGGAGAGTTTCCACCTGCACAATTCAGAAAAGTTGGTGTTCGTAGGAAGGATCCAGGTGGCACAGCCTGTAAAGCAGTCATTGAAGTGAAGAACATTGTGTTGCGCAGTGTGCTCAGCAAGTGGGTGGTCCAGCTGTTTCTTGGCCACAGTTTCTCGGTGGCCATTCACTCGGACAGACAGCTTGTTGTTTGATGAGGTTTCGGGATTGCAGAGGAATCATGTTGACTTCTTGCCATGATATTTCAGCTGGCAATTGTCCAGCCATCTTCAGGAGAGTGTCCGTCACTGGAGACTGCAAGTTTCCGGCATCGGTTTTATAGCAAAAAATGGCACAGAAACACATGTGCATTGGCGGCCATTACAGGAGCATCCTCTATCGAAATCTGCACCCTCTGGAAATACTGTTCTATCTGTGGCGTGCAGGCATGTAAAGGTGAAAACTACATGTCCACCCTCTGTCGGAATGTGCGCTCGCATCACTAAAAACAGACATTAGATGTCACCAGACATGTCATTATGAATCAACTGTCTTCTCTCAGAAGAAATTAGAGGGATCACCAGGTCCCAAGCCTTGTCCAGTTGAAAACTTCCATCATGATTTATAAGATTTTGTGCTAGGCATATCAACAGAGATTCTTTAATTACTGGTGACAAGATTTTCGTGGCAGAAAAATCCATAGTGTGTCCTGTGGTAATACAATGCTCAGCTACAGCCAACTTACTGGGCTGTGAAAGGCAAGAGTGTTGCTCATGTTCAACACACATTTTCATGTACTGTGCAAGTCATCTGACCTATGTAATCTTTGCCACACTAGCAAGGAATTTTGTAGATCCCAGCCTTCAGCAGACCCAATCATCTTTTACCAAAGTGAGAAGGGCACTAATCTTCGCCGGTGGCTGGAAGATTACTTTAACTTGATGTTTCTTTAGGGTCCTGCCTATTTTAGATGAAAGGTTGCCGACATATGGAACAAGCACCCTGGACTTGAACAGCTCCTTATCTTCTTTATGTTGTGGGTGGTCATGTCTCTTCCTTCTTAGTTCTGTGCTAATCTGATGTGGAGAGTAACCATTACCTCTGAACACTGACTGTAGGTGTTCCAGCTGTTTTTAGCAACATGAGTGCCTATTCTGGCCAAGGGCGGACGTGTAGTTTTCACCTTTACGTACGTGCCTGTGCGCTGCAGATAGAACAGTATTCCCAGAGGGCGCGGATTTTGATAGAGGATGCTCCTGTGACGGCCACCAATGCATATGCATTTCTGTGCCAAGTTTTGTTATAAAGCTCACACCAGGAACTTACTGTCTCCAGTAATGGACATTCACCTGAAGAGGCTGTATGGTTGCCAGCCAAAATATTGTGGCAAGAAATCAACATGATCCAGCTGCAATCCTGAAACCTCAACGAACATTCAGTGTGCTGGGAAAGCTTCAAGAATCGCAGACAGATTGTTGTTTGTCATGCCCACATAGAATGCAGCACAGTGGTTTCAGCTTAGCTTCTAGAGCACATTGCTGCTTTCACAGGTAGCCCTGCCTTTGATTGGATAGGCTGTGCTGGGAGGATGTATGGGACAGGTCTTGCTTCCGGGTAACACCCATTCATAGATGCCCAACTCATCTACAGAAAGATTGAAGTTGCATTCTCAGCCATTAATACACTCTTTGGTGGTTCACACCCAAGATTATTAAAATTACTCACACTGACCTGGTCAGCATGCTGTTTTTTAAATTCAGTTCAATCACAGGACTGACTTGAAACCCTATAAGAATGTAATTTCTTTAGCATACATTAGTATGGTACTGCATCAAAATTCATTTCAAGAACATGACACACTCAGTCCAACTGGGCAACCATGCCAACAGCTCTTGGGAGAGCACTGAAGTGGACAAATCCAGGGAAATGGAAAATCCAAACTGGAATACAAATTATATGAAATAGTACATATTGCTACTCACCACAGTGAGGGGGGTATTGAGTGGCAGACACATACATTTAAAAGCACACTCAGCTATCTGACTAAGTCCTTGAGATTCAGAAAAAAACACACACACATTCATACGCACATAGCTAGCACACATACAGTCACTGTTATCTCTGGTCACTCATGTAGTCCTGTGTGTGAGAGTTGTGCATATACAAATGTGCGTGTTTTTCTTAATATAATTAAGGACTACGTATGATTCCTCACACTACTTTTAAATGTGCCTGTCTGTTGCTCCATGTGAATAGCAGTCTACCCTAATTCATATCGTTGATCATTGACTGGTCTTTAGATGGTCAGTGTTCTTGGAATTAATACTGACTCCATGAAGAAGTTCTTTTGTTCTAGGTAGGTTATTATGTTTATACTAAGAATATGTCCTAGGAGTGTACTGCAGATGGAGGCAAGACAATTTTAATCCGGAACTTCTGAGATCTACTATCAATGTGAGTGACATATTTCCAACTAATTTGTTGATGTATTACATAACATAGACCCTTACTGCAATTGGATGCTCAGAAATTGTGGAATGTTGTGAATATTTTCTTTAACAAATCTTCATCATCGGAAAGTCTTTCCAGCAAACCAGGTAGGATTTTTGTAAACAATTTCCCTCGTGTTGTTTCTGTCTTGCTAGGTTTCCTCCCTCACTACAGCATCTTTTGTCTCACATTTCCTTTAAAGGTCTCCTGAAATTGACCCAGCCACATCTTTCTTGGACTTCCAAGATGTCGTCACCCTGGCATGTTCCTTTCCAAATACTGATGGGGTATTAAGTTTGGCTGCTGCTGTTGTGCTTCACTAATCTACTTCAGTCTCATTACACTCAGACTTTCCTCCATGGTCACTTAAACTTGGAGGTAGCTCATTATTTGCTTGTTTCTGATCTTGCTTCTCCTTGTCGTTTGGAAAGCAGATCTAAGGAGTTTCATTTCACAAGCTTGTAGTTCACCTGCATCTTTTCCTTACAATGCAGCTCTCCGGACTGTAGGATATGATGGGAAGAAGCAAATTTTTTAATATTGTCTGTTTAGCTCATATCTGAGACAAGTATTTGTACTAAAAAAAATGAACCTGAATTTTTTGTGAACTGGAAAATTTAATTTCTACATTGTAACTGTCACATTTTAATGGTAGCTGTATTCAGAGGAGATGCTTGTAAACAGAGTTGCAATTTAACTTTGGTATTCTTGTTGTAATGAAGGTTTTGCCTTGTTTTTATTTGAGCATCACTCTTTGTCCCTGAAAACAGAGGCAGTCACAGTACCAATTAAAGTTTTTCTGTCAGTGCTACTGTAAGATTACAACGAAATAATATGTGACATGAGCCAATAGTTTATCTGTGGTGATCAGTTTTTTTTTTCTTTTCATGTACTTCATGAATAAATATTACAGATCTTTTTTGCCATATTGTGTTATAATTTGACATAAAACAATGAATTTCATAAGCCTTAACAGCACGTAACATGCTTATGAGTGCAGGTTATAAATAATTGTATTTGTTAAAAACAAAGATGATGTGACTTACCAAATGAAAGCGCTGGCAGATCGATAGACACACAAGCAAGCACACAAAATTCAAGCTTTCGCAACCAACAGTTGCTTCGTCAGGAAAGAGGGAAGGAGAGGGAAAGATGAAAGAATGTGGGTTTTAAGGGAGAGGGAAGGAGTCATTCCAATCCCGAGAGCGGAAAGACTTACCTTAGGGATTTTGTATTTGTTAATGTATAAATCTAAACTGCAGAGCTTCAAGCGAGTGAGTGCTATGATCTGTGCTGTAATGTCAACGCTATGTATTAACAGAATTGTGTGCAGTGCACTTAATTTTTTAACTTGTAATCATTGGATTTATGATTAGCTTTACATTTTTCACTAATTTATGCAAAGAGAGAAACTGACACTTCATTTTTAGCCTCCAAACAGTTATTCTTAATATTTTGCGAAAAATTGGTGAAATGTTGTAATATCTTACGTATGTGCTCTTATTTAAATTTGATAATTGCAAGAGCTGAAAAAGGATGACAAAAACTGTTGTTTTGTTGTTGACTCCTAATTGTTGACAAGGAAGTTCCATAGTGGAGTATGTTGTTTTCATTAATTGGGCTCGTGAATGTCGCTGATGTTACAGTTTTGAAGAAAAAAATATGCATTGGAAAATGTTATTTTGGCAATATCAAAATAGCACTGTTTCCCAGTAGCATATGTCGTATCAATGCAGCTTCCTTTAATGATATGTACTTAAAAATATTTATTTGCATTCTTGATTGATCATAAACCTTTATTATAACAAATAAGTGATGTAGTAGTAAAAATAACTTTTTACAAGCATTCACAATGGTAGAATGGAATTTAAATATTCTCATCCTCCATTCGTATGAACTAAATCACTTGTGTCATGTGGACTTGTAAAATTTAAATGTAAGAATCTCAGAAAACATTTAAGTACAATTGTAGCTTCGTGCTATTTAGACAGTAGGTTAAAAAAAAAAAAAAAAAAAAAAAAAAAAAAAAAAAAAAAAAAAAAAAAATAAAATAAAAAAACAAACAAACAACACCGCGCGCGTACACACACTCTCACACACACACACACACACACACACACACACACACACACACACACACACACACACACCTATATTGTTGTGTTGAGATTTGAAACCAACATCAAAGTCTTGATAGGGGCATAAAGCCTAATTTCTGTCACTATACACCAAGTGGAGCTATTTTTCTCATGTTTATTTGATTTGAAAGTAGGCACTGATTTTGACAACTGAATGAGTTGTATTTGTCTTCTTTTTTTTTTCCTGGCCTTTACCCTGTATCGCCAATGCGCAGCGTTCAATAAGGTGAGGTTCAACAGCCATAAAGTATTTTATAAAATGCATCAGCTGTTTATTTGCCCCATTAGTCATCTATTGGTTTCGGTTATTAACAGTCATCCAGAATGTAAGGTACAACAGATTATTTAAAAGCATCCTATATTATTCTATTGAAGCTGAACAGTACCGAAATTATCCAGTGAAATTGATTGTACATCATCTGACATAATTTACCTTAGAATACTGAAAGACAGTCTGTCTGTGTCTGACATGGGGTATAACTGTCAGTACTCGTAAGGCAAAGTATGTCAGGTGTTTGTGCTATTTCACTGGATAATTTCAGTCTTGTTCAACTTCAAAGGAATATGGGATGCTATTAACTAATCTGTTGTACCTTACATCGTGGATGATGGTTAATAGCTGAAACTAGTAGATGACTAATGGTAGAAATAAACAGCTGATTGTTAAAGAGCATATTATAAAATGTTAATTATGGTATTTTACAGTGTTAGTGATAGTTGGCTGGTCGGACACCCTTCCTGTTCACCACCCCAACAACAACAACAACCTCTCCTCTCTCTCTCTCTCTCTCTCTCTCTCTCTCACACACACACACACACACACACACACACACACACACACACACACACACGTGACATAATTTGTTTGAACCACAACTGTTTGTGTCTAATGTTATCTCATGTGAAAGTGTGTGAATGTTTTTCTACATGTTTGCGAATCATGTAAATGAGGTGGGATGTGGGTACCAGACTGGTATTCCTGTAGTCAGACATCAGAAAGTGCCTAAAAACAACACTCAGGCTGGCCGGCACTCTAGCTTGGATCATTAATTCACTGGGCAGATTCTATACAGAGTCAAAGCATCTCCTCGATTCCCAGAAGTAGTATGCTAGCATGTGTGGCTATCTGGGGATGTATTAGCAACTTATATTAGTACTACATATATAATACAACAATGAATATAATTTTTTTAAAATTACTAATATTAATGTGTTGGTTCTCATGTTAACATGTGGCCAGATGATACAGTAACTTACTAAGTTTAAAGCTTTGTATTTACAGTTCACTAGAATTACATTTCCTTAATGATAAATTATTAGTTTGGCAGGAAGTATTTAGTATCCTAACAATTTCTCAAAAATATATGTGAAATGTTTTTTATGCTATTATAAGCTTTTTGCTAAATCCAGTACAGATACTGAAGCATCACGAATATAAGAAGCAGAATATATTAGAATCTCAGACCCGAGGATCTACACCAGTCTTAACTGTCAGGCATTTATAGGGAAGTTACAATTTATCATGTATACTGAACCACAATTCAGCTTGGCATTTTTGAGATTAAGTAGAATTGCAAGAGGCGAAACAAATGCTAAGTGACAGATAAAACTACTAGGACTGAGAGGTGACCAGTCATTAGACCTTTGGATCCATAATCTGGCACTTTACCTATGACCCAAGTAGAATTTAAGGGAGATACAGAGAAAGTTTAAAGAAGGGCATTCAGCTTCATTTATTTGTTAATGCTTGTGTCTCACCCACAAGAAGCAAAAATTACAGATGTGCATTTAATAAAAAAATCAGCTGTTTCAATCACAGCACTTAAAATGTATATAAAAACTACTTTATGACGATGTAAATAAAATAGAAAGAAACTTCCACATGGGAAAAATATATTAAAAACAAAGATTCCAAGACTTACCAAGTGGGAAAGCGCCGGCAGACAGGCACATGAACAAAACACACAAACACACACACAGAATTACTAGCTTTCGCAACCGATGGTTGCTTCTTCAGGAAGGAGAGGGAAAGACGAAAGGATGTGGGTTTTAAGGGAGAGGGTAAGGAGTCATTCCAATCCCGGGAGCGGAAAGACTTCCCTTAGGGGAAAAAAAGGACAGGTGTACACTCGCACATACACACATATATCCATCCGCACATACACAGACACAAGCAGACATATTTAAAGGCCTTTAAATATGTCTGCTTGTGTCTGTGTATGTGCGGATGAATATGTGTGTGTGTGCGAGTGTACACCTGTCCTTTTTTTCCCCTAAGGGAAGTCTTTCCGCTCCCGGGATTGGAATGACTCCTTACCCTCTCCCTTAAAACCCACATCCTTTCGTCTTTCCCTCTCCTTCCTGAAGAAGCAACCATCGGTTGCGAAAGCTAGTAATTCTGTGTGTGTGTTTGTGTGTTTTGTTCATGTGCCTGTCTGCCGGCGCTTTCCCGCTTGGTAAGTCTTGGAATCTTTGTTTTTAATATAAAAACTACTTTAGTAAGAAATGTACAGAATTCACAGTGTCATTGTTTTTTTGAAAAAAAGCCAGTTTTCATAACAAAGCGCTTAAATTTGTAACACGTTCACTCAGCTGCTTGAAAGAATAATCCCTTATGTTTTGCAAAGCTGAAATAAATAATTTCTTTAAAGGGTTATTCACTTTTAAAAAAATCTTTTCTCCGCCACTTTACACAGATAAACATCTTTAGATTTGACACACAGGTCATCTCCTCCTTTCTATGTTTGATGCTTCAATTAAAAACAAAACATAGTGTGTTTTGTCAAAAGCTGCACTTTACTTCTGTGTAAAGTTAGTTAGCCACAAATCAGTTATGTATGGATGTAATGAGGCCTGTAATCATGATCATGATTTATGAATGTAACGCCATGGGCAGGTGGCAGCTTGTTATAGACAAAGTCCTTATTTTCTTGGTTGTTTGGTGTTGTGGCGAAGATTTTTGGTAGCGTCCGTAGCAGAACAATTACATTGGTAGTTGTACTGTTCTGAATGCGCACCAAGTCTCTCTTGAAAGCTGCTTCAAACTGTGAGATTATTATTTTGCTCTTCATGACTTTTCAGAGCATTTATGTCTATATGTTTGTAATAAGCCACTCCTGATGCTAATCTTCCTGCAATAGCATCACACCTTGTGATCGCTGCCAACAGGACATTAAACACTAAATCCCTGTGACCTTCCATCAGAAAATATCACAATATGAAGTAACCAACAAATCAACAGTGGACTTACAAAATAATCCAAAACATCACAATGAGGAATGAAAGTGACAGGAATCATGCTGCTTTATTTAGGTAATAAGACAAGAAATGTAGAATTATTGGTGTACCTCTAACACATCAGTTGTTCTTTCAGCATTCTATTTTAGATGTGATAGTAATGATTGAGTGCTGATGATTTTGTTTACATTACAACATTTTTGTTTCGGTACATACATTTTTTCCCTCTTCTAAACTCGTTTCAACAACTTCCACAAAATTTTCTTGCTGTATTGAAAGACATTGTTAATGTTTTATTGTTGTAATCATGTATCTATGATTTTATGAATGTCCTTGGCCATTTTAAAGGTTCATCTGTGAAATGTTGATCAGATTTTCTGCACTGATTGTGGAAAGAAATTTAACAACAATTTACCACTAACTTCTTCAAGAATAGACACCACATTCTGTGACGTAAATCTCAGTATATGGACTATTCATATTCAGACAATAGCAGCTAAGATTCAGTAAACCAAGTTGTGTGTTTATCAAAGAGTTAGGCAGACTAAACCAAAGATTAGCTAAATATATTTTCTGGTGAAAAGAAAAGGCACCATACACGTTTCTGATGAAGGTGACTCTTCTTGTATGTTTCTCAGAGGTTATGGATTCCTCTTTTTCTTTAGGCACTAAATGTGTAGTAAATCATAAATTGATGTTGTTGTATCTGGCTTCAGTTTCCCTCGAATTCGTAAGGCCTCATTGTCAAAACATTCAGGTGAAAAATGTGTACCGCATAACTTAGTGTGCTTGAGTCCACAGATTGTGGTCTAGTGGTTAGCATGGCTGACTCAGGATCATGGGGTCCCGCGTTTGATTCCCAGCCGAGTTGGTGATTTTATCTGCCCAGTGCTCATAATTTCATCATCACTCTTGACGTTGGCTAGATTGGACTGTGTACAAAAAACTGGGACTTTGTATGGGTGCTGATGACCACATAGTTGGGCATCCCACAAACCAATCATCATCATCATCATCATCATTTCTCTCTTTTCAAGACAAAGGTCCAAACATTCTTCCATACTTCATCAGTGCGAAACCTGTTCCAGTATGGAGATTATGTAAAAAGATATTAGAAAGTTAACATCATGATTAAAAAAAAAAAAGACCATGCAATTAATATTTCATAAATTTCTGTTAGGTAATGATATCATTCCTTAGCTTCATCTTGTAATTCATTAAACTGATCTTGAAAAATGTGTTTGCAGAGTTTTTGTATTTTTAAAATAACTCTGTCTATGAACAAAATGTTACTTCCTTACACATAGCTACATTTTGGGGCAGTTACTCACTGCATAAGGCTTCACCACTGCAATAAAACAAATCTTTACTGATAGTATTACAGTCAAGAACAACTTATGGTGATTCCATAAGCCACTTGCAAACAAGTGACCTCCATCAGCTGATTAACATGTTGGTTTCAGTATAATGGCATCATTTGTGGTTTATATAATCTACTACATAAGGTTATTAGACAAAGAAAATGCTCTCCAGTGACACAGGCACCATTGGTGACATTTTGAGTAATAGCTTTCATCCAAATGACTGGAAGGATCAGTTTTGCTAAGAGGCAAGTCAGATATCTGTAACTACTCAGCTAACTTACTTGGCAGAATTGTGTGCTTTACATCTTTGGGTACAAAACAGGCCACTAATTATCCTGACACATGCTTGTGGTAAGTGCCACTGGTACTTACAAACAATTGGATATGATGTTAAACTTTCATGTCATCATTTTTGAGCTGTAGGTGAGGCAAGGTCTGAGTTTCTTGCCTGTATACCGGATGGTTATTTTGTTCAAACAAAATGACAGCTGCTATCTATCACCTTTTATAGAAATAAAATTTTGATATTATTCTTTTAATTAAATTCATATTTTTACATTATACGTATTGTAAATATAATAATTGTTATTGGCCTTACAACGTATTATAAGAATGTAATTTTTATAGCATAATCTCATGTTCCAAGCATTTGTATAACTGCCAGATTTTGTATGCCTTGAGCATTCATTAAATTTTGTTATCAAAATATTTATGTTATATTTTATGCAGGAATTGGATTCTCACTAAAGCACACTCTCATTTATGAAATGTTTATTTTTCTCCATGTGCCAACTTTCCCACTTTCAAGCAGTTTTATCCATACATACTATAAAAGAGTATGTACATATGTGTGTATGTTCTACGTCTCCTCTTAAGCCACTACACTAATTTCAACCAAAGTTGGTACACAGATCCCTTAGTATCATGCAACAACTGCTGTGGGGGTAAGAACCACCTATCTATCATGGTTCAGGAGCTATGATGTCATAAAAACTGTAATACATGAAAAACTACTGCATTGTGCACAACAGTTAAATTTATTACTTCTTTGCTGCTAGCGCTATTCTCAATATATGTTACAGACAGTATCCACATACGCCACTAAATGTACCTATACAAATAAATCAGTGTATGACACACAGTTCAAGAGGTATGATGTCATAAACACTGAGAAGCATGAAAAAAAATCAGGCTTCATGTGTGAAGTTTTAATATGTTTATTCTTTACTACTAAGACATGCCTATAGTCGAGTCAACTTTTGGAAATTCCTGGTACCTGGCATCATTTTTGATAGCTTTCATCTGCAAAGCACAAAGGGCTGTAAGTGAAAAAAATAGTTGTCTATAGTGTCGTGAAGAAACATTGCCATAGAGACATTTATAAAATTGTGCTGTAGACACATGAAGCAGCTGCGCCCGGTTGCCTGGACATGTAACTAGAAATATCATTTATAAACAAGTTCTGAGTTAAATAAACATTACAGAGAATTTGCATTTTGCACACTATCAGATAGTGTACTTATACGTTTATACATTATGTATTTTTCTTTGCACGACTGTTTCATAATTTCAAAGGTATTTTTAAGAACACAGGGAAGTTAAATTTTTTTCAGTATTATGCTAAAAACACAGTTCATTTTTTGTTCTCGTTTCCAATGAAAAATTGGCAGAATGAATATGCTGGGCGATATATTTCCCACAGGGATATGCTTGATAAGAAATAAGGAGACACAGATAAACAAGAACAAGGGTTTACTATGAACATAGTAGAAAGATTTAATAACAAAAGAAAAAATCTTCTCAATAAAAAACAATACAACTTCTCTGACACTAACAGGCATACACCTGCAAAACACAGTGAATCAATGATAATTCCTATTGAAAGAGGTTGAGCATTTGGCACTGTTGGCTGACAGGTACATCTCGGTATATGACTGGAAAGTCATAGGTCTCACTGCAGTGGCTTTCGACAGGGCTCTGACTGATGGGCTGCCAAGAGCCAGCACATATATTGGCCCAGAGCTCCAGTAGAGCAAACTGCTGTGTCATCAGTGTGCACTGCCCTACGTAGCTGGGACACAGAGGAATTTGTGTCAATCAAGTTTTGCATATGTGACTCAGTGGAGGAAATGGGTCCCTGGCACAGAGGACCTCTGGTGGCGCTTGTCGTGCCATCTTTCGTCCTTGTTGTGTTCGACGCAGTCTGGGGAGTCAATGCCTTTTACATATGAAAACCCGTGATGCTTATGTGTCTGATGGGTTGCCAATCCTTAGGCAAATGGTGGGTACATAACACCAAATTTGTCATCTAGTATATTATAAAAATGGACGTATGCAAGTATGTTCCTCATCTCCTAAGCCAGTGGATCGACTCAAACCAAACTTCACATTCATGTCATTCACATTCTGGAAAGAAGCACTGTGAATAAAAACCACCTACCTTCCACAGGGGAAGTGAGAATACAGGTTGACACAGCGACATAACTTGAGAATGTCTGGAGCAATTATATCCACATTTTGTGTATACATGGCACATTATTTGTCTTGTTGTTGTTGTGGTCTTCAGTCCTGAGACTGGTTTGATGCAGCTCTCCATGCTACTCTATCCTGTGCAAGCTGCTTCATCTCCCAGTACCTACTGCAACCTACATCCTTCTGAATCTGCTTAGTGTATTCATCTCTTGGTCTCCCTCTACGATTTTTACCCTCCACGCTGCCCTCCAATACTAAATTGGTGATCCCTTGATGCCTCAGAACATGTCCTACCAACCGATCCCTTCTTCTAGTCAAGTTGTGCCACAAACTTCTCTTCTCCCCAATCCTATTCAATACCTCCTCATTAGTTATGTGATCTAATCTTCAGCATTCTTCTGTAGCACCACATTTCGAAAGCTTCTATTCTCTCCTTGTCCAAACTTCGTCCATGTTTCACTTCAATACATGGCTACACTCCATACAAATACTTTCAGAAATGACTTCCTGACACTTAAATCTATACTCGATGTTAACAAATTTCTCTTCTTCAGAAACGCTTTCCTTGCCATTGCCAGTCTGCATTTTATATCCTCTCTACTTCGACCATCATCAGTTATTTTGCTCCCCAAATAGCAAAACTCCTTTACTACTTTAAGTGTCTCATTTCCTAATCTAATTCCCTCAGCATCACCCACCTTAATTCGACTACATTCCATTATCCTTGTTTTTCTTTTGTTGATGTTCATCTTATATCCTCCTCTCAAGACACTATCCATTCCATTCAACTGCTCTTCCAAGTCCTTTGCTGTCTCTGACAGAATTAGATGTCATTGGCGAACCTCAAAGTTTTTATTTCTTCTCCATGGATTTTAATACCTACTCGGAATTTTTCTTTTGTTTCCTTCACTGCTTGCTCAATATAGAGATTGAATAACATCGGGGAGAGACTACAACCCTGTGTCACTCCCTTCCCAAGCACTGCTTCCCTTTCATGTCCCTCGACTCTTATAACTGCCATCTGGTTTCTGTACAAATTGTAAATAGCCTTTCGCTCCCTGTATTTTACCCCTGCTACCTTCAGAATTTGGAAGAGAGTATTCCAGTCAACATTGTCAAAAGCTTTCTCTAAGTCTACAAATGCTAGAAACATAGGTTGCCCTTCCTTAATCTAGCTTCTAAGATAAGTCGTAGGGACAGTATTGCCTCACGTGTTCCAACATTTCTACGGAATCCAAACTGTTCTTCCCCGAGGTCGGCTTCTACTAGTTTTTCCATTCGTCTGTAAAGAATTCGTGTTAGTATTTTGCAGCTGTGGCTTATTAAACTGATAGTTCGGTAATTTTCACAGCTGTCAACACCTGCTTTCTTTGTGATTGGAATTATTATATTCTTCTTGAAGTCTGAGGGTATTTCGCCTGTTTCATACGTCTTGCTCACCAGGTGGTAGAGTTTTGTCAGGACTGGCTCTCCCAAGGCCGTCAGTAGTTCCAATGGAATGTTGTCTACTCCGGGGGCCTTGTTTCGACTCAGGTCTTTCAGTGCTCTGTGAAACTCTTCACGCAGTATCTCCCATTTCATCTTCATGTACATCCTCTTCCATTTCCATAATATTGTCCTCAAGTACATCGCCCTTGTATAGACCCTCTATATACTCCTTCCACCTTTCTGCTTTCCCGTCTTTGCTTAGAACTGGGTTTCCATCTGAGCTCTTGATATTCATACAAGTGGCTCTCTTTTCTCCAAAGGTCTCTTTAATTTTCCTGTAGGCAGTATCTATCTTACCCCTAGTGAGATAAGCCTCTACATCCTTACATTTGTCCTCTAGCCATCCCTGCTTAGCCGTTTTGCACTTCCTGTCGATCTCATTTTTGAGACGTCTGTATTCCTTTTTGCCTGCTTCATTTAATGCATTTTTATATTTTCTCCTTTCATCAATTAAATTCAATATTTCTTCTGTTACCCAAGGATTTCTACTAGCCCTCGTCTTTTTACCTACTTTATCCTCTGCTGCCTTCACTACTTAATCCCTCAAAGCTACCCATTCTTCTTCTACTGTATTTCTTTCCCCCATTCCTGTCAATTGTTCCCTTATGCTCTCCCTAACCTCTGTACAACCTCTGGTTCTTTCAGTTTATCCAGGTCCCATTTCCTTAATTTACCACATTTTTGTACTTTCTTCAGTTTTAATCTACAGGTCATAACCAATAGATTGTGGTCAGAGTCCACATCTGCCCCTGGAAATGTCTTACAATTTAAAACCTGGTTCCTAAATCGCTGTCTTACCATTATATATAATCTATCTGAAACCTGTCAGTATCTCCAGGCTTCTTCCATGTATACAGCCTTCTTTTATGATTCTTGAACCAAGTGTTAGCTATGATTAAGTTGTGCTCTGTGCAAAATTCTACCAGGAGCCTTCCTCTTTCATTTCTTTGCCCCAGTCCATATTCACCTACTACGTTTCCTTCTCTCCCTTTTCCTACTACCGAATTCCAGTCGCCCATGACAATTAAATTTTCGTCACCCTTCACTATCTGAATAATTTCTTTTATTTGATCATACATTTCTTCAATTTCTTCGTCATCTGCAGAGCTAGTTGGCATATAAACTTGTACTACTGTAGTAGGTGTGGGCTTCGTATCTATCTTGGCCACAATAATGCGTTCACTATGCTGTTTGTAGTAGCTTACCCGCATTCCTATTTTCCTATTCATTATTAAACCTACTCCTGCATTACCCCTATTTGATTTGGTGTTTATAACCCTGTATTCACCTGACCAGAAGTCTTGTTCCTCCTGCCACCAAACTTCACTAATTCCCACTTTATCTAACTTTAACCTATCCATTTCCGTTTTTAAATTTTCTAACCTACCTGCCCGATTAAGGGATCTGACATTCCACGCTCCAATCCGTAGAACGCCAGTTTTCTTTCTCCTGATAACGGCATCCTCTTGAGTAGTCCCCGCCTGGAGATCCGAATGGGGGACTATTTTACCTCCGGTATATTTCCCAAGAGGACAACATCATCATTTAATCATACAGTAAAGCTGCATGCCCTCGGGAAAAATTACGGCCTTAGTTTCCCCTTTCTTTCAGCCGTTCGCAGTACCAGCACAGCAAGGCTGTTTTGCTTATTGTTACAAGGCCAGATCAGTCAATCATCCAGACTGTTGCCCCTGCAACTACTGAAAAGGCTGCTGCCCCTCTTCAGGAACCACGCGTTTGTCTGGCCTCTCAACAGATACCCCTCCGTTGTGGTTGCACCTACGGTATGGCTATCTGTATCGCTGAGGCCCACAAGCCTCCCCACCAACAGCAAGATCCATGGTTCATGGGGGGAGTATTTGTATTACTTTTATAAAAATGTGTGGGTGTGCGGATGAGAGAACATGCCAAGTAAAAAATTCAATAATGAATTTAATTAGTTCTGATCCATAATTTTTGGGGGCACTAAGCTCATCTGTGACAGTCCTAATGATGTTTTGCCATTTGTGTGTGTGTGTGTGTGTGTGTGTTTAGGGAGGTGTGGTGCAAAGACAGTGGCACATCAGATCATCTCTGTAATACCTGAAGTACACAAATCACTTGCAACCTGGAAAAAAATTAGTATGACCATGAAGACAACCCTAGCTCCCAGCATTCATGCAGCTGAGAGTGGAGGTGAAAAGGAGTGACATACAAGCAACACTCAGGGGTGCCTGGAGCAAATTCAGCTAAGTTTGATTTATGCATTACTCTTTTTTTGCATAAAAGTACTGTGGGAAAAAAATATTCCCAGGAATAGGGGTGGGAAGGTTGTGACATGTAAAAAGTTGTAAAATAATGTGTTGGTATTTCTTTTTTCTATTTAGTTGATTGGAATTGATTAAAAGTATGGTGTGCAATTTGTTCTCCATTTTTGCTGTTCATCGTATAAGCCAGGTCTGAAGAATGAGCACTATAGGGAGCCTATAATTTTGTCAAGATGTTTTGGGATCTAAGATCATGCCAAACAGCTGAATAACACAGAAACATTTAACTTTGTCTCTGGATTGGTGTGGTGTAAAATAGCAGATAATAAGACATATGCCATATGCGTATGTGTCTGCGGGTAATGTGTGTGTGTGTGTGTGTGTGTGTGTGTGTGTGTGTGTGTGTGTGTGTGTGTGTGTCAAGAGAAGAAGAAGAGAAAAAACAAAGAAATTAAAGTCTGGAAGTTACAATATTTTTCAGTGCATTAATATCTGCTTCTGGAATCCATATACCATTTTCAGTGTATTTGAAGTGTCATAAGTCATTATGACTATATTGCAATGCTATTCCATATTTCATGCACCTCACCTCCTCCCATTCCAAACTATTACACTCCAATTCTGCGTTTAGTTTTGCCATAGACGTGTGAAACCTCTGGACTGAGTGGATGAGGTTATATTTGTGGAAAGGGGCCAAAATAAGTTGCTGTCAGTTGCACTCAACATATAAACTTTATTTCTTAAAACACACAAGCAAGAATCAAAACTCTCAAGATTTTCACAAAAGACCTCTTTTGATTTAATTTAGATTGGTTGTAGGCCACATATGAAACCCAAACAATCTCACATCTTAAAGCACAGACAAGGAAATTTTTAATTTAAGCTGGAAAACTCAGCTGAATGCCACATAAAAACTAGAAAATATTTCTTACGGCTTAAAGCCCAGACAAAATTTTTCAACCTTTGACTTGAAAAGGGTGAAAACTTGGCTGAAGGCCACATACCAACTTGAAACAATTTACGGCTTAAGGCCTGGGCACAAGGAATTTTCAATTTTAATTTTGAAAAGCTGAAACTTGGCTGAAGGCCACACAATTTACTTAAGACTTAACAAGTAAATCACTATGTAAAACACAGGGAGTGGCATTCAGAAGGTTCCAAGGATCGGCCTGGGAAGGTACCACCAATGCACGTTTAGGTGAGACAGGCAGCCAGACTGACAACCTATTAATCGGAAGGCAACCGATCTGAAAGACAGCCGACTAACCAACCAACAAGATCTGTTCTGCTCCAATCGACCAGCAAATCAACAACAAGATGTCAATTGGACAATGTTCTGGATACTGGTGCCCAATCCAGCCAAGTCAGAATAATGCCGAAAACTACCAACAACAACTCAGCTGTCGAAATACACGTTGGGCTGGACAGCATCGACACGATGAAGAAAATACACTGCCAAAAACCAGGGCAGGTCACCGGAACATCAATGGCCACAAGGCAGAAGATACTGCTGGTACACTTCATTAATGAAGGAATGAATTAAATTAAGTTAAACACCACACAGGAATACGGCTGAAAATCTAGCCAACTTCAATGCGCACACATTGTTGCTCGCAGGAATCTCCCAGAAAGCGACAACCAGGATCAAACAAAGAGATGTGATAGCAGTTCAGGCCTGATAGTAGGTTAAGTGAGCGCTCAACTTTAGTGTCCAGGCTCGGTGGGTGATGAACTTTGTAACCGTCGCAAGAAACGCCTGACAACTCCAACCGAACATGCATGTCGCCAGCTGCTCCAGCCTGCCTACGTGCCATGGAGGCTTCCTCACTCCTGTGCTCCAACCGACTGACTGCTTAGGCCCAGAAACGGTCAAAGGACCAAATACACGTCAGCCGATAAAACTACCAACCAATGGTTGTTCCCACTCCAATCTCCTTCCGTCAGACAGTTCAAGAGAGTTGCCAGCAGTCGGCAAGCACTGGCTGTCCGCACCTCACTAGCGCGCCGTCCCCGACTTCACTGCTGCTGCATCCCGACTGAACTCCCGACACACAATGACCCAGAAATACTATTGGTTGGTGCAGAGATGGTACGACAGTGCACTTATCGATAAGTGCTGCTGCTGCCACTCACAGCAGGTAAGGCAGGAAGTTAGTGACGCCAGTAAATTGAATAAGAAAATGAGGTGGCGGTACCGCAAGAGGAGATGACAAAATATAAACGGCAAGAACACGAGCCGCGGATGGCTCAACATGTAGTTTGTTGACTTTCTACATCCTACAATGAAAATATGAATACATCCACAAAAGGAGCTTACTATTACATTCCAGTTTACCAAATATAGATTTATTGTCTACTAAAACAACGTCTTTGTAAGGTCTTAGTAAATACCAACTGTACAATTTGTCTCTTTTAGAACTGCTAGCCGGCCACTGTGGCTAAGCGGTTCTAGGCACTTCAGTCCAGAACCACGCTGCTCCTGTGGTCGCAGGTTCGAATCCTGCCTCTGGCATGGATGTATGTGATGTCCTTGGGTTAGTTAGGTTTAAGTAATTCTAAGTCTAGGAGACTGATGACCCCACATGTTAAGTCCCATAGTGCTTAGAGCCATTTGAACCATAGATCTGCTAGGAAATAATTTATGCATGTTGATAATCCTATAAATAAGCAAAACTGATTATGCCTGTTGAGAATCCTGTAAGCAAAACTGAATGCAGGGAAACGTGGATCAGAATTTTATTGTAGTCTGTTATTTCAGAAATGTTTGAAATTCTCATTTTTTACTCATCTAATGATTTTCATACTCTTCTAAGGTTTTGTACCTTGAACACAATTATGCTGTTGTGTATACAATGTCAGTTGAAATAAAGCAATTCTGTTTTACAGTGCATAATTAGGTTCATGGTTTCTTGTCCCTTTCAGCAGTAATCACTGTTACAGCTGTTATCAGGCTTCATATTTATGTGTATCTTTATTTTTATTTGCTGTTTAATAATTTTTATTTAATGTTTATTTGTTATTTAATAATGCTGCAATGGATTAGACACAGTACTGTGTTTCTGACACTAAATCGTTTAGTACCATATGTTGCCCTCCCCCATTGCTTTTGTTTTATTTGACCCTCATCTCTTTTATAGGTTATCAGTATTGAAGATACTATTTTAAGATGTTTAAGAATTTAAATATTGTGAGGTAGTCATCAATCAATATTAGGTTCTGCAGTAATTTCATTTTATTCATAATATTTGACTCTCATCCTCTTAAAGCCTTTTTTTGAACAGTATACTCTTCGACTTTCAGTGGTAACTTTGAGGTGGGAAATAAACTGGGCATCAGCAACTCTAAGTGTGCCCAATATAAACAGTCTCACAGAATACCAACATTATAATCTCCATAAACAACGTAAATTACTATACAGTTCTGAATAAATTGGTTATATAAGAGTTTGAAACATCTGAAAGTATTCACTGAAGGTGGCATTTGTAGACATTTCATGTCTAACCTTTGAAGCCCCAGGGCTTCCAGCCATAATTGTGGATAAGGCTACTGTCAGTTGTTTCATACTGCGCCAATATATCACTGCTCCTTCATATTGGAACAGATATCCAGTTTTCAGTTTTTTGTCCTCTGAATCAGTGGCCCATTCTGCATTTTAGTAACGTATTATGTGGCAGTCCTCTGCTGTGAAAACCAGTGGCTTCATGTTCTTGGTACCTCTTAAATATCTTTGCCTGCCTGTTTGATATCCCCAGATTATTACAAAAGTAGCTGACAATTCCTATTGAATAAGCTAGGTCTGGCCTTGTTCCTAGTTGGGCATATATGAAACTTCCAATGGCTTCATGCTACAGTATGTTCTCCATAGCTTCTTGCTCTTATTATGTTTTCGTTATCATATTATGAGTCACTACTTGGTTATTGGCCAGTGATCTACATACTGGAGTATTCTGTTTCATGTTAAATGTTTAGGATTTGCCCCACATAGAGAGGTTTGTCTATCCACTATCTGCAACTATAGCTAGTGGTTCTCTGGCCTTCCTGGTAATTTGGTTACCTAAACAATTAGTAACTTCACCAAAATCTTTCAGCTAGAATTTTTCTCTTATTTTGTCTAGAATCCTGGCCCAGTGACTTTGAAAGCCTGCTGGAGGACATGGAACTGTATCTTGGCTACTAGGCAGAACTGTTACAGCACAAGTGCTAGCACTGCCTTACTGCAGTGCCACATAGAATTCCACTGCCCAATTGGATCCCACAGCCACCCTATAAATTCTGCCATAAAGGAACATGGTTTTTAGTGATATATTCATATCACAACAGTCTGTTGTCATAACACATTTTTTATTTTTGACCTCCACTTTCACTAAGTTTCAGGCTTTCTCACTCTGGATTATTTGTTGCACTTAGTTTATCTGTTCAAAATGCTTCAAATGCCTCTGAGCACTATGGAACTTAACTGCTTGGTCATCAGTCCCCTAGAACTTAGAACCAATTAAACCTAACTAACCTAAGGACATCACACACATCCATGCCCGAGGCAGGATTCGAACCTGCGACCGTAGCAGTCACGCGGTTCCAGACTGAAGCGCCTTTAACCGCACAGCCACTCCGGCCGGCAGTTTATCTGTAATGCTGTCTCCACTTGTTTATTTACTTGTTTGTCTTTCTTGTTTGCAGTTTGGCCTCCAACCAGTCAGTCCAGCTTCATTGAGTTTCTTTTGAGTCGTTCTTTGATTGATTGAATTTTGGAAAAGTAGTTTGTTTTTGAAGACTCCTTTCTCTTTTGGATTTTTTACTAAAAATTATCATATCATCCACATAAATGTTAACTGTTGTAATCTTTGAATCATGATTTTTGGAGTAGATATGTAGGTTAGCTGCTGACTTTTTGAAATTTAGATTTAACAGTGTACTGTCTAATTTCAAGTTCCAGCAGTGGCCACCTTGCTTCATTCACTGCTTTCATTCACTGCTTTCGTATGGCATCATATTCTGGGGTAATTCATCGTTGAGTAGAAAAGTATTCATTGCACAAAAACGTGTAATCAGAATAATTGCTGGAGCCCACCCACGGTCATCCTGCAGACATCTATTTAAGGATCTAGGGATCCTCACAGTAACCTCACAGTATATATATTCCCTTATGAAATTTGTTGATAATAATCCAACACAATTCAAAAGTAATAGCAGTGTGCATACCTATAACACCAGGAGAAAGGATGATCTTCACTATGCAGGGTTAAATCTGACTTTGGCACAAAAAGGGGTAAATTATGCTGCCACAAAAGTCTTTGGGCACCTACCAAACAGCATCAAAAGCCTGACAGATAGCCAACTAACATTTAAAAATAAATTACAAGAATTTCTAGATGACAACTCCTTCTACTCATTGGCTGAATTTTTAGATATAAACTAAGTAAAAAAAAACTTAATCATTAGTGTCATGCAATATTTTGTGTAATGTCATTTCTTGTACAGACATCTTTTATTAACCTGACACGTTCCACATCATTACGAAGTGTCGTATTCATGATCTATGGAACAAGTATTAATCTAATCTAATCTTCAGTTCATATACTGGCTTTTTCACCATTTTAATACCACTATCGTCATAACTTCATCCACTTCTGAAACTTTTGCATAGGTATCTTCATTTAAGTCATCCTGTAAGAAACCTGTGACGACATCTAGGTGATCGATGTCAAAAGTGTGTTTAGCACCATAGCAAATAAATACTTTAGTGGGTTCTGTCTTATAACTGGTGCAGATATCTCATCGTAGTCCAGGCCTTTCTTCAGAGTACAAACTTTTACTATTAGCTGTGTGTTATTGCATATAATGTGGTTTTTCAAATCTTTCTTAGTTTTAAAGACATCTTTCTCATTTATTGAGTTCTTGTCTGAAGGTAAACTGGCAAACTCCCACATGTGGCTCTCTTTTTTAAGATTGCTCCTTCCAGTGGCAAAGGACTGGATTCAGTTGAGTATTTAGACTGATGAGTAACGAAGTCATACTGTTTCTTTGGCTTTGGAATTCTTGGTCATCGTTGTATTGGCCCATATTGCTGCTATTGTTCATTATCATAATTTGCATTATTGGACTTTATCCCTCATTGTAGCTCGTACTCATTGAAGTATTTCTTGATGTGTTAGTCTAAGGATTGGCATCAGTTTCTTCTAATTAAGTTGATATTTCATTCTTTTTTGTTCTTTGAATGGAAAGAATAATCAACAAGGTGAATCATTTCCTATTTATGCTGTTTAGAAGTACCTTCATCAAAATAATCTCTCTTGCTTTTATAATTCCTTGGTAGTATCCTATGAAGATAAACTCAACAGATATTTGTCCCATTTTTGTTGACTGGCTTCCATTATGTGAACAAAGGCTTAGCTTCAAATATATTGAGATATTGAAGATCCAGCTTCTTGTTTTTCCAAGCTTCTTCTGGAGTCTTCATTTAAAGCATTAGCTGGAGATCTATTAATTAGGTGGACTGTAACTGGGACTGCTTCTGCCCAGAATTTATTTGTCGAAATTGCTTTGAAGCACGGACATTGTGTTTTTTCTATTATTGAGCCTTTGTAATAGTCAGATACTCTGTTTTGTTGTAGTTATATGATGCTGTAGTCTGATGTCAGATCATTTCTTTCTTGAAAACGTTTATCTGAATTTTGTTCACATACTCCCTACCATTATCTGTGTGAAGAGTGCAGATCCTTTTTGTGGTTTGCCTTTCAACACAGATTTGAAAGACATGAATCAGCTGTGGTACTTGATTTTTATTTATGATATTTATGATAGTAGTATATACAAACGTGCAAATGAAGCAGGCAAAAGGGAAAACAAACTTCTAAAAAATGAGACTAGCGGGATGTGAAAAATGGCTAAGCAGGAATGGCTAGAGGACAGATGTAAGGATTTAGAAGCATATATCACTAGGTAAAGGCAGATATTGTCTGCAGAAAACTGAAGAGGGCTTTGGAGAAAAGGAAAGTAACTCTTAGAATACCAAGAGCTCAGATAAAACACCAGTCCAAGGTAAATAAGGGAAAGCTAAAAAGTAGAATGACTATTTAGAAGGTCTATACAAGGAAGACGAACTTGCAGACAGTATTACAGAAATGGAAGAGGGTGTAGATGAAGATGAGATGGGAGATACGGAACTGCGGGAAAAGTTTGACAGAGCATTGAAAGACCTAAGTCAAATGAAGGAGTAGGCAACATTCAATCATACCTACTGATAGCCTTGAGAGAGCCAGCCATGACAAAACTCTTCAATCTGGTGTGCAAGGTATATGAGACGCGTGAAAGACCCCAGATTTCCAAGAAGAATATAATAATTCCAATTTGAAAGCTGGTGCTGACAATTGTGAATATTATCGAACTGTCATGTTGTTAAGTCATGGTTGCAAAATACTACCACAAATTCAGCACAGAAGAATGGAAAAAAACTTGTAGAAGTCAACCAAGAGCAGTTTGGAATCTAAAGTAATGCAGGCACACACGGGGCTATAATGATCCTACGATGTACCTTAGAACATAGGTTAAGGAAAGGCAAATCTACATTGTAGCATTTGTGTACCTAGAGAAAGCTTTTGAAAATGTTGACTGGAATACTCTGTATGAAATTATAGTGGTTGCAGGGATAAAATATAGGGCACAAAAAACTTGTACAGAAACCAGGCGGCAGTTATAAGAGTTGACGGACATGAAAGGGAAGAATGGTTTAGAAGAGAGTGAGACAGATTTGTAGCCTGGAGAAGGACTTAGGGTTCAATGAGAAGAAATAAAAATTTTGAGGTTTGCCGTTAACATTCTAATTCCGTTGGAGACAGCAACAGACTTGTAAGAGCAGTTGAGCAGAATGGACAGTGTCTTGAAAGGAGGATATAACCTAAACATCAACAAAAGCAAAACAAGGATAGTGGAACATAGTGTAATTAAATGAAGTGATGCTGAGGGTATTAGATTAGGAAAAAAAAGACACTTAAAGCAGTAGATAAGTTGTTTTTTTTTTGGGGGGGGGGGATAAAGTAACTGATGATGGCCAAAGTAGAGATGATATAAAATGTAGACAGACTGGCAGTGGCAAGAAATTTGTTTACATCGAATATAGATTTAAGTGTTTGGAAGTCTTTTATTAAAGCATTTGTATGGAATGTAGTCATTTATGGAAGTCAAATACAGATGATGCCGGCTGGTGTGGATGAGCGGTTCTAGGCGCTGCAGTCTGGAACCGCTACAGTCGCGGGTTCAAATCCTGCCTCGGGCATGGATGTGTGTGATGTCCTTAGATTAGTTAGGTTTAAGTAGTTCTAAGTTCTAGGGGACTGATGACCTCAGAAATTAAGTCCCATAGTGCTCAGAGCCATTTGAACTATTTGAATCAAACACAGATGACAAACAGTTTGGACAAGAAGAGAATAGAAGCTTTTGAAATGTGATACCGCAGAAGAATGAGGATGTACTGAATAGAATTGCAGAGCAAAGAAATTTGTGGTACAACCAGACTAGAAGAAGAGATCAGTTGTTAGGACACATTCTGAGACATTAAGGGATCATGAATTTAGTGTTGGAGGAAAGTTTGTTGGGGGGGTGGGGGGGGGGGGGGGGTGGTAAGTAGAAATTGTAGAAGGTGGCCAAGAAATGAATACAGGAAGCAGATTCAGAAGGATGTAAGTTGCAGTCGTTATTCGGAGATGATGGGGCTTGTGTAGGATATAGTAGCATGGAGAGCTGCATCACCCGGTCTCCAGACTGAAGACCACAACAATGTCGTGCAGGTACTTCCCTGGAAAAAGTCATCGGTTGAAGTAAGGTTGTGTTTGGCTCCTCCAAAGGACCTAGTTTGCATCAACCCACACGCATCTCCGTATATTAGTTCAAGAATTTCGTTGACTCTGGAATTAGCCCATGAAAAAGAAAGTGTTATTTGTGGACCCTCCAAGCATGGGATATTAACTGCTCATTCTTATGAAATGCAGACCTTTTTGTAGTGCATGGATAGCTTCAAAATGCAGATGATCTAGTCTTTTAACCCAAAAGTCTGCATTGTAGGACAAAATATTGATTTTGTTTAAAAATTCCAGTTTTGTTGCTGGTCTGGTCAATACATTCCAATTGCAAATGGTACCCTAGCAATTGTGAATTTGGATGTGTTGTAAGTATGGGAGTCTTGCCTGTAAAATAAAAGTGAATAACCTTTTTCTGTTGTTTTACTAACAAATAGTAGATCCGTGCTAAGATGAGGTATGTACAGAATATCTTGTACTTTAATCATACCTTTCTTGAGGCCTATGGTCTGCCTGCTTAGCTGGGTGGTAACATGCTTGCCTCCCATGCACTAGGTCTGGGTTCGATTCTCATTGACTGGTTGTTATGTTGTCCTCATCATCATTTCATCTTCCTCATCGGTTGCAAGTCGCCCAATGTGGCATCGACTGAAATAAGATTTGCACTTGGTGGCAGAACCCGAATGGGACCTCCCAGCCAACAATGCCATACGATCATTTCATTTTTTTGTGGCCTATGAAAGCAGCATTGTATGAAAATCTGTTCCTTTTACAAGTAAGTTGCCAGTATTTGCTATTACAACTTGAGAACCTATCACTGTTTTAACAGTATTTTTATAACTTTGGTATTGGGACCTCTGTGATGGTTTACCTGTGTCTACTGCATACCATTCAGTCTGGGTACTTTGACATGCAGCTGCATTTGATAGAAATGTCTGGTAGTTTTCTGTCTTGGCTGAAGTTTTTCCATCAGTTTTGGTGTTGCTGCAATAATTTTTTGCCAAATACCCATACCTGCTTCAATTGTAACACCTAGGACAGTTTTGGAACACAGCAGTTCGTACTACTCCGTGTTGACTTACAGAGCAGTGTCACCAGTTTCTGGTTAATTACAGGCATCATTTATTACTTGCAGTAATTTATTTTCTAAGGAATCTCCTATGATTGGTAAGCTCAAATTTTTGTGGCTCAGAGTCATTGATTTATATCCTTCTGGTAGCACTTCAAATTAAATACACCTAGTCCATTCTTCTCTAATTCCAAGGCTCAAGCCATTCAGTTTTTGTGGAATGTAAATTATTTTTCACACATACTCTTCTGCTGCCCCAAATAAGTACAGTCCAGTGTCAGCTATTTCTTTAATAACCCTATTCGTCAGAAGAAACCAAAGTCTCTGTAGACTTGTGTTAGCTTGCCCCCATGCTGCTTTAGCAGTAGAGATATCTTGCAGATGAACATACGAGGTCTGTGCAAAAAATTCCAGAACTTTGTTCGCAAATTTTTTTTATGTTTACCTTTTGCTTATTGTGTATACACTACTTTGAAATCCTCTCCTCTACATTTAATACACTGCTCCTAATGTCATTTTCACTTCTAGAAACAGTCTTGGTATTCCTCGTGCTGGACATTGCAAGGCACTGTCTGTTGATTTTCTTTTATCTCATTTATCATTGCAAATCTTCTTCCTTTCAGTAGAGTTTTCAACTTAAGGAATAAAAAAGAGTCTGCAGTGCCCAGGTCTGGAGAGTACAGAGGACGATGCAGCATAGTGATTTCGTTTTTTGTGTAATAGTCATGCACAGACAGGGATGAATATACAGGTGCATTATCGTAATCCAAGAGCCATTAATTGTCTTGCACACATTTCAGACTGTTTCCTTCTCATAGGCGTCCTCCTCCCTGTGGCACAAAGTCATGATGTACTAATCCTTCCAAGTCAAAGAAAACTTTCAGCATGGCTTTGACAGTTGACCTGACGTGATGAGCTTTTTTTTGGTCATGGAGAACACTCCCCAATCCTTTGTGAAGAGTGAACTTATCTCAATATCATAACCATAGACCTATATCTTATCACTAGTTATGATTCTCTTAAGGAACATCTTGTTCTCATTTCCGCGATCAAAAATCTCTACACAGATTGTGAGGTGGAGGTCTTTCTGGTCCGGACTCATAAGCCATGGGACAAACTTGGTTGCAATATGATGCATTGCAAGATGCTGTGTCAGGATTTCATGACATGATCCAACTGAAGTCTTACATTCTTCTGCAATCGCTTGGACAGTCAGTCTTCCATTGGCATGCACAATTTCACAGATGTTCCTGATATGGGCGTCTTTGGTTGGTGTCGAAGGACATCCTGAATGACAGTCAACTTTAACTTCTGTTTGGCCATTTTTAAACCATGTGAACCATTCATAACATCAAGTATGGCTTCAGCACTCATCATTGTAGGCTTCCTCCATCATTTGGTGCGTTTCTGTAAAGGTTTTTGTGAGTTTCATGCAAAATTTAATGCAAACACATTGCTCTGCCATCTCGAAATTCAGAAACTGTGTGACACAACATTCTACTCAATACAGCACTGAACAATAATTAACAGACATAAAATATTGAAACTTCCACCAGTTAAAAATTAAACACAGGCATGTGCAGTTATGTCAACTGCATTTCGCTCCAGCACACCAGTGGCGCAAAATTCCGAATGTTCCAGAATTTTTTGAACTGACCTCATATAGCAACAGATGGGCAGAGAGTATAGTTTTGGCTCATGCTGTGCGTACTTTACTTGCATTACACAATCACACAATTGTTTGTGATCTAGGAACATTTGGATTATTGAACTGCCATATGCTATAGTTTTCTCTTCTCCTCAACTTTTTAATCAGACCCACTGAACCGGTATTTAGAGAAATCATTGTGTCAACGATTATGTCTTGCTGTTAGCCATGCGCTATTGCTAATTTCTGCTACAAACAATTTCCTGGGGAGCACAACCACAAAAGGGCACTGTGAATGACAATAACAACACTCAATCACCGTTGAAATTATAAAAAAATTATAACAATTAAAAAGTCAAGAATGATGAGGTGTTTCCAAAGACACGTAGATGTATTAAGGTGCTTTATTTGCAACTATTGGTTTTGCACCAGTATAGGTGCATCTTCAGGTTTATAATGGTTATATTTCCATAATGTAGATGGACAGTTACAGAGTTCCAGCTTTCAGGAAGTTATCCATGTTAAGAGTCAAACCACACTGATGGTTTTTCAGAATAAAATTGAGTACACCAAAAAGATGCTTGTCAAAATGTACAAAGCACGACTGCTGAATGAGCCAGACTGGATAACACCCCATAGGATATATTATAAGATCTGGCAGACACTAGCTGTATGAAACCAAAGAAGTAAAACTTAGAATCATATCCATATAATTATATAGTTCTGGCAATACCAGCCATGACCTCCTTCTTCTGTGCAGATTCACACATATTACCTGATCTCTTACGGGACTTGGTAAGAATGTCTTCCATGAGTCGCTCAGATGGATAGAGCGTCTGCCGTGTAAGCAGGAGATCCCCGGTTCGAGTCCCAGTCGGGGCACACATTTTCACCTGTCCCTGTTGATATATATCAATGCCCGTCAACAGCTGAAGGTATTAATATATAATTGTAATATTGCTAACAGTCCGATGAGGTGTAAGCAGTCCATGAAGGCTAGTGATAGACAGACATCATATTAAGTTTCACTTTCATTGGTTTTGTACAGCTGGTTTCTACCAGATCTTACAAGACATTCTGGAGGTGTTATCTTCCTTGGCTCATTCAGTAATCGTGCTTTGTTCATTTGGGTGAACTCAATTTTAGTATGACAACCCACCAATGTGGTTTGACTCTTAACATGGAGAGCCTCCCAAAGGCTGGGGTGTGTAACTGTTCCTCTATATTATGGAAATATAACCATTATAAACCCAAAGATGTGTATACACTGACTTGAAACCAGTAGTTGCAAATAAAGTGCCTACACACTCTGGAAACATCTCATCATTCTTAAATTTTTAATTGTTATAATTTTTATGAAAATTTGTATGGTCATTGAGTGCTGATTGTAATTCATAATTTCTGCTGGTCACTAATCTGGTATTTTTAGAATATTAAACCAAAATATGCAGCCATATCTTGCAGAGTAATTACAAGCAGTGTCTGATTAGAAATAATACATTACACACATTAACAAGATAAAAGTGTAACACCAATCTGTAGCACTTGCTTTGTTAGTTTCAGGTTGAACTGTAACTACATAAGAGTTGCGTACAAGGGTTGAGGATTAGGAAAAGGAAAAGAGATTGGTGGAGGACAGTGAGTAATGGAGGCTGTGACCAGGAGATTGGTGCATTGAAGAATGTGCTGGAGGGACAGTTCTACACATGAAATTCAGGAAAGTTAATGCTATTCGGGTAGCATTCTGATGGTATGTGTTTTGAAGCAGCCATTGAAACTTGATTGTGTTGTGGTGATAAACATGATCTGCCACAAGCTTTTACTTGGTCACAGTTTGACAGCGGCCGTTTATAATCAGTGCACAAGTGGTAGTTTGCATCAGAGCTGGAATGGCATGTTCTGTTTGGATGAATGGGATAAAACTTCCACCTGCATCTTTTGTATGGATATAATCCATTTGGTATAGAATTGGGAGAAAGAACAGTGTTATTCTGGATTGAGAAGTGATAGAATACTTGTAGTGGGGCAGGAGGGATTTTGGAGAATACATTCCTCACTTTCTAGCAGAGCAAAAAATATCAGTGCTTTCGCCTTATAGGGATGGGTGTACCACTAGGTGAGTCCTTTGAAGAAAATCACAAGTCCAAATACTGACTTGTATTGTATACCGCTGTAAGAGCATCCAAAAGCATTGTGTGTGTGTATGTGTGTGTGTGTGTGTGTGTGTGTGTGTGTGTGTGTGTGTGTGTGTCCGATTTTTATTCATTTAAAAAAAAAATTTATCTCATAAGTTTTATAAAAATATTTAAGTAGAATTATTGCTTAGCATTTATTGTTGTCTGTGGCAGTATTATTTTTACTTATTGTCTTATAGATGTTGCCTCTGATTTTCTTTATAGATGTTGTCATGATAGCAAGAGTTGAAATACACGGATCAGCCAGAATATTATGACCACTGACCTACTATCAATGTAAACCCATCCAGGCAATAGCAGCATCACCTAGGGAGGAATGACTGCTAATCAGACACAAGCATGGTGCATGTAGTATCAGTGAGCATGCTGTCCGTGTGCAGAATGGGGAAGATGTGTGATGTATCTGAGTTTGACCTAGGACAGATTGTGGTGACCTGGAGGCTCAGCACAAACATTTCAGAAACTGTGCTGCTTGTTGGGTGTTTGAGGTATGCCTTGGTGAGTGTCTTCAACAAGTGGCAAAACCAAGGTGAAACCATTTTCAGACATTGTGAGGGTGGACGGCCATCCCTCATCACTGATGTCAGACGTCATAGGCTGGGCAGACTGATAAAACAGGACATGTGGCAAAATTGTGGCAAGACTTTAATATTAGACAGAGTACAAGTGTGTCTGAAAACACAGGGCACTAAACGCTCCTAAAATGGACCTCCGGAGCTGACGACCCATGCATGTGCCAATGTTAACACTATGACATCAGCAACTCCAACTGAAAAGTGCATGTGACCACTGGCACTAGACATTGGCACAGTAGCAGAGCATCATGATGAATCCCAATACCTTCTTCATCAGGCTGATGGGAGAACATGAATCCGTCGTCTTCTCCTCAACACCTGTACTGCGGGACAGAGACAAGCTGCCAGCAGCACAATTATGCTCTAGAGAACATTTGGGTGAGCATCCTTAGGATCACTGCATCTTATGCAAGGAACAATGGTGGCAAAGGAGTATTGTACACTGGTTGCAGACCCTGTACATCACCTTCATGTCAATCAAGTTTCCCAACGGCAGTGGCATTTTTCAAAAAGATAATTTGCCAGTAGCGTGATGGGGTGATTTGAAAGCATAGTGACGAGCTCCAATTGATGTGCTGGCCCCCCAGCTCACCAGATCTGAACTCAATCAAACACATCTGGGATGTGATTGAACATGACAGCAGATCTCCTCAGCCCCCCCCCCCCCCTTCCCCGAAATTTACGAGAGTTAGGCGACTTGTGTATGCAGATGTAGTGCCAACTCCCTCCAGCGACCAAGCAAGTTCTCATTTCTTCCATGCCATTGTGTGTCACCACTGTTATCCATGCCGAAGATGAACATACTAGCTATTTGTTAGGTGGTCGTATAATGTTCTGGCTGATTAGTACACACTTATAAGCCATAACGTTATGACACCTGCCAACTGCAAGGTTGGATGCCTCTTGGTGGTGTTAAGGGCATGTGTCACAGTAAGAAAAGTATGTAGGCCAAGCAGAAATATATGGGGAATTACCCTAGCGAAGATACGCGCTGCAAATGGAGTAATCCACCGAGATAAGCGACTTTGCCAAAGGACATATTATTATTACATGGAGCATGTGAACAAGTATCTTGAAATTGGTGAAGCTGGTCAAATGTTAATTTGCTACAGTTGTGTGCATCTTCGGAAAGTGGTAGAAGGCCTGTGAATCTACCCCTAAGTGAAAGTGTTTGGAAGTCTACAAATCTTCACAGAACATGTAGTTTGAAGGCCTGTGTGCTCTGTGAAGTAGGATAGATGATGATCTGTGGCACCTATGATGAAAGAGCATGTTTGTTTCGGAGCACACCATTCACCGCACGTTGTTGACAAGTATTTCAACAGCAGACCACCCTTGCATGTTCACATGTTCGCCCTATGGCATTGTCGGTTATGATTGCAGTGGGCTCAGGATCATCGACATTGGACTGTGTATAACTGGTAACATGTCAGCTCATTGTATGAATCATATTTTTGCAACACTAGGTCAATGGTCATCTCCACCAAGACTGTCATCAAGACAAACAGCTGGTGGAAACATTCACTGTGCCACGATGCATGTTGGTGGGAGCAGTATTATGCTATGATAGGCATTCTCCTGCACTTGCATGTGACCTGTGTTAGTAATCAAAGACATGAGATCAGCTGCGGACCACCTGCATCCCTTCATGCTTGATGTCTTCCCTGAAAACAATGTCATGTCTCAAAGCCAGAATCGTGCTGCAGTGGCTTGAGAACTGTGACAGTGAATTCACGTTATCACCTTGGCCACCAGATTCGCCTAATGTGGGTCCAATGGTTTCCGTCTGGGTCACTGTCGAGTGCCATTACCGCATACACAAATCAGCAGCTAGTTGTTCACGGGAATTGCATGACTTGTGCGTAGACGCCTGGTGTAACATAGCTCCACGAATATACCAGTGAACTGTAGAATCAATGATAAAACAGAATCAGTTATATATTGCATTACAAATATGGCCCAACAAGCTATTAAGCAGCTGCTCATAATGTTTTGGCTCACCAGTATATAACTTAGTAGACATATCCTAGGATGAATTATGTTGGTTCGATTACTAACTATCATTAAAAAAATAAAAAATAAATATTTTAATTGTCAAAAAATATAATTATATTTTACTCCAAACTTCAAACAGATTCTATTCTAATTACACTATTTAGGTGGCCCTAGTGACAGTAACTCTGGTAACAGGGAGTTGTGAACCCAGAATCCCAATGTTCAGAGATCCAGTACTTTGTGGTGAGTGGTTATTATATCACCTCATTACTAATATTCAGAAGTCACAGAAGTGGCTACTAAAATATATTTTTAAATTAGTTTTGAATTTCTGAAAGCTTCCAATTTTTCCCTGTTACATTTGTGAGAAGCTTGTTAATACTTTTGTGTCACAATAAAGATAGAAATACAAGATTCAAATGTAAATTCCTTTTTTACTGCTGCTATTGTGGTTCTGTTTATGGCATTTTATTTGAAAATGACTGTATTTGCCGTGGATAACATTTAAGAGTAAATATAATGTGTGGGATAACAGAGGTTAAAAGTCAATGCTCACCTATATTATTTGCTGGCTAGACTGGTTTTAACATTTATGTCATTTTTAACAGCTCTTTGCCAGTGCTGTGTCAATCAGTAGTAGCATTGTTCATCTCAGGCATTCTCCTAGAGCCTGTGGTAGCCAGTGGTTGGATCAGTAAGTAGTAGGATCGTTCATCTCCTCAAGTCTCCTGTTAGAGCCTCTAGTACAGTGGATCGCAACCTAGGGGTAATTACTCCCCTGAGGGGTAAAATGAAATTTTCTAAGGGGTAAAAACTAAACGATTTGATTGTTTTTCAGTCATGAAACTAAATTACTTTCAAAATATCATTACTATTATCACAATTTTGTAAGACTATAATATTGATTATATAAGTTATCAATAATTACTTTTCCTCAGTTAGTAGCATTAAAGTGGTGGAGGTTATAGGTTACTCACATAGTCCACCCACTACACACATATGTTGTGCTCTGTCCTCTACATCTCTGATGATAAAAGGGAGACATATACATAACAAGTGCTAAATATCTCGACAAAATGTTTTTTCCAAGTCGTAGATAGTACCTGCAGTAGTCTAGAAATCAGAAATTGCTTCATTACTCACAATGAAAGAGAAAAATGTATTTATTGACAGCGTGACACAGGTAAGGGCTACTATAGTGCTGTACACATTATTATTACTATTGTTATTATTATTATTATTATTAGTAGTAGTAGTAGTAGTAGTAGTAGTAGTTGCCATGATCAGACACAATGCATTAACAGCCTGAAGACTTCCAATTTCTGCCAGTTCAGAAGTAAGAACTGCTGCAATCAAGTGATTTATGAACAGTAAGTATGGTGAACACATTTTAATGTGGTTGATTTTAAATGGGATTCCATTGTGTAGATCAAGCAAGTGCCACAATTGTGTGGAGTAATGCAGGGGAAGTATATTTTGTAACAAGTGTCTACCCTCACTGTGGACAGTTAGCTTCCTTACTTGAGAAGGAGTCGTGGACAGCACTTGTGATGCCCCATGAATTCGTTCATCATTCATTCTAATACACACACACACACACACACACACACAAGAAAAATCTTTCATTTGACAGTCTATCTGTGTGCTTAAGTTGGTGATAATGTGGTGGAAGGGTGGCAACAGATTTTGGGGGGGGGGGGGGGGGGGGTAGGTGCACTAGCTAATGGCTCATTATGCTCAGGGGTAATAGTCTAAGAAAGGTTGGTAACCATTGCTTTAGTAGGAGACCTGAGGAAATGAGCGATCCTACTATGTGCTGACACAGCCACTGGCTAAGATCTATTGAGAACAGAAGTATGCATGTGGCATTTGTACTCAAATCATTCCGTGTGTGTTGTTCTGTGAAAGTCTGGTAGATGACGATGTAGGTGCTCTGCATGTGTGGAGTACCTGCATTTTATTTCCTTAACGCTTGTTCGGGCATCACGTGCTGAAATGACCCGACTCTCCACTCTGGGAAAAGTCCACTTCTCCAATTTTTGTGCTAAGAAACACTTGAAGGTTTATGAGAGTATGCCACATCATTTTATGAACTTATTTTTCCAGCAAAATCTTGTGTTTCCTTGTGAAAAAATAAAATGACTGATTTTCATTCTGCTTGATTTTGTGTGTGTGTGTGTGTGTGTGTGTGTGTGTGTGTGTGTGTGTAATGTTTCTCAAGTGATTTTGAAGAAAGTACTTGGTTGAAAAATCTGATTTTTTCACACATAGTAGCATGATATCTCGGCTTCTTGATAAATTATTTCCCTTCTTATAACACATAACAGTCATTATGAAATGACCCTATTTGTCAAGCACAAGACTTGATTTTCAAATCTTGTATCGAGAAAGTGTCACATCATGCTACTCACTGATCACTATGTTGTAGGCCATACATTACTGTGAGTGAAATATAGCTAAAAGTACAAAAGGGTTTGTAAAATGGTAGTGACACTGATATCTGTCTTCTTACATAAGTAAATGAAGTTACTAAATGCTGACAATGCTGCAATCACAAGCCAGCACAATTCTCATGAGTATAGCATAGTGTCAAGCACTGTAGGAGAGGAAAATGGATTACTGGAGATCAGTGCAGGCAAAGTGTCAAACCTTTGTGTGATTTTAATCATCCATGTTCAGAAAACATCAAATATATAGAAATTGTTCTCCCAGTGACGACTGATTACACTGGAGAATCATCTAATACAGTCTTATAGTACCATCCACATTATACCAAAAAAATTTAATTCTTGTCAACTTCATATGATGATGCAAAAATAGATCTACCCACACTCTTCATGCATCTCCTTCTTAAACCAAAATTGTAGACCATTCCATGCCACCAACTGGTAACCCATTCAGCGTAGGTCACCACAAGTGAAGCCATAAAATTTCTCTTCTATGTAAAGTAGGAGTTCCAATTCTGCACCTAATTCAAGTTTTCATCCAGTTTTTTGTTAAATTAATTTTGAAGGATAAACTTCAGTCTTGTTAAATACAGGGTGATTATAATTAAAGTTAAACTTTCAAACCGCAGTAGAGATAACACCACTGGCCAGAATGATGTCAAATTCCAACGTAATATTATCGAAGAAGGGAGAAATGTATGGCAGAAGAAAAATAAATAGTTACAAATGCATCATAATTTAATAGTGGTCGACTACAAATGACATAGGAATCATACAACAAAGCCTAAGGTGTATGTTTGATGATAACAAACTGTATTACACTTTGTGCATGGGTGTGCAGGTGTGATACTGTTAGTTATGTAAGCACATCCACCACAAGCAAGGTCATATCACGTCAGATGGGGAAAATCGGTTTTTAATCACCCTAAGGCCAAAACTACATAAAAGGTATCACTCACATCAATTTTTAATTGTGCCGAGATCAAAAACTGCATAAAAAGCATCAATCACATCAGTTTTTAATTGTCCTGAGGCCAAATACCGCATTAAAAGCTTCAATCTCATCGATTTTTAATTGTCCTGAGGCCAAAAACTGCATAAAAATCATCAATCAAAATCAAATCTGATTCATTAGTTAAAACTTCCAGACTGAGAGACCGTGGTAAATCTTAAAATTTCTTCTTCCTGATGCTTCGTTGCCAACTGCAGGCAACATCTTCCAAGGTGAGTCGTTGACTCAGAAAATGTTACCCACAATTGGCAACGAAACATCAAGAAGGAGTAGTTTTACAGATCGGCCGTAGCCTCTCAGCTGGGAAGTTTTAACCACTGAAGACACAGGTCTTGAAAGCCTACACGCTATGATCAAATCGGATTATTAATTTCCCTGTGACTGGCGCAAAACAAGTTCAGTATGCTGTGCAGAAGCATTTGCTTTAATTTTGGTACCACAGAACAAGCAATCAAGAAACAGTATGTTCCACCACTGACAGAAGTGTTTCTGGGGTCACATTCAGAATGTGTTGCACAACGCGTGCCTTCAGTGCAGCTAAGTTTGCAGCCAGAAGTCACACTGATTAAGATCAGATGATCACGACGGCCAGGCTGTAGGGAAATGGTGACTCATAATTCTAGCATTTCCGAAATGGCACTTCAGCAGCTGCTGAACTGGATTTGCAGTGTGTGGAGGTGTGCATCTTGCATAAAAATGGTACCATCCACATTGTTGGAGAGCTGGAAAGACATTGTTGCGTAAAAGACACTCATACGCTTACCAGTGATTGTACAGGTAACAGGACCGGAAGCACCTGTCTCATCGAAAAAATATGGCCCTATGATAAATGATGCCATAAATCCGCACCATGTATTGACCTTTTCAGGATGAAGTGGTACTGGTTGATTTACGCGTGGATTTTCCGTTGCTCATATTTAAGAACTCTGTGTATTGACATATCCTGTCAGATGGAAGTGGGCTTTGTCTGTCCACAAAATCTTCCACAGCCAATCATTGTCCACTTCCATGCTAGCAAGAAACTCTGAAGCAAAGGTCTCTATTGCTGGCAGGTCAACAGGAAGCAACTCGTGCATATGGGTAATTTTAAATGGATAGCAAAAGAGGATGTTTCTTAGAATTTTACAAACTCTGCTCACTGGTATGTCCAATGTTCAGGCAATTCTCCGTGCATTAAATGTCTGCATGCCATCACTCATCTCCTCCTGCATTGTTATGGCCACTGCTTCCACTGATGCCGAATCAGTTTTTTTCCTCCCTCTACCAGGTTGCACGCCAAAAGAACCCATCTTTTCAAATTTACAAATCATTTTCTCCAGACCCATGGCAGCCATCGGACCAACGCCTTTTTTCAAACCCTTTAGTGTCTGGAACTTCTGCTGAGCGATGTGTGCACAGTCACCATTCTTGTAATACAGCTTTACAAGCAGGGCGCAATCCTGCATTGAGACACTTGAGGCAAACGTTACAGATGCCGTTTACGCTGTGTACCCGGCATGTTTATACCAACTTCAGTGGGCCGTATGCATGACAGTTGTTTTCATTTATGTATTTGACTCGTGCAGCCCCATCTATTGATCAATTTTCACACTATTATTTTTTCTTCTGCCATACGTTTTCCCCCTTCTCCATAAATCCACACCATGTATTGACCTTTTCAGGATGAAGTGGTACTGGTTGATTTACGCGTGGATTTTCCGTTGCTCATATTTAAGAACTCTGTGTATTGACATATCCTGTCAGATGGAAGTGGGCTTTGTCTGTCCACAAAATCTTCCACAGCCAATCATTGTCCACTTCCATGCTAGCAAGAAACTCTGAAGCAAAGGTCTCTATTGCTGGCAGGTCAACAGGAAGCAACTCGTGCATATGGGTAATTTGAAGTCATTCTGACCAATGATGTCATTTATACAGCATTTTGAAAGTCTAAATTAATTATAATCACCCAGTACTTGTAATGTCAATTGTGGCATGTTAAATATTTTAGCAAGTGTCATTGTCTATATAGTGTTATTTCTAGCTCATGAATCATCATAGCAATATTTGTTTCATTCCATTTGTTCATTTTTCTCTGTGGGCTATATATTTGCTTTGTTTTTGGTACCGCAGAACAAAATTGGCACAGGTTAGTCATACTGCAAAAATGTCTCAAATCTGGCTCTAGTTGAAATTTAGACCATTACTATTATTAATTTTTATGTTAATTACAAAATGATGAAAAACAGTAGGTAATAAAACAAAAGCTATTCTAAAAGTTAAAATTATCTTTATCATGACTTACTAGAGAGAAGACTATTCATAAACAGATACCATATGAAAAAATACTGAATGCATATGTGCAAAAATTTTATAATGGTTAAATTGTGTTTATGTTGGCTACAATTACATCTGACAATGACCTGACATTGCTGTTTTACAGAACAGTTGATGTGGTCTGCAAAACTTTTTAACTGTTGCCAAATTTTCTTTGTTGTCTATAAAGTGGTTTGTTCTCCCATGCAGAGATATCAGTGTGCAGCATAATTAAATTGATATGAGTGTAGTTCAATCAGCTGATGGTAATATGTCGGAAGGAAGATGTGCTTCTGCAGATGTTTAGCTGCTGTGACGGCCACATCATCAGAGCAGAGAGCTTGCCAGACTGAGTGACCTCTACCCTTCATTCCCCACAACGACACATTTGAGTGCAGCCTTCCAGCTCTGAGCACTCGTACTCCAACAAGCCATACCTGAGTTCAGCACATTTAAGTGACTATGAGCGAGTAAAATCCCCACTCTGCTGATCTCCAGTTGAGAGTGAGATAAATGTCAAAATCAGTGTAGCAACAAACCCCTCACCCCCCCCCCCCCCCCCCCCTCCCAAGGTATATAAACGCTGACTGTTAACTTCTGTTGTCTAATTTAATGTGTTCACTGTTGCACTACTTTAGTCACCAGTCACCAGTGTGGTAATGTGAGTAAGTGTAAGAATTCCAAAATTCTTAAAAAATCAAATCTTAGAAGTTCAGTTAACCACTCTGCATATGGTTTTGCTTTTATTTTTGTTCAGTGAATATTTTTTAATTTGTTGTTGTTGTTCTCTTCAGTCCTGAGACTGGTTTGATGCAGCTCTCCATGCTACTCTATCCTGTGCAAGCTGCTTCATTTCCCAGTACCTACTGCAACCTACATCCTTCTGAATCTGCTTAGTGTACTCATCTCTCGGTCTCCCTCTACGATTTTTACCCTCCACGCTGCCCTCCAATGCTAAATTTGTGATCCCTTGATGCCTCAAAACATGTCCTACCAACCGATCCCTTCTTCTAGTCAAGTTGTGCCACAAACTTCTCTTCTCCCCAATCCTATTCAATACCTCCTCATTAGTTACGTGATCTATCCACCTTATCTTCAGTATTCTTCTGTAGCACCACATTTCGAAAGCTTCTATTCTCTTCTTGTTCAAACTAGTTATCGTCCATGTTTCACATCCATACATGGCTACACTCCAAACAAATACTTTCAGAAACGACTTCCTGATACATAAATCTATATTCGATGTTAACAAATTTCTCTTCTTCAGAAACGCTTTCCTTGCCATTGCCAGTCTACATTTTATATCCTCTCTACTTCGACAATCATCAGTTATTTTACATCCTAAATAGCAAAACTCCTTTACTACTTTAAGTGTCTTATTTCCTAATCTAATTCCCTCAGCATCACCCGATTTAATTTGACTACATTCCATTATCCTCGTTTTGCTTTTGTTAATGTTCATCTTATATCCTCCTTTCGAGACACTGTCCATTCCGTTCAACTGCTCTTCCAAGTCCTTTGCCGTCTCTGACAGAATTACAATGTCATCGGCGAACCTCAAAGTTTTTACTTCGTCTCCATGAATTTTAATACCTACTCCAAATTTTTCTTTTGTTTCCTTTACTGCTTGCTCAATATACAGATTGAATAACATCGGGGAGAGGCTACAACCCTGTCTCACTCCTTTCCCAACCACTGCTTCCCTTTCATGCCCCTCGACTCTTATTACTGCCATCTGGTTTCTGTACAAATTATAAATAGCCTTTCGCTCCCTGTATTTTACCCCTGCCACCTTTAGAATTTGAAAAAGAGTATTCCAGTCAACATTGTCAAAAGCTTTCTCTAAGTCTACAAATGCTAGAAACGTAGGTTTGCCTTTTCTTAATCTTTCTTCTAAGATAAGTCCTAAGGTCAGTATTGCCTCACGTGTTCCAACATTTCGACGGAATCCAAACTGATCCTCCCAGAGGTCTGCATCTACCAGTTTTTCCATTCGTCTGTAAAGAATTCGCGTTAGTATTTTGCAGCCGTGGCTTATTAAACTGATAGTTCGGTAATTTTCACATCTGTCAGCACCTGCTTTCTTTGGGATTGGAATTATTATATTCTTCTTGAATTCTGAGGGTATTTCGCCAGTCTCATACATCTTGCTCACCAGCTGGTAGAGTTTTGTCATGACTGGCTCTCCCAAGGCCGTCAGTAGTTCTAATGGAATGTTGTCTACTCCGGGGGCCTTGTTTCGACTCAGGTCTTTCAGTGCTCTGTGAAACTCTTTACGCAGTATCTCCCATTTCATCTTCATGTACATCCTCTTCCATTTCCATTATATTGTCCTCAAGTACATCGCCCTTGTATAGACCCTCTATATACTCCTTCCACCCTTCTGCCTTCCCTTCTTTGCTTAGAACTGGGCTGCCATCTGAGCTCTTGATATTCATACACATGGTTCTCTTCTCTCCAAAGGTCTCTTTAATTTTCCTGTAGGCAGTATCTATCTTACCCCTAGTGAGATAAGCTTCTACATCCTTACATTTGTCCTCTAGCCATCCCTGTTTAGCCATTTTGCACTTCCTGCCGATCTCATTTTTGAGACGTTTGTATTCCTTTTTGCCTGCTTCATTTACTGCATTTTTATATTTTCTCCTTTCATCAATTAAATTCAATATTTCTTCTGTTACCCAAGGATTTCTAGCAGCCCTCGTCTTTGTACCTACTTTATCCTCTGCTGCCTTCACTACTACATCCCTCAGAGCTACCCATTCTTCTTCTACTGTATTTCTTTCCCCTATTCCTGTCAATTGTTCCCTTATGCTCTCTCTGAAACTCTGTACAACCTCTGGTTCTTTCAGTTTATCCAGGTCCCATCTCCTTAATTTCCCACATTTTTGCAGTTTCTTCAGTTTTAATCTACAGGTCATAACCAATAGATTGTGGTCAGAGTCCACATCTGCCCCTGGAAATGTCTTACAACTTAAAACCTGGTTCCTAAATCTCTGTCTTACCATTATATAATCTATCTGATACCTTTTAGTATCTCCAGGGTTCTTCCACGTATACAACCTTCTTTCATGATTCTTAAACCAAGTGTTAGCTATGATTAAGTTGTGCTCTGTGCAAAATTCTACTAGGCGGCTTCCTCTTTCATTTCTTAGCCCCAATCCATATTCGCCTACTATGTTTCCTTCTCTCCCTTTTCCTACACTCGAATTCCAGTCACCCATTACTATTAAATTTTCGTCTCCCTTCACTATCTGAATAATTTCTTTTATTTCATCGTACATTTCTTCAATTTCTTCATCATCTGCAGAGCTAGTTGGCATATAAACTTGTACTACTGTAGTAGGTGTGGGCTTCGTATCTATCTTGGCCACAATAATGCGTTCACTATGCTGTTTGTAGTAGCTTACCCGCATTCCTATTTTCCTATTCATTATTAAACCTACTCCTGCATTACCCCTATTTGATTTTGTGTTTATAACCCTGTAGTCACCTGACCAGAAGTCTTGTTCCTCCTGCCACCGAACTTCACTAATTCCCACTATATCTAACTTTAACCTATCCATTTCCGTTTTTAAATTTTCTAACCTACCTGCCCGATTAAGGGATCTGACATTCCACGCTCCGATCCGTAGAACGCCAGTTTTCTTTCTCCTGATAACGACATCCTCCTGAGTAGTCCCCGCCCGGAGATCCGAATGGGGGACTATTTTACCTCCGGAATATTTTACCCAAGAGGATGCCATCATCATTTAATCATACAGTAAAGCTGCATGTCCTCGGGAAAAATTACGGCTGTAGTTTCCCCTTGCTTTCAGCCGTTCGCAGTACCAGCACAGCAAGGCCGTTTTGGTTAATTTTGCAAGGCCAGATCAGCCAATCATCCAGACTGTTGCCCCTGCAAATACTGAAAAGGCTGCTGCCCCTCTTCAGGAACCACACGTTTGTCTTGCCTCTCAACAGATACCCCTCCGTTGTGGTTGCACCTACGGTACGGCCATCTGTATCGCTGAGGCACGCAAGCCTCCCCACCAACGGCAAGGTCCATGGTTCGTGGGGGGAGGATTTTTTAATTTTTATATATATATATATATATATATATATATATATATATATATATATATATATATATATATATATATATATGATCTACCCATCTAATCTTCAGCATTCTTCTGTAGCACCACATTTCGAAAGCTTCTATTCTCTTCTTGTCCAAACTATTTATCGTTCATGTTTCACTTCCATACATGGCTACACTCCATACAAATACTTTCAGAAACGACTTCCTGACACTTAAATCTATACTCAATGTAAACAAATTTCTCTTTTTCAGAAATGCTTTCCTTGCCATTGCCAGTCTACATTTTATATCATCTCTGCTTCGACCATCATCAGTTATTTTGCTCCCCAAATAGCAAAACTCCTTTATTACTTTAAGTGTCTCATTTCCTAATCTAATTCCCTCAGCATCACCCACCTTAATTCGACTACATTCCATTATCCTCGTTTTGCTTTTGTTGATGTTCATCTTATATCCTCCTTTCAAGACAGTGTCCATTCGGTTCAGCTGCTCATCCAAGTCCTTTGCTGTCTCTGACAGAATTGCAATGTCATCGGCAAACCTCAACGTTTTTATTTCTTCTCCATGTATTTTAATACCTATTCCATTTTTTTCTTTTGTTTCCTTTACTGCTTGCTCAATATACAGATTGAATAACATCGGGACAGGCTACAGCCCTGTCTCACTCCCTTCCCAACCACTGCTTCCCTTTCATGCCCCTCGATTCTTATAACTGCAATCTGGTTTCTGTACAAATTATAAATAGCCTTTCGCTTCCTGTATTTTACCCCTGCCACCTTTAGAATTTGAAAGAGAGTATTCCAGTCAACATTGTCAAAAGCTTTCTCTAAGTCTACAAATGCTAGAAATGTAAGTTTCCCTTTCCTTAAACTATTTTCTAAGATGAGTCGTAGGGTCAGTATTGCCTCACATGTTCCAATATTTCTACGGAATCCAAACTGTTCTTCCCCGAGGTCGGTTTCTACCAGTTTTTCCATTCGTCTGTAAAGAATTCGCATTAGTATTTTGCAGCTGTGACTTACTAAACTGATTGTTTGGCAATTTTCACATCTGTCAATACCTGCTTTCTTTGTGATTGGAATTATTATATTCTTCTTGAAGTCTGAGGGTATTTCGCCTGTTTCATACGTCTTGCTCACCAGGTGGTAGAGTTTTGTCAGGACTGGCTCTCCCAAGGCCGTCAGTAGTTCCAATGGAATGTTGTCTACTCCGGGGGCCTTGTTTCGACTCAGGTCTTTCAGTGCTCTGTGAAACTCTTCACGCAGTATCTCCCATTTCATCTTCATCTACATCCTCTTCCATTTCCATAATATTGTCCTCAAGTACATCGCCCTTGTATGGACCCTCTATATACTCCTTCCACCTTTCTGCTTTCCCTTCTTTGCTTAAAACTGGGTTTCCATCTGAGCTCTTGATATTCATACAAGTGGCTCTCTTTTCTCCAAAGGTCTCTTTAATTTTCCTGTAGGCAGTATCTGTCTTACCCCTAGTGAGATAAGCCTCTACATCCTTACATTTGTCATCTAGCCATCCCTGCTTAGCCATTTTGCACTTCCTGTCGATCTCATTTTTGAGACATTTGTATTCCCTTTTGCCTGCTTCATTTAATGCATTTTTATATTTTCTCCTTTCATCAATTAAATTCAATATTTCTTCTGTTACCCAAGGATTTCTACTAGCCCTCATCTTTTTACCTACTTAATCCTCTGCTGCCTTCACTACTTCATCCCTCAAAGCTACCCATTCTTCTTCTAATGAATTTCTTTCCCCCATTCCTGTCAATTGTTCCCTTATGCTCTCCCTGAAACTCTGTACAACCTCTGGTTCTTTCAGTTTATCAAGGTCCCATCTCCTTAATTTCCCACATTTTTGCAGTTTCTTCAATTTTAATCTACAGGTCATAACTAATAGATTGTGGTCAGAGTCCCCTGGAAATGTCTTACAATTTAAAACCTGGTTCCTAAATCTCTGTCTTAGCATTATATAATCTATCTGATACCTTTTAGTATCTCCAGGGTTCTTCCATGTATGCAACCTTCTTTCATGATTCTTAAACCAAGTGTTAGCTATGATTAAATTGCGCTCTGTGCAAAATTCTACCAGGCGGCTTCCTCTTTCAATTTTTAGCCCCAGTCCATATTTACCTACTATGTTTCCTTCTCTCCCTTTTCCTACACTCGAATTCAAGTCACCCATGACTATTAAATTTTCGTCTCCCTTCACTACCTGAATTATTTCTTTTATCTCATCATACATTTCACCAATTTCTTCGTCATCTGCATAGCTAGTTGGCATATAAACTTGTACTATTGTAGTAGGCATGGGCTTCGTGTCTGTCTTGGCCACAATAATGTGTTCGCTATGCTGTTGGTAGTATCTTACCCACACTCCTATTGTTTTATTCATTATTAAACCTACTCCTGCATTACCCCTATTTGATTTTGTATTTATAATGCTGTATTCACCTGAGCAAAAGTCTTATGCCTCCTGCCACCGAACTTCACTAATTCCCACTATATCTATCTTCAACCTGTCCATTTCCCTTTTTAAATTTTCTAACCTTCCTGCTCGATAAAGTGATCTGACATTCCACGCTCCGTTCTGTAGAACGCCAGCTTTCTTTCTCCTGATAACGACGTCCTCTTGAGTAGTCCCCGCCCGGAGATCCGAATGGGGGACTATTTTACCTCCAGAATATTTTACCCAAGAGGACACCATCATCATTTAACCATACAGTAAAGCTGCATGCCCTCGGGAAAAATTATGGCTGTAGTTTCCCCTTGCTTTCAGCCGTTCGCACTACCAGCACAGCAAGGCCGTTTTGGTTAATTTTGCAAGGCCAGATCAGCCAATCATCCAGACTGTTGCCCCTGCAACTACTGAAAAGGCTGCTGCCCCTCTTCAGGAACCACACGTTTGTCTTGCCTCTCAACAGATACCCCTCTGTTGTGGTTCACCTACGGTACGGCCGTCTGTATCGCTGAAGCACGCAAGCCTCCCCACCATCGGCAAGGTCCTTGGTTCATGGGGGTAGGAAAGATATCATACTCTCTCTTAATTACAAACATTACTCAATACTGATGACCACATTTTATCATAAGGACTAAACTGGAACAATTGATTTGAAGGCACCATTCATGTACAACAACTAATGCTCATAAAATAGATATTTGTTTAGACAGCAGCATCAGATCTCTCCTTACATGTTGTCAGACAGCAAAAATTGGTTTCTGAAATTTGATTTTTATTCTCCTGAAGCTGTGTAGCATGTAAGCATGTCAATTATCTCATGAAGTCATAGAGGAAAGTAATATGGGATATGTTTCAATTTCTCAACACTACTAAAATTATCAGAATTATACCACAAGCAGGAACTCGAAACATTGCTCTGGGTTGGTACACTTAGAGGAACTGTGACTCAAGTTTAGAAGAATAATAGATGCAAATTAGAGCTTAGGGACTTTGGTGGAGATTTAATAAATGAAACCCACTTGGCTGTCATGTGCAAAATGTTTCGCCACTGTAGCAAAATATAATTGAAAATCATTATGGAGACATAGCAACTGTATGACACTTCTGACTGACAAAATAAACGTCACTGTCCTGTGCAGCAGAGTGAACAATATAATCTGTGCCGGGAGTATGTGTTGAATCTCTGACCAGTGTAGACCACGATGTAATTCTGTCCAGCAAAAAAAAGTAAAGATTTCTCTATGACACTCCATGTACCATTTATTACATATGCACTACTGATGGTACAACATTTCTGACAATGGTGACCCCAACTACCACATTACGTTTTGATTTTATGGAAATCTGCCACGCATTTTATGTATTCGACAATGCTGCCTTTGTTTGCCACATCTCCTCACTGTGTCAATGACAGCACCAAGGATATTTCACAAACAATGCCATGACGGGATATGAACAATCCGTGTGACAATTTACAAATAAACATTTAATCTGGAATAGAGGAATTTTGGTGCAGTGATTTAGGCAGAAACAATGTCGAGTGGAGTAATGAACTATGGTGCCCTGTTTATGCTTAAGCTGTTACCGGGTGTGCTCGTAGTTTTCCTTCTGTTCCAGCTCTCGCAACTACCCAGGGTCTTCCATACCATTCCAGTGACGTTTTGAGTAATATTCTCCAGCCACAATGCTATAATAATGCTCCTAATAGCATCTTTCCAACACATTAGTAGTGCACTCTGTCAAATAAGTTATCTCATGTACTGCTTGAATGCATGGACAGCAAATTATGATGGCCAATCTTGCCATAGTGTCCGAGTCTCATGCTGTGACTATTCTGCACTGTTCTTTCCATTCAAAAGATTCTGGTGCATTGAACGGTGACGTCACGCTCGTTTCAGCCATGCCTCCTGCGCCGCATATCATATTTAATTTAACAGCTGCCACACACCTCGCATCTCATGCCTCTCACGCCCATTCCATGTACAGTGCTAAGTTTAGGCCTACAGACAGGCCTGAACTTTTGCAGTATTCACTGCTTCAGGTTCCATCTACATTGCGTCCTTTCACATCTGATGTCACACCTACTCTAGACGTGCTGTGTGCCCCTTTGAGGATCTCTCGTGCGCCACTCACAGAGATGAGATACATCTATTTGATTGACTGAGCATTATACACCTCGTGCCTGCATGTTGATTTTCAAGCCACAAACATCTTGCTTTTGCAACTGTCTCATCAGTACTGTATGTCACATAAGGTCTATTCTCTGTATGATGCAACGTCTCTGTATGATGTGACGTCCACGCCGTCCTCATCGCGTGCTACCGCTTTGTTGCGACAAAGGACATCCGAATGATGCAGCAATCGCATACTACATGCGCCATCGCTCCCGCGCCAGCTACACTGGTCAACACTGTACTCTGGCAGGTCCCGTGTGTACAACCCACGAACAATGCCCACACCACCCATCCTCCCATTCTGTACCGACCTTCCTGCAGTATGGTTTGCTGTATGCGAGTGCTTGATGTCCACCCGAGGGATCGTCGATGATGACACTAGATATGTGACCTTACTCATTCAGTTCGCTGATGAAACAGACTTAATCAGTGTCCTATTCCTGTCAGCACACTCTCACAACACGTACAAGCTGACTAAGGCTTTGCTGCTCCAGCACTTCTCATACTCCCTGGAATAGCAACTATATGTAGTTATGCATAAAGAAACCCTCGAAGACAATCCGCCTTCCTCACTCTGGTGATGCTTATGAATGCAGATGATCCTACACTGATGCCTGACTGCATGCTCTGGACAATGTTGCTATTGAACTATCCACACACATCCAGACCACAATGCTATCGCTTTAGGATGACCCCCTTGACGTCAGACTTCGCCTCTTGGACTGAGAGCAAAGCCATCAACCAGTTGGCTGAGAGGCAACTGAGGTTAACTGACTACTACCGAGCCAGTCCAAGCTCCCCACTAGCCACCGTCAGTGCCTCCGCTCTGTGCAGCCGCGACACATCCCAGTTCAGCTGACTCTGCCTGATGTGGCTGGAGCCCAGTCACACCACCACACTGCATGACCTTTACAGTGCCAATGGACAACAATCATTGTATGATGCAGCGAATACGTTCACCTCCACAGCCCGCCGCCATCCCCCACCCCCACCCCACCCTGGAACTGTTTACAGACACCACTTCAGAGAACACCACCACTCGCCTCCGCCACTTCGATAGCCGAGGGATATTGTTGGTTCCATAGCAGATTCAGACGGGAGGATAGCAACTGCAGAGTGCCTTCTGCTTACCCAAATGAGCACAGCAGTCTGCTGGAGGCACACCAGGCTGCTCTACAACCACAGGATGCCTTAAACAACTGCACTTGCAAAGTTCTGCCACCTAACATCCTTTTTCTGACAGCTCACGCTTATTTGTTTATGACCGTCTGACACAAACCTATTTCCTCATCGACACAGATGCTGACATCAGTCCCTCCCGCCAGCCTGAGCACCACCTACTCTCTTGCCATCATTGTTCCAATTACGTGCCGTAAAGGACACTGTCATGGCAGCCACCAGCACAGCGTCAATGACTTTGGACTTGGGGGCAGAGAGTCACATGCACTAGGCCTTCACCATCGCTGAGACTGGGAGCAGACTTTCTGCGTCACTAACACCTGCTTCCTGACCTCACTCATGGTTTGTTATTACACCATGATGGTCGGCAGCCAATCATTGAAGTTATCAGCAAAGTTCTCCCTGAACATTCCTGTCCACCTCCCACCACTTCGTCATATGGAGATACATCACCAAACCACCTCTTAAAGTGCTCAGCAAACTTTTCTCTCTGATGTCCAACTATTCTTTGCTAAGCACCGCAAATGACATCATGAGATGCAGAAACATGGATCTTTGGCAGCGCATTGCTGACACTGCAGCATCACTTGATGTTGCTGTCCTACAGCATTCACAACAGCTACGCCACCTGTCTGCCTCCTCGGAGGATGCCATCATACTTCCAGAGCATATTTGCAAGGAATCTGAACAGGTTAGTGAAGTGCTGTATCCAACTTCAGTGTGCAATTCTGACAGTGTACCCACTGCTCTGCCCAGACAGCCCATTCTACCGCATGGTGTGTTTCTGGCCACTGATGTGCACCCTACTATCAGCCACATGCAGTTTGTGCTGTTCTTGATGGTACTGTTCATCTTATAAACACTACACCTAGCCCGCCTATCCAATGTAGACTTTGACACCTCCTTCCCCATAAATTTAGAGCAACAAAGGCCACCATGGACAAACTAATGGCAGTAGGCATTGTCCACCTGTCGCACAATCCCTGGGCACCTCCTGTAGAGCTCATTTGAAAGAAAGACAAATTGTGGTGCCTTTGTGGCAACTACCAGTTGCCCAATGACCAAATTATTATAGATAGTTATCCAGTCCCTAACTTACAGCACTTCGCCAAGAGTTTGCGGGGACCCAAATATTCTATGTTACTGCTGTAAAACAGTATACCTCCAGATTCCCATGGTGGAAGAGGACATACCAAAGACAGTGATTGCTACACCTTTCAGACTCTGAGTTTTTATGTATGCCTTAAAGATTAAAAAACACCATGCAAAAGGGACAGCATTTTACTGACAAAGTTTTGTTCAGTATAGCATTTCGTTATACCTACAAAGACAACATCGTTATATTCTCACCATCAGTGGAAGAGCACGAGGCTCACTTACAGATGCTCAACAGACTATCTCCTATTGGTCATCAGAGTCAGTTATGGCAAGCCTGTGTGACATTCATTAGCTAACACGTAGCTGCCTCAGGCATCTGCCCAATACCAGAGAAGGCCAACTAGATATGACTCTTGTCACCTCCCTCCACCTAGAAAGAGTTATGCAGATTTTTAGGCATCATAAATTTCTACAGGAGATACATCCCGCAAGCAGCTGAGCCTCTCCATCCTCCGACCGAAGTCCTGCATGAGAATAATACTGTGGGAAAATGGGACCTCAAGTAGACACATATTACACAATCCACCGTTTATAAAATTAAGCATGACAACACTGGCTCATCCATCTCCTGATGCCCACCTTACTATAACAGTGGACGCAAGTGCTCTTGCTGTCAGTGCCGTGCTACAGCGTGAGATAGTCTGCTTTCCCCAGACTCAGCAGTTTTTCTCTTGTAATCTTTCAGGCATGCAGTATAAGAGGTCAACCTTCGACCATGAGCTGTTCACCATCTACAAGGCCATCCATTGCATTTGAGAAGAGATAGTGGGCAGATCTGTTATTGTTTACATCTATCACCGTCCCCTGGCTGACACGTTACACAATCCACTTGAGGACCCTCCCCCAGGTGTTTTTGATACCTTGATTTCATTTCATGACTGATGTGTGCTATATCAAAGGCACTGACAACATTGTCGTGGACTATTTGTCGTGCATTACCTCTTCCTCTGCACGGCTCGATTACAACCAGATTGCCACGACACAAGACTTTGATCAAGACTTTCTGAACCTCCTTCAGTGAGGAAATGAACGTCTATCAGTAGATCGGGTTTCACTTGGCATGCCTGTACCTCAGTAGTTATGGGAAGGGGAGGCTGGCAAAGCTTATAGGTGACAGCATAGTGGGTGGTGGTGGGATCACTCATGTAAAAATTCCTGTAGTAATAGGTTGAAGTCAGCTGATAGGTATACCTGCTTAAAGGAAGTCCCTCTAACTTAGGGCTCACCTTCAGAGGACGTAAGGTTCCCAAGTAGAGAAGGAATTAGCATATTTCATCAGAATATAAGAGGTATTAGAGATAAAAGTAGTAAACTGCTTATAGATGTAGACTGTGAAATTATTGGTATATCGGAGCATCACTTAAATAACTTGACAATTCAGAGGCTTCCTTTACCAGGCTACAGATTAGCTGGCTGTTTTTCAAGGAGTTCCTTGCGTGGTGGGGAGTAGCTAAAAAACAGTATTCCATTTGATTCGATAGACACATCATGGCAATGCACTAACAGATATTTGAATGTTGTGCAGGGGCAGATGAATTTTGTGAAACTAAACTTCTAATTGTTGTTGTTTATAGGTCCCCTAACTCTGAATTCAGAGCATTTCTGCTGAAGCAAGAGAGGGCTCTTGATTCACTTTGAAGGAAGTACCAGAAATTAGTTATATGTGGTGACTAAAATATTAATTTTGTACACTCCTGGAAATTGAAATAAGAACACCGTGAATTCATTGTCCCAGGAAGAGGAAACTTTATTGACACATTCCTGGGGTCAGATAATCACATGATCACACTGACAGAACCACAGTCACATAGACACAGGCAACAGAGCATGCACAATGTCGGCACTAGTACAGTGTATATCCACCTTTCGCAGCAATGCAGGCTGCTATTCTCCCATGGAGACGATCGTAGAGATGCTGGATGTTGTCCTGTGGAACGGCTTGCCATGCCATTTCCACCTGGCGCCTCAGTTGGACCAGTGTTCGTGCTGGACGTGCAGACCGCGTGAGACGGACCTTCATCCAGTCCCAAACATGCTCAATGGGGGACAGATCTGGAGATCTTGCTGGCCAGGGTAGTTGACTTACACCTTCTAGAGCACGTTGGGTGGCACGGGATACATGCGGACGTGCATTGTCCTGTTGGAACAGCAAGTTCCCTTGCTGGTCTAGGAATGGTAGAACGATGGGTTCGATGACGGTTTGGATGTACCATGCACTATTCTGTGTCCCCTCGACGATCAACAGAGGTGTACGGCCAGTGTAGGAGATCGCTCCCCACACCATGATGCCGGGAGTTGGCCCTGTGTGCCTCGGTCGTATGCAGTCCTGATTGTGGCGCTCACCTGCACGGCGCCAAACACGCATACGACCATCATTGGCACCAAGGCAGAAGCGACTCTCACAGCTGAAGACGACACGTCTCCATTCGTCCCTCCATTCACGCCTGTCGCGACACCACTGGAGGCGGGCTGCATAATGTTGGGGCGTGAGCGGAAGACGGCCTAACGGTGTGCGGGACCGTAGCCCAGCTTCATGGAGACGGTTGCGAATGGTCCTCGCCGATACCCCAGGAGCAACAGTGTCCCTAATTTGCTGGCAAGTGGCGGTGCGGTCCCCTACGGCACTGCGTAGGATCCTACGGTCTTGGCGTGCATCCGTGCATCGCTGCGGTCCGGTCCCAGGTCGACGGGCACGTGCACCTTCCGCCGACCACTGGCGACAACATCGATGTACTGTGGAGACCTCACGCCCCACGTGTTGAGCAATTCGGCGGTACGTCCACCCGGCCTCCCGCATGCCCACTATACGCCCTCGCTCAAAGTCCGTCAACTGCACATACGGTTCACGTCCACGCTGTCGCGGCATCCTACCAGTGTTAAAGACTGCGATGGAGCTCCGTATGCCACGGCAAACTGGCTGACACTGACGGCAGCGGTGCACAAATGCTGCGCAGCTAGCGCCATTCGACGGCCAACACCGCGGTTCCTGGTGTGTCCGCTGTGCCGTGCGTGTGATCATTGCTTGTACAGCCCTCTCGCAGTGTCCGGAGCAAGTATGGTGGGTCTGACACACCGCTGTCAATGTGTTCTTTTTTCCATTTCCAGGAGTGTATATGATTGTGCAAGAAAAAGGATGTTGGTAGACCCCTACATTCATTTGATCTCATGTAGACTGTGTTTTTTCCAATTAGGGTGCAGGGGAACAGTAGCACAGCCATAGACAATATTTTTATTCATTCTTCCTTACTAGATGGGCATTCTGTCAGTAAAAGTGTGAATGGCCTTTCAGACCATAATGCACAAATTTTAACACTAAAAGCTTTCATACTCAAACAAATGTCACATATAATTACAAACTATGTAGGGAAGTTAATATAACAGCAATAGAGAATTTTTTAAACCTTGTCAAGGAACAAGAGTGGCAGGATGTTTTGCTGATAACATAGATGATTAATATAATGCTTTCCTTAACACATTTCTCATACTCTTTGATAGTTGTTTTCCATTAGAACATTCTAAACAGGGTACTAGCAGTAATAAGCAGTCCAGATGGCTGACTAGTAGGATAAGGATATCATGTAGAACACAGCGGGAATTATATCAAAATGTTAGAAGTAGTCAAAATCAAGCTACAGTAGCCCATTACAAACAGTATTGTAAGGTGCTTAAAAATGTTATTAGGGAGGCAAAGAATATGTGGTATGCAAATAGAATAGATAATTCACAGGATAAAATTAAAACCATATGGTCAGTTGTGAAGGAAGTGTCTGGTCAGCAGCACAAGGTTGACAATATAAAGTCAGTTCGTAGTAACAATATTTCTGTTACCGATAAATCACATATATATGTACAGTATTTAACAATCATTTTCTGAGCATTGCTGGTGAATTAAATAAAAATTTAGTTTCTACATGGTATCATATAACTTCCTTGGCAAATGTGTTTCCGAGATTGATGTCTGAAATACTCCTCTGCGTTACAGATAAGGGGGAGATTGAGTCAATAATTACATCACTGAAGACTAAGGACTCTCATTGATATGATGGAATATCTAGCAGAATATTAAAGTTCTGTGCTGCACATGTTAGCCCTGTATTTAGCCATATATGTAATTTTTTGTTTAGGAATGGTCAGTTTCCTGAATGATTAATGTACTCAGTAGTAAAGCTGCTTAATAAAAAGGAAGAGTGGGATAGTGTAGACAATTTTAGACCTATTTCTATGCCATCAGTGTTTGCTAAAGTACTTGAAAAGGCTGTATATGTAAGGATAATTGATCATTTTATATCACACAATTTGCTATCCAGTGTACGGTTTGGCTTTAGAAGTTGTTTAACAACTGAAAATGCTATATTCTCTTTTCTCTGTGAGGTACTGAATGGGTTAAACAATAGGTTTCAAACGCTAGGCATATTTTTTGATTTAACTAAGACGTTTGATTGTGTTAATGACAAAGTTGGACCATTATGGAATACGGAGAGTAGCTTACAATTGGATCACCTCTTACTTTAGCAACAGACAGCAAAAGGTCATTATTCACAATGTTGAGAATGGCTCTGATGTGGGGTCTGAGTGGTGTACAGTCAAGTGGAGGGTGCCACAGGAATCAGTGTTGGGGCCACTCCTGTTTCTTATTCATATAAATGATATGCCCTCTAGTATTATGGGTAACTCCAAAATATTTCTGTATGCTGATGACACTAGCTTGGTAGTAAAGGATGTAAAGGATGTTGTGTGCAACATTGACTCGGTTTCAAATTGTATGATTCATGACCTAAGTTCATGGCTTGTAGAAAATAAACTAACGCTAAATCACAGTGAGACTCAGTTTTTACAGTTTCTAACACTATTCAACAAAACCTGATGTTTTAATTTCACAGAATGGGCATATGATTAGTGAAATTTCTAGGTGTTCATAAAATAGAAAGAAACTTCCACATGGGAAAAATATATTAAAAACAAAGATTCCAAGACTTACTAAGCGGGAAAGTGCCGGTAGACAGGCACAATAAAAAAACACACACACAAAATTTCGAGCTTTTGCAACTGGCGGTTGCTTCGTCAGGAAAAAGGGAAGGAGAAGGAAAGATGAAAGGATGTGGGTTTTAAGGGAGAGGGTAAGGAGTCAATCCCGGGAGCGGAAAGACTTACCTTAGGGGGGAAAAAAAGGAAAAATGGATAGGTATATACTCGAACACACACACACACACACACACACACACACACACACACACACACACACACACACATCCATCCATACATACACAGACACAAGCAGACATATTTAAAGGCAGGGACAAAGAATCCAGTGAAATTTTTTTAAGTGCTTTATCTCAATAGTACCTTGAGCAGTTAAACAGAGAACCGACTCGTGGCGATAACATATTAGACCTTGTGGTGACAAACAGACCCGAACTGTTTGAAACAGTTAATGTAGAACAGAGAATCAGCAATCATAAAGTGGTTACGGCATCGATGATTTCAGCCGCAAATAGAAATATTAAAAAAGGGAGGAAGATTTTTCTGTTTAGCGAAAGTGACAAAAAGCAGATTACAGAGTACCTGATGGCTCAACACAGAAGTTTTGTCTCAAGTACAGATAGTGTTGAGGATCAATGGACAAAGTTCAAAACCATCGTACAATATGCGTTAGATGAGTATGTGTCAAGCAAGATCGTAAGAGATGGAAAAGAGCCACCGTGGTACAACAACCGAGTTAGAAAACTGCTGCAGAAGCAAAGGGAACTTCACAGCAAACATAAACATAGCCAAAGCCTTGCAGACAAACAAAAATTACGCGATGCGAAATGTAGTGTGAGGAGGGCTATGCGAGAGGCGTTCAATGAATTCGAAAGTAAAGTTCTATGTACTGACTTGGCAGAAAATCCTAAGAAATTTTGGTCTTATGTCAAAGCGGTTGGTGGATCAAAACAAAATGTCCAGACACTCTGTGACCAAAATGGTACTGAAACAGAGGATGACAGACTAAAGGCCGAAATACTAAATGTCTTCTTCCAAAGCTGTTTCACAGAGGAAGACTGCACTGTAGTTCCTTCTCTAGATTGTCGCACAGAAGACAAAATGGTAGATATCGAAATAGACAACAGAGGGATAGAGAAACAATTAAAATCGTTCAAAAGAGGAAAGGCCGCTGGACCTGATGGGATACCAGTTCGATTTTACACAGAGTACACGAAGGAACTTGCCCCCTTCTTGAAGCGGTGTACCGTAGGTCTCTAGAAGAGCGAAGCATTCCAAAGGATTGGAAAAGGGCACAGATCATCCCCGTTTTCAAGGAGGGACGTCGAACAGATGTGCAGAACTATAGACCTATATCTCTAACGTCGATCAGTTGTAGAATTTTGGAACACGTATTATGTTTGAGTATAATGACTTTTCTGGAGACTAGAAATCAACTCTGTAGGAATCAGCATGGGTTTCGAAAAAGACGGTCGTGTGAAACCCAGCTTGCGCTATTTGTCCACGAGACTCAGAGGGCCATAGACACGGGTTCACAGGTAGATGCAGTGTTTCTTGACTTCCGCAAGGCATTTGATACAGTTCCTCACAGTCGTTTAATGAACAAAGTAAGAGCATATGGACTATCAGACCAATTTGTGATTGGATTGAAGAGTTCCTAGATAACAGAACGCAGCATGTCATTCTCAATGGCGAGAAGTCTTCCGAAGTAAGAGTGATTTCAGGAGTGTCGCGGGGGAGTGTCATAGGACCGTTGATATTCACAATATACATAAATGACCTGGTGGATGACATCGGTAGTTCACTGAGGCTTTTTGCAGATGATGCTGTGGTGTATCGAGAGGTTGTAACAATGGAAAATTGTACTGAAATGCAGGAGGATCTGCAGCGAATTGACGCATGGTGCAGGGAATGGCAATTGAATCTCAATGTAGACAAGTGTAATGTGCCGCGAATACATAGAAAGATAGATCCCTTATCATTTAGCTACAAAATAGCAGGTCAGCAACTGGAAGCAGTTAATTCCATAAATTATCTGGGAGTACGCATTAGGAGTGATTTAAAATGGCATGATCATATAAAGTTGATCGTCGGTAAAGCAGATGCCAGACTGAGATTCATTGGAAGAATCCTAAGGAAATGCAATCCGAAAACAAAGGAAGTAGGTTACAGTACGCTTGTTCACCCACTGCTCAAATACTGCTCAGCAGTGTGGGATCCGTACCAGATAGGGTTGATAGAAGAGATACAGAAGATCCAATGAAGAGCAGCGTGCTTCGTTACAGGATCATTTAGTAATCGCGAAAGCATTACGGAGATGATAGATAAACTCCAGTGGAAGACTCTGCAGGAGAGACACTCAGTAGCTCGGTAGGGGCTTTTGTTAAAGTTTCGAGAACATACCTTCACCGAAGAGTCAAGCAGTATATTGCTCCCTCCTACGTATATCTCGCGAAGAGACCATGAGGATAAAATCAGAGAGATTAGAGCCCACACAGAAGCATACCGACAGTCCTTCTTTCCACGAGCAATACGAGACTGGAATAGAGGGGAGAACCGATAGAGGTACTCAGGGTACCGTCCGCCACACACCGTCAGGTAGTTTGCGGAGTATGGATGTAGATGTAGAAAATGATTTTGCAGCACGACAATGCTCAACCTTACGTTGCAAGAGGTCGAAACATACTTGGAAATGTTAAAATGGGAAGTCCTCCCTCACCCACTGTATTCTCCAGACATTGCTCCCTCTGACTATCACCTGTTTAGATCAATGGCGCATGGCCTGGCTGACCAACACTTCCAATCTCATGAAGAAATCACAAATTGGATTGATTCGTGGATTGCTTCAAAAGATGAACAATTTTTTCGACCCAGGATTCATACACTGCTCGAAAGATGGGAGAAAGTAGTGGCCAATGATGGAAAATACTTCGAATGATACATGTGTAACCAATTTGTTTCATTAAAGTCTCAAATGTTAGGGAAAAATGACGGAAGCAAAGTCATACACATTGTACTTTCTGAAGTGTATGTCCTCCCTAATGGTGCTGGAAGCTAAATACTATTGTGCTTAATGCCCTATTCTTATAGACTGAAATTGCCCTGTTTTGCTATCGCTGTTTCCTCTCTCCTCTGCATATCATAGTGTCCGCTCATTCCTGCCAGGAACTAGGCTTTGTTGTTGTTGTTATGGTCTTCAGTCCTGGGACTGGTTTGATGCAGCTCTCCACACTACTCTATCCTGTGCAAGCTTCTTCATCTCCCAGTACCTACTGCAGCCTACATTCCTCTGAATCTGCTTAGTGTATTCATCTGTTGGTCTCCCTCTACGATTTTTACCCTCCACGCTGCTCCCCAATACTAAATTGGTGAGCCCTTGATGGCCCAGAACTTATCCTACCAACCGGTCTCTTCTTCTTGTCAAGTTTTGCCACAAACTCTTCTTCTCCCCAATACTATTCAGTACCTCCTAATTAGTGATGTGATCTACCCATCTAATCTTCAGCATTCTTCTGTAGCACCACATTTCAAAATCTTCTATTTTCTTCTTGTCCAAACTAGTTATCGTCCATGTTTCACTTCCATACATGGCTACACTCCATACATATACTTTCAGAAACTACTTCCTGACATTTAAATCTATACTTGATGTTAACAAATTTCTCTTCTTCAGAAACGCTTTCCTTGCCATTGCCACCTATCCATTTCCGTTTTTAAATTTTCTAACCTACCTGCCCGATTAAGGGATCTGACATTCCACGCTCCGATCCGTAGAACGCCAGTTTTCTTTCTCCTGATAACGACATCCTCCTGAGTAGTCCCCGCCCGGAGATCCGAATGGGGGACTATTTTACCTCCGGAATATTTTACCCAAGAGGATGCCATCATCATTTAATCATACAGTAAAGCTGCATGTCCTCGGGAAAAATTACGGCTGTAGTTTCCCCTTGCTTTCAGCCGTTCGCAGTACCAGCACAGCAAGGCCGTTTTGGTTAATTTTGCAAGGCCAGATCAGCCAATCATCCAGACTGTTGCCCCTGCAACTACTGAAAAGGCTGCTGCCCCTCTTCAGGAACCACACGTTTGTCTGGCCTCTCAACAGATACCCCTCCGTTGTGGTTGCACCTACGGTACGGCCATCTGTATCGCTGAGGCACGCAAGCCTCCCCACCAACGGCAAGGTCCATGGTTCGTGGGGGGAGGATTTTTTAATTTATATATATATATATATATATATATATATATATATATATATATATATATAATATGATCTACCCATCTAATCTTCAGCATTCTTCTGTAGCACCACATTTCGAAAGCTTCTATTCTCTTCTTGTCCAAACTATTTATCGTTCATGTTTCACTTCCATACATGGCTACACTCCATACAAATACTTTCAGAAACGACTTCCTGACACTTAAATCTATACTCAATGTAAACAAATTTCTCTTCTTCAGAAATGCTTTCCTTGCCATTGCCAGTCTACATTTTATATCGTCTCTGCTTCGACCATCATCAGTTATTTTGCTCCCCAAATAGCAAAACTCCTTTATTACTTTAAGTGTCTCATTTCCTAATCTAATTCCCTCAGCATCACCCACCTTAATTCGACTACATTCCATTATCCTCGTTTTGCTTTTGTTGATGTTCATCTTATATCCTCCTTTCAAGACACTGCCCATTCCATTCAACTGCTCTTCCAAGTCCTTTGCTGTCTCTGACAGAATAACAATGTCATCGGCAAACATCAAAGTTTTTATTTCTTCTCCATGGACTTTAATACCTACTCCGAATTTTAGTTTCCTTTACTGCTTGCTCAATATACAGATTGAATAACATCGGGACAGGCTACAGCCCTGTCTCACTCCCTTCCCAACCACTGCTTCCCTTGCATGCCCCTCGATTCTTATAACTGCCATCTGGTTTCTGTACAAAGAGAGTATTCCAGTCAACATTGTCAAAAACTTTCTCAAAGTCTACAAATGCTAGAAATGTAGTTTCCCTTTCCTTAACCTATTTTCTAAGATGAGTCGTAGGGTCAGTATTGCCTCACGTGTTCCAATATTTCTACGGAATCCAAACTTATCTTCCTCGAGGTCGGCTTCTACCAGTTTTTCCATTCATCTGTAAAGAATTCGTGTTAGTATTTTGCAGCTGTGACTTATTAAACTGATTGTTTGGCAGTTTTCACATCTGTCAACACCTGCTTTCTTTAGGACTGGAATTATTATATTCTTCTTGAAGTCTGAGGGTATTTCGCCTGTCTTATACATTTTGCTCATAGATGGTGGAGTTTTGTCAGGACTGGCTCTCCAGAGGCTGTCAGTAGTTCTGATGGAATGTTGTCTACTCCCGGGTCTTGCTTCGACTTAGGTCTTTCAGTGCTCTATCAAACTCTTAACACAGTATCATATCTCCCATTTCATCTTCATCTACATCCTCTCCCATTTCTATAACACTGCCCTCAAGTACATCGCCCTTGTATAGACCCTCTATATACTCCTTCCACCTTTCTGCTTTCCCTTCTTTGCTTAGAACTGGGTTCTCATCTGAGCTCTTGATATTCGTACAATTTGTTCTCTTTTCTCCAAAGGTCTCTTTAATTTCTGTAGACAGTATCTGTCTTACCCCTAGTGAGATAAGCCTCTACATCCTTACATTTGTACATTTACTAGTCTTTACCAAACTGAATTCTGTAGTTTTCTGGTGCAAAGCATGTTCTGCACAAATCTATCCATTTTTCCTTTGTGCTCTTCGAACTACTAATGTACACTCCTCAGATCTACCCTGTATTGTGTATAACCCTTTATTTTCTAGCTGTGGGTGATCATCCTTAACTGATCTTTTACATTCTTCTATCTTACTCCTGGATCTACAAACTACATATTTAAGAACTCAGCATCAGCAACCTTCGATATGTGAGACATTTTTGTTGAGACAGTTCACCTTCGGTTCTGTCAACAGTAGTGATTGTGTGCACTGTAATGATGCCACAGGCCCTCTCCGCTCCACCCATGAAAATGTTCCCCATTAACCGAAAAGAAATATTGACAGAATGAATTTTCACTAAGCAGTGGATTGTGCACTGATCTTAAACATCCTGACAGATTAAAACTGGGTGATAGACTGGGACCTGAACCCAGAACCTTTGCCTTTTGTGGGCAAATACTCTACTGTCTAAGCTATCCAGGCACAATTCGTGATACACTCCGCACTTTACTTTTTCCAATACCTACCTCCTATGTTCCATATTTCATTGGAGTTCTGCATACCTTTCTGGGCTTGAGATATCCAGGCAAGACCCTGGAAACAAGCCTCTATAATGCGGCTACGCTATTGCTTCACAATATCTGATCTTCCAGGAGTGCTAGTCCTGCATGGTATGCAGGAGAACTTCTGTGGAATTTGGAAGGTAGGAGGTGTGGTACTGCGAGAGGTAAAGCTGTAGACCTTGCCTGGATAGCTCATTCAGTAGAGCACTTGCCCACTAAAAGAAACACTCCGCTTGTGAGTCCCAATCCATCTCACAGTTTTAACCTGCAGAACTGCTAGGTTTCTGGCTATTTATTGCATGCACAGGTATCTGCGCAGACAAATCGTAGCCTGTCGACCACCCTTAAATATTAATCCAAAACATTTATTGTGCATTGGCTCACACTTTTTAGTGGATTATACTTACAATTTAGAGGAAACTTGAAATCAGTACCCTAATTATTAATAAGCAACATAGCGTGAATGAATGCTATTATTTAGCTACACTTTGGTTCTTAGCAACTGGAGAGTTATGTTAATAATAATGTCATATATCTCCTGATGTCTGCCCTTATACACATGAAGTGCACAAAGATTTTATTAAATTAGAGGTTAGGAAGTCAATATCTATAAAGTATGATTAATGTAATGTAGACTATGCATACCATCTGTCACTGGCCACTTAATAATATATGCTTTATGGTGGAGGGGAGATAACATGATTATAGGAAAAATCATTGTTAGTTATTCAGTTATACGTGGATGCACAGACAATGGGCTGCATGTGGCCTTCCATTGATCTGATGGTAGCCCGCCCTTACTGTTTGTTAATATATTAATATTATTATTGTTATTATTTTGTACTCATCTTTCATTCTCTTCCAGAAAGAAGAAGATAGCTGCTTGCAGAACTTGGTTCTTTTGAGCCATGGCAATCATTGCCTTCCAGAAAGGAGAATGCAGACCCTTATAGGCTGTGGTTCTTTTGAGCTATGGTAGTGTGCCTGGCATTGGGGCAGGAGGATCCCAATTTGAAATAATAACATGTCTCACAGCACATTATTCCTGAACTTGCATAACAATGCAGTCATGGCAACAAGAGCTGCACATGGTCCTGCAGGGAACAGCAGTGTCCAAGTCATCAGTGATTTGTGTATTCTGCAGTACGTATCTTGTGTCAGTGAGCTTTGTCAGCCTACTCATTTGTGCACTGAACTTTCAGCAATGAAGTGAAGCAAAAATTTTATGTATATCTGTAAACCATAAGCATTTACATCATGATCATTGGTGAATAATAATATAAGAAAACTATATAGTTTATTTTATATTTTTCACAGGAACATTTTTATTTTTCTCTTTAGAGGCACTGATGTAAAGATTCACTAGCCCCATTTGGAGAAGGTCCAAAATTGGTAAAGCAGGACCAAGTAGGAAACAGGACAAGAAACAGCAGTTTCAGAATATTTTTTTGTGCAGTCGCTGAATGTCATCATTTGCTTTATTTGCAAAAGTGTTGTAGGCATTCCTAAGTAGTACATTACAGAATTCTGCGTCTTCTAAATTATTGGAAGAACTACATGAACAGAAATTTTCTTCCTGGAAGTGAGAATTGGCTTGTTAGTAAGTCATGTTCAGAAAACCTATTAAAAACTCATAAACTGCAACAGAAATAAATTTTGAAGTATCTCACTTTATAGCAAAAATTGTTTTGAGATAGCTGCAAAAAATATTTGCCCTGAATCAGTTAACCATTCTGATAAAAACATCACAGGGTTGTGGGACAGAAGAAAATGGATTTTCTTCCATTTTCAGAAAATTCAGTTAAACCAAATGACCACTTAAAGGATAATTACTACAGGGTTGGCAAATATAAAGAACCAGTTAAGACATTGCTCAAAGAAATTTGCTTACTTTTCATTGGTTATTGATGTGTCAACTGACACCATCTCCACACCCCAGTTGTTAGTATTTGCATATGGGATAATGCATGAGTTTGGAGTACATGACTATTTAACTGGAATGAGTTCAATGTGAGGGCAAACTAGGGTTAGTGATATGTTCATTGGACTGTTGGAACTGTGTTCAAACATTGACTTAAATCTGACTAACTTAATAGGTATTATGAATAACAGAGCATCTACCATGGTAGGAATTAATTCTGGATTGATATCATCGCTAAAACACCATTTATAAGCCCATGATGATATGATGCAATTACACTGTATAATCCCTTCAAAGACTTTTCTGCAGTTTCATGCATGTCACGAAAGTTGAAAGTTGTTGTTTCAACAATTAATTTCATAAAATTTCATGGTAAAATCACAGACAGCTTAAAACCTTCCTTGAAGACACTGACAATGAATACGGTGATTTTATCTTTTACACAGAAACAAGATGGTTAAATTGCGGTAGAAATGCTGCAGCAGTTCCTGAATTTAACTGATGATACTGAAATTTAAAAGATTCAAAATAACAGGAAAAAAGGATTTCTTGTGGGACTTTGCATTTTTTACAGACATTACCAGTCATTTCAGCATGTTAAATACTCAGCGTCAAAGCAAAAATCAATTGATTAATCAACTTTATGGCCATATTATATGTTTTCATTGTAAGCTACATGTGTTTTAAACCAACTGAAATCCAACTTTGTGCTTATGATGAGAAAGTTGGTAACTTGATATCAGCTTTCAAAACTCATTTCACTAATTTTCAAAGGATAAAGCCATTGCTAGATTGACTTAGCAACCATTTTGCCTGAAAATGCACCAGAAGTGGTGCAACTGGAACTCAACGACATGCCAAACGATGAAACACTGCGATTTAAATTTGATGATGCAAACTGCTGAATGTCTATCTTCTTATTAATAGGAACAATTGGAAGGTATTGGTAGACACTGCATTAAGATGACCCTTTTGGGCCAAGTTATATGTATAAACAAACTTTTCCTTAAGGAAAATCAACAGATAAGGAAATAGTAACTGCTTGATAAACAGCAATCTAGAGCCAATCTTCGTTTGTCTATTACAAAAATCGAGACATATATCAAAGGAATTGTGAAATGAATGGAGTGGAAAGCTTCAAATTAATTTATGTGAATAAGTTTTTAAAAGAAGTTGTTGTATTTGTTAAATAAATCGTGTATTTGGGAAACGACTGATGTGACTTTTCATTTTCCTGCTGCCTTGTCGTAGTAACAGTGAGTGGTGTGCGGCCCGCTTATGTAGGGTCGGTTTAAGGCCCAAGCGACATAAGCCGCTGCTTAGGGCACCTCGCTGAGAGAGCTCCATAGGAGTGACTGCTGGAAGATTTCTATACGAGACGTATCACAATTAATATCGGCCGCTTAAGAAGCCAAGCTGAGAAGGATGCTTTTTTGCATACAGTGCGTAGCGCGGTAACGAAAACTGATACGGGTGAAAGCGTACAATGGAAAAGGGGGGAGGGGGCGCCAAATGAAAAGTTCCTTATGGTGGAAAAATGTGCTCGAACCAGCCCTGACTACACACTCGCTTGTGTTTACTTCCGAGAAAATTTACAATTCTAATAAAAAATAAATAAAAGCCTTTGCCTTCTCTTCTTTCTCTCTGGATGAGAGAAGCCAATCTTACGACTCCAGTTGAAATTTTCAGTGCTAGTGCGGCAATTTTTTACGAAGCTTAATTATTTTTCTTTGGGATTTTGCCATGTCGATCGTGCAAGAACCTTTGGCGTCTGTGTCCCTCTGTCTGCAGTATTAAGCCTGATTTACACCAGGGCGAACGCAAACCTCAACGAACGAGAATTCTCTTTGGTGTTAACTGTAGACGAACGCGTGCGGACTAGTTTCGGTCGTGTTCGGTTCGCAATGGCTAGTGTGTGATACATTGCAATAATTACAGCTCGCATTTAAATAGTCATTCTTCTCGCGCTCCATACGTGCATGGAACGAAAGAAGCTCCATTAATTGGTGCAATGGGAAGTACCCTCACAGTTGTTTGCAGAGTGTGGATATAGTCGTAGAAGTTTTGCTCGACTTCCGCTGGCCGTCGATCTCGCGAATCGCCAAAGGAAGTTCGCGACTTACATGTTTCAGCGCTTAGTAGCACAGAAAACTTGCGTCTGCCATCGCGTCTACTTCTGTTGTTGGCATGAGCTGTGTGAGCGCTGGAGTAATGTGAAGAGATTACAATGCTGCTGATAGAAGAATACAGATATTTGGTATCCGAGAGACCCACAGCACAAACGCAGAAGAAAAAAAAAATGAAGAAATGTGTGTATATTCTGCTGATTAAAGGTGAAAATATACCAAAGACCTGATCATTCTTGTTCCTTAGATTCGTGATAGCTGCAGTTACTTGCTTGATGTATCACTGTTACGTTAGACATTCTATTGCCCGGGATCACATTATCAGCCCTCTAACCAATCATGTAACAGATGTTATCAAGTACTGTAGCCTATGTGTATGTACTATATTTCACATTTAATTAATTATATTTTTCCTTACATGTAGTTTAATAAAATCCTAGGAGTGGTTCGCATTTGTCGCTGCAGACACCAGGAACTTTCTGAGACGTAGCAGTCACTGCAATGCGAAATAATGGCAGTATCTGCATTTGCTAATAACCAGAGTGTAATGTTCGCGAAAACTAAGCTGAGCGCAGTGACTGATGGGAACGACTGTAAATGGGGAAATCTAGCATTTCTTTATGTTATGTTTTATTTTTGGTCGTTAGTGTTGCATTATTGTTCCGGTTTTAAATCCCTCCCCAACTGAAAAAAAAAAAAAAAACAGCGAAAAGCATCAATCGACAAACGTGCGAAGTTCACAAAAGGAGAGCTGGAGCTGTCACGAAGTATAAGTGCAATACCTCCACGTCTTTCACGCTTCAACATAAATTGAGACACCCGAATTCTTATTTTGCTACCCTACTTTGCGCACTCCGTCAAAATCAGTGCGCTCGTCGTGCAGAATAATCATCACTGAATACTCAAGTTTTGTATCATGTCTCCTATATAGTGTATTAGCTCCAAAATACAATTACATAGCGTTTTCTCCTGTTATTTTCTGTTTTCACATGTGCACACACTTGCTCTAAGATACAAGTGAATAGTATTGAACACGGGTGAACTGTCCGCGAATGTTGATTCGCATGTGTTTGCCTCCATTCGCTCCCGTGTTAACCAGGCGTACAAGCTGTGGTGGGAGCAGCCTTGTCGTTATGTTCTCTTCCGACCATTCTATTGTTCACACAATTCACTTGAAAGTAGTTCTTGCGCAGAACAGTAGATGGTTGCTGCAAGCGCCGAGTTAAGGCAGTTTGCGTAACTGGAACAAGCATCTGTGGACGAAAAACGAGTGTGACCGAATGCTGTTCGCTCACTTTCGCAAACCGTTTCCACTAGAGAAAATGTCGTTCATAATAGTTCACTATGATATGAAACAGCCCCCAAGCCGATGGTGGGTGGATGCTTGTGCAAGTTTTCATTGTTTGTGAGAACTTAGATTAAATTATTTGAAGACTGGCGCCAGTGCAAATTAGACGTGGAAGTAAACAAAAATATACATACTAGGGTTACGTTGGCAATCCTTACGTTGTATGTTCAACCAAACAAAAGTAAACATAGGATATGAAACAAATTTCCCCAAGTCTAGGCACACAGCAAAATTTTTTGTGCAGTTTTCATACGTCAAGAAAGAAAACCTATTATTTCGTAAGTGATAACAGTTCAGGACTGCTTATGAGTCAGAGTTTGCAAACTACTATGTAAGGTGTCCCAAGGATTTTAACTAATTCCTTTCCCTTATTTAGTTCTGCTATTAGTCATCAAAAGAACACGGAAGTTTGTGGCGTTATTTGTATCATGTTTTTGCCACAGTATCGCGCTGAGAGATAATTACAGTTATGCGTTTTTAACTGGAACATCCGATGTCATAATTCAGAGTCAGAGTTAATGGAGCAACAGAAATTAACAGTTGTAAGTAATAATTGACGTTGCGTTAACATACTTTTTCTGGATTAAAAATATGATTTCATTATATAGTTATGTAAACACTGGGACAAAATTCAAAGTGTAATGATTCTAGTTGTAAATGCGTACCCAAATGGTATTAAATAGGCAATAGTTTAGCCTATAACATTTACTTAAATGAAATACAATTGTTCCACTTTTCTGTTAAAACTCATATGCTGTGAAACATATTAGACTAGATAACAATTTTTAAGCCCCACATTTGTCTCATCTACTACACAGCCCGTGGTATCTTCAACTACAATCTTACATGTTCTGTTAAGGAAATAAAATACACAACTGTACATAGCTTGAATAAATGCTTCATGGGGTTCTTGTTGTGTTACATTGAAAAATTGAATGTGACAATTTGATTGTGAGTTGAAGAAGATCCAGAATCAGGTAATGAAGAAGTAAAGAGTGTGTTAATAGCTTTATCTGTAATGTAGTCTGAGCTGTGTATTCACTCCACCTTTAACACACTTTTAATTATAAACAACTGTAACTGTGGTGTAAATTCAGAAAAGCGGTTTTAATATGACAAGTCTCTTAATTACTGCGGTGGATACAAGGTAATGTACATATACGATACAACTTGAGAACACGTAAAGATATGTGTTATAAGGTACTTTACATGTGTGATACAACTCACGAACACCTAAAGATATGTGACAAGTGTCTCATGAAAAGCAGCTTACAGAGGTTCAGGGACCAGTATTAAGCAATGTGTCGAGGTAGATACTACCGCCTGCGACATATCTCTCCCAACAGGGACCACGGAGACAAGAGTAGACTATTTACTGCGTGTAGAGAGACATTTAAGCTGTCATTCTTCTCATGCTTCATTTGTGAATTTAAAGGGAATTAACCGTAGTACAAAGTACAGTGGGAAATATTCTCTGCCAGGTGTTTCATTGTTTTGCAGACTACAAATGTAGATGTAGAAACAGTGGGCAGCAGAGTGATCTGTACATCCTGATGTGAAAGGGGAAAGAGGAGGAAGAGAAGACAAAAGACAAATAAAAGTGAAAGTATCAGAATTTATCGAGATTATCACAGAGGGCTTAATCAGAGAACTGAAACCGTGATGTCCCTCAATACCTTGGCTCTTGTTAATTGGTTGATTAGGCCTGCATAATAGTGTATCAGTACTTATATGGTGTTTCATTGTGTTGTTGAATGACAGTGATTTTGCAGGATATTTGTTGTTTTGGTATGTAGAGCTTGGTTTTTAATGAGCCTAATATAAAATTATTTTAGTTTATTTTATTTTTATTTTATATGTGCTCAATATATTACTTGTTGTTAATACTTATAATGTAGGAATCATATAGGTAAAATTAGCGACTCAGTACACACATAATTGTGTTTGCAGTCATATTTTTTATCCTTTCTATCTATAAATGGAATAATTGTAAGTTTGAATAAATGTGTGGTTTCCTGTATCTGTCTGTTAACCAAATAGGGTTTACTAGAGAGTGTTTCAAAATCTTGTTTCTCAGAGTTCATGAGTGTTATGAGGCTGGTCTAATATTTCTGTAAATAATTTAGGAGCAAAAGAGAAGCCCACTGAAAAACAGAAGCATTAAGTTGTTGACAGTCACCCACAGGAAAGAAAGAAAACCTGCTAGCTTTTGGACTGATCTTTCTGCATGCGATCTCTCTCTCTCTCTCTCTCTCTCTCTCTCTCTCTCTCTCTCTCTCTCTCTCTCTCTCACACACACACACACACACCTACCTCTGTGTCCCTGTATGGTGCACACACACTCTCTCTTCCCACATACTTGTAAGTCTCCACCTTCCTTAGTCATTCCCCACCAGTTGTTACTTTATCCCTCTTGCAAGTTGTGATCGTCATTTCACACTTACTAAAGCTAAATATCATCTTGTGTCCTTGAACTATTCATTGCCATATGTCTAACTGCTTCTGCACTTTCTCCACTTTGTTTTCACAAATCATCAAATAGTCTACAAACTCCATTACTTCTCTCTTTCCTTCGTAAATTACTTGTCATACTATGACCACTATTTCACTCGTTATCACAATGAAGTGTGCTTGAGAGAGAGTGCACTTCTATACTACGTCAAGCTTATAATCTAATTTGTGATATCCATCAGCATTTAACTGGCCGAGTAACAGACAAGCAATCTGGTGTTACCAGAGACCCACCTGCTAGTTAAGTTTACTTTTAGATCAACGCAGCTCCAGCCTGTTAAATCCTGTCTGCCGTATCTGGGCTGCACTTGTTCTGACATTGTACTTGAACTGGTGTTACATGCACAATCTTTGCATAGCAAGAAAGGCCAAGGAAGAGATTGGTTGGCCCACAGAAAAGTGCTGAATGCCTCTGGTAGAAAGAAACTATATTTTTGAGCCCTGGTGTCCTATATATGTTGGGGTATATCAGTAACAGTTTTAATCAAATGAAATCTCCAAACGAGTGCATTGAAGGTTCAGAACAACTTATGAGAAATGGATGCAGTTTTTTACGAATACTAGCACAATTAGAAAGAAAACAAAAGCAGAAGGTAACTTCCAATGTCTGCAGAGACTGTCAAAAACATCCAAACAGTGTTTACACAATCACCGTCCAAGTCGTTAAGACACATAACAGGTCACTCATTTCTTTTGTCTAGTAGCAGATATAAGCTACAATAAAGATCAAAATATAGATACTATGATTCAACATTTTGAGTACATATATGGTTCTATAAACTCAATGTTGAATAACGAGGTAAGAAGGGAGATTAGAATCAAAATTTATAAAATAATGGCCACACTAGCTTCAAATTGTGGGAGTGAGACTTCGGTGCCTATACAGGAGGACACAAGCAAGATTCAAACAGCGGAAATGAAATTTTCAAGACGGAGTAAAAGTTGCTCAAGATTAGACAGAATATGTAACAAAGACATAAGAACAGAGCTTAATATTTATAATATTGGCGGAAGAGTGAATGAAGAAAATGGAAAGAACGTAATAGCAAGATGAATGAAGATAGACTGCCAGATTGGATAAGGCTGTGTGAGCTACAAGGAAAAAGAGATCCTGGGAAAAGATAAGATGCGAACAACTCTTAATGTGATTTCACAACAGGCATTTTACCTAGACCATGAAGCACAGAAGACCTTCGAAATCAGTAAGACAAGTATCATGTCGGCCAATGGACTGAGAATCATGTGTATTGTTGCAGTTAGATAGAGCACCATCTCATTGGACATACATGGAGGAGTAATTGGGTGAACGATTTCCACATCGCTGGATTGAAAGGCGTGGCCCAATCCCATGGCCATTAGTATTACGAGACATTACCTCCATCTCCTATTGCATTTTCTTTTCTTTTTAGGATGTATTAATATGAAGGTATATGTCACACTTTGTACAAAATATGCTCCCATTGTGTGACTTAAACTATTGAAAGTGTCAAACCTCAAATGCAACAGAATGTGAGGCGTGAGACAAAGCACCATTTGGATAATTTGTGTGTCACCAAGGGTGATATTAAATATGACTGAAAATTTTATGACTGTGTGTGTGTGTGTGTGTGTGTGTGTGTGTGTGTGTGTGTGTGTGTGTGTATGTCAAATACTGCCTCTAATTACAAAGCTGTCACCACTTTAAATTGTTATCAGCACTCTGAGATATCCTGTATTTTTGTATTCTTTGGACTTTTCTGCAGTGTTATTTCTTTCATGTCCACCCCCAGTAGCTGAATTGTCAGCATGACGGATTGTCAATCCTCTGGGCCTGGGTTTGATTCCCGGCTGGGTCAGGGAATTTTCTCTGCCCAGGGACTGGGTGTTGTGCTCATCAACTGCAGGTCACCGATGTGGCGTCAAATTGAAAGACCGGCACCCGGCGAACGGTCTGCCCAATGGGGAGGGCCTTACCCATACGATTAAATTAAATAAAAATCCTTTTCTTTCATATCATGACGTATAGTTTATATAAAATAAATATTTTTGCAGAATCCAGTAATTCAGGTGCCATGCTGCTGTTTATGTTGGAGTGTGTGGGAAGTGCAGCTGTTTTTAGATTGCATTTATTATTTTGTGTAAACATTAATGTTTCACCTTGGTTTGCACCTACCAACAATAATCAGTATCAAACTGTCACTAATTGTAAGTTAACTTGTTTACTAGTTGGAGTTGTTGATTTCGCATGTTTTTTCTGTGAGTGGAAAATGACAAGAACAAGGAGGTTTAGATAAAAAGAGAAATTTAGAAGGAATATGTAATTCACTGTGTGTAATATCTTATGCGAAACTTCGTATCACAGTTTCATCGATGCCAAATGCCACAGATGACAAGGAAACTACATAAAACAGTTGTCTACAGGGAAAAAAGCTTCAGTTTTTGAAGAATGTATCAGTGAGAATTATGTTGCTGTGAATTAGGATGGGGATGTTATTGTTAGCCTTAAGTTACTACCTCAGCTCATTGGGAACTTTATTAAGGTCAAATACTGTAATAGCGATGTTTCTTTATTTGAAAATGGTCTACACCGAACCAGAATAATGAACTAGTTAATGATAAAATGTGTGACATGAGGATTCTTAGCTCAGTGATGACCTCACATAACAACAAAAAGTAAATTTTCGAAACAACTTTCAATGCGTTTAGGCCCTTATTTTAATTGGAAAAAGCAGAATTGCACATAATATGTTGTAGGCAATATTGGGTGCTCTTCAGTCACCAACGAGATTTACTTTCTATAACAGGATTATTAGTTTTGCTGTAGCAGATGTTTGTGAGTCTTCAGTGAAGAAAGCTGCTGAAGTAGTCGTGTCAGAGAGGGCTGAACTTTTTACCAAGTATTATTCTTGCATCCTTTGACAGTAGCTGGCAGAAACATTCACATGTTTCCTTAATGGGGCACGTTTCAGCTACTTCCTTAGATACACGGAAAGTGCCAGGTGTGGAAATTACGTCAAAATTCTGTTTCACCTACAGTAAACATTTAGACTTTGAGTACATCTGCCAGAGAAACTAGTATGGATCTGGAAATGTGGTGAGGTTTTGTGGATATCAACAATGAATGTAAAATAAATTAATCTGTCTGCGACATGAAGTCATGCCCATCACTATTGCATGAACTTGTGTGTCTGTTAGAAAAACCAGCAAATGATGTCAAACCCATTGCAAGGGCAACTTTGTAACAATATTACTAGGGAAAAGTCAAATACGAACCTTAAAGTATACTACAAAATGAGTAGTAGCAGTATACTGTGACCAACCAATTTTACCAAGTTATACTACATTAGTAACTTGTACTAACATACTGATCATATTCTTTGGTCAGAAAAACGAAATGATTGACAGTTACACTTGGAAGGGAGCAGTGTTGGCAGTTCCCAGTTACCTATACAACAATGAGACGACAGCAGCAACAGCTGTTCCATTCAGTACTGAATTCCTTTGTATGTTTTCTGTTAGCCTGCAGTACTGACTCCACATTGAACTATCATAATAGCCTTCTCACCTTGCTGCGCATTTTAATTATTAACTGCAGACATTCTTGAGTGTGTTATTAAAAAAAATAGTGCAAAGAGACAAAGAATATGATGAAAATGAATCACAATAACTGTGTTAGTAATTATTGTCTGCAGAGCGGTATGACAATGGCAAACAAAATGGAAGGCACAAGCAATCTTGTTTTGTGGTTGGTTGTTGTTGTGGTAGCTGTATTGTAAACAGTAGTTGGCAATCACTTTGGTATGGATAAATATAGCTATCGTGCACATTTCCAAACAACAAATTACCATCAAACAAAAAATTATCATCAAACAAAAAATAATGAACAATAATAAACTGATGTAACCATTACAGAGACAGTGACGTTTTACACATGGTTTTACATTATCAGGAATCATTTTAATCACAGCCGTCATACCCCACAAAGTACATGGTGTTCTGTGGAAACTAAAATTCCAGGAAAGCTTATAGAGGTTGATAACAGAAAGCAGTGATACTTACAATGACAAGGATATTCATGAAATTCATGAGAAATGAAAACATTGTGCCATAGTTTCCAGTAACCCATATTTTCTACTGTAAACATGGATTAATAGTATTAAAACAATAATAATAGTAATATGTTGTTGTTATCTTTAGTCTGAAGACTAGTTTGATGCAGCTGTCAAGGCTACTCTAACCTGTGCAAGCCTCATCATCTCCAAATAACTACTGTATTCATCTCTAGGTCTCCCTCTATGATTTTTACCCCCCACATTTCCCCCCAGTACTAAATTGGTGATTCCTTGGTGTCTCAGAACGTGTCCTACCAACCGATCCCTTCTTCTAGTCAAGTTGTGCCTCAAATTCCTTTTCTCCCCAATTACATTTAATACCACCTCAGTTACGTGATCTACCTGTCTTATCTTCGGCATTCTTCTGTAGCACCCCATTTCTCTTCTTGTCTAAACTACTTATTGTCCATGTTTCACGACCTTACGTGGCTAAACTCCAGACAGATACTTTCAGAAAAGACTTCCCAATACCTAAATCTATATTTGGTGTTAACAAATTTCTTTCCTTCACAAATGATTTTCTTGCCTTTGCCAGTCGACATGTTATATCCTCTCTAACTCGGAGATCGTCAGTAATTTTCCTGTCCAAATGAGGGGGGGGAGAGGCTCTGAGCACTATGGGACTTAACATCTGAGGTCATCAGTCCCCTAGACTTAGAACTACTTAAGCCTAACTAACCTAAGGGCATCACACACATCCATGCCCAAGGCAGGATTTGAACCTGCGTCCATAGCAGTCTCATGGTTCCGGACTGAAGCGCCTAAAACTGCGTGGCTACATCAGCTGGCTCCAAACAGCAAAACTCATCTACTATGAAGTGTCTCTCTTCCTAATCTGATTCCCTTAGCATCGCCTAATTTAATTCAACTACATTTCATTATCCTTGTTTTGTTTTTGTTGATATTCATCATATAACCCCCTTTCAAGACACTGTCCATTCTGTTCAACTGCTCTTCCAAGTCCTTTGCTATCTTTGACAGAATTACAGTGTCATCAGCAAACCTCAAAATTTTTATTTCTTCTCCCTGAACTTTAATTCCTTCGCCAAATTTTTCTTTGGTTTCCTGTATGGCTTGCTTAGTGTACAGATTGAATAACATTGGGGATAGGCTACGACTCTGTCTCACTCCCTTCCCAACCACTGCATCCCTATCATGCCTCTCGACTCTTATAACTGCCACATGGTTTCTGTACAAGTTGTTAATAGCCTTTCACTCCATGTATTTTACACCTGCTACCTTTAGAATTTCAAAGGGATCATTCCAGTCAACAATGTCAAATGCTTTCTCTTAAGTCTAGAAATGCTATAAACATAAGTTTGCTTTTCATTAACCTACATTCTAACATAAGTCAATGGGTCAGTATTGCCTCGCATGTTCCTACATTTATCCAGAGTCCAAACTTGTCTTCACTGAGGTTGGCTTCTGTCAGTTTTTCCAAAATAAATAAGTAAATAATAATAATAACAATCTGCAGAAGAAGTTAATTTATAGCTACTACCAATGGACAGGGGGTGAAGAAGGTAAGGAATCAACCTAATATATGTAAGGAATGTTTTGAGAAAAAAATTGAAAAACCAAAACCAAAATCAGAATGGCTGGACACAGCACTCATCCTAAGTTCTCATTATAAATTGTATTAATGTTGATAAGTTACAGTAAACAGCTTAAGTATTGTAAATATTCTCTGAGAGAATGAACAGGGTTTGTTAACAGCAAAGCTTTACATTTTGGATTAAAAAACATGGTTTTCACAGCTCGCAGAAGCCTGTTGAAAATGCATTCTGTAGCTTAACAAAGGAGAACATGTTCATCATTTACAAAATGTTTGTCAACCCTTCATGTACCCATCCTATGAGTCTTGTATTCTTGCTCACGGCATCTTCACGTAACGAATCACCTAACCATTCCTAAAAATCAACGTGACTTTAGTCGCAACTATTACGTCCCAGAACTTCTTTACATTTCCTGCAAAATCTTCCATCGACAAGATTGTGAATGTATAATGACTTTCTTTTGAAGCACATACATTTTGTAAACAGCAAGTCACATAGAAAGAGTATATATACTTTGACATCACCTTCAAAATCTACAGTTTGTTAAATATTGATCAATGTGGGTATCATGGATTAATATCACCTATGTTGCATATGAGTGGACAAAGGATATTTTGCATCATACAGATGAAAAGCAGTGTCATTTTAGGAAACAGACGGATCAAAGATGAAAAATATATTTGCATAATGGAAACAATTTAAGTCAATAAGATGTAAACAAAACTTCTGAAAGCTTTATAATTATTCAGAAGAAATTAGGCCAATTAAAAACAAGAGTACAATGTGAGAAGATGGCACCCTTTTGTTTGAGTGTGTCTTATTGTTTCATAGTTTCATTTGACAGTCCTTTCTGGTGATGATATTGATATAATATTGTTTTTAATCTCTCATACCGGAGGTCTTGCTGCAATGACTCTTCCCAAATCTTCAATTTTTTGCTGTTAACATGGTGGCATCAGTTTATCTATACAGGGTGAGCACAAAGCCTTCCCCTGATTATAAAAATTACAACAGAATAACCGTTTGACATAATAAGTTAAATTTGATGCCGTTACACAGGTTAGTGTTACTAGAATATTTTTTTTAAATACCACTTATGTTAGTAAACCTCAACATGTGCTCCCTTGGTAGCTCAGAGAATGTCTCCTCAGTATCCCAGTTCCCTCCAGGAGTTTCGTAAAATGTGTTCTGTCACTGTACCCACAGCAGCTTGTATCCTAGCCTTCAGGTTGTTGACGTCAGCAACTAGTGTGACAAAGACTGTCCTTGATATAGCCCCAGAAAAAAGTCAAGGACCGTAATGTCTGAGCAGGGTGGCCAGGGTGTGGGATCGTTTCTTCCAATCCACCGATCCGGACATTACTCCCCCTCTCCAGACATTACGCTCCTTGATCTTTTTTTCTGGGGCTATATGAAGGACAGAGTCTTCGTCACACCAGTTGCTGATGTCAACGAACTGAAGGCTAGGATACAAGCTGCTGTGGGTGTTGTTACAGAACACATGTTATAAAACACCTAGCGGGAACTGGAATACCGCCTAGACATTCTCTGAACTACCAAGGGAGCACACGTTGAGGTTTAGTAACGTAAGTGGTCTTAAAACAAATGAGTTACACTACCTATGTAATGGCATCAAATGTAAATTATCATGTCAAGCAGTTATTCCGTAATAAATTGTTATAATCAGTGCAAGACTTCATGCTCACCCTGTATTTTTACTTGGTGACATTTCCCTTTATTGAGCGTACCTACTGATTTCAAAACAGCAGTTGTCTCAAGGTATACAAAAACATGCAGAGCCCAGGTGGCTGATCAGCACTAAGTTTCAAGAGGATGTCTATTCCTTCAAAGTAATCAGCATGTGAACTACCTTTTTGGGATGTTTGTTGTCAACATATTAATTGGCATTTCATGACATCTCATTTTCAAATACAGTCATTTCAGCACTTCAGATGTGCTGTTTGATTCTTTCCGGACATAACTGTTCACATTTCCCTTGGGTGTAATGTAAGATATTGCTGCAGTAACTGCAATTCATTCATATTAGTCAGCTGCTTACCTTCAGGTTCTGATCTGACTGTGGCTGGCTACTTTTATTTGGTTACAAAGCAGTGAATCCAACAAGGTCACACTCGTAGGTGCTGAAGCCAAGACAGTCAGAGTTGGACACTGGCAACTTATCCAGACATAAAACCCGTAGTAACCTGCCTGACTGCTACACATACCATTCACAGCCATCGTTAGTTGGGCCATTATGACAAGCATAGTGCATGCCAACATTCATATGGCGTGCCCACAACTAACAGTAACAGCCACAAGCACCTAGTCTGTCGAGTGCCCGCAGCACTTATTAGGACATGCACAAGGCTGTGGGCCTTCTTTCTTACTGTATTTGAGACTGTAACTGCCTTCACTGGACTTTGCTGTTGTCACTCCATGACTCTACCTACATTTGTTTTCGTTAATGTCACTCCATGACCCAATAAACTTGGATCTCTACTTATGGCCACGTATTTCCGTGTGTATCTAGTTAGAGCTTGAATGTCAAAAAGGATGGGATTACTTTTTTGTGTTTTGGCATTCTGTCATTTTCTGCCATTGAAGTTGTCAACAGAGGCTTTACCCAAGTCCCTTCTGCAACAATAGCAGCACATACTGCCATGTTGGAACGGATGTTGACTGTTCTGACCCAGGCTTGGCCACTGTCTGTTCACCTGCCACCATTCCCATATTATGATGAATCTGTGGAAGACTTGGATGTGTACAAGAAGCAGCTTCTCCAAAATTTCATACCTTCTGAGGGTTGACAAGAAAGTCTGTAAAGTTATTATCTTATTATGGATACCTCCCTCATTTGTATTGCTTACTGTGCCAGATAGCTGCTGTGCAGGAATCAGTGTTGCTTTCTTTTAATGATAAGTGTTGTTTGCTGTCCTAAGCGTTAACGTGTGATCGCTGTGTGTGTGTTGAATTCTAGCAGTGTCACAAACAGCCACAGCAAATGTAGTGCACTTAGGCGGCTGAGCTGCACGGCCTCATTCATAAGTGTTGGTTCATCAATGCTACAACTTATGAATCTTTCACTGATGCAAAGGTCTGTGATGCAATCATTCATTCGGCCCTGGATTAGAAGGTGCGTCAACATGACCTGCACCATGAGGACACTATGTTGCAAGAGGTTTTGAATGTTGTACAGTTGTTCAAGATTTCCCATGCCGCAGGGTGCCAGTTAGAGTCTTGGAGGGATGGTGTTGTTGACAACATGTGGCCCCAGCATATGGAGCCTAGTGTGCTTGGGGAAAAGGTGGTAGCTGCAGTACAAATGAGCCAATCGGGTCAACATACAGTCATGTTGTCAGTAGCAGGAACAGTGAAGGCCACATCATTTGTATCCCCCGTGTTTCGATCTGCGCTCCCCCAGAAATCTCTGTACTCATCTGTGGACATCAATATTCACACTGTTCGTGTCATGTTTGCCCCCGTCTGCAGACCAAAACAAATATTTCATAGAAGTGTGGGTGATAAATCAGCCATTAATCCTCCAAGTCAACATTGCGGCCACCATGTCCCTGCTCAACTCACAGGCGTATGCCAGGCTTGGGTCCCTACCACTGGCAAACAGTGATCTTCTGATCCATTCACCCCAGAGCTAGGTTGTGCAAACAATTTCATGACACACATCACCCTCTGCCCGCCCTAAGTTTTTTTGTGTGCATCCGTTTCCATTAGCTTTATGTGACCAGCTCAAGATGGAGCTGGATCACTTAATGTCATTGGGCATGATTGAACTAATTTCTTCAAATGAGTGGGCAATGCCCTTAGTGATCATAAAGAAGCCGTCTGGTCAGCTTCATTTGAGTGGTGGTTTCAGGGTAACTAATAATGCACAGATATTTACTTTCTATGTTGCCCAGAGTAATTGTCCACAAAGTTAGCGGGGGTCAATTCTTTTTGAAAATTGACTTGGTTAAAGCCTATCATCAGATTCTGTTGGATGAGACATCAAAACAGCTGCTCACAGCTAATGCTTTTTCTCGCCTCTTATAAGTATCAATGGCCAATGTTCAGGGTCGCTAGTGGCCTCCCATCTTCCAACATTTCTTGAACAGGTCATGGTGGTTGTCTCTCTTTACATAAACTATCTTGATGATATTTGCCATGGTTCACGCTCCTTAAAGCACCACAGCTGACCATCTGCAAGCTGCAACATTTAAACTCCTGCAACTTCACACTATCAACAACTAACCTTCAGACCACAACAAGAAGTCAGCTGGTCATGAAATTTCCCAGCAGGGCTTGTGCCTCGTGGAATAATATTTTGTCACCTTTAAGGCCTTGTCCTGTCTGTCTAGTCTATGTGAACTTCAGGTGTTCCTCAGCAAAGTAGTGCACTATAACAAATTTATTACCAGAGTGGCTACTGTTGGCCATCCCTTGCATCTGTTGCTTTGGAAACATGCTCCTTTTGTTTGGTTTGCAGCATGTGAGCTTGCTTTTGTGCAACTGAAGGATAGTCTTTGCTCTGTGCCATGTCTTGCAACATTTAAACCTTGCAAGCTTCTGGTCCTGGCCATAGACACATCCAAGTACAGGGTGGGGGTGGTCCTGGCCCGTTGCCATTCAGATGGCTCCAAACAATGTATTGTCTTTGTGTCAAAAACACTCAACATGGTTCACCAAAATTATTCTCTGATGGAAGATGAAGCTCTTGCTATTATGTAAGCTTTAAAAATTTTTCACGTGTTCTTGTATGGTGTAAAATTATTTTTTAATACCAACTATAAGCCCTCGGTTTCCCTGTTTAATCTGTCGACGTCCTTGCTGGACAAAGCCACTTATCATCTTCAGCATTGGGCTCTGTTCTTGTCCCACTACAATTATGAGATCCATTTTCATCCCACATTGCAAAATGAAAATGCAGATCCTCTGTCCTGGCCCCTCATAGGCCGTTCCTTACCCCTCATTCGATATGGAGAAACTGTTTTGTTTTCAACTGGATATGGAGGTGAGGCACATGGTAATGGCTTCCCCGTCATTGGTACTCATGTTGCCTATGCTGTGGAAGTGGATCTGGTGCTCCAGTAGGTGGTACGCATGGTACAATATGGGTTGCCCGACCATCCACGGTGCTTGGCTTTGGACCTGCTTTGAAATTTTTGTGTGTTGGGCCATCGCCTCACCCTCTTGATGACTGTGTTCTCCTGTTGACAGGAGGGTTCACTCTGTGTATCATGTCTCCACTGGCTCTGCAGCAGGAAGTCTACTGCATACTACATCAAAAACTTCACGGGGGGGGGGGGGGGGGGGTTCTTTTGCACAAAATTATTGGCGCACTGTTGCGTGTTTTGGCCAGGCATCGATTAGGAGGTAGAACAACGAGTCATGGGCTGCTGCTAGTGTTGGATCAGAAGGCAGCACCATGCTTTTTTTCACCTCGGCCAGCACCTACACATCCTTCAAAGAGTGCCCACATTGATTTGGTGGTCTATTTCTACACACTTTCTGGTTGTTGGCTATTGATGCTCTTTATCATTTTCCTTAAAACATTTGTTGTCCCTCTGCAACAGAAGGTGTGACTCTCTAGGGCCTTTCAAAGATATTTTCCATAGAATGTTTCCTTGCACCCTGGTTTCAGATAATGGTCCTCCAATCATTGCAAAGTCTTTCAAACACTTTGTACACATAATATAATTTGCCATGACGCACTATCTCCTTTCCATTCATAGTTGAATTAAGATGTGGAACACTTTGTCTGAATGTTTAATATGCAATTGTGCAAGTATGCATAAGATCTCCCATCTGTGGAAGCTCTCAAATTTTTCTTTTTCTTCTCTTTTTTTTTAAAAAAAAAGATCTCTTAGAGGACGATGCCAATTGTGTACAAGCGTCCCTTTGAGCTCCTGTAAGGTCATCAGACATGAACATTGCTCAGTGACTTGCTTCAATGGATTCCAGCCGGCATCAACAGCCAGCATAGTTACCGCGTCTTCGTGGTTCACACCGAAGATCATTCCAGGTCATGCAACCAAAACCTGTTGCATCCCTGCCTTGTTCTTTGTTGGTCCTGGCCACTCCAAGGATCATGCATGCCTGTGTTTTCCCGCAGCCAGGGCTTTGTCAGCACTGATGGCAGCTCCCACTACTCTTGAGCAGGCGCTGTCATCTGCAGGGACAGAAGTTGGTGTCTGTCGCGAGAGCCTCTCCTCTTCAGTCCATGATCATCGCAGCCCGTGCTGGCACCACTCCTCATGGATTCCAACATCGAGATAGCTTCCACCCCCACTCGCCAGTCCTGTCCATGGGTTGCCACAGGGTCCACAGGAAGTGGGAGTGCCTTCAACTCACTTACTTTCACCCGTACCAACCAGTCCACTTGATTTGGGAACTTCTCACGTCTGTGACTGCTGCCCTCCAACACTGCCATAGACATCTCTTCAATCACAGCATTGACAACAGCGATACCTGGTCTTTGTTGCCCCCCACTCCAAGGAAGAAGGAGAACAGCAACCCACTGGTAACTATTCTCACTGCCCATAGACATAAATTGGGGCACTATGGCAAGTGTATTGTGTACTGACATTCATACCGGAAGTGCCATCAGGGGCCACCCAATCACCTGGCCCACACAGTACTACACAAGCTATATATGAAGGGTACAGCATCCTTATAAGCACATGCACAGGGGTCTGGGCCCTCAGTTCTTAAATGTATTTGAGATGCTTGACTACCTCCACTGTACTTTTGTTGTTGTCACTCCGTGACTGTACCTCACTGTATTCTTGTTTGTCACTCCATGGCCCAATAAATTTGTATCTCTTTTAATTCCACGTGTTTCCGTGTGTTCCTAGTTAGAACAATACCAAGGGATATGCAGCTTGTGGTCAGGCATCCCACGCTGACAGTGCAGAGTCTAGTTTACTTGAGGGCTCTAGGTGCCAAATCTGCTGTGATGACGTTACAGCTCCTCTAGTTGCTTCTGTTTTCCTAGAGAGGACCTTATGCATTAGCTCCCTAGAGCTGCATCTTTACTTGAAAATGATGAGCAGCTACCTTGTAGAAATATTGTACAGTTACTCTACCATGCAACATTGAGCTCTAGAAGCACTTAAGCACAATCATTTCAGTTTACAGATCTTCAGTGAGATCTCCAGCCTTCTGCATTTCTTGTTTTATTTGATGTAGGCTTAGCCATTTTTCCCAGTTAGGTAATTTCTGTGCACTAACATGAATGTCTGTTACTTTGGCTGCACTGTTCTCTTTATTTTCTACATAATGACATATTTTCAGTTTTTGGAATTGTATTGTTTCTCAGAAGTCTCAGCGATGAACGATACATTCTTTATAGCTGGAAAGTCTGTAAACAGACTTGCGAAATGTGCATGTAACTTCTTCTTGTATCTAATTGTTTCTTGCTCTCCTCTGGTAATTCTAAAATAAATATATAGTATTTATGTTTTCAGGGATCTATCCATTTTCTGTAACGTCCCAGAAATCTTACTTCGGTGAGTATAACTTGAGAATGTTGTAAAACACCCACAGAAGTAAGATCTGTTCATTTATTTTTTCCTTTCTAGTGTGATTCATGTCTGCTTTCATAACTAAGTGGTCAAAATGTCTGACTGCCGTGTGGAGGACCCATGTTCAATGGCCAATTCTGCCAAAGATTTTTCCCTTGGTGGGAGGATTGGAATGAGTCACACTGAGTTTTGAGAGGCCAGCTGAGGAGCTGCTCAAATGAGAATTAGTGGCTCCAAAGTGTAGAAAGTGCCAATGGACTTGCCACAATGGTAACAGGTTCCCGTCAGATCACCGAAGTTAAGTGCTGTCGGGTTGGGCTAACACTTGGATGGGTGACCTTTCTGTGGGCAAGTGAGGTGCACTCAGCCCTTGTGAGGTAAACTGAAGAGCTACTTGATTGAGAAGTAACATCTCCAGTCTCGTAAACTGACATATCACTGGGAGAGCAGTGTGCTGACCATGTACCCCTCCATATCCGCCTGTGGGCTGAGGAGGACATGGCTGCCGGTTGGTACCATTCGGTCTTCATGGTCTGTTTGGGTGGAGTTTAGGTCTTTCTAAAGTCAGCAACAGCCAGGATGAAGGTGTGCTGGCCTCATGCCCCTCCCAACCATATCCTAATGACACCACATTGCAGAGGACAACAAGGTGGTCAGTCAATACCATGTAGACTTCTGGCCTTAAAGACAGATTTAGTTAATGTGTTTTATGATGAATTTTCCCAGTCTATCGAGTAGAGTGCTGGCCACTCATTGTCTCTCACTAACAGTTCCACCCAAAGAGAACTCTTTCTGGGGGGCTTCTTTGTTAGTCTTCTAGTTTTTACCACCTAGAACCAACCAGTATGTAGGGATTGAATATCTAGTGCTGCACATTACTGTCATAAGATCATAATTTATCTGGAGGACATCATTTGTGACCGATTATACCACAGCCATTCAGAATAGCTTCCAACTTGAAATGAAGGATATATTAATGAGGCTGACTACTATAGATCTGCTGTTTTTGTTAAATATGTTGTTTTTGGGAGCACATTGCTCTTCACCATGCTCAGTGTTCTTGTAAAGGGGATATTGCAAACAGTGAACACTTTGGGAGTGGTGTAAATCGGTGTCCAAGATGTCTGCTTCTTCCAGTTTCCTTGACCTCTCATTATTATTCAGTAACTTTTATTATTGTCTATACATTGTAATGACATGTTTTGTAATAGTATGACAACATTAACGTGAGCCTATGGAATAAAATAAAAATAAGTAATAAAGTGTCAAGTAACCTGCTGCAGTCGTATGGTAACATCAATAGACAGTTTCTTTGTATGAGTTTCTTTCTAAGAATAGCTGACTAAACATCAGTAATTTTCTTCCAGTTTGTGTTTCACGTTAGACCCCTTTTTATGTGGTGCTTATATTCATCATTTTAACGTACATAAATTATTTGTAAAACCACACTCACTTTCATGTTCCATGAAGTAATATACTTAAGGTTAACTATTGAAATAGAGTGAATATGTATAGTATCATTCATATGAATATCTTTTTCTGCTAATACTGAGACATATTTATAGTTTTTCAGAGTGTTTAAAAGCAAATGAAATATCATGAAATACTGAATAGGCTACTCTAGAACAGAAAAAGTATAACTTAGTTTTGTTGTTGTCGTAAATGCTGTTGATAATGAGTAGATTATATCCAGAATACATTTTTTCCCTGTCCAATGCAGCTGAACACCAGTAACTGAATCATCAAGACTTAGTGCCCATTTGTATAGCCATCATGGCTAGTGGTGGAGCTCCAGGAAACGAAAATGATGAAAATTCACCCCTGGAAAACAGTACGACATTGGAGGATGATGATGGTGCTGCAGCAAGTAGCAGCACAAGACAGCGGTATGATAGTGAGGGCAATGCAAGTGACAGTTCAAGCAGCAGCAGCAAGAGGTATAGTCTTTTATCTTCCACAGAAAATAAATTAATGTTTTAGTGTTTGGGCTCTTGTACAACTTACATGGCATTTAAATCAAATAAAATGCACAAAGCATGTCACAAACTTGTCTTAAATCTTCTAATAATGGCATATTTTATGCCTTTTGTGGATTATGTTAGTTGCCTAATTATTGATTCAGCATGGTGAGATTTCTTGGATATGGAAAAAACTAAAGGATGTACTATCTTTCATGTAAAACCTGGCTACCCTGAGACTAAATTGAAGCCATTTGCTTAAGGTGCCAATAAAACTGGCCACCGCTCAGAAATCGAGCCGAGTCATCTACATGATCTGGCAGCACTCTCTTGCTCTAGTGGTAAATGTTGTGAAATGTAGACACAAGAAAGCAAGTTCAAGTCAATTCCTTCCTTTATTTTTTCAAACAACATTTTTGGTGTCTGTTGTAAGTATCTTTGTGATGGGAGCTCAAAGGTAATTTGGTTCACTTTCTAACCTACTATTAATGGGAACACCTTTTAGAAACATCTATGTGGAGGAGTCTGCTAAGGAGGTTGTGGTTGTGTGAAGATCAGAACAGTTTACTCTCTGAAGTTTCCTTGCCATACAATGGCCACCAAGCACAGACCACCAGCCATCTGCGACCAACTGCATGACACCAGTCAATGTCTGTCACCAGAAAATGCCACAAAAACATTTCCCACACTATAACACTCCCTCCTCTGGCCTGGACCGTTCCATTTATTGTTGCAGGGTATATGCTTTCAGATGTTTTACTCCATACAAACAAGTGGCCATCTGTCTGATTGAGCATGAAATGTGATTTGTTTGAAAAGGCCACCTGTTTTCCCTCATTTGACATCCAGTTGTGGTATTGGCGTAGCAATCCCAACCTTTATCATGATGGACAGCAATCATCATGGGTCCATGAACAAGGCGCTTGGTGTGGTGGCCTGTAATAGCAATTATTGCTGAACGGTTGTTGAAGAACCGTTGTTCTTAGCCGCCTTGGTTCATCTGGGCAATCAGTTGTTCAACAGTAGCACATCTATTTGCCTGTGCACATCTGTGTAGCCATTGTTAACTTCTGTCATCTATGGCTTGTGGCCCACAGCAGTTGTCTTGGGGCTGGTTTTGGATAGCATCATTTTGCTGTGCAGGGTATACTATAAATACAGTGCCACACAAACAGTTTACAAACTTGGCCAGTATGGAAATGCGTCCTCCCTTGGTTTGAAAGCCAATGATCATGCCCTTATGGGCATCAGATAAATCGTTCTATTTCCACATTATGACAATTACTGCACTGTTTTCTGCATCTGCCTGACGACAAGCTTTATATACTCTTCACTTCTAGTGCTGCCACATGGCGTCTGTGAGTGGTTATTGCATGTTGATGTCAAACATAGTGGGTAGTCACATTAATGTGTTTGGACCATGTATTTGGCTTTGCATTCTTGAATCTTAAGAATTTTGTTTAAGCATTAGAGTTGAAAGTATAAAAAGTTCTAAGATTTGTAACATACTGTATTATTTGCTCTGGGTTTAATAGAGGACTGAAGGCAACGGTAACAGCTCAAAACATTTGTACAGTGTTTGGGTCTGTGCTGTAAGATAAATGTTATCAGAAAAAGAATTTTCTTGTTCCAAGGAAGATCATTCTGAATTGAGTGCTTTTAAATTTTCAGAAGTCTCGATGATTAATATACTGTATGTGATGAACTGCAATCATTAGCCTTCATCTAACTTTTGCATTCTATAGGCAACTCTCAAAAGTCAGGTTATGGGTACTGCATGCATCAGTTCAAAGCTGCAAAAATCATAGGGGTGAACATTACTGCATTTTTGCTTGAATGTCATCATTTGCTTAAGGAGAATTCCTATGCAATACTGTTACTGGTGCCAAGTTATGATGGCTTTATGTTTACTTCTTAAGAAGAAACTAATTGTTGCACCCAATCAAAAGATCAAGGCCTCTGCTCTAGGTTTTATACCAGTCAGGTTCCTTTTAGAGTAAGCTGATACAATAGCTCCATACTTAGCAGTCGTATATAACTGCTTGCTCTTGGAAAGATCTGTACCTAAAGACTGGAAAATTGCCCAAGTCACACCAATATCTGAGAATGAAAATAAGTGTAATCTGCAGAATTACAGACCCATATCATTAACATTGATTTTCAGTAAGATTTTATAACAAATACTGTGTTTGAAAATTGTGAATTACCCCGAAGAAAAAGATTTATTCACAAACAGTCAAAATGGATTCAGAAAATATTGTTCTTGGGCAAGCAAGTAGCTCTTCATTTTTCATGGAGTAATGGGAGTCATATTGATTCCGTATTTTCCGATTTCCAGAAGTACTTCGACACCATCTCTCACAAGGGTCTTGTAATCAAATTTGTGTGTCTGTGCAGTATCACTTCGTTGTGAGACTAGATTCATGATTTCCTGTCAGTAAGGTCATAGTTTATGAACAGAAGAGAAGTCATCAAGTAAAACGGAAGTAGTGTCTCGTATTCCCCAAGGTAGCATTATAAACCCCCTAATGTTCCTGACCTACATAAATAACATAGAGACAACCTCAGCAGCATTCTCAGATTGTTTGTAGATGATTCAGTTATTTACTTTCTTGTAAAGTCATCAGATGTTCAAAACCAATTACAATACAAACAGTGTAGGAGGAGACAGATTGATACTTACCATAAGGAAGATGTGTTAAATTTCCGACAGGCACAATTAAAAGACACTTACATAAAGCTTTTGGCCACAGCCTTCATCAGAAAAAGAGAAACACATGTCATTCATACAAACAAGCAAGCACACAATGCATGACTGCCAGGTGCAGCATCTTGGGCTGATGAAAGCTGTGGCTGAAAGCTTTATGTCTATGTCTCTGAATTGTGCCTGTCTGCAAGTTAATATGTCTTCATTATAGTATGTAGCAATCTGTGTTTTCCTGCATTGCTGATATTCCTACCTGGAGTTTCCATTGTTAGATTGTGATTTGATTTAGACAAGATACCTGTATGGTGCGAAAAGTGATAATTGACTCGAAATAATGAAAAGTGTGAAGTCTTCTACATTAGTACTAAAAGACGTCTGTAAATTTTGGTTACATGATAAATCACACAAACTTAAAGACTGTAAAATCAAATAAATTCTTTGGGATTACATTTATGAATAAAAATTGGAATGATGACATAGACAATGTTCTGGGCAAAGCAAACGAAGATTGGGATTTATTGAGAGAACACTTGAAAAGTGAAACAGGTCTACTAAAGAGACCACTTACACCACACTTGTGCACCATTTTCTGGAGTACTGTTGTGTGCTGTGGGATCCAGATCAGAGTTGACTGACAGAGAACATCAAAAAAGTTCAAAGAAGGGCAGCTCTTTGTGTATTATTGCAAAGTAGGGGAGAGAGTGCCACAGACATGATACGTGAATTGGGATGGCAATCTTTAAAGCAATGGCATTTTTCTATGCAGCAGGATCTTCTCATATTTCCATCACCAACTTCCTCCTCTGACGGTAAAAAAAAATTCTGTTGGAGCCCACTTACATAGCGAGGAATGATTGCAATAAAGTAAGAGAAATCAGGGCTCGCACAGAAAGATTTAATTACGTCTTTTTCTCGTGCACTGTTCAAAACTGGAATGGTAGAGAAATAGCTTGAAGGTGGTTTAATGAACCCTTTGCCAGGCACTTAATTGTGAATTACAGAGTAATCGTGTAGATGTAGGTACCACTCTTCCAGTGAGATTTGAATGTCTGGCTACATTTACCTTAGCACCTAGTGAGACTCTGATGGAGTAAACATTGTCTCATTCTTGTAGTAGTGCCTAAGGCAGACTGAGTAAAAGATGGGAGCAGGGACAGATTTGTGGAGGGGGAGGGGGTGCATGCCCAAACTCTTTACCTTCACAAATGTCTGCTTGTGTCTGTCTGTGTGTGTGTGTGTGTGTGTGTGTGTGTGTGTGTGTGTGTGTGTGTGTGTGTGTGTGTTACCTGTCCCTTTTTCCCCCTAAGGTAAATCTTTCCGCTCCTGGGATTGGAATGATTCCTTACCCTCTCCCTTAAAACCCATATCCTTTCGCCTTTCCCTCTCTTTCCTGATGAAGGAACCGTTGGTTGCGAAAGCTTGAATTTTGTGTGTTTGTTTGTGTGTCTATCGACATGCCAGTGCTTTCGCTTGGTAAGTCACATCATCTTTGTTTTTAGATATACTTTTCCCACGTGGAATGTTTCCCTCTATAATGTTTCATAGTCTTTTACTTTCGCTGTTCACAACCGCCCAATAATACACAATTATATATGGCCAGTGCACTATTGTTTAACTTTCGATAAACCTCATTAATAGGTTGCAGGCAAACATCCACATACTGCTACAGTAGTTTCCTGTTTAACATCCATGAGCAGTAAAAGCAGAACCACATAGTTCACATTTCTTGAAGATTAAAAAGCAGACATTGTCTTTGTTTTTACACATCGCCTATTGGTGTAACACTTACTTCACTGTTAAGTTGATGCATTGTTGCCGTCTAACCAGCACAGGCTCCTCATCTGAAACTCGGCCGTGAAGTGACTGTCTCGAGACTAAACATTGGGCCCTTATATATCCTCACAATAATAGGTGCTGAAACTACACATTGTTCGAAGTTAAATTTACAGAAATTAACAATTAGAACTTAACTCGTTAAATTAACTAAAAAAATAAAAAAATGTCTTTATAACAGTTTCTTCCTTTCCAAGGCTTGAGCCAAATTATTTGTTTAAATCATGAAATTAACAAATATTGTTAAGCAAACAATATTCTTGAAAAATTGTTAATTACTTTGGAATTAATTTAGAGCCAGCTTTGCTAACATGTTTTCAAATAGATCCTTTAAGAATACTATTACTGTAGTTGTTCTTCCAAATGTTTAGAATTATTGCAGAATTTATATTTGTTCATAAGCCAACAATAGAACTTAAGTTACGAAACAATCACTGATTTCACCCTATAATAAAAGATACTAACTAGGAAGAGTCAAAATAAATTAGAAAATCAATTACATATTAAAACTAAGCACAAAATTAGATCTAGTGTTATATTCTCTAAAACTGAGGGTCAGCCTGTCTTTTTCATGAAAATACTGACAATACTCATATATGTTAATGGTATTTAAGAACAAAATGAATTTTAAGGAGGCAGATGGCAAAACAAGCAGGGAAGTAAAAATATCCCAGCTTGCTTCGTCACAACTGGCAGAATGTAATTGTGAGTTAAAAATGCAGAAATCTTTTAATTAAGGGAATGTAAGTGTGACTTGTTGTGTTAATCCTCCTTGTTTCTTTTTTCTTTTTTTGTTGTTGTCAGAATTCATGATAAAAGTACAATATTTCGAGACGTGGTTTATTATTTCATGATTGTGTTGCAGATTAATGAGCTATTGTGCAGGTTTTACACACTGTACATGTTAAGTTAAATCTTGTACTTTGTGAAAATCTTGTAAATTTATAGGGCTGCATTAAGGCTCACACATTCACATATTTTTGGTAAATATATGATCTCTCTGGATTCTGTTCCTAGTTAGTAAAAAATAATATAGCTACAAGTTAGTACTATAAATAGCTTTACTTGAAGCGACAAGTTAGTATTTTCTATCATCGTCAGGCTTCTTAGAGTTAATACGTTTATTGTTCTGTGTGCCTTGACACTTTGCCAAAGTCTTCTTGTTGGCAAATAGTACTTTGTGTCCTGTTTGGTTGTTTTATCAGGAACCAGCATATTTCAGTCATGATATAGCACTTCGCTTCTTCTAGAAAAGCACGGAGAGTAATCCATTGGGTACCAATATTATAAATGTGAGAGTGAATCTTTCTGTTTGTCACCTTTTCACAGCAGAACCACATTAGCAAATTTGATGAAATTTGGTATGGAGAACGCTGGAAGGAAAGAAACGAAGCCTACACAAAAAAAAAAAAAAAATAAAAAATAAAAAAATAAATAAAAAAAAAATAAAATTAAACCAGTCAGTGCTGTGATGACAAAGAAACATACAAAAACATGTAACACTTGACTTTGAACGACAGGAAGGTGGAGGAGATGGCACACATCACAGCTGTGCTACTCCGATATTTACTCACCACAACAATACTACTGTTATGTGAACAAAGCTGTGGGTAAAAGCTACTTGAATACATAAATATATAGACACTATTATTAATCGCTGGGGAGCTTTTGGAAATGTTTACAGGTGGCACCGAGTTAAATAGCTGTGTACAGATATTAAGGTGACCAGCTCTCCCATTTTTTCTGGGACCTCCTGTATTACAGCAATTTTTCTTTAGTCCTCCTGGCTCCCTTATTGACCACCTCTTTCTCTTGTATATTTCGTCAGTGATCATTGTAATAAATTCTGATCCCTTTAAGTACTACTGATAGTTTAAAATGCCTGACCAACAAATCTCTCAACATAGTCCTGTAATAAACAATACTATTGTCAACATATAGTCTATTTTTCTGTCCATACTTGTATGGAAAGAAGATGCTTTGGCTGAAGGTAATGCGAGGAGCAGAGAAAGAATTCCGTAGTCTACACGCCTAGAGGGGTTGAGAGAAGGGAAATGTTTACTGATTCCTTGGTCAGTATTGGCAATCAACAGTTGCACTCGCCTCGTAATGATCAGTAGCTCTGGTATAAATAAGGCACGGAAGAAACAAGAACTTATGGAAATGTGTTGTAGAGACATTCACGTTTAAACACACTTGTTTCATTATTTATTTATTAGCTGACTCACACAAGTTTAAAGTGTGATTTGTAAGCATGACTTCCTCCTCCACCCCCCACCCCTTCCCCCTACTCCCAAAAAAGTGTCTGTTTGTGCCCCTGAATGAGAGCAGTTGTAGGTTACTTTTAAAACTACTTTATTGCAGTTGAAAAATTAAATTATGTAAGAATTGTTCAGAACTTGAATCAAAATTACAGAAAAATTTATAGTGGTCTCAGTAGCATAATTCAGCTCCGATCTGGAAGTAAGTTTTCTTTCACAGAGTTACCAAAAATTTTCCTTGATGACAATTCTCAGCTAAACCAGCAGTAGAAACACTTTTTTGAATAGCTAACAATCCATCACTCTAGTGCTGCTAAGGGCCAATCTTAGGGTAGACTTCATTAAGCACACCTACAGACAACACCACATGCACCTGATAATGCTATCTGAATGTGTGTAATACTGTAGAAACATCAGAAATATTTACAAGCAAAATATTCTCTGATTCAGGGGATTGTGTTATGTTACGTTTGTCTGCATATTTCTGTAATGAAGTTATAAATTGTAATGTACATCTGTCTTTGCATCTAAACTCTACAAGCCACCATGAGATGACAGAGGGTACATCCAAGTGTACCAGTTGTTAGGGTTTCTTCCCATTCCATTCACATATAGAGTGTGGGAAGAATCATTGTTTGACTGCCTGTGAACATGCAGTAGTTACATTATTTATCCAATCTAAGCCACATTCAGATCAAAGCCGGACCTGAAAAGTGAGTCTCAAAATTCAAGAAGGGAGGGATGAAAGTACTAAGCTCCACTCAAAAAATGAGACTCAAAATACAGGGGGGGGTGGGGGGGGGGGGGTGTTTTCATTCCAACTTGAGATAAAAATTATATAGAAATTGGGTTCGAGTTGTAAACTTGGCAGTCACTGAACAGGTAAAGTTACAGCTTCAGTAGTTGGGTTCAAGTCGTAAGCTTAGCAATCACTTTAGCAACCTTATTTTGTAGATTAATTTACTCTTTCAAACATTTAAAACCACATAACTTATCTGCACAGTATTATAGTCACAATAGATTTAAAAATAAACTCTAGAAGTCAGTTGCCCTGTTTCACTTTTGACTGTATTATTGTTCTGCATAAGACTAATACAATTGTAAACATTGAACAGGTTTTGTATATTTTTCCGCTTGCCATTGTCTCAGTCGAAATAAGAATGAAAATAACTGAGAAATTAAAAGCGGAAATGTAAAACAAAGTCTTATTAAGTTTATAATATAAATTTCACAAAATGTTTAAAATATGAATTAGATAATTCTGAATCACTATAACTTGATTCCTTGTTGTTCAGTTCTTCATAAAGAGAATCAACCTTAGTGCCATATAATGCATCTGACATTGAACATTTTTTAAATGCCTGTTGCACAGTCTGATTTGGAACACATTTCCACGCATCATAAATACATTGGCACACTTGCTTCTTTCTCAGAAGTCAGTCTGTGTACATGCATTTAAGTTTGTCCTTAAATGATTTATTCAAGAAGACGTTAAGTGATTGCAGAACTGTTGTCATCCTGCCTGGAATTTAACTGCCATATCTATTTTGCTTTCTAATAACTTCCATTTTACTTTTACTACCGTGCGCCGTGGAATTTGAATCCGCACCAGACGTCATGGACATCGAAGACCAATAGACGTCTCTGCACCATCGCTCTGTAAGCTGTGGCAGCATGCGACTCCTGGCCCGCTTTTAGTGTGAGGGCACCACAGTGGAACACGTGGTCCCAGCGGTCAATAGCGGCGCCCCCGATAGCGTACTTAAGCAACTGCCTCGCGCTCAGCCAGATAGTCTAATCTCGCGTACGTTGGTTTACACCTCACTTTGCGCTAAACGGCTTACTCCTTTGTTCTGTGTATGAGTGGATGTGTTTGTTTCCGTGTGACTCCGTTGTTTGGTCTTGTTGTATTCGTTCTGTCCATCGTTGGTCATGTCCGTCCTCTCCTGTTGTGTTGTTGTTCACTGGCCTCTGGGTCCCGCTGCGCTTTCCGTCATTGCTACCCCGCGACTGTCCTGGTCGCTGTTACAACACATCTGCTGTGCAAACAAGCATGATGGACATCCGCTGTTTTTCTTTCCTTGATGTAAGAATATATACATCTTTCTTTCCTCTGGCATCAACTGTATAATTTAAAAAATGCATCAATGCAGTGCGCGCGCAAAGGAGGACTCGAACCTCTGGGGGGAGGGGCCTGTATAACTTCAACATCATATCAAAATATAAAAATATATGAGTTTTGTCAGCATTCCCTGTCTGCTGTCTGGTGAGGAAGGTACTGGTTTTTAGTGCACCGTCTGATTATAAAGTGCTGAAATTTCACACAAGTTTTTCAGCAGCTTTTTCACAATTGAAGTTAGCCTCAGAAGTAGTGAAAAGCTCCAGTGCTTGATTAAAAGAACAATGCCGTTGCGACTAGCCTTAAATTTTTTTTTTCTGTATTTGAGCAATTTCAAGTGCCTTAAGTTTTAAAATTTCACTGTTCACAGGCAGGCATTTTGATGCTGTTCCTTACCAAACTCATTTATAATTACTTATAGAGCATGATATCAACCACATTTTGGCCCACTAGAGGCTTTCCTGTTACTCAAACATTCAAATAATTTGTCTCTTTGCAGTCACCAGTATTTATCTTTGTTGTGGCTTGCAAAGCATGCCTGTGTAGGATTTCTTATATTAGATGATAAAACTTAATTGTGGTGGTTCCTAGCGCCATTTTTCAGAATATCCAGTTACTTTGCACTTTATTCTAAGCCGCAGATGGATTCTGGGATCCCAAAAGCCAGAAAAAAAGTGTGGCTTAGAGTCAGGTATATACGGTATTCTAATCTTATCCTCACAATCCCTATGTGAGCGATAGGATGGGGGTTGTAGTATATTCCTGGAGACATTATTTAAAACCGAATTTCGAAATTTTGTTAATATACTTTCTCAGGGTAATTTATGTCTATCTTCAAGAGTCTACAGTTCAGTTCCTTCAGTATCTTTTTCACATTCTCCAAATAAACCAGTCTGTCATCAATTTTACCCACAACTTAGCCTATTTGAGCATTTCAGTTCATGTTCCTGCAGAGTGTTACAGGCAGGTACTCGTATGAGTTGGCTAATTCCAGCAGTGACTCGATATTACAACCACAGGATACTGTGTGTTTTTTTTTTTTTTTTGTGAAGTACACAGTTTTACATTTCTGGGCACAAGAGAAATTACGGGACGATGACAGATTTTTTGCATGCGTTCTATTTAGCGACAAAGTGTCATTCACCAACAGCAGTAATGTAAACTGGCATAATATGCACTATTGGGCAACAGAAAATCCACAATGGCTGCAACGAGTGGAACATCAGCGACCTTGGTGGGTTAATGTATGGTGCGGCATTATGGGAGGGAGGATAATTGGCCCCCATTTTATCGATGGCAATCTAAATGGTGCAATGTATGCTGATTTCCTATATAATGTTCTACTGATGTTACTACAAGATGTTTCACTGTATGACAGAATGACAATGTACTTCCAACATCATAGATGTGCGGCACATAGCTCGTGTGCAGTTGAAGCAGTGTCAAATAGCATATTTTCATGATAGGTGGATTGGTCGTCGAAGCACCATACCATGGCCCGCACATTCACTGGATCTGACGCCCCCGGATTTCTTTCTGTGGGGAAAGTTGAAGGATATTTGCTATCGTGATTCACCGACAGTGCCTGACAACATGCGTCAGCACATTGTCAATGCATGTGCGAACATTACGGACGGCAAACTACTCGCTGTTGAGAGGAATGTCAGTACACGTATTGCAAAATGCATTGAGGTTGACGGACATTATTTTGAGCATTTATTGCATTAATGTGGTATTTACAGGTAATCACGCTGTAACAGCATGTGTTCTCAGAAATTGTAAGTTCACAAAGGTGCATGTATCACATTGGAACAACCGAAATAAAATGTTCAAACATACCTATGTTCTGTATTTGGATTTAAAAACCTACCTGTTACCAACTGTTTGTCTAAAATTGTGAGCCATGTGTTTGTAACTATTACAGCGCCATCTGTCACAAAGCGAAAAAAGTGGTCGAACTAAAACATTCATATTTCTTTACATACTGCACGAATATGTAATTAAAAAATGGGGGTTCCGATTTAAAAAAACACAGTTGATATCCATTTGACCTATGGCAGCGCCATCTAGTGGGCCAACCATAGCGCCATCTGGTTTTCCCCTTCAAGCTAGACAAGTTTCGTTCTTTGTAGTTTTTCCGTTTGATGCTTATTTTGTGAGATATTTGGCCCGGTCATGATCAATGGACCACCCTGTATATATAATGTTTTAGTTGTCCTTTGTATTGGGTAATCATTGTTGCCACAACTGTCATGGTCACTGATAACAGTTTCAATGTGGACATCCTCAAAGAGGTTAGGTCTATTTGTTGCCATCAGATCCAATAACTATTGGTTGTAGGTAGTTTTCAGAAAGACATTTAGTAATGTTTCACGGGATATTGTATCATGCCCACCACTAAAAAAACTGTAGTTTTTCCCAATTAATTTTGGATTATTAGTCTTCACCAATTTTTACAGGATGATTAGGGAACTTAAGTACAAGTGAACTGAGGTTTTCTCGAAAGGAGACAAGTCTGGTGGGTGATAGAAGGATCCAATCATCATTTTATGCCTGTTCCAGATATGAGCCTTGCCCAACCAATCTCACTGCTGTCAATTTCAGGTTTCATCCAGCTTTCAGTACCTATTATTATGTGAGCTTCACTGCTTCTCAGGAGTGCTTGAAAATCGGACACTTTGTTGCGAATATTTCGGCAATTAATCATTAGGATTGTAATACTCCACCTATGAGATGTATTTCCTTCAATATTACACTGATACTACTGGGTTTTTTACAGTTATCCTTATCGGGATTGGATGGAGAGTCGCGTAATCTAGAAAACCCTTGTGTGTGCCCCACGCACAGTCAGTTACCAGATATCAGCCTTTGATGTTTAGTACACACCTGATCCATTTAGGGAAACCCTAGAGCTCTAAAACCTATGGCACAAGTCCAGGAAGTCATAGCCTGGCTTGTCACAGAACCTCCCAAGTCTATGGTTCAGTCCTTCCACTCAACTCAGAACCAAAAGCCCACAATCAGTTCTGGGGACAACACTGCAAATTGTGAGCTTTGCTGAAACTCCTTGCACAAGGTTGTTGTCGTCAGAGGTGGAAGCTCTTTCGTAAAATTTTTATAATGAGTTGTTACGACGCTAATAATAGTTTAGGCATTAATCTAACATCATAAAACATATATGGTGACTAAAATCTTGGCTTTCAATATTTGTTTTAAGGTTTAGCTAAGAGCTAAACCTTGTGAGGTGGAGCTAGTGGTTCATAAGTGGAGATGGGGTTAGTGGTTCGTAAGTGAGCAGCAGACTGGAACAAGTCTTTAAAATTGTATAATACTGCTGTTTTATAAAAGTTTAGGGAGTATGAGTTAACAGTAAAAAGTAAACCGTAATGTGTCAGTTGCAGTAGACAAATTGCTAGTCAAGATTTTTGCAGATGGGAGGGTCATTGGTGGTGCGGGGTATAAATGGGATTTGCGATCTCTTGTCTTACTATCTGTATAACAAGACCTTTAACACCATTCTTTCTTTAGTCATTGTTTTGTGACAGGCCTAGTCCACATCATATACACCTGAATCAGGGTGTAGCAGTTATTTTTTCACATAACTCATGGTCAGTATATTTCAGAATAGTGGAAGTAGGAATTCAGCAAGCTGATTACTTAACTGACTTAACATATAAAATCTGTGTAGTACCATCATTTCAGTTGCAAAGTGCACAGTATATTTCATATGCAAGTCTCCAAAGAATTGATGTAATTACCACAACAGTGACATCCTTTCATCTTTCCTTCTCCTTCCCTCTTTCCTGACGAAGCAACCGCCGGTTGCGAAAGCTCATAATTTTTTGTGTGTGTTATTTTATTGTGCCTGTCTACCGGCGCTTTCCCGCTTGGTTAGTCTTGGAATCTTTGTTTTTAACATATTTTTCCTTTGTGGAAGCTTCTTTCTATTTTATTTACATCATTAATTTGAACACAACAATTACGTTTGTTATTGTCTCTGTTGCATTTCAAAATCTTTTCTATCATCTTACTTTCTCTTTTTGTTTGTACAAGTAGTTTCACTTTGTATTCATCTTCCCTTTTTCCGTAATCTACCATACATTTTATCCTGCCTAATTATACTCAATAATACATAATTTACTTCCAAACCATAACCTAAAAACTTTCAACATTACCGCTGCTATAAAATCCACTGTTCCAAGTTTACAACTCGTTAATACTATTTCAAGCTTCAGTTCCTTTCACCCATTAAACAACCATCTCAGCTATTTCCAACAACTTTCATTTTATTTCCATTCCCGTTTTTCCCCCATAACCGATCATTTTTTAGCAGTTTCCCACAGGTTTGAACGTTATTATTTCTTCGTCAAACAATTGTTAGCCTCGTTTTCATAATCTGCCAGTACATAACCAGTCCTTTGAATACATTTACACGCAGTTTTTTTCGAAATTTTCCTGAATTTCCCCACCCTTTAACGTGTTTTGGAGACAACACAACTACCTAACCTTCACACCAACCTAAGTTCAGCACAGGATCAACATAGCTCATCTCAAACCAACACTTTTTCGACTTTTTTCACACCTTTATCTCTCCCTATATATATATCTATTTATTTTCACTTTAACCTCATATTACCCTTTCCACCTCCTAATACCATGTCAACCTCACAACATCCCTACAATGACCCCATTAAATTTTATTTACATTCCCTCCGCAAACATGCCTTCACCCTAGCCAGATTACGCTCCCATATTTTATTTACTCAGGCTTGTCTGACATTTGCCATTACCCCCAAAGGCCTCACACTTAAAGTTCCCATCTCTGGCTGCAATCCTTCTTTCCATCAGTCCTTATACTAGTTCCAAACTGTACAATCCGTAGCCCTCACCCGCCTAATCCTTCACCTATACATTGACTCGGCCAATGAACACACCCGTCATCTCCTATCCCAAATCAAAGTCCTCAATCTTTCCTCTCCCACATCCACACCGGCTGTTCATAGCATCCTCCTACAGGCCAACCGCAAATTAGAACAACATGCCACCCTCCACCTCAAAAAAACTATCCAATCTCCTGGTTTCCCACCTCCGGAAAGGCAACTCACTCACCCTCCACAACCTTTCCAACAAACCTCAACCTCCTCTCATTTCACACAGACCCAATCTCTCCCATCTACTCAATCTCCCACTTCCAGCTCCACTCCCCCCAACACCTCAAAATTCTAGTCACCACAATCTGGAACCACAACACCCCAATTCAGTAGTTAACCTTTCCTCCAAACCTCTCTCCCAATCCGAAACCTCTGTCCTATCCAAAGGCCGCACCTTCAGCCCCACTCCCAGATTCAACCAAACTGCCCTTGTCAAAGATTTACTGTCCTACACTCATAGTCTCTGCTGGAAATATCACCTTGCCATGAAGAAAAATAATCCTGATCCCACTCCTAATGATCCAACTCCCCAAGAAGCTATCCAAATTGAACCCTGCCTGGAACAGTTCCGTCCTCCATCACAGAAGGACCCACCTCCTCTTCCTCAAAATCACCCTCTCCAAACCTTCCAGGAATTTCTCACACCCAGCCTTGCCTCTCAATCTTTCTTGAAAAACCTTAATCCTACTCCCAACATCACCACAGCCGAAGCCCAGGCTATCCGTGATCTGAAAGCTGACCGATCCATCATCATTCTTCCGGCTGACAAGGGTTCCACGGCCGTGGTACTTGACCGTCGGGAGTATGTGGCTGAGGGACTGTGTCAGCTTTCAGACAACTCTACATACAAAGTTTCCCAAGGTAATCCCATTCCTGATATCCAGGCAGAGCTTCAAGGAATCCTCAGAACCTTAGGCCCCCTACAAAACCTTTCACCTGACTCCATCAAACTCCTGACCCCACAGACACCTCGCACTCCTTCCTTCTACCTACTTCCTAAAATTCACAAACCCAAACATCCTGGCCGCCCCATTGTAGCTGGTTACCAAGCCCCCACAGCACGTATCTCTGCCTACGTAGATCAACAGCTTCAACCCATTACATGCAGTCTCCCATCCTTCATCAAAGACACCAGCCACTTTCTCGAACGCCTGGAATCCGTACCCAGTCTGTTACCCCCGGAAACCATCCTTGTAACCATTGATGCCACTTCCCTATACACGAATATCCCGCACGTCCAGGGCCTCGCTGCAATGGAGCACTTCCTTTCACGCCGATCACCTGCCACCCTACCTAAAACCTCTTTCCTCATCACCTTAGCCAGCTTCATCCTGACCCACAACTTCTTCACTTTTGAAGGCCAGACATACCAACAATTAAAGGGAACAGCCATGGGTACCAGGATGGCCCCCTCGTATGCCAACCTATTTATGGGTCGCTTAGAGGAAGCCTTCTTGGTTACCCAAGCCTGCCAACCCAAAGTTTGGTACAGATTTATTGATTACATCTTCATGATCTGGACTCACAGTGAAGAACAACTCCAGAATTTCCTCTCCAACATCAACTCCTTTGTTTCCATCAGATTCACCTGGTCCTACTCCAAATCCCATGCCACTTTCCTTGACGTTGACCTCCATCTGTCCAATGGCCAGCTTCACACATCCGTCCGCATCAAACCCACCAGCAAGCAACAGTACCTCCATTATGACAGCTGCCACCCATTCCATATCAAACGGTCCCTTCCCTACAGCCTAGGCCTTCGTGGCAAACAAATCTGCTCCAGTCCTGAATCCCTCGACCATTACACCAACAACCTGAAAACAGCTTTCGCATCCCGCAACTACCCTCCTGACCTGGTACAGAAACAGATAACCAGACCCACTTCCTCATCCCCTCAAACCCAGAACCTCTCACAGAAGTACCCCAAAAGTGCCCCACTTGTGACAGGATACTTCCCGGGACTGGATCAGACTCTGAATGTGGCTCTCCAGCAGGGATACGACTTCCTAAAATCCTGCCCCGAAATGAGATCCATCCTTCATGAAATCCTCCCAACTCCACCAAGAGTGTCTTTCCGCCGTCCACCTAACCTTCGTAACCTCTTGGTTCATCCCTATGAAATCCCCAAACCACCTTCCCTACCCTCTGGCTCCTACCCTTGCAACTGCTCCCGGTGTAAAACCTGTCCTATGCACCCTCCCACCACCACCTAATCCAGTCCTGTAACCCGGAAGGTGTACACGATCAAAGGCAGAGTCACGTGTGAAAGCACCCACGTGATTTACCAACTGAACTGTCTACACTGTGACTCTTTGTATGTGGGAATGACCAGCAACAAACTGTCCATTCGCATGAATGGACACAGGCATACAGTGTTTGTTGGTAATGAGGATCACCCTGTGGCTAAACATGCCTTGGTGCACGGCCAGCACATCTTGGCACAGTGTTACACCGTCCGGGTTATCTGGATACTTCCCACCAACACCAACCTATCCGAACTCCGGAGATGGGAACTTGCCCTTCAATATATCCTCTCTTCTCGTTATCCATCAGGCCTCAATCTCCGCTAATTTCAAGTTGCCGCCACTCATACCTCACCTGTCATTCATCATCATTTTTGCCTCTGCACTTCCACCTCGACTGACATCTCTGCCCAAACTCTTTGCCTTTAAATATGTCTGCTTGTGTCTGTATATGTATGGAAGGATATGTGTGTGTGTGTGTGTGTGTGTGTGTGTGTGTGTGTGTGTGTGTGTGTGTGCGTGCGTGCGTGCGTGCGTGTGTGTGTGTGTGCGCGCGCGCGAGTATATACCTATCTTTTTTCCCCCTAAGGTAGTCTTTCTGCTCCCGGGATTGGAATGGCTCCTTACCCTCTCCCTTAAAACCCACATCCTTTCATCTTTCCTTCTCCTTCCCTCTTTCCTGACAAAGCAACCGCCGGTTGCGAAAGCTCGTAATTTTGTGTGTGTGTTTGTGTGTTATTTTATTGTGCCTGTCTACCGGCGCTTTCCCGCTTGGTAAGTCTTGCAATCTTTGTTTTTAATATATTTTTCCCATGTGGAAGTTTCTTTCTATTTTATTTATATTTATATCTAATAGAGGGAAACATACCACATGGGAAAAATATATCTAAAAACAAAGATGATGTGACTTACCAAACAAAAGCGCTGCCAGGTCGATAGACACACAAACGCAAACATACACACAAAATTCTAGCTTTCGCAACCAACGGTTGCTTCTTCAGGAAAGAGGGAAAGACGAAAGGATGTGGGTTGTAAGGGAGAGGGTAAGGAGTCATTCCAATCCCGGGAGCAGAAAGACTTACCTTAGGGGGAAAACTCACGCGCGCGCGCACACACACACACACACACACACACACACACACACACACACACACACACATCCATCCGCACATACACAGACACCCTAAGGTAAGTCTTTCCACTCCCAGGATTGGAATGACTCCTTACCCTCTCCCTTAAAACCCACATCCTTTCGTCTTTCCCTCTACTTCCCTCTTTCCTGAAGAAGCAACCGTTGGTTGCGAAAGCTTGAATTTTGTGTGTATGAAAAACAAAGATTCCAAGACTTACCAAGCGGGAAAGCGCCGGTAGATAGGCACAATGAATAAAACACATAAACACACACACAGAATTTCTAGCTTTCACAACCGGCGGCTGCTTCGTCAGGAAAGAGGGAAGGAAAAGGAAAGATGATATATAGGTGGATGGCGGAAAGGCACTCTTGGTGGAGTGGGGAGGATGTCATGAAGGATGGATGTCATTTCGGGGCATCTTCTCTATGTGCTCAGTACCAGTCAACATTTTTCATATTGTTGAACTTTTATTAATGAAAGATAATAGAAATAAGATGAAAGAGATTCCTAGTGCCAGTTCAGATTAGTTATTGTGGTTTAACATATAATGAAGTATTCTGCTGTAGAAACTGAGATACGAAAATGCAATAATAATGCTTTGTCATGTAAATTATATCCAATAAATAATTTATGAATATTGAAGTGACTCAAAATAAATAACTTCTGAAATATATTAATACTAACATAGTACCTGGCATTGCCTAGGTATGTATTTGTTCCAGTTTTATAGTCCACCTTGTAGGGAAGCAGCCTACTCACGCCACATAAAATTCACAGCAGTCTTTCCATTGTGTGTCAGCCTAGTCCACTGTAACTAGCTCTGACGTCATAAATGTTGCGCAATACTTTAAAAATCAAGTAAATAACCCGAAACGGTTCTAGCATGTCAGGAGTAATACTATATCATTATGTGTTGAATATCAGTTCAATAACTTTAACCATTTTTGAAATTTGGACGTTTTTCTGTAAAAATCATTGGCGCAACAGAAAGGAGCTATATATATATATATATATATATATATATATATATATATATATATATATATATATATATATTCCTTTTGCATAATAATTTAGTAGAAACAGTATTCTGGATCTCACAAATTAAAATTTTAGTTGAAATTCATGATTTTCTAGTTTTTGTCTTAAAAATTAAGGAAGCAAGATAGATTAAGTAGGTGAATAAATAAAGCTAGGATGTTTAAATTTAAGTAGAAGGTAGATCCACTATATTCATAAAGATGTGAGAAGTTTCAACTGAATAACTATAAAACTATAGCGATAGTGTGTCTCCAGAGGGCAAGTTCAGAGCTCGTTTACTGCGTGTAGTGTAATTAAATTAATTCTCTCGCCCAAAATATTGGACTTGGCCACGTCAGACTTTTATTATGATTACTTACCTGTGTGCTGATCGCACATTTAAATTGAGAGCTTCATTGGCCATCAGCAAAGGAAGCAATGAATTATTGGATAACTTAAAGTGGTGCATTACTAGCCCAGCGGCTAGTCGGGACATCGGATTTAATCAGGCATTCCCTTAGCCGTCCGCACCACGCTTTATATATAAGAATTCTGCGCAAGGAAAAAAAGGCCCCAGTTCTCTCCAGGCGCTGATCAGCGCACCACCGTGCCGGGAGTTGAGTCACGTCGGTATCATTGCTATAAACAGCCTCGGATGCCGTAATAAGTTACTAGGGAAACACATAACTATGAAATCGTTTTCGAGTGAAGTGTTAATTCTGGGATGACTTTAATGATCTATCTTCAGTTCGCGTATGTCGTATTTTCATGTGGCGCCACGGGACAGACATTCTACCATTATTTAGCGTGGCGTTTGATGAACATTATCATCAAATTATGGCAAGCATTCACTTAAACATTTAACTTGAACAGTTATAGTTGCATCAGCGCATTAGACTCTGAACTGCTCTGGTAGCTGGATTGTGTGGATTCTTTTTGGTCTGTCACTTTCAGAATATAGTGAACATTTTAGAAAGAATCGTTTTTGATTATGAATCCCAGACAATCTTTTAATTCCTCAGAGCTATATGTGTATTTCTCAGATGAAGTGGACACTAGGAATTCTAATTACAGGCTTCATGTTTTGTTAATCACTTTCTGGTTGCCAATATTGTAGTTAGAGAGCCAGTGTTGAGAACGGCTAACAACAGCATTAAATAAATCAAAGGAACATTTTAATAACAATAAATTTCCACCCCCCCCCCCCCCCCACCCCCACCCCCCGAATACGGTGCATGTGCCGGGAAAGACATTCCACATTCATTTATTTCGTACAATAAATCCCACCCGCCGCCCCACATATTTGGCAATCATCCGGGAAATGCATCTTTTCTACATTACATTCATTTTAATAACAAATAATTCCATATGCCACCCCACAACCTCCTGCTTCCCATCCCTGTGCCCATCTCCTCCACCCTACTTTATGTCCACCTCTTTCTCCCCCCTCTTCTCCATCCATCTCTTCTCATCTCCCCTTCCCCCCCTGAATTCCCTCCATACTCTGTCTATCTCCTCCAGCCCCCCAGTCTACCCATCAGCAGTCCCCCCCCCACCTCACCCTGTCAGTCTCCTCCTCCTCCTCCTCCTCCTCCTCCTCCCTCTGTCTAGCTCCTCATCCTCACTCTCTCTCTGTCCATCTCGTTATCACCTCTCTCTGTCCAACTCTTCAACCTCTCTCTGTCCAGCTCCTCGTCCGCACTCTCTCTGTCCATCTCATCATCCCCTCTCCCTATGACCAACACATCCCCTCTCTCTGTATCCAACTCTTCATGCCCCCCTCTCTGTCCATCTCCTCCCCCCCTCCACCTCACTCTGTCCTTCTCCTCGCCCCCCTTTCTCTGTCCATATTTTCCTCCCCCAGTCTCTGTCAATATCCTCCACCCCCTCTCTCTGTCAATATCCTCCACCCCCTCTCTCTGTCAATATCCTTCTCCCCCTCTCTCTGTCTATCTACTCCTCCCCCTCTCTCTGTCTATCTACTCCTCCCCCTTTCTTTGTTCATCTCCTCCTCCCACTCTGCCCATCTAATCCTCCCCCTTTCTCTGTTCATCTCCTCCTCCCACTCTGCCTATCTCCTCCAGCCACTCTGCCCATCTCCTCCAGCCACTCTGCCCATCTCCTCCAGCCACTCTGCCCATCTCCTCCAGCCACTCTGCCCATCTCCTCCAGCCACTCTGCCCATCTCCTCCAGCCACTCTGCCCATCTCCTCCAGCCACTCTGCCCATCTCCTCCAGCCACTCTGCCCATCTCCTCCAGCCACTCTGCCCATCTCCTCCAGCCACTCTGCCCATCTCCTCCAGCCACTCTGCCCATCTCCTCCAGCCACTCTGCCCATCTCCTCCAGCCACTCTGCCCATCTCCTCCAGCCACTCTGCCCATCTCCTCCAGCCACTCTGCCCATCTCCTCCAGCCACTCTGCCCATCTCCTCCAGCCACTCTGCCCATCTCCTCCAGCCACTCTGCCCATCTCCTCCAGCCACTCTGCCCATCTCCTCCAGCCACTCTGCCCATCTCCTCCAGCCACTCTGCCCATCTCCTCCAGCCACTCTGCCCATCTCCTCCAGCCACTCTGCCCATCTCCTCCAGCCACTCTGCCCATCTCCTCCAGCCACTCTGCCCATCTCCTCCAGCCACTCTGCCCATCTCCTCCAGCCACTCTGCCCATCTCCTCCAGCCACTCTGCCCATCTCCTCCAGCCACTCTGCCCATCTCCTCCAGCCACTCTGCCCATCTCCTCCAGCCACTCTGCCCATCTCCTCCAGCCACTCTGCCCATCTCCTCCAGCCACTCTGCCCATCTCCTCCAGCCACTCTGCCCATCTCCTCCAGCCACTCTGCCCATCTCCTCCAGCCACTCTGCCCATCTCCTCCAGCCACTCTGCCCATCTCCTCCAGCCACTCGGCCCATCTCCTCCAGCCACTCTGCCCATCTCCTCCAGCCACTCGGCCCATCTCCTCCAGCCACTCCGCCCATCTCCTCCAGCCACTCCGCCCATCTCCTCCAGCCACTCCGCCCATCTCCTCCAGCCACTCCGCCCATCTCCTCCAGCCACTCTGCCCATCCCTCTGCCCATCTCCTTCTCCAACACTGTCCATATCCTGCCCCCCCCCCTCACCCCCGTCCATACCCTTCTCTCCTCTTTCCCTGTCAGTTTCGACCTCCCCTCTCTATATCCACTGCCTCCTCTCTCATATCTGTGTCCATGTCCTCCTTTCCCATCTGTCTGCCCCACTGTCTCCCTCCCTCTCTCACCATTTTATCACCCCCAATCCGGTAAGAGGTTGCTGGTTCTTACCTCCACAGTATTTCTCACCAGATCATCATAATATTAATTTGTGAACACAAAAATTGAAATACCGATTTTTAATATAAATTGTACAAGGATGCCTATGATCTTTATAAAATTTCGAAAGATACTTTGTCATGTTGTTGTTGTTGTTGTTGTTGTTGTCGTGGTGGTGGTCTTCAGTCCTGAGACTGGTTTGATGCAGCACTCCATGCTACTCTATCCTGTGCAAGCTTCTTCATCTCCCAGTACTTACTGCAACCTACATCCTTCTAAATCTGCTTAGTGTATTCATCTCTTGGTCTCCCCCTACGATTTTTAACCTCCACGCTGCTCTCCAATGCTAAATTTGTGATCCCTTGATGCCTCAGAACATGTCCTACCAACAGGACCCTTCTTCTTGTCAAGTTGTGCCACAAACTCCTCTTCTCCCGAATTCTATTCAACACTTCCTCATTAGTTATGTGATCTACCCATCTAATCTTCAGCATTCTTCTGTAGCACCACATTTCGGAAGCTTCTATTCTCTTCTTGTCCATACTATTTATCATCCATGTTTCACTTCCATACATGGCTACGCTCCATACAAATACTTTCAGAAACGACTTCCCGACTTTTAAATCAATACTCGATGTCAACAAATTTCTCTTCCTCAGAAACGCTTTCGTTACCATTGCCAGTCTATGTTTTATATCATCTCTACTTTGACCATCATCAGTTATTTTGCTCCCCAAATAGCAAAACTCCTTTACTACTTTAAGTGTCTCATTTCCCAATCTAATTCCCTCAGCATCACTCGACTTAATTCGACTACATTCCATTATCCTCGTTTTCCTTTTGTTAGTGTTCATCTTATATCCTCCTTTCAAGACACTATCCATTCCGTTCAACTGCTCTTCCAAGTCCTTTGCTGTCTCTGACAGAATTACAATGTCATCGGCGGACCTCAAGTTTTTATTTCTTCTCCTTGGATTTTAATACCTACTCTGTATTTTTCTTTTGTTTCCTTTACTGCTTGTTCAGTATACAGATTGAATAATATCAGGGAGAGGCTACAACCCTGTCTCACTCCCTTCCCAACCACTGTTTCCCTTTCATGCCCTTCGACTCTTATAACTGCCATCTGGTTTCTGTACAAATTGTAAATAGCCTTTTGCTTCCTATATTTTACCCATGGCACCTGCAGAATTTGAAAGAGAATATTCCAGTCAACATTGGCAAAAGCTTTCTCTAAGTCTACAAATGCTAAAAATGTAGGTTTGCCTTTCCTTAATCTTAATTCTAAGATAAGTCATAGAGTCAGTATTGCCCCACGTGTTCCAATATTTCTATGGAATCAAAACTGATCTTCTCTGAGGACAGCTTCTACCAGTTTTTCCATGTGTCTGTAAATAATTTGTGTTAGTTTTTTGCAGCTGTGACGTACTAAACTGATAGTTCAGTAATTTTGACATCTGTCAACACCTGCTTTCTTTGGGATTGGAATTATTATATTGCCATAGATGTGCACAAATAAAACTAATGTGTGTATGCAGCTGTTAAGAGTGGTAAAAGGAAATAGAAGCTTTCACACTCAATTATGTTACCTTCTCTATCATGCTTTAAAATCTCCAATCCTGAATATCATAAACTGAAGAGCTACTAACCTCTGCCCTGTGCAATGATCAAGTGCTAGGGTAGAAATGACACACAAAAGTAACAACATTTCGTGAAATCGCATTATGGGGGCTTCTAAATTTACATGGTTCATTTGCAGTAAATCGTGCAAACCAGGCACCTGCAATGCAACAGCTGCTAGGTTGATGGTGATGTCACCAGTGAAAATCAACATATCATAGTAACGAAGTCTTTAAATAATGTTGTATATTGGCATTGTTATTTCGCCTACATTTCTGTACATTTGAAGTCTGTAAATAACATTGTTATTTCACTTACTTTTTTGTACATGTGAAGTAAGTTCCTAACTTTTAAATTCTTCATTTTGAATTACTATGACTTCCCTTATTATGAGGAAACTATATCTGCTTTAGGCTATGCCTTGAAGAAGAACTTTAATGGTCAGACTGAAAGACAAAGAGCTAGAGAGAGAGAATTTTTGCACAGAGAAAGTAGTAGGATAATTCCAAATAATTTTGAGAACTGTAATTGTGGTTTGATGAACTTACGGTTCAGATCTTGTAAAGCAAATCATTTTGTGTCTGAGATGACTTTACATGATGGAAAAGTATTCACATTGTGTTGCCATCAGGGAAAAGTTAATTCGCGACCGTCAACACAAAATTTATTTTTCCATGCATCAAATGATCAAACAATTAAAGAGAACTCAAATAATTGTTTCTAAGACACTCAGTATTTTCTATCAAAGATTAGCACCACTGACACAGTTGGTCGAATTTCGACCACAGGCAATGCCAGTAGCAAGTAATGGGTGCACAAAGTTGGGTTGGAATCAATGCAGGGGTTTAGGAGGGGTTTTTTTACCCATGGATTTGTCCGCATGCACACTTCTGTTTCATTTATACCTGATATATTTCACACATATATCACTTACGTCCCTCAAGAATTTGGGAATTTTGCCCTGCAGTTTCACTATCTTGCACCACAATGTCTATGTCGACACATGCCCTGAACTTTGTACAATGATATAATTTTGTAGATACATTCAGTGCCTTATGTGGATAATGCCTGGGAAATGTGTTACAAATAGGGTTAGTAGAAAGAAGTAATAAATTTGAATGTCATGCATGATGTAGCAGTTTGTCATGCATCTCAGTACTATGACATTATATGTCCTGAACTATGTGTCATACAAGGGTGTAATTTTGCAGGTTCATTCAGTGGCGTATGTGAAAACTGTGTGTGAAATGAGCCACAAATACAGTTAGTTGTAAAGATGTAGAAATTAAAACACCATGCGTGATTTGGCAGTTTTACTTTAAGAAACAGCAAAAATGTAGTAAGCGATGAACTTTTTCGCTTTCATTATTTTGTTCAGATTCACAACAAGAAAAAGATTCTTAAAGATTAGAAATTATGTATAAAGTTGCTGCAAGTCATTAAGCACTCTCACTTTCAAATACTGAATGAATAAATTATGGGTAATTTTGTGTTGTGGACATAGTTCTTTTTTATCCCCATCCGTTGATAGGTACATGCTTCTTATCCCCACAATGATTCCTTCCAGACAGTTAATGATATGTGTCTAAAGTCTTAGGAGGAGATGTGGTACATACAACATGTACATGCATACATTCATTTTTATGGGTGTAATTAGTCTAAAACATATCTTAATGACTCTGAGTTTTCACTACTTAACATTTACATTTCTTAGACATGAGTGTATTACTGTCACTGGGAAAGCTCTAAAATTGAACTTTAGAGCAGTAATGGAATGTTAAAATTTGGTCAATAGACTTTATCGTAGAATCTTCATGACATGTTAAATTGTTATAAATATGAACTTGTAAACAGCAGTATCCAAATGATTAATTTGATTGTTTTTAGGAACACTTTAATAACTGTACTACTTTCTAATGGCAAAATGGCAACAATCAGATTATAATTTACTTGTCTGTCTTCTGCTAAGATTCATTGTTGAGTGCAGCTGACATTACTAGTCTGGATGATCTTTCTTGTAACTTCCCTGTCTCTAACTGCATATAAAAAGCTGACTCTTAAGAATTTTCAACATTTTAGAGCTTACTTAATAAACTACTTACTAAACCACTTAATAAACTAGTGGCATCACTTTTAACTGAAATAAAGGTTTGTGATGTTTTTTTTTTTTTTTTTTTTTTTTTTTTTTTTTTTTTTTTTTTGTAACACTTCCCTAGATCAGTCTTGGACTAAATCTTCTACTCCCAACTCTTACAATATTACTTGAATCTTGTGCTTCTCTCCATTTAGACTATAAGTCTCTGTTCAGTATCAATTTGTTTTACTATTTATCAATATCCTGCAACTGTTATTCCCTTACTTCATTCTCTCTCTGCAGTTTTGTTTATGTTTCGTTTAAAAAGAAGTTTTTACTGTTTTCAGTGTTTCTTCTATCTTTTGTGTACTGTGTACATTGATGTGCTTTTTGGTCAGTGTGTACTGCCATTTTTTATTCTGTTCCTTCTCTTCATAAATGTACCTGAGGTATGCTTTTACTGGGTTATCTGACTTTTATTTACAAAGTAGTGCACACAGTAAGTCTGCTTGTCCATTCAGCTTTCAGAAGAGGGTTAATGATGAAAAAAATATTTTTGTTTGTTATTCCCAGTATCATTTGTAAAATTTTTATGTAGTTATCTTTTCATTTGTATCAGTCAACTCTTCATTTTCCTGCTCAAGACTGATAATAAAATATTAATTTCCTTATTTATTTAGTATATTTACTGGCATTTCATTTTCAGATTGAGGATTACACCAGGATATGCTTTACCGGTACCAGGTATCGCAGCATCACCACCGAAGTTTGTCTCACTGGAAGAGATTATGCAAGCTGCAAAGGGATTGAATAACATGGCACTTGCTCATGAAATTGCAGTTGATAAAAATTTTGAGTTGCAAAGACTAGATCCACCAGATGACAGGTCAGTAACCTCTTCTTCACACACACACACACACACACACACACACACACACACACACACAGAGAGAGAGAGAGAGAGAGAGAGAGAGAGAGAGAGAGAGAGAGAGAGAGAGAGAGACTAATCAGTCACAGCATTATTGATGAGTAATTTAATGAAGCAGTAAATATCTAGGGTAGGGTGTGCTGTGGAAAAAAAATTGTAGTACATCTTTATTGTTGGCTCCTCTGATCCAACATCAAGGCCTTCTTGCTGTGGCCTTTGCCATTTCAACATAAATGTGGGAAATTCTGGCACTAAATAAGTTCATTACCATAGGTGTGTATAATTGTATATTAAGCAAAGTTGTGATGATAGATGGAAGAATTCACTGGTATTTAGAGTCACTGTCATGCTTATAAATGTTCGGACCTGACACTCTAACATTACCGTTTGTGTTCATAATGTATTTTTGCTACAGTGCCATCATTAGCAAAGCCTATATCCTGAGCACATTATTTACTTCATGCAGCTGTGACTGACATTCTTCATTGTTTGAGGCATAAATGTCATTTTTTTAACTGCATGACCGGTCTCCTCTGTGTACCCTTTATCATACTTCACCTAATTTCATACACTGCTGTGTTGGTTCTGGCTAGTCTCTTATACATCAAAATAGCTTTTACTTTATGGTTGCTGTAAAAAATGGCTTTTAAATTTTTACATTGAAAAATCCCTAACAATTTGTCACATTCTTTATAGATTACAGAAAGTAAATTTTTGTAGTGCTCTTTCTTCTTGTGCTTTCTTGCCTTCTGTTTATTTCTCTGCTGAGCTTTGTTTACTGATTTTTGTGTGTAGCTATTTGTTACCGGTCTAATACGCAACCACTTCAGCAATGTGGGAAGCGACTCTTAAAGTGCCAGCGATATTAATTGTGAGGCATGTAGTTCCACTTTTGGCTGCTACCACTAGGCGTCACAACAAGCCCATCACATAAGGGTGTTCTTTGAATCTCTACAGGATACAAACACACAGCCTGGAAGCAGGTCGGCATTTTGAAACTCTGCTGTGAAGCCTTCATTATGCTGAGCAATGAATGCAAGTGTTACCTCTCCCTTCAGCATCCAGAATTTGATTTCAAACTCTTGTTTCATGTTTGTTGTGTTGTTGTTGTTATTGTTGTCTTCAGTCCTGAAACTGGTTTGATGCAGCTCTCCATGCTACTCTATCCTGTGCAAACTTCTTCATCTCCCAGTACCTACTGCAACCTACACCATTCTGAATCTGCTTAGTGTATTCATCTCTTGGTCTCCCTCTACGATTTTTTACCCTCCACGCTGCCCTCCAATATTAAATTGGTGATCCCTTGATGTCTCAGAACATGTCCTACCAACCGATCCCTTCTTCTAGTCAAGTTGTGCCACAAACTTCTCTTCTCCACAATCCTATTCAATACTTCCTCATTAGTTATGTGATCTACCCATCTAATCTTCAGCATTCTTCTGTAGCACCACATTACGGAAGCTTCTATTCTCTTCTTGTCCAAACTATTTATCGTCCATGTTTCACTTCCATACATGGCTACGCTCCATACAAATACTTTCAGAAACGACTTACTGACTCTTAAATCAATACTCAATGTTAACAAATTTCTCTTCTTCAGAAACGCTTTCCTTACCATTGCCAGTCTACATTTTATATCCTCTCTACTTCAACCATAATCAGTTATTATGCACCCCAAATAGCAAAACTCCTTTATTGCTTTAAATGTCTCATTTCCTAATCTAATTCCCTCAGCATCACCCGACTTAATTAGACTACTTTCCATTATCCTTGTTTTGCTTTTGTTGATGTTCATCTTATATCCTCCTTTTAAGACACTGTCCATTCCGTTCAACTGCTCTTCCAGGTCCTTTGCTGTCTCTGACAGAATTACAATGTCATCGGCGAACCTCAAAGTTTTTATTTCTTCTCCATCGATTTTAATACCAACACCAAATTTTTCTTTTGTTTCCTTCACTGCTTGCTCAATATACAGATTGAATAACATCGGGGAGAGGCTACAACCTTGTCTCACTCCCTTCCCAACCACTGCTTCCCTTTTATGCCCCTCAACTCTTATTACTGCCATCTGGTTTCTGTACAAATTGTAAATAGCTTTTCGCTCCCTGTATTTTACCCCTGCCACCTGCAGAATTTGAAATAGAGTATTGCAGTCAACATTGTCAAAAGCTTTCTCTCAATCTACAAATGCTAAAAATGTAGGTTTGCATTTCCTTAATCTTAATTCTAAGATAAGTCGTAGGGTCAGTATTGCCTCACGTGTTCCAATATTTCTATGGAATCCAAACTGATCTTCCCCAAGGTCGGCATCTATCAGGTTTCCATTCATCTGTAAAGAATTCCCATTAGTATTTTGCAGCTGTGACTTATTAAACTGATAGTTCTATAATTTTCACAGCTGTCAACACCTGCTTTCTTTGTGATTGGAATTATTATATTCTTCTTTAAGTCTGAGGGTATTTCGCCTGTCTCATACATCTTGCTCACCAGATGGTAGAGTTTTGTCAGGAGTGGCTCTCCCAAGGCTGTCATTACTTCTAATGGAATGTTGTCTACTCCTGGGGCCTTGTTTCGACTCAGGTCTTTCGGTGCTCTGTCAAACTCTTCACGCAGTATCATATCTCTCATTTCATCTTCATCTACATCCTCTTCCATTTCCATAATATTGTCCTCAAGTACATCACCCTTGTATAGACCCTCTATACACTCCTTCCACCTTTCTGCTTGCCCTTCTTTGCTTAGAACTGGGTTTCCATCTGAGCTCTTGATATTCATACAAGTCGTTCTCTTTTCTCCAAAGGTCTCTTTAATTTTCCTGTAGGCAGTATCTATCTTACCCCTAGTGAGATAAGCCTCTACATCCTTACATTTGTCATCTAGCCATCCCTGCTTAGCCATTTTGCACTTCCTGTCGATCTCATTTTTGAGACTTTGTATTCTTTTCTGCCTGCTTCATTTAGTGCATTTTTATATTTTCTCCTTTCTTCTGTTACCCAAGGATTTCTACTAGCCCTCATATTTTTACCTACTTCATCCTCTGTTGCCTTCACTACTTCATCCCTCAAAGCTACCCACTCTTCTTCTACTGTATTTCTTTTCCCCATTCTTGTCAATTGTTCCCTTATGCTCTCCCTGAAACTCTGTACAACCTCTGGTTTAGTTAGTTTATCCAGGTCCCATCTCCTTAAATTCCAATATTTTTGCAGTTTATTCAGTTTTAATCTACAGTTCATAACCAATAGATTATGGTCAGAGTCCACATCTGTCCCTGGAAATGTCTTACAGTTTAAAACCTGGTTCCTAAATCTCTGTCTTACCATTATATAATCTATCTGAAACCTGTCAGTATCTCCAGGTTTTTTTCCACGTATACAACCTTCTTTTATGATTCTTGAACCAAGTGTCAGCTATGATTAAGTTGCGCTCTGTGCCAAATTCTACCAGGTGGCTTCCTCTTTCATTTCTTACTCCCAATCCATATTCACCTGCTACGTTTCCTTCTCTCCCTTTTCCTACTGACGAATTCCAGTCACCCATGACTATTAAATTTTCATCTCCCTTCACATCTGCAGATCTAGTTGGCATATAACTTGTAGTACTGTAGTAGGCTTGGGCTTCGTGTCTATCTTGGCCACAATAATGCGTTCACTATGCTGTTTGTAGTAGCTTACCCGCATTCCTATTTTCCTATTCATTATTAAACCTACTCCTGCATTACTCCTATTTGATTTCGTATTTATAACCCTGTATTCACCTGACCAAAAGTCTTGTTCCTCCTGCCACCAAACTTCACTAATTCCCACTATATCTAACTTTAACCTATCCATTTCCCTTTTTAAATTTTCTGACCTACATGCCCGATTAAGGGATCTGATATTCCACGCTCCGATCCGTAGAACGCCAGTTTTCTTTCTCCTGATAACGACACCCTCTTGAGTAGTCCCTGCCCGGAGCCCCGAATGGGGGACTATTTTACCTCCGGAATATTTTACCCAAGAGGACGCCATCATCATTTAACCATACAGTAAAGCTGCATGCCCTCGGGAAAAATTATGGCTGTAGTTTCCCCTTGCTTTCAGCTGTTCGCAATACCAGCATTGGTTAGTGTTGCAAGGCCAGATCAGTCAATCATCCAGACTGTTGCTCCTGCAGCTACTGAAAAGGCTGCTGCCCCTTTTCAGGAACCACACGTTTGTCTGGCCTCTCAACAGATACCCCTCTGTTGTGGTTGAACCTACGGTACGGCTATCTGTATTGCTGAGACACGCAAGCTTCCCCACCGACGGCAAGGTCCATGGTTCATGGGGGTGGGGGTGTTTCATGTTGTGTTGTTTAATAATAATCTGGCTGTTTTCGTTTGTACTGATTTGTGCTCATATTTCTTGCAGTCATGTTATTTACTCTCGACTGCATTTCAGCCATTGACTTTGCATTTATTTTGATCAGTAGCAGTGACCTCTTTAGATTGTCGTAAGATATGACACATATATGGCAGGAAGGAAACTGTTGTGTGTTGATTGCACTTCATGGATTCATAGTTCATTGAAAAAGGTAGCATGGATACATAGTTCATTGAAAAAGGCAGCAGCAGCTGATGCTACAGTTGCTGATGTTGCAACAGCAGCAACAACAAGAACAAATTCAGTGGTAGTTCAAGATACTACATAAATAGCATAACAATTTGGTGAGGTGCCTAGTTGAGGGAGACAACAGTCTGCCAGTTGGCATCAACACCAATGGTATGTACACCAGCACCTACATTTCCGCTATTTGAGGTTCTATGGAAACTGTTGTTTTGCAGGCTAATAACCTTTCCGATACCCACTTTCAATCTGTCTCGTTATTGTCTCTTTTAGTCACATTTACGGGATGGTTCACAAATGACGACCACTCATAGAACCTTTTGGTTTTGAAACTCAAACATGTGTTGTGGCTGCTAGTCTATGTGTCAACTGGTGTCAGAAGAAAGTGAACCATTCATATTGAAGTAGGACTTTAGATCACAATGGCAAGAAATAATTATCTAGACCTGGATGAGAAATTATCTTGGCAATTATTCCTATTCTCACTTTTATTTTCTCAATGAAATTTAATTAAATAAAATAATCTGAAATAGTGGAGAGAGATATTTAACTTGACCATGAGACGGCCAGAGAAAACCATGCATCACAGATTAAGAATGATTTATGAGTAATTTTTGAATAATACAGGTATATCTCTGAGCTCAGCTCTTCTTGTTGTGCTTCTTGAGTGTAGGCAGACATCATGGACTGTCAGTCATGAGTCATCAGTTACCAAGGCAGTAAGGAAATGGGATGCTATGTCACGTCGTAGTGTGTATAATTGCAATTTTGCTTTCTGTTCTGAAATTTATATTACAAATATGTACTTCCATGAAAGGAAATAATAAAGGAGTTACAAAAGAGAAAAATGCATATCAGATATTATTTCAAGTTGTGTCCCAAAAGAGCCTTACAGAAAAAGAATTCTGTAACAAGGAAATGAAATCCATACAACTACATGGCGATCGAACTTCTACGCAGGAACTGACAAACAATTCATACATCAGTACCTCTTATACAAAATAAGAGATGAAAGGTACTGCCATAATAAATTACCAGAACTTGTTACCATAGAGAATAGTTCTGTATTTAAAAAAAATACTCTATAGTAAGCTGGCTGGCTGAATTATGCTGCAATTGGGAACTAAATGATGGTATTGTAGGACCGTATCCACAAGTATCAAGACATCCAATTCATCACATGTAAATATAGATATAAACTCTAAATAAAACAGAAAGAAACTTCCACATGGGAAAAATATATTAAAAACAAAGATTCCAAGACTTACCAAGCGGGAAAGCGCCGGCAGACAGGCACATGAACAAAACACACAAACACACACACAGAATTACGAGCTTTCGCAACTGGCAGTTGCTTCGTCAGGAAAGAGGGAAGGAGAGGGAAAAATGAAAGGATGTGGGTTTTAAGGGAGAGGGTAAGGAGTCATTCCAATCCCGGGAGCGGAAAGACTTCCCTTAGGGGAAAAAAAGGACAGGTGTACACTCGCACACACACACACATATCCATCCGCACATACACAGACACAAGATGTCTGCTTGTGTCTGTGTATGTGCGGATGGATATGTGTGTGTGTGTGGGAGTGTACACCTGTCCTTTTTTTCCCCTAAGGGAAGTCTTTCCGCTCCCGGGATTGGAATGACTCCTTACCCTCTCCCTTAAAACCCACATCCTTTCATTTTTCCCTCTCCTTCCCTCTTTCCTGACGAAGCAACTGCCAGTTGCGAAAGCTCGTAATTCTGTGTGTGTGTTTGTGTGTTTTGTTCATGTGCCTGTCTGCCGGCGCTTTCCCGCTTGGTAAGTCTTGGAATCTTTGTTTTTAATAGATATAAACTCTCGTTTATATGATTAAATAATCTCTTTATTACTCACTTTTTTATAATTTAATTACATTTTTTATTTGATTCTGCTACAATATCAATCCTGGTCGACCAACCTACCCAGTCTTAGTTGACTGACATTTTCTACATTCACAGTATAATACAAGTTATATCAAATCTTTAACCTAGAATGTGGTGATGTGTGTAGCACATGGCAAGGAAGCTCTTGCTAGCTTTCTTAAACAGTATAACCCTATTTCAAGCAAGGTTCTTCACATTCAAGCAAGGTTCTTCACATAGCTTTACCATTTGAAATTATGGGCAGCAGTAGCTGACTAAGACAGGCGCAGCAACAGGGAAGTAAATGGCTTTTATCATTTATGTGTTCCTAACCAGGAGCAAATTTTATTATATCTGTGTGCTTTAATAGTTCAGTTTCTTGTACTTCTGCATGTAAATTTATATCTAATAGACACAGTTGTCGTGTTTTTGTTTGTTTTGGAAAGTAAACCAATTTTGTGACATATTAAAAGTTCCTAATCAGGGGCAAATTATTTAGTTTCACCTGAGTGCTTCGGTAGGTAGGTTTTGAATATATTCTTATTACTAGAAACAGTTCGTGCGTTTTCGTCAGGGTCTACAGTAGAGTTGCGTAGCACGTGCCGATAGTCCTTTTATCTGCAAAGTTTAGTTTTCCGTGGCCTTTAGTATGGACAGGGTCTGCAATTGTTGTATGCAGACGCAAGCCAAGTTGGTGACACTTTGCTTTCAGCTTCAGGCTGTGATGTCTTTGGTTACACAGCTTGAGGCTGCAGTGTATGGGCACCACTGTTGTGGGCCGGCTGTGGGGATCCAACGGACGTCCAGCACGTTAGAGTCCTCCAATCGGCCCTCACCGGTGGCCAACCCAGTTACTGCTCGCACTGAGGCTGACCCCTCACCTGTGGTTGAGTGAGAGGTCGCCCTGGGGCGAAGCAGTTGGTGAAAGGCTTCCCAAGTGGGCGCACGTAAACCCTCTGCGGTTTGTCTGACAAACAGGTTCCAGGTGCTGTCTGTGGCTGACACTGTCACTGAGCCAGATGCTGTTGCCTGTCCTGTTTCAGAGGAAGAGGAAACCACTCAGCGTGCAAGATCTGGGCAATCACAGAGGGTGGAATTATTGGTAGTTGGAAGCTCCAACGTTAGGCACGTTATGGGGCGCCTTAGGGACTTGGCCGACAGGGAGGGTAAGAAATCCAATGTGCACTCCGTGTGCATACCAGGAGGATTCATTCCAGATGTGGAAAGGGTCCTCCTGGATGCCATGAAGAGCACAGGGTGCAGTCTGCTGCAGGTGATGGCTCACGTCGGTACCAATGATGTGTGTCACTTTGGATCAGAAGAGGTTCTCTATGGTTTGGAGTGGCTAACAGAAGTGGTAAAGGCTGCCAGTCTTGCTTGCGAGATGAAAGCAGAGCTGACCATTTGCAGCATAGTCGACAGGACCCATTGCGGACCTCTGGTAAAGAGCCAAGTGGAGAGTCGGAATCAGAAGCTCGGACGGTTCTGCGACCGTGTAGGCTGCAGATTCCTCGACTTGCACCAAAAGGTGGTTGGGTTTCGGGTTCCGCTGAATAGGTTAGGTTTACACTATACGCAGGAGGCGGCTACATGGGTAGAAGGCGCTGTGTGGCGTGGACTGGGCAGTTTTTTAGGTTAGAGGGTCTCGGGAAAACACAAGAAGTGCTTTAGTCACAAAGGGTGCAGGCTGAACACAGGAAGAACGTAGATACAGGAACCATTGGTATAACAGTTGTAAATTATCGTAGCTGTGTTGGGAAAGTACCAAAGCTCCAAGCACTAATAGAAAGCACTGATGCTCAAATCGTTATAGGCACTGAAAGCTGGCTAAAGCCAGGTATAAGCTCAGCTGAAGTTTTGCTAAGAACCTAACGGTGTTCCGAAAGGATAGGCTAAACACGATTGGCGGTGGCATGTTTGTTGCTGTCAGAAGTAGTTTATCTTGTCGCGAAAATTGAAGTAGATTCTTCCTGTGAGTTAGTATGGGCAGAGGTCAATGTTGGCAACCGGAATAAAACAATAATTGGATCCTTTTACCGACCTCCCAATTCAGATGACACAGTCGCTGAAAGGTTCAAGGAAAACTTGAGTTTGATTTCAAACATGTACCCGACTCACACGATAATAGTTGGTGGTGACTAATTTACCCTCGATATGTTGGTGAAAATACATGTTTAATTCCGGAGGTACGCATAAAATATCATCCGAAATTGTGCTAAACGCATTCTCTGAAAATTGAGTAGTTAGTTCATGAGCCCACGCAAATTGTAAATTGTTGTGAAAGAATTGTAAATTGTTGTGAAATCACACTTGACCTCTTAGCAGCAAATAATCCTGAGTTAATAATGAGCATCAAAACCAATTAAGGGATTAGTGAACACAGTGTTGTCGTAGCGAGATTGAATACTGTAATCCCCAAATCGTCAAAAAATATACCTATTCAAAAAAAGCAGATAAAAATTCACTTGATGCCTTCCTGAGAGACAATCTCCACTCATTCCAAATTAATAATATAAATGTAGACCAGATGTGGCTTAAATTCAAAGAAAAACTATTGGCAGCAATTGAGAAATTTATACCAAATAAATCAACAAATGACGGAGCTGATCCTCCTTGGTACACAAAATGGGTTAGAACACTGTTGCAGAAACAACTAAACAAACATGCCAGATTTAAACAGACGCAAAATCCCCAAGATTGATGACCTCTTACAGAAGCCTGAAATTTAGTGCGGACTTTGGTGCGAGATGCCTATAACAGTTTCCACAACGAAACTTTGTCTCAAATCTGGCAGAAAATCCAAAGAGATTCTGGTCGTGTGTGAAGTATGTTAGTGGCAAGAAACAATCAATGCCTTCTCTGCATGATAGCAATGAAGGTACTATCGAAGACAGTGCTGCCAAAGCAGAGCCACTAAACACAGCCTTCCGAAATGCCTTCACAAAAGATTATGAAGTAAATATTCCAGAATTTGAATTGATAACAGCTGTCAACATGAGTAATGTAGAAGTAAATATCCTTGGAATAGTGAAGTAACTCAAATCACTTAATAAAAGCAAGTCTTCTGGTGCAGACTGTATACCAGTTAGGTTCCTTTTGGGTGCTAATGCATTAGCTCCATACTTAACAATCATATACAACCGTTTACTCGACTAAAGATCCATACCCAATAACTGGAAAGTTGCACAGGTCACAACAATATTCAAGAAAGGTAGTAGGAGTAATCCACTAAAGTACAGGCCCATATTGTTAACGTTGATATGCAGCAGGATTTTAGAACATATATTGTGTTCAAACATTATGAATTACCTTGAAGAATAGTCTATTGACACAGAGTCAACTTGGGTTTAGAAAACATCATTTCTGTGAAACACAACTATCTCTTTATTCACATGAAGTGTTGAGTGCTATTGACAAGGTATTTCAGATCGATTCCGTATTTCTGAATTTCTGGAAGGCTTTTGACACTGTACCACACAAGCCACTCAGAGAGAAATTGCATGCTTATGGAATATTGTCTCAGTTATGTGACTGGATTTGTGATTTCCTATCAGAGAGATCACAGTTTGTAGTAACTGACGGAAAGTCATCGAGTAAAACAGAAGTTAATTCTGGCATTCCCCAAGGTAGTGTTATAGGCCCTTTGCTGTTCCTTATCTGTATTAACGATTTTGGAGACAATCTGTGCAGCCGTCTTCGGTTGTTTGTAAATGACGCTGTCGTTTGTTGACTAACAAAGTCATCAGAAGATCAAAACAAACTGCAAAATGATTTAGAAAAGATATCTGAATGGTGCGAAAAGTGGCAGCTGACCCTAAATAACGAAAAGTGTGAGGTCATCCAAATTAGTGCTAAAAGGAACTCATTAAACTTCGGTTACACGATAAATCAGTCTACTCTAAAAGCCGTAAATTCAACTAAATGCCTAGGTATTACAATTACGAACATCTTAAATTGGAAGGATCACGCAGAAAATGTTGTGGGGAAGACTAACCAAAGACTGTGTTTTATTGGCAGGACACTTAGCAAATGTAACAGGTCTACTAAGGAAACTGCCCGCACTACACTTGTCCGTCCTCTTTTAGAATACTGCTGCAATATGTGGGATCATTACCAGATATGAGTGACAGAGTACATCAAAAAAGTTCAAAGAAGGGCAGCACGTTTTGTATTATAGCAAAATATGGGAGACAGTGTCACAGAAATGATACAGGATTTGGGCTGGACATTATTAAAAGAAAGGCATTTTTCGTTGTGACGGAATCGTCTCACGAAATTCCAATCAGTAACTTTCACCCCCAAATGCGAAAATATTTTGTTGACACCGACCTACGTAGGGAGGAATGATCACCAAGATAAAATAAGGGAAATCGTAGCTATTACAGAAAGATATAGGTGTTCATTCTTTCCATGCGCTATACAAGATTGAAAGAATAGAGAATTGTGAAGGTTGTTCGCTGAAGCGTCTTGCCAGGCACTTAAACGTGATTTGCAGAGTATCCATGTAGATGTATATCAGCTGCACAACATGTATGTTTGGCAGAAGTTTTTTTTTTTTTTTTAGACAATGTTGTTTCCTAAAGTCAGGTGTAACATATCATCATCTTTAGATTCTGTGGCACTGTCATGCAAGATACAAATAACCTGATTAGTAATGGTATTACAAACTCCTTCTCAATGTTGGCTCAAGCAAATATACAGTGATATGTAGTGCCTATTAAATAACTGTGTGAAAATTTTAAGGTGATGCTACAGGGTAGACCCAGTGACTGTAATGTCATCTGAATGGTTCACAGCTGGTGGCACCGTATGTATAAACGACTCTAAGTATTTTTGTAATATTACTGGAACACTCGCAATGCCAAAAGGTAATCTATTATATTTCAACATCCCGAAAGGCATATTGCTAACCATAAATAGTTTTTATTCTGCAACTGAGGTTAATTATGGGGAATCTTCAGCTAATTATATCAGGTCTCCTGATAAGTAGGCATGTAGTTTTTTTGAACTCAGAACTGGATAAACACATATGAGGGTCATTCAGTACATTTCTTTTCTCAAAGCGAGATCGTTTTATTTGTGACTAGCTGAGAAAAATGGTGTTGCCCAGGTATTTATTTACTCCTATCTTCTATTACCCCATCTGCTGCTCCCTCCACTCCCTAACCATCTCGTCTCTCCTTTTTTCTCTGTCCTTCTCTTCTTGCCTCCCCCTCTTCTGTCCACTGCCTTTACCTCTTTCCCCCACCCACCCACTTTCTATTCATTTCCTGCCCCTCTCTCTGACCATCTCCTCCTCCCTCCCATCACTGCAGTCTGCTCCTCCCCTCCACAGTCCATCTACTACTCCCACCTCTCTTCATCAGTGCCCTCCTCCCCCTCTCTGCCCATCTCCTTCCCCGTGTATGATACATATACCATTTAATTGTTATTTAGGACATACATTTAACTTTGCACTTGGATGCACAGGCTCGTGTTTGGTCCTGAGCTATCATGGAGTAGGACAACAGTGTTTGCATTTTTGTAACCATGAATATTGTAATTATTTCTTCAATTTCCTGATTCTCACAATAGACTTTGGAGTTTGTCATTTGACTGTAAGAGAAAACATTGAACAGGATAACCCGTCCAGTCCTTGAAGCCTACAGGCATAACTTTACCAGTTGAGGGTACTGTTCTGAACTTTTATTTAAAAAGATACATTGTGTGGTGGAGCTGCATCAGTTACTGTTTTGTTTCAGGCTCAAAGTGGTAAATCTATGTTTCGTGACATGCGTCAGTGTTTGACAAGAAATGCTCACCATCAGCCAAGCAAGCTATTTGGCACATATTTTCCTTCTTTAAGCTTTATGCTCTTCAGTTAGGCTTTGAGGAACCTATCAGGCACAAACCTTTGAATATGTGATCTGGTAAACTAGTACTCCAGCACTATTAACAGAGATAAGTTGAGAACAGAGTTGCTCGATAGTTTTTCATCAGTCACCTCGAATAAGAGTGTTCACATGTCGCAACATTGCAGGTATGACACTAGTCATAACAAATCTTATTAAACGAGGCAAAGACATAGACAACAAATGTGATTGGAGAAGTCCAGGACATGAACATCTTCATTGTCCCAACTTCCTCTTGAAATGCACTTTAGATGTCGTGGCCTGATACAGGGCTGAAAAAGAAAAGTAAGTTTAATTTAACTGTTTTAAAACTGGGGGCACCATTCTCACTTTGAAGGAAAAGCTGAAATATCTGAGGCTAACATAGCTGTCACCTTAAAGAACTGAAATCAGGATGCCTCAGGGCTTTTATGTATTCTCTGATGTGTGAGTTGTAGACTTTGCAGGACGAAGAGGGGGGAGGGGGAGGGTCAGACATGACATATATACTCCAATTTTATAAAGTCTTTGTGGGGCCCCTGGTTGAATGCATTGAATTTATATTTCAGCATGGCCTTTATTCCTCAGATTGCTGGATGCACTTCACCACAAGGGTCCTAGATTGTAGATTCTATTCTACATCTTCTCCTCATTCTACGTCAAGCATATAGGGCTCTTTTTGTTCCACGTTTGTTGCCCAGCCGCTACTGCAAAGTCTGTTCCACACCCATCCATGGCAATATTGCCATTTGAGATTAATGCGAGGAAGAATCTTTAGTTATTATTGGTGGATGGAATTAAGGTACAAATACAGAGTCGGGGTAGGGGTCCCCAGACTACTAAAGAACACAGGATATTTTTTTAAAATTGAATGTGTGCAGGAGGAATTGTACCCCCAGATAATATTTGTGAAACTAAATGTTACTAGGTTCTAAATTGCCATTCAGATTCTAGTACATCTACATCTACATCTACATCTATACTCCGCAAGCCACCCAACGGTATGTGGCGGAGGGTTTTTTTCACCGGGACAGCGCGAACGCAGTCCCGACTACCAAAAATTATGCGCCCGAGTTACTCGCATTTGGAGTAATCGCGGGGGTCAGCTCGACCGAAGAGCAATGGACAAGCCTCACCCCGGAGGAACCGCCTTCATGATCACGGTATCCTCTACGCCAGGTAGAAAAACTTCACGGCAGATTAAAACAGTTTGCCGAACTGAGACTCGAACTCGAACATTTGCCTTTTGCAGGTAAGTGCCCTGCCAACTGAGCTACCCAAGCACAACTCATAACCTGCCCTCAAGGCTTTATTTCTGCCAGTACCATGTCTCGTACCTTCCAAACTTCACAGAAATTCTGCGATACTTGCAGGACTAGCACTCCTTTAAGAAGGAATATTGCAGATGCATGGCTTAGCCCCAGCCTGAGGGATGTTTCCAGAATGAACTTTTCTCTCTGCAGTGGGGTGTGCATTGATATGAAACTTACTGGCAGATGGAAACTGTGCCAGACCAATACTCAAACTCTGGACCTTTGCCTTTCATGGGCAAGTGCTTTTCAAGTGGACTACTCAAACACAACTCACAACCCATCCTCACAGCTATACTTTCTCCAGTTCATCATCTCCTACTTTCCAAACTTTGCAGAAATTCTCGTGCAAAATGTTTGGATCTAACAGTCCCAGAAGAAAGGATATTGCGGAGGCATTGCCTAGCCACAAAAGGCAAAGGTCCTAGGTTCGAGTCGCAGTCTGGCACACAGTTTCAATCTGCCAGGAACTTTGATCATGAAAATTTCAGTCCTGGTTCTGTTCTTGTTTACACTGATGGGTCTAGGTGAGGGGACTTTATCAGTTGCTGTATCATGTTCCCAGAATTTGACCTTAGGACAGGGCTCCCAGTGCAGGTTTCAGTTCACTGTGCATTACTGTTTGCTATCCTGAGGGCACTGGAGCAGATGAGATGGCATTGTAGCAAGAAATTCATCATCTGCTTTGATTCCCAAAGTGCCTTTGTTGTTATTAGTTATGTTGTTTACAGGAAAAGAAAATAATTTTGTGGGCCAGTAGGCACCCAGGAAAATGAATTTGCTGATGTGGCTGCTTGCTCCTTTCAACCTCCTGCTCACTGTTCAGTTCCCCTGTGAGCGATTACTACATAGTGATCTGGAAGACCACATGTCAGTGGGAAGCTCAGTGGCTGAGAGTGCAGAGCAATAAGCTGTTGTCAGTGAAATCTTCAATGTGACTGTAGCTTACCTCGTTCCGACCACAATGGGCTGAAGAAGTAGCACTTACAAGGCTCAGAGTGGGACATTGGCTATTAACAATTGGCCTTCTTGTGTGTCATGAGGAGCTGCCAGTATGCCAAAAGATGTGGAACACGGATGGATATTAACAATTGGCCTTCTTGTGTGTCATGAGGAGCTGCCAGTATGCCAAAAGATGTGGAACACGGAAGAGGAAATGCCACATTTGAAGCGAAGTGAGTGTGTTTTATATGATGACTGAGGGCAGACATGGGTCCTCACAGGGCCCAACCTCTATTTTAAATTATAATAAGGTGAGTGTGGCTCATGTTTAAGGTTTTGCAAAATATTGGGTGTGTGGTTTTAGTGTCTCGTAAAGTGACTTGGTCACCCATTATTTCTAAATTGCCACCCAGCCAAAGTAATCAGGTCCCTTTTAAATATGTCCGTGCTGGCATAAGAAATACTGGATAAGAAAACCACTACCAACCTACCACTAATACATCTATATCTATACTCTGCAAACCACCTTGAGGTGCATGGCAGAGGGTACATACCATTGTACCAGTTGTTAGGGTTTCTTCCTGTGCCATTCACATATGGAGTGTGGCAAGAATAATGGTTTGAATGTCACTGTGCATTTAGTAATTATTCTAACCTTATCCTCATGATCCCTGTGTGAGCAGTCGGTAGGGGGTTGTGGTATATCCCTACAGTAATCATATTAAGCTGGTTCTTGAAATGTTGTTAATAGATTGTCTTGGGATAGTGTATGTCTATCTTCAAGAGTCTGCCATTTCTGTTCCTTCAGTGACACTCTGTCCTTCTCTGTATACATTCAATATCCCCTGTTACTCCTCTCTGGTAAGAGCCCTACACACTAGAGCAATATTCTAGGATGGTTGCACAAGTGATTTTTAAGTGATCTCTTTAGTAGCGTAGTTGCACTTCCCCAGTATTCTACCAGAAACCAGAGCCAGAGTCTACCACCTGCTTTACACACTGTTGGGATACAAAGTGTATTAGGTCATGTGAGCAATAGTACATGAGTTATTAGCATTTTGTTGTTGTTTGATTGAAATTAAGTTTTGCTTTTGTTTAAATTTATGAGCACCACATTTCGTACATATTTAGTTATACATTAAATTCATGGGGTTAGTGCCATTTTGTGGTTAGAGTTTTTGAGTAATTTGTGTTTATGTCAGTTTTTGGTCATTTCACTGTAGCACATTTAGTATCAATTCATTCAGGGTTCTAGATTATTAATGAAATTGACTCACAACCCATCCTCCCAGCTTTACTTCCACCAGTGCCTCATCTCCTACCATCCGAGCTTGAGGACAGGTCATGAGCCATGATTCGTTTGCTCAGTTGTTAGAGCCTGCAAAAGGTGTAGGCCCTGGGTTTGGGTCTCGGTCTGGTACACAGTTTTAATCTGCCAAAATGTTTCATATCAACACAGACTACACTGCAGAGTGAAAACTTCATTGAGGCAGTCATGCTTTTGCACTGAGGAGCAAGCACGTGATCTCCTTTTTCAGCAATAATCCAGGGAATCAGTACCTACCCAAATAGGCTTGCAGGAAGTGATTTACATGGCTGGAGATCCAAAGCAGCAGAGTTATTCAGCAGTATAGCTATGCTGGTTCCAGGTCACTTGATTTTCTGATCCACGCAAGGTGACACAATTGTGGCCTTATATATTTTCAGACAATTAGTAACTTGTAGGAAAAGTACTTCAAAATTTGCTAACCATTTTGGATTTTATTTTTGGAAAGTGGCACTGTGCAGACATTCAGTAACTTAATTGTGCAATCTATGATGATAAATTTAAACTTCATAAAAGTGTTGGACTGTGTGTTTTCTACAGATACATCAAGTGAGACTTTAAATATTTGTTATGGATGCATTCATGTACGGCAGTCAAAACATTTTATTATGCTTTCCATTCTGTGCCATGAAACCTGCATGACAGCATGAACACATTTCAGACGGTTACAATTGTTAGTGTTTCAGGGCAACCAAACAATTTGTGAACTTTTACTAATTTTCATAATTCAACTGATGGGATCTTAAAGATTTTGGTAGCTGTTTATTGAGCTGTTGTTAGTAAGCACTGGTATTTAAGTACACAAATATATAATTTGCTGTTCAAATTACAATTTGTCGTTACCTGCATCCTAATCGACAAAACGTAGTGCACGTGTGGATGTGCTGGATAGGCATAGTGTTTAACATTTCTTCCTTTGCCCTTCTTCTAAAAAGGGGACCTTCTGGTCTTGGAAATTGGATGAGACTTCGCAGGTTAGTAGTATACCTCAAGGATGTCAACTCATAGAAGTCTTAAAGCACACTGTTGAGAAAATTTTAAAAAGGGGATTCTTTAAAGTTTTAAACATAGCTCATACATACCACATATACAGGTCGTAAGTAGCAAGGCACCAAATGAGTGAAGTAGCTCAGTCAGTAGTTACCTAGACTGTTATGTAGCCGACGTGGGTTTGATCCTACCTACCTGCTGGTACAGTTTCATTTCGTTTTTTAACCGTTTTAAAAATTGTAACAAATGTTAAAGTTAATGACCTAAAGTATTATCAATTAAATCATAAATAATTTTATTTTGTTTATGAATTGGATGTCACAGACACGTAAAATGTGAATTGCACTCATCAGTATCTTCTTTTTAAAAAGTTGAATAATTTCAACTGCATTTTTAATGGAAGTAAATTAATTGCCACTGTCACAAAATTCTGGGTGGAATTTCACTATATAATTTTTTTTTTTTACAGTAGCAAGTTCATTTGTAGTTTTGTATTTTATGTGCATTACGATTATTATCATAAAACTTTTGCAATGTATCATAAAATTTAAATGGGAAATATATATGTTGAATAATGAGGGTCTGTTGATATTAATACCAGTTAAAGTTCACTTCCTATTTTTTTAAATTATTCTTTCAAAATTTCTTTTTTTTATTATTTAATCAAAAGTTGTTGTAGGAGGGATGAAAATTTGTGTAAAGTCAACTTCAAAAGTGCAAAATAGTTCATTCAAATTCTGTGAGACTGTATCAGACAATAATTAGGTTCATTAATGAATATGAATATGCATGTAAGTCTGCTTTAATTCAAAAGTACTGATACAAACAAAATTTTATGTTTAAGTTTTTTCCTTCTCTTTTCATAATTTTGTTAAATATTGTTCACAATAGAGTCAAAGGAAATAGCCATTGTTGAAAATTCATTACAAAATGCAATATGCCAAGATGGCGGAAATATGAGCTTGGCAACAGTTGAAAGTAGCGTGCCAACTCGTGAACTGGCCGATGGCTACCAAAACACCCAGATTGGCATCTCAGTATTAAAAAATGATGACACTGGTAATGTAACTAATCATGATGTCACTTTTATGATGCTCAATGAGACAATTTCTCAGGTCACACCGGAAACATTTTTTCAAATAGTGAAACTGATGCATGCTACAGTGAAAATTCCTTTCATTATTTGCTCCCAACTTCGTGAATGCAAGAACAGGTATATTCTCAAATTCAGGAGACACAATCCCAAGTGGATCCGTCGGTAAAAAATGTGACAAATGTAATCAGTGAGCTGCAAGACGTATGCAAAAACCTACCTACAGAAATACATGAGTTGATTCTAAGAGTAGATGAGTTAAATTTAAGTCAGAATTTGTGGAAAAACAGAGAGATAAGTTATGTGCAAATTTAAAGGAAATAACTGAAAAAAGCTGAAGCTGTGATCCTGGATAAGGGCAGCACCCTTGTTGAAAAGGGAGTGTCAGAATGCAACAATTATGTAGATACTGTAGAAGAAGCTCTAAAGGAGAAAGACAGTCAACTTCTAGCTAAAATAGACTAGAGTTTAAAGGAAGCAGAGGAAAGGTTATGAGGCAGTGTTGCCAAAACTACTGACATTCCAAAACAACATGACAGAAAGCAAACCTGTGCTTTTAGAGAAGTTAGATACCTTCACTGGTTACCCGCAATAAGAGATTAGCCTGTCGAAGAAAACTATCAAAGGTTGCACACTGCAACAACACTTGCCAGCAGTTGCACCTGTCGAGCAAGTGCAGTTGCCATGTGCTACCCCATAAGCAAACATAAACACGCCTGTCACTGACAGCGCTGTGTTTGTCAACGTTACTTGCAGATGAGGGATTACTTAGGCACTGACAATTCTCGATATTTACTTCTGAAGGGAAGTAACACACACTGTGATCTTCATCAGAGCATTTTGAAATGTTTTAGCTCGTACCTGTACCGAAGCCCAGAAATTTAGATTTGTTGTTGGATACACACAAGGTGACGTTCTGCTATGAGGCTAGAGACGTAGCAGAACGTTGCCACTATTATGAGCAGTTTGAGAGAGCATTTCTACATAATTATTGGTCTGAGACCTTACAAGAGAGGATCAGACGTGAAGTATTCAAACTAGCTCCATTCAATAGTAAGTATGGCAGCTTAAGGGACTATTTTGAAAAATATTTGAATGAAACCAGATACTGGACTAGTAGACATGCTGAAAATTTTAAAGAGCCTTCTTCCTGCCCACGTCAAGGAAAAACTCATTACCGTCCCGGAACAAGACACCGAATACTTTCTATTTGTAATGGACTCAATTGATTAAATATAAAAAAGAGATACCAGTACAACCCTAGCCTGTTAATACGCGGATAGTGACACAGAGATTTACGGACCAACAAGTAAACAATGGATTAGTAGTACAGCATGGATGGGAATCTTATCCCACACAAACCTATGGTGTGGTTACAATAATCACAACGGCAATGGAGAAAGCCGTAGATACAAAGATGGATATAAAAGAAATTAGCAAAGATTTAGCATAAACAACTACAACAAACGAGTAGCATATGACCGGCCTGTACAATATGTCCAAAATGAATAGCATAATATATCTGACCACCCCTCCTTTTCATCCCGTGTCAAACTCTGAACTTGAGCAGGCAGAACTTTCAAGGCCCAAGTGCAGAAAATGATGACAACAGCTCCCTCCAAGAAAGTTCTAATATGCTTCCTTGTGTTGTAAAGGCCATGATCCAGTCAAGGTGTTGCATGGGCACAGGCATCATTCATTTTATGATCCATTTCAACTGACCCAGCAAGGCCAGGCTTAGTAGCCATGCTCATACTTCCATAAGGGATCTCTTGTCTGGGCTTGCAGATACGGCCATACATCGGGTTGGACTGAGATCATCACTGGTCATAGGGAGCATCAATTATTTGAATTAATTATTGCACAAGAGCATCCTATGCAACATTGCAATTTGCTCCAGCTACAACAGCTAAATAATGATACACCTCCTGACATGGCCTTGTCGGGGCCCAAGTAGTTATCTGGACTGCTACCACTGCCAGCTTTGCCTCCTAGCCAACCAGTAGCCCTATTCTAAATTGTTCATACCAATCGGTGCAGTAGGTTAGTTTCAGTAGTGATGTCATTTTTGGTTCTTTATCCGAATTACCTATTCAGTAAGCTTCTGAGACCTGTTACCGAACGGTCCTCCCGCCAATTTTTTGACAACTGTTCATAGAGGTTTTGGATGTCGATATCGCCCTGTGATTTATTTACATCTATAATTTGTTATTGTAAACATAACGAGTGGTTTCAGATGTGGATTTAATGACTGTGTTACTAAAGAATCGTCACAGGATGTTTCCGGTTGGAAAGCGAGTTCATAATAGACTATTTTCCTTTGTCAGAAATATGGTTAGGTTAGGTTGTTACTGTGAATGATTACAACATAAAAAAATTTTTTTGGTCAATATTCTCTCAAAATACCTGTAATTTTTAAAGAACATTAAATATTGAGTAATTGGTTTACGTATATTATATGGCTGTTAGCTGAAATTATTAGTGACTTCACATACTCTTTTCTGTAAATCATTTATTTATTAATTATCGAAACATGCTTAAAACTTTTAAGTACCAATGCAATGGAATTTTGTGAAAATTCCATGCATTTACAGCTTATGCCCGCATCATTTGCCAACGAATTCAGCCTCTCTCTCTCTCTCTCTCTCTCTCTCTCTCTCTCTCTCTCTCTCTCTCTCTCTCTCTCTCGCTGGGAATTACATAAAATAAAGTGGTGCTAGCACGCAAGTTGTAATAGTGCAGTTGCGACGAACTGCTGTAGCAAAGGAGGTAGGTTCGTATATTGTTGGATGCGAAAATATTTTCTTTCCTCTTCATGTTTGTAACACATTCTGAGACGTCGTTAATCATCAAAGTTAAGCATTTTTCTGAAATATTTGTTGTAATTTACAAGTAGACACACTTTCTCAGTAATGAGTAGCTCTGATTTTGTGACTCCCATATGATCAAGAAATGAAAGATGAAATTATTGTGCTTGAGACAACTGACAGTGACATTTACACTTCTTCTGGTCACATATAATTTACCTCTTTTTGCAATACCTAGTGATTTCTGAGAGTGTGGTCAGCTGTTCTTGATTCGAATTCTGGAATTTTACATTGTCTTCTTTGGGGAAGGAATTTTGGAAAACTGTGTTTAGTGACTGTGCTTTAGTGGCACTGTGATCAGTAATATTACCATTGCTATCACTCAGTGGAGGTACTGATTGTGTCTTGCTACTGATGTACTTTACGCACTGCAAGAATTGCTTTGGGTTCTCTACCAGATTATGAGACAGATTTCCATTGGAGAAATTATTAAAACAACTCATATTGAAGTACACACTAAATTTCCAGATACTGTAAAACATTGCCAGTCTTGGAGATTTTGGATTGTTTTGAATCTGGAATGTTTGTTTGTTGCTTCTGCTATACTGTTCTGACCAAACTTATGTGCTATGGTGGATCTGCTCTGTCTTTTATCAATTTATTTGGTATAAATCCTGTAGTTTCGATTGATACTATTTATTTTAATTTAAACCGCATCTGGCCTACGCATACACAGTTATTTTGGGAGGAGTTGAGACTGTATCTTAGGAAGGCATCAAGTGAATTTTTATCTCCCTTTTTTAATAGATATATTTTCCCATTATTTTTGCTGCAGTTTGGATGTTATGGTATTTAGTCTCGCTACAACAGCCTTGTAGTCATTAATCGCTCTGTCTGTCACAGTGCTCCATATTTGCCCAGGATTAGTTTTTTACTAAGAGATCAAGTATGTTTTCACAGTCATTTACACTTTAAGTTGGCTCCAGAACTAACTGGTCAAAATAATTTTCAGGGAAAGCATCTACGAGGGTTGACTGAAAACTAATGCCTCCACCTTTGTAACTCTTCAACAGTTGGCAGCACTTGTATGGAGCACTGGTATGCGGCAGGTACTGGCTTGTTCCATAGCCCCCTTCTCTACAACTGCAGTTTGCAGGAAGCCTTAGCATTGAACGGCTATGTTGTTACAGTGTAGTGTGGAACCCTGCGCAGACAGTCGGTCAATGCGATTTAAACAACATGCAGTCATTGAATTCTTGGTAGCAGAAGATGTCACCCCAAAGAAGATTCATCAGAGAATGAAAGCAGTTTATGGTGATTGTGTTGATGTTAGTACTGTATGTCGTTGGGCCAGATGTTGCGGCAGAAACAAAGAGTTGGACGACCTGTGACAGCAAACACTGAGTTTCAGAGGCAAACTGTTGACAGGTGGATTCAGGGCGATTGTTGTATCACTCAGAGAGAAATTGCAAGCACAGTTGGCATTTCACAAGAATGTGAGAGTCACATTATTGTTCCATCTGACTTCCATCTGTTCCCGATGGTGAAAGACAATCTGCAGGGACATCATCATGCTTCTGATGAAGATGTTGAGAGAACTGTGAGACTGTGGTTGCGGAAACAAGTGTGTCGACTTCTTCCGTGACTGCTTCAGAAAACTTGTTCACAGTTGGCAGAAATATATCCAGTTGGCTGGTGATTATGTGGAAAAGTGAATATTAGTAGTTAAAGATCACATTCTAAGGATTATTTCTGTGTTTGATTTATTAAAATATTCCCATCCAAACCCAATTAACGAAGGTGGAGGCATTATTTTCATTCAACCCTTGTAATACAATTTCGGATGATGTTTTATGCCCACCATTGACTTTAAAGATGTATTTTTGCCACCATATCAAAGGCAGATTGAAGTCACTAGCAACTATTGTTTTATGAGTGGGGTACCTGTTTGAAGAGAGACTCAAGTTTTCTTGGAACCTTTCAGCAATAATATCATCTGAGTCAAGGAGTGGGAGGTATCAGTAAAAGGAACCAGTTATTTATTTTTCCAGTTGTCAGGTATAACCTCTATCCACACTAGCTCACAGGAATGAACTACTTCATTGTCACTACAAGATAAACTACTTCTAACAGCAACAAAGTTACCACCACCAACTATATTCAATGTATCCTTCCTGAATGCCGTTATGTTCTTTCACATGAACTTATCTTCAGTTTTCAGTATCTATAACTATTTGAGCTTTCTATTAGTGTTTGGAGCTTTTGTTCTTTCCCAACACAGCTAAGACCATTTACAACTATAATAGCAGTCTGTTATAGATTTTTAAGAACCTGTGACTGTTTATTCAATATAAATACACAAAACTGCAGCAATAACTTTTTCGAACTGTTTCGAGCTCATCCTCAAATTGTGCACATGTAAGTTATGTGATTCTTTCATAGTGTACCCAGCATCCAACATTATTCTATGGAATGGTCATGTAATTTCCACGTGCTCTATCTGAAGGTGAGCCTGAAAAGGTTCAAAAACCATTTTATGGATTAAACAAGTATTGAAAAATGTGACTGGTTGCAGTTTTCTATATTTATATAATAACAGTGTTTCCTAGGTCTACCTACATCTGTTTTTAACCTGCCTCTTTTGAGACAGAAGCCTTTTTGTACTTCCCCAAGACTCTCAAATCTGGCCCAACATACGTCTAAGAAATTACGTGATATAATTGGAAAGCTCAGTTTGTTTACGAAGGATTCTGCACATTTTGTGTTAATGCTTTCAGTTATAACAATTATAACTTTGGTGATTTTTGATGTTAAACAGTTACTCTCAAACATTCCAGCAGTAATAGTTTTGGAGATGCTTGAGGAGAAGGCATCCTCAGATGTAGCTGAGTTAGTAAAATGTTGCCTGCTATGTAGCAACTAAAGATGACATGGAGAATTTTATTAAAAAATGGATGAACTAAGCTCCTCACTTTCCCTTTGGCTGCAGATACATTCACGGAGTCTTCTGAAAAGTAGGTTCTATGAGGAATGTCTGTGAAACTGTCTTTATTGCCCATTATGTGGGTGATACATCATCTGACCACATAGGGAGGAGATGCTACAACATTTTAACAGATATCTCAAAACCATGTACCCTAAAATCAGTTTTCGTGTGCAAAGAGAGGATATTTTTGAATTTATGTTTCTTTATCTACAGGAAACCTGATGGAAAATTAGGACACAAGGTGTGTAGAAAACCTACAAATACTAAGCGATAGCTGCATACGGATTCCCCTTACTGTGTTGCACAGTAACACATAGTTCTCAGCTCACTGACAGAAAGAGCATATCAAATCTGTGATGGCACTAATTTAAAATGAGAATGAAATTACCTAAAAAAAAATTGGTAACAAGTAACTGTACTGCATAATCAGTAGGCAGACCTCTGATGTGGTAGAAAGTAGCAGACAAGAGAGGTGAAGAGGAAACAACTACAATAATTGATATTTCTGTCATTTATAAATGGTACACTTCAGAAAGATCATATGATGTAAAGATTTAAAGCCAGTTTTTTTTTCCAGCAGTCATAAAGTAAAAACATTTTATCAACAAAAAGTTAAAGAACCCTTACATGGTCTTGAATGGTGTATGCTTAAAACATCCCAACAAGTCAGTCACAGCTGAACTTAGTGAGGAATGACATCAGGATTTACAGCGTGATTTGATAATGTTGGAATTTTAGCAAAAGCACTGTAGTCACTTAAACAGAAAAGTTCGAGAGGCAGTTGACTTTACTGAATGCCCTAACATTCTTAATTGTGATGAAAGCTTTAAAACTACCAGCAACATGGCGGCTGTGTGCCCTCGCAGGGAAAGTACCCTAACTCAGATAACTTAAACTGAATGAAAGTTATTTCTTTTTTAAAAAACCATTAAACTTAATAAAAAGGTAATATATCTTAAAACTTCGGAACTGTGTACAGTCAGTGTTTGAATACTAATAAATCTAAGAACTGTATTACCCAGTAAACAATTATCAGCACTCATGATAATGAATATGAGAAATTCTGCTCTCAAATTAACACAACTTTAACAGTACTACTCATTGTCCAGTCAGTTCATTGTGTAAGGTGTTAGTAAGAGGACCAGAACATTAAATAATAAGATTCTACAAGAACGACATCCTCCCAGCAAGTAAGATCTTGTAAAATAATTGACAACAGCCTTAAAGAAAGGACAGGATTTACTGCACATACTAACTTTGTGTGTAAGGGAATGAACACATACTGCATCTTATTGCATAATTAACAGAAGTGTGGTATGTAACAGAGAATGTGTAAGAATTACATTTTGGCAAGACAAAAATATTTCTCAGGTTAGTTTACTGCATATACTGTGTGACTTAATTTTACCATGATGTAGAATGTGTCTGAAGGACTACAGATAATTTTTTTGAGAACATAGCAACATGTGGGCTGTTTACACAACAGGATTTTTTTTAACCTTAATCTACAACAAAATTTCATAAATATAACCCAGCTACATACAACTTATCAACTCGGAAATCCATCTATGGAGTGGAAGAAGTTATAAAGTAAAAAATATTACAATTTGATTTCTAGATAATTATCCTTGGTGTATAATTTTATTTCTTGGAAAGCTAAGGTACTTGGTGTTACGGAAGAGGGATCTCTCTCCTGTTAGTTTTGCCCAGTATGTTCAGTTTCTTGAGAATCCCTACTGTCCAAAATAGTTGAGAATGAATTACTTAGTTTTCACTCAGTCATTGTTGACCTTATCATTATACATTCTCAAATTAGTGCTGTACCAAGCTGTTGTTCTTTTGGCTTTGTTTTTGTTTTGGATGTAACTAATCTCTTGCTGCCAGCAAATTGCCTCAATAAGAATGGAGTACTAATTAAGTGTTTGTAAGACAGGATTGAGGGATAATTGTTTGAGGACTAGAATATAACACATGTTGATCTGAGAAGAGCAAAGTAATCCACCCCTTTCCCCCTTTCTTCATCTCTAGACTCATCGCAAATTCTTACTCATGTATCCATCCTTGACCACTTTGCTTTTCTTTATGTTATGTGTGGAAATGCATTTCATCTTGTTTTGTAATGCTGTTTCATTTATGTGACACATGCTCTGATAGCTGGTGATTTTTGTGACAAATAATGCAATAAACCATTTTAAAGTTTGATTAATTTTTTCATATTTTTCTTATGTATAGGAAATGTCATGATTTTTGTGTCTTTTGCTTTAATCCCTATTTAATAGTAAACTCAAAAATTAATTTGGCAGCTTACATAAAAGAGTGAAAGAAACAATGAAGAAAGCATTTTGGGACCTGCTATCTCTTAAGCTTTCTGAAGATCCACCAGATTACAGTCAAGCAATGAATTTGCTTAGGGATATAAAAGAGGTATGTTATGTATATAGTTTTATTCTACAACATTAGTTATGCTCAGCACATTTATAACTTCTTTTTGTTTTGTTGCAGTATTTGTTCAGTCTGCTCTTACCACAACATGTGAAACTGAAAGAGGAAATATCAGACCTACTAGATGAAGATATAATCCAACAACAGGTTGATGCTGGCACATTAAACTTCCAGGTTTGTTAAAGGTGTATGTTTTTCAGAAACTTGATCACATTGTAGATGTCATTAGTTTTTGTACATCATGTGACATTCTGTAATTGCAGTGAAAACCAAATAATGAATTGTACTATCAACAGACCAGTACATGGGTAACTGATGGTGGGATTTGAGTATTGCATAAATTGTCTTGCTTCCATGTTCCTCACTGGAGGAATATGGCTGTCATCTTCGTGCAAGATTTGAAGCTTAGGCTGATTTCTTCCTTGTATTTACTGTTTTATTGCAGTTATTTACAAATTCTCTTAATGATTGCTACTGCTATTGTGTGATTCTCATTTCCATTTACTCTTACTTTTTTTAAAAATTATGTTAACCAAATATCTTCCTCCAAAGAAATTTATAGAACTGGTATTTGAAACTGATTGCCAAACGATTCACTGCGGCCATCATATGTTGCACTTATGGACCACGAAGGTATGAGAAATTAGGACTTATATGGAGGCATACAGACAGTTGTTTTTCCGTTGTTCTATTTGTTAATGGAACAGGAAAGAAATGACAAGTAGGAGTACAGGATACCCGACACCATGCACCTTACGGTGGTCTGCGGAGTGTCTGTGTAGACGTAGACATAGATAGCAGTGTATTCAGTCATCGGATACAAAAACTATCAGTTTCACAGTGTTCATTGAATTATCATCTCATAAAACACACATGTACTGGTTGTCATAAAAATAATAGATGCACAAGAAGAAACATAATTAATTCTTAACTTGATGTGATTTAGATGTGGCACCCATGCCTCAGGTCTTGCAGTTTCTCACGAATCCCCATGTCCCAGATGTTGGACTGCCTCCAACCTAATTGATATTCCTAGTGTGTCTTCTCGTTGAAGTTTTTAGACAGGCAATGGAAAAGTGAGGAGTATTTATTTTCATTATTGAATTCATGCACGACATGCTTCGTTTTATTCATGGTTTTTATATTTGTGTATTTTCTCAAAGCTTAAGCCAGATTATTTACTGCTGATTGTTGATTTTTTTATGTTTTGAGGCACAGGGCAAAAAAGATAGGCTTTTTCAACTATTTACAGCATTAATTGTTGTGAGAGTATGGTAATAGTACTGACATCAAAGTGCTGATGAAGTTGTTTCTGCAAATTTAAATGCCATCTGTTTGCAAGCGGATGGTGGAGGCAAGGTGGGAGCTCAGGAGACTCCAGAGAAAGGCAGCTGCAAATGTAACAAGTTCATCGTTGAAGCATCCACCAAATGCCGACGATCTCATTACATAAGCCGATCACACAGTTTCCACACCAGTGGTGTGTGTACTCGACAATGCTGTACCTGCTCTGGCCATGGGCAGAGCCCCAGCTGCAACATAGTGGTGGACGCTCACCATGATGAGATGCCTGTGATGGTGAAAGAAGGTTGGTGTGCACGGGGAGTGACCCACTGTCCCCTGGGCAGGAGACAGCCATGCTGCTGGAGTTGACATGGGTGGCCAGGTGCGCCATGACACTAGGTCCAGGTGCTCTTAGTGCGTAGAGCTGTTGCCCTGCCATGGCCTCAGACTGCTGACTTCTGCTGGCATATTTATGTGATTACCCTCGAGCAAAGCTCTATCATCCTGGTATGGCTTTGAGACTGAGAATTATTTCGTTACAAAAATGCCCATTACTTTCAGTTGGCAGCACTGCACTTGTCGTGCGTGTGCATCACTGTCAGTCGTGTTTCCTAAAACACCAGTACCACTGTCAGTGTGAAAATATTGCTTGCCCTTTGCTGCATTAGTCTGTGTGGTACCACTGAGTTCACTGTTTCAGCAAGCTAACCTGCCTCATAACAGTGCATCAGCCTTGTTGAGTTATTACAGAAATGGCATCCCACACTCACCTGTTGTCAGCACTGTTGCAATACATTACTCAGGCTCACATTAATATGCCCATATATGGTTGGTATGCTACAAATGATTGCTAGCGCTCAGCTGTGCCAACGACATGTCAAAAAGTCAAAACACTCAGTAACATTTAACTTGTTTTTCACCAGTCATCCATAATGATTATGTTCTGTCAGGATTTATATTACAGTTGTTCTTTGATAAGCTTGACTTTCTGAAGGAAGAGGCAGTTGCAGTTGTTGATGATATAACATACCCATCAGTGTTGTTGCTAGCATTCAGCTGATTCTTCTTTTCTGGTTATGCATAAATTTCAAATTTTAACAGTTTCTTCTTCTGAATCCATAGCAGTCGTAATATATTATTCTTTCAGGGTTAAAGTTGCTGGTAAATTCCATGATTTACAAGAAAGCTGTTCAAATATATTGCCTATTTTATAATATTTCATTGTTCCATTATATCTTTTAGTTTTAAGAATCAACATTTTTCTCTCTTATATAGTGTTATCATCAACAACTCCACTGTACTAACTTGATTACAACAGCACATTCCTTTCAGAACAAAATGATGGCTTCTCTCCAATTACAATAAAGTGCACAGAACATAACAAAGGAATGTTAAAAGTAGTACACATCAAAAGTTATACATAAATGCTTCCTATGGCCATTAATTCTATAGCTGCTAGCAACCAGTTCAGATCGACTCATTTGTATAATGTCCATAGTATTTGACTTATAAAGGTCATGTGTTTGTGCTCCTGTTGTTTTAATATGAAAATTCATGAAAACAACAATATAAGGAAAATATTATGAAAAGAATAGTTTCCACTCACCACATAACGTAGATACGAGTGGAAAAAGACTCAAACAAAGCTTTCAGCCAAACAGGCTTTCATCAGAATTAGTCAAAACACACACACACACACACACACACACACACACACACACACACACACACACACACACACACACACAAGCAAGCACGCGTCATGCACACAGGGCTGTCATCTCTGGCACACAGGACTGTCATCTCTGGCACACAGGACTGTCATCTCTGGCATTTTGGATTGGAATACAACTGCCACATAGAGTGGAAGCAGCATTCTGGAGGGGGCAGGGAAGGGTATATGTGAGGGTGGGTCGGGGGGGGGGGGGGGGGGGGGGATGCTGTCTGGTGGAGCATGCAGGGTCTAGACTGCCAACAGGCACAGTGTCAGGAGGCTGTGGGGCAGGGGAGTGGGGAGGGGTGAGAGAACAGGGAGTGAAAAAGGAGAAGACCAGGGAAGGGGAAAGACAGATGGGTGCATAGACAGAGGGTGGCACACAAAGAGGGTGAGAATGGGAATAGGGAGGAGGTGACAGGACAGTGGGGATGGAAACTGTTGGGTGGGGGTTGTGGGAACATTAGGTTACCGGAGGGTGAGGGTGGTATTTTTTCACGAGTGGAGAAGGTGTTGTAGAGATGACTCCCATCTGTACAGTTCCGAAAAGTTGGTGGTGAAGGGGAGGATCCAGATAGCTCTGATAGTGAAGCAGCCATTGAAATCAAGCATGTTGTGCCACAGGGCAGTCTACTTCTCTCTTAGCCACAGTTTAGCTCTGGCCATTCATCCTAGTGACCAGCTGCTTGGCAGTCATGCCATAAAAAAGTTATGCAATGATTGCAACAGAGCTGGTATATGACAGGGCTGCTTTCACAAGTGGCCTGGTCTCTAATGAGGTAGGATAAGCCTGTAACAGAACTGAAATAGGAATTGCTGGTGGGCGGATTGGGCAGGTCTTGGACCTGGGTCTTCCATACAGACGTGTTCCCTGTAGCAAGGGATTGGGATTGGCATAGGGAGGGGCTAGGTTGTTGTGGAGGTTAGGTAGGCAACAGAACACTACTTTATGAGGGGTGGAAAGGATCTTGGATAGAATGTCCTCCATTTCAGCTCATGATCGTAGGTATTCACAGCCCTGACAAAAGATATGGTTCAGTTGTTCCAGTCTGGGTGGTATTGGATGACAAATGGAGCACTCTTGTTCTTGGGGGTGGTGGTAGGATTGGGGGAGGGGGAATTGACAGGATCTGTTGGCAGACTATGTCTGGAGGATATGGCATGTCTGTGAAGGCCTTGATGAGACCCTCAGCATACTGGGCAAGGGCGTCCCATCAGAGGCTGGCCACCTGTGAAAGTAGACATGTCATATACCAACTGTGCTGCAATCATTGCACAACTTTTAGTATTGGCATGACTACCAACCAGCTGCCCAGAAGGATGAACAGCCACCGCGAAACTGTGGCTGAGAGAAAAGTAGACCACCGTGTAGTACAACATGGAGCTGAACATAACGTGCTTGATTTCAATGGCTGCTTCACTACCAAAGCCATCTGGATTGTCCACTCCACCACCAGATTTTCTGAACTACACAGATAGAAGCTATCCCTACAACACATTCTGTGCTCTTCAAATTATCCTGGCCTCAACCTGCGATAGCTTAGTGTCCTGTACCACCTCACCCAACAGTTTACACCCTATATGAGCTATTCTCATCCCCTCACTCTCTTTGTGTGCTGCTCTCTGCCAACACATCCACCTGTTTTTCCCCTTCCCCGACCCCCTCCATTTTCACTCCCTGTTCCCCCACCCCTCCCACCTCCATGTCCCATAGCCTTCCGACACTGTGCTGGTTGGCACTCTAGTCCCTGCATGCTCCTCCAAACAGTGCTCATCCCCCACTGTTTGTTCCTTGCTATCCCTTCCCTGCCCCCGCCAGATTGCTACTTCCGTTCTACACAACAGTTACTTTTCAGTCCCAGCTGCTGGGGATGGCAGTTGTGTGTACATGAGGTGTGCTTGCTTGTATGAATGTGTGTGTGTGTGTGTGTGTGTGTGTGTGTGTGTGTGTGTGTTTCAGTGGGGATGGCAGTTGTGTGTACATGAGGTGTGCTTGCTTGTATGAGTGTGTGTGTGTGTGTGTGTGTGTGTGTGTGTGTGTGTGTGTGTGTGTTTCATTTTCTGAAGAAGGCTTTTGGTGAAATTTATGTGTGTTTTCTTGTTGCACTTGTCTGAAACTCAGAGTGTCATCTTTACAGCAAGTAGAAATCTGTCTTTCTCTTATATTGTTGATATTCCAACCTGGAAGTTACGTTGTTTGAAAATTCATGAAAAAGTTAACAAAACCCATTCTTTGCTCTTATGAGTTCCTGACTCTAGTTAACTGCTTATGAATTATAATACAACATAGTTCTGAAAGGTAGTTGCCCATTTTAACCTTAAGGAATAGGATTTTTTTATTGCCATTTATTCCTATATTTCTCAGATCATATCTGAAAACCTATGTGGATTGGAGCATTGTTTTGTGGTATAGACTAAGGCACATGTTTTCAATAATGTCTTCACTGCAGCCTACAATTGGTGATCCCTCCCTACTTTTAGAAAAAGAAGATGTCTGAATAATTGACTCTAAGACAATAGACCACTGTGTCAGTCTTTATCTAGCACTTTCAAGCAGAGAGTCTGTATCAGTAAAACAGCAACCTCAGAAGATGTCTCCCACAGTTCAAGATGAAATCTGAGGGAATAGTTCTATATATCTACCACAACCTCTCAGACTGAAAATTTAACTGAAATAAACACTGGCCATGAAAGCCTAATTATCAGAAATCCAGGTTGGTTGGTTGGTTTGTGGGATTGAGGGGACCAGACTGCTACGGTCATCGGTCCACAGAAATCCAGGTATCTATTTGCTAAGTTCTTTGTGCTTGGATTACTATCCGGTGATGAGTTAACTGTCCTACTTGCCTCACCCTGTGCTGAATATTTTGTTGGAGTACACATTGGTAATTCCATATGTCACTCAATATCTGGTCTATGCTGATTTATAATAAGTACAGTGAGTGTGTAAATTATTTGGACGCTTCTGGTTTTATGGTGTGAAGTTTCTCTTCAGGTGAATTACTGCACAAACTCAAAGAGCCATTAAAATTGTTTTCTCAACTAGGAAGTACATTTTTCCCATAGTTTTAACAAGATTTTTAGTAGCGTGTGCAAAAGCTAAGGGTGTCTTAAGATTCACTCAGGGTGTTCAGTTCTCCATCTTAGTTACTACTCCTTATTACCTGTTGCTCTCCGTGTATTCACTACTAATTCAAAGAGAATAGAAAAAGTCACATCTTCTTTCAGGATGTTTTTTTACATCCATACCCACACTCTGCAAGCCACCCAACGGTGTGTGGCGGAGGGTACCTTGAGTACATCTATCGGTTCTCCCTTCTATTCCAGTCTCGTGTTGTTCGTGGAAAGAAGGATTGTCGGTATGCCTCTGTGTGGGATCTAATCTCTCTGATTTTATCCTCATAGTCTCTTCGCGAGATACACGTAGGAGGGAGCTATATACTGCTTGACTCCTCGGTGAAGGTATGTTCTCGAAACTTCAACAAAAGCCCGTACTGTGCTACTGAGCGTCTCTCCTGCAGTCTTACAGTGGAGTTTATCTATCATCTCTGTAACGCTTTCGCGATTACTAAATGATCCTGTAACAAAGCACGCTGCTCTTCTCTATCTCTTCTATCAACCCTGTCTGGTACAGGTCGCACACTGCTGAGCAGTTTTCAAGCAGTGGGCGAACAAGCGTACTACTTAGTAAGTAGATACCTGGATTTCTGGGGACCGATGACTGTAGCAGTCTGGTCCACTCAAGTGTACTGTAACCTGCATGTTTTTGCAGGTTAAGACGTAATGTATAGAAAGTGATATACTGACCATCTGTCATATCACATCTCCATTCATTGTGAACCACAGTAAAAAAAAATTTGTTCTATTTTGTTGAACATCTTTTCTTGGAGCTAGCTGTTCTGTTGTCTCCTGCCACAGCTAGCTGTTCTGTTGCCTCCTGCCACAACTGTGTGTGTGTGTGTGTGTGTGTGTGTGTGTGTGTGTGTGTGTGTTAGAGAGAGAGGAGAGAGAACTCTAAGAAAAGGACTTTGTTCAGCACGAAGGTTTTCGCTTGCTGTTCTAGATGCTTCTCAGGAACTCCTGTATTTGGTGCGCAGTAAAAATGCAAATTGCCTTGTAGCTTCCCACCCTTCCCATAACCCAGTGCTGTCGTTGGACATGTTTCCGTATTCTATTTTCCTTTCTGTTGCACATTTGTTCCCTTTCTCTTGGTTTATGTTCCCTTATTTGCTGTCTCCTTGCTCAGCCAAATAATTTCAGCTCTGCAATAATGTCTGTGTAATCCTGTAGTTACGTTCTCAGCTGTGTATTTCACTTAGTATTTACCCCCTGCCCAGATGGCTCTCATTTCCTGCATCTTATTTTTTGCTTCTGCAGAAATGTTGTTACTGTACCATGCACTTCATGTTACCACTTTGTTGTATCTTCGGGTATTTTCATTTCCTTCGCCAATATTGATCGTTACAATACAAATACAGACATTCATCATACCCTGTACCAACCTACCACCCATTTATACTCCACTCAGTCCTGGTGTATAACTTCTGAGCTTGGTAGCCAGTATTTTTCACCATTAATTATATATTCTCACTAGGCACATTCAAGGATTATTCAAATTATTTTTTGCTTCCTTTTTCATTATGTATCGTAACTTGGACAGCTAGTTTTTTGTTCTTATCCTTTCTCCTGTGCCCTGCCCTTGCCCCTCTCCTATCTGCACCAGTGTAAGAATGTTTGTCATTCATTAGGAAAACCTGAGACCCACATATTGTTCTTAAATTATCTTAGCCATGCGATCACAGGTATCCATGAACTACCTGTATCTCTTCAACCCCCACATCAAAATTGAAATCCTTGTCTTCCAACACTTACAACAACATGCTCTGTGTCACTTTAAAAAAACTGTATGATTTTTTAACTTCTTACATCACAGTCAAATACCTGTGTCCACAATAATTGCGACAGGCTGCCTGTGACATCTCTTTCACCCTTCATAACCACGAAACCCTTGCCTTGCTGATCTGCCACAAATGCTACACCTCCAAAGGCTATATCACCCCACCAAACTACTGTGAACAGGAAAAGCAAAATTTTAAGTAGAAGCAGTAAATTAAGTTATATTTTTATGCTCTCTGCCTGGGTATAAATGTGCATTATGTATTTAACCTTGCCCTCACTGTTTTTTCTGTTAACAGCAACTCACTTCCACAATACTGCAAGCACTCTCTCCACTCAAAGATTATACATAGACTTTGCAAAGAAAATTCCATAAATGTCTAATTAGTGTTATGCACTGCTGCAAATTAAAATTTCAGTTTTTTTAACACACTTTTTCTTTCTTACAGGACTATGCCCAATGTGTTATTGCAATCATGGGGAAACTGTGTGCCCCTATAAGAGATGAAAAAATAAAAGAACTTTCTGAGACGAAAGATGTAGTTGCTGTCTTTAAAGGGATACTGGAGGTTTGTATCTTCCTTCATCACTTTCTTTATACCCAGTAACTGAATGGAAAATAGGTCTATGCTTTTTTTTTTTTAAGTTGAGATGTAACGAGCAGATATTGAAAGCAATAGAGAAGATGTGCTGGTTAGTTTTTCGATCAAAAAACTTTGCGTGACCAATAATGTGTAAGCTGAAGTACAAAAATACACATTTTATCAATTAATAAGTGGTTACATGCTGACCATGTACACAAGTGACTTGCATTTATATCTATGAGATCATTCAAATGAAACCTGGTCAGTGCATCTACCTCTGTCTTACACATAAGGTGACACCACATAACTGCGTGTATGGTGGCGCCATCTGTTGGTAGAGAGACTGACACGTGTGCACCATTTGATGTTGCATAGCACCAGTGTGGTTTGACACCGAAGAGAAGGTGGTCACACAAGTTATCGTCCACTATCGAATATGCAGGCGAGTAAGCAGGAACAATGAGGAATGATTCAATTTTTGGCGGCAGAGGGGGTTGGAGGCCATGAAATTATCAACGCATAAAGGCTGTGTATGGTGAGTACAGTCTGAGTTGTTCAAGTGTTGTGGAATGGCGCAAACAATTCTTCGAGCAGAGCAAGTCACTAGAAAACGATGCTCGTCCTGGACAGGCTCATCTTGTGATCACATTGGAATTGGTTGTAGAAGCGAATGCTTTAGTCTTGGACAACATTATCCTCCTGCATGATAATGCCTGCCCACAAACGGCCAATGTGGTGAAGATGGCATTGCAGCAGTTTTGGTGGGAAGCACTGTGTGACTTTCATGTGTTTGGATCTCTAAAACTAGCTATTCAATGACATTGATTAACAATGGACAACGAAGTGTTTGACTTGGCCCAGGCCTGGATCCGACAGCAGTGTACTAGCTTCTTCAAGGATGAAATTGACCAGCTAGTGTCACAATGGGATAAATGTGCCAACAGTTTTGGCGACTGTTTTTGAGTATGTGTACTGTGTATAACTACATTTTTGAGTTAATAAAATCGTTACCATTACTTTATACTAGTGATCGGGCTTCATTTGAATGCCCCTTTCACCTTGAGCTTAATAGACATTTTAAAATTGATGTGAATGGTTTAGTATCCCATAGATGCTTCTCTAGTTTGTTATGTGAGTGCCTCAAGAGAGCAGCTCCATTGTGATCAATCATTATTCCCGCTCAACAAGGAGGTCGAAATTAAGTAAATGTCCCAAAAAGTTTGGGTACCAATATAACATCAGAAGTGAAACCATGTTTGTTGTGAATGTTAGAACAGCAGCCCACTTGTAAAACAAGAAATGCAGGCAGGCCCATCTAGTAAGACTGTATACTACAAATGACTAAAGATTTCATAGACATTAAACAGACCATTGCTGGCATAGCTGTCCTTTTTTCGTAACAGGCCAGAGGCTCTGCCCATTGAAGTCGTAAACCGCAGTGGCCTCTAACAGCGTGAGGTATCCACAGATTGCCTTGTTCTGCCAAAATAGTCGTTGGTGGCCAAATCAAGATCAGCATATGTTGGGGCTTGAATGATTCTATTTCTCTGTCGCTTTCAGATGAGGATTCCAAAAAGAAGACAATTTCTGATTGTACAATGGAGCTAACAGCAGACATTTTCTAAAAAAAAAATATTATTACCATTGCCCACTTATTAGACCTTGCTGTGTTAATGAATGCGAATTCAATAACTCACATATACTAATGACCATAATATTTTATTTGCCTGTGTGCTGTTGATTGCGTCTTTCGTATGATAGCTGGTTATAATTTTTCGTGCCGCTTTGGACCTTACAGTCAGCATTTTCCATTATTATATTGTGTAGTTAAATTTATTCACACACACACAAACACAAACCCAGCTTTGTTTTTAAGTCTCTGTGAAAGTGTTCAATTATTTCAATGGATGCAGTTTTTGACCCTACAGGAGCTAGAGGAAAGTTCATTTGTGAATTTTATGAGAAATGTATACAAGTTTTCACCATCTCTTGTTTTCAATTTTGTTAATGACAATTTCGTAAGGCAACAGCTGTGTTTTGAGGTAATGGCTGAAGTGCTTAGTTACTGAAATAGTTTCCTACAGGAGATTTGAGCACAACCGCATAGCAGAATAAAAGTGATAGGATCTAAAATTTTTAGATTCACACCAAGTTACATGGGACCAAAACACATACTAGTATGTACTCCTCATTGATGTGCAAAACATTTGATATAATGAACGTGACTGAAAGAGATGTGCCTTCTCGGCACTCAGCTTACGGCTACACTCTAAAAACACAAGAAAACATACACTATATAATTTCTTGCATTGCAGACCTGGGAAAGGCATTGACCTCCATGAGATTGTGAGATTACAGAAATTCTACTGAATTAAATTTGGGAATTTTCTGATAAATATTAGAGATGCAAAATTTTCTGTACAGTCATCTGTGAATGAGCTAGCTTGTGTATGACTTATTTTGATAATAATTAAACGGGACAAACTCTTATTAAAATGTAGATGATCCCCTGTATCTCTTTGAAATACCTGTATTTCATATTTTTTACTTTTTGTGTCGCTTACTCATTCTGTGACGTATGACAGATGGAGCTCAACATTAGAAATCACTAAATCACAACAGGTGCTGGGTGGAGCTACCAATGCTGTACAGAGTGGCAAGGAGTACCTCAGAGTACTACGTCCCGATGTACATCAATGAACATGCAAGATAGCAGTATTATTGAAAAATAAATGAAGCAGAGTTTTGTGAAACTTTGTTATGAGCTTAGCTATTGCTCAGACCAGTTGTTTGTATTTAAATATAGTAATAAAATTTTCTTCACCATGGTTGTCATGTGAAATGCATTTCTCGGTCCTGGAGTCAAAATAATGAATCTTTTTTTCAATATGTTTTTTCTCCTTTCTGAATTTACACAACCAACAACCATGTGATATCCACCAAAGTCGAAGTACTTTACCATCAGCTCATAGGACTGTTTTTCATAAACAGACCACTAAAAGCACAGAAGTGTCACACCCTCTCAACAGACCATTTTCCATGGAAGTTAGAAGACGTTAAATTGTGCCTATCTGCAACTTGAAATGTTTTCTTTATGGTAAGCAGCAGTCCGTCTTCCTACATTGATGATATTCATACATGAAGTTTCTTCTGTTTCTCAATATTGTTGAACTTTATGTGTATAAGAACAAATATCTGTTTTGAATAGTAGCTAAACTTGTACTAACTTAACTGTTACAAGCTTCCTTTCATTTATTCTTCAATAAGCCTGTTATCTTGCATGTTCATTGAAATAAATAGGGCTGTAGTACTCTGAGGTATTCCTTGCCACTGCGTACAGCATTGGTAGCTCCAACCAGCACCTGTTGTGACGTAGCGATTTCTGATGTCGAACTCCATCTGCTGCACACCACCCAGTAAGTATGTGAAATAAAAAATAGAAATGTAGAACAATTATGTTTGAATGTACATTGTGAATTGCCTAAAACTTGCACCACAAATATTATAGAAATGGAAAGTGCTATTGATATGCAGTTTTCATAGAACACATTGGTAGTTAGGGCTTCTTATTGTTAGCCAGTCAATAGAGGATTAGAATACTTAAAAAGTGTATTTCTTTGCAGATGTACACTTTTTTAAATGGAACAATGCCTACTGACATTAAAAAACTAAAAATGGGGTAAATTAGAATGTTGGTGGTGTTTGTTGCAGGGTTCCAGTGTGTCACTTACAAGATATTGTATTTTTAAAAGTTGACGCACCGTTACTTGTACAGTATCTGTGGTAGCTCACACTAAAGAACAACACAAGCACATACACTATTTATGTGCATTCTGATCAGTAAGAAGACAGGTTGACATCACAGGTAGTGTTGAAAATGACTACCAGCAGTGGTAATATATGCTTCCAGTCGGGCTGGAACGACTGCTGCCCACATGCTAGCATTTCAGGGAAGATGTCTGAGTGGGCTGCAGTAGTATGTCATTGTGTGTAGTTGGTATGTCCTTGTAGACTGTGTCTTTCAGCTTTTCCCATGGAAAAAAGTCGACAGGCGTCTAATCTGGTGAACAGGCCAACTGAGGTTCAATCCAACAATTTGGAAACAATTTGTGAAGACATGGTGTAATACTTCGTGCGTTATGGGCCGGGCAGTAATCGCGTTGGTACCACAGGTTTCTCCTAGTCTGCAGAAGAACGTCTTCTGGCATCCATGGAAGATGGTCTGTTAGGAGGCTGTGATATATGCATATGTTTATCAAAAACAGGCCTATTGGCTGATGGTTCACTATCCCACACCACGCTTTTACGTTCCATGGATGCTGATGTTCCATCTGACGAAGCCAGTGGAGATTGTCAGCAGACCAGTAATGCATGTTTCAACAATTTACCTGGCCATGATTGGTAAATGTGGCTTCATCACTAAACAAGATACATCTGGAGTATCCTGTCTTAATTCCCATGTACAGAAGTTACCACGATTCTTATAATTGTTTCAGTACAGCTCTTGATGGAAAGACGTGATAGGGACGTGGAATCTATGTCGGTGTGTGTGTACAGTTGCCTGACTTGTGCCACTTCCTTGTATGACTGTGCCGTAGCTAATGAACAGATCAACTGCAACAGCAGCAGTAACATTAATTTCCACCTCTTCTGTTGCATCCATTTCATTCTGTTGTGTTGTCTAGGTGTCACAGTATCACTTCCATGTAAATGGTTGAAGATGCTGATAAATAATTGCTGAGATGGTTGACGTCTGTTGGGATATCTTGCTACATTCATCATATAAGAACAAAATGCATTCTTCCTACGCTCTCCATATACCATGAGCATCATCCCCTCATGAACTACTGCTTGGGCTGTCACACACTGTCTGGCAAGTCACAGTGCACTCAAGTAACACTCAAGCACAGCACACTGTAAGCAAACAGAACAACATCACACCTAGCAACTACACAGGTTGAATGGCACAAACAAGTGTCTGTGTGGAAACTTTTCAAAATGCGATATCTTGCTAATGACTCTCACTAGAATCCTGCAACAAACACCACTGAAATTCTAGTTTACCGTACTTTTAATTTGTTAATATCAATAGGCATTGCTCCATTTAGAAAAGTGTATGTTTATAGAAAAAATACACTTTCTAAGTATTATTACAATCTGTCTTCAGGTTAACAATACGAGTCCCTGATTACCAATACATTCTGTGACAATCACACATGAATAGCACTTTCCATTTCTGCAATATCTGTGGTGCAAGTTTTACATGATTTACCCTGTATATAGGACAGCATTATGGCACAGTGATCAAGGCTGAGCAATTGTACAACTTAGACACAATTGAAGAGTTTTGTTATAAAACTAATGATTGGAGTAACAGTTTCCTTTCTAAAGTGAGTTGGCAGATTATTTAAAAGTGACATTGAAGTACCATGATTCAGTGATGAGTCAGATACGTTTATAAGATTGACAGTGACAGCAAGTGAGCAATGATCAAAAATTCAGCAATGTTGAGAAACAGGTGAATCATGTTTTCCAGTAAAAGTCAAAAGATTAGAAAATACTAAATAACTGTGATTGAAGGGGAATTTCACCATTGAAAATGTTCAAAAGCAAAACTGCAGTAATTGGAGAAATGAAAATAAGAGAAGATGAACTTTGACTTTGAAGATATTACATCATTGTTGGTTTTTTAAATTTGGAATGGAGAAGAAACACATTAAAATCAAATACTCGTCATTTTAATTTTGAGTCCAAAACTCAGAATAACTTTCCACAATGAAGTCATGAATGATTAATGCTAAAAAAAACGCTTCAGTTATGTTGAATCCAACATGATGTGCAAATTGCCAAGTGAGTTTAGAAGATTCAAACATAACTGCAAGTTGCTACTTGTATGTATGGTTCTAGTCTTTCTTGGTGTGTTTTTGCAGATTTTACAAAATTAATGTAGTTAGCAATTTTTACTAAGCGGTTTATGTTCTGAAAATGGCAGATCATGGGAATCAACACCACTTATTATCCTCTTCCAAGGCCTTCAACTCCAATGACATTTGCATTCTGTAAGAAATATAAATACTTCCCGGGTGTATACGACCCGGGACAACTGGGAGATCGGGGTAAAACCCGGGAATTTTTTCATCCGGAAGAAAACCGGGGAAAAACCCGGGAATTGATTACAATTCCGGGAATTTTTCATTGTTTTAGTTTTCAGTTAAATTTTTGTGTTTTTGAGTGGTAAGAACCAATACTCTAACAAATAATATTACTGTACCTCGCTACTGCAGAATAACACTGCAGCAAGGAGGGGGACGTAAATCAAACTGAAGTTGCAAAGGAAATGCGCCGTATACAACAACAAAACACAGTGCACATACAAGCGTCTGCCAACAGCAAAATGTGTCAAAGACTTTTGGAAGACTACGCAATGCTTCATAACAACAAATTGCCTCTGATGAGTGAGACGTGACAACTGTTCAAATTAGATTCCTTTGAGCAGTTGCGGGCAGGCTCTTGGGCATGCGTAGTTGAGTGGTACCTCCTCCCGCTTCTTATTACAGAAGTGTGGCTTGACACCACTATCTAATATTGCCCCGGTTTGGAAATATAGTAAATCCGGGCCTGATGCACAGAGCAGTCTGAGTTGTGGTGGGGAGGTGGGTCGTCTCCACGTGACCTGTGTTTAGGTTCAGTGATTTTGTTGTTTCCTCTTCGTTTATTGCTCTCACGTTAAATGATAAAATGGATTTTTGTGACCGGGAGATATCAAATGAATTAAAATACGTTCGCATCAGTACGGCTGACTAAAATATGTCATTAATTTCAGATTTTATTTCCACCTTTCTGACAGTCAAGCATTAATCGCCTTGCAGAACAATGAAGTTATCTTTGTTGGTTTGCTTTAGAGATTTGGCTTTTATTAATCTTTTCTGCTGAGGCAGTCAGTTTATTTGAAACGAACTGTTTAATTTCACACTGTTGGCTGGTTTCAACTGTTCGCTGATTTCAAGTGCACGTATGACATTATGCCATAATAAAGAACCAAACATGAGATAATACAATACTGGTACTCCAAGAAAATTTATATCTGAATCTGGACATACAAATGTGCACTTTAAACCGTATTATGCATTTTAGTATGGTTCACAAAATTCCGATGCTCTTGAAGTATCCTTTGATGTCTTGTTTCTTTTATGACCTAATGTAAGATCTTTTAATGTTTTACATGTACGAACATATGGCCTTCCTATGTCATCACGCGGTGATGAATTATCTGGCACTCTCTTGAAACTGCTGAAATGAACCTATTTTTAACAGGTAGCGGGAAAATATTGCGAACAGTGGTTTGAAAAGTGTTACATACATTAAAAGCAAATTTCCTTTTACGCTAGATGAACTATGTGGGAGAATGTACGATGAATTTCGAAAATAACAAAGCGTTTGGCTCTTATGTAAAAATCAGCTCTTTGAGGACGGCCATTTAGAAGAATTTCGAGCTCAGAAGATCACACATTTATGTCGTTATTAAAAATTTTACTGGCACATTTGTGTGAGGCATCTTAAAGTTCAAAGATCAACATTATATGTGGAAGCTTAGCTTCTCTTCCAGCTTATTAATCTTGGAGACCAATATTATATGTGAATGCTATGTATATTACTTTAAACCATTAACTTTTCTTATCGCTACTTAAGAATGATCTTGCTATTGGCTGACTACATCACATGTCCTACGCTGTCGTCAGCTGGCGAGATACCGTGACATGAGTAATGAGTGGCTTACAAATGCGCATTGCAACCTTGATTTCAATGCTTCAGAAAGTAACATGCAGTATTTGGTGGAATTTGAATTTATACCTTCATATTACGAAAATATGCGGCGTACAATTGCTGCACATCATAGGTGTTCCAAAACGTCGCCCAACCCCCGGGGTTTCATTTTCTTAAGTGACGGGAAATTCTACGTCGGTATATAAAACCATAAAAATTCAAAGGATTGATGAGTTTTACAGTGCCAAGGAATAGTATACGGTCACTTAACATGGAAAAAGTGTATTTTCGTCTGGGAGAAAGTGTATTTTTAAACAAAAAAAATCCGGGAATTTATATTTCCTTGTCCACATAGACACCCATTACTTCATTTCCTGATACTTCCTCACAGGCAGCTAAGATACTTTGTCACACGCAGCTTAGGTGACACTCTGAAGGTCTTCTTGGGGAAGGGTCAGACCAGTTTTCTCTCCATGTATGTTTGTTTATGCCCATACACTTTCCAGGGGTTGAAATCTGACGCAGGAGGGGGACAGCATAAAAGAGTAATCTCAGTCTATTTTGCAAACCATTGCTGACATGTGTATTGGAGATCACCTTGCTAGAAAGAGATTGCTGCTTCAGGACATAGTTGCCATATTCATATGATCATGACGTTACCCATAATATGAATTTACTGGGCAACATCAAGCTGACACACTTATCCTGTAAGGCCTTCCTTATCCACAAAAAGAAATCAAACTTCACAGCATCACATAATCACTGCAGAAGACTTGTGGATGCATCTGGGTTGTGACTTACATATACATGTTGGCCCATGATAAACTGCAGAAAATACCAATTCATCAGAAAATATAACATTTTGCAAGTTCAAATGGTACTGTCCTTGATGAACATTAGCCATTAGAGTCAATGTTCGCCATGGAGCCTCCACTTGTCAACCAATTCGTAGCCCAGCCTTCTGGAGCTGGTACAAAACTGTAGCCATCAACCAGGGAAGCAGACACAGTAGAGTATTCTATTTTCTCTGAGTTGAAAAACACATTTTGCCACCATGTTTTCACTACACTGAAACACACCAACATCCAGTTCCTGTAATCCTACTTTTTACCAGTTTTCAAATACCAACATATCCACTATTGCACAGTGGGGTGGGCCAAAAAAATTTAAATTCTTTTTCTTTCAATTTGTAGTACTGTGGAAAAGATAAGAGTTAGGGAAGTGGGGAAAAAAAGAAATCAAATCAGTTCATATACTTTGCAAGCCTTGGTTGGTTCTTACCGGTCATCTACTGAATGATCATCTATTTTATTTGCAACTCGGGCTGTCGTTTTGCATCGTAATTATAGGAGAGGTGTTACCCTCAACATCGAGCATACTGGACATATGGAAAAAATTTAAGTTAATAAAGACTGATCACAGTTAAAAGATAAAACTATTAACAGCCTACAGATTTTCTCCTCATTTATTTTACTTATGTAAGTTAAAATATTTCAGAACAGATCATTTTTGGAAACTCAATAGTGTTGCTAAACAATACTTGTCTTTATTTTAAATGCTGAAAGAGAACTTAGTTTTTTTTTTAAGAGAAAAATCTAGGGAAAAAATCTAGAACCTCTCCATTTTATTAGTTATTCCCAGCTGAAAGTACCCAGAAATCTGATTTCATGTTAGAGTTATGCATGACCAGTCTTGACATCAGTGTCTTTCTAATGAAGCCACCTTGTGATACACTTCTGCAAACTTTTCGTGGTGCTTCTGCCATGCACTTCAAATATCATTCAGCTGCCTGTATCTGAACTTTGAATTTCTTGATTATCATATCTGTGATATCACATCTCAGTACCACCCCAAAGGTGTCAGACAACTGGCAGTGGAATTGCAGGTTTCCATCTGACACCTAAAGTGTTCACTGGAGATCTGGCAGACCCAATGGTGTGTGCGTGTTGAGCCATGCCTCCAGCAGCTCCGTACTGTGAGAACCCTCTGCTACCACAATATAGGATGCCCTGCGGTAGCCAGACAACCTATTCACATTTGGAGCCTCTTTTCTATGGGATGTTACACAGATGCCGCCTAGTCGTGTCTCCAACTCCATCATTGGTTTTTTAGTACATTGAGACTCTTCTTTGTTGATAGTGAGAGCTCCAACTTATTTCTTGCTGCATTGTTTGTACAGTCTTTATACACTTGGCTATTCGCTAGTCATTTCTGCTTGTGTCCAGCTTTCCTATGATGACAGTTGTTGCACCACTCTCTAGCCCACCTCTCCTTAACATTGTGTATGAATCCATACCCAACAATATCGTAATTAGGGTATGAGGCATGTTGAATATGTGATTTTATTTTGTCACCACTGAATTCTCTCTACAGTGGAGGGTAGCATGAATATTCTGATAGTTTGCCTGTCTCGATCTAATTGTCTTGCCTTTAAATCCACCAAAGATTGAGCTCTCTAATTTGATTGATTCATCAAAGACCATGATCTCTAATGTGATTTGTTTTATCTTGTGTCATGGTCAGCACCAAATATTCTGGATGAGCAAAACAATTAATGTGTTCAATGACAGGGTCAATAATACCAAGTAAATCTTCTGGCAGGTATTGTGAAGAATGTATTGATTGACACACAAATTTTGGGAGATTTGTAAAGTATTTACTTGTTTCATAAATGTCATTCCTGTTAGACTCAGCCCTTGAAAGTGTTAATACAAAACCACAGTGGCTTGTATGACTTCACCATAAATAAAAACTGTATATTGAAGGTGGGGCTGTGGGACTTTCTTTCCTCAAGTACAGGCTGAGAGTTCTGTTTGCTATTATCAACAACTGGGAGAGTTACAGGTGACCAGGATCACATACAGACGAATCTTCATTGCATCTTCCCAATTTAATTGCCATGCAAATGTTGAGCAGATATTGTAGATCCCTACTTAGTATATTTCTGTCTATTTGGGAATCTGCCTATCAGTACTCTTGATGACAAGCACCAGACTTTTTCGCAGTCACTTAGTTTTTCACCATTTGTTGCTCTTCAAAGTTTACAGATCTGTTGATGTTGATTCACTGTTTAGGTGATGGAACAGGTGTTGGAGTGGCAGCTCATTAAAATGGAGAATGGGAATGGCAGCTCATTAAAATGGAGATTGCTAACCACCCATTGTAATGGTTTCTCCAAATTAATTTTGATTCGGCAAATCAAATCTTTTTTCTATCAATTTTAACTGCCATGTCGTCATCCTGTAACAACTAACTTTTCAGGCAGATTATAAGCAGCAATCAAAAAGTTTCCATTCAAAGGCTATTCAGTCCAGAAACAGTGTGCCAATCAGGCAAAATCACTGTGAGCATTGAGCAATCATCCCACCAATGCACCAGGCTTAAGATACTGGTAAAACACTGTGTCCTGCTGTTCAGGTCTGTAACTTCCTGCTGCACATTCTCATCCAACACGAATCATTGACCATTCAAAGCCTTTTTTTAAGGGAGTGAATGTGTGATAGTCGCATGAGAAGAGAACAGGACTATAGGATGGCTGCTCAAATGTCTCCCACTTGAGTTGGCACAACTTGTGTGTTATGAAATTTGTGATATGATGAAGTGTGCTATTATGAAGCAGCAGGACTCCTTGTTGGACACCATTCCACAACTGTGGTTTTTGACCGTTATACTGTCCCATACAAATTCATTACCTTATGAATGTCTAATGGAGTTTGTCTCTTGGCAGCCAAGAAAAGAATAACAGTATGTTGGTCCTACTTGGACTCATGTTCTAATAACATCCATAGTTCATGACTCCACATTTACCACATGCACACTGGAAAGACACAAATGTACACTAATCCTTGGCCTACATGTTGGTCCTTGTATACCTGCATCAGAGTTGCGCTAATTGTACATATGTTGCAGCAATGCCCTCAAATGGATCACCCCTTATATCACGCCCAGTCAGATAAGAAATAATAGAAACGACAATATTTTCACAACTTCCAGAAGTAGAAGTAATATGGATTATGAAGGCTGAACCAGGTTCTTGAATTAGAGAGTAATACTATACTTTTGTAGTTCTACAAAAGCTTTTCGAATGAACTAGGGCTACTACTAATGTATTGTATTTTTTCTTATGCAATTTTAGACCTTTTAGCAATAGTTTGTCAGGTGTAATGCACAATAAATATGTGTGCAAGGTTTGGCTTAGGATTTTCATGCAATTGTGCTAAACTTGATAGCCATTGTGCAAGCAGAAAACTTTGACCAATATAAATCCTTTTTTTCCCCTAATACTTTATCATTTTGAATAGCAGTCAGTTATAGGTGTAACATTTACATTGTACCAAGTTAAATAATACGTATAGGCAGTTACCTTCATAAAAATGTGATTTATTGAATTTCTGCTCACCTAAAGTGCTTTTGCAACTGGAAGATACGAATTGAAGTGATATATATTGTCTCTCTGATTTGCATGTTTTCTACAGTATTACAAGTTAAAACAAATTATTTGAACTTTTTCGGCCCACATTTTTTGCACTGTAGAACATTATATTGCGTCCTGACCTCGCGTCTTCACTGTTCTGGAGGAAGAGAATTGAGACATTAATATAGTGACTGGGATGAAATTAGGGTAATTCAGGAACCTTATCTTGAATCCTGTACCATAACTGGTTTCTGTAGAATGAATGAACTGCTTAAAGACATATGCAGGATGGTCAGAAACAGTCTGAAAGGCATGTAAAGGTGTAGCAGAGCAGGTTGTGAAGAGGAATAATTGTCAAGAAAAAAATAAATATCGCCATTCCCAAGTTAATTAGCACTTAAGTTAGCCAATCAGGATGCTGTGGCCACAGATTCAAATGACCTGCCGGATACAATAAGTGTTATTGTTCTCATAGCATAAAAGATAGTGCATGAGACGACTGTGCCGCTAAAGCGAAGTTATTGAACGCATTTTTCCGAAATTCCTTCACCAGGAAAGACTAATGGAATATTCCAGAATTTGAAACACGAACAGCTGCTAGCATGAGTTTCTTAGAAGTAGATACCTTAGGGGTTGCGAAGCAACTCAAATCGCTTGATACAGGCAAGTCTTCAGGTCCAGATTGTATACCGATTAAGTTCCTTTCAGATTACGCTGATACAATAGCTCCCTACTTAGCAGTCATATACAACCACTCGCTCACCGATAGATCTGTACCTGGAGATTGGAAAATTGCCCAGGTCGCACCAGTGTTTAAGAAGGGTAGTAGGAGTAATCCATCGAACTACAGATTGGAGCATATACTGTATTAAAACATTATGAATCACCTCGAAGGGAACGATCTATTGATACGTTATCGGTTTCAGAAAACATGGTTCTTGTGCAACGCAGCTAGCTCTTTATTCGCACAAAGTAATGGCCGCTATCGACAGGGGTTCTCAAGTTGATTGCGTATTTCTAGATTTCCGGAAAGCTTTTGACACAGTTCCTCACAAGCGACTTCTAATCAAGCTGTGGGCCTATGCAGTATCGTCTCAGTTGTGCAACTGGATTCGTGATTTCCTGTCAGGAACATCGCAGTTCGTAGTAATAGACGGCAAATCATCAAGTAAAATTGAATTGATGTCAGGTGTTCCCCAGGGAAGCGTCCTGGGACCTCTGCTGTTCCTGATCTATATGAATGACCTGGGTGGCAATCTGAGCAGTTCTCTTAGGTTGTTTGCAGATGATGCTGTAAGTTACCGTCTAGTAAGGTCATCCGAAGACCAGTATCAGTTGCAAAGCGATTTAGAAAAGATTGCTGTATGGTGTGGCAGGTGGCAGTTGACGCTAAATAACGAAAAGTGGTAGGTGATCCACATGAGTTCCAAAAGAAATTTGTTGGAATTCGATTACTCGATAAATAGTACAATTCCCAAGGCTGTCAATTCAACTAAGTACCTGGGTGTTAAAATTACGAACAACTTCAGTTGGAAAGACCACATAGATAATATTGTGGGGAAGGTTGCATTTCATTGGCAGGACACTTAGAAGATGCAACAAGTCCACTAAACAGACAGCTTACACTACACTCATACGTCCTCTGTTAGAATATTGCTGCGCGGTGTGGGATCCTTACCAGGTGGGATTGACGGAGGACATCAAAAGGTTGCAAAAAAGGGCAGCTCGTTTTGTATTATCACATAATAGGGGAGAGAGTGTGGCAGATATGATACGCAAGTTGGAATGGAAGTCATTAAAGCAACGACGTTTTTCGTCGCGGCGAAATATATTTATGAAATTTCAGTCACCAACTTTCTCTTCCGAATGCGAAAATATTTTGTTGAGCCCAGCCTTCATAGGTAGGAATAATCATCAAAATAAAATAAGAGAAATCATATCTCGAACAAAAAGGTTTAGGTGTTCGTTTTTCCCACGCACTGTTCGGGAGTGGAATGGTAGGGAGATAGTGTGACTGTGGTTCGATGAACCCTCTGCCAAGCACTTAAATGTGAATTGCAGAGTAGTAGATGTAGTTGTAGACCACTCAACCTTTGTCTCGGGTTTGATCCTTACTATCATCCCATGCCAAATTTTTGTACTGCTCTCTTGTTCAGTTTTAGAAAATCAAACCAAATGAAGATTATGTTTGACAACACCATCTTTGGTGGGCTGCTTAAATTTGTGAGTGGAATTGCCTTATTGTCTAATTTCAGTGCTAATTAACTCAGAAATGGCAAAAGGTATTGAATTTTTTTTCTTAACAATTGTGTCTCAGCACTACCTACCCTGAAACACCCTTACAAGCTTTTAAGACTGTTTCTTATTATCCTGTACAAGGCCCTGCATTAGACCGCTAGAAATTAGTCAGCATATAGGAATGTAGTCTTGCCTACCTCAGGGTATTCTACAAGAGAAACAATATCGTTTGGCAGGCTGCCAAATTTCTCATGCCTGAATAAAGGAGTATTTATTATTAAAATTATATGGTCAAAGATTCTGAGGGGAAAAAAAGAGTAAAAAATTTAATGCAATGCTTAAAATAACACCGCCAAATAACTTAATTTCTAGGCCATGCCACAGTTTCAAAATTTAATGCCATTTTCAAGGGTCTAGTGGATCTCCACATAAGAAAGAATTTATTAAGTTACAAATGAGGGTCTACCAAGGTGAATGACTGCAGGGTGTGACACCTAGAACCCTAACCTACAACACCATGTAAGTGCTTTCTAAAAGTCGATCCAATCTCTGGGGACATCTCCATATTAGCTGGTAAAATGCTGTTGTCCATTGTCAACAATAGGCAGAGCAATACAGTTTCACCTGCAAAACTGCAAGTAGTGATTATGTGGTCAGATCACAGCCAGCGCAGATGTTAACAGTCTCTGAGAACATACTTTAATTCTCAGCTTAAGGATATAATAGAGTGCTCCTACATTAAGGTGAACTCTAAAGCTAGCCGACACAATACCCTCAATTTCAGTCTTCGACATCCATATAGCAGGCTTAGTTTTACATTTTATCTCACAATCAGCTTGTATAATCTTGTCTAAAGGTCAGGCAGTATGGTTTTTGCCACTCTCTAAATGACTGGTTGCTTGCACTAGAGTAGTGCAGAGTGGCCCACTGTCATTTATCTATGTTAGAGTTACTATGAACAAAAAGAAGAGCACCAGCATTGTCTGAGTGTAAAAGTTACCATCCTGCTCTGAGAATCAATCCAGCACAGAACTAAAATTTCTTTCAGAAGCACTGCTATAGTCTATAGATGCAACATTTTTCTGGTGATCTTTGGAACTGGTGCTGGGGGCTATTAACATAGCTATAAATAGATTGTATGTCTTACCTCTGCCATTAATTCACACATCTTATCTTTACATATCATTTAAAAATGACAGTATGGTGGTCAGAGAAATGTTGCCACCTCATGGCACCTCTGGACAATTAGCTTTCCCCTAAATATAATTTCAGGCATTTACGCAAAAATCCCATTTCAGATACTTCTCTGTCATGAAGCACCTGGCTCAAATGTTGTAATAGTGTCAGCTCATATGGCAACCGAAGATGCAGTGTAGGTGATTTCTCTAGTTCTAATTCCTTGGACACCACCTTGAAATGAAATGTCGTGTGGCTAGGGCCTCCCGTCGGGTAGACCATTCGCCTGGTGCAGGTCTTTCGATTTGACGCCACTTCGGTGACCTGGGCGTCGATGGGGATGAAATGATGATGATTAGGACAACACAACACCCAGTCCCTGATCGGAGAAAATCTCTGACCCAGCCGGGAATCGAACCCGGGCCCTTAGGATTGACAGTCTGTCACACTGACCACTTAGCTACCGGGGACAAGGGCTGCAAAAATGCTTATGCTTTTTAAGATTTGCTATAAAGGAAAGGCTACTGTATAAGAATTACAGCAATAGAACAATGTACAAACCATGAGAAGATCAATTAGTTTGTTTGTCAGCATGATGTCATTTCCTTCAATTCAAGCTCTTTATCTCCTCTCAGAGAGCTATCTGTCGATTTTGACATTGTCAACTGTGCATGCCAAATAGTGTTGTTGGACTGTTCTACTGATCTGCCAAGAGCTCAGTTTTTTTGCTGAAGTGGCAAGTTCTTTAACTGCAGCCAAAAGAGCATGAACTTGTGGACAAATGACACATACATACTCTGCACTAAAAGCATTCTTTAGCATGGTATTTAGCATATGGCAGGAACAGTTTAAACGTGAATAATCATGTAGTGCAGTGACTGTTCGCACTTTGACCACTCGTTAAAGTCGTATCTTTCAAAGCAGTCTTGTTGGATACCAAGAGACATAAATAATCTCAACAATCCTCTTCAAATGTTATTGCATGTATTTGGTTCATCTGGAAAGGTTGTAAACAAAACAGGATCTAAGAGTTCATCAACAAAATAGGAAACAGTACACATTAGATAATGGTTTCCCCTTACATGTCCATGTATCTGTTGGTGCTGAGCATTCACCTGTTCTTATATAAGTTGTTGCGTCAGGCGTAATTATATCTCTTATGCTTTTTTCACTTTCTGCCACATGTCTTTGTGGATATTTTACCTCAAGTCACTACAGTTTTAACTGTCAGAACAAGATCCGAAAGACCTTCAACTCTTATAGTTCTGTACAGCCTTAGATCTCACACACACATAGCTCCACATCCCCACCACCAGTAATTTTAAGAGAAGGTCTTCTTGCTGTACGGTGTCATAGGCTGTGGATAGATCCAAGAAAGGGGGGTGGGGGGGACATCTAAAAATGAAACCTTCAATAGATGGCTATGTGGTTTGATTCTCCTGCCTTGTCCTGCAGGCTAATTCGTTTGTTTCCAAGATCAGCGATTATACAAAATGCAAAAGGAACTGACCGTAATTGTTTGGGGAGCTCAATAATAGGCTTCTTCCAGTTCGAGTTTTCATCAGTATGTACACCCAAAAATTTGGAAGATTTTCCCGTATTTACTGACTCCTGCTCATGAGTACCTCAGTCATTGGTATTACTGTATTTGTTGTACATAACTGAATATTGTGCCCTTTTTTTTACCCTTCCAACCTATTAGAATTATTCAGCACACTTTTTTTGTGTTCTGTTTGTTAAGTGTCATTCAAACTAGCTGTGTGTAAAGCCATCAATTCCATAAAATTGGATTTTTGGTAGGAGAATGTAGGAGAATAACATGGTGGTAATTGTTACAGTTAGGTCGTATGTGATTCCTTTCTAGACTCCCAAAACAAATTACATGGGGCACTAACAATAACATTTTGGTTTTACCCAAGGGATATAGTTTGCATTTATTTGTGCAAAGAAAAGTAAAATAAATCTCATGGGAACTACTGCTTCCAGTTTCTGCAACATATATATCCAAACGGAATGGGCCTTAACTGTTGCTTACACTCACTGCATATCAATGAAAACACTTGCATCATCTAAGCTGACATTGTGCGGTAAGAAATTACTATTTGAACTTTAGTTGTATTGTTAAGTCTACTCTGGTTACAGCTGTTCATCGTATCTAAATGTATACGAGAGAGAAACAGACAATGGAGGGAACAGGAGAATAATCAGCAGTGAGAGTAGTGGCAAGCAGGATTTAGTTTCATGGAAAAAATTTGGAAGCTGCAATACCAATGGAAGCTCATTCTCACAAACATGCAATGCTTTGTAATTGTTATAAATTATTGCTTGTGTGACCTTATCATTTCGTCTGTTGATTTAAAACACTCAGCCAGCCTTAAATGGTAACTTTTGTACATCCTTAGTATGCAGTGATTTCAGTCATCACATTAAATAAAATGAATATAAATGTTAAAGGAAGGCGGCTTGCTATTCCCCTTAAAGATGACCTGTTGAGTTGCAAATGGGCACAACAAAAAGACTGTTACACATTAAATAGCTTTTGGCCAAAGCCAGCTTCAGAAAGGAAAACACACACACACACACACACACACACACACACACACACACACACACTCACACACTCACAACCCGACCACTTCAACCAGAAGCCCCGCCCAATTTAAGTTGTAGCTACCTGTGTGGTGGGTGTGTGTGTGTGTGTGTGTGTGTGTGTGTGTGTGTGTGTCGTTCTTGCTGAAAAAGGCTTTGGGCGAAAGCTATTAAATGTGTAACAGTTTTTTCATTGTGCCAGTCTGCAACTCAACAGGTCGTCTTTACAGTAACAGTCTATCCTTTCCATAATATTGTTGATGTTTCAACCTGTAGTTTCCATTGTTTAATATAATTGGTAATTATCATTCTTAAACATACTAAAATTGCAACTATGATTTTATAAAAACTTACAGCTTTTGCTTTACCTTTTGTAGACCCTGGAACTGATGAGATTAGACATGGCCAACTTCACTATTAAAATGTTTCGCCCAGACATCATAGCCAGTAGCGTGGAGTATGAAAAGACAAAATTTGCAGAATTCCTTAAAATACAACCAGGTATATATTCTTTATTTCTTTTCTATATTTTGCATCTTGATAAGATCAATAAACTTGTTTCGTAGCTTAGTTTTCAAAACAAGTTGTGAGTGCAGTACCTGTGAAACAGAATACACGAGGGCCGGGTTCCCCCCCCCCCCCCTCTCCCCCCCCCTACTACCCTCCCCCCCCCCCCCCCCCCCCCCAACCTCCGATAGTATAAAAGCTAAGCGAGCGGCAGAAAGTGGACATGTGCTGTAGGTTACAGCACAACTCTCGCACTACACACTCCGCCATTGCCGACCTCAAGGCATTAGTCTGTGTTGCAGTACAGCCTCGTAAATATGGCTGTCGTCATTGTTGCTCCCGCCAAGTGTGAATTTGTTGTTGTATCTGGATACTGCTCCACCTACTGCTGGGTTTGAGTGCTGACAACCTCTCTCCATTTAGCTGGGTCCTCCAAGTGTGAATTACAAAGTGTAATTCGGTTTCTGCAAGCAGAAGGGAATAGTGCAGCAGAAATTCATCGGAGAATGAGCCGAGTGTGCGGCGATAACTACATGACTGATGGTGTTGTGCGTGAATGGTGCCAAAAATTTAAAGATGTCCAAATGACATGCATGATGAAGGGGCCCAAGAATGCAAGTCTGTCGTTACAGCCGACCTTGTTAAACGAGTTGACAGAATGGTTAGAGAAAATCGTAGGTTCACCTTAACTGCTTTGTCCATGGATATTCTGGAAGTTTACAGATCTGTCGTACAATCTATCGTTAATGAACATTTAGGCTACAAAAAACTTTGTGCTCGTTGGGTACCAAAAATGTTGACAGATGTCCTCAAACATCACCGAATGGTGTCGGCTTTCAATTTCCTTGACCGTTATCACGATGAAGGAGAGAATTTTTTAAAATCTATTGTTACTGGAGAAGAAAATTGGATCCAGTACGACACACCGGAAACAAAACAACAGTCACAACAATGGATGCATAAAAATTCACCACACAAAAAGAAATTTAGACAAACATTCAACGGAAATTTTATGGCTACCGTGTTTTGAGATCAAAAAGGTGTTGGGATCAAAAAGGTGCTGAGTTTATGCAGCCTGGAACCACTATCAATGCAGCAGCTTATTGTGAAACTTTACGATGTTTGTGGAGAGCCATTCAAAACAAACGAAGAGGAATGCTGACATCAGGAATTGTGTTGATCCGTGACAACGCTTGTCCATTCAGTGCTGTCACAACCCAATGGCTTCTTGAACAATTTCAATGGGACATTTTCAATCATCTGCCGTACAGTCCTGACCTGGCACCCAGCGACTTCCACCTTTTCCCTGAACTGAATTTGGTAATCATTGAATTTGGTGAACTGTGATTTCAGTGTTTCATAATTTTGTCCCACCCATTTGCTGGAACTCAATTTCATCCACTTTGCTGTTCTTGTTTTTTTCTTATTAAGTAATGTTTCATATTGTGTTTGCTTTGTTCTTGGAGTGTTTGATGTTTTGAGCGTAGCACATATGTTTTGCATTTTTAATACAGGCAGTAGAATTTTCGGTACTGGCAGTACTGCTGTGTGAAAATGACTATGGATGACTCTCATATAACATACCTAGGAACTGAGATGACATTAAATTTTTGGTGGGCGAAAGCACGAGCAGTTGCGCATGGAAATTTGATGGCTCACCCAGTAGTGTGTCCAGTCACTATTGCAGTGACTGAAAGAGCTAAAACAATTAATTAGGGAGATGGGCTGTTGTTCATTCACACTGAATATCATACAAAATACTAAGGAAACATACAGCTTGGTCATGTGAACAAGACATGGTTATACCACTATGGACCTGAAACTGGATGACAATTTTATACTTCAGAGCTTGATCCAACGAATCAGAGCTGTGGGAAGAATATGGCCACCTGATACGTCACGAAGCATCAGACATACAGTCTCAATTTCTTTGGATACACAAAATTCTGAGAGTTCTAAATGCAGTGACACATGTTGCTTAATTCACATGACATCATTGCACCAGCTCTCACAGCAGTGATATAGAATAACAAACAGAACTCAATATTACCTCAGCTACTCTAATTACTTGACTTAGACTCATATGAATTCTTCATATTTCTTATTTCTGCAGAAAATATTCAATAGTAAGACTAACCTTTGAATAATAGCCTTTACCATGCTGCCTCACTCTGTTCAATATTATTTCCCAGAAAATATAGAACACCATTTGCAGGTTGGCTCCAAAGAATGTGAAGAAGTGCAGGGTGTTCATTGAGACTACTTTGAAGGGTAAAAAGCAATGTTTTTTGTTGAATAAATGTGATGTGATTGATTCTGCTAAAATTTTTTGATACGAGCCAAGTTTAATGTACCTAAAATCTGTTTTATATGTGTGTGAGCGAATGATGTATCTGGTTGAAATGTTGCAGATGGTCTTGCACATACTAGGGCGTGGCTGAAGAGGCATTTGAGACCAGGTGAGGGTCCAGACCCTGCTGCACCTGCCCCTGAAGTCGAGATTGCTCTGCGCTCTCTCACACAGCTTGTCTTGGGCAGAGCTTATCTAGAGCTGCTTGAGTGGGACCGCTCCGTTACCTTCCCAGAGGTTCTATTCAGCTTTAAAGATACAAATAATTAATGAATATGGGATTTTCAAAGAGAATGCAATAGCAAGTTGCATTATTTTATAATTAATAGGATGTGTACCTAATAAGTAACAGGATAGTTGAGGAATGAAAATCATCAAGTTTGAATAGGCAGCATTGCCTCTTTCTTGGGAAGAAACTACTTTTTAGTTAAAAATTAACTTAGATGTCTTCCCATAGTAGCAACAAAGTTAGGGCATAACTTTTTCTTTTTTAATTGAACTTAGGATTTGCACATTGTATGCTATATATACTGATCAGCCAGAAATATGACCACCAACCTACCATCTATATAAAGCCGCCCAGGCAATAGCAGCTTCACCTGGTGAGGAATGAATGCTAGTCAGACACATGGACGGTGCATGTAGTATCAGTGAGTGTGCTGTCCCAGTGTAGAACAGGGAAGGCATCCGATCTATCTGAGTTTGACTGAGAGGAGATTGTGATGGTCCGGAGGCTGGGCACAAGTGTTTCAGGAACTGCGCAACGTCAGGTGTTCAAGGAGTGCTGTGGTGAGTGTCTTCAACATGTGGTGAAACCATGTCCAGACGTCATGGGGTTGGTCGGCCACCTCTTATTACAGATGTCGAACATTGTAGGCTGTGCAACTGGTAAAACAAGACAGGAGACAAACTGTGATGTAACAAACATCATAATTACATGCTGGAATCAGAGTAAGAGTGTGTCTGAACACACAACATGCCAAACACTCATAACGATGGGCCCCTGCAGTCGACAGCCCATGTGTGTGCCAATGTTAACACCACAACATCGACAACTACAACTGAAATTGGCATGTGATGATTGGCACTGGACATTGGCTCAGTCGCAGAGTGTTGGATGATGTGGTAATCCTGATAGGAGGGTTCAGATCCCTTGTCCTCCAGGGGAACAGCTCCTTGACACTTGTACTGCAGGACGGAGACAAGCTGGCAGTGGCTCCATTACAGGGTGTTACAAAAAGATACATCCAAACTTTCAGGAAACATTCCTCACACACAAATAAAGAAAAGATGTTATGTGGACATGTGTCCGGAAACGCTTAATTTCCATGTTAGAGCTCATTGTAGTTTCGTCAGTACGTACTGTACTCCCTCGATTCAACACCAGTTGGCCCAATTGAAGGAAGGCAAGTTGTCTTTGGTGCTTGTGTTGACATGCAACTCATTGCTCTACAGTACTAGCATAAAGCACATCAGTACGTAGCATCAACAGGCTTGTGTTCATCTCGAACGTGGTTTTGCAGTCAGTGCAATGTTTACAAATGCAGAGTTGGCAGATGCCCATTTGATGTATGGATTAGCACGGGGCAATAGCCGTGGTGCAGTACGTTTGCATCGAGACAGATTTCCAGAACGAAGGTGTCCCAACAGGAAGACATTCGAAGCAATTGATCGGCATCTTAGAGAGCACGGAACATTCCAGCCTATGATTCGCGACTGGGGAAGACCTAGAATGACGAGGACACCTGCAATGGACGAGGCAATTCTTCGTGCAGTTGACGATAACCGTAATGTCAGTGTCAGAGAAGTTGCTGCTGTACAAGGTAATGTTGACCATGTCACTGTATGGAGAGTGCTACGGGAGAACTAGTTGTTTCTGTACCATGTACAACGTGTGCAGGCACTATCAGCAGCTGATTGGCCTCCAAGGGTACACTTCTGCAAATGGTTCATCCAACAATGTGTCAATCCTCATTTCAGTGCAAATGTTCTCTTTACGGATGAGGCTTCATTCCAACGTGATCAAATTGTAAATTTTCACAATCAACATGTTTGGGCTGACGAGAATCTGCACGCAATTGTGCAGTCACGTCATCAACACAGATTTTCTGTGAATTTTTGGGCAGGCATTGTTGGTGATGTCTTGATTGGGCCCCATGTTCTTCCACCTACGCTCAATGGAGCACGTTATCATGATTTCATACGGGATACTTTACCTGTGCTGCCAGAACATGTGCCTTTACAAGTACGACACAACATGTGGTTCATGCACTTTGGAGCTTCTGCACATTTCAGTCAAACTGTTTGTACGCTTCTCAACAACAGATTCGGTGACCGATGGATTGGTTGAGGCATACCAATTCCATGGCCCCCACGCTCTCCTGATCTCAACCCTCTTGACTTTCATTTATGGGGGCATTTGAAAGCTCTTGTCTATGCAACCCCAGTACCAAATGTAGAGATTCTTTGTGCTGGTATTGTGGACGGCTGTGATACAATACGTCATTCTCCAGGGCTGCATCAGGGATTCCATGCGAAGGAGGGTGGATGCATGTATCCTCGCTAATGAAGTACATTTTGAACATAACAAAGTGTTTGAAGTCACGCTGGTACGTTCTGTTGCTGTGTGTTTCCATTCCATGATTAATGTGATTTGAAGAGAAGTAATAAAATGAGCTCTAACATGGAAAGTAAGCGTTTACAGACACATGTCCACATAACATATTTTCTTTCTTTGTGTGTGAGGAATGTTTCCTGAAAGTTTGGCCGTACCTTTTTGTAACACACTGGGGAACATTCACTTGGCCATCCATAGGTCCAGTGGTGTTTGTGCACGTAACCATGACAGCCAAGGAATATCGTAAATTGGTTGCAGACCATGTAACCATCTTCACAATGATCATGTTTCCCGGTGGCAGTAGCGTTTGTCAGTGAGATAATGTGCCTTGTCATAAGGTTGTGAGTGTGATGAACTGGTTCAAGGAACACAGCGAAGAGTTACAATTGATGTGCTGCCCCCCAACTCGCCAGATCTGAACTCGTTCAACATCTGGGATGTGTTTGAACGAGGCATCAGAGTGCATTGCCCCCAATCTCCAGAATTTGCAGGCATTAGGTGATGTATTTGCAGATGTGGTGCCTGCTTCCTCCTGCAACCTACCAAGGCCTCATTGCTTCTATGCCATGATGCATCAGTGCTGTTATCCATGCCAAAGATGGACATACCAGCCATTGGATAGGTGATCATAGTGTTCTAGCTGATCAGCATACATTATCATTATTTCTTAATGATATTAAATAAATAAATGGATTTCTAGTGTGTAATTCTCTGTAAAATTTGAAATGAGCAACTGAAATAATATCTTAAAAACTGGATCTGTGCCTGGTATGCTGAATTATCACCACCTCAAGAACACAAGTAAATCTCCTCGATGTTTTTAAGCATATTTTTATTTCCTCAGGCCATTTCTACTGTTACATTAATTTCTTTTGCTGTCCATCCAGTTTTCTTCAGATGTACAATGTGCTAAAACTCATCAAATTGTTTCACGGTCCATTTTAGTAACTTTTGCTATTTTCTTTTGAAATTATTCATTGTCCATTAATTTGGTCACATATCTGATTTTCAGGAACACATTTAAAATCGTTCTAGTAAGGTACTTAATTCATTATTGAAGTTTGTATATAATAGGTGCAAACATCATTTTGCCGGCAAAATTTATAAATTTGGACTGCAATTGGCATCGATATATTCTATATATGTTAAAATCAAAACAATTTGATCATGTGGTTCTCATCTTTTTTTATAGAAACTAGTTATGATAGTGATAATTCCATTCACTTTGAGTTTGGTTCAAGATATTACTGCACCAAATCTGTGTTCAAATGGATGCTCACTTGAACTAAATAATGCACTCATTTGAAATGGGTTTTTCCCACAAACTGCCATGTGTAAGGACACTTTGTCAGTGAAACATTATGATTATTATTGTGTACATTTTTTATTATGCCAGTAATAATTGGTAGCATTCAACAATTTGATCGTACTTAACACAGACTATATGTCCATGTCTTACTTCAAGATCATCCGCTTCTAATCCTTAATTGTCCCATCACACTCTGCAAAAGCATGGCAGACAATGTCATCTTCAGTTGTGGCCACCAAAAGTGTCCCATTGCAGCTTCTCCCAGTGTTCAGTTCTGTCTGTGAGCTGCTTGTTTCATGAATGCTGTAAAAGTGTTGTTGTGGTTGTAGTGTTTTAACTGTTGTTGTTGTTGTTGTTGTTGTTGTTGTTGTGGTCTTCAGTCCTGAGATTGGTTTGATGCAGCTCTCCATGCTACCCTATCCTGTGCAAGCTTCTTCATCTCCCAGTACTTACTGCAACCTACATCCTTCTGAATCTGCTTAGTGTATTCATCTCTTGATCTCCCTCAACGATTTTTACCCTCCACGTTGCCCTCCAATGCTAAATTAGTGATCCCTTGATGCCTCAGAACATGTCCTACCAACCGATCCCTTCTTCTAGTCAAGTTGTGCCACAAACTTCTCTCCAATCCTATTCAACACCTCCTCATTAGTTATGTGATCTACCCATCTAATCTTCAGCATTCTTCTGTAGCACCACATTTCGAAAACTTCTATTCTCTTCTTGTCTAAATTATTTATCGTCCATGTTTCACTTCCATACATGGCTACACTCCATACAAATACTTTCACAAACGACTTCCTGATACATAAATCTATATTCGATGTTAACAAATTTCTCTTCTTCAGAATCGCTTTCCTTGCCATTGCCTCTCTACTTCGACCATCATCAGTTATTTTGCTTCCAAAATAGCAAAACTCCTTTACTACTTTAAGTGTCTCATTTCCTAATCTAATTCTCTCAGCATCACCCGACTTAATTCGACTACATTCCATTATCCTCGTTTTGCTTTTGTTGATGTTCATCTTATATCATCCTTTCAAGACACTGTCCATTCCGTTCAACTGCTCTTCCAGGTCCTTTGCTGTCTCTGACAGAATTACAATGTCATCGGCAAACCCCAAAGTTTTTACTTCTTCTCCATGAATTTTAATACCTACTCCGAAATTTTCTTTTGTTTCCTTTACTGCTTGCTCAATATACAGATTGAATAACATCGGGGAGAGGCTACAACCCTGTCTCACTCCTTTCCCAACCACTGCTTCCCTTTCGTGCCCCTCGACTCTTATGACTGCCATCTGGTTTCTGTACAAATTGTAAATAGCCTTTTGCTCCCTGTATTTTGCCCCTGCTACCTTCAGAATTTGAAAGAGAGTATTCCAGTCAACATTGTCAAAAGCTTTCTCCAAGTCTACAAATGCCAGAAATATAGGTTTGCCTTTTCTTAATCTTTCTTCTAAGATAAGTCGTAAGGTCAGTATTGCCTCACGTGTTCCAACATTTCTATGGAATCCAAACTGATCCTTCCCGAGGTACACATCAACCAGATTTTCCATTCGTCTGTAAAGAATTCGCATTAGTATTTTGCAGCTGTGACTTATTAAGCTGATAGTTTGGTAATTTTCACATCTGTCAACACTTGCTTTCTTTTGGATTGGAATTAGTATATTCTTCTTGAAGTCTGAGGGTATTTCGCCTGTCTCATACATCTTGCTCTCCCAAGGCCGTCAGTAGTTCTAATGGAATGTTGTCTACTCCCGGGGCCTTGTTTGGACTCAGGTCTTTCAGTGCTCTGTCAAACTCTTCACGCAGTATCGTATCCCCCATTTCATCTTCATCTACATGCTCTCTCATTTCCATAATATTGTCCTCAAGTACATCGCCCTTGTATAGACCCTCTATATACTCCTTCCATCTTTCTGCTTTCCCTTCTTTGCTTAGAACTGGGTTTCCATCTGAGCTTTTGATATTCATACAAGTGGCTCTCTTTTCTCCAAAGGTCTCTTTAATTTTCCTGTAAGCTTTATCTATCATAACCCTAGTGAGATAAGCCTCTACATCCTTTCATTTTTCCTCTAGTCTACTCTGCTTAACCATTTTGCACTTCCTGTAGATCTCATTTTTTAGACATCTGTATTCCTTTCTGCCTGCTTCATTTACTGCATTTTTATATTTTCACCTTTCATCAATTAAATTCAATATTTCTTCTGTTACCCAAGGATTTCTACTAGCCCTCGTCTTTTTACCTACTTGATTCTCTACTATATGTGTTAAATATTGGTAATTTGTTGGTTATAAGAGCATTCTCTCTTGAAACACTTTGTTGATTTGTGTTAAGTATCATTAAAATTGTTGCACTTGCCAATTATTACTGATAAAATATCACAATTGCTGTACCTTAACTAAAAAATGGTTAACATTAAACTGACACGTTTTTATTATTATATTAATTTTTATGCAAATGTTCATGCAAAACATTGAGTTTTGGGAATATGTTGGAAAGATATATCCAGGTTCAAGTTTTGTGTTAAGCTTTCGGGTGTGCTTGAATAGTTCTGTTAGGGAGAGGCTCAGAAAATGCAAAAGATCTGGGTTTGGTTTGCATTCAGTAGGTCAACGGATCAAATCCCAGTTCCAATTTTTCGCTGTTTTTCTCTATTTCACTTAATTCAAATGCTGACAACTCCATTTGAAAGTAAGTGGCTGATTTCCTTACCCACCTTTCCCTTAACTTGAGCTTGTGATCCATCATTAATGACTTCTTAATTATGGGATGTTAATTGTTAATCTTCCCTTTTTCTATCTTGGTAAAGCACACAGTTTTGATCTTTATGGACGTTAGATGATACTGTACATCTCACTGCCGAGTGAAAGATTCATTCTCGAAATCAATACAAAGTAATTATATTTTGAATTGAATTTGAAAAGTGTGTAAAATATCAGTTGCAACATAGAACAGAAACAGTTGTGCCTTAAAGAAGTTTCCAGAGTAATGATTTGATAGTGGAAAATCACAATAACAATTATTTTGGTAGGAACGTGACATTTCACTTTGAATTGCCCTCCTAGGAGCTGAGATGCATATTATAGAGAACATTAGACAGATGATTCACAACTCAAAAAAATATTTCTTGTACTTTGTCTGTCTTATATTGTTGTGCTCTTAATGTTCAAACTTTCCATTCAGACTCTTGTTTCCTTTCTATATTCTGTGTTGTCTCTCTTTACACCTCTTGCAGTATTTCAGAACGAAATAGTTTGTGACTCCAAAAAGTGTTCAGACTTTCTGTTCATTATAAAATCTTTCATTCACATTATATCCACCCTATTTTGCTACTTTACCTGGTGTCTTTTTAGTACCAGATACATCTGATTTGTTTGGCTTTTTTGAATATTGGTAGAGTGCCAAGTAAGTGAAGATATAATAGGAAATAATGAGAATGATCCTCAGAAGCTGTGGTAGTAACATGATATCTTTCCAAAAAAAATAAATTGTGCACATGTGATTTTGTTTAAATGTAAGCATCTCTTTATAACAGACTCTGATAATGGATGAAGTTCGTTATTTGGACCTTGGGGATCAGACACTTCGCCTTTCAGTAATGGGCAGTATTCTACTTGTGGTTACAAGTGTAGTCAGTGCACTTGTAGGGAACACGAGCTTCAAGACCATGTTGAAGGACCATCTCACTGTACTTTTGGCAGAAGTACACAGCAATCAGTAAGTTTTAAATACCTAAAGGCAAAAATTCTGAAATTAGAATATTGTGTACCATTAATATGATTATGTGTGCAGAATGCAGATGTGAAGTAGAGTAATGGTATTAGAAAATTAGCTAAGGGTTAATTTTTTACCAAATGATTCTGAATTTTACTATCCAGGGATTCATATGAATGAAACATTGGTGGTGAATAATATTATTCAGTCACTTCCACATGGGAAAAATATATTAAAAATAAAGATTCCAAGACTTACCAAGCGGGAAAGCGCCGGCAGACAGGCACATGAACAAAACACACAAACACACACACAGAATTACAAGCTTTCGCAACTGGCAGTTGCTTCGTCAGGAAGGAAGGAAGGAGAGGGAAAAATGAAAGGGTGTGGGTTTTAAGGGAGAGGGTAAGGAGTCATTCCAATCCCGGGAGCGGAAAGACTTCCCTTAGGGGAAAAAAAGGACAGGTGTACACTCGCACACACACACACACACACACATATCCATCCGCACATACACAGACACAAGCAGACATATTTAAAGGCCAGCCAGAGATGGGAACTTTAAGTGTGAGGCCTTTGGGAGTAATGCCAAATGTCAGACAAGCCTGAGTAAATAAAATATGGGAGCGTAATCTGGCTAGGGTGAAGGCATGTTTGCGGAGGGAATGTAAATAAAATTTAATGGGGTCGTTGTAGGGATGTTGTGAGGTTGACATGGTATTGGTAGGTGGAAAGGGTAATATGAGGTTAAAGTGAAAGTAAAGAGAGATTTATATAGGGAGAGATAAAGGTGTGAAAAAAATCGAAAAAGTGTTGGTTTGAGATGAGCTATGTTGATCATGTGCTGAACTTAGGTTGGCCTTTAAATATGTCTGCTTGTGTCTGTGTATGTGCGGATGGATATGTGTGTGTGTGTGTGTGCGAGTGTACACCTGTCCTTTTTTTCCCCTAAGGGAAGTCTTTCCGCTCCCGGGATTGGAATGACTCCTTACCCTCTCCCTTAAAACCCACACCCTTTCATTTTTCCCTCTCCTTCCTTCCTTCCTGACGAAGCAACTGCCAGTTGCGAAAGCTTGTAATTCTGTGTGTGTGTTTGTGTGTTTTGTTCATGTGCCTGTCTGCCGGCGCTTTCCCGCTTGGTAAGTCTTGGAATCTTTATTTTTAATATATTATTCAGTCAGAATTAATGTAACTATATTTGTTTACATTTCATACAAATTCATATAGACATTGTGTCTTATGTGTAAGATTTTAGGTATTGAGCCAGTCCATTAGGTATACCAAAATTGTTATAGTATAACAACAAAAAAATCAATTTAATTGGATAGACAAAAAATCTTCTCAGTAAGTAGCAGCAGAACATACACATAACAAGAGGTAGGCAAGGTATCGGAGCCAGTGGCTCTTTCTTCAGGCAGAAGGGCTGAAGAGGAAGGAAGGGGGGAGGGGTTACCAACTGGAATCAGGACTCATCTGACCAGGCCACAGTTTTCTATTCGTCGAAGGAGCAATCGACATAGCCACAAGCCCAGGTGAGGCACTGCAGGCAATGTCGTGTGGTTAGCAAAGGCATACACGTGGGTCATCTACTGCCGTAGCCCATTAATGACACATTTCATTGCACTCTCGTAATAGATATGTTCATCGTACATCCCACATTGATTTCTGAGTTTATTTGATGCTTTGTTGCTTGTCTGTATCCAATGACAACTCTGCAAATGCTGCTGTCGGTCAGTGCGTTGCCTGTGGTAGGAAGCCGGCCACTACGCGCTTCAGTCCGGAACCATGGGACTGCTACGGTCACAGGTTCGAATCCTCCCTCGAGTGTGGATGTGTGTGATGTCCTTAGATTAGTTAGGTTTAAGTAGTTCTAAGTTCTAGTGGACTGATGACCTAAGATGTCAAGTCCCATAGTGCTCAGAGCCATTTGAACCATTTTTTTTCTGTGGTAGAAGGTAATGGCTGAAATATGATGTTCTCTGCACTTTCTTGACAATGTGGATCTCCAAATATTGTATTCCCTAATGATGTCAGAACTGGAATATCCCATGTGTCTAGTTCCCACTACAATTCCGCATTCGAAGTCTGTTAATTCCCATCATGTGGCCATCACGTCAGAAACCTTTTCACATGAATCACATGAGTACAAAATGACTACTCCTTTAGTGCAGTGCCCTTTTGTAACTTGTTTACATGATACTACCAACATCTGGACATGTGCATATCGGTATCCCATGACTTTTGTTACCTCAGTATAATTGAGTGAACACTAGAGGGAAAAACGATATGTTCTTGGATAACACTTCCTTAAAAATTGTACATAAAGGTGTGTATTATTCAGCAGGTTTCATTTTCAGTAGGCTTCCAGCAGACCTGGGGGAGGGGGGATTGAGTGGTTGTCTTCAAATGTAATTGAAAAGTCTCCTTGTGGCACACTCATTCTGTTCTGTGCAGGAATTCCTCCCAGTAGTTTAGAACAGTATGCTATTTATTTTTATACTCCAAACACAATTTTTGTGTTTAATTATTTAGTTTGTTTTGCTTATAAATTTTCTAATTAGCATTCTGAAAGCTATATACAGGCATGTTTCATGACCAGGTCCCACAGAAACTGTTAAATGAATACACTTGTAGTTGTGGAATGCACTTAACTCAGTCGATTTCTGGTGCTATTGAATGTTTAATATTCATTGAAGAGAAGGCTTGGACGTTAGTGATTAACTAAAAGATATTTGGGATGCTGTTGTATTCTCTTTAGCAGCTTTTATGTCGTCTCGTTGTCTCTGTAGAGCTGTACCATGGAAAGCAAGGAGACGATGTTGGTTGATCTCCGGTATCCTTGTGCTATAACATAAACTGCACAAAACTGGATTCTTCATTCAAAACCAAAGAGCTACTTAACTTTAGTTTCCACATGCTGTGGCACAAGTTCTTTTCTGTATACTCCACATAGCTTCAATGCTATTGAAATAGAAGTCCGCTCTAATGTTACTTGTACTGCTTGCCTCTGTGCTAGAGGCTAAGTCTGCAGCTTCATCTCGGTGACCCACTGGAACTCCACAGCATACAGACTCAAACTAACTGGTGTAACAGGCTCGAATTAACTGGCTACACTGGCCCTCTGGTCTGCGGCGGCGATCCTAGATACTGGCGGCTTCAAGGACAATGGTGGCGCGTTTCCTTGTAACCTCTATGCCACATGGTATGCTGGTGGCGTCATACACAAGCACATTCCTCCCCTGGCACCGGATGTTGTGATGGGTGTAGCAAGTGTAGCAGCATCCGATGGCAGTGGCCATGCAGAGTCCGGTGATGGTCTGTCTCATGGGTGGGAGTGATAGGAGATTGAGAAAGAGTTGCAGCATATGTTCCCATGTGTGGGTGGTGCGAAGCTCGGCCATCTGTAGATTGAAAGTGCATACGAAGAACTCTGCTTCTCCATTGGACTGCCCTGTTGTCCGCCACAAGTACTTCTGGCAAACCTCCGTTGCAAAATATTGAGGACAACGGCGAATGATGCTTCATGATGTCACAGAAGCCATAAGCACCGCAAATGGGAACTTGCTAAAAGAGTCTACCACTATGAGCCAGCGAGTGTTCCAAAATGGTCCTGCAAAGTCTATGTGCACTCATTGCCATGGCGATTTAGTATTAGGCCAAGCTGCAAATGTATGTGGCATCGCAGATTGGTTCTACACACATGTGTGACCCTGTGCCATCATCTATTCAGTGTGGGCATCCATGCCCTGCCAAGTACAGTGCCAGTGTGGTAACTTTTTAGTGCAAAAAATTCCCCAATGTCGTTATGGAGCATTCGCAATGTATCTTTTGCAATACTTTGGGAATAAGCATACTGGATTTTCCACTGTCATTTTGAACTAGACCTTGCTAAACTGAAAGGCTGTGCCGACATGCAAAATGTTGGCGCACAACTGAGTTTCTGGGTACTGTTCAAGGAACGAGGTCAAGATGTGTGAAAATAATGCAACAAAATATTGATGTCTGGGTCTCCTTCTGTGGCCTGTGTAATTTTTCTGTAGTTCAAGGGAAAAGATTCCAGCAATTCAGAGTCCTGCGCATCGATTTGGCAACAAAATGCGGCAGATGCATCAAAATCAGTCTATGCCAATTGGAAGGCGAGATACGGCATCTACTTTACCATACTTTGCTGTAGGTCTGTACACTATTTCATACTGATACTGTGAAAGCAACAAAGCCCAGCAGTGCAATTTTTGAGCAGTGTGTGTAGAAACCGACTTTGACAGTTGAAACAAGGACTGCAAAGGCTTGTAACCTGTCACTAAATAGAACTTGTGACAATACAAATAGTGATGGTATTTTTTCACACCAAACATGATAGCGAGAGCCTGTTTTTCTGTTTGTGAGTAACTGCACTGTGTTTGAGTTAACAGCTTTGAGGCAAAACCAATAACCAATTGGTCTGTCTTGTGTACCAATTCTTTGTTAAAGTACAGTGCTGATTCTGTATGAGGAAATGTCGACTTGCAAAACTACCGGCTTGGCAGGGTCAAAATGCACTAAACATATGTCGCTAAAGAAAGCATTTTTGAGTTTCTGAAATGTGTCTTGACAATCTTTAGACCACACAAATGGCACATTTTAGTGTCGCAAGCAATGCGATGGAGCCACAATCTGTGCAGCATTTGGTATGAACCAAATGTAGTATGTCATCTTGCCTAGTACTGACTGCAGTTGAGACACATTGCGAGGAATAGGCAGGCAGGTCACAGAGTGCAAGCAAATGAGACTGGAGGGGGTGCACACCCTGACTGTTTATCATGTGACCTAAGTACTGTAGTTCAGTTTGAAAAAATTCACAATATTCGAGATGGCACTTGAGTCCTGCTTCTCTGCTTCTGACAACACGTAAATTGTCGATGGGTTCCTCTGGTGTACGGCCTGAGACAACAATATCATCAAGGTAGTTTGAACAAAATGGCACTTTTGCAGTCAGCTGTTACAAGTAATGTTGAAAAGTGGCACATGCAGAAGCATTGCCAAAGGGCAAAAGCAAATATTCAAACAGTCCTAAGTGTGTATTTACAACAAACACTTTCTGTGATTCTTCATCCAATGAAATTTGCAAGTGGGCATCATGCAAACTGATCGGAAAGTAACATCCTGCACCAAGTCTGTCCATGAGTTCCTCAGGGCAAGGTAACAGATAAGTATCAACTACTGTCTATGGGTTGACTGTAGACTTGAAGGCAACAAAACTAGTAGACTTGCCCATTGACTAGCTTGAATGGGAGCAATTACACCATTATCATACGGTTCTTTCAATTCACTGGCTACTTTGCCTCGTAAAGCAATTCGGATGGGGCAGGCTCCAGAAAACATAGGCTGTGCATCGTCTTTCAATGTAACATGTGCTACAAAGTTATTAACTTTTCCCATTCCTTCAGAAAATAGTTCAGGAAATTCTTTAAGCAAGCTAGCTTACATTGGCTTTCGGATCACAAGCCGATATGGGAAGAACGTTGTCACAAATGTTAAGGCCAAACAAATCAAAGGCATCTATACTGAAAATGTTCTCACTGTATCTTGATTTTAATACAGTAAAATTCACTGTCCTGGTGTGAGATTTTTATGTGGCAAACAAACTTCACTGTTCAAGCACTGGAGTTTCCTATCCATTGTAAGCAGTGAGGTGCTTGCTAGATTTAGAAAGGTGTGGTGAGCCTGACTGTTCATATATGGCATTATTAATCAAGGTTACTGAGGCACCTGTGTCTAACTAAAAGTTCGCACGACAGCCAGCAATGCGTAATGAGACAAATAGTTTGTTAGGATGTCATTGCACAGCACTAGGGTGAGAAGGAGGCACAATCTTAATCTTACTTTTGTCAGAATCTGTTGGAGATTTGGAAAACACAACGTTCACTGCAACACAACGTTCACTGCACGTGCACGAGCCTATTATTTCTGGGAGCGGGCAAAATTAGCCATTGCAAACAAACTGTTTGGACATGGCCCTTTTTTTTTCCACACATGTAACATGTTGCGTTACATGTTGGGCAGTTCTGTCTTTTATGGCGAGCAAAACATCTAGGGCAAGACTTCACTAAGTGCACATGTCTGTTTACATGTTTACGTGGCTGTCCGACACGGCCATGTATGTGCTCGCTGTTGTGGCTGCTTGGGGCGGGTAGCGAGCAAGGGGTGGCTCAACCCAACAAATCAGGGTCTGGTCAAACTTATTGGCTGCCATAGTACCCGAATCATATTGCTCTAAGATTTGCAACACTTGACGGAGTGAAGTATCAGAGTATTTTACGATCTCTTTCCCATATTCTGCTATCGGTGACACTGAATGTTATAGCATCTCGAATCATAAGATCACTGTAAAAGTTGCCATAACACCACTTAAATTTACACTTCCTAGTCATACCACTGATCGTAAGTCTGTTCTGGCTTTTTTTGCAAATGAAAAAAACTGAAAACTGGCTGCAACTACTTGAACTTAGTCTTAGTACTTGGCTGACATAGCGATTACTTCAGCATAGCTAAATTCGTCAGGAGACGCAGTTGAGAATAGTTTTTGTGTTAACCTGAACACTGGGGACCCCACAGTCAAAAGAAAGTATTGTAGTTTCACAGTACCTTGAATGCAATGAACTGCACAATGAGCTTGGAACTGTGTCAAGTATTTGTACAATACCTCTTCTGTGTTGGCAAATTGCCAGGACATAGGTATACTGGGCTGCGGCACTTGAGCATGTCGGTTGATCCCTTGTGCAGCCACCATTGCTTGTTCAGCTAGAAGTTGGTGTACCGTCATCAGCAAGGCAGCAATTTGTTGGTTCCAAAACTGAAAAGCTTGTGTTAAATCCATTAGATTGGCTGTCTGTGGCTGAGTCGCGTAGGCAGGGGGCGGTGTAGCCATGGTTTACACAAATACATAGTACCAAAAAAAGAAACAAGCAAAGCCTCTGAAAAGAGAAATATAATTAGTTCTGTGGCTCCCCTCCTGGAATACATGCAAGAACACAACAACAAATTTGCAATTAGAAACTCCTGCAGTCTGAAACACAAGAGCAAACTGCATACAGTTAATAACTGGGTTCTTTATTCATAAACAACTTAAGTCTCCATGAGCTGCCGTGTAAGCTCTCTTCTGTTTAGACCACATAGCCTCAATGCTGTTGAAGTAGAAGCCCACTATTTTCAGTAAAAGAATACTAAGTATTGTCTGTCTGTGCTAGACACTAAGTCTGTGGCTCCATCTCACAGTGACCCATTGGAACTCCACGGCGTACAGACTTGAACTGACTGGCATAACATGCTCAGACTAACTGGCTAAACTAACTGACTAAACTGGTCCTCTGGCGGCTGAGAGGGCGTTGGCGGCACGTTTCCAGTGAGTCTTGTCGATGGTCTCTATCGATACTCTTGTGACCTCTATGCCGCTTGGTGATGCTTTATACTTTTCAGACTGGGTGACATGCTGCAGTGCTTAGCACACTTGACTGTTCAGAAGGACCAGCAGTCCTCTTTTGGATGTCCAGGTATAGATGTTCAGAGGTTTCTCTGAATTGAAGAAAATATTGGGATGATAGCCTTGAAAACGGTACATCCAATTTCATTCCCAAGTTCAAGTTTTTGCTCCATTTCAGTTTATTTTGTTGTAAACAGAACATTGAACACTAGTCTTCCTTGCTTCATTCCTTCACTTTGCATAATGATTTGTTTGTGAACTCACGTGTGCATTTATTAAATAGTTTCCAAAATGGTATTATCATGTGATGGAATTTTGTAACTTTATCATTTTACTTGTATATTATTTACTTATTTTCTGATTTTTTTGTAGTGCAAAATAACTTTGTTTATATACACTCCTGGAAATTGAAATAAGAACACCGTGAATTCATTGTCCCAGGAAGGGGAAACTTTATTGACACATTCCTGGGGTCAGATACATCACATGATCACACTGACAGAACCACAGGCACATAGACACAGGCAACAGAGCATGCACAATGTCGGCACTAGTACAGTGTATATCGACCTTTCGCAGCAATGCAGGCTGCTATTCTCCCATGGAGATGATCGTAGAGATGCTGGATGTAGTCCTGTGGATCGGCTTGCCATGCCATTTCCACCTGGCGCCTCAGTTGGACCAGCGTTCGTGCTGGATGTGCAGACTGCGTGAGACGACACTTCATCCAGTCCCAAACATGCTCAATGGGGGACAGATCCGGAGATCTTGCTGGCCAGGGTAGTTGACTTACACCTTCTAGAGCACGTTGGGTGGCATGGGATACATGCGGACGTGCATTGTCCTGTTGGAACAGCAAGTTCCCTTGCCGGTCTAGGAATGGTAGAACGATGGGTTCGATGACGGTTTGGATGTACCGTGCACTATTCAGTGTCCCCTCGACGATCACCAGAGGTGTACGGCCAGTGTAGGAGATCGCTCCCCACACCATGATGCCGGGTGTTGGCCCTGTGTGCCTCGGTGGTATGCAGTCCTGATTGTGGCGCTCACCTGCACGGCGCCAAACACTCATACGACCATCATTGGCACCAAGGCAGAAGCGACTCTCATCGCTGAAGACGACACGTCTCCATTCGTCCCTCCATTCATGCCTGTCGCGACACCACTGGAGGCGGGCTGCACGATGTTGGGGTGTGAGCAGAAGACGGCCTAACGGTGTGCGGGACCGTAGCCCAGCTTCATGGAGACGGTTGCGAATGGTCCTCGCCGATACCCCAGGAGCAACATTGTCTTTAATTTGCTGGGAAGTGCCGGTGCGGTCCCCTACGGCACTGCGTAGGATCCTACGGTCTTGGCGTGCATCCGTGCGTCGCTGCGGTCCAGTCCCAGGTCGACGGGCACGTGCACCTTCCGCCGACCACTGGCGACAACATCGATGTACTGTGGAGACCTCACGCTCCACGTGTTAAGCAATTCGGCGGTACGTCCACCCGGCCTCCCGCATGCCCACTATACGCCCTCGCTCAAAGTCCGTCAACTGCACATATGGTTCACGTCCACGCTGTCGCGGCATGCTACCAGTGTTTAAAGACTGCGATGGAGCTCCGTATGCCACGGCAAACTGGCTGACACTCACGGCGGCGGTGCACAAATGCTGCGCAGCTAGCACCATTCGACGGCCAACACCGCGGTTCCTGGTGTGTCCGCTGTGCCGTGCGTGTGATAGTTGCTTGTACAGCCCTCTCGCAGTGTCCGGAGCAAGTATGGTGGGTCTGACACACCGGTGTCAATGTGTTCTTTTTTCCGTTTCCAGGAGTGTATAAACAGAAATGTATGTGTAATGTATGTGTCATGAGGTGCAGTATCTTATGGAGGGGTGAATCTGTTTGTTCGTCGTTGCAGAGTTTTTCTTTACTTTTAAGCCCATTTTTAGTTCTCATACAATCATTTCTAATGGCCTATTTCACTAGGGTTTTGTTTCTACGAATCCTACAAGTCTATAAATATGACAATATCTTTATTTCTTTCTGTTATTTCATGTAACTGCTAGAGAGACAACCATTTCCTCAAAAACCGAACCAATGCAGTGAAGCTGTTACCTGCAAATGTACGTGCAGTACTTGAATCCTATATGAAGCTTCATATATATTGTGAAAGATGAAAAACAATTCAGATTATTGTGTACTACAACAAATCAACATCATGTGTAACTGGAATGCAGACACAGTATTTGGAAAAGAAATTGTAGCAGTTTGTATAAGATGTTTGTGAACAACATGGTCTAATGAGTAGGAGAGAAGGTACAGACAGATGATAAAATTTCACAGCCCTGTTACTGGGCCTTGGTTAAGTTGATTTTTATTTCTACTTCTTTTGTAAAATTGAGCATAATCTCTTCATATTTTAATCGTACTGATATTCTTTTAACTTGTGGGAATTCTGAAGTTTTTGTTTTTCATTTGTTTTTCTAATGCTTTTAACTCCTAAAATTTGTGAAAGTTTTTTAATTCATTATTTTAGGGATCTGACAGACGTGATGCCAAATGTATCATTGCAAATAATCAAGGATGTAAATGATTCTTTAGTGGAATGTGGATTTTCTCAGCTGGACGAAACTGCAACTGCATCCCTCACTTCTCAGATTTCCAGTGTTGCATTGCCAGAACATAAAGTGAAACAACTTGTTCGTAAGTGTGCTTGTTTTTTATGCATTATTGCTTGAAATTATTGAAATAAAATGTATGCCTGTAAAAGTACCACAAATTTGTGTGCTTTCTCCAAAAATGGCTGTGTTAAGGTGATTGCAAGTGAAACTTCAGTAAGGGGAATTTGCCAAAAGAGCAGTAAATCATATGAAGAGTGGAAATGTCAAATATCTAAGTGCCAAATCTCACATTTGTCAGGAGACAATTTATCTCTCTTTGTTCATGACTTATTTGAAACCAAAAACTTGAGAAGATATACTGATACCACATAATTTTGCTAAGTGCCATGCTATGGAGCTGATTGCTTCCAAATGCCAGTAAGAAGGGATTTTATTTATTTATTTATTTTTATTATTTTATTTATTTGTTTATTTTTTGTGCTGTTAATATTGAAACACTTAGTTTTATTTTTGGTAATGCAAGTATAGAAATACAGCAGCAAAATTTTAACTAGGGAACTGCAATCAGCAAATACCATTTCTCATATGTTTTAAATTTTTCACAAGAGAAGAACAAAATTAATATTAAGTCTCTAACTCAGTATTGACTTCTGTTTCAATTTTTTGAACGTTCTGTTCTTGGAATTGAGTTACATAGTTTGAAGTAGAGCTCGTAATGCTGTTGAGGAAGAAATGGCTACATCACCAACAAGTCTTTCTGTCTTGCTGCAGTTGATAAACATTGCCGGTCTACCAGATGAAGTATGGCGTACATCAGCCTTGTTATTTCGTCTTTTCAGTACATTGACATTTTAGTTTCTTCTGTTTCAGAGTAAAAGCTTTTAATATCTATTAGAGATAAATGTGTTTGAGGCACTTTGATCATACTGCATTTGGAGATCTTGAATATCTGCATTGACAACACTGTTTCAGCAACATTTTTAAAATCAAAGCTGTCAGTTGCACAGTTTGAAATTACTTGTAACGAGGTTCATAGCCTTAGCTGACTCAATAGTCTTGTAGAACAAACGCTGTACTTGCTCTTCTTCATTTCTCTAGAACTACAAAATCTCTGTTGCACCTCAACCTTTTGTGTTATATCTGCAAACCATTCCAGGCTAAATGGAGAAAATTGCATCGCAAGGCACTTGGAGCTTGGTGCAACAACCACACACCATCTGTTTGTGAATAGTTGAAACATTTCCTCCTGAATTTGACATTTGGAATAAGTATATGGACATGCAACAGAGTACTGGGAATGCAATAGCACTGACAACACACTTTGTGAAAAAGTGACACTTAAATGTAAATTACCACTTTGCCTTGGGATTCGTATGTTTTGAAAACAAAATCAGTGCTAAGAGCCCTTGTGAAACAAGGCATTAGTAAATTGAGCAATATTATATATAATTGTTGAAATGTGAAACGTGTTGTAGAATTCATCTCAGAAGCGCATAATTTGGAATTGGTAAAGTCTCCAGGTGTGGAGATTCCATATCACCAAAACTATTGTCACCATTTCTAGAGGTTGTTTTCAGGTCATTAAACTGGGAAACTAAAGAAGGAATAACTGTTAATGAAATATGTGAACACTTTCATTTTTCTGATGACTTTGTATTGTTTGACTAAATTGTAGATAAACTTAACTACAAATTCGAAAAATCTAAAAATGTGCGTGGATTCCATAAACTGTGATTGATTGTATGAAACTCATCTCACTTTGTTCATATGAAATCTAGAAAGTGGTTCGCAACACATTCCTTGACTCCCAAAAGACATTTGAAACAGTCCTACATTCCCACCTAGTGAAGAAAATATCAACTTAGTGAACATCAGACCAGGCTTGTGATTGTATTTATGACTTACCAGCACATAGAACATACATGTCATTCTTGATAGAAAAGAAACTATCTCTTCTGAAAGTAACATAAGGTTTGTCCTAAAGAAGTGTTAGAAGATCAGTCCTGTTCATTATTTATACATATAAAATGATATGTTAGATAATGTCAGGACCTCCACAAAGTCACTTGAGGACATTGTTGTTGTATATGGGAAATGTAGAATGCCAGAAAATTTAGCGAAATTGTGGTAGACCTGTAGAGGATATGAGTTTTGCTTGTCAGGTTACTCTGGGACATCCAAAGTTGGGATTAATAGAAGAGATAGAGAAGATCGATAGAAGAGCAGTATGTGTCCTAATGATTTCACCAAGACTGAGAGCATCGCAGAGTGCTAATGCTAGATGCTACCAAAGAGAGTGTGTGCCAGATAGAGATATACTAATAAAATTCTGAAAACACAATAAATTCACAGTATCTCATTTATGACTCATGGGATAATTAATTGAACAACTTGTGACAATCATAAGAATGTAATATAGAAAATTTGCAAGCAGATCTGAAAATCAAAATAAGATTAATATATGCCCAACATATTGAAAAGAAAATACACAAATTGAAAAGTTTTGTATTGAGAGATATTGATGATAGTGGCTGGACGGGGAGAGAGAGAGAGATTGGAGTGTAAAAATAACTTGAATTGTGTCTGGTAAAGTAAGTAGAGTTTCAAAACCGAAACTTCTGAAATGTCTAAAAAGGAAAGTGTGCATTCCATGTATGTTAATAGTTTTTGCTAATAATGAGACATGCATTTTTTAATGTGAAAACCATTCAAAAACTGAGAGTAACTTAGTGATGACGACAACAACAATCCATCCTATATGTATTTACTTTTTTCTTGTTTCTTTGTCAGGCATTTATTTCAGTGCTTCTGGTATACACTGTTACTGATTGATTTATGAGTGTTTGTGTAAATTTGAGTTTTTCCTCTTCTTGTAGTTATATTGTCAAAATGGCATTCTTGTATTCCACATCTCTGAATGTTTCAATTTGTCAGTATTCAATTTCTGTTACAGGTTTGCGAATAATGGAGTTCTTAGAACTTACAATAACATCTCCGACAGCAGCACCTGTGCAGGTTCCTCCTGGACTGTCCTTTCTGAAAGCAGAACTCACAACACTAACTGGCCAGTTTCTTCGCCTGGTATCACATAATCGTGCAGTTTATGGTGAATACTATAGTGAAATTATAGCAGATGCTGTGAAATCTGCAAAAGCATCACCTTAGCTACTTACACTTTCATTTTGAGAAACATTGTTAACTCTCATTGAAACTCTTTTTAATTGTAACTGGAATCCAACTGAGTATTCCATGACAGATTCCTCCATTTATTTAAACAATGGTGTATGATCAGGAATATTTTCATACAGACCATTTTTCACAATATGAAAAGGGAATACAGCTGTTAGTTTCTTTCTTAAAAATAAATAAATAAAGTATTTATTGTATAACTTAACTACTACGATTTGTAAGTTATCCATATTTTCAATGAAATACATGTGTATTAATTAACAATTTAACAAATTTTATTTGAAATATGTCTATTTATCCGTTCTCTCTCTCTCTCTCTCTCTCTCTCTCTCTCACGCACGCGCACACACACACACACACAAAGCATATACAAATACACTCAATTGTCTTTTATCGCTTTATTTTCCTTTATCCATAAGTGGAGTTATTTTCTGTCGTGCATTCCTGATTCCTATTTGCAATGTGTTCCCTAAGCTTATTTTAGAATGAATCCACCCACAAAAAAAAAAAAACAGTAAAATACAGTTACATTTGAAATTGCTAGTAGCAAAACAAAATACTGCAACTTAGACACAACCATAAATATCAACAAACTTGACTGGCAGTCTGTTTTTGACTGATGGTAGTAAATCGCACCTTTTTCTCAAACAAATTAATTAAACTTCTTTCTGTTCTTAGATTTACCATTGTTTGCAGAACTTTGCTAAGTTTATAGTGGCGTGTGCAGCAATTGGAAATGAAACTCCTAGTGTGAGAAGCATGTCAATGACACAATGTTTACTTTACTCTCCAGAACCCTTATACATTCTGGCACATACGGTGTACTAAATATGTAATGAATAGACCTTAAAGCACAAGGAGTACCATAAGGGAGCTATAAGACAAATTTCTGAAAGACTTGTAACCCATTAAAGTAAAACGAACTGAGCTGAAATCACTATGCTCTGTTAAACAGAGTAGGAGGCCAACGTTTTCTTTTCGTCAGAGATGAGGATATTGTCAGCATTGTTCCAGGGAAGTGTGATAGGACTGCTGTTTTTTTCTGTGTGCATAAATGATCTGGTGGACAGGTTGGGTAGCAATCTGTGGTCATTTGCAACGATGTTGGGTGAACAGGAAGGTGTCGAAATTGAGTAACTATAGGAGGATATAAGATGAAGTAGACAAAATTTCTGTTGGTGTGATGAATGGCAGCTACCTCTCGATGTAAAAAAAAAGGTAAGATGAGTGCAGATGAGTGGGAAAAACAAATCCATAAAGCAATGTGCTGATTGACACATTCATGTCCATTAAATGTCTAGGTGTAACATTGGCAAGCAATAAGAAATGTATGAGCATGTAAGGACTGTAGTGAGGAAGACAAATGATCTACCTCAGTTTATTAGGAGAATTTTAGGAAAGTGTGGGTCATCCGCAAAGGAGATCGCATATAGGACACTAATATGACCCATTGTTGACGTGCAGGTATTATGGAGATGCTTTGGGATCTCAAATAGGAATCACTGGAGGGAAGACAATGTTCTTTTCAAGAAGCACCATTGAGAAAATTTAGAGAACTGGCATTTGAGGCTGACTGCAGAACAAGTCTACTGCCACCAATGTACATTCCACGTAAGGACCATTTAGGTAAGATTAGAGAGATTAGGGCTCATTATATTTGCAAGTGTAACAGAAAAAACAAATGACTGGTAATGGTTCTGGGTACCCTCCACCATGCACTATATGATGGATTGCAGAGGATGTACATAGATGAGATTAGGGCTTGTTCTGTTTGTGAGTGGAACAGAAAAGGAAGTGACTAGTAGTGGTACAGAGATACAGATGTGGTTAGCAAGTGTGTTGCAGCACAATGTTAAAAATGATTCATACCAGTAGGTATAATTTCTTACCTGTTGACATAATAATGACGATTTTTGAACCTTCTTTTTCTATTGTTCCAATTCATTCACGTTGATAACAAAGATGAACTTCTGCATGCCTCTGGATCTTTCCTTCGGAAAATCTCTCTCCTCCCCCCCCCCCCCCCCCCCCCAGCCCCAATACTTCTAAATAAGATTTTTCTGGATGCATGTCATATATTCTGTGTTCTACTATTCTCATTTAAGTTTTCTGTTTTTTGTCTTGGGTCTCAAGGAATAGTCCCTAAAGCTCTATCCTTTTCGCCTATGCTCGCTGTTGTCTACAGTGTGAACGACTGTAAGTCCCATCATTTTACACTTTATGTGCGTCTGTTTCTGCGTTTAGTTGACAGGCAATGCTAGCAATGAAACAGAATTGTGCACTGCTGCCATGTCGGATCCTCGAGTTATATGTGTATACAGAAATCTTTAGTTGCCCCAGGCTAGTTATGTCCCCGAAGACAGGAATAGCACCTTCAAATGTGGCATCAGCCATTGGTGCTATCTGCTGTTGTGTAGTCCCTTGATAGGTCAGAGCAGTTAGAAGCTGCTCAACCCACTTTCAGATGTGCACTTCATTCACACCTCTCTCAGGAAGGGTTTGTGTCTTCATCCACATAAGCAGAATACTGTGCAGCACCTGTTGACAATAGCAAAAACAGTGGTTGCGAGCTTGAGGATTTTTTTCCGAATGACTTGGTCTGAAAACTGAGAAAATGTTATCTTGGAGAAGTTTCCAAGTGGGGACAGAATGAAGTGATTTCATTATTTTCTCACTGCCATTTGGAAAAAAGCAACATTTAAAAAGAGACTTAGTTTTGATTTCGAATGAAAATGGTGGTCAGAATAGAAATTTTGTCATTATGTACTTTCTATGCAGTCTGATTCACAGCTTGAAAATGTTCGACTGAGCAACATATCATTGTCATATGAGAGGCCCTTCTTTTTTTTTCCTACCTATCAGAAATTGTTTTTCATTTCAAGTAAGAAGAAGAAACAAGCTGTAGAAGTACCGGTTGAATTAAAACTTCTATGAACAACTTCCAGCACCTTTCATCACTTACGACATAGACTAGGAAGAAAGTTGTAGGTTTGTAGGTTGGTACTTAAGACCTTCTACAAAGAAAACGGACACTAATTACAAGTAAAATTGAGGCACACAGCAACTAAATTTTAGTGGAAGGTAGTACACATGTGTCTGCCGGAACTAATGTTTTTGTTTGTAAAAAATTAGAGCTTCTGCTAGAGTTGGCTTAAGCAACATGACAGTGAGGCAATCATGATTATGAACCAAAAGCTCTAAAACTTCATGATTCTTTTTCCTTTCTTGATAAGTGAGAGATTAATCTTGAATGAGATTGAAACCAACTACGGTAGTGGGAGGATACATGAAAGTTTGACCTGTATAGTTCTCTGTATAACTAATTTCATTTTATCTTGTTTCTGGCGAATAGTGGTATATCATAAGAGTAAGGAATTATAGTTGAAGATCCTGTTGTGAAATTCTTTCCTGTTCCCAGGTCAGTTTTCTGACAAAAATTTCCTTCGTCAGTGGGGACTAAAAGTATTCCTTGTTGGCAGGCTGCAATATGTGTAGCTTGGATATCATAGAAATGTTTCAAGTTCACCTAGGAAGCAACATACAAAAATGTAATTGATGACAGACCATTTAGAAGATCTTCCAATCTCATGAAAACTGTTTATTTCCAACAAGTGCTGTTCTGTTTTCAACCCTTCAATTGGTCTAATTAAAGGAACAAAAGTAACATTTATAAATACAATGCAAAAAATAAAACTTACCCTCCTAAGGAGAGTTGGAGTTCTATAATACATCCTTCTCTCTCTCTCTCTCTCTCTCTCTCTCTCTCTCTCTCTCTCTCTCTCTCTCTCTCTCTCCTCCCCCCTCCCCCTCTCCCGTGTGTGTGTATCCATTTAATGACTTTAAACAATAAAAAGTACAATGAAACAAGAATGGGAGGGGGGGGGGGGGGCGATCTGGTAACATAAATGAAGTCCAGCAGGACATAAGAATATGTTGGAGATTAATTTCCCGTTTCCAGAGGTTAGGGGAAACTGGTATTGGATGGGAGGGCCCAAATAGTTCATGTAGTATAGCATAGACTCAGGTTCCTAGAGTTATGCTATAGAGTACGTTCAGCAACTGTGTGCTAGGTATCCACAAGATGAACCATTCTATTCCTATTCATAAGCTTGACCATTTTAGTGGCAGTCATCCACACATATATATAAAATACTGTGCAGTTGGCATAAATTAGTTTTTATGCATCATGCCTGATTTCATATGATGCTTTTGATGTTAATGGATTTACCAATGGTGAACAGGCTGTAGGTGGTGGTGTAGTGGATGTGTGGGGGCAGTTTCTATAGTGGGGACAATTGAAGAAGTAGGAATGTTGGGGTAGAGATAGTGGTTTGGGAATGTCATAAGGTTGGCTAGTAAATAGGGAGGTCAGAAGGGTGACAGCAGTTGGTGCGAGCAGGATATCAGCGAGAGAGGATCTCATTTCATGATAAGATTTGAGAAAGTCATTGCCTTGGTGAAATCAAATGTTAGGCTTTCAAGGCCTGCGTGGCACTAAGTGACAAGGGGGTCCTTCGGAGTTCTTTTGGTAGTGCGAGCTGTATTATTCGGATGCCACAAGAATGATATCAGCTGGTAGATTTTTGTTAAATAATATCCATGGGGTGCTTGTGATAGAGGAAAGACTGGAACAAGTTTTTGGTGTAGGTGTTGAGGAATTTTTTGGTGCCAGGAATGTCTAGGCTGTAAAGGGAATTTTCGTGATGAAGGAGTGACAGCTCATAAAATTTAAATATTGTTGCTTATTGGCTGGTTTTATGTAGACTGAGGTTTGGATGTGGGTTTCAGTGAGGTGGAAGTCAACATCAAGGAAAATGGCTTTGAATTTCGAAAATTACCAGGTGAATTTGAGTTGGGAGAAAAGGAATTAAGTTTTGCATGAAGCAGAGAAGTTCTTCACCACGAGTCTAGCAAACCAAGGCATCATCAACAGCTCTGAACTGCACCAAGTAAATCTTCAGGAATGTCTCTTCTATGCAGCTCATGAAGAGACTGACATTGGACAGAACAATCCTGTTTCCTTTAGTATTCCCCTAATTTGTTTGTATGTCCAGCCCTCAAAAATGCGTAAGGTTGAAGCTGGCTTTGATGACAATAAAGGTTATTTTAAGAAGACTTTCAAGTGTCTGTTGAGAGATGATGTCTTCTTGGGCTGTGACGCAAGCGTGTGTGGTATGTTTGTATGAAGCAAGATCGCGTTAATCATGAAGAGGATTCCAGGTGGGAGAGGAACAGAAATGGATTTGTGATGTTCCTGATTTTCTTTATGTAGGATAGAAGGCTTTATACGATGGGTTGGAGTTACTGGTGAATGATGGTAGAGATGCTTCCAATAGCCAGCTACTATAGGTCAGTCTGGATGGTTGTATTTGTGTATTTTAGAAGTAGGTAGAAAGTGAGGATGTGTGGATCAGGATGGGTGAGGACTTGTCCAGACAGTTGTGAGTGCTTGAGAGGGGCCGAGGATTATGGGCTGCATAGGAGCAGAATTTCTTGACCCAGAGGAGGTACCCCCTACCCCCATCACACGGTTTGGTACATATTTAGCAATGGTATCTTTTTGGTCTGGACTTATTTTGAAGAAGGAAACATGTGCTTCTCAACTCAAATTCACCTAGTCATTTTCGAAATCCAAATCCACTTTCCTTGATGTTGACCTCCACCTCAATGAAGCTCACATCCGAACCTCACCCTTATAAAGCCAACCAATTACCAACAGTACCTAAATTTTGACAGCTGTCGCTTCTTCCACATGAAAGCACTCCCATCCCGGCAGCATAGGCATCTGCAGCAATGATATCCTCTCGTCCACTGAATCCCTCCACACCTATCCCAACAGCCTCTGCTAGGCTTTCCTGTGACACAACAACCCTATGGATTTAATTCATAATTAAATATCCTAGGCAATATTCTCCTCACATCTAATACTTCACTGTGCCAAGATTAGGACTTTCTCAGTTCGAGCCTTGAAATTAATCCTGTCTCAACTCCACCCATTGTTGCTCTTCTAACCCCAGTAACATCCTGGTTAAACATTATCACATCTCCAAACCATTATCCCTACTCCAAGGCTCCTACCTGTGCAGTCGTCTCCATTATAAAACCTGCCCCATGTATCCATCCACTTCAGCCCCACCACTGGTAAATCCTACAGTATCAAAGACAGAGCAGCTTATGAAACTATGCATGTTGTTTATTTACTAACTTGTGACTTGTCACTTATTTACTCACTTGTGAGCACTACAGTGTGTTAAACAATGGAAAATCCAGGATGGAATATAACAATATTAGGGGAAGGAAAGTTGCTACTCACCATACAGCGGAGATGCTGAGTCGCAGATAGGCACAATACAAAGATTTTCACACTTAAAGCTTTCGGCCAATGGCCTTTGTCAACAATAAACACACATAAGCAGTGCACACACACACACACACACACACACACACACACACACACACACACACACACAAATGCAGTCTCAGGCAACTGAAACCACGCTGTGAGCAGCAGCACTAGTGCATGACAGGAGTGGCTACTGGTTGGGAGAAAGGAGGAAGGCTGGGGGGGGGGGGGGGGGGGATAGTATGGTGGGGGGGATGGCGGACAGTGAAGTGCCGAAGGAAGGGCGGTGGGTAGACATGACCACCACTAAACTGGCTTTCTTGCATAAATGAACACAGAACCATTATCCACCTAGGGGACACCCAGTTACTGAATGTATCCTACAGTATGACTCAAGGGACCTGATTGCTTACTACATCACAAGGGCTATTGGGATCCTCCCACCTGATACTAGTTGCCCCTTTCTCCAAAAATTGGAACTTGACCAATATGTAGACTCATTTTTCCCCCAATTCTTAATTGACTTATTCATTTAACTTGTCCCTACATCTACATGGTTACTCCGCAATTCACACTTAAGTGCCTGGCAGAGGATTCATTGAACCATTTTCATACTACTTCTCTACAATTCCACTCTCGAATGGCACATGGGAAAAAGGAACAACTAAATCTTTCTATTCAAGCTCTGATTTCTTTTATTTTGTTTCTCCCTATGTAGGTGGGTATGAACAAAATATTTTTGCATTCGGAAGAGAAAGTTGGTGATTGAAATTTTGTAAATAGATCTTGCCGCAAAGAAAACTACCTTTCTTTCAGTGACTACCACCCCAACTCGCGACATATCAGTGACACTCTCACCCCTATTGCGTGATAACACAAAATGAGCTGCCCTTCTTTGGACTTTTTCGATGTCCTCTGTCAATCCTACCTGATAATGATCCCACATCATGCAGCAATATTCCAGCAGAGGACGGACAAGTGTAATTTAGGCTGTCTCTTAAGTGGGTTTGTCGCATCTTCTAAGTGTTCTGCCAACAAAGCACAGTCTTTGTCTCGCCTTCCCCACAATATTATCTATGTGGTCTTTCCTATTTAAGTTGCTCGTAATTGTAATTCCTAGGTATTTAGTACAATTGACAGCCCTTAGATTTGTACAATTTATCATATACCCAAAATTTCTTTTAGTACCCATGTGGATGACCTTGCACTTTTCTACGTTTAATGCCAGTTGCCACTTTTTGCACTATATAGAAATTCTCTCTAGATCATTTTGTGATTGGAATTGATCATCTGATGATTTTACTAGACAGCAAATTACAGCGTCATCTGCAAACAATCTAAGGGGGCTGCTCAGATTATCACCTGGATCATTCATGTAAATGAGGAACAGCAGAGGGCCTATGACATTACCTTGTGGAACGCCAGATATCACTTCTGTTCTACTCGATGATTTACCATCTATCACTATGAACTATGACCTTTCTGAGAGGAAATCACGAATCCAGTCACATAACTGAGACAATACTCCATATGCACACAATTTGATTGATAGTTGCTTGTGAGGAATGGTTCCAAAAGCCTTCTGGAAATCTAGGAATATGAAATCGATCTGAGATCCCTTGATGACAGCACTCATTACTTCATGGAAATAAAGAGCTAGCTGCGTTGCACAAGAACAATATTTTCTGAATCCATGTTGGTTATGTATCTCATCTATCTTTAATCCTCATTCTGTCTTTATGATCTCTGGACTGAATCTGGCAGGATCGTTAACATTGTGCCACCTCTTATCTACTCTCTACAAGGCATCCCCTTCATCTTTGCTTACTCTCTTCCTTGCTACAAATTTTTCCTTCTCATCCTAGGGTCAGAGTGACCTGCCCTTCCTTTTTAACCTTCCTCAACTTATTGCTCTCTCATTCCCAAGGAAAAAATTATTATTTATGAAAACTAGGAAGTGATTGCTTATATATGTGTCTATTGCCACTACTAAATGTGCCTCCAAAAGTAAATATCTTTAATAATCAGTGAAGTGCAAATATCAACATTATTTTGCTGATGGACTTTCATGCTTTGTCTGTACTTTTTGAGTAGGTAATTTAAAGCAATCAATATTGTCAGAAGTTGCTTTACACTTTAATACTTTTCTTCTTTATTATATCCTCAAAGTAAATGACAGCATGCCTCCAGGCACTTTGAAGAACTTTTCATGCCGTTGAATTTACACATACCTCTTAGTGTCTTCACTTGAAACACTCTTACAACTTTACTAAAGACATTAAGTCCTATCAGAAGTCCTGTTTGGGACTTACAAAGCTAAAAGATCATCTGCTGTCTCCTCATCACACTCCTCCTCTTATAACTCATGTTCAGTCTCAGAAAAAAGGAAATACAGCGTTTGCCAGAAAAATGTATACACTCTTTGTCAGGCTCTATCGAAATATCAATATTGTCATTTGATTTGAGTTACGAGTGTGTTGTCGTATGGTCTTTGGCACAACAGATGTTAGTACTTTCATCTCAGTGTTGAGAAAACAAGATGGCTGGAGCATGCTTCACATTCAAGCAATGAAAATGTATTGTGAAACGGTTTTTCAAGTTTGATAATGCTGTTGAAGTGCAACGTCAGTGGAGGTCGGAGTTTGAAACATAACCGCCAACCTGCCTAACAATTAAATGCATAATTTACAAGTTTTAATTGCATGGAACGATTTGTGATATATTCACAAAGGAAGATCAGGAAGACAGCGTACAGCTATGAGTCCTGCTTTCTCAGTTCTTGTGTTGGAAATGTTTGTTAATTCTCCACAAGAGTTTGCTACGTAATGTGCACATGAAGTGGGGGTTAGCAGTACAAGTGTACGTAGAATTCTGAAAGCTGCAAAGTCGAAAGTTTACATTTCACAATTACTGCATACGATTAAGGGTGCCAATCCTGTTCACCCAATGCAATTTTGCGAATAGTATCAGCAAATGGCAACTGACGACGATCAATTTGTGACAAAGGTAGGGTGGAGTGACTAGGCACAATTTAAACTTGAAGGAACCGTGAATCGGCATAACAGTGTGTACTGGGCACCCGAAAATCCACATGTTTATGAGGATAAAGCAGTCAGTCTACCAGAGGTTAATGTGCGATATGGACTATCATCTAGGGGCTTGTTCTTTGATGCTACTGTCACTGGAGAAGTGTACCTGGGAATATCATGCACATTAATTTTGCCAGGTATATGTGCACTTCATGGACCTCATGAAGGGGTCTTCTACTAACAGGGCAAGGGACACCACCATAGTACCACCTAGCCGTATGAGCTTTTCGGGATGACAATTTTCTGGGGCATTGAATTGGACAAAGAGAGTCCATTGAGTTCCCTCCACAGTCACCAAATCTAACACCTATGGACTTTTACTTGTGGGCAACTGTGGAAAGCAACGTAATCGATGTAAGCCTGGAGGAACTTTGCCAGAATATTACAGCGACATTTGCAGTGATGTCCACTGTAACATTGAGTGACGCAGCTGCGGCGACCGTTCATCATTCTGTTACGGGTACAGCCGCCAACAGTGAACTGAACATTTAAAGTAACTGTATGCTACATGTTTGATCAACTATTAAATGTAAAATAAACACATAAGTAATACTTTTTGTTCCTTAAAGTATGTATACATTTTTCTGGCAGGCTCTGTGTACGCAGTGATGTTCTTACTAGTAATTTATTTCCATTGGAAAACTTACTGGTTATAAATCAGGAGTTGATCCTACAGAAGTAGAAAAAGTATCATAATACTTATTGCGGATGTATTTTGACATTTGATGTATGGTGAAGAGAGAAACTAAATTTGGTAATACAAGGCACTACGTCACTTCATTGTGAATAACAAACTAGAAGTTTTTAAAAAAAGAATATGCAAGATAAAATTGATGAAACACTAATATAAACAGAAAGAAAAATCGATATACCACAAACTGAGCAAGTATGATCTTTATCGGTCATGAATACCTCTTCCTCACGACAGCTACACAAAACCTGAGAGTGAACCATTTTCACAGACGTGATGGATGTACTTGAAGGAACTGGAAAGCAGAATATTGAGTAATGTTTAGCCAAAAACCCCAATGTAGGTGAGGCAGTGAACAAATTTATTGATTACTGTTTAAAAACAAAATACACATCTATTGCATCACTTGATTTATAACATTCCTATTCCATTTACAAATATTTGATGAATGGCTGCAGATGCAGTCTCACTAAAACAAAAATGGAGTGTTGAATGATATTTGTTTCAAGAGTTTTCTAAATGAGTGAATATGGTAGTCAAAGTGTTCAGAGATGTGTTTCAGAAGTTTTTCAGTGCACACTAAATTTTCTGGGAGGTTCATGGTGTAATGATTTATATATGCACCCCATGATAAATGTTTGCATTTAGAATTGGCGTCTTTTTTCATCACATTTGTAGACCAAAATATCCAAGGACTAATAAGTAGCCAGCTTTTAGCCTTTTTTCATTAACACAAGTGTCATTTTTTATGAACTATTTGACATATGCCTCACCACAAAGAGGTATAATGAAAATTATTCATGAAACATGAAAATATATTAATGCACAGATGTGCATGGTTGTTGCCACTAATAAAAAATGTATGTTTCCATAATTTCACAGCACACAAAATTATTTAGAATCATTGTTACAGCATTTAACATCCAGTGAGTCCTGATAAAATGGGGTTTCTGTAAGTCTGTCCAGATCTGTAATATCATCCATGGTGAGGAGCCGCATATTCAGCCCACTAAATGTACGAGTTGTGGTCCCAGAAAACTAAGCTGCTAATATTGCACGACCACCTGGTGAGCAAGATGTACGAGACAGGCGAAATACCCTCAGACTTAAAGAAGAATATAATAATTCCAATCCCAAAGAAAGTAGGAGTTGACAGATGTGAAAATTACCAAACTATCAGTTTAGTAAGTCACAACTACAAAATACAAACGCGAATTATTTACAGAAGAATGGAAAAACTAGTAGAAGCCGACCTCGGGGAAGATCAGTTTGGATTCCGTAGAAATATTGGAACACGTGAGGCAATACTGACCTTACGACTCATCTTAGAAGAAAGATTAAGGAAAGACAAACCTATATTTCTAGCAGACTTAGAGAAAGCTTTTGACAATGTTGACTGGAATACTCTCTTTCAAATTTTAAAGGTGGCAGGGTTAAAATACAGGGAGCGAAAGGCTATTTACAATTTGTACAGAAATCAGATGGCAGTTATAAGAGTCGAGGGACATGAAAGGGAAGCAGTGGTTGGAAAGGGAGCAAGACCGGGTTGTAGCCTATCCCCGATGTTATTCAATCTGTATATTGAGCAAGCAGTAAAGCAAACAAAAGAAAAATTCGGAGTAGGTATTAAAATCCAGGGAGAAGAAATAAAAATTGTGAGGTTCGCCGATGACATTGTAATTCTGTCAGAGACAGCAAAGGACTTGGAAGAGCAGTTGAATGGAATGGATAGTGTCTTGAAGGGAGGATATAAGATGAACATCAACAAAAGCAAAACGAGGATAATGGAATGTAGTCGAATTAAGTCAGGTGATGTTGAGGATATTAGATTAGGAAATGAGACACTTAAAGTAGTAAAGGAGTTTTGCTATTTGGGGAGCAAAATAACTGATGAAGGTCGGAGTAGAGAGGATATAAAATGGAGACTGGCAATGGCAAGGAAAGCATTTCTGAAGAAGAGAAATTTGTTGACATTGAGTATTGATTTAAAAGTCGGGAAGTCGTTTCTGAAAGTATTTGTATGGAGTGTAGCCATCATGTATGGAAGTGAAACATGGACGATAAATAGTTTAGACAAGAAGAGAATAGAAGCTTTCGAAATGTGGTGCTACAGAAGAATGCTGAAGATTAGATGGGTAGATCACGTAATTAATTAGGAGGTATTGAATAGGATTGGGGAGAAGAGAAGTCTGTGGCACAACTTGACTAGAAGAAGGGATCGTTTGGTAGGACATGTCCTGAGGCATCAAGGGATCACAAATTTAGCATTGGAGGGCAGCGTGGAGGGTAAAAATTGTAGAGGGAGACCAAGTGATGAATACACTAAGCAGATTCAGAAGGATGTAGGTTGCAGTAGGTACTGGGAGATGAAGGAGGGGATAGAATAGCATGGAGAGCTGCATCAAACCAGTCGCAGGACTGAAGACCACAACAACAAGTTAAAATGACAGTCAAAGAGCAAACATGGCTGTCTGCGAATACTGAGCAGCTACTCTGATTCAAGGTGCTTGAGTCCTCAACTGCATGACACATTTCCATGTAAAGAGCCACTTGCAGTTTTCACCACATGTTGGATGCTGAAGGTTCTATGTTGTTTATGATGAACTTTACACAGCACATCCTAAATACACAACTGTCTGTGGGTCATGTCAGGATTTTTACAGCTGAGTGTCCAGAGGAAGCTGTTTTTAGAAGTAAAAGAAGGATTTACAATCATGTTCCTGTATTCTGATAGTTTTTGTTTTTCTTAAAGAATCTTTATTTATTCATCAACATCAACTTTGTCCCCTTCGAAGTAAACCCCCTCAGGTGCACTTGTGCGAGTGATTTTTCCAATCTTGGAAGCACTTCTGGAACTCACTTTCTGTTAGGGTACTCAGCTCCTTCATCAGATCTATTTTTACCTCATCAGTGGTGGCAAAACAACGCCCTTTCATGGTTCTCTTCAGACCCAGGAAAAGAAAAAAGTCACAGGGAGCTGTGGCCAATGAATATGGTGGCTGAGGCAACATAATGGTTTTGTTTTTTTGCTTAATAATAGGCATTGAGCAGTAGGCAGGAACTTTATTGTGACGCAAATTCCAGAATTGGTTTCGCCACGTTTCCTATCATTTTCTTCAGATTGCTTCACACAAACGGTGCATAACTTCCAGGCAGTATTTGTTATTGACAAGGAAGGAACTGATAATGCACTGTCCCACTTTAATCGAAGAAAACAGTGAAAAGAACCTTCACATTTCATTTTTTTGGTCTTGGCTCTTCAGGTAGTTTCCACTAGGATTATTGGGCCTTGGTTTCAACGTCTTACCTGTATGCTCATGTTCATCACCTGCTACAATCTTCTTTAGAATTTATGGATCATTGCCGCCTGCATTTAGGAATTCTGAGCAATGTCTTTAGTGACATTGTTCTTGGTCAAAATTCAACAATTTCAGAACAAACTTAACTGCTACAACTTTCATGCCCAAAACATTAAAAAAAATTACTTCGCATGAGCCAAAGGATATACTGACATCATCAGCATCTTCTCCGATGGTGAATCAGCAATTTTTCAGAACCAGTTTCTTTATTTCTTCCATATTGTCGACAGCAATTGATGTGTTAAGGCATCCAGGGCGGTCGTCATCTTCAACATCTTCTCGAGCCTCTTTGAAACATTTATACCACTCGTAAACTCTTTGTGTTACTTACAGTAGAGTCGTGAAAAGCCACAGTCAACATTTAGAATAAGGTGATGCACTTTATTCCACTTTTCAAGCAAAATTTAATGCAAATTTTTTGATCCATTTTTTTCTGAAGTAAAAATCTGCTGAGCATTTGAAAACAGCTTTTTGACTGTTAACGGTAAACTAAATATCCACCAGGGAGGCTTTTAGAGGGCCAGTCCCAGGGCAGAACGTGGTGTCACTGAAGTGTCTTGCTGCTACTGGGACGCTGATCATGCAGGTTCACAACCAGCAGCTGCCGATGTCCAGCATCCTGTTGCTCATTCTTCCACACCAAGTACTGGTATAGTTCATCCCATAACAATTCCTCCATCCTAAGAAAAATATGGTCTCTGGATTTCCTTTGAAAACTGGCTGTAACACAATTCATTTGTAAATATTTACACTTTGTGCCCTCTACTTCAGTCACTTGGTCCTTTACACTATTTATGCTTCTTTACAACCTCACTAATGTTGGGCTTACACATGGAGTTATCGTTCACAGTTGATTCTGTCCTTTGTCCGATAGTTTCTCATTGGTATTGTATTTCTCGTTTGAACCCATAGGTTAAAGGTTAGCAGTGATGGAATTTAGGCAATATTCCGCTTTGGTTGGTAGTTATCAACAGCTGTTAACGGTCAAATTCATGATGGCAACTTAGGTCAAGGTTCATATAGTTATGAGTTGGCGACAGTGTTCTGTACGATATCTTTTTACATGATTTGAAAGGTGCTCTACTGACAAGTGGCCATTTTGCACAGCTAACATTTGATCTTGGGAGCTAAGCAGGATCAGGTCTAATGTGTGATTCAGACAAGTCAGGTTTTCAATAGTTAGTTAGTTATGTGTTCCAAAGATCATTTGAGGTGATGTGGAACAAGTCAGTTAAGAAGGTATGTAAGCGTGATTACTGTTTACATTACTGAACACGTTTTTTTAGCCCTACTTATGCAACTTGGAATACAGGGAGTTGTCCAGAACAACTGACTTTAGCTTAAATTTTAAACTTACTTTGCTAAGTATCAGACATTTTATGTTATTGGGCATTTTTGAACCCCTTTCTGAGCCACTGATAGCTTTAATAATAAGTAACAAAGGTCATTTTTTCCTTGAGTGTTATATCTATATGTACTGCAACAGTGCAGATAGAATGCCTAGCTCCTTAAAGGTCCTACATGATGACTGTGTGTGGAAGCCACCAATTATTTTTACTTCTTGCATTCGTGCAATCAATACTTCGTTTTTAAGTGGTGAGTTATCCCATAAAATTATTCCAAAAGACATTTTTGAGCAGGAATATGCAAAATATGTCAGGAGGTTAATTTGTTTCCAATATTAGCAATTATACAAAGAGCAAAAGTAGCTGAAATTAGTTGTTAAAGCAGCTCGGTAATATCATAGTCTAACATAACAGTCGCGGAGCTAACTTATGCTGTAAAAGCTGTTACCGTTTGACAGATTGAGCGACACTAGCGCTCCAAGCGACGAGTAAGGTCAACGTCAGACGCGCCGTAAGCATGTTTGTTTTGCATCCATTTCCTACGTAATTTACGAAATATTTGAGTTATTTTCTTGCCGCCAAGGGTTTGTATAGTATCAAAAGGCAAATATGTTTCTGAAAATGATTCTAAAATAAGCGCAAGTATGGACAAAAACCATGATCGAGTGGCAAGCTACAACACATTCGTGAAGAAACACTTCGGACGTTGAATGGAATTGCAGCTTACCACGTTGATATCAAAAGAACAGAAACACACGGATTCACACGTAAGAAGCACAGACATGTACCTCTACAAGGAAAAGCCATCGACAGCTCATTTATCGTTCTGTAGAGCTAATGTGTTTGTCATTGTCTTCGCCTGTTGCCACAATACGACCTTCAGCAAGCAACTATCAAATACTGGGAAAAAATTGTTGAAACATTATAATGAGCTGATGACATTACATTTCACCCAAAACCAAATATTTGAATAATTTTCAAGCAGTCTGTCAGTGAACAAGGTGCTAACAAAATGATGAAATGAAATGTCGTGTGGCGAGGACCTCACGTCGGGTAGACCGTTCGCCTGGTGCAAGTCTTTCGATTTGACGCCACTTCGGCGACTTGCGCGTCGATGGGGATGAAATGATGAAGATTAGGACAACACAACACCCAGCCCCTGAGCGGAGAAAAATCTCCGACCGAGCCTGGAATCGAACCCGGGCCCTTTGAATTGACAGTCTGTCGCGCTGACCATGCAGCTGCCGGGGGCGGTCAACAAAATGATGTCATCACACGAAGGAAGCAAGGAAAATTAAGTATAATTAAGTGACTAACAACAGAAGTGTATGAAATACATACCAAACATTACGCTTCTGTAAGACTCGAGTAACTGCACTTAATTTATTCACTTCATCGTCAAAGCAGGGCTGTGTTGACGATTCACACGAATCTGGCACTGATACATGGAGAGTTGAACTGACTGCTTCTGTGTCATACGACTGTTTTACAACTTTAGATGAATTGTCGAATCTTAGAGGCAGTTTCCTCTTCATCGTCAGATGAGGTAGTTTATTTGGGATGTCAGACAGAGTGGCTACTGCATTCCACACGAGTTTATTATTGTCTGTGTTCATGAACTGGTTTTGTTCGAAATGTAGCGAACAAAACGAAACATCGATACACATGTAGTTTGCAAGTGAATCCTGACGATACAGTTTAGTAACATGATGGTATATACTTCTCAAGATACCTAGGAAACCTAAAGAAGACAACTGTGATGTCTTCTTCCTCGTTGCTGCAATTTATTGCGCTACAAACGCCCCCGCTTGCAAAAACCACTGTAGAAATCAAAACAATCAACCACTATTCGCTTTCACGATCGCGCCGAACTCAGTTTAAGTTACTGGGCGCTGCTGGCGCGGTAGGCAACAAAAACGAAGCGAAGTGTCACGACTGTAGTAATATGCTTCTTTCAGTTCAAGTTTTTATCAATACGTACACCAAAAAAATTGGAGCATTCTACCTGATTTACTGACTGCCATGTGTTACATCAGTTGTTGACAAGGCTCTGTCTTTTCTATAAAAGTGAACATAGTGTTTTTTTATATAAGGGAGAGTCAATTTTCAGAGAACCACTAAATAATTATACACTCCTGGAAATGGAAAAAAGAACACATTGACACCGGTGTGTCAGACCCACCATACTTGCTCCTGACACTGCGAGAGGGCTGTACAAGCAATGATCACACGCACGGCACAGCGGACACACCAGGAACCGCGGTGTTGGCCGTCGAATGGCGCTAGCTGCGCAGCATTTGTGCACCACCGCCGTCAGTGTCAGCCAGTTTGCCGTGGCATACGGAGCTCCATCGCAGTCTTTAACACTGGTAGCATGCCGCGACAGCGTGGACGTGAACCGTATGTGCAGTTGACGGACTTTGAGCGAGGGCGTATAGTGGGCATGCGGGAGGCCGGGTGGACGTACAGCCGAATTGCTTAACACGTGGGGCGTCAGGTCTCCACAGTACATCGATGTTGTCGCCAGTGGTCGGCGGAAGGTGCACGTGCCCGTCGACCTGGGATTGGACCGCAGCGACGCACGGATGCACGCCAAGACCGTAGGATCCTACGCAGTGCCGTAGGGGACCGCACCGCCACTTCCCAGCAAATTAGGGACACTGTTGCTCCTGGGGTATCGGCGAGGACCATTCGCAACCGTCTCCATGAAGCTGGGCTACGGTCCCACACACCGTTAGGCCGTCTTCCGGTCACGCCCCAACATCGTGCAGCCCGCCTCCAGTAGTGTCGCGACAGGCGTGAATGGAGGGACGAATGGAGACGTGTCGTCTTCAGTGATGAGAGTCGCTTCTGCCTTGGTGCCAATGATGGTCGTATGCGTGTTTGGCGACGTGCAGGTGAGCGCCACAATCAGGACTGCATACGACCGAGGCAGACAGGGCCAACACCCAGCATCATGGTGTGGGGAGCGGTCTCCTACACTGGCCGTACACCTCTGGTGATCGTCGATGGTACACTGAATAGTGCACGGTACATCCAAACCGTCATCGAACCCATCGTTCTACCATTCCTAGACCGGCAAGGGAACTTGCTGTTCCAACAGGACAATGCACGTCCGCATGTATCCCGTGCCACCCAACGTGCTCTAGAAGGTGTAAGTCAACTACCCTGGCCAGCAAGATCTCCGGATCTGTCCCCCATTGAGCATGTTTGGGACTGGATGAAGCGTCGACTCACGCGGTCTGCACGTCCAGCACGAACGCTGGTCCAACTGAGGCGCCAGGTGGAAATGGCATGGCAAGCCGTTCCACAGGACTACATCCAGCATCTCTACGATCGTCTCCATGGGAGAATAGCAGCCTGCATTGCTGCGAAAGGTGGATATACACTGTACTAGTGCCGACATTGTGCATGCTCTGTTGCCTGTGTCTATGTGCCTGTGGTTCTGTCAGTGTGATCATGGGATGTATCTGACCCCCGGAATGTGTCAATAAAGTTTCCCCTTCCTGGGACAATGAATTCACGGTGTTCCTATTTCAATTTCCAGGAGTGTATATGGTTGGCATAGCTCATTCGTTGGGGGAAATATGAAGGTTATATTGTTCTTGAAGAACCAAGTTTGCCAGGATCGCTAGTAATTCTTTTTATTACTATTACCGGTTTTGACAGATCTATGCTGTCTTCATCGGATCTTGTGATATTATTACATGTACATGCTTTTTTTAACACTGAAAGTTACATAGTGATGTTGCGTCAAATGCTGATAAAAACTGGTAGTGGATACCAGCATGTCACAAATAAAATACCACACAATTAAGAATTACAACATTTTGTGCCGATGTCCTAGACTTCTGTTGTTAGAATAAGTGGTGAAAATATTAGTCCTGCATTATAAAAGGTTTTATTAAACGAATCATTATTCAAAAACACACAAATTCAAGTATTCACAATCATGTGTCAAACAATAACAACAGTGCCGCAGTTTAATCCTCCAACCGCGCGTGCGATTTTATCATCAAGGAATACGAAGAGACTTCTTTTTAAATGTTGTCATCTGGCTTTCGGCTCTTAGAATGTTTTCGGTATTACGCCATTGTCAATCATCTACGAAACATAATACAACGTGGGATTAACAGAAGGTACATCCAGTTTTGTAGTTTGTTGACATTAGATCACCGTACTTATAAGATTTTGACTTATAATTTCGTTACTCTCCCTCGTGATCTTGTAGCGAGCAGTTGCGCGTTTTCACGCACTTGGCTACTCGCCTTGCGTGTTCTCGCTCACCAGCGTTTTCTCTTTTCAGATTCGACAACAGCCTGCAAGGGCCTTTAGGGACTCGTGTGGCAAAATCTACGTGAAGTGACCCGCCCACTGCTAAGAAAGCAAAAACTGTCGTGGCTTTCTAAAGAAGCAAAGTTGTCGTGCTGGGGGTTACGACATGGAGGAGGAGCCGAAACGAGACGATCGCTCCGGCGAGACGCAGGATGTGGCAGATAGCGGTCCAAGGCAGGTTTCCAGGACGACGGCAGCGTCTGGCCCCCCACCACCGACGAAGACGACGAATGAGAATGTTACTCGCGGCCGCCGGATGGACGCGGAAATATCCGCGAACGGACGGCGCCGCGCCCGCATACTCTCAGCACGGAGACGACGCATCGAGCAGCCGGTGCCCCTGGCAAAGGAGGAAATTGCCGCCGCTATCGCCAGGCTGAGAGTCGCATCTGTATGCAACGCTTGGCCATGGGCACCGAAGCGGACATGGAGGAGGTACTTAAGAGATTCCGGTCCCTGGTGCCTGTGGGTCGCGACCGGCAATTGCATGTCGCAGTCGCCACGGCAGCTGCCGCACCAGCAGTGGCTCCAGCCATGCCGGCTACAGAAGGTGCCACGCCCTCACCAACATCCAGGCTGCAACACCCGGCAAACCTGCAGAGGTCGAGCAAGCCTCGCGGAAGCGCCCAGCCGCGGCCATAGAGGACACTCCCTCCCCCCAGGCAAGACAGAAGAAGAGGAGGGTACGTCGAAGGACTACCGCATCGCCGAGGAAGCCTGACGAAGAAGGCTTCATCGCGCCCTCCCAGCGCCACACAGCGAGAGCCAGGTCGTTCAAACTGGTGACGCCGGAGCAGGTCAAGGCTGCAAACCGTTTTGCAGATCCGCCGGAAGTAGCCGAGACCGACGGGGACGGGGCCACGCCGATTACGAAAACGAAATCGCCCCACCGCCCGCCGCTGATTACCATCCAGTGGCGTGAGACAGAAACACTACTTCGTCGTAAAACCGCGAAAGATGATCGCAGGTGCGACACTTACAAGGTCAGAGCAGAGTGCATAGAGAACCGCGCAAAATTCATGCAGCTCTGAGACCGAGAAGTGGAACTGCTTCACGCAGGGCAAGGCACAGCTGAAGCAGCTGAAGATCGTTTTTCGCCACCTGCCGCTGAAGATGGAACCGGCGTTCCTACAGCGGCAGCTGAAGGAACTCAGCTTCCAGACCCGCCACGTCGGCCTCATGAGGTCGCCCAAGACCCACAGGGACATGCCCTTGATCCTTTTACTATTAGTTGACAATGTTGACAACCGGAAAATTTTTTAGGTTGAAAACATTGCCGACTTCGACGTAAAAGTCGAGCCACTCCGCGCAAAAAGCAGTCGAGCCCAGTGCTTCAGCTGCTGTGGACCACATGGCATAGTTTGGCACGATGCCTGTGCGCTGCTGCCAGTGCACCGAGGAGCATGCGTCGCGGGACTGCCCCAAGAAGAAAGAAGACCGGCCGACGTGTTGCAACTGCAACGTGGACCACGTCGCTTGCTATCGAGGATACGCCGTATTCGAGCGCGGGAAGCGCGCCAGCCGCGTAAACCCGAGGCGCAGCTTCGCAGACGTCGCTAAAGGGAAGCCGGTCGCCCCGTCCGGGAAGCCAGGGGGAGGCCGCACCGGCACCGCAACCGTCGCAGCTGCCTTCGCCGGCGGCACCGCCTGCAGTCGGGGAGTCCGGCTTGCCGGCCCCCGCGGCTGCAGGGAGGGTTGCCACCCACGCACGCCGCTCCGCTGCCGGCTACGGGCAACGTCGCGATGGGGTCAAACCTTCCCGAAACGGCGAAGGAAGACACCACCGAGCTGGCCACGCTTCTGCGGTCGCTCAACCAGCTGATGGCTCAGCTATCGGTGCACTGGGAGATGTGACGACGGCCCTCCAGGCCACCACCGGGAGAAGCCAGCCTTAAATTGGATAACGACCATATTTATGGGTTAACCAATTGCACATTCAAAGCTCAGGGTCTCCACCTCCCAGCAGGGTGAGTTTCGCAGTCGACATCTGCCTTGTGCAGGAGACCTTCCTCAAACGCGGGGTCGACGAGCGAGCAGCAAATTTTTGCTGCTACCGAGATGACAGAGCCACCCACGGGGGCGGCACTGCCATCTATGTGAAGAAGTCACTGCGCCACCACCGGATTCAACTGCCGGCGTTCAATACGCTGGAGACCACAGGAGTGGCCGTCAACACCATCACCGGAAAGATTGTTTTCGTGTCGGTGTACTGGCAGCCTGACAGGCCATTGGACGAAGCCAACTTCGACGACCTGCTGTCACTGGAGGGGCGAGCTCTCATTGCCAGGGATTCCAATCCGAAACACAGCGAATGGAACTCGCGAACTGTCAGCTGCAGCAGGCGCCGCCTCTCCCGCGTTGGCCACCGCAACGGTGCGATCACCTTGGGGCCGTTTGACCCCACCATCTTCTTCTGCGGGGACAAACGGACGTGTCGATATTGCTCTTCTCAAGGGCATTGGGCATTTCGCCACCGCCGAGACGCGTAACGTCCGGTACTCCGATCACGTACCGGTCATTTTTGGCCTCGACGTGGTCGGAGCTTCTCTTCCAGAGAGTCGTCCGAGCTATCCCAGGCTCGACGCCGATCGCTTTCAGACGAAAGTCCTCGAACTGCTCGAGGTCGCGCCAAACCCCGCTGAGGTAGGGGCAGACGCCGCCCTAGCATTCTTCACCTGAAGACTACTTCGAGTAGCAGAGGAAGCCACGCCGTGACATCGCCAAGGGCCACAATACTTCTCGCGACAGCTACCGCCCCCTATTCTGGACGCGATCACCGAGAAGCACTGACTGTTTCATGAATGGCAGCTCACTCGCCAACCAGCCACGAAGCGCCGGTTAAACCGTATGAGACGGGAAATTAAGTCAGCAGTCGAGCAACACCGGCATTGCATGGAGGATGGTAAAATCCTTCCTACGCCGACGACAGCAAACACCGTCCTTACAGGTCGGGAACGACTTCGTCAGCGACCCCGATACGAAAGCCAGAATTCTGGCTGACGCATTTGCAGTGAACTTCACACCGGTGGCCGACGTCATCGGCAACGACCACATACGGCGGATCCACGAGCAACTACCAACGTTCTGCAGCAAGGGAGGAAGGCGACGATATCGAGCCGATAACGGAGAAGGAAATTGCTGTGCAACTTCGCTCGCTGAACCCCAAGAAGGCTGGAGGCAGCGATGGCGTCACAAACCTCCTTGACCTCTAATATGCTACCATTGCAAAGGTCTACTGTAGGAAACATTCCACTTGATGCTAAACATGTGAGAGAGGAATTTATGAACTATTTTGTGAATGAATGACAGGTTTCTTGGCAACATTATTTTGTGCATTAGCAGTAAAGAGAAATGTATAAGAGAACAATGTGTATTGCAATACAGTATAAACAAGTAAAAGCATAGGCATTTATCTTAATTGTAACAGTGCTACTGTAACTAAATACCACTACCAACCTATCTCACTTCCTTGTAAATTACTCGAAGAGCATCTTGGTGTCCCCTCTTCATTTAAAAAGCTGAAAAGATCAAAGTACCACAGAACAGGTCTGTAAACGTCGTCTGCTGCAGCCCCTGATTTGTAAGCGCTGTCATGTTTCCTTTTTTCTCGTCTGTAATTCGTTCGTAATGTATTATATTCTTATTAACAGTATCTTTAGTTGCTGATGGCTCTATTTCTTTGTACTTTGTGAGAAGCACCTCATATGCCACGTCTCTTTTCATTTTATCATGATATCTTATTTTCAATATTCCATAAACGTGAGTGTCTTTCGTAGCACCTAATAAATTCCTCCAACACTTCCCGGTCCGACATCAGAACAAAGAAGGAAACGACACAAAATCTAAGTAAACGAGCCTTCTCCATAATCTGAGTCCAAATGGCAGAAGTGTGCTTGTTCAAGCCTCCTTACTCTAGGCACACACGAGAAAGCATGGGCACACTTGGAGGCTTGCACAAGCACGCATAATCGAAATTCGGTCAAGTGTCAAGCTGCTTGTGCAAGCCTGATGCTTGCGCTAGTTTACCCTACACACCGTCAAGCAAGCTTGCACAAGCACGCTTGCACAAGCGTCATTGTCAAGCATGCAGTAGCGTGTGTAAAGGCATTTAAAGGCTTAGTTTCTCCATAAAGCGCCCTGTACATTTAGAATGTCATGACATTTGTATCACTAGAACAGACAGATTTTCTTCGTAAAGTGCCATGGATTTGCACAGATGTTCCATAAACTTCATAATAATTAGTATTTAGTACCCTAAAAGCAGAAGAATCAGCAACGATCAATAGCATGCGGGTGCAGAAGGCAATGGAAACCACTATATTAAAGACACAACATGTACCCATAGGGCACGTGGCCTGGCCTGTAACCGAAAAAGTGTAATGATGATCACTCCATTTGCAAAAGATTCCGGAATAGTCTTTCATTTGGATCTCTGAGAAGGGACTGCCAAGGGGGATGAGGATGATGATGATGATCGGTTTGTGGGGCGTTCAACTGCATGGTTGTCAGTGTCTGTACAAAGTCCTGTTTTTACATAGTCCAATTTTTTTACAGTCCAATCTAGCCACCGTCACCAATGATGATGGTGATGATGATGATAACACAGTTAGTCACCAGGCTGAGAAAATCCCCAACATGGCCAGGAATCAAACCCAGGACCCATGATCCAGAGGCAGGAATACTAGCCATTAGACCATGAGCTGTGGACATCAAGGAGGAGGTAACGAAGAGAAAAAAGATTGAATAAACAAAGAAAGGATGACGTTCTACGACTCGGAGTGTAGAATTTCAGAAGTTTGAACGTGGTAGGGAAGCTATAAAATCTGAAAAATGAAGTTCAAAGACTCAGTGTACATACAGTAGAGGCAAGTAAGTGAAATGGAAGGAAGATAAGGATCTCTCGTCAGATGAGAATAGTGTAATATCAACAGCAGTAAACAATGGTATAACAGGAAAAGGATTCATTATGAATAGGAAAGCAGAGTAGAGAGTGTGTTGCTGTGAACAGTTTGGTGATGGGATTGTTCTTACCAGAATCAACAGCAAACCAACACCGACAACAATAGTTCAGGCATACATGCTGATGTTGCAAGTTGAAGATGAAGAGATGGAGAAAATATATGAGAATACTGAAAGGGTAATACCGTATGTAAAGTGATACGAACATCTGTCATGGGAGACTGGAACGCAGTTGTAGGTAAAGGAGTAGAAGAAACGGTTACAGGGGAATACAAGCTTGGGACAAGGACTGAGAGAGGAGAAAGGTTAATTGAGTTCTGTAATAAATTTCAGCTAATTATTGCAAATACTCTGTTCAAGAATCACAAGAGGAGAAGGTGTACTTGGGAAAGGCCAGGTGATACAGGAAGATTTCAGTTGGATTTCATCATGTAATATAAGGAATGAAGAGATACATTTGAAGTTGTCTAAGGCTATAGATACAGCAATAAGGAAGTAGGCAATGCAGATGAGCAGGAATGGACATTTCTAAAAGGAGCAAAAAGATGAAAGAAAAACGTAAGTACAAAGAAGATAACTGCAAAGAAACCACAGGTAACATTAGAAATACTTCAGTTGATCGATGCAAGAAGGAAGTACAAAAATGTTAAGGGAAATTCAGGAATACAGAAATACAAGTCGCTGCTAAATGAAATAAATAGGAAATGCACAGAAGCTAAGATGAAATGGCTGCAGGAAAAATGTAAAGAAATCGTTGTCAGAAGAACTGATTCAGCATATAGGAAAGTTAAAAGGACCTTTGGTGAAATTAAAAGCAGCCGTGGTAAAATTAAGAGTGCAATGGGAATTCCACAGTTAAATGCAGAAAAGAGAGCAGATAAGTGAAAAGAGTACACTGAAGGCCTCTATGAGGGGTAAGATTTGTCTGATGTGACAGAAGAAGAAACACGAGTTGATTTAGAAGAGATAGGTAATCCAGTATTAGAATCAGAATTTAAAAGAACTTCGAAGGCAGAAGGGATGGATAAATTGCATCAGAGTTTCTAAAATCATTGGGAGGTGTGGCAATAAAACGACTATTCAAGTTGGTGTGTAGAATATATGAGTCTGGCGACATACAATCTGACTTTTGGACAAATATCATCGACACAATTTCGAAGACTGCGAGAGCCGACAAGAGTGCGAATTATCGCACAATCGGCTTAATAGCTCACGCATCAAAATTGCTGACAAGAATAATGTACAGAAGAATTGAAAAGAAAAGTGGATGACGATCACTTTCGCTTTGGATAATGGAAGCAAGACTAAAGAAAAATCAGGGTAAGTCTTTAACCCTACTGTTCAATCTATACATCAAAGAAGCAATGATTGGAATAAAAGAAAGGGCCAGGAGGGGATTCAAATTCAAGGTTATAGGATATCAATGATATGATTTGCTGATGACATTATTATCCTGAATGAAAGTGAAGAAAAATTATATGATCTGCTGAATGGAATGAACAGTTGAATAAGTAAAGAATATGGATTGAGAGTAAATCGAGGAAAGGAGAAAGGAATAAGAAGTAGCAGAAACGAGAACAGCGAGAAACGTAATATCAGGATTTATGGTCATGGAGTAGATGAAGTTTTGGAATTCTATCTAAGCAGCAAAGTAACCAATGATAGATGGACCAAGGAGAACATCAAAAGCAGACTAACACTGACAAATAAGGCATTCCTAGCCAAGAGAAGTCTACCAGCATCACACTTAGGCCTTAATTTGAGAAACAAATTCCGAGAATGTATGTTTGGAGCACAGCATTGTATAGTCGTGAAAAATGAACCGATGGAAAACCAGAAGAGAATTGAAACATTTGAGATGTGGTGCTTCAGACAAATGTTGAAAATTAGGTGGACTGATAAGGTAAGGAATGAGGAGGTCCTGAACAGAATCGGAGAGGAAAGGAATATATGGGAAACACTGACAAGGAGAAGGTACAGGATGACAGGACATGTGTTAAGACATTGGGAAATGACTTCTGTGGTTCTAGACAGCACAAACTCCAGAGGAAGGCACAGGTTGGAATACACACATCAAATTATTGAGGATGTAAGTTGCACGTGCTACTCTGACATGAAGAGGTTGGCACATGAGAGGAATTCGTGGTGGCCTGCATCAAACCTGTCAGAAGACTGATGACTCAAAAAAGAAGAAAAGAAGCATGGAATAAATCGGTTTGAATCGAAATCAAGGAAACCAAGAAGTTGAAATTGTGAAAGCTTCTTTGTGACAAGTGTCGCAGCTCAGATGCACCCTTTTTTAGTATCCGTGTTAGCCACAGTAAATTTTCGGTATTATACAGCACTTAATAGCATTACCAAGTGTGACGAAAAACTGGGCCTTGATAATATTGCAAAACGATCTGATAGCAAGCCAGTGCCTTTGAAATTGTCTGAAAACACCGAATTTACCACATATTAGCGGTTATACCACAGGTTTTATCGATTTTTCTGTTTTTGTGGTTAATTTTCCTCTTCTTTGTAGGCCACCGCGAAATTTTGCTTACAGTTTGACATATATATTCAGCGCATTTGCTTCCCACTACATTACAGTCTAAGTAATGCACTAAAAATCCCGAGGTATCTCACAAATTATAAATCTATATGACACACTGCACTCCCCTCTCGCCAATACTCCCTCCCCCCTCAACATACTGTATATTGTGTGAGCTTATAATTGCATTGCTCCTGTAAGATTGATTTTAGCTCTTCAGTGTTGGAGCATTTAACAGCATCAGGGGAAGTGAGCATTACACATGGATGACATCTTATGTATTATGCTTTTATTATGATTGTTAGTCAAATGGTTAAGAAAATAAACTGAAAGTAAAATTCAACAAAGCAGCTTTTTCTGTAATTTGGTTATACTGTGTGTGTGTGTGTGAGTGCGTGTGTCTTTTTTTGTCTGATTTTTGTTTCTCATTATTATGATTCACATTCAGTCTGTTGTTTTCTTATTGACTTACTTCTAAAGCAGAATTACGTGAGACTGCCAGTGTCACGATAAAAATAGACAAAACAATTGTTCCCTTTCAGCCTTGTGCAGACAATGTATTTAAGATAAAAGCTGAAATTTCACTCAGTGCAAAGTATTTTCCAGCTGTCGTTTATTTCACATATCTTCATTTTACATTTGTATATTCCTGTTAGCATATATTTAAGTTCCTGATTGCTTTTAAATTTTCTATACACTAAAAATTTGGTGCTCTCTCCCTCTCTCAATCACTCATATATGCACATAAACAAATTCAGTTTTTCTTCTCTGTTTTGTAAAATATTCTATCCTACCAAGAGTGGAATATTTCATGAACATTTTACTTGCGAATAAAACATGCAACTGTTTCTTCTTGTTACATAGTACCACATGAGAAGTATACTTCAGTTTAAAATAAAGCGGCCACAAATTACGCTGGTGTGAGCTAACAGAAATGTATAAAGAGGAAAAAAGCGTAACCTCTGCGTTTTTTCTGAGGTTCACAACTGTCAAAAGAAGTGCTCATTTTTCCAGGTATGTATTTAAATAGCCTTTCATGTGTATCACTAACACAAAATGACACATATTTTGCACAGACTTTAACAGATTTAAAACATTTATTCTAAATGCCACCAGAACAGCACAGTTCGTCTGCTTCCACGTATTCCTCCTTGCAGCTGTAGGAACAACAGTAATTCACATTGAAATGATAATTAAATGGACGCCCTAGCTGCAAACAGGCGTTGATATACTTCATTGGGGACATGTTGAAAATGTGTTCCCTGACCGGGACTCGAACTCGGGCTCCTGTTGACATGGTAAACAGACTACCCATGTGTGCCACCGAGGGCACAGAGGGTAGTGCGCCTGCAGGGACTTATCCCTTGTGCACTCACTGTGAGACCCACATGCCCAACATGTCCACACCACTACATTCGTAGTGCGCCTAATAGATGTTTGCCCGTCAGGAGAAGGAGATCCCGGGTTCTAGTCCTGGTTGGGGCATACATTTTCAACATATCGCCAATGAAGTGTATCAACGCCTGTTTGCAGCTAGGGTGTCCATTTAATTATCATTTCATTCTAGCGAAGCTGCATGGTCATCAACGGTAACTGTTCTTTTGGGAACAGATACTACCTTCACATATAGTAATTCACATTGCTATTATGAATAAACAAATGGTGCAAACGCAACAAATAAGGTCGATTCACACTTAACAGAACGTCTCCGTCTCGTCCATCACGTCAGAACATTCTCCCCTGCGTTTCTAATGGCGCTCTCCACACTCGACGTCACCGGCCCGGAACGTCTCCGTAGCGTCACCATCATGCATTCTGTTGGAGAATGTTTCCCATTCATGACGGCGAATCGACGTGATGTGCATCTCTGGTTCTTGTAAAGGACCGCCTCATGTTTGCTCGAGCCATGTAAATTTGGAAAGAGTGAGTTTATAGACAGGAGAAGTACAGACGATTTGGTTATGTAAGTATCAATTTTTTATTGCTCAAAGTTTCACTTTGTTATTTATTCTAATTACATGTATCTTCCTGTGCTTGTTATTTTATCTTATTTCGTTTTTTTGTTTAGACAATGGGCTTTGACGAGTATTTAACACAATTAGATTGTTCATGCTCAGAGCTGTACAACATGTGCGATCTTAGATACAGTGATTCCCTTAGAAAAGAATCACCATGGAATCACTGCGTGTGACAGAAGTGACAGCAAAAACACTTTCATGGAAATGTCCAACTGAATTTACCTTAAACACACGATAAACTTCTGCCGTGGTGATGTTGGTTGTCTGAACCTCGAGGTCTTTTTTGTATTCGTGGACTGGATCTTATTTAGCAAGAAAAAAACTGCTGTTTCGACGTTCTAAAATACTTGAAGGACTGTTCCTCGTCTTCCAGCTCCTTGTATAGTGTATGGAACTCTCCGTCACTGTCTCTACGTTTCAATATATTTCTACCCCACATCCTCCTCTGCGTTGCAATTTAAGATAACATTAGATATTTTAGAGCTAAACCTGAAATAAAGGTGATTAAATTTTCAGTTAGGCTGAACTTAAGAAATCCATTGTCCTACCGACTTAGCAGGCACGCGCTCAGCTGGAGATCTTACCACTTCAGACGCTCGCCACGGACAGACTGACCTGGGTTTCTACCAAGGGTGCTTCCGTATACGAAACGGAAGTGACCAGAGAGGCAGCTTCCTATACCAACATGACAAGGGATGGACAGGACAATACTAAGGACAGAAACCTCTTTGCTTTTAGAAAGCGTAGCTACCTGATCCGACGTTGGTCCTACTGTTCTCTAGCAGACAGGCTTGTCTACTACCATCCAGCATGCAACTAGAAATATATTTGCTCATTCATTCTTTCACACAGAAGGGAAGGGGGATGACAGTATCTTATCACATACTGTATATAAAAGAAAGCGGATGTAGTTTCCGTATGAGACTGTGTGACATGAATAACATATATGTATTAGATATAAACTGTGCTTTAAAGTGTAGTAGTGTGACAGATCGTTCTTGTTTATGTGTAAAAGTAACACGTTCCATTGCTCAGTCTCCTCGCAGATAGTCAGAAACGCCACAGTAAATTTAGAAGAGGAATTTATGCCGTAAATGACAACAGATTTAGGAAATTAACATGAAAAGAATCCATCAGAGACCTTTCAACCTAACCTGACCTAACCTAAAACTTCTCATGTAGCAAGGAATCGGAGTGTTACAGTGAACCTGTCTTCTGCAGATGTAGCTGCTCTTAAGTGAGTATTGTGCTTTGTGGTATTAGGATACACTTCACTGAGCACATACAGAAATGTATGCTCATCCATGTAATAGATGTATGACTTGACATCCTCCACTATAAGCTCATATAATAAGTTTTGTTGAATGCTTTATCATGTCGTCGTAAAACCCATGGCTTCACATTTCCTTTTTTTCCTCGCTTCTCTTCTGCATGTGCACACAGTACAATTGTGGTACGTGCAACTACTGTTGGCAAAAAGTTGTTGTTGTCAGCCATCTTGAACTTTGACGAAAAATATGACAGTGTAATACCCCTTTTTAGCGCCACATCAAAGATCTTTGTTAAATACATTTGATGAATATTTGATCACATCTTTGATCAAATTTTTTATAAAGAAATTTGATAGTGTAATACTGGCCTTAGGTTCGTTTGAGCAGTTTGCCATAGAGCGCCAGAAAACAGACCTTAATGAGCATGCGCAGCTATGATGACGTAGACAGCCCATGCATGGTGTTCACTCTGCTCATACGCTTTTCGTCGCATTTCTGTTTGGAATTTCGTGCGTGGTGGGGCATCACATAGCCATGTGCAGCCCTGCAGCGCGTTGTTGAGTGGACAAGTGGACTTGGAGCTGGAGCAATTGTTTTATCATATCCTACCCAGTTAAGGAATCCAAATAAGGAAGCAGTTCTTGACGTAATACTCATTTAAAACTAGGCTCTACGACTCAAAGTACCCTAACCTTTTCCTATCTGGAAACTTTATCAAATTTTTTTGTTCATATATGCAATATTGTTATGTAGCATTTCCAATCAGGTTTACGTCTACACAGCACTGCAAGAAGGCAGCAGCAAGAAATTTTCTTGCAAAAATAAACAGTTCCTTGAGTAGCTTACACCAGAATAATGGACAATAAATTATTTTATGACTATTTCAAAATGTGTAAAAAATTAACAAGGTTGTCTGTGGGGCAAAGAAACTGTACAATTGACAGTTTATATTCTACTCTAGGAATAAATATAAAACCATGTGGAGAATTAAAATGATAAAACACTGTATGCTGTCAGTCTACAGTTGAGCACAGAAGCCTGGATGAAGTGTCTTGTGATAGAAAAAAATTGTGTTTCACAGAAAGCAGATCTGTAAATTTCTGCTAAAGTCGTCAATATATTTGAAACAAAGCATTTAACTCAAAACTACTGACCAAATGTGCCTGCTTAGTCAGCTTCAAGTGAATATTTACGTATGTTCGTACTTATATGGTGTTAAGAGATCTTAACAGTGACATAAAAGAAACAGGACATCAGAGACTACTCCAAGTTCATTACAATTTCGGAAACCATTCTAAAATTCTTATTAATGCTTAAAGTGCATATTTGTATGGTTCAAATGGCTCTGAGCACTATGGAACTTAACTTCCGAGGTCACAGTCCCCTAGAACTTAGAACTATTTAAACCTAACTAACCTAAGGACATCACACACACCCATGCCCGAGGCAGGATTCGAACCTGTGACCATAGCAGTCGCACAGCTCCAGACTGTAGCGCCTAGAACCACTCGGCCACATCGCCTGGCCACATTTGTATGTTCATATTCACACTGAAGTATCTGATATGCAGCTTTTCTATGTGGTTTGCGCAATACCAGTTTTCTTGGGGCACTAGTATTATCTCATGTTTGGTTCTTTATTATCGCTTAATGCCATTAATGCCAGAAAAAGAAAATGTGCACTTGAAGCTGGACGAAGTTGAAACTAGCCAATAGTGTAGAATGAAACACTTCATTTCGAATGAATTGACTGTCTCGGTGGAAAAGATTAATAATACCAAATTTCTCCAGGAAACCGACAAAAATAATTTCATTAAGATGATTAATAGTTGATTGCTAATAATGTGGAAATAATATAAAATCGGAAAATTGAAACCACTAATTTATTTTAGTCTTCCATGACTATGAGAATGTATATTAGTTCACTTGATGACTCCCAGTCACAGAAATGTGTTCTGTTTTCATTTGATGTGGGTTCAAAAATGGTTCAAATGGCTCTGAGCACTATGGCACTTAACTTCTGAGGTCATCAGTCCCCTAGAACTTAGAACCACTTAAACCTAACCAACCTAAGGACATCACACACATCCATGCCCGAGGCAGGATTCGAACCTGCGACTGTAGCGGTCGCGCGGTTGCAGACTGAAGCGCGTAGAACCACTCAGCCACTTCGGTCGGAATTTGACGTTGGAGCTGTAATCGAAGAGTGAACAGCAATATCACGAAATATGTGCACGAGTCACATGGAGAATAACCCCCCACTATAACTCAGGTTGCGCTGCTCATGCGCGATCTGGCATCTTGGCCACGCCAGAAAATTTTTTACAGGTAGCATCTGACTACTTGCTCCTACTGCTCGCACGGTAAATAGCCACATTTCAAGTAGCCAGAAGCAGGAGACTGCACTGTTCATACGCAAAATCAGCTCTGCGCATGCCCACGAGCCCACTGGCAACTGCTCAAATGAACCTATTGACATCTTGCAGTGAACACGATCCTCATTCCAAAGATATTTCTACTCTATGAGTTTACACGACGACATACTTGCTTCACTCGTTGCATCACGATGGTTTCGTATGTGTCTGCAGAAAAGGCACCACCAGTGCGCACTTCAGCTGCGTCGTTTTTTGACTGCCATAATCGTGTGTAAAATGAAAGTTTTGGTAGTTGTACGAGTTGTGCAGAGTTATGCTTGTTTGCTTGAGACAAAACATTAAAAAAGCAAACGTGTCTCGGCTCCTGACTGAATAAAGAAAAGACGTCAGCTCTGTTGCTTAGGGACCTTGCTGAAAGAAATTGTACTAGAAGACCATTCAAGTTATTTTAATTTCTGTACTACAATTTGTGAATGGGAAGCACTGCTGTGACATTTTAAATAACTTGATATTGAATAAAGAATTCAGCGTGTTCAGATTCCTGTAGCCTTTTTTTCCCGTCAAAAAACAATTGACCAACTCGATTATAGTCTTGTAGACATGAGCTGTTCTGCAACCAGATGTTTTGCTTGTGTGTATTTTTCTCAGTTCATTTGTGTATGTACTTCTACAATTTTAATTGAACGGATTTGCTCTACTCAGATATTGTCTCCCAATCCATATAGAAATCGCCCGTGACAGTCTCAAGTGCAGCAAAAAGCCGCCGCTTGTTTTGGTAGTGAGCAACACTAAAATTGCACTAAACACCTATGTATAGCACTGATACCCATAGAACTAACAATTTCCTCCGTTTCTCACTTCATATTTCAGTTTGTTTCCTCTCTACCTACACACCTAACATCAATACTCACGTAACTAGCTAGTGTCGACAGAACTGGAACGAACCGAAAATGTTTAGATTCACCAAAAAGTTGCGTAAATGCGCGTCACGTACACAGTGGCTGGTAGCGCAGTTGGTGCAACACAATGTTGTCGTGCAAACTAGGCTTTATATACGTGAATGCTAGAGGATCCATTTGTATGAAAATGACATTTATTGGTCTCAAATTGTATACAGCTTACACGGATAACTTGTATATTAGAGAAGGGAGACAAAAGTGGAAAACAACACAAAATAGAGTGTAGATCCAAAAATGTCATTACATGATACAGAAGGGGAATTTCAAACACTACACAATCAGCGCAAGAAATAAGAATCTGCACTTTATATTTTAGAAAGTCGAAGCATCATTTTTTTCATTTGTTACATCAAATTTGAAGTAATTTTCAGAAATACTAAAAAGAACTCAATTTTATGAGCTGCCATCGCATCCCATGAAAAATTGGTTTGTTGAAGGTTAAGTTTAGTTCCTAAACCAGTGTAAATTTTTGTGCATTAGCCTTATCTCCCTCAATACCTTCAAAATTTATAGATTTCCTCTGTATCTTGTATTTCCCTTTTAATCGTTCTAGTGCCTTATTTCTACTGGGGTCAGGGTTAGCTAGTGAAACTACATAAATATTGACCACCAATGCTTGAAAAACTGTTTCGCACACAATCCAGTGTGCTTGGGGTCATGTGATCAACAACAGATGGATGACATCAACCATCAAAACTTTCTTCAAAAATGGTTCAAATGGCTCTGAGCACTATGGGACTTAACATCTGAGGTCATCAGTCCCCTAGAACTTAGAACTACTTAAACCTATCTAACCTAACGACATCACACACATCCATTCCCAAGGCAGGATTCGAACCTGCGACTGTAGCAGTCACACTGTTCAGACTGAAGCGCGTGGAACCGCTTGGCCACACCAGCCAGCAAAACTTTCCTCCCAAGAAACCTTGACAGTGCTGTGACATGATGTGACAGGGTGGCAAATGTGGACACTGCCATTTTAAATGTATTCCAGAACTTTTTGACAGAACAGAAGGTTACACAACATGATGTGACGACCAGTATGAATTGGTCTTGATGTCATTTGTCCATTGTTGATCACGTTACGCTCCCAAGCTCATTTCCTACCGATGCATGGCCATGAGCAGGTCTGCATATTTCGTTTTGTCATGGTTTTCGTGGTGGGTATGAGCTGTTTGTTGTTAGTTATTTGTTATAAATTGTTTCGTTTCGTTATTTTTTGTTAACATTTATAATAAATTAAAGATTAATTGAAGCTGTGAGGAATAGCAGTCTAAATTGATTGACATGAACATGCTAAAATATTTGCCCCCAACTTCGTTAATGAAGTGGATTTTTGTACATACCGTTACTGCATTTCATATTTCACAATGAAATGGATTGCAGTATATCTGTAACTTTAAGTGGGAAAAGTAGATTGATTAGTAGGTGTGATTTATTTTAATGCTGTCAGTCATTCGTTGTGTTTTGTAAAGCAATAGGTTCAAATCTTCAGACAATGCGAGCTGTTTGTTTATATATGTTTTCGTGGCAGGCTTCTTAATTGCTAAGTAGCTCTCTGGGTTGTGTGTGAAGCAGTTGTGCAAGCATGGGTGATCAATATTTATGTAGTTTCGCTAGCTAACCCTAACCCTAGTATAAATAAGGCATTTGAACTATTAAGAGGCAAAAACAAGACGTAAAAAAATCTATAAATCTTAAAGGGAAGGGTATGACCACTGTATAAAAATTTGCACTGGATTAGGAGCTAAACGTAACCTTCAACAAACCAATTTTTCATGGGATGTGATGGCAGCTCGTAACACTGAGTTCTTTTTAGTAATTCTGAATGAAATTTGATGCAACAAATGAAAAAAAATATGCTTCGACTTTCTAAAAGTGCACATTCCTCTTTCTCAAGCTGATTGTGTATTGTGTGAAATTCCCCTTTGTACTATGTAATGACATTTCTTGGACCTACATTCTTTTTTGGTGTTGTTTTGGGCTTCTGTCTTCCTTCTCTAATTTACAAGCTATCCAAGCAAGCTGCATACCACTTTGAGTCCAAAAAATGTCATCTTCATACTAATGAGCACTCCAGCATCCATTTACATAAGCTACCACATTGTGTATGTGAACTCTGTGTATAGAAACAGTTAAAAACCATCTACTAAAGATCGCAGTTCCCACGAAAATGCGAGTTGAGATCAAGTGACTTAAACTGACTTGGCATGCCGTGATGTGACAGATAGTGTGAATACACGTTGACATGATCTTTCCGTGATGTTATGGTGCTGTGATGGCACATGCAAATTGGTATTTAATATTCCTTTCTCTACCCTATGTAATATCATTAAAGATTCCTTCATGCTGTTGGTATTATGACTTAGTTTTGTAGATGATCACTAAATGAAGATTTACATTTCGCACTAATTTCTGTGTGCTCTCTGAATGTGGTGGAGAAACATCTACCAATTTGCCCCATGTAGAAATTTTCGGGTTCGCCACATTGTAATTTTTTTCAGCCCCTGATAGTGTAAATGGTTTTGTTTTGTTATCTGTGTCTGATTATTGTCCCCACTTCGTTGTTTGTGTGGAACAAAGCAATGCTCAGCATCCTGAACGTAGTCCGCTAAATTTTAACATGAAAAGGCGATATTAGCTTGGTCACTATAGTAATGGGACAGGGCAGTAGCAGAATAATAACATAAACAACTGGTGGAATTCCCAAATCTAAAATGGTAATTTGCCAAACATGAGCAACAGTCACTTGCAAGAAGGTCCTGTGTGAAACCATACAACTGACACAAGCTGGTGACCACAAAAGCCTGCTGCAAACATCACTGAGATGGTGGAAGGGCCTCGCCCCACAGCGACGAGTTCAACAATGTAAATTCGATCACATTACGCCCTCTAATGACAGTCATGAGATGGAGTGGGGGCAGAATAAGGAATTCAGTAAACCTATTGTGATATAACAATGACACAGATGTTAGAGATAAATTAACTGCAGACCACTATCAAAGCCATGATCATAGCAAAGAAATAGTTCAAGTTACTGTATATGCTATCATGGGGAAAGTACAGGCTACAATTGTTCTGGACACAGGTGCTATGGCGAATGTTGTGTCAGACAATTTATTTACTAAGGTTTGTGAGATCACAACGAGATTAATGTAACCTCCACAGATTTGCAAGATTATTGGGGCAGTGTCAGGTCACAAAATGTCAAAACACAGACACAGATTGAAGTTGTAATAGGAAATGGAGCCATAGTCTTCCCATTTCTGATAATTGTATGTGGACTCATTCAAATGTTCAAATGTGTGTGAATTCCTAAGGGACCAAACTGCTGAGGTCATCGGTCTCTAGACTTACATATCATTTAAAGTAACTTAATCTAACTTATACTAAGAACAAAACACACACCCATGCCCAAGGGAGAAGTGAACTGATTGTAGAATGCATACTTGCCATAGAATTCTTAAAGGAGAAAAGCAAAGTTATCCACTTCTCCACAGGCAATGCTTTCTGAATATCGATGTCAAAAATATTGCTGTTGACCTAGTAAAAACAAAAACTGAGCATGGTAAACACTGCCAAAGGTTAACCCAAGAACTTAGATTAACAGTTGCAGAAGTTTTATGGCATTAAGTACCTTACCAGCATCAATTTGGAACTTCAGGTTGGCAGGCGAGCCTGTCAAAGGAATCCAGTAAATACAGTACTTTCATATTTTGAGGAAGGTGTTATCAAATTTGTGTATTCCCATTTAGTTGTTTTCATTATTGCCTTGGACACACCCTTAGGACCGGACCTACTAGAAAAAGTAACTTTTGAGTTTTACGATTACTTACACTTTTATTCCTTACTCACTGGACAGACAAGAGCTGAACAAGACGTACAGAATCACACAGTCTGAGAGTAGCCTGGGTCCGAGGCAGTAGTTGTGATTAGAAGGCACCCGGCACAATATGTGGATTATGTGGAGCATCAACAAGAACTACTGCTCCTGGCGAAGCGCTTGCTTATGTCAGGCAGGTCAGCCATCGGATCCCACTGGTGATGTGGCAATCACCTCAAGGGTGTGGCTTCATTCTGGCATTTATTTTGTGGCTGCCACTAGCAGCACCATCGACACTGTGGGTGGCAAATATGGATCGATTTCAGGCAGTTGTGCTGACTCAGTCTTACTGTCTGAGCCATTTACACCAACTTCCCCAATGACAGTACATAGGAGCAGAATCGACCCAACACTAGCATTTATGGTGACATAATGGTGGGACAGCTATCAGCATGGGCGCCGGGAAGGCTCAGCAGGTTCAAGTACAGGACAGTCTGCATCTCTATGTTGATAATCCTAGGACTGTCTAGAGCAGGCACCGCTGTAGATGGAGCAACCAATGGGGATGAGGCCATCTCTGTTCGAACTGGAACAGACAGATGGGGTACCATGGTCCACTCCATGACTCCTGGGACACTGAAGGCACAGTGAGGGTGGAGTGCAGATAGCGGTTGAAGAGGCAGGAAAGATGAGGTGGCAATGCATCTAGGGCTGGGACACTGGGTGCAGTTGCTGGTTCTGTTGGTGCCATCAAAAATGGGCCCCAGTGGAGGCCTTTCATACATCTGGCAACTGTGAAAGCCATGGACTATAGTATGAACTCAGAATGGACAGAGAGTGAACGATTGCGACCACATCAGGGCGCCAAGTTGGAATTGATGACAGGTCCGAGGAGGGGGAGTCGTGGTCTTGGTCGAGATGGCAGTGTAAGCAGAATCTGTGGTGGCTGCCCACATATTAACTCAGCAGTGCTCTTCCTAGTGGTGGGAGGGACCGAATAGGTGGCTAAAACAGCGTGATGCCCTTATCTGTGGAAGCAGAGGGCACCGTGGCTGACATCTTCTCCTTGAAAGTCCACACAATGTGTTCCACCTCCTCGTTGAATTGCAGGTGGGCAGGTGGAATAGGGTGCTGAACAGGTGTGCGGTCCCTTGAGGCTCACAAAAAATGGGCGAAATCTGCTATGGGACATTGGGGGCCATTGTTTGAGACGATGGTCGATGGGAGACTCTCTGTAATGAAGATGTGAAACAATGCCTGAATGACATCTTCCGACATGGAAGACAGGCGTGGGTGGGTGGACATAAGGAAACTTAGAGAAGTAGTCGACCATAATGAGCCACATCCACTGAAAAAAGGTGCCAGCAAAGTCAATTGAAGATGATCCCAGAAGCCTGCATGGGGACTGGGCATAACAACCTTGGGGGCAGCTCGCTGCTGGCAGGTGCCTGTGACACCAAACTGAACCACTGCCTCGATGTCCCTTTCGATGGTCGGTCATTAGGCGTGTCAACGGTCCAGTTGCTTCATAAGCAAAACTCCCTGATGACCGACATATAGGAAACCAAGGAACCTGGGTTCCAGAGCTAGTGAAATAATGAACCAAAGCTGTTATTGTTCCGCCTAGAGGAGCGAATTCCGTCATAGAGGGGGAGTTGTGACCAGAGAGTGAAATATGTCTTCAGCGGACTGTGGGTGTCGGTGGGTATCTCTGAAGCCAACCATACTGAATACACTGTTGTTTGCCCTTGTCTGAGCAACGACTGCTGATGCAATGAGTGGCACCTCTTGGAGGGTCAATAATGAGTCACAGCCTAGTTGAAAAACGACTTCCTAAGCATCACATTCACAATATGGGTCAGCCAGAGACGAGACAGATTTTCGTCATTTGGATGGTGACTGGAAGGTTTGTAGAGTATGTGACATGTATAGGCAAACAGAAACAACGCCCATCTCTGAAGCCTTTGTGCCATTTTGTTTGGGAGTTCAGACCAAGGACCAAAGAATGCGAGTAATGACTTGTGGTCCATAATCAGCTGAATCTTCCATTGTACAGATAGCTAAGGAACTTTTTCACAGCATAGACAACAGCTAACATCTCTTTCTCTGTCCGTAGGAATTATGCTGAGTCTGGGTGAGAGGTTTGGAAATGAAAGCAATTGGATGTTTGGAGAAATCGAGGTCCCTAGTGGGAGAGCACCACACTGACTCCATGCTGGGAGGTGTCACTGGTGAGGAGAAGGGGCTTACCCAGGAAGTGTGGAATGAGGCATGGCGCCTCCCGCAGAGCCTGCTTTAGTGCAAGAAACGCCGCCTCACACACAGGTGACCACAGGAAGCAAGCCCCTTTCTTGCACAGGCCGTTGAATGTGATGGTCAGCTTGGCAGCCTCGGGGATAAAACGACCGTAATAGCTAATTTCCCACAGGAAGAAGTGTAGTTTAGTCAGAGTTTGGGAGCGCAGCACGTTATCAGTGGCCGAAATGTGGTCTGTGGTCAGATGAATCCCTTGTTTACAGAGGAGGAAACCAATATACTCCACCAAGGGCCGCCTCATACACAGGTGACCATACGAAGTGAGCCTCTTTCCTATGCAGGGCGTTGATGGGGTGGTCAGCTTGCCGTCCTGCAGGATGAAAAGTCCATAGTAGCCATCTTTCCCAGGAATGACAGTATTTCTTTCCGAGTTTAGGGTTGGTTCATGTTGTCAGTGGCCCACACATGGTCTTGGATAGATGTGTCATTTGCAGAGAAGGAAACCAAGATACTCCGCCATGGGCTGGAAAAAGTTGCTGTTACTGAGCTTAAATATGAATTTGACAGATCAGTCTTCATATAACAGTCTCTGTTCCGTAGCCTGGAGAACAGTTCTTCTATTCGTTGAATTAGCAAAAAATCTATGATCATCATGCATAGCCCAAAATCTCTGCACAGTCTGAGGCAGTCATTCAGTTTTTTGATAACGAAGGTGGAAGAAGGCCACTGACTGGAAGAAACTGGGATGACCACAACGAGGGCGACGAACCTGTCCAGTTCAGCCTTCACCACATCCCAGAGGATGTGAGGAATTGAAGGCACCCATGCCAAGTGTGGCGCCAAACCTGGGTTCGAGTGAAGATGTACCTGGTAAGATGTTACCCAGTCCAAACATGGAGCGAACAGTTCCGAAACGTAGGTCGCCAAATTTTCAATGCTTTCAAACTATTATCCAGGGACACCAAACGCACGTTCTAAGAAGTGAAAAACGTAAATGGTTTGAAGGCAACTAAAGCAAAAACGTTTCCTGCTGTGCCAGGAGAAACCAGCAAAAATCAAAGTGAAGAAGACACAGTTTTATATGAGTTCCCCATCGAAGAAACGCTCTGCCGGCCCCCAGCCCCCCACCCCACCGAATCCTCATGACTGCCACAAGCCGTGGCCTTCCTCTGACCAAGCGAGGTAGCGCAGTGGTAATCACCCAGGACGCCAGTTCAAACCCACATCCAATCATCCAGATTTAGGTTCACTGTGATTTCCCTATATCGCTCCAGTCAAATGCCAGGATGGTTCCTTTGAAAAGGCACAGCTGATTTCGTTTCCCATCCTTGACACAATTTACTCTTGTGTTCCACCTCTAATGACCTCTATGGTGATGGGACGTTAAACTTAATCTTTCTTCCTTCCTTGACCTTCCTCTGAAATAGGGACAGTGAAGGAGAGCCCAGCATCACATATTGATCAGAGAAGAAGATACGCCATTATAAGACTGGAAAAGTACCACCCATCTCACCACGTGCATTGTGAGTAGGAGCCTGGCGGGTTTTGCCGATGCCACGTTAAGTACAGTGTCAATAGTAATTGGGGGGGAGAGGGCATCTGGAAAAGATTAGTTACTGATACACAAGAAACGCAGCTCTAGTGCGTCCTATCAGTACACCCATATATTGACGCACAGTTTTGTGTGGCCTAATGTAAAGAAAGCCTCAGGGCCAGTTCTAGGATATGGAGAGGTGCCACCAGACAGGGCAGCAGGTTTTTGGGGGAGTGATATATTACCATGGTTTCAAAAGCGTGAGCTAAACAAGACAATGAAAGTTTTGCATACATGAAAAATGCGAAAGTAAGTTGGAATTATGAATTAGTACAAATGTTAAGAGACAAGAGAGAAAGATATGAGCAGGAAGGCTCTTCACTTACTTTCTAAAACCAAAAAAACCCATTGTAATTGATCGTAGACTGCCTATCGCCATATCTTTGAAATATTATTTATGAAATTATAATTACATTCTCAAAAGTAATGTACATAACTTATTTATATGTGAAGTTATTTACAGTTAAAAAAATTGATTAGTGTGTAATTTTTGTGCCTTTTACAGTTTTTGCGACCTTACATATACAAAAGAATTACCTGGGTCTATACATATACTGCTTCAATACCATGAGATTTAACAAATTCGTTCCATTTTGAGCTTATAAAATTGGTAAAATTGTCAGAGGTATGGCTTTTGGCTTGTCGACTCAAATAAAATAATCTCCTTCTATACTCTTTATAATGGCTCCCACTCCAAGAGATATGGTAGCATACATTTTTAATTGTTTTGAAAATATGTGATATAAGGCGATTACGTATTTGACACCTCCTCTAGCGTTTGAAAACGGTCCAGCAATGTCAATAGACCGAGATCTCTGGGTTTTGTTAGTATGACTGAGTGCAGTTCATCAAGATGTGATTTATTTGGGTGTTTAGACTTTTGACATATAATGCATCTCCTGATTATTTGCAGTATTGTTTTACTAATACTGGGGGAATAACAGATGCGATTTTGCTAGTGCACTTTGTAATGCTATAATGTCCCCACACATTATGTGTATACTATATAAAGTAGTCGATTCATTTTTCTGGCAAACAGACACCACTTTTGAGAATCAGGTTTTGGTAAAATAACACTCCATTGTGCAATTTGGATCGTTTCCCTAGTTCAGAGTTGTTGTTGTCCACAAGCTGTTGCCTTACCTTATGCGATCGTTCATCCTCTTCTTGTAACTGGAACATGTTCCTACAGATTTTAAGGTAATAAGGTCTAAAAGAACCGTCGTGCATACTGAGTTCTCTGAAATCTGATTTCTGCTCTGTGAGTTCCACATACGCTCTTAGCCATTTCGGAAGCCAAAATATTCTATTCACCTTTGACATAAATGATTTCAAAATCGAATTCATGAAAGAGCAAGCACCATCTGGCTAACTGTTTGTGTAGTAATTTGCATGACAGTAGGAATGAAAGCATACGATGACTGCATTATACCTTTGTGTGATTTCCCTGTATAAAATACTGAAATTTTCGAAAAGCCCACATTATTGCCAATGCCTCAGTTTCAGTATCAGAATAAGCTCGTTCACTTGCTTTAAATGTTCGACTTCAAAAACTGAACATGTTTATGTTTTGGTGCCCCTGCTTTGTTTTGATTTGAAACAGTACTACCCCCAGTCCTTGTGACGAAGCATAATTATTAAGACAGAATGCTTTTGCCATGTCTGGGTATGCTAAAATGTCTAAGTTTATGAAGCCTGTTTAACTGCTTCAAAATCCTCTTGGCACTTGGGTATCCACAACAATGAGTGCTTTTCCCAATAAATTCAGAAGAGAAACACTATTTGACAGCTGTTTCACCATCGATTTTTTAAAAAAAATTATGCTAAAAAAATGGCTCTGAGCACTATGGGACTTAACATCTGAGGTCATCAGTCCGCTTCTGCCTTGGTGCCAATGATGGTCGTATGAGTGTTTGGCGCCGTGCAGGTGAGCGCCACAATCAGGACTTCATACCACCGAGGCACACAGGGCCAACACCCGGCATCATGGTGTGGGGAGCGATCTCCTACACTGGCCGTACACCTCTGGTGATCGTCGAGGGGACACTGAATAGTGCACGGTACATCCAAACCGTCATCGAACCCATCGTCCTACCATTCCTAGACCGGCAATGGAACTTGCTGTTCCAACAGGACAAAGCACGTCCGCATGAATCCCGTGCCACCCAACGTGCTCTAGAAGGTGTAAGTCAACTACCCTGGCCAGCAAGATCTCCGGATCTGTCCCCCATTGAGCATGTTTGGGACTGGATGAAGAGTCGTCTCACGCGGTCTGCACGTCCAGCACGAACGCTGGTCCAACTGAGGCGCCAGGTGGAAATGGCATGGCAAGCCGATCCACAGGACTACATCCAGCATCTCTACGATCGTCTCCATGGGAGAATAGCAGCCTGCATTGCTGCGAAAGGTGGATATACACTGTACTAGTGTCGACATTGTGCATGCTCTGTTGCCTGTGTCTATGTGCCTGTGGTTCTGCCAGTGTGATCATGGGATGTATCTGACCCCAGGAATGTGTCAATAAAGTTTCCCCTTCCTGGGACAATGAATTCACGGTGTTCTTATTTCAATTTCCAGGAGTGTATTTTTCTCTTTCAAATTAGCTCTTCTTGTATGACGTGTCGTCCTTTGCAGTTCATATACGTAATACATACAATAATAACGTAAAGGTTAGCATTGTTTTGACAGTTTGCCTAATGTAAATTTTACTACATATCGACGTCACTGTTCACAGATTGGACAACCGATATGAGAGAAGGTTCACACGTTGCACTGTTTATTTTCACTGATAACACTGTTCTTCCTTGCTCATGTGTCGCGTGACTGAAGACCAGTGGATTTCCATTCCACACCTTAAGTTTCGTGAAGGTATGGATGCAAGACTTCGCAAGACAAACTGCTGGCATCGATCCTCAATTTGTCCAGGTGAGAGTGGCCGTCATATTCCGAGAACATTACATTCACTGAAATCCCGTCCAGAATTCCTACTCCCATGGAGTTGTCTTCAATGCTTTTGTGTGCTGCGACCGTAGGTCCAGTGGTTTTTCCTGTTGCAAGTTCAATTCGGAAACTTTTGAGTCAAGTTTGGACACTTGGCCGCTCAGTCTCGTGTTAATCTCGTCTACTCTATCACACAAATTATCGTTACAAGGTTTCAGCGCTCTTAATTCAGCCCTGATCTCGTCATGTCGCGTTTTTAAAAGTGTCACGTGTTCGTCAATGTCTTTTTTGTTTTCAGTTATCTTATTATGTATGGATAACAATTGCGCATCGGTGTCTTTCTTGCTATTAGTAGTTTGATTATGTATTGATAACATATGTGCGTCGGTGTCTTCCATGTTTTTAGTATTTGATTATGTATAGATGTCATGTGATTATTGTTTTTAGTCATTTGCTTGATAATAGAGTGAAATATGCCGGCAATATTTGTCAAATGAAATTGAACTGCCCCCACCTCGTCGTTTGACATGACGTCACAGACAAGAGTGGGCTCCGAGTTGTATTTAGCTACTTGAATAGTGGTCAGCTATTTACGAGATTTCTGTCTCTAGGCATGTTAACTGCTGATTAATCGTTAATATTGCAGTCACCTGTGGAGTCATTGTCAATGTTTTGTCCAGTGTCCACGTTGGATTCGGTTTGCGTCTGTTGACTTTTATCTTCCATTTTTTCTAGTTGTTTACGCATTACCATCATGCTACAAGTAATGTATATTGCAAAAAAGTCTTTAAACACGTTTGAGAATGAATTGATGAAATTAGTTTCGTATAGCAACAACGTTGACTTCACTGAGCAAGGATTACCATTAATGGTGAAAAAATTATCATTCATGGCTGCTTGCCATTTTGTGTTGCACATGACACAATTCAGCTAATTTGTGGAATGGTATGACTGTAGTGTTTTAAGAATCTGCATGATAAAAATAATTTGGAATACGTGATCTTGAGCAAAAATGACTGCTACAGTTACAGAAAAATTTCACAAAGTTAGGAAGCAAGCTACAACTACTGAAAGCGCCTGGACTAGCATGCTAATGTAAAAATGTAATGTATTAGCTTGGATCCAAATATGCAGCGTAGCTTTCAGGTTTCATTATAAATTTCAATGGCCCATCTTTTTGTTAGGTCTTTACAAATATTCAACGGCAGTGGCTCATCAGATATGATCCCATTACCCATGCAACAGAGAAAAACAATGTACCAAATACAATAAAAGGTCCAGACACGAAGCTGCCAATTTGATTCTTCTTGCTGTGGCTTATCCTCTCTGGTTTATGAATATTAGACAGCAGATAAATAATATTAATTATTAACAACAGTAGTGATCAGTTTATACAAACTCTGTGCTCTTGACAATGGCTTTTTCCGTAAGGTGCGTTCTTTGTAAGTTTGATCATGCGTGATTCTTTATCAGACTTTGTACCATGAATAATTCCCAATCTTTGGTTCATACTGGACTTTTGATATGATTTGTCATGGAACCCTTTGCCTTGCCAAGACGCCGTTGAAATGAAACAATAGCTTGTAACATAAATGAAACACAAAATAATATCACTGTATTCACAAAATATTATACTAAATTGAATAACACAGACACTTACATTATACCCGGGCCGCTGAAACATTGCACTTGACGTTTGCGTATGAAGTTGGCAGCATAACAGAGTAACAAGTGAAGAGTGATAGGCGCTAGGCGTTCAGAGTGGGGCGCCAGCCAATCACAGCGCAGTGAGCACTGCTGTTACTCACGTGCTGTGACGTCAAAGTTCCCGCGTTGCCGGCTTTGTTTAGTGAATGTGTATACAACGTGAGTTGTGTGTTGTTTACCGCGTGTTTTCGTTGTACTGTGTGCTATATCGTTGTGACTTTTGTTACGTTGTGAGTTTACCTACTTGGAAAATGCCACCGAAAAGACTTCCTTCACCTAGTGACAATCCTTTGCGTCGAGGGGTGCCGCTAAACAGCCAGGCACTGGAGTTGCTACGCATAACTCGAGTTTTACGAGCAGGAGAAAAACTACGTAAGCATTCATGGATAGCCATCAATTCCTGCCGACCAAGTGGTAGAACGTACGTCGAAAACTCTTGGTATTAGTGCAAGAACGGTAGTAAGTAAGGGAGTATTACTACAAAACTTGGAAGATACTGAAGTGAGCCGTAATGATTCCGAGCTGTCTGGATCAAATAATACATTTTTATCAACCCTGGGAAAGAAGAAAAAGCGGCGTAGTCCTATCACAGATTTAGATTCTTTCCAGACTGATGCAGTTCGTAGGCATGTTTATGCTTACTACAGCAGAAAAGAGTATCCGACTGTAGCTAAGTTATTAATCTCTTTAAAAGAAAGTGAACTCTTCAGGGGCGGTAAAACATCACTAAAAATTGTGCTAAAAAATATGGGTTTCCGTTACAAAACGCTAGTCGGACGCAAAGTACTGTTAGAGAGGGCACATATTGTTACCGCTCGTAGCATTTTCTTGAACAAAGTTGTGGGCAGAGACATTCATTCCATAATTTGGCTAGACGAAACGTGGGTTAATGCCAGGGAAGCTGTCAGTAAATGTTGGACGGATAACACACCCAGCAGTAGCGGCCATCAGCCGACGGGAAGAGGAGCTAGATTAATTGTGGTCCATGCAGGCTCCTGCAGTGGTTTTGTCCCTGACGCACTTTCAGTTTTTAGATAAAAAAAGACTGGTGATTACCATGAAGATATGGATCACACACGATTTGTTGAGTGGTTCAGGAACCTTTTAAAACAATTTCCTGTCACTACAACAATTGTAATGGACAATGCTCCATATCATTCGGTGATACAGAACAAAGCCCCAACTACAAATGATCGGAAAGAAATTATGGTGCAGTGGTTACAGGCCCGAAATATTGCAGCGGGTATGGGTATGACAAAGATTCTGTTATATTCTCTTGTTAAAGAAAATAAGCCTACGACACCTACATACGTAGTAGACGAAATTGCCAAGGAGCAGGGTCATACTGCAATAAGGCTGCCACCATATCACTGCCATTTCAACCCTATTGAGTTAGTATGGAGTGACGTAAAAATGTATGTAAGGAACAACAACAAGTCCTTTACAATAACAGAGGTGGAAAAGCTGTTGCGTGAAGCTCTTGTGACTGTGGATGCAGCCTCACGGAGAAAAAAAGTAGAGCACGTCGAGAAGCTTATACGAGCAGCACAGACAATAGAAGGCATTATCAGTGGCCATGAACAATTAATGATTTGTCTTGCCGATGAGGACGATGAAGACGGTTTTAGCGATGAATCAGACAACAGTGACGATGGCGAGCTGGATGGAATTGCGCCATTATCGCTGTAAATTGGTGAGTGAAAAAATTCTAATATTGGTTATTTATTGCAATCTCGGTTATTATTTATTTTGTAAACTACGTACATTATTGATTTTAAAGTACCAGTCGTCAGATGCTTGGTTTTTGTATTTCTTTGCTCCGTTATCGAAAGGGTGCGCATTGTTATGCTTTTACATGCATTATTATATGGTTGTTTACTTCCTGTCATTGTAGTACAACTAAAAACGAGTTTTTATATACATTGTAATTGCTCAATCGCTTGCATTTACGAGACGGGACGGAAAACTGTATCGTCTGCTGTGTGTATAGAGGCTGCTGTTGCAACATCGCTATTACAGTATAGCCAACCTAACTAGACAAAAAGCGAACTGTCAAGTGCAATGTTTCGCCGGTGGGGGTATAATTCTGTTGCCGTGTGCAACTATGAGTATGCCTAGTGACATTGCGTCTCGGTATATATATATATATATATATATATATATATATATATATATATATATATATATATATATATATATATATATGTATATGTTGACGGTATGCCCAATAATTAGCTGCAACGATGGCAGAAATGCTTCCAGTCATGATGGCTTTCAGAACAAAAACGGTGCTGTCTTCTCTGCAAGACAACTGAACTGCGTAATTATTCTAATGTTTCAGCAGTTGCACGCCACAATCGATACAATTGCTTACTCTAATAAATATCTTATGTAATTCTTTATTTATATACTGAACCTATATCTACGTTTTTCTATACAGGGTGTTACAAAAAGGTACGGCCAAACTTTCAGGAAACATTCCTCACACACAAATAAAGAAAATATGTGGACATGTGCCCGGAAACACTTACTTTCCATGATAGAGCTCATTTTATTACTTCTCTTCAAATCACATTAATCATGGAATGGAAACACACAGCAACAGAACTTACCAGCGTGACCTCAAACACTTTGTTACAGGAAATATTCAAAATGTCCTCCGTTAGCGAGTATACATGCATCCACCCTCCATCACATGGAATCCCTGATGCGATGATGCAGCCCTAGAGAATGGCGTATTGTATCACAGCCGTCCACAATACGAGCATGAAGAGTATCTACATTTGGTACCGGGGTTGCGTAGACAAGAGCTTTCAAATGCCCCCACAAATGAAAGTCAAGAGGGTTGAGGTCAGGAGAGCGTGGAGGCCTTGGAATTGGTCCACCCCTACCAATCAATCGGTCACCGAATCTGTTGTTGAGAAGCATACAAACGCTTTGACTGAAACGTGCAGGAGCTCCAAAGTGCATGAACCACATGTTGTGACGTACTTGTAAAGGCACATGTTCTAGCAGCACAGGTAAAGTATCCCATATGAAATCATGATAACGTGCTCTATTGAGCGTGGGTGGAAGAACATGGGGCCCAATCAAGACATCACCAACAATGCCTGCCCAAACGTTCACAGAAAATCTCTGTTGATGACATGATTGCACAATTGCGTGCGAATTCTCGTCAGCCCACACATGTTGATTGTGAAAATTTACAATTTGATCGCGTTGGAATGAAGCCTCGTCTGTAATGAGAACATTTGCACTGAAATGAGGATTGACACATTGTTGGACGAACGATTCGCAGAAGTGTACCCGTGGAGGCCAATCAGCTGCCGATAGTGCCTGCACACACTGTACATGGTACGGAAACAACTGGTTCTCCCGTAGCACTCTCCACACAGTGACATGGTCAACGTTTCCTCGTGCAGCAGCAACTTCTCTGACGCTGACATTAGGGTTATCGTCAACTGCACGAAGAATTGCCTCGTCCATTGCAGGTGTCCTCGTCGTTCTAGGTCTTCCCCAGTCGCGAGTCATAGGCTGGAATGTTCCGTGCTCCCTAAGACGCAAATCAATTGCTTCGAACGTCTTCCTGTCGGGACACCTTCGTTCTGGAAATCTGTCTCGATACAAACGTACCGCGCCACTGCTATTGCCCCGTGCTAATCCATACATCAAATGGGCATCTGTCAACTCCGCATTTTTAAACATTGCACTGACTGCAAAACCATGTTCGTGATGAACACTAACCTGTTGATGCTATGTACTGATGTGCTTGATGCTAGTACTGTAGAGCAATGAGTCGTATGTCAACACAAGCACCGAAGGCAACATTACCTTTCTTCAATTGGTCCAACTGGCGGTGAATCAAGGAACTACAGTACATACTGACGAAACTAAAATGAGTTCTAACATGGAAATTATGCGTTTCCGGACACATGCCCACATAACATCTTTTCTTTATTTGTGTGTGAGGAATGTTTCCTGAAAGTTTGTCTGTACCTTTTTGTAACAACCTGTATATCCACGCCCATCCTACAAATGTGCCCTTAAACGGTTCTCACTATACCTGTGAACTGGTACATATGGATGATACACTTTTTACATCTAACCATATTGGTTGCAGTGGTTGCTACCAGTACGGTTGTGGTAGCTGCCCCGCTCTCATTGTCATTAATGTTGTAGCTGTTAAAATTTCCATTTCCATGCTCGCCTGACTGATTATGATTGTAGTGGTTTATTTTAGGGCTGCTTTCGTATATGAGATCAATGCTATCGACTATGGATAAAAGTCGTAAGTCGGGCATGCGACCACTTGTTCACGTCTGTGTGTGGGTAGTCACTCTGTTAATATTCTTAATGCATCAGCGTTACTCCAGTATGCATCGCATTACTCCAATATCTTGTCTTGTTTAAATATTTTCACAGCCCATTGTGTTATGCATTGTAATGTTACTGGTCAAAGATATCCATTAGAATTCTCTCTTGTATTTCTAATGATCAGTATTTCTTTAAAAAGACTTGTTAGAATTCTTCAGTTGGGTGTTGGCTTCTTCCACGGTCCATAAACAGGCGCCAACCTGAACCCATACTACAACATATTGAAATTTTTGTTGTTCGGGCCAGTGGCGTGGTAATATGTTCCTAAATGCTTGGACAAATACTATTGCATGTATATTTTTCGATTTGTACAAAAAGTTAGGAAACTGTCTGTGTTTGAGAAAACCTTCAGCAATATTCCTTGTGCTATGTCATCTCACTGTGATATCACTATCTCCCTCTTTGTCGATGGCACAGCAGTGGTCAAAAACGCAGACACAATCATGTAATTATTTGCAAATTGTTCCAGTTACCCTGTATCGCACTCTGATCACGCCAAAACCGTGTTAGCTCGTTTATTTTCTATACCTGACCAATTGTGGTTTGTAGATAAGGACAGACCATTTGGACTATTATTTTCGCTTATTAGCTCAGAGCGAATTTTACATTCGATTGTTTTCATGTCATTGTCAATGTTGGCAAGGATTTTTGTTTCATGTTCACTAATTATTTCCTCTATAGCCTCGACATAAGTCGCATGTTCCAGCGTACGCTGTTCTGCTAGCGTTGTGTCACAATCGAATATTCGTGCTTCGGCTCTTTTGTTTTAATTTCTTAAATACTTCACTTTCAGATTTTAGTAATATTTGAATCAGCTTTATAAGACCAATATCTTATTGGCAATTCTCCGCAGTTCAATAAAAATTCGGCTACATTTGTTTGCACAGTTGTGGTCAATTCAGTCAGATTTCTGCACTCACTTTGCAAGGATTCTTACGCCTCTGCTATCTTTTGTACTTGGTCCACATTTTTATTATGTTCCTTTTCAGTGTCTGATAACTTTTGGCTTAACTGTGTATTCATAGTAGAAAACTTCTAGTATAGTTCATTTGTGGTTCCTAGTACATATGTAATCCAATTATTACACAAAGGTTGAAGATCACCAACTAACTTATTGACTTTTTGTTCTTCCACATTGACATGATTAGAAAGCTTTTGATTGAGATTGTTGACTTCTGTTGCAACACTCTCGATTCTTTAAAGTAACTCTGTATATAAGCTGCTAATTTCATATTATGTAACCATGCCTTGACAATTTCAGTACTTATGTTTGTATACCAGCAATTAATGAACATGCTTTGGTCATTTCTGTACACATGCTGGACATATCTGAACTAATTTTTAAGATTGCCTGCATTATTTTTGTACTTTCTGTCTCATTCCTACAATTACACGTTGATCAATCCACCTTATTCATTCTTGCAAGCTCGCTTCATTTACTCAAAATTGAGATGCGAAAATTTCTCCATTACTATCACAAATTTCGCCTTCCAATATTGATCGAAGACTGGTCTAGTCAAGCCTGAACCAAATATTATCCCTAAAATGGACATGTGATTCACTAATAACAGTAGAGTTTAGTTGAATATTGTAATTATTTTGCAAATTACTGCCTTGCTGCAACTCATTATTGTCATCTCTTATCAGTAAATTTTTCAATGCTTTGACATTTTAATTTTCACTGTTATGAATAGTTATTTTTTGCTTGTTGTTGGGTTCAATTTTTGACAAACACACGCTGTATCTGAATATATAAACAATTCCTATAGAAAATATGTTTGATATTACTTTTTGCTCCCAACAAGATGGTACTGTAATTTTGGTACTACTATCATAACAAACACTACAAGAATACACATTACAAGGTTAGACTTCGTTGCTTGCTATAAAGGTTGGGCTATTGAACAAAGGAAAGGATCATGGTGGGATTGCTCTCATATGCATACAATTCTACAGTACTCTTGATCCTACCTTGAACAGTGCCTTGTACATGTTTTCTCATAATTGGGAATTTTGTAATTTCCATTATATTTCGATAGTTTAAATGTTTCTTGTACCCAGTAATTATTAATTGGCTATTCCGAATTTCTCTCTCACATACCACGCACCAATAAGTATTCATTTCTACAATGTCGATATCCAATAATGGAGTCCAGTTTTTATTGTACTTACACAGTCACCATTGGGTTGGCAATGTAAAATGATGCGAAATTTATTTGGAAATGACAACAGAAATATTACTTAAAGGTTTAAATGATTTTGAGGGTTATTTTGGAATATATTATTCAATGAAGGAGGGGTTTTGGTTATTTCGAGACAGTTTGACTAATGAAAAATTAACAATGAGATTTCGTTATGAATAGCATAGATGTAAAAATTAAAAATGTTTTTATATCGTTTCTTCAAATGATTTCTTATAGCTCTTTGATGCTGCAGTGAAACTTTGGTGTTTCCCTCCATTATTACTGGTGTCCTTGTAGGTCCTCGTGATTGTCCAAATATTTATTACAATGTACTTTCATAGATTAATAAATAAATATTCAAAAAACTTTTTAAAATTGTCCTGAGTATATTTTCACACACAATATTTACGTAATACATTCACAAGACTAATAATGCTTGGTATGTGTACATTTTTTACTCAAGTCATCATATGCGTCTGCTCTCTTTCAGATCTCAGCACAGACAGATAGCTACTAAGTAATTAGTGAATGCTGGATTGTTCATTAATAATCAACTCTGGTCTCACTATCTTTTATGGTTGTTACAGATGTTATCGCTATGTGGTAGCCAGGGAACGCCATTGTTAATTAACTTAAAAATTACCTCCACAAGTGTTTTACCTTCTGACATATGATACATATTTTTCATTACTCTCTGCACCTTGTGGCAAAAATTTGGAAAGTGACAATATAACACATTTTTTTCCCTCGCTTCTTTGCTCCATAATGACCCCACATATTTTGTGTAAACCTAATAAAATCAGTTTTGTTATAATCAGGTATGCAGATGCACTAAGAGTTCGATTCTGGCTCTCACCGGTCAAATAGCACACCTCTGTATGTTGTGTAATACTTACCTATATTTGCAGCTTCCTTGTATTCTGTTTCGCTTGTACTTTCCTCCAATGAGGATCATTTTCTTGTAAATAACCGTTTTCTAGCACAGTTTTCGCCTTGTATTAATGAGATTCTAAAATCTGAGGACTGTTTATTTAGTTTTGTAAATTCGTGTTATCCTTAAGGAATACTAGAAAGTGCTTCAGCTATAATGTTTTGTTCCTCTTTTATACATATTATTTCAATACTGAATTCTTGTAAGAATAAGGATCATTAAGCAGTCCCCTTGTGTAATTTGCAAGTCAAACGAAAAGACAAACCTTAGTGGCCACAATAAACTTCAATGTGTTTTCCCCAGGAATAATATTGAAACTTCTGAAAGGCCCACACTACAGCTAAAACTTCAAATTCGGTAGCTGCAGTATGATCTTCCACACTCAGTGAGCGTTTTGCTGGTAAAACTGATTATACAACGTGTGCTCTTTCCATTTATTTCTCTAATTTGAGACAGACTAGCACTTAACCATGAAATGCTGCATCACTGAGTAAGCATAAATCTTGTGTCACGTCTGGATGGTGTAAAATATTTGCATTTACTAAAGTTTCCTTTATCGTCTGGAAGTGTTTTTGGCATTCTTCAGTCTGTAACTGCGTGCTATTTTTCCTTAACAGTTTCACGAGGGGATCACTATTTAACAATTATCTAGGTATGAACTTCCTAAAGAATGAAGTTAGTGCTAGAAATACCTTTAACATTTTTCTATTAAAAGTTTTTGATGGCCACAATCGTTCTGGACTCAGATAAAATACCTGTGGGAGAGATCATGTGGCCCAAAAATTTGAATTTTTCCCTTCTATATCTGGACTTTTGTAAATTAACTGCAACACCATATTCAAGAGTTATTTAAGTACCTCCTCGACAAACTGCACTGGTCCCGAAACAGTGTCCAGTGCTTATGTAAACACACCTGCACTAACATTGAAGATAATAAAAAAAAGGTAACAGCAATCAGAACATACAAATCCGGTATATTTCCTACTTTCCAGATGCAATGACAAATTCCAGTACGAAAAGCGTAAATCCAGCCAAGTTAAATACTTAACGCCATGTAATTTTAAAAGTTTTTTGTCAATATTTTCAGATTTTGTCCTTAGAGGAACAATGATTTTGTTAATGGATCATGCAACAAGTACTAATGGAAAACTACTGTTTGCTTTAGTGACCACCAATAACAGGCTGCAATATGGAGAATTAGAAGGTTCTGTGGAACATAACATTCTTTCGTGGTCAACGAATTCTAGGCAGTACGGTCTGGAACTGCGCGACTGCTATGATCGCAGGTTTGAATCGTGCCTTGGGCATGGATGTGTGTGATGTCCTTAGGTTAGTTAGGTTTAAGTAGTTCTAAGTTCTAGGGGACTGATGACCTCAGAAGTTTTGTCCCATAGTGCTCAGATCCATTTGAACCATTAACATTCTTTCTGCCTTTTATTTTTGGCTTCTTTCTTTGCCCAAGTGATCGGATAAAACTTAGGACAGGAAGTTTGATGTGCATATACATCCGTTTTGTAAATGTAATTCTTTACCAAATCAGATTTTCTACAAAACACATGTTTGGACTGTATGAGTAATTTACATACTGCTTCCTTTGTGGCTCAGCTAAATGACTAGACTCCCCAACATAACATGATGTGGTATCCGGGATATCCTATGTAACCAGGTTATCCAACGCCTCCTTACTACATTACTCATTTATAAAAAGAGAAAATTCACTTTATTGCTATTTCTTGTAAGATTTTTCTTCATGGTTACCAAATTAATTGAAAAAAAACCTTTTTCAACATGCAAGCAGCATTAACCAGTACTCACGTCAAGGTTTTCATTAAACAGTTTGGAAAACTCTGTTTCTAGAACAAAACTTACTATTAATTTCTCGACCACATGGAAATTGTATTTGATCATGATATTATCTAGTGTAATACGAATGCAAGCTTGTAGCTTGACAATTCATGTCTTGTTGCCTATGGCTGTTAATATTTTGTAGTTCTGTATAGGAAAAGTGGGTACTTGCACGTCCTTTCCCATTGTGTTCAAAGGGAGTCTTGGACAAAATGGTCGCATTCATCCAGAATTATATGTACTGATATAGTGTCAAAATTTCATAAATTGTTGTTTTTATCACTTCCTCATCAAACCCCAAAAAATGAATAGTTGCTGAATGCATTCCCCTAAATCCAGGATCTGTTGGGCTAGGCATTTTCTGATGGTATACTCTGATTCCTATTAACCACCTCAAATATTTGAATTGGATGCTTAGGAGTACACCAGTTATTGCTTTGATTACTACAAAAAGTTGGTTCACCTTGTCTAACATTATTACTTGAGGCAGGGTTTGTGTGGCCATTTGAGTTTCCCTGATAACTATTGCTGTTGTTTAGACTCCCATTAGAGGGTGTACCATACTACCTTTCTTCTTTTCACATTCTCATGAATGCACACTGGGGTGGCCAGAGTCATACCCATTCCATCCCATTTTCTGTGTGTTTCTATTTGCTTTAAAAGTATAGTGAAAGGTTTATTATCTAGTGTTACTGGCTGTCAACACCCCTGGTGGTGGTTAGTATTACTGCTTTGGCCTGTCATAGCACTATTATGAAAACCATGTGGCGAATCTGTGTTTCTTGTATGTGTAAGTCCTCCTCATGAACGAATCGTTTGTTTTTAATTAATAGCGTTTGCATATAGTTATTTTTATATTTTATTTTTTCTGTTTAGAGATGGTACATAATGATGTTTACAGTAATATTCACACGAATATAAATATTTTATCGCGATCAGGGATGTTTAAATCAATGGACATGTGTACTTTTAAAAAGAAACAATATTATATTTCTATATAGAACAATAAAGAGCAGCTACTTAATAGGATCAATGTTCATCATGTTTGCAATCAATTGTTGGCCCTTCCAGAATGTCCTTGTAAAATTATTCACTCTTTTGAGGGATACATTGCACCACATTGCTGATGTCTTGTAATTTCTTTGAATTGATAAATATTTGAGTGTGAGCTTTCGTTGTTGGTTACTATCAGTACGATCTTCAGAGATTTTTAGCAGTATGAAGGTATTCCTTAGAAGTCTATCAACATATATGAATGGCACTGCATTTCCTGGTCCTTTCAGCTGCACACAAACTGGCTGCCTGCAAAAGATTGTTTTTGTTATTCAGAAACACTTTTTCCCAAGAACTCTACAGAAAGTTAATTTTTTATGATATTTTGTCCACCATCGTTTATAATCTTTGATCTCTTTAATTCTCATCAGTATTACAATGAATTTACCAAAATTACTTTGGGTCGATTTTTCACAAAACTCTCTTTATGACACCAAATCACATGAAAGGAAAATGTGTTCCCTAATTGCAAAATAAATAAAAATAAAAATAAAGTAAAATAAAGATTCACATATTCGAATCTGCCAATAACTGTTTTAGCATAAAAGAAACGAATGACTGTGTGATTAATGTTTTGTCATCTGAAAAAACGTAAAGACGTCTTTTCTGTCTTATTCTGTTAAGAATATAACTATTTATATATGTTGAATGAAGGTACATACTACATATGGGTCTTTCCAGGCCTGTACTTCATGATACAGAAATACTGCAGTCATTCCTGTCTTGATGTTATGAAATCCAGATATATTCACTCGCAGCTGCCAATAATAAAATTTTCCTGATTTAGAATATGTGGTAATGGCTACTTCTGCATATAATCCACAGGTATTCCACGCAAATCATCGGTGTTAGAACAGAGTTCTTTAATTTCTTTGAGCACACTTATTATGAAGTTGTAGTTCAGCCATAGTGGCCATCGTAGCCCTTTCATTCAATGAAGTGTTTCTCAGTCATATAATAATTCCAATCCCAAAGAAAGCAGGTGTTGACAGATGTGAAAATCACCAAACAATCAGTTTAATAAGTCACAGCTGCAAAATACTAACACAAATTCTTTACAGACGAAAGAAAAAACTAGTAGAACCCGACCTCAGGGAAGATCAGTTTGGATTCCGTAGAAATACTGGAACACATGAGGCAATACTGACCTTACGACTAATCTTAGAAGAAAGATTAAGGAAAGGCAAACCTACGTTTCTACTATTTGTAGACATACAGAAAGCTTTTGACAATGTTGACGGGAACAGTCTTTCAAATTCTAAAGGTGGCAGGGGTAAAATACAGGGAGCGAAAGGCTATTTACAATTTGTTCAGAAACCAGATGGCAGTTATAATAGTTGAGGGACATGAAAGGGAAGCAGTGGTTGGGAAGGGAGTAAGACAGGGTTGTAGCCTCTCCCCGATGTTATTCAATCTGTATATTGAGCAAGCAGTAAAGGAAACAAAAGAAAAATTCGGAGTAGGTATTAAGATCCATGGAGAAGAAATAAAAACTTTGAAGTTCGCCGATGACATTGTAATTCTGTCAGAGACAGCAAAGGACTTGGAAGAGCAGTGGAATGGAATGGACAGTGTCTTGAAAGGAGGATATAAGATGAACACTAACAAAAGGAAAACGAGGATAATGGAATGTAGTCGAATTAAGTCGAGTGATGCTGAGGGAATTAGATTAGGAAATGAGACACTTAAAGTAGTAAAGGAGTTTTGCTATTTGGAGAGCAAAATAACTGATGATGGTCGAAGTAGAGAGGACATAAAATGTAGACTGGCAATGGCAAGGAAAGCGTTTCTGAAGAAGAGAAATTTGTTAACATCGAGTATAGATTTAAGTGTCCGGAATTCTTTTCTGAAAGTATTTGTATGGAGTGTAGCTATGCATGGAAGTGAAATATGGACGATAAATCATTTGGACAAGAAGAGAATAGAAGCTTTCGAATTTTGGTTCTATAGAAGAATGCTGAAGATTAGATGGGTAGATCACATAACTAATGAGGAAGTGTTGAATAGGACTGGGGAGAAGAGAAGTTTGTGGCACAACTTGACCAGAAGAAGGGATCAGTTGGTAGGACATGTTCTGAGGCATCAAGGGATCACCAATTTAGTATTGGAGGGCAGTGTGGAGGGTAAAAATCGTAGAGGGAGACCAAGAGATGAATACACTAAGCAGATTCAGAAGGATGTAGGTTGCAGTAGATACTGGGAGATGAAGAAGCTTGCACAGGATAGAGTAGCACGGAGAGCTGCATCAAACCAGTCTCAGGACTGAAGACCACAACAATAACATTTATTTCTTCACATTTCGAACAAACGTTGTTTTGTGGTCTCCAAAATCGGTATCCATAGTTATCTTTGAAATACTTGTAGTAAAAGGCATAAGCTACTCTTTCATCTGGCTGTCGAGACACAAATAGTTAATGCATTGTTGTGACAGTTAGTTTAGAATGAAGATATTTCATATGTAAGTTACAGTAGTGGATTTCTTTCACTGGAAAGGATTCAATGCGATCTTTCACAAGTTCATGGATTTTCACCAGGTACTGCGTGACTTTTTAAAGTCTTCCCTCTAAAATCATTCAGAGATTTATTCTGGAGCAAGACATCAGATAATCGACAAATTATATTTGAAGAAATATCATACAGACACGGTGTAGCTCATTTACACACTTGAAATCTACACCCTTTCTTGGAGAGATAATAAAGAAAATTAGAAGACCTGGGTTCATGTAATTCCACGTGAGCTCTGGTCGTGAACGTTTTTGGTACACTGTTTGAGCCTCAATCAAACTTCTACAGAAATCAGTCAGACAATAGAAATAAGAATACATTTATAGTTTTTCATCATCACTGAACTGTTTCAAGTAGTGTTTGTTACATCTGCAAAGAAGATACCTAAAAAGTAATCTATGACACATTTATTTTCCATCGGACCCTGGAAAGGTTCTGAATATAAATTCTGCTTACCCACAAGCATTCCTTGGTATCATCACTGCTAAACAGCCTTACAGCAGTCTAAGTTTCTAACACCATGCTTCCTTATCCTTACAGAATTGGTGCTATGCTGTATTAAATCTGAAAGTGAACAATCTTCAACTTCACTGCAGTCTGCCATCTCGCAAATACTGCTTTTGGTGCGAGCATCAGGAATTATTCCATAATCTGTGTTTTTCTAAAGGAAGAAAAATTTGTATTTGTGTGATAATGCTCTTAGGTAATTTTTTTATGATTTTAGATTCAAAATGTATGTAACCATTTTTAAAACATAGTCTGTATACTGGGATTCAGTTTATGGACTAAAATAACTAAGTACGAAAATTCTCTATCTTAATGAATAATGTATCGACATTCGATATTTATCATGAAAAATAACAATTACAGTATTCGATTATATAGTGCATTATAGCGAACCAGCCACATCTGTGTATTCCGGTGGTCACAAGCTGCTGCTCACTGTCCTGGGCTCCTACCACACTATTAAATTGATTTGTTGATATTTTCGTAGTGATAGCCAACAGATGGCAGCACTTTCGCATGATGAAAAGACTGAACATTCACAAATGCTTACATCAGGTTTCCATTGGAAAAAATACTTCTGCTGCAGCTAAGATATATAAAGTTAATATAAACAATTGTACCCAGAAAATATGAAAGTTTTAAAAACGAACATTGTTTTCCTGTTATTTGCAAATACGCAAGCGTTACAGGTGGAAGTGCCACTTCTTCACAGAGTGTGTATTTAAGGGCAAAATGTATGCTGAGCGTAATAACTCAATTTTATAAAAAGTGAACAACTGCCACTTTATAAAGAAACGATTCAAATGAGGTCAGTGGAATCAAATGTAGACAGAAAGTACTCCAAATCATTTTCTGTTATAGTGACTAACTTCTCTTTAATGTGTGCAGGTAGCCTACCTACCCTTTAAAGTTTTAAGAACCTTTACATGCGAAGTATGTTTACTCCAATAATGAGTCTTATTCAAGTATTTCTCAAACTATTTTCTTACTTCGCCTCTTCTATTATTAAATGGATCTGAGTCAAAACGTACTCATATGAGTAGTTCTTGTACTGCAAGTGGCCAAAACTCAGCAAGAAAAACCTGTTCAAATTGATCATAAGTTTCACAAAGCACAGCTATATCTGCAGCCATAGCAAGAGGTCCTCTTGTGGATATTATATAACGAGTCTTTTGTGTTCATTCCAGCTATGCAGTAGAATATCTTGAAAAGTTCTATGAATATTCTAGAACTGTCTATGTTTTAATAATCTTTCGTCTTTCAAGAACGTCTATAGGCAAAATGTATTATCATGTGTATACAATATAGTTACCAGTGTCACGTTTGGATAGTTTTCTTGTTGTACATAAGTAATGATTGCTCACATGCCCCATACTCTCCTTCACTTACATTATTGTTTTGCTTATTTACTGTTTTACCATTTGCCTTCTTGTTATTAACAGCAAACAGTTGACCTGAACACAAAATTCCTACGTTTATTTCATTACATATTTGTTGAACAGCATTCTTCAAACCGGTATCAAATTTGTTAACAATCTGATCGTCTCTTTCCATTACTATCCTTTCCACTTCTGCAAGGTGAGTGCAGTGTATTTCTATCCCCTTTCCTGTGAGTGTAGCCATTACTGATGCACTTCTGTTCTAATTTAAGAATCCCATATCCTCTGATATGTTTTGCACGTGATCCAGTAACTCCCAGTATGTATTGTGTAAACCTGGCATGCTAGCTTGCACCACAGATACTGCTAAGCTATCATGTTCTGTCTCTATACTATTTTATTTAGGGTAAGCGTATCTAACCCTTGAGCAGTTTTCTTCTGCTCATCTGCAAGTTCGGAAAATTTGTCGTCAAACTTGTGTTCTAACTTCTGCTCGAAACTCGATATTTCTGTTTTTAAACACGAAAACTTTTGCTTAAACTTAATTGTCATTTCTTCCAATTGATTAGAAAATATTTTTTTCGAACTACTTAGACATTTACCCAAGATATTGTAGGACAAGACTGTCATCTCCACATGCCAAGAAGACTGGATTTTCTGCAATTTGTTGTTGTTCCTTTTCAGTGGGTATTTCCTGTTCCACTATCTGTGGATAAGGAAAGATATGTCATTCATGTAAGTAGTTACAATGAAAGCTATCAGCGAGAATGTGCCAGTGGGCATAGATCCACATATCCACTTAACATAGGTTATTATTGTATGTTTCATTGTATTGTCTGTCTTTGACAAAACAAAGCACAGGTCTATAGACAGAGAGATACTAAAAGAAATGCTTTTGGCTGTCAAGAGAGCAGTGCGAGAAGCCTTCAATGACAATTGTAATAGAATATTGTCAAATTATCTTTCACAAAACCCAAAGACATTCTGATAATATTTAAAGGCTGGCAGTGTCTAGTCCCTAGCGAATGAGACAGGAACTGAAATTGAGGGTACCAATGCAAAACCGAAATGCCTAACTCTATTTTCAAATGTTCCTATACAAAGGAAAACCCAGGAGCATTGCCCCAATTTCTCCCTCACACCACTGAAAAGATGAATAAATAAGTATTAGTGTCATTGGTGTTGAGAAACAGCTGAAATAGTTAAAACTGAAGAAAGATTCAGGTGCCTAATGGAATCCCTGACAGATTCTATACTGAATTTGCGGTTGAGATACCCCCTCTTCTAACAATAATCTGATGTAGATCTCTCAAACAAAAAACTGTGCCCAGTTCTTGGAAAAAGGCACATGTCATACCTATCTACACGAAGAGTAGTACAAGTGATCCACAAAACTACCATCCAATATCCTTGACATCAATTTGTTGTAGAACCGTGGAGCACATTCTGAGCTTAAACATAAAGAGGTCTTTTGAACAGAATGACCTTTTCCATGTCCACCTGCATGAATTCCAAAAACACTGAACATGTGAAGCCCTCCTCACACTTTTCTCACAAGACAAACCGATAACTTTGGATCAAGGCAGTCAGGTAAATGCAATATTTCTTGATTCGAGAAAATTATTTGACTCACTCCTACACCTGCGTTTATTGTCAAAAGTATGATCATATGGGTTATAAGCGAAATGTGTGACTGGATTGAGGGATTTTTGGTAGAGAAGACACAGCATGTTATCTTGTTTGGAGAGTCATTGTCACATGTAGAAATAACTTGGGGGGGGGGGGCCAGTGAAATGTGTTAGGACCTTTATTATTCATGTGGTATGCTGATGACTTTGAAGACAATATTAATAGTAAACTCAGACTTCATGCACTACATGCAATTATCTATAATGAAGTGCTGCCTGAAAGAAACTGCATAATTATTCTGTCAGATCTGGATAAGATTTCAAAGTGATTCAAAGATCTGTAACTCGTTTTAATTGTCGAGAAATATAAAATTGTGAACCACTCAAAACGAAAAATCATAGTATCCTATGACTAATATCACTGTTGGAATCAGCCAACTCATATAAATACATGGGTGTAGCGCTTTGTAGGGATATGAAATGGAATGATCACATAGGTCCAGTTGTTGGTAAAGCAGGTGGTAGACTACGGTTTATTGGTAGAATACTGGCGAAGTGCAGTACGTCTAGAAATGAGACTCCTTACAAATGACTCATGCAACTCATCTTAGAATGTTGCTCAAGTATGTGAGACCCATACCAAATATGACTAAGAGGTATATTGATCGCATACAGAGAAGGACAGAATGAATGGTCACAGGTTTGTTTGATCTGTGGGAGAGTGTCACAGAGATACTGAAGAAACTGAACTGGCAGACTCTTAAAGATAGGCATAAGCTATCCCAAGAAAGTCTACAACCAAACTTTCAAGAACAGGCTTTAAATGATGACTGTAGGAATATGCTACAACCCCATACATATCGCAAACATAGAGATCATGAGGACAAAATTAAAATAATTACAGCACGCACAGAGGCATTCAAACAATCATTCTCCCTGCACTTCATATGTTAAAGGAACAGGAAGAAACCCTAATAACTGTTTTTTTTGAGATTTAGTGAGCAGCCCCTTCCTTTTGATGCGTCATATATCTGCAAGTGTGTCCCACTTCAAACTTTCTATGAGATTTGTAATGTTCTCTCGATGGCTAACTGTACCAGTCACGAATCTTGTCACTCTTCTTTGGACCTTCTCAATCTCTTGAATCAGACCCAGCTGGTAAGGGTCCCATACAGACGAACAATATTCTAAGACTGGACGAACTAACGTATTGTAAGCAATTTCCTTTGTTGACAGACTGCATCGCTTCAGGATTCTGCCAATAAACTGCAATCTAGATTTCGCCTTACCCTTGCTTGTGTAATCTGATCGTTCCGTTTGAGATCATTTCGAATGGTCACACCCAGATACGTGGCGGATGTTACTGCTTCCAAATACAGGGCATTTAATTTCTACCTGTACATTAATGGGGATTTTCGCTTTTTTATACGCAGTACGCTCACTAATATTGAGAGATAACTGCCGGTCATCTCTCCAAACATTTATTTTCCGCAAATCCTCATTGATCTGCTCACAACTTTCGTGTGATACTACTTACCTGTAGACTACAGCATCATCGGCAAACACTCTAATGCTGCTGTCAATACCATCAACCAGATCGTTTATATAAATCGCAAAAAGCAGCAGACATATTACGCTGCCCCAGGGCACACTTGATGTTATGCTTGTTCCTCTTGAAGTCTCCCCATTCAGGACGACATACTGCTCTCTATGTGTTAGAAAACTTTCTATCCAACCGCGTATGTCATCGGATAGACCATAAAGGCGCTCTTTTTGAAGCAAGCGACAGTCCGGAACTTAGTCGAACACCTTTCGAAAGTTGAGGAATATGGCATCAACCTGGGAGCTGGTATCAAGAGCCTGTTGTATATCATGCACAAAGAGAGCCAGCTGTGTCTCGCATGACCGCTGTTTTCTAAAACTGAGATGGTTTCTGCAGATGAGCTTCTCAGGGTCTAGAAAGGTCATTATGTCTGAACATAAAATATGTTCCATGATTCTACAACAAATCGATGTCAGTGAAATTGCCTGGTAATTATGTTCATCCGATTTTCTACCTTTTTTTATAGATTGCTATGTCCTTAGAACTTTCCACTATGCAATGAGCTCTGATAGATGATGTGTAAGAATGGTGCTATATTTGTAGCATAGTCAACAGAAAGTCTTACGGGGATACCGTCTGGATCAAATGCCTTCCTGGTGTCTAAGGATCTTAACTGGTTTACAATCCTAGAACACTGAACACTATGTCAGCCATCCTTGCGTTTGTTCAATAACTGAAAGGGGTAATGGTGCTGCAGTCATCTACCATAAACAATTTTTTGAAAGCCAGGTTTAGAGTTTCGGCCTTCTGTTTATCATCATCCATTACATTACCCAAACCGTCAGCAAGTGAAGGTATTGAATTATTTGTAGCATTCATAGATTTCCCCTATGACCAAAATTTTTTGGGTTATTTTTAGAATCTGCAGATTAAATATTGCTTTCAAATTCGTTAAAAGAATCTTTCACTGATATTTGACAGCTGCTTTCATTTCGCATAATTTCTGTTTGTCAGCAAGGCAGTGACTACGTTTAAAACGACTGTGCAAAATTCTCTGCTTTCTCAGCAACTTCCTAATATATGAAATTTTCACTCTACAGCGGAGTGTGCACTGATATGAAACTTCCTGACAGATTAAAACTGTGTACTGGACCAAGACTTGAACTCGGGACCTTTGCCTTTCGCGGGCAAGTTCTCTACTGACTGAGCTACCCAGGCGCGACTCGTCTCCTACCTTCAAAGGTAGGAGAAGTGGTACTGGTGGGATTAAAGCTGTGAGGAGGGGGCGTGGGTTGTGCTTGAGTAGCTCAGTCGGTAGACTCGTCTCCTACCTTGGAAGGTAGGAGAAGTGGTACTGGCGGAATTAAAGCTATGAGGAGGGGGCGTGAGTCGTGCTTGGGTAGCTCAGACGGTAGACCACTTGCCTGCGAAAGGCAAAGGTCCCGAGTTCGAGTCTCGGTCCGGCACACAGTTTTGATCTGCCAGGAAATTTCGACTTTCTAATGTGTTTATTGATCCAAGGCGGATCCATTCCTTCTCCTATTCAGATATTATGGACTAAATTTTTACTTAAGTATTCCAAAGTCGAATGTGTTCACAACTAATCATTGCTTGTAGATGTCTTGTTATGTTCTTCAATTATTTATATTCCAGTTCTTCTTGTGACATGTATATATGAAAGTTTTTTCATGAAATGGAGAATAAATGGCAATTGCAAATCTACATTTAACCGATTATGAAAAATTATATTCACAAAATGTATGTGGTTGTGAAGTAAATTTTTTTTTGTGATTCGAATGAAAAGAAAATAATTAGAATTTCATGCAGATCCTGTCATGGTCACCACTGGACTGTATTATCAGTGTAGGTAATGATACAGTGGTGTCACTGGACTCGAAAAGCTAGATGTATGTTACAAAAATCATTACAATTGACCCCCGAGACCTGTGTATTTCGGAAAGTTGTGTAATGTTTCTTATATTATCTTACCAAGCTCATGCACAGTGAGTCTACTTTGCGAGAAAGGGAAATTCTTCTGACATCTTTTCATAGCCACAACTTTATAGCTCTTCTTTCTTGACTATGTCACCTAGATTTTAAAGTAATGAACTGTTATTTTCAGCATTGTTTAATTAGAACGACAAAACTTAATTTTTGTTTCATTTTCGACTGTATTCTTACAGCTCTAGGTACAGATGTGATACACTGCAGTTGATCCATTTATCACCTCCATTATACAATAACTTTTGTACATTATTGAGAAATTACTTTTGGTGTAATAACTTCATTAGTTCTCATGGAAAAAAAGGTCAAATAATGAGATTTAGAGATCATAAGACTTCTTGTAATAACATGCCCTAATGTGCAACTGTCTACAATGTAATGTATCGTCTGACAATAACTATTCTTTGTTATGGGACTTTTATGGAGAGACAAAGCAAATTTTACATTTTATAAAACTATAAGTTAAAATATTCTAATCTGGTTTTCTTTCTCATTTGGGATCTTTTAGCCCTCGTTCAACAAATTTCACAATTTTAAGCACGAGCCTACAACAGGCGTCACACAATTAGATGATAGATTATAAGATGACACAGTACAACCTGCCCTACATCTCCTACTCAGACCCCCAAAAAGTGGTCCGAAAAGTTTATCGAACTTTCCACATATTATTAAATGGAAAATCTACAACCATGTCTGTCAGCCAACTCAAACCAGTGTGGACACTAGAAGATGTTTCATTGGATGACAACATATGCCAAGTACCTCCATGTCTGACATGTGGCAATCCTCCCATCAGCAATGTATTGACAACCTCCTACTTACTGCTGTACGTCTGTGACTTCCTTCTCGAGGAACATCAGTGTCAGACTCATAGACATCGACCTCCTTATTGACAGTCAGCACACCGATTGCCATACTGCAGAAAGCTCCACTGCATGGTGTCCATAAAATTGCCACATGACATTGATACTGCCCACCCTCACATCCAACATTTGCAGCAAAGGTACCTTCACAAGCCTCTCAACATAGCTGGCGCCAAACAGCCCTGATGGCACATTGTCTGTGCTGACATCCACAGATGCCACCACACACTCGCAGTACGGGTGCCCCACCACAAGCACACTGCCGTCATGATTACCACCTGAATGCCATCTGGATAGACCACCATTCGATGAATTCATCACTGCAGATGGCAGTCCTCCTGGAAGACCAATCTGTCTTCTTGCAGTCCCACCACCATGTCACTCCACACAGCCATCCTAACAGTTCTCCACACTAAGGGGGTGGGAGGGTGCTCTGTGGGAATATGGTAGTGACAAATAGCATTGCTGGAGGTCGACCAGATGCCAGGCAGAAACTCTATGACAGTCTGGTGTATGGTTTTGCTAAGTTCGATGCCGTGACGTGACTGCCACTGTGAATAGGCCTTCATGGAATATTTGCAGTTTGCCAAGATAACAAAGCATAATAATGAAATAAATGTTACAAAGAAACAAAAACAAAAAATCCACTACTACAAGAGTGACCGCGGCAAAACTGTGTTAACTTCCGATGTTAGCAGACGATGACACCCTCAAAACTTTCTTCCCGATCAACACAGGTTTGTTACGACGGTCCGTTCTCGGACCGTTTGAATTCCGGCATTTGAAATCCATTATGGAATGTTTTTATGTGACTCGGAATGGCTTGATGTGTCGTGACGGCGTGTGTGAATGCACTTTAACGTGATCGACGAAACACAATGGGCGACTAAATGACAAGTGAAACACTACACATCATAGCTCGTTAGAACTGAACAAAACAGGCAGTCCGCGTTCTTCTAAGATGTAGAACTTGATAATACACTGTAAAGATATTATCGAGCTTGATAGTACAAAATAAAGAAGTGCCACCGAAGTCGATGGATTCTGTTGCAAACTTTGTACAGAGATCTCGCACTAAATTGCTGCCAGAGATCATTGATATGATTGGTGATTCCAGAGACAGTGTTGTGGCAGTGTTTTTATTTGAAACGTTTAAAGACTGAGATTTAGAGAAAATGAATAAGGGAATTAGTCCTGAAATTAGAATAACAAAAAATTTTTTGGAGGTAAGGTGCCCCTTTTTCCTACAAACCGTCATTGTGCTGAAGTTAAATTTCATTTCCTAAAGCGGAGTGGAATAGATGCTTTACTAGAAACCATATGCTAATGGAAGACGTGTTTACTGCCATGTTAATGATCTGTCAAAGTATGAACAGGAAACATATTGTTTTTGCCCCGTGATACTTGTTATTGAAATGAGTAAGGTGTGATACGTTGAGCAGGGTACAAAGGAAGAATAGTTACTGTAGGTATTCGGTGATAATGTAATGTGATTATGTGACTGACACTGTTCGTTACAGATTGTGTATATTTTAGCCGGAACTAAGTTAATGGTTATTTGCTACATCAGGAGCCAAATTCTTGCGTTGTACTTGCGTTTACATTGACTTCGATGTATCCTATTATTCAAAGAAGGCTTTTATATGAGTCATAAACATTGACACGCATACAGCGTCAGCAGAAAGAGCATTAAAGTAAAAATGGACCTTGACTTTCGAAATTCCATTTGTTTAACCCTCGGGCCACACCGATATCCATCCCTTTTTTTTCAGTTCTGTAAGTAACAGTACTGGACGGGGACAGCAGTGACAGAGTTTAGACCATTCTTGTATGTTTGCTGTTTTAGTGTGTTGGTCGTCTATGTTATAAGAATGACCATTATGTGAAATTGCTATACCAAGTATAGCAATAATTCTTCTATATGTCGTGCAGGTAGATAACAGATCAAGCAGAGATGAATATAAGTAGAGACCGTACACTGTAACTGCGCTATTGAGAACCCTCAAGCCACATACAACAACAACAACAAAACTCAATAGGAGCATTTAATGTTAAATCCTAGTAAACAGATACATTCCAGAACAATCAGTAGGACCATTTCATGGACTACACACCGTCGGGACTTAATTATGTTTTTCAAAACACTAATAAAGTTTTGATCATCTTGCATTGACAGTCTTCTTGAGAAAACCAAGAGTGGATGACAAAATATGAGCTATGGATGGGTATAAAATGATACTATTGTGTGCAGCTTTTACATTGCTTCTTCAGGGCCACTAATCTCCTCAAACATGCACCTTTTTCCTTCTTGCACGCATAACAAGCAGAGATTTTCTCATCACTATCACCAGTTTTACACAATTGGCTCTGTGCCATATGCACAACGGGTAGGGTCGGACGCTTTGGTCGATCCCTAATAGTCACAAACATTTCCACATTAGAGTAGTGGCATAATAGAATGGTTGAACTATATACTAGCACCAGGCCTTGATTTTTGTAGCTTTCCCAATACTGCTCAGCAAAAAAGATGTAAACGACTTTTATCTATATGAGGGTCACAACCCTCAAAACATACAATTTAGATATTCACAACAATTATTTACTTTTTTGTTGGTTTCAGATATATAGGCTTTAGATCAAGGTCTAAGGCATGTTTCTGCACATGATGTTGCATCTTCTAATGCTGGAAACAGCTGCAGAGACTATAAAGACTTTGTTAGTTGTTAGTCAGGCACAAACAAGGAACGAAGGCCATACTGTTTGTATGCAACTGTGCAGTGGTTGGGTTGTGATGTCATTCAACCGCTGCTTAAGAACACAGTCACATCAATGTGTTATGGAGCTTGTACAGCTGAGCAGTTGTGCTGTTTTCTTTATTCAGCACAAGGCCCACCCCTTCACTAATTTTAGTCATTCTCGTTTTTTGTTGAAGTAGTTTCTGTGGTTTGGAATTCCTATGGCTTGTCTGTATGTCCTAATGTGGTGATGATTGGACTTTGATAAAACTGCAATATCAGAGAATCAAAATTGTTGGTTCCTTGGTCCCACTGCATGATTTGCAAGCAACAAAGTCTCTATAACCTCTGAGGATGTGCCTAGCATTAGAAGACAAAACACTAGGTACAGAAATATACCTGAGGCCACGGCTCAATCTCTGTTCATCTACTGTCACAGCATGTAAGTACTGATCATGAAAGCCCACATTGTATGTTTTGAGTGTTTTCAGACTTTTACTCATTGATACACAGAGGTATACATGTGTGTTTTGCTTGCTGTAGCCAGTTGCCTGATTTCCACATCTACACCATTACTCTGCAGTTCACAGTTAAGTGCGTGACAGGGAGTTCATCCAACCACCTTCTAGTTATTTCTCTACCACTCCATTCTCAAGCAGCATGCAGGAAAAACGAACACTTAAATGTTTCTGTGAATGCTCACATTTCTCTTTATTTTATTATGATGACAATTGCTCCCTGAGTAGATGGACACCAACACAATATTTTCCCTTTAGGGGAGAAAGTTGGTGATTGAAGGTTCATTTGGAGAACAAGTGCTGTCCCAACTTGCCTGTCATATTCGTGGTACTCTCTCCCATGTTTTTCAATAATACAAAATGAGTTTGCCTCGTTTGAGCTTCATCGATGTCCTCTGTCAAGCCTACCTGACGCTGATCCCACATGGTGCAGCAATACTCCAGAAGAGGACAGATGAGCATTATGTTGGCAAAAGTTTTTGATAGTGCTGAGCCACAGTCATGCACTGTTTTGAAAGAATAAACTGTCATTTGACTGTGTATTACTGTATTTAGCTTCTGTACCATCTACATTTCAGCTTTTATGTCATTATCATGTACAATACTAAAAGTTCTTAGACCACTAACACGTCATATCTGATGTGTTAATGGTCGAAGAACTTAGCACTGTACTCGATAGTGGCAGAAAAGCCGAAATGTTGATAATGCAGAAGATAAAATAATACACAGTCAAATGGTGGTTTATTCTTTCAAAATGTAGTGTAGGCAGTCTCTTTAGTTGACGTTTTTGCTATTTGTAAGTGGTGTGCCAATAAAAAAATCCCAGCCTTCAGTTTGCTTTTCCCACAACATTGTGTGATCATCCCATTTTCAGTTATTTGTAATTACCATCCCTAAGTACTTAACTGAATTCACAGCCTTTAAATTTAAGCTATATTTTGAAGGTATCATCTTTCTTTTGCAATCAGAATTTACCATTGACCATTACCACTAAACTAACAGGAAGCTGTAATGCCATTGTGAAGACTGTGTCTGACATGTGAGAGATTGTGGACAACTGTAATGCAAGACTGTGTGCTCAGCTGTATCTCAAACCCTGTGTTCATATGCTCTACTGATCAAGCTTTCCAGACATGACTTACAAGCACCCCTTCCTCGCGGCTTTGCATATGCCACTACTTCTCCTTCATTCCAAACTTTACATAAGTTCTCCTGCAGTTCTGATATGCCAGGAAGTTTCAAATTAGTGCACACTTTGCTACAGAGTGAAAATTCATCCCCTAGACTGTGGCTAAGCTATTTCTCCATTGTATTGTCCCTTTCAGGACTGCTAGTGCAGCAAGTTATGAAGGAGAATGTGTGTAAAGTTTGGAAAGTAGGAGAGAGGCACTGATGGAACTAGAACTGTGAGTCGTGCCTGAATGGCTCAGTCAGTACATAATTTGTCTCGAAAAGTCAAAGATTCTGGGTTTGGGACCCAGTCTGGCATACAGTTTTAATTTGCATAAAGTATTGAATTAATAAACACTCCACTGCAGAGTGAAAATTCGTTCTGGGAACTATGATGCATGTCCAACAGTTGTGTTTAAAATAACCAAACTTGTTCGTATCCAGGAGAGTTTAGTGTGAATCTTAAACTGAGAATTAAGTGTGAATCACAAATCGAGAATTTAGTGTGAATCTTAAACCCTGTTATTGACAGATTTCAGTGTTCCTATATGATTCAGAAATAAAAAGTATGTCATTAATTCTCTAATAAACACTTTCTATTTAATAATTTATCATACAGGCAAGAATAGGTGGTAGGATTGTTTGCAGTGAACATTAAGCAATCATTTTAAACAACACTTGTCATGTTAATGATGTTGACTGGATTTCACTCTCATCCCAATAGTATTGGAGTGGGGGGGGGGGGTCAGTGCGCGTGGGAGATTTTTAGGCTGGGCCATAGTTATTAGAGATTCTATGATGAACACATGCCAGCCGATATGCTGAGAGCAAAATCTTGTTGTGTATCAGGCACTGCGGAGGCTAAAAGCTTGGCAGAGGAAATGGACTAGATGAGCCATATGGGGCACTGTGGCCACACAGTGCTGTACTCACATGCCGAGAGTGGCCTCCATCTCGCACCACACGAATACAAAAGGCTACTGTGTTCCACATGACCAGTATATAGGTGGCCGTCCAGCATGTAGCTGGTCAGCTCACTGCTCGTGCTTGATATTGTCAGATCTATCTTAAATATACTTGTACTGCTTCACATCTACCTTGCTTGTCACCTAGTTATTCTCTTTGATAGTCTCTTGGATTATTCTCACTGCTGTTCTGGGTCTTGTCATCATTGTTGTGGCAAAGACTTTGCTTAGCGCCTTGATGCCATCTAATTAGTTTCTCCATGTCTCGGTCTATTGTTTTGTCCACAGTCTGCCTGTCACGTTTTGCAAACCTACCATTAACTTGGGTTATTCTTCCCCAGGCGGCTCTCCCACCTGCATTTCTTTACAGAGCTCCGACATGCACACTTATATCTGGCTACCTGCGGATATAGCAATCTACAAAGTAGAAACATTTTGAATGTCAATATTTTAACAGTAAATTGCCAGAGTACCACCCTCTCAGAAAGCTGTTTCACTCAACTTTTACTTGGAATTGAGTGCTAGATGAAACCTGAATTAGAAAGCTCAGAAATATTTAGTGAGGCCTGGAATATATGTTAGAAAGACAAGTTAGATACCATGGAAGAGGGTGGGTTGTTCATTGTGATCAACAAAAATATTATGTTTTTCAAGGTTGAAATTGAATCTGGGTGAGAAGTTATCTGTGCACGAGTAACTGAGCCAGGTGAATTCAAATTTAGTATTGGTTGTTTTTGTGGGCCACCCAATTCCTCTATAGCAGTTGTAGATATATTTAAAGAAAGTCTATGATCAGTTCTGATCATGTAATATTAGGCAGAGAAGACTAACCCACTGATTATAGACTGGGATGTCTATGAATTTGTTGTATTTGGTATGGACAGATATTCCTGCAAAGTAATCCTGAATGTTGTCCTTGAAAGCTCTCTTTACAACCCACATGTAGATAATGATCACAATGTCATCATAACAATGGATACTAAAGTTATTTAATCCATCAAATGGCTAACAGAGTTTTCTGCTGGAAAGAGGAGATAAAGCAGTTGTTAGCATCCTGCTTAGACAATCAGTGGACTTCATTTGCTTCCAATATGATGGACATAGAGGAGTTATGGGCAAAGTTTAAACTGAATATGTGCTGACATTGTGAGTCATGCATAGATATCTGTCACAACAACATTTGTCTTCAAAAGGCAAAGATTCTGGGTTTGCAGGTGGAAGAGACCTGCCATGGTTTAATAACAAAAGTTAGAAAATGCAGAGAAAACCCAGATTTTGCACTCTTGGTTTAAAAATAAATATATAAAAATATTTTTAAAAAAAAACAGTTTTATCAACAGGCAAAAATAAGTACAAATTCATACATGTATAAAAAAATTGATTCGTGAAGCATGTAACTTTCACCATCATACAGTAGAAAAAGATTGTGCGAAGAATCCTAGTAAAATCTGATCACTAACTGGGTTGAAAGCCTCTATTTAACCACTTATAGCCTAGTCTGGTGTGGCAGTAGAAGATAGAAAAGTACAGCTGAATGCCACATTAAAAAAGTCGCTGGTGTAGATGTAGGATTCTACAACATACCTCTGTTTGACCACCACAAGGACGACATAGAAATGGGCATCTTTGGCATTCAAAAGCAGCTGAAAGAGTTGAAAACACCCAAGTAACCATTATTAGAGTTGACACAGTTGAATAAGTAATAGTGAGTAAAAGACGTTTAGTGCCAGTAACTATATTTGCAGTTCCAGGTAAAATACAATGAACACAACAATCAAGGAACATTATATTACACACATACACAAACTCAGAGCATACAATAGCATCAGAGAGGTCTATTATATTCCACATAATGCATTTTGCCACTGTCTGTCACGAAATATATTGTTCACACAATTCCAACACCCCCCACCCTTTGAACATGTATTTAGTGGTTTGCCTTCACAAGATAAACCAAATAGCCCCACAATCTTTTCAAACTTCTCTTTGTCCAAGGGTTTTATCAGAAGGTCTGCCAAGATGACTTCTGTGCGCAGGTAGTTCATGGCGATGTTCACTTGCCCACTGAGGGTCCGGGGGTTAGAATAGGCCTAAGGTATTCCTGCCTGTCGTACAACGTAACTAAAAGGTGTTTCACACTTCGACCTTTATGTGATGATCCCCTGTAGGGTTTGACCTCCATTCTTCAAAATTTTCCTGAAGAGCGAGCCAATTCGGGAAGGGCACCTTATAAGGTGCATTTTGTCCATTGTGCATTGGGATCTTTAGCCCACTTTATCGGCGTCGCATTACAGTCCTGCCCATTCTCCATCTATTGGGCGAGGACAACTTACTGGTTCCTGGGTGCGTTTTCCACCACGCACTATTCAGTGTTGATTTCTGCATCGACGATGACCATGGACTTCTTTGCACCTGATATCCAGCACAGTAGCCAACCCGTTGTAGTGGGGCCGTCATGTATCCTGTTGGTTGTAGCCCCTGACCAAACAGGGATCACTCTGCTGATGACTGCGACATTAACTCCCCACATGTGCCAAGAGGTAGATGCCCATCCCCCGGGAGCTTCGGGATTCCCGGCAATGGCCATCCTGCCAGGTGTGGGTCGGAGTGGGTGGCATCAGGGCAGATGACGTGATGAAGCGTAGTCCATCATCTCTTGAGGGTGGTGAAACACCAGCAGTCTCTAAGCGATCATAAGCTCAATTCAACGCACAGAAGTATGACCTCAAATCGTTCCCCTCCCTGGTCACACCATGGGAGTAACATCAGGCTAAGGATGGCAGCAGATCTTATTTGCCCCGGTACCTTTTATGTTCGAGAGTTATTGGGAAATCTTTCATGACAATGAAGCCTCAGTTTTTAGTTGAGCATTTAGAGGACAAGTTCGGGGAGGTGGAGGGCTTGTCCAACATGAAATCTGGGTCAATTTTGATCAAAACAGCGTCCTCCGCCCAGTCACGGGAGTTACTCGCTTGTGACAAGCTGGGGGACATTTCTATAATCATCACCCCCCATGAGAGCTTAAATCTGATCCAGGGCATCATATTTCACAGAGACCTTCTTCTACAGTTGGATATAACCCTCCTCTGATGAAGTGCTTAAGTGCTGGTAGTTCAGCCATATGTCTTCTCGCTGTACTTCCAGCATCACATGCCAAGATTGTGGACGCCCATCACATCTCAATACTCCATGTGCCCGGCCTCCCATCTGTGTCAACTGCGGAGAGCACCATTCGTCTTGCTCGCCTGACTGCAGGATTCTCCCGAAAGACAGGAAAATCGTGAAGTACAAGACCCTGGACCGACTGACCTACATTGAGGCTAAGAGAAAATTTGAACGCCTGCATCCTGTGCGTATGACATTGTCTTACGCCACCGCTACAACAGTTGTGGCACAATCAGCTCTGCCAACACAGGTCACCTCTCAGAGCCGAAAGACTACACATGCCTCCTTGATGGTGGGGGGCATTTCCTTCCCTGTTGCTCCTGAACCACCTACTTTGGGAGCAACACCCCCTCCCCCACCCCCCCCAACCATCGGGGACATCCATCCCCACTCCTAAGCTGGAGAAGCGTAAGTCTTCTTCGGCTTCTCTCGCTAGGAAGGGATCCCTTGGGTCACTTGCTTTCCAAGTTTCTTCTAGTGGGAAAGACGACACCCGCTAGTGGCTGAAGAGCCCAAAAGCAGCTGGTCGTATGGCTTCACGCTCATCCTCAGTCTCGGAGACTGAGCCAGTGAAGTCCTCCTAGCCAGGTAAACCCAAGGAGCAGCTAGAGAAATCCAAAAGGAAAACCCCTAAGACCAAGGAAACTGCGGTGGCACTCACACCACCGCTACCTACAAGCTCTATGGCTGAGGATGGGATGGAGATTTTGGTGTCCGCTGAGGACCTAGATCTCGCCAGACCCTCAGACACAAATGGATATAAACTGCTCAGGCAATAAATAGGTGGCAGTAAGTGACACTGAGGCATAAACTGCCTCATTGAATATTCCATGCCTTCCCAGTCTCACGATGTCATACTCCAGTGGAATTGCGGCGGTTTTTTTCACTACCTGGCTGAGCTACGGCAACTGTTAAGCTTCACACCTGCTATCTGGATTGCCCTCCAGGAAACCTGGTTCCCAGCAATGCGGGCCTCTGACCTCCACAGCTATAAGGGATATTATAGGAACTGTATTTCGACTATAATTGAGAGTCAGATGGAGTTTGTGTTTCTCCGAAACTCAAACTTTGGTGAACATGTGCCCCTTCAAACCCCTCTTGAAGCTGTAGCTGTCAGAATGACAACACAGAAAATAACTGTCTGCAATGTATATCTTCCTCCAGATGGTGCAGTACCCCTGAATGTATTAGCTGCACTGATTGACCAACTCCCTAAACCTTTACTACTTCTGGGAATTTTTGATGCCCACAACCCCTTGTGAGGTAGTACTGTCACAATTCGACCTCTGCCTCTTAAATGCTGGGGCCACCACACATTTCAGTGTGGCTCATGGTAGTTACTCGGCTATTGATTTATCAATTTGCACCCCAGGACTTCTCCCGCCTATTCACTGAAGAGCACATGACAACCTGTGTGGCAGTGATCACTTCCCTATCTTCCTGTCACTGCACCAGCGTCAGGTGTACGGATGCCTGCCCAGATGGGCTTTGAACAAGGCGGACTGGGGAACTTGCACCTCTGCTGTCATCACTGAATCTCCCCCACACGGTAACATCAATGTGATGCTTGAACAGGTGACTATGAATTTATTTGTAAAAGTATAGACAGTGGAAATTAAAATGTTCTGTGGTGCCTCTCCTGCTCCAAGTCGGCCTGTTTGATGTCCTACCCCCCTTAATGTGTTGCAGAGTGGCTGGCTTTCCCTTTTTATTCTCGTGCTTGGTCAGCCACTGTAATCTACTCTCATGTTTTACTCTCTTCTGTTTCTAGAGTCAGTCTCTCTCTCTCTCTCTCTCTCTCTCTCTCTCTCTCTCTCTCTCTCTCTCTCTCTCAAGTGTTCGTTGCCTTCCCTTCGTTCTTGTGGCTTTTCCTTTCTTTCCATTTTGTGTTATATGTTTCATCCGTTTTATTCTCACACTTGTGGCATTGTTTTATTAGGAACAAGGGACCGATGACCTCGTAGTTTGGTCCCTTCTCCCGCCTTTAAACCAACCAACCAACCATGGCGATGTTCTGTCACTCTATGTGGTCCTGAATAAAATGGTTGCTTATATCAGTGTTTTGTCCTAGCACTAGTGACATCATTTTTAGGTAGGTTAATGGCTCCTTTATTGTCACAGAAGATCATTATAGGTCCATGATTAAATTGGGTTCTACTTCACATAGTAATGGTCTTAGCTACAATGCTTCCTGTGTGGTGTAAGATAATGCCATATACTCGGCCTCTACAGTACCCAGTGCAACAGTTTTTTGCTTTTGACAGGACCTTGAATGCGGGACTCCCCCCCCCCCCCCCCCCATTAATTTAAAGCAGCAGCCAGTAGTGGAGTAATTCAGTCCCCAGTCTGCATTGCTGTAGCGTTATAGTTTAGCATTACCTTCTCTACGGTATCTTAACTTTTGGTTTGAAGTTCCTCTTAGATATCGGAATATCCTTTTCACAGCCTTCCAGTGCTTTTCGTTTGGGTCTCTGCAGTATCTGCTCACTGCCTTGGTGGCAAAAGCAATGTCGGGTAGTGACCTATGAGACAAATATAACCGACTCCCTACTGCTTCTAAATATGTAACATTCTTATGACATTCCAAATCTGTCTCATTTATATTTTCCTTCACTTCCACTTCCATTGGAGTAGTTATGGGTTTACACTCACTCATGCCAAATTTCTTAAAGATTTTTTCTGTATATGATGAATGATTTATGCTCAATTCTTGTCTCTCTTCATCCTTAGTGATCTGCATTTCTAAATAATGTTTAACTTCTCCCAAATCATGCACCTTAAATTTGGTTTGCAGCTGTTTCTTAAAAATTCTCATTTGGCTTTTGTTTTCAGTCAGGATAAAGAAGTTGTCCACTCATATTGTCATTAGTATTATCATCCCTTCTCCTCCCCTTTTGTAGTATATACTGGGATCTGCCTTAGATTTCTTCATATTCATATTTATTAGAGTTTTATGTAGACATTGATTCCAGCAATGTGCACTCTGTTTAAGTCCATAAATTCTTTTTCGCAAACGCCGAATCTTTTTCCTTTCCAATCTGGTTTTCGTGACTTCTCTTCATGGAATGACATACATCTCCTCCAATTTCCCATTTAATTATGCTGTTTTTACATCCATATGATGAATTGTTGAATTCTGTTTTGCTGCCAAGGCTAAAAGATATCTCAATGAGGCATACCTGACTACAGGTGAAAAAGTTTCTTTGTAATCTACGCCTTGTTTTTGTGAATACCTTTATTACAAGTCATGCTTTCTATTGGTGATGAATTTTTGGGGCTCTTCAAAGTAAATACCTATCCTGTAATGGTTTCTTATCTGCGAGCATATTTACATATTCAAAGGTTTCATTCTGAGATAAAGATTCCAATTTCCTTTCCATCACTTCCTTCCATTCTTGAGAGTTCGGTGGCCACTCATTGCTTTGTCTGCTATTTCTGGCTCATCATTAAAAGACTGGACTGCATACATCTCAAAATCTGGATATTCTTTCAGTTTTGGCACGCGAGAGGAACGCCTTACACTGTTATCTTCATTTTGTTCATCCTCAAACTCATTGTCATAATAAATAGTCTCCATTTGCCTTTGACTCTTCTCTTCCTGTTCTTCATTTTCTCTTTCTGCACATACGGTTTCACTCTCAGAACTAAGTGCAGTTAAGTTAGTAGTCTTGCCCTCTTCAGAGTCCTTTCTATTTTCAAAGAATACTACATCTCTGCTTGTAACTCTCCTTTTATACAATGGAGTCATTAATCGGTAGACCGTTGAATTCTCAAAAATATACTTTTTAGCTTTTGGGTCCTATTTTCCTCTTGGCTGTTTCAGTATGTGTACCATTGCATCACACAACAAAACCCTTATATTGCTTAGGTCAGGTTTCCTTCCTGCCCATATCTCATAGGGGTTCTGTTCCTTAACGCTTTTGTAGGTGACCTATTGTTCAAATATATGACCATTGATACCGCCTCTGCCCAAAAACCTTTTTATAATTCAGGATCAGTCATCATGCGCCTTCCTTTTTCGACAGTGGTCCTATTAGCCCTTTCAGCAACCCCATTTTGGTGTGGGCTGTACCCTATGGTAGTTTGATGCCTGAGTCCCATTTTTGCCAGAAGTGTCTTCAATTTCTGGTTAACATATTCTCTCCCATTATCAGACCTGATGATCTTTATCTTCTTTCCCATCCACCTTTTGACCACATTATGATATTCCTCAAAAGTGTCACTCACTTGGCCTTTGGAACTAAGAAAATAACATGAGTATATCGTGAATAATCATCAATAAACGTAAGAAAATAGTAAGTCCTTCTTAAGGATGTGAACTCCTCTTTATGGATTAACTGTAAGACCTCTGCAGATTTACTTTACTAGTCTTAAAAAATAGTCTTACTTGTTTTCATTTATGCATCTCTCTCAAGGGTCCTTGGATACACTATAATTCTGTATTCCCTTTACCATATCCCTTATTAAAGACATACCCTTTCTATTTAGGTGTCCGAGTCTGTGGTGCCATAAAAAACATTCCGTAGAGTGTACTGAATGACTAACATAGCTATGTTTACTGTCAGAGGCATCCAACTTAAAAATATCCCTTTTGTTACTTGCTGCAGACATAACTTCACCATCTTCATTGTTTACTCTTGATCCTTGCATGTCAAAAGTGACTGTATTTCCCTTCTTGACAATTTCCCCTACAGACAGTAGGAGACAGTAGGCTAGTCGCAACATTTTTTTTTTGCATAATGAACATCATGTGCTGTAACCATTGGGTTCACTATTTACACTTACATGTAGGGCTAGTTTCCCAGTCAAATGGCATTGGAGCTTGCTCTCATCAACAGTAGATTTTCCCATATGAGTCTTATCTTTAACATCATAAAGAAGAGATTTGTGTTTAACAATATGCACAGATGCACCTGAGTCTAACATCCATTCCAGTTGACGATTACCCACATCTCCAAAAGAATAGGAACATGAGAGTGCCTTACCTTTATTAATGGCCCCTCGCTCTGGCCTATCAGCAACATACCTCTTTCACTGCGTGTCTGATGTTGGGTTTTCTTTTTCTCTGCACTGAGATGCAATATGCCCCTTCTTCTGACATCTATAGCACCTCACTGATTTCTTCCTTTTGTTTTTTGAATAAAGAGCATATGCTGTTTCCTTCTCCAATACATGACAGCTTGAAGTATCCTTTACATCCTGTAGGATTTTCACTTTAAAACTGTCGCCCGTGATCGATATACCTGAGCTTTCCAGCCCCATAATCCAAGGCGCATACCTCTCGGGCAGTCCTGCCAACAGTAGTGTTCCTATCCATTCTTCAGCGATCTCAAACCCAATATTTCTCAGTCAGTTCAACTTGGCTATTATTTTGTTGATGTATTCATCTACACACTTCCATTTGTCCAGCTGAGTGGTAATTAACTCACATAATAATCCTACTTTCCTTGTAAGACCTTCATCCTCAAATGCACTTCGTAATTATTTGTCCCAGACTTCTTTTGCGGTCGCAACTTTTTCAACGTGGACATAATTCACTGAGTCAACCAGCGATATCAACTTTGATTTTGCTTTCCTATCCTTACTTGAATAATTCTGATCTGTGGATTTCATTGTCCCATCCACCACATCCCATAGGTCGTCCAACTGTAAATACGCTTCTACTGCAAATTTCTACATTGCATCGTTTTCATGACCCATAAGTCTTTCAATCTGCAGAATTTGTGCTGCGCTCACCTTAACCTTAACTTTGATCTTTCTTAACCTGAAGAATATTACAGAAGAGTTGCATTAGTCTTCATGCAAGTGCACTACCTGAAACTTATCCAATATTTTCTCACTACTATATAATGGATATACATATTCCGAATGCATCACTGTGCCCATAACTTATTAGAATCGACACAATTGAATAAGTAATAGTGAGTAAAAGATATTTAGTGCCAGTAACTTGCAGGTAAAATACATTGAACACAGCAACCAAGGAACATTATATTACATACATAAACTCAGAGTGTACAATAGCACCAAAGAGGTCCATTATATTCCTCATGGTGCACTTTGTCGCCATCTCACATGAAATATATTTTTCACACAATTCTAACAACCATGTCCATATGGAATCCCATTTCAGTTTTATGGAGAGTACTCTTCGACATTGGCCCCATACTCAGCTTTCAGCTATCACAAATCTCTCACTCAGCAGCAAATCCAAAGCACATAGGGAAAAAAGTTCTGATGACTCCCATAAATAAGAAGGATAAAATAATAGACCTAGAAGGATAACTAGCTCCACAGGTGATTAAGTAGTTGTAGTTACTCAGAGATGAAGAGGTTTGCACAGGAGAAAGTTCCACAGCAAAAACAAAGAAGGGCACATTCACAAAATTATAGGCCATTATCCTTAGTTTTTATATGTATATGATCTGACAGATAGGGTGACCAGCGACCTGTGACTATTTGCTGATGACGCTACAGATAGTACTTCTGTGTGGTGTGATGAGTTGTAGCTTGCTCTAAATATGGAAAAATATACTTTAATACAGATGATTTGGAAAAACAGTCCTGCAGTGCTCAGTTACAGTATACATAGTCTTGTTGACTAATGAAATACGTAAGTGTAATATCGCAAAGCTACATGAAATTGAATGAATTCATAAGGTCAGCTGTAGGGAAGGCAAATGGGCAACTTTGTTTTATATGGAGAATTCTAGGAAAGTATACTCACCTATAAAGAGGACCGCATACAAAACACTTGTGCAACCCATCCTTGAGTACTGCTTGAGTGTCTAGGTTCCCCACCAGATTGGATTAAAGGAAGACATTGAAGTAATTCATAGATGTAGTGCTGATTTTGTTTCCTGTAGATTGAATAAATTTGAGGGTATTACAGAAACGCTCATTGAACTCTAATGGGGATTAATTTTTCACTCTGCAGTGGAATGTGTGCTGATGTGAAACTTCCTGGCAGATGAAAACTGTCTCTCTTACCAAAACTTGAGTCTCGGTCTGGGACACAGTTTCAATTTGCCAGGAAGTTTCAACTCAAATGGGAATTCTTGGAGGGAAGGCAAACGTTTTATTCATGAAAACTGGCGTTTGTGACATACTGCAGAATGATTCTACTGTCACAAATTTACATTCCATGTGAGGATTACAAAGAAAAGATTTGAGAAATCAGGCCTTGTACAAAAGCATATAGACAGTTGTGTTTTTGCCCATGCTCAATTTGTGAGGGCACTGGGAAAGAGAAAGGCTTGCAGTACTACAAGGTATCCTTCACCATGCACTGCATGGTGGCTTGCAGAGTATGTATGTAGATGTATGTGTATAGATGCAGATCCAGCAGCTGAAAAACACTATATGTGAATTGAAGGGGGATCACTGCTATCAGCTGCAGCGGGACATTTATCTGCGTGGTGTCTTCTTTTGAAGGAACAGACACTGCACATTCAAGTAATTGATGAGCCTACCTGGGCAATGGATCCACTTTCTTCAATGTGAATGCACAAATATGTCTGACCTCCTGTGGGAATCTCTAAGTGGTGAACAGTAGTATAATGGCCAGGAACTGCAGAATGGTGGCATTCGATGGGAGCATGGAACGGCCATGAGGTGTACTGAGATTATCAGTGCAGTTGTGATAATGCTGTGTTCCAGATTACCGCACATGCCTAATAAGCAGGAGACCCTGGGTTCGAATCCCAGTCTTGTAGACATTTTCGCATGTTGCCACTGATTCCACAAAAATGTCCCGCTGCAGCTGATCGCAGTGATCCCCCTTCAATTTACATATAAAAAATATTTCCCTTGCAGGGAAGTCATTCTTCTTTGATGAGCCATGGAAATGATAGTGGAAAGATGCCCCTTCCCCATTAATTTGAAGGCTGCTACTTGAAGAGATGTAGAAATAATTTCCACAATTATTAGTATGGGTAGTTTAATGTTAGTTGCAATTGGTTATTAGCATACTTTACAGAGGAAGCCTGCCAGTTGGTTTATAGTTTGATTCATTCCAAAAACCTAAAATATGTCTTTTATGTGACATGAAATGTGAGAGAATGTTCACTGCACCCATCCTATAGTTTCCATGGTGGCAGTCACCAAGTCTACCATCTTGTTACAGAGGGCAGTAGCACTGGATGTACCAAATGTTGGATACCTGTATGGAATTAAAGAACACGATTGTGTTTTGGTGCTGGGATTCTCCATTGAACAGAAACTGAATCCTAATAAAAACTTGCAGGAGGGTAACTTTCATGATAAGGCCTCATTCAGTGAAAGGAACCTTCCAGCAGGACTTACCTTGTGTGGTGTCCTGAGATCCGTGAATACCAATGAAGAACAGAATCAGAAACACAAAAGTGAGGTTAGTATTGCCTACTATAAGCATCTTTTGATTATTATTGTTGTTATTTATTATTGCCACTGGTAAAAAAAAGCTTTCTTAGGCTAATATGTATTCTTCAGCTTATTTGTCATATTGCTGGTACAAATGGTTAGCATCTTCTAATAAGTGTAGTGAGCAACTGTAGCCATTTGCAGTCTCACATTTTTTCAAATGGTAATAATTTTATTGATGAGTAGGTTGTAATGTTATTTGTTTAATATGATATAGTAGACATTTGATATGGCAACACAGGTGTACAATTGACATTCACACAAATTTTAACAGCGTCTGTAAATAAACAAACGTACAGTTATTGATTTTTTGTGAACTCTGGTGTTATTGAAATTCCTGCTTAATGCACTTTGAGCCATAGCAGAATTTTTTGTTTGTATTTATCTACATTGCTGTTCATACTCTACAGTCCAACTACTTGCGGAACCCCCAGGGGGCTTACTGCCCTTTGGTGAGTATGCACTTGGCTAGCATGGGGCCCCAGCCTTTACAGCAGTACTTCCTTTCTGTGCTGCAAATCTACACTTCAGCAATCTCTTACCTCTTGTGACTCTGTGTCAGATGGTCCTATTGGTGCAGACTCTGCCTGGACTTGGTTCACGATTTTGGTCTTGATTTCCCGTTTCGCTCTCGGCACTATCTTCACCTTCCATTAACATTTACACTGTCCCCATTATTGGATTTGATCCGATATCTTTTCCAAATTTTACAGAAGCATGTGTCATGCTGGGAAGATCACCCACTGTGGTGTACACTCCACCTCTGTGCTTGTCCACTCTGGCACCCTTCCTTCGTGTTTTCATACACCCAAATGCCAGCACATTAGCATCCTGAAGTGGGGGATCATTAAGTACTTGCATAATGGCAGCCCCCTGACCACTCAGGGATCGCACTGTTGGTGCCTGCGCACTGTATGCCATGGAGTATTTGCCCATTGTGACTGGGGCACAAGGACCACCGACAGTGGATTACTGGTCAAGTAGCCATTGCTGTGGCTGGGAAGGAAAAGCCTCATATGATGCATCAAATTATGGTCCCAATGCATTCCCTTTCCTTGCCGTGCCGTAGGAGGAATGTAGGACCAGACGACAAGGAGTAAATTCCTCCTCCCCCCCACCCCCAATATACTTGGTCTGTACGAGAACCTGTGGGGACACCTGTTTGGCCACAAAACCTTAATTTTTTGTGGAAAACTTGAAGACAAACATGAGGAAGTTACAGCCATCTCTAAGAACAAGAGCAGCTCCCTCCTAATTAAAACATCATCTCTTGCATAATCACAGATGCTACACTCATGTGAAAAGTTTGGTGACATTCCTGCAACTGTCACTCCCCATAAGAATCTTAATGTGGTCCAGGGGATCATCTTTCATCATGATCTTCTTCCACGATCTGATGATTAGCTGAGGGCCACCATAGAGTGATGGGGTGTGCGCTTCATATGTCATGTCCATAGGGGACCAAGGGGAAAACGAGTTGTTGCTGGGGCCTTCATCTTGGCTTTCAAGGGTGGTACGTTGCCTGAGAAGGTCAAGGTGATGGCCTACTGGTGTGACGTGAAACCATATACCACTCCTTGTTTGAGATGCTTTAGGAGTATGAAGTTTACACATATGCCTTCCCATTGCACTGCTACACCTGTCTGTAGGGATTGTGTCCGTCTGCTGCATATGAATGTTCCTTGTGCCTAATCTCCCATCTGTGTAAACCGTGGCGAGCTCCACTCTCCCTGCTCACCAAATTTCTCCGTTTTTAAGTGTGAGAAGAAAATCCAGGAGTATAAGACCCTGGATGAGACTCACATATCAAGAGGTCAGAAAAATGTATGAGCTTTTAATCCTAGACAAATGACACAATTTTATGCTACAGCTGCAACTGTGTCACCTTCTCTGTCAATGGTACCTTCCTCTGAATCTCTTATATGCTGAGCCCTCAGAGTTGCCGGCTGATACCTGTCCCCCAGGTGCTTGGGAGCCTTTCTGGTGCATCCACAACACCCACTTTGGGAGCATTGGCTCCCCACCAGCTGGGAAAACCAGTCCTCATCCCTCAGCTGGAGGCACCTCATCTTCCTCCAGCTTCTCTAGCTAGGAAGAGGTGCTTTGTGACCCTTCCCTTCCATGGTTCCTGCTGGCCCGTAGCCAGACACTATCCAGTGGGTGAAGGAATCACAGCCTGCAGGCTGTCGGACTTCTCATTCTTCCTCTGCCCTGAAACCAATTCAGGAAAACCTTCTCTGTCCTCATCTTAGGAGGAGGAGGACAAAAAGAAGTCCTCTACCATGAAGTAAACTCCAGTTGCTCCTACATCACCACACTCTGCATGTAATCCTTCAGTGCCCAATGTGGAGATTGTGGTGGCCCCTGAGACACCAGATCTCCTCAGGCAGTGTGCCACAGAACCTATATCAGTGGATCCCCTGACATCTCACCTGGTGTTAACACTTGACACTGGGTCATAATCTGCCCCCCTGGCCATTTCATGACCCCACAGCATTGAGGGAGGCTGATCCTCCAGTGTAAGTGTCACGGATTTTTCCACCACCTGACTGCTTTTAAGTATATATTCTGCATTCTGGATTACCATCCAGGAAACATGGTTTTCAGCAACTTAGAACCCCGCCCTTCGTGCCTACTGAGATTATTTTAAGAATCATACCAACTATAAGAGGATATCGAGTGGAGTTTGTACATACGTGGCGGACTCTGTATACAGTGACCTTGTGCCTTTTGATACACCCTTGGAGGTTGTGTCTGTTCAAGCACTGGCACATCAGGATGGTACCATCTTTAATGTCTATCTCCCTCCTGATGATGTTGTATCCCAGGATGTACTGTCTGCATTACACCCCCACCCCCACCTTTTGTAGTCTTGGTCAACTTCAACCTCCATAACTGTTTGTGGGGTGAAACAGTGAGCTCTAATCGTGGTAAGGACATCAACATTTTACGGGCAGAGCTCGATCTTTGACTCTGGAACTCTGGTGCCCCCCCCCCCCCCCTTCAAAGTTGCACACAGATCTTATTCGGCCATTTACCTCTCCTTTTTCAGTTCTGATCTTCTATCATTTATCCACCGGAGAGTCCACAATGACCTGTGTGGTAGTGACCACTTCCCGATCTTCCTGTCCCACACTCAGTGTTGTTCCCCTGGACACCCACCCGGATAGGTTCTCCAGAATGCTGACTGGGACAGGTCCACCTCTGCAGTCGTCCTTCTCTCCCCATCAGGAGACAGCCATTCTTTTTTTTGGCAACCAAAAAAGCCTTCCACTCTTGCTTTGGATCCCCCTGTTGGAAGGCAGTACACCCGTGGACCATAGAGATCGCCTCATTGCCTTTAAACGGCTCTGTGCCCATGTTCACTACCTCACAAAATGACGAAAGCAAGAATCCTGATAATGGTATGTTCCCACCATTGAATCACATACCTCTCTGTCACAAGTATGGGCAAGGATCAGACACCTCTACAGCTTCCAGTCCCATGCAGATGTACCAAGTATTTCCATAGATGTTGCTGTTTATACTGGTCCAGATGCTATTGCCAAACATTTTGCTGAGCATTACACACATGCATCTGTCACCCTGCCTTGCAGCTCATAAAACAGCAGGTGGAGTGAATGCGTTTATCTGTCACTACCTGCCACCTAGAGCCATATAATGCTACATTCAGTGAATTGGAACTCCCTAGTGTCCTAGCCCATTGCCCTGATATGGTCCCAGGGCCAAACCACACCCACAACCAAGCGCTGAAGCATCTCGCAGTGAATTGTCAGTGTCACATTTTTGCACTCTTTAATCAGATCTGGAACAAAGGTGAGTTCCTAGCTCAGTGGGGCGGGGGATGTTTCTGATACTGAAACCGGGTAAGAACCCTCTTGAGATGGACAGTTATTGCCCAGTCAGCATTGCTGACATTCTCTATAAGTTGCTCGAATGCATGGTGAGACAGTGGCTGTATTGGCTCAGTGAGTCTCAGGGCCTTTTTGGCTACAGCTCAGAATGGTTTTCGCAGGGGCCACTCCACTGCTGATAATTTGGTTCACCTGGAGCCCACCATCTGAACAGCCTTTGCACCTCGTCAGCACCTTATCACTGTCTTTTTCAACCTACCGAAGGTTTATGGCATGACATGGCATCATCACATCCTTAGTACATTACATGAATGGTGTTTCCAGGGACCACTTCCGATTTTCGTCAAGAACCTCCTCTTGCACTGTACGTTCTGGGTTCAGATGGGTGCTTTACTCAATACACCCCATATCCAAGAGAATGAGATCCCACAGGGCTCTTTATTGAGCGTCCCCCTGTTTCTGGTAGTCATCGATGATCTAGTGGCAGCTGTGGGGTCTTCAGTATCGCCTTCCTTATAGGCTAATTGTCTTTGCTTTTATTACAGCTCCTGTAGTATGGTTGTTGCTGAGCATTGCCTACAGGGCACCATACAAAAGACGCAGCCATGAGCTCTCACCCATTCCTTCAAGTTTTAAGCTGGCAAGACTCACTGTTGTCGTGCCTACCTGTACCCAGAGCTGTACCTAAACGATCAATTACTTCTTGTAGTTCAGACTCACCACTTTGTGGGACTAGTCTTTGATTCCCTGCTTTCGTGGCTTTCCCACCTTCACCAACATAGCAAAAGTGCTGGCAACACCTCAGTTCAATTTGCTGCCTCAGGAACACTAGCTGGGGTGCAGATTGCTCTATCCTTTTGCATTCTGATTCTGTCCTGTCTTGACTAGGGGAGTTTCACGTAAGGTTCAGCATCACCCTCAGCATTGTGAATACTGGACCCCATTCATTATTTTTGGGTGCGACTTGCGACAGGAGCCTTCTGAACAAGTGCTGTGAACAGCCTACTAGTCAAGACTGGAGTCTCCCCAATACCTATCAGGTGCCAACAAAAGCTGCTGAATTATGCTATATGGGTTTGTAGCTTCCCTGAACACATCCCAACCACTGTGTCCTTTTACCTGGAAGGGAGCTCCAACTCTAATAGCAGCGACCCAGAACTGGTTTTACAATTGCTGCATGTATCCAGTGTGTCTGTTCAGAACTGCAACTTCCTCCATTGTCGCCTCTGGGCAGGAAGACATTGCATCTGCCCCATGGCATGCCCCAACCTCAGATTTGCATCGAAGTCTGCTTTGGTCCAAAAGATTCTGTTGACCCCATGATTTTTTGCTGCCTATTCGTGACGGTCCTTAAGAAGTATATGGGTTCGGATGTGATATTCACCGTTGGCTCAACAGTCGACGGACAAACAGGTGTTGCATACACATATGCACAGTGCAGTGAACTCCACTTTCTGCCAAATGGCTGCAGTGTCTTCACTGCTGAATTGATGGCCATTAAATTAACCATTAGCCAGTTTCATTCTTGCATGGACAAGAGTATTCTAATCTGTAGTGACTCCCTTAGCAGCCTTCAGGCTATAGACCAGTGCTACTCTCCTCACCCATTGGTTACAGCTATCCAGGATCTCGTCTCTGATCTACATCACGCTGGGCAGCCAGTTGGTTTTGTTCGGACCCCAGTCATGTTGGGATTTTGGGAAACGAATGAGCTGACCAGTTGGCCACCCTCCGCCACACACCGTCAGGTGGCTTGCGAAGTATGGATGTAGATGTAGATATCAATTCTGGAAATGGAGGTCCCAGAACTGTACCTTCAGCTATTTATTCACCATAAATTGCTGTCAGTCTGAAACTCAGAATGGTGTGCTCTGATCTACCCAAACAAACAGAGGGCAGTTAAGGAGACAACTGTGCGGCATTCTTCCCTACGTGCTTCTCACAGGGAATTCATTGTCCTCTGTCGACTCTGCATTAGCCACACCTGACTTACCCATGCCCACATTCTCCAGTGTGAGGATGCCACTCATAGCCGATGTGGAGTCCACCTGATGGTGGCCCTCATACTCGTAGACTGCCATAATTTGGCTACTTTGAGGCAGCATCTTAATCTCCCTAATATGCTACCTCTGGTGCTAGCAGATGACACCAACTCAGCTGACCTGGTGTTACGTTTTGCCCGTGAAGGTAGTTTCTGTTCATCTTGGGCGGTTGGTGGGGCACCCCTCTCTGGATCCCAACCCCACCTTCTCCAGTGGTCACTTGGCGGCCCTTGCTGGGTGACCTGCCCTGGTCTCTACCCTTTCCACCTTTTTTCCCTCTTTATTCTTTTTCATTTCTTGGTTTTAATGCCTTGTCTTGATCGATATTTTAAATCCATTCCTTACTCTCCCACTTTCGTCAGGTGAGTGTCATACAAGAAGATCCAGAAACAGAACTGCTGCTTGTTCCCTGGGACACTGTGGTGCAGTCATATTTTGTTATTTGTCACAGTGCTGAATAGGATTTTCATCAGATGAAATAAAACTTATCAAGTAACTGTTTACAGAAATACAAAAACTAAATGTTTTATTTTTGGATTACATGAAATGTTCCCTACCCTCTGCAAGTCTCCATGTTATGAAAAGTCTCCTGGAAAATTATGTAGATGGCTGTGGATTCAATCCCAAGAACACACTAACAGTTGCAATTAATTTGGTCACCATGTTCCATCAGTAGCAGCTGTTGCGGGATAACTTAGATTGGTGTTCAGCTTTGATGGATTTTTTTCCACAATTGGATCATTGGTCTAATGAAAAATTGTGGTCATGGCAAGAGAACAGTTTCTAAATACCGAATGCAACTGTTCAAGGTACCAAGTTAACATTATTAATCAATCACATCAGAATAAATAAGAAAGTAAAAAACAGAAATGTTTTGTTTCATCTGAAGTGTTTCACTCATTGTAGAAGACTAATTTGCTGATGAGCTGCAGTTACAGAATGTTATTTAGCTCTCCATTTTATTTCTTCCTGACTGAAAATACTAAAAAGCTCTGGCATCTTCTCCATATTGTCCATCTGTAACAGAAAGTATAAAGCTTAGTGTAATATGCAGTTTTATAAATAAATACAACACTTCTCCTATGAATGTGACATACATTCTCACTCTCAAATACGGCAGCTCCTCATATTGATAATTTTTTTTTTTTTTTTTTTTTTTTCAGAAGAAACATTACAAGGCTCACTCAGACTCAATGTAAAATGTCAAATTGGCACCTTCAGACACAATAACAGAGTAAACAGTTATTGACAGATCTCTCTCAATGTCCTTTGTCCATGCTGATCTCTCCAGCATTATCACGACATGTCCTGTACCCAGTTGTGCACCTCCCCACTCCAAACCAGGATGTCGAAGAATGGAACAGACACAATGCCCAATACGTACTGCAACTTGTGGTAGAATAAAATTGCACCGTCCCACTGTGAAAACATGCAGTGTGTATCTGTATCTGTTCAAATGCACAGAGAACTACAGCAAAATGTTTGCAGCTTGTGGTTTAGTGGCTAGCTTGCTGTCACTGGATCACAGGGTCTCAGGTTCAATTCCTGGCAGCTGGGTCGGGGTTTTCTCCAACTGGAGACTCATCATCATTCATGAAAGTGGCGAGACTGGACTGTGCAAAGATTAGGAATTTGTACGGGTACTGATAACCATGCAGTTGAGTGCTTCACAAATCAAATATCTTCATCTATCACAAAAACCTACAAACATTTTGAAATCTAAAATATTTATCTAATAAAAATGTGCTTTCACATGTCACAATCATCATTTATCGGCTAGGTAGATGTTCAGTTTGGTAACACATTACTGTTCCAAAGTGATATTCTGTGCTACGAACACAAGGAAAAGTAACTGAATATCTTACAGAGGGCTATGAGAATGTCACATCCCTTCTAATAATCTTAATTGGATGATACTAATGTCACAATTTTCTGTGGATCAGAGTCCACTTTTTTCAAAACTTCTGTTGGTGTCCAGTTTGTTCTTTACTTAAAGCATATATAAGAGTTAATGTAAGTAAATATTTATTTGTTTTGTACTACACTGAAAAAGTGGTTAAAATGTGTTTTCAGAATATGTCAGAGTTACTCCTGAAGAAAGAATGTCTAATTATGATTGATAAATTTATTTTCAGAACACCAGTCAGCTGGATCACCATGTTTTAATAGTGTGTGTAAGAGATGAAACAAATGAGCTGAAGGCATACATGAACATTAATAACAAATATGTAAGCAAGACATATCAAGTTGTGGATGATTTTGAAGTCTGGAAAGAATATTTACATATAAGGGTTAAGGGCAGACTACCAATTACTTGTGAAATGTCAGCAGAAAGTGTTGTGGAAGCTATAGGATCATTACAGAAGAAGGTAAGTGTACATTTGTGTTATCTGAAGTCTGCAAAATAAGAAAAAGTTTGCATTCGTGAAACACAAGAAACTCCTAGATAAAACGTGCAGGGCTACTGAAGCAGTATCAGGTAGAAAGGTTGCACCATTACATCTATTTATTGCACGGATGGAGTGTTACCCCCAACACCACATGAATGGCCTCATTAAGGGAGTGCACCACAGTACTAAAATAAATTCAAAATGGAGGCTTGTCACAAATATTTCCACGACATTTATTACTTTTTCTCATTTTCCAGTCATCATAATAATGTAACAAAGGTATTAAAAGCCTGTTTAAGAACTGTAATGTTTGCTCTTAACTGCTCAAAAATTAGAAATGGTGAAGATTAGGTGGGTAGATCCAAAAGCTAATGAGATTTTACTGAATTGTATTAAGGACAAAAGACACTTAATGCACAGCCTGATTAGAAGAAGGAATTTGTTGATAGCGCACATGTTGATGCTTGAAAGACATGTTAGTTTGGTTGGTTCATTTTCTGTTGTGCCCATTCTTTTTTTAAAGTCATTTCACATGAAGACATTCTTGTACCAACCAAATGTGAAAAGAGAGACTCCACAGTATAGTATTGGATGATCTGAGATTATAATTATATAAAATAGGTGATGCAATAGACATATCAGAAGAAAGAACACAATACTTGTACTTCATATGTGGAAAAATTATCTGAATGGAGCTTTGCAAGATGAGTACTGCACTTGTAAAATGGTGCCTGAAAGAAAATGAGATACTTAGGGTTTCAGTAATTTTTTTTACCGTTGATAAGGAGTCCAGTTGATTGCATGTTGCAGTTTCCCTGGATCGTAACTTCTTTGTGACCTCTTCAGGGAAGCCAGAATCTTTGAGAAGTGCCGCAGTTTTCCTTTTGACCCTCTTGGTAGGATCAGTGTCAATCTTGTGGTATGTGGTGTCATCTAGCAGGTCCCACATCTCTGTGGCGTAATGCCAGTGGGACAAGATTATCATAGTGTTACCCTTGTCTGCCGGTAAGACCACTATGTCTGGATCTTCTCTTAGCTTCTGGATGTGCACCCTCTCTTTTTTTGGAAATATTCGGTTTCTTAGGTCTAGTTCTAGTTATGGCCCTGCAGGTTTCGCGATGCACCTCTTCCGCTGCTTCAGGTAGGAGTTGAGCCGCTGTCTGTTCAACTACACTAATGATGTCGGCGATGCTTGCATCTTTAGGTGTCAGAGCAAAGTTCAATCCTTTCTTGAGAACTGACATTGTGTCATTATCCAGTTCTATGTTTGTGAGATTGATAATGGTCTTCCCCCTACCTTCAGAGAGCCTTTTCTCTGATATACATTCGAACTTGGATGTCTGTCGTTGGGTGGACTTCTTTTGAGTACAGTCCGCTGTGGCCAATGTGACACCATCAACCCAATTCCAGATGCAGGAATTGAACTGGTTGGCGAGTTATAGATGTAGCTCAAGGAGTTCTTTACTGGTGGTGTCCAGACACCACCGAGTGTAGCGAACTACCCCTCGTACCAAAGCTTGCCTGGCACGTTTCTTGATTTTTTGGGCTGTTCATGAGTCAATGTGGTGCTTTGCCTTAGCAAAGTTTGGTACCACACGTTCTTCTTGCCACCTCATAAGAAAAACGAACAAGCTCAGTAGTCAACTTCTTCGTTCTCACAATTTCTCATATCTTCTGATACTTGACACAATTTATCATATCTTTTTACACTGTCGTGCATCTCCTTGCCATAGAGGTATGTGATGTGATTCTTCAATTTCTCCAGGTGTATTTCATGACGAAATAAATCTTGGGTTAACAGCCTGGTGTGAGTGTACAAAGGACACAGTATTTCGGCAATCGACCTTGTTGCCATCATCAGGTGTGCTGATGTACTGCCAAGGGATGCCGCGGGTGCTGTCTCGGCCATCCGTGCTGGGGTTTGACGTCCAACTTGTGGTCCAGCGTCTGGACATTCCCTCGTAGGTCCATGCACAGGGAGGTTTGCCAGTGGCGTTTTGGAGGTTCCTCCCCCTGCCCTCGAAGTCAGTACATTCTGGGATATTTCTGTCTTTTTAATCCAGGTAATGGCTGGTTCCCAGGCTTGTTTAAGGGAATAGCCGCTGTCACGATTGAGTTCAGGTTTTCTTACTCTGATCTCTCTAGCTTCTTTGATGACACAGTCCCAATATCTCGAAGTCTGTGTTAGGATCTTGGTCTTGTCATGATCCATGCCATGAAGTTCTGACAGGCAATGCTCGGCGATTGCAGATTTATTAGGCTGTTGCAATCTCGTGTGCTGTTGGTGTTCATGACATCAGTCTTCAATGGTGCGAATTGTCTGACCTATGTATTCCTTACCACATTGGCGTGGTATTTTGTAAACCCTTGATTTACATAAACCAAGGTCGTCCTTAACACTGCCAGGAAGTGCTCTGGTTTTAGTTGGTGGTCAGAAGACGGTTCTTATTTGATATCTGTGTATAATGTAGCCAACTTTTCCTGATAAGGCCCCACAAAACGGAATGAGTGCCATGGCATGTTTTCCTCAGGTTCTTCATTAGTTTTCGCCGGTTGTGTTGCGAGTGTCGGATGTAGAACATTCCAGATTTCCTTTTCCTTATAACCATTCCTCAGAAACACGGACTTCAGATGGACCAAATTCTTGTTGGACACTGTCCTCGTTAGAGAGGGTGTGAGCTCTGTGTACATGAGTTTTTAGCATGTCGTTCTTCTGAGCAGGGTGGTGGCAGCTGTCTGCATTTAGGTATATGTTTGTGTGAATTTTCTTTCTATACACGCTGTGCCCCAACCTGCCATCATCTCATCTTTTGACGAAAACATCCAAGAAGGGGAGCATCCCATCAGATTCTTCTTCCATGGTGAACTTGATATTCTCATGTCTTGAGATGTGCAAGAAATTCCATCAGCTTGTCTCCTTGTGTGGCCAAATGACAAACGTGTTGTCCAGGTATCTGGAGAAACAGGTAGGTTTTAGATGCGCCGACTCCAAGGCTTCTTCCTTGAAAAACCCGAGATTTATTTCATCATAAATGAAATTGACTGGACTTTTCTATTTAAAAAAAAGTCATAATGAAGCACAAAACTTCACCAGGTGGATCATTCTTTGACTGCAGCAAGTTGATATTGATGATTGCAATTAAAAACATTCACCACATGAATCTGTAGTTTATTTTCTCCTTGGTTGTACTGCTGGTTAAGTCATTGGATCTGCATGATATATCGGTAGTATGTTTTAGCTCTGTTCTCAGTTACATAAAAAGAAGAAAATAACCAAGTGATAAGAGAGTAAAGGAAGAGGAAGAAAAAATTCAAGAGAAAGCTTGAGTGTGAAGGCAAAACTTTCAGAACAGAGCTTTAGAGAAAGCAGCAAATACACACACAAGGTGATGAGGACAGCCATTCACTTTATGTTTTTGCTGCTACTGTTTCCCAGTTGTTTTTGTCACTGTGTCAGTACTGCCTTATCCTTGCATGCAATACGTGTTTCTATTTTCTGTGATGACGTTATAAAATCTTGTAGTGGATGAAAATATAATGAATAAAGAGATGTATCGCCACATGCTTCGACGATTTAGTGATAAGTGTCCAATGGTCAGTCACATAAAAAATAAATATATATTGTACTGGTTTCAGGATTTCATTTAACTTCGGATCATGTGCAGAGATAAATAAAACACACACACACACACACACACACAGACACACACACACACACACACACACACACACACACACACACACACACACACGTATATACATAACGTAAGTACGCTCTAGTGCCATAGTGTAGCATGCAAGTCATGGTCTCAGTTGAAGAAGGAGAAAGAGAGACAGTGCAAGATTGCCTGAGGTATGACTATTCTTCATTGCTCAAGGAACAGTGAAGATGGAAATCTAATAACTACTCAGGTCTGACATATTACTAGTCATTCTTGCCGTGCCTTGATGCATATGGAATCTGTGGTATAATAAATTGGATCATTTCTGCTATATCCTCAAGTAACTGGATATCGGCACGCATGGCAGAACCCAGGAGACAAATGGGTGAAGCTGCAAGGTGGAACACAACACCAAGTGGTAGCTGAGCTAAATATGGCTGACTGGCGGTGAACCAGACACAGCGAGGATAAGCCCAAAGCAATCTAAGCAGTGAGATACAAAGTTTAAACCTTCACCACAACAGGCCAAGAGCAAAGAGGATTTAGTTTGAATCGTAAGCAGAGGGACAGAACAAGTGCCGATTGAGGTTGTTGTCAAATGATATACATCTATATCTGTACTCTGCAAATCACTGTGAAAACTGCACGCCAGAGGTTATGTCCCATTGTTCCAGTTTTTAGGTTTTTTTTTCGTTCCATTCACATATGGAGCACAGGAAGAATGGTTATTTAAATGCCTCCATGTGTGCTGTAATTAATCTAATTTTGCCCTCGTGATTCCTACAGGAGTGATATGTAGGGGTTTGTAGTATATTCCTAGAATCATCAGTTGAAGCCAGTTCTTGAAACTTTGTAAGTAGGCTTTCTCAGAATAATTCATCTATATTCAAGAGTTTGACTTTTCAGTTTCTTCAGAATCTCTGTGACACTCTCCCAAAAATCAAACAAACCTGTGACCATTCAAGCCATTTATGCTGCATTCAGTATCCCCCGTTTGTGCTATTTGGTACTGGTTCAGTCACTAGAGCAATATTCTAGAATGGATTGCATGAGTGATTTGTAAGCAACCTCCTCTGTAGACTGATTGCATTTTCCCAATAGTGTACAAATAAACCGAAGTCTACTGCCTGCTTTACCCGTGACTGAAGCTATGTGTTCATTCAATTTCATATCCTTAAAAATTTTAAGCCCCCTTATTTGGATGAGTTAACCAATTTCAACTGTGACTCATTGATATCATAGTCATATAATATTAGTTTTCTTGTTTTGTGTTGTTAACAGTTTAATATTTCTGAAAAGTTTGAAACAAGTTGCCAATCTTTGCTTCAGTTTGGAACCTTATCAAGTTTTGACTGACTGCTTATGCTGCTTCTTTCAGGCAATAATTCAATATATGTAATTGCATCATCTCAAAAAGTCTGACATTACTTTGAATATTGTCCTCAAAGTTATTAATCAACAACATGAACAGCAAGGGTCCCAGCACACTACCCTGGGGCACACCCGAATTTACTTCTACTTCTGTGGATGACTCCATCCATGATAACTTGCTGCCTCCTCCCTACCAAAAAAATTCTGAATCCAATCACACATTCACTTGATATCCCATATGATCATACTTTTGATAATAAGTATAAGTGTGGTACAGAGCCACATGCTTTTCAGAAATCAAATAATACCATATCTACTTGACTTCCTTGATCCAAAGCTTTCAGTGTGTAATGTGAAAAGGAGTTTTGTGAATCACTTCTACTTCCCATCTTGGGATCTGTGCTTGATTATAATTAACAAAGAGGCTAAATAAGCCACAGATTCAGTGTTGGCATGGAGCTTTGTTCAATTTTAATAACCTCAGCTGTTTATCTCTGTGCCTTGTACGTAAACGCTTATTTTACTCATCTTTTCTGTGGTACAAGGATTAAATTGGGCCACCAGCTCTCCTGGGTTTTCCATTGTAAAAGGAGTCCATAGTACAGTGATGGCAGTAATCAGCAATATCAGTCATGAGTGCAGAACTGACAGATACCTGGTACCCCCCCCCCCCCCCCTTTTCCCCCATGAACCATGAACCTTGCCATTGCTGAAGAGGTGTTCATGCCTCAGCAATATAGATAGCCATACCATAGGTGCAACCACAGTGGAATGATATTTGTTGAGAGGTCGTGCAAACGTGTGGTTCCTGAAGAGGGGCAGCAGCCTTTTTAGCAGTTGCAGGGGCAGTGTTCTGGATGATTGACTGATCTGGCCTTGTCACATCAACCAAAATGGCCTTGCTGTGCTGTGCTTGGTACTGTGAATGGCTGAAAACAAAGGGAAACTACAGCCATAACTTTTGCCAAGGGCAAGAAGCTCTACTGTATAGTTAAATGGTGACGGCATCCTCATGGTAAAATATTCCAGAGGAAAAACAATCCTATATTTGGATCTCTGCGTGGAGACTACTCAGGAGGATGTTACCATCAGGAGAAACAAAACTGGCATTCTGTGGATTGGAGCATGGAATGTTAGATCCCTTAATCAGGTAGCTAGGTTAGAAAATTTAAAAATGAAATTGATAAATTAAAGTTAGATATCTTGGTCATTAGTAAAGTTTGGTGGGAGGAGGAAGAGGACTTCTGGTCAGACGAGTACAGGGTTATAAATACAAAATCAAAGAAGAGTAATACAAGAGAAGTAGGTTTAGTAATGAATAAAAAAATAGGAATGCAGGTAAGCTACTATGAGAGGCATAGTGAATGTGTTGTTATAGCCAAGATAGATACAAATCCCACACCCACCACAGTAGTACAAGTTTGTATGCCAACTAGCTCCACAGAGGAAGAGATTGAAGAAATATGTGAAGAGGTAAAAGAAATTATTCAGATAGTTGAGGAAGGTGAAAATTTAATAGTGATGAGGGACTGGATTTATTAGTAGGAGATGCAAGACAAGGAAAAATAGTAGGTGATTCTGGATTGGGGGAAAGGAATGAAAGGGGAAGCAATCTGGTAGAATTTTGCACAGAGCATAGTTTAACCATTGCTAACACATGGTTTAGGAATCATGAAAGAAGGTTGTACTCATGGGAGAGAACCTGAAAGGTTTGTGATTGATTATGTAATGGTAAGAGAGAGATTTTGGAACCAGATTTTAAATTGTAAGACATTTCCAGGGGCAGACGCGGACTTTGATCACAATGTATTGATAACGAACTCTACATTAAAGCTGAAGAAACCACAAAAAAGAGGGAAAACAAGATGATGGCACCAGGATAAGTTGAAAGAACCAAAAGTTGTTGTTAGCTTCAGAGGGGGCATTAGGCAATGATTGATGAGAACATGGAAATAGTAGCTTTGAGAGATGAAATAGTGAAGGCAGTAGAGGATCAAATAGGCAAAAAGACAAGGCCTAGCAGAAATCCTTGGATGACACAGGATATATTGAATTTAATTGATGAAAGGAGAAAATATAAAAACTAAGCTGGCAAAAGGGTCTACAAATGTTTTAAAAAATGAGTGATAGGAAGTACAAAAAGGCTAAGCAGGAATGGCAAGAGGAAAAATGAAAGGATTTAGAAATATACATCACTAGGAGAAAGACAGATACTGCCTACAGGAAAATTAAAGAGGCCTTTGGAGAAAAGAGAAACAGCTGTATGAATATCAAGAGCTTAGATGAAAAACCAGTCCCAAGCAAAAGAGGGAAAGCTGAAAGGTGGAAGGAATATCTAGAGTGTACAGTGGAAGTCATACAGCCAACCAGTTTCACATCAAAAATTTATTCAAACTTTTACCTAGGTTTCAATAAGTGTAAATCTGTCTTCATCAGAAGAAGTAATAACACCTAAATGTAGGATACATAACAATTAGTAAATGGATGTCATATGTGCAGCAAAAAGAAACATCAAAATTACATGTAATGGAAATATAAAATAAATGTTACATATTGTGTAAAAAGAGAAATGAAGTCCTAAAGCTTAATCAACAGTGAAATGAGCCATATAAATGCTATGGCATAGCCATAAGGCTTAGTCAACAGTAAAGTAAAGCATGTAAAATGTAAGGCAGACATGTATCACCCCCCCCCCCCCCCCCCCCCCCACACACACACACACACACACACACACACACACACACACACACACACACACAACTAACTCGTCTCTCTGAGGTGCAGTGGTTAAATATTGTGTGTCATAGGCACAGATTCTTGGCTTAACCACCTAGATTGGAAAAAGAAAAAGATGGTTTAAAGAGATGAGTCACTAATTAGTGGACAATCTTTGTGACACCTGCTGTGTTCTTGTTGTATCAGTCTTGTCCAGGTAAGGTACAAGTCCATCTGGATTGACCTTTATTTACTTAACAGCTTTTGGGTATGAATATGGATAAACGAGGCGTGATTGGAAAGTTTTAAGAATGGGCTTGTAATTATGCAATGGTGGAACTTGTATGCTAATGTGATGCATCTCCTTCAAAATAGTCCCCTTCTGACTGAACACACCAACTCAAACGGTGTTTCCACTTTTGGAAACATAACTGGATTTTTTTTTCCTGGAGTGTGTTAAGGACACTTTCCGTATTTTCTTGGATGTCTTCAATTGAGTAAAATCACTTCCCTTTCAGTGAAAATTTCCGTTTAGGAAACAGGTATAAGTCCACAGGGGCCAAATTAGGGGAATATGGTGGTTGTGGAAGCACAGGAATTTTGAATTCGGTCAAAAATTCAACAATGGAAAAGGCATGATGAGCTGGAGCATTTTCATGGTGTAGCACCTAACTCCTGTCTTTCTACAATGCAGGTCTTTTCTTCTGCATCTTTTCGCACAAACGCTAAAGGACACATTTGTAGTATTCCTGGTTAATAGTCTGTTCTTTAGGAGTAAATTCATGATGCACAGTACCGGTAGAATCGAAAAAGTCACCAACATTGTCTTCACCTTCAACCGACTTTGCCTTGCTTTTCTCTGTCGTGGTGAACCTGGAGTCTTCCACTGCGAAGACTGCACTTTGGTTTCAGGATCATATCCATGTAGCCATGATTCATCATCCATAATTACCCTATTTAACAAATCTGGGTCATTTTTAGTCCAATTAATCAGTTCTTGGCACACTTCAAATCGGCCTTGTCTCTGGTCACTTGATAACACTTTTTGAATGAATTTTGCGGACACTGACACATGTTCAGATCTTCAATTAAAATCGACTGAACTGCATAGAAACTTAAACTGAGTTCATCAGCAATCTCCCTAATTGTAAGTTTGTAATCAGAGCACACTATGTTGTGAACTTTCACATTATTTTCGTTTGTTTTTGAGGTGGAAGGATGGCCGGCTGTGGTTCATATTCAAATGATTCACAGCCATTTTTAAATCTGATGAACCAGACAAAAACTTTTTGACTGGTTCAGACAATTATCTCCAAAAGCTGTTTTTAATAGTTCGTAAGTTTCAGAAGCTGATTTCTCGGTTTTAAAACAAAATTTCACACAAACTCCTTGCTCCGTTTTTACGTCCATTTTTATGCAGACAGAATCCGGCAACAAGCCCTAACAGACTCCCACTCAACCAGCTGCCACAATGAACTGAATAAAGAAAATGCAGTTTCTTGTCAGACGTTGTTCAAAGACAAGGCAATGACTCACTCCCCCCACCCTCTTTGTACCTGCCCGCCAAACCAGTAAGCAGTAGCCGATCCAGTCTTAAAACTTTCCAATCACACCTTATAGATCACCCAGTCACAGTTTGCTGAATTTTTATTTAGCTTTTTCATGATTTACTCAGCTATTTTAAGAATATTTTAGGACTATAACTGTGGTTACTGATTGAGTGATAATATAAATGTGTGAATCAATGGGGGAGAGAATGGGGAAAAGTGAGTGTGATTTTGCAACAAACTTCGGGCAACTTCCGTTAATCAGTACAAGGAAAAACCAGGCCAAAGTTGCAAATTTCACTTTTTTTATTCATTCAACAAGATTGCAGGACCCATTTTCAAATCATTTTAACATGTACTCAGCAACAGTATTTTTGAAGATGCATGCACTGTAATTAATTGTTGCCAATTTTTAACAAAGTCTTCAGAAATTCCATTATTTTTTGAGTATGTTATGATGATTTGAAAATGGGCCTCGGCCCAAAACTAGTCACCGAGTGAATAAAAGTAAAGAAAATTCACAAGTTTGGACTGGGTTTTTGTTGCACTGATTAGTGTTTTGTGTTTTTACCTGTTTTAACAAGAACACTAGTTAAGCTTTGACATAGAGTGCCATAAATCCTCAGTCATTATTCCATCATTGGGGGCAGTTTGATGGTTCCTTTTTGTACGAGTGAACAACTGGTGGTCGCCATCTCCTCATAGAATGCTCCACAATAAATGCTGCAGAATTTCCAACAACAGGTTCTAAATTCTGAAGGTTTGGCCCAGATATCAAATATTTGCTGTTATGTCACTGAAGTGACAGAAAAACAAGTTGGTAGACAAAATGGGTGCTTTTCGTAAGTAATTTGTCCTCGAAGGTATAATACATATCTGTCATGAGAGAGGTATGGAATGGGTTTTCATTCATCCTGATTCTTCTTGGAAAGTCCTGATTTTTAACAATGTCCCAGTGAGCCTCTTTGGGGACAGTTGAAATGTCTTGGATCTTTGTCTTATGTAGGGCAACTTTTGTTTTCTTAGTGAACTAATCACATGCCTGATGTGATCCTTTGTGCACCTGAAGTTTTTGAACATTGGCATTACGCTTCATTCGCATGAAAAAACTAAACTGTATTAATTATCAAGTTTGATAGAATATAGCAATTCATATGGAAGCTCAATGGTACCACTATCTTGTGAACAGGTTCATGTGTTCTGATTTCATTGTGTATCTGGCAGTGTGACATGTCTAGTGCTTGTGGCAGTGTCTTTGATAAACATCTTAATATTGCATGAGTTGATTGTGGGGAAAAAATAAGTGCAGACTAAAAAGTAAGATTTTTATAGAAGTTCCTCAAAATCTGTTTGTTACATTTTACATTTTGCCATTGCTAAATTTGGTATATGAAAGTGTCTCCTATAAGAAATATGCATTTTAAATTAACAAATGTTATGATGTTTTTTCCTTCCAGTTGATGGTTGAAACAACCGAATATGGCTGATTGGCAGATAAAAATGCTTTTCTATAAATATATGACAAAGCTGTAGCCAGTTAACTACATAAATTCTTAAAAAGGAAGATACTCCAAGAATTATTATTAAAGGACATGGTGGGAATGCTGAGTGTACAGTTTGTAATGCTAAATTTGGCATTGGAACGTGGAGGGTGGACCAACATAACAACCAATATAAAGCCCAACAAACAGAACACTATGCCTCATGTTAACCCTTCAAGATGAAAAATTGATACCTGCTTATCACTCAAGGTAGTTTCAGATGTTGGTAGGTGACTTTTGGCACAAAAAACCACATTTACAAACCACACAGTGATGCACAGCCAGAGTTACAAGGTCATGGATTGCACCACTGACATAATTAAAAAGCTGTTCAACGAGAAGTTCTTGTGCTCACTGACAAAAGTCAAATTAACTATCACAAATGTGATTGCACTGTTTTTTGTGGAACGAGCGCTGATGGAAGTGAAAGAAGTGCAGTTTATTTCAGTGATGATAGATTCTTCCAGCCACATAGATTTCAAGTTCTTTATTGGTTAAGTTTTACCATCCAGATAAAGACATTGTAGTGAAGGTTTTGGAATTGCTGAACTTTGGTGTTGACAGCGCAGAGCATTTGATTTCATGTGTCTTAGAGATGTTAGAAAAGTTCAACGTGTTTTTTTAAGGTTGTAGTGATTTCAGCTGAAAGGAAAGGTAAACACATTATCATTTTAAGTAACAAGAAAAGAGTGAAAATAAGAATGTCCTGCTCATATTTTGTACACGGCTGTCCAAACTGGTGCAGACGTCTTACACATTGGCATAAGACAAAATCTATCAGTGTTTCCATGTTTATGCTGCACATACTAAAAAACTAAAAGTATTCTGTGAGTTTCTGAAACAGAATACAAAGCATGTAAGCTTATAGTAAAACTAGATGATTATCTCCCCTACTAGCTGTTAAAGAGTCATTGATGTTTTCCAAGCATTAAAATCATACTATCTGTCCCTTGACAAGTTATCACCCTGAGGATTTTTTTTTCAAAAATCTCTCTCCATCATCACCCTCAAAGTTTCTTACAAACTAGTTAAGCATTTTCTCCAACAGTGTTCTGTGAATTGAAGGAAAAAAAATGTAACAACAATTGACATTGCAGACAAAGTAAAGTTGCTCAACAAATTAGAAATCAGAAAATCCAAAAGATTTTTACCATCTCCACTAAAACAGTAGTTATCTTAGTTGGAAAGTTAGATGCTAAAGATACTTTATCAGTTTAAAGATATCATAATAGATTTCTATGACACCAAAATTGGATACATGAGTGAATGATGATAACTATTTCTGGAAGATTGCTCAGAATAAAACATCGGTCTTCATGTAATGTATAGTTTAAAAGGCTGTGAGGGACACGCGTGTATTCAGGGGATTATTTGATGACACTGATCATTATTTAATCTGCAGTGAAATTGGGATTGTGAGGCCGAAAGTGCAGGAGGTCAGGCCCATATGTAGGAGGATAAAAGTGGAGAAGCTTCAGGATAAGGAAATCAGGCACAAGTACATAACAGCGATCTCAGAAAGGTATCAGTTAATTGAATGTAGTCAATTACAGTCAATGGAAAAGGAATGGACAAGGTACAGGGACGCAGTACTAGAAGTGGCTAAAGAATGTCTTGGAACAGTAGTGTGTAAAAGTAGGATGAAGCAAACAGCTTGGTGGAATGACACAGTCAAGGCAGCCTGTAGAAGGAAAAAGAAAGCATATCAAAAATGGCTACATACTAGAACTCAGGTAGACAGAGAAAGTTATGTTGAAGAAAGAAACAAAGCCAAACAGATAATTGCAGCATCCAAGAAGAAATCTTGGGAAGACTTTGGAAACAGGTTGGAGACTATGGGTCAAGCTGCTGGAAAACCATTCTGGTGTGTAATTAGCAGTCCTCGAAAGGGAAGTAAGAAGGAAATGATAAGTATTTTGGACAGGTCAGGAAAACTGCTGGTGAATCCTGTGGATGCCTTGGGCAGATAGAGGGAATATTTTGAAAAGTTGCTCAATGTAGGTGAAAACACGATCAGTAATGATTCAGATTTCGAGGTAGAATGGGATAGGAATGATGATGGAAATAGGATAACATTTGAGGAAGTGGAGAAAATGGTCAATAGACTGCAGTGGAATAAAGCAGCTGGGGTGGATGAAATTAAGTCAGAACTCATCAAATACAGTGGAATGGCAGGTCTTAAATAGCTAAACAGGATAATTGAATTGTCCCGGGAGTCGGGACAGGTGCCATCAGACTGGACAAGGGCAGTAATCACACCAATCTTTAAACATGGAAACAGAAAATATTGTAACAACTACAGAGGTATCTCTCTAATCAGCGTTGTGGGTAAAATCTTCTCAGGTATTGTTGAAAGGAAAGTGCGAGTATTAGTTGAGGACCAATTGGGTGAAAATCAGTGTGGGTTTAGGCCTCTTAGAGGTTATCAGGACCAGATCTTTAGCTTACGGCAAATAATGGAGAAGTGTTATGAGTGGAACAGGGAATTGGATCTATGCTTTATAGATCTAGAAAAGGCAAATGACTGGGTTCCTAGGACAAAGTTATTGTCTGTTCTGCGAGATTATGGAATAGGAGGCAAATTTTTGCAAGCAATTTAAAAAGTCTTTACATAGATAGTCAGGCAGCAGTTAGAGTTGATGGTAAATTGAATTCATGGTTCAGAGTAGTTTCAGGGGTAAGACAAGGCTGCAACCTGTCTCCACTGTTGTTCATATTATTTATGGATCATATGTTGAAAACAATAGACTGGATGAGTGAGATCAAGATATGTGAACACAAAATAAGCAGTCTTGCATATGCGGATGACTTAGTTGTGATGGCAGATTCGATTGAAAGTTTGCAAAGTAATATTTCAGAGCTAGGTCAGAAATGTAAGGACTATGGTATGAAGATTAGCATCTCCAAAACGAAAGTAATGTCAGTGGGAAAGAAATATAAACGGATTGAGTGCCAAATAGGAGGAACAAAGTTAGAACAGGTGGACAGTTTCAAGTACTTAGGATGCATATTCTCATAGGATGACAACATAGTGAAAGAACTGGAAGCGAGGTGTAGCAAAGCTAATGCAGTGAGCACTCAGCTACGATCTACTCTCTTCTGCAAGAAGGAAGTCAGTACCAAGACTAAGTTATCTATGCACCGTTCAATCTTTCGACCAACTTTGTTGTACGGGAGCGAAAGCTGGGTGGATTCAGGTTACCTTATCAACAAGGTTGTGGTTACAGATATGAAAGTAGATAGGATGATTGCAGGTACTAGTAGATGGGAACAATGGCAGGAGGGTGTCCACGATGAGGAAATCAAAGAAAAACTGGGAATGAACTCTATAGATGTAGCAGTCAGGGCGAACAGTCTTAGATGGTGGGGTCATGTTACACGCATGGGAGAAGCAAGGTTACCCAAGAGACTCATGGGTTCAGCAGTAGAGGGTAAGAGAAGTCGGAGCAGACCCAGGAGAAGGTACCTGGATTCGGTTAAGAATGATTTTGAAGTAATAGGTTTAACATCAGAAGAGGCACCAATGTTAGCACTGAATAGGGGATCATGGAGGAATTTTATAAGGGGGGCTACGCTCCAGACTGAACGCTGAAAGGCATAATCAGTCTTAAATGATGCTGATGCTGATCACAGTCAGCGAGTGTTTGTAAAACATGTTAGAAGCTTGGTTGAATTTTCACTAGCTACCCCAGGTTCGAAATACATCTATCGAAAGAATGTTTTTAGTAATTAAAGATTTGTGGAACAGATGAAAACAACTGACTCAAGTTAGAAACCATGAAAGTTCTGCCAGTTATAAAAACCACATTTGTTATACTCTATTGTATGGGCTTCTCCAATTTAAAACTGAATGAAAATAAACTTCCACAGCAAATACACACCATTAAAAACTGTTACTCAAGTACCGGTGAAATTTGTGTTTATATTCACATCCAAGTTGCATATGTGGTACTGTTTTTAACTCTTGTCAGTGGTATGGTAGCTTGTGAAAATAAATTATTTTGTGTGCATTGACAGATATTCTATTGCAACTTGATTTTTACTCATTTGTCCTGTATTTTTGAGTGTTATTTTGAAAATGTTCTGAATTTCGTTAAAAGTAACATGGTCGCCATAGATATATAGAGTATTAATGATGAAATGATGCATGAGGCAGGTTTTATGCCTTGGTTTTTGGCAAAGCCATAATCAGTGCTACACATGAAAGCATTCGTGAGACCTTCAGCAGACTGGTGTGCCTGTCACTACACAATTGCATCAGTTAGCACACACATGCAGAGGAAGAACATTTTGGTGTGCCACTTATTGATAAGGAAGTTATGTCTGTTGTTGGTTGTTTAATGTTGATCACCAGAATGGCACATGTCAGTTTTGAGGAAAGTGGCATACAGAACAAAGGAGGAGAAAGTGAAATACTTTTGGATGAAGTTTTTATCTTGGTGGAAGATGATGTGACTTACCAAACAAAAGTGCTGGCAGGTCGATAGACACACAAACATACACACAAAATTCAAGCTTTCACAACCAGCGGCTGCTTCATCAGGAAAGATGGAAGGAGAGGGAAAGACGAAAGGATGTGGGTTTTAAGGGAGAGGGAAAGGAGTCATTCCAATCCCGGGAGCAGAAAGACTTACCTTAGGGAGAAAAAGGGACAGGTATACATTCGCACACACACATATCCATCAGCACATACACAGACACAAGCAGACATTTGCTGTAAAGGCCATTTACAAATGTCTGCTTGTGTCTGTGTATATGCTGATGGATGTGTGTGTGTGTGTGTGTGTGTGTGTGTGTGTGTGTGTGTGTGTGTGTGAGAGAATGTATACCTGTCCCTTTTTCTCCCTAAGGTAAGTCTTTCTGCTCCCGGGATTGGAATGACTCCTTTCCCTCTCCCTTAAAACCCACATCCTTTCGTCTTTCCCTCTCCTTCCCTCTTTCCTGATGAAGCAACCGTTGGTTACGAAAGCTGGAATTTGGTGTGTATGTTTGTGTTTGTTTGTGTGTGTATCAACCTGCCAGTGCTTTCATTTGGTAAGTCACATCATCTTTGTTTTTACATATCAGTGAATCCAAACCAGGCAAATAGTTTTAGACTTTTACTGAACTGAAAGGGAATCCTGTATATTGTGCACAGATGCATGCTGAAGAGGAATCCATATGAGTTCATATGGCTGTGCCTCCTCACCTTCACATGAAAAGTGTCTTCACATGTCTTACTGTTCATTGCAGTGCTTTTTCTGCAAGTAAATCATTATTACCTTACGTTTTCTGTTTCAGGTCTCATCGGATATGTTGGCATTCAGCCACTCAAAGGCAAGATTTTATCTGTCAGGAGATCAGGTTATTACTGGTACAACTGAGTTGACAAGCAGTTCAACAGTTGGGGATCTTCAGCATATATATTCAGCAAATAGTGAAACAATAACTGCTAAAGGAGCAAAGCACAGTAACATCAAGAAATGGCCTGTAAGTTCAGTTTTTTCTCTGTCCATTTGGTGCCTGTAAGAGATGATACATTGTTATTTAAAACTTTTCAGGAAACAGTAACGCTGGAAATGTTGAAGCGCCCCATGGCAGAGGTAAAACCAGAAACCCAAGTCCGTACTGCTCCTATTATACAGTATGTAAAAAGTAAGTTTGAGAGACATATTATCAAAATACTTAACATTGTAAAACAGTTTTCTTACACCAGTTTCTCCCACAGACTACTTATTTATCAAATAATAAATTACAGTATTGTAAAAACAAAGAAGCAAGTTATCTGCACCAAGTATCCAACATGGAGTAGTAGCGATTGCAAGATTTTATTACGTGGCTCTATGGGCTTAATCTTCCTTCAGCAAGAAGTCACTTCTTTTATTGGAAACAGTAGGAACATACACTATGTGATCAAAAGTATCCCGACATCTGGCTGAAAATAATGTAAAAGTTCATGGCGCATTCTATTGGTAATGCTGGAATTCAATATGGTGTTGGCCTGCCCTTAGCCTTGATGACAGCTTCCACTCTTGCAGGCATACGTTCAATCAGGTGCTGGAAGGTTTCTTGGGGAATGGCAGCCCATTTTTCACGGAGTGCTGCACTGAGGAGAGGTATTGATTTTGGTTGGTGAGGCCTGGCACAAAGCCGGCATTCCAAAACATCCCAAAGGTGTTCTATAGGATTCAGGTCAGGACTCTGTGCAAGCCAGTCAATTACAGGAATGTTATCATCATGTAACCACTCCATTACAGTCTGTGCTTTATGAACTGGTGCTCTGTCGTGTTGAAAGATGCAGTCGCCATCCCCAAATTGCTCTTCAACAGTGGGAAGCAAGAAGGTGCTTAAAACATCAATGTAGGCCTGTGCTGTGATAGTTTCATGCAATACAACAAGGAGTGAAAGCCCCCCTCCATGAAAAACACGACCACACCATAAAACCACCGCCTCCGAATTTACACGCTGGCAAATGACGTTCACCTGGCTTCGGATCGCCACATTGTGTACCAAGATTCAGCACTCCACACAACATTTTTCCACTGTTCAGTTGTCCAATGTCTACACTCCTTAGACCGAGCAAGGGGTCATTTGGCATTTACCGACATGACATGTGGCTCATGAGCAGCCGCTCGACCATGAAATCCAAGTTTCCTCTCGACCATGAAATCCAAGTTTTCTCACCTCCTGCCTAACTGTCATAGTACTTGCAGTGGATACTGATGCAGTTTGGAATTCATGTGTGATGGTCTGGATAGATATCTGCCTGTTACACATTACGACCCTCTTGAACTGTCGGCGGTCTCTGTCAATCAAAAGACAAGGTCGGCCTTTACGCTTTTGTGCTGTATGTGTCCTTTCACATTTCTACTTCACTATCACATCAGAAACAGTGGACCTAGGGATGTTTAGGAGTGTGTAAGTCTCGCATACATACACGTGACACAAGTGACACCCAAACACCTGACCATGTTCGAAGTCCATGAGTTCCACGGAGCTCCCTATTCCACGGAGCGCCCCATTCTGCTCTCTCATGGTGTCCAATGACTACTGAGGTCACTGATATTGAGTACCTGGCATTAGGTGGCAGCATAATGCACCTGATATGAAAAACACATGTTTTTGAGGGTGTCTGGATACTTTTGATAACATAGTGTACTTATTTTCATTAATGGTAAAAGTATATATCAGTGGATTGTAATGAATAATATCAGTGACCATTATAAGATTATTTATTTGAACTTTCATTATTCTTTTAACTAAGATATCACTTCACTGAATACATGATGTTCTTGATAATAAAGCAGTCTTGACACAGCAACAGATTGTTACAAATCGGAACACCCCTTAAGACAACACTACATTAATTTAAATATTGAGTGTATTTGTTATTTGTGTGTTGTATATCTGATTCCTAAATTGTTTGATCTCGTGTTCCTAAATTGTTTGATTGTGCATTGATGACAAAACAAATCACCTCTGCCTTAGACGCAATGGGAAGAAAATTCTGAAGTGCATTGCTCCGCCTGGAAAATGTTTGAATTACAATTGGAATCTCTTTGGTTCCATTGCCACATTCCATTAAAACCATCTGAAAACTGAGGTTATTACTGGGTATTTTAGCTGAATGTCTTTGGCTATGGATAGGGAGCTGGCCCTTCCCACAGCCCCAGGAAGAACAGGATTTGTCATCAGGATTGTCTTCTCTTGGAAGGACTGGCTTTCTCATGCCTCAGAGATCTTCCTACACTACAAAGATAAAGATAAGAAAGAAGTAACTAAGGATAGCAAGATATTCTAAGTTACTTAGTTCACTCATTGGCACTTTCAGATAAAGAAAGAAAAGAGAATGACAGGTCATTTGCAGGACACACTTTACCTGGCCCCTCAGCCAGGGATTATTTGGCAGGGACTGACCTTACCAGAATCTCAGCTACCACCAACATAGCACCCAGCCGCATTGGAATGCATAAATTTCCCTACCCTCATGGACAGTGCTTCACTAAGGCAGTGTCCCTGTAGATGTAGCTGGAATGTGCCAGTCCTAAATCAAGTAGAAGAACGCAGAAATCATAGCACTGTTGGTTGTAAAGAATGTTATGACATTTCTTTAAGGACAATGACACCACTGCAACCCAAACATTGTCAGCAGCATTGTGATGCACTAGGTTTACTGTTAGCCACTTGTTATATTCGACAGACTTGCGGAGGGTACTTCAATTCCAGGGATAGAATCGTTGCAATACATTCCAAAGAACTTCCTTGAGAGCTGCACCTGTGTCATGCATTTGCCAATATACACTTAAAGCTTTTTCATATAACATAAAGAAACAAGTAAAACAAATGTAGTAAAACTGGGCCTATTAAATTTTCAGACATAAATATATGTGTATATTGCCAGCAGCTGTCTCTCCCCAACTCTTTCCCCTTGTGTAGGGGTTGGCAACCCATGTGGTGGGTACCATGCCGAACTTAGCTGGTAGCCCTCGTCTTTGTTGACAATATTGTCATGGAGCCTTATTTCAGTAGTGTTGTAACCCTCTAGAGTGAGCACACATAATCAAACAGCATGTGCCTGTGTGGCCGGCCTAAAGGGTCACCTCACATTGGCACAGATGGCGCAGAAAGTGCTGTGCCGCGTACAAAACAGCCTTATTTATGCCAGCACGCTGGGTCATTGGCCAGACTAAAGTTTATGTAATGGTTGTATGCTGACCTGTTAAGACTGTACTTTAATGTAGTCCATGTTAAGAGTTATTGCACAGATTCCTACTTCATACATTTTCTTGGTGTATCCTTTCATGCAAAAGTGGAGTAAACTTTGGTTGGTGTAATTCTGATATTGTTTTTCTACAATGTTACAATATTTTTGATAATGAGAAGGTATTCTATTCCACTTGTTTCATTTCTTGGTCCACTATGCCCAGTATGTCAGTAGAAGAAATTCTTCAGCCTCTCGTTGAACAGCAGCGAGCTCTCACAATGAGCAGTGGTCTCTCCAAGACAATAAACAATTCAGCAACATCATTGATGTGCCACGGTTGACCACCATTGAAAAGCCCCCACCATTTCTCCCGTATAATGATTCTGCGCAACTTTGGGAATCGTGTGAAAAATATGTTTGTCAATATTTTCTAGCTTTTGAAGTCACCTACCGTGACATGTGTACAGCTTTCCTTCAGTCATGGATTTCTCCTATCGTTTATCATGTTTTGTGTCAGCTCCTCTTCAGAAACCTGCCTGTCTCTCTCTCGATGAAATGTGTCAGTTGCTGTCTAGCAAACATACTCATGTTATTGCTGCTCACATTGAATTATACCATTGTCAAAAGTGGCTGCAACAATCATACAGAGCTTGTGCAACAGAACTTCACAGGCTTAGCCACCATTGGCAGTTTTTTTACCGAAGCTGACCGGAACTCAAATTCTGATTCAATGTTTCATGATGCTATAATATGCCTGGCATCAGAGAAGGAAGTTCGTGAACACGTTTAACAATGTGAAAATCCCTCTCTCACAGATATTTTGAACATTGCCCAGTCCTTTTATTATCTAGGGCTGCAGGAAATCAGATGGAAGCTTGGCGTAAAGTATCTGCTCTTTCTTCTTCTCCTCCTGGTTGCTGCCAGTTAGCTTCCAGGGGGAAAGGCAATTTTGCAGCTATGCAGCTGCAGTTTCCATGTCATATGGGGCAGCAGCTAGCATCACAACAGCAGCCAAGTGCTCTTTTTCCTGTCATGCCCTTATTATTTTATTCAATGTGAGTGGGCCATATGGGAGGCATACAACCTTTGGGGGCAGAGGTCATTTCGCATCTTTGTGCAACTGTCAGCCTCCTTCACCAGATATGAACAAGGATGTGAACAGTGCTTCCCAAGTGATGATAGCCCCAAACTAACTCTACATTAAAATACATGTTACAGACAAGACGAGAAATTAAAAATTCAAATGGACATGCAACAGTGACTTACTCCCTTCTCTACATGGATCTTGAATCATCGGCATTGTCTCCTGTCTCTAATCAGTTGGTGAATTACAACAAGCAACAGATACCCATACTGAGACAGTTTTCTTCTTCTGTAACGCATAAAGAAGTTGTTCGACTTTTGACCTTCCTAATAGTGGCTGAGGCCAACACTGAAAATTTGTCTGGGTTAGATGCATTAAAATTTTTGGATTCTCTGTTTCTGACACAGTGCATCTGGTATCACATCAAGTTCCGTACCAACAACTGGATGTGCTCTGCTTGGAATAATCCTCCCTCTTTCAGGAAGGTTTAAGGTGTGCTGTGAGTTTCAAGGCTCATATCGCAATGAAACTGACGATGCACTCCTGTTCTTTTCATGTCCACCCAATCCCAACAGCTTCACGAGTGCAAAACATATTGAAACAAGGTCAGCTTATGTCTTGGGGTGTTATCGTACCTGCCTCCTCTAGTTAATGGGCTATTCCGTTGATACTTGTCACAGGACATAACGGTAACCTCCAGTCCAATGATTAGGTGGAGCTGCTGGTCCGTAGATTCAAAACCCAGATGAAAAAATATGTCACTCAGTCTTCTCCTGAGGAAGACCTGGGCACTTTCTTGAGTTCAAATAGGTTCACTACTGTTGGCAACCATAACCCAGCAGACCGGCTTCAGGGCTGCCAGCCCTGTACATTGTTCTATCTCCGGCTGGTGCCTGGCCACCTGCCAGCACCCACATCACAGCGATTCTATCTGGGCCCAAGGGTTTGGCCTGTACCCTAAGTGAATACCAGCAGTCATTCGTCACTGTTGAGACAACCGCTGCACCTCCAGTGGCTTGGTGTCCTGACATTATGACCAGTTCTGCCCACATTTGACTGCCCACAGCCAGAGAGCCCTCCGCACCGCACTGACCCCTGCGGTGCAGTCCATGCCCCCCTCTGGCCCCTGTGCCATCATCATTCTGGGTGCCGCCACCACTGGGTAGAGCAGCCCCTGTTGCTGCCACCGCTACCATCACTACCATCTTCTCTGCCTCCTCCAATGCAGATTGCGTGCCCAGATGTGGACATGGATACAGTGCTTCCACCATCACTGCTCCCTTATGACCTCTTGCAGAGGAGTGGGCACCACACCTGTCCATGCCCATGCCACTTCAGGCTATATTCCCCTGTGATGGCATGACACATGCTCCAGCAGTCATCCCCTTCTGATGAAGACATGGACATCTCCACAGTGAACACTTTTCCCCAAGAGACGAGGAGTGTTGTAACGGAAAATAAACAAATTTTTCAGCCTTCAGTTGCAAGGTAATTTTTACTCGTTTACCTAGGTTTCGATTCCAGTAATGGAATCTTCTTCAGAACATATCAATTAAACCACATACGGACATATATTACTCACTGAAATGCATCATCAGACTAATGATTGAATAATAAAGAAATCGTGGTACTTAAAAAAATTAAATTATTTTGAGAGCCAAACACTGGCCATGTCACAGATTAAAAATTAAAACAATAAAAACGCATAATCATAAGATTATGCCTGTCAAAATTAAAACCATTAAGGCGAACGTAGACGGAGCTACGCCGGCCAGAAATAAGGACCACACGTGAGCAGCACGGAAACTAGGCGTCACGAGCAGTTCCGCGGCTCGGCTCGGCTGCGGCCAAGCGCATGCCCGAGCGAAAGCGCAGGCGCAAGAGATAAAGTGTCTCAAAATTACTTAGAGCAAATATACATCTAAAGAAAATGCGACTGAAAGCCGTCCTACAAATGGACAAACCTATCTATTGGTATAGCAACATTAAACAATTTACCTGAGAACAAACTACAAAGCCAAGGTATAAAAAAATTATTACATTTAAATATTATAGTAAGAGGGCGAAGACCCGCTACAGTAACTAAAAAATTAGTGTCGAGCAAAAAATGTCTTGTAACATAAAAACGCCTTAGCAACTATGTGTCATTACCAAGCATATTACGAAATACAAAGACACACATATACAATCGCACTATAATAAAGGGACAAAGCAGACAGGGAAACAGCATCGGCCATTTGAAGCGGACTGTGGGTCAACTCCACTGGAGTAAAGGTTGAAATGTTTCAAGATAACTTCTATTTTGTAGTTGCAGCTGATCATTAAGTAAGTTGTCTGTATCAATAATAAGATGTTTAAAAATTTGCAATTCTTCAAGGGTGTCTAGCCTACACCCCTTGACTTCATTATGCAAAAGCTCTGCGTCATTTAGAGGCTTGGGAGCATGCGCCTTTTGGGCCAGATGTTCAACAAATGTAGATCCTCGTGTTCCATCACCACTTTTTGTCGGCAGATGCTCTTTAAGCCTAACAGAGAGGGCCCTTACTGTCTGGCCAATGTAATAAGGACATTCAGCACACATGATCTTATACACACCTGACAGCAATGATTTATCAGTACCTTTATCCAGAGAATGAAACTTTACACCCTAGGTTTTTTAATAAACGACCTACCTTATAGGATAAGTTACCTATAAAGGGAACTGATATGTATTTCGTTGCCTGGTGTTGATTGTGGGTACTTGAACTGGAAAGGGTGGTAGTCTTCTTTCGTGTTTTTTTGTTGAACAACTGTCTCACAATACTGGTATTATATCCATTATTATGAGTGATGTTTTCGAGGACTTTTAATTCGTTCTGTAAGTTGACTGTTGAAAGCAGAATGGAAAGGGCTCGATGGATACTCGAGTGAAAAATGGCCATTTTATGGGCCTGAGGATGGGTGGAATCACCTGGGATGATGATGTCGGTCTGTGTATGTATGGATGGATGTGTGTGTGTGTGTGTGTGTGTGTGTGTGTGTGTGTGTGTGTGTGTGCGCGCGCGCGCGTTTATATATCTATCCTTTTTTCCCCCTAAGGTAAGTCTTTCCGCTCCCGGGATTGGAATGACTCCTTACCCTCTCCCTTAAAACCTACATCCTTTCATCTTTCCTTTTCCTTCCCTCTTTCCTGATGAAGCAGCCACCGGTTGCGAAAGCTCAAATTCTGTGTGTGTGTTTGTGTGTTTTATTCATTGTGCCTATCTACCGGCGCTTTCCCGCTTGAGATATATATATATATAGAACATGAGCTTTTATGTAAAGGTTTCAAGTTTAATGTACAACCTAAATGTACTTCTCAAAGTGCAGAAAATTTGTCGACCTCAAAGTTGTACTAGCTTATGACGCCTGTAAAACTGTCCAAAAAGATTACTCTGTTCAAAATCCTGTTTCTACTGTACATCAAACATTGAAGAGCATTAATCTTAAGCTTAAAAACAATGAAGCACTGATAACTAAGGCTGACAAAGGCAATTCCCTAATTATCGCCCACAAAAACGAATACAACCATAAAATGGAAATGTTTTTTGAGGAAAATAGCATTGTGCCAATCGAGGTGGAGCTCACACCCGTGATCCAAAAAGAGATAAGGTCGGCTCTTAGCAGTGCAAAAAAGTTAATCTGTGAGTTTTATAAAAAAAAATATGCCTTATAAACATGAATCCGAAACCACCTATTTTGAGAAGCCAGTTTAAGGTTCACAAAATTTCCCATCCTATCCGTCCGATCGTTGACAGTACCAAAAGTGCATACCACAAACTAGTTAGGTTCCTACACAGTAAATTGAAAGAGAATTTTGTGTTTGAAAAAAATTTCACCGTCAAAAGTTCGGTAGAAGTGGCCAACAAACTTAAAACTTTAGCCTGTTCTGACATCACAAAACTCGTATCATTTGGTATTAAAAATTTATATACTAATGTACCTGTTGAGCAGACGATGGACATTATAGAAACCAATTTGCGATACCATAAAAAATTATCTGTCCCTGAGATTGATGAACTAATGGTTCTATTACGCACCACCCTCAAGTACAATTATTTTTCTTTCAATAATAAAATATATTCGCAACCCGGTGGTCTAGCTATGGGCAGCCCGTTATCTGGTATCATGTCAGATATTTTTATAAACTCAATGGAGCAGATATTTTTTTGAAATTATCCAGATTTGGCAATATAATATTCTATGTGAGATATGTAGATGACTTGCGGTTTGTGTTTGAAGGTTCCCATGAAGAGCTAGAACTGTTATTTACCACTTTCAATAACCTCCATGAAAAAATCAGTTTCACGCAAGAAAATCAGACAGATGATAGGACCTTAGACTATCTCGATCCAACTCTATCCATTTTTGGCAACAAAATAGATTTCAAAATTTTGCGGAAAGCGACCTACTCCGACATCATCATCCCAGGTGATTCCACCCATCCTCAGGCCCATAAAATGGCCTTTTTTCACTCGAGTATACATCGAGCCCTTTCCATTCTGCTTTCGACAGTCAACTTACAGAACGAATTAAAAGTCCTCGAAAACATCGCTCAGATTAATGGATATAATACCAGTAGAGTGAGACAGTTGTTCAACAAAAAAAACATGAAAGAAGACTACCACCCTTTCCAGTTCAGGTACCCACAATCAACACCAGGCAACGAAATACATATCAGTTCCCTTTATAGGTAACATATCCTATAAGGTAGGTCGTTTATTAAAAAACCTAGGGTGTAAAGTTTCATTCTCTGGATAAAGGTACTGATAAATCATCGCTGTCAGGTATGTATAAGATCATGTGTGCTGAATGTCCTCCTTATTACATTGGCCAGACAGGAAAGGTCCTGTCTGTTAGGCTTAAAGAGCATCTGCCGACAAAAAGCGGTGATGGAACACGAGGATCTACATTTGTTGAACATCTGGCCCAAAAGGCGCATGCTCCCAGGCCTCTAAAAGACGCAAAGCTTTTGCATAATGAAGTCAAGGGGTGTAGGCTAGACACCCTTGAAAAATTGCAAATTTTTAAACATCTTATTATTGATACAGACAACTTACTTAATGATCAGCTGCAACTACAAAATAGAAGTTATCTCGAAGCATTTCAACCTTTACTCCAGTGGAGTTGACCCACAGTCCGCTTCAAATGGCCGATGCTGTTTCCCTGTCTGCTTTGTCCCTTTATTATAGTGTGATTGTACATCTGTGTCTTTGTATTTCGTAATATGCTTGGTAATGACACATAGTTGCTAAGGCGTTTTTATGTTAAAGACATTTTTTGCTCAACACTAATTTTTTAGTTACTCTGGGGGGCCTTCGCCCTCTTACTATAATATTTAAATGTAATAATTTTTTTATACCTTGGCTTTGTAGTTTGTTCTCAGGTAAATTGTTTAATGTTGCTATACCAATAGATAGGTTTGTCCATTTGTAGGACGGCTTTCAGTCACATTTTGTTTATATGTATATTTGCTCTAAGTAATTTGAGACAGTTTATCTCTCGCGCTTGCACTTTCGCTTGCGCATGCACTTGGCCGCAGCCGAGCCGAGCCGCAGAACTGCTCGCGACACCTAGTTTCCGTGCTGCTCACGTGTGGTCCTTATTTCTTGCCGGCGTAGCTCCATCAACGTTCACCTTAATGGTTTTAATTTTGACAGGCATAATCTTATGATTATGCGTCTTTATTGTTTTAATTTTTAATCTGTGACATGGCCAGTGTTTGGCTCTCAAAATAATTTAATTTTTTTAAGTACCACGATTTCTTTATTATTCTATCATTAGTCTGATGATGCATTTCAGTGAGTAATATATGTCCGTATGTGGTTTAATTGATATGTCTGAAGAAGATTCCATTACTGGAATCGAAACCTAGGTAAATGAGTAAAAATTACCTTGCAACTGAAGGCTGAAAAAATTGTTTATTTTCTGTACATTTCACACACTTGTCACTTGTATGTGTGTATGTAAAACAGTTGTTATATTACACATCCTAAGTACCTCTTTGACGACAAAACAAGACATTACTATGACAACTAGGGCTTTGTAACTGGTTTTCCTTCTAAGCATTTTTCAGCATACCAGAAACCATTTTGTGAGTGGTGTCCACATTTTCTGGAACTGTGACCAGATCGCTGATTCTGGAACAATCTTATACTTTGATGATAAAATAAGAAGCTCAGTTCTTACGTTTTACTAGAAATCATATGGAAATGTCTATTTTTAGATAAGTTTTTTAATGCAAAGAACATCTGTAGCAGTATTAATTTCCAGAGATATTATATTGTATGAAAACTAACACCATCTACTGCTAAAAATTGCAGTTGATAATGTCGAAATCATTTCCAACTTTTGATTCCTGCTCAATTATGTACATTTTTATGCTATAATGTCACTTGTGACTCAGAGGTACAGACTGTGCATTGCATTCTGCCAGGATTTCTTTAGCCAAACTTATAAAAAGGAAGCAGACATAGGGCTCCTATTTGCCTTACATTGTCTAAATCTAAATGTGTACCTGCTGTACGTAGGTTAGGTGCAAAAGCAGCTGAAACCAACACAGGTTAATGAATTAAAAAATGAGAACGTAAATAGTGACTGGTGGCTGCAAATCCTTTCTTAGAAATACTACAGGTTTTTTTTGTCATGTCGTTATGAAAGTAATACAAATCCATTCCTTGTGGAAAAAATTACTTAATAACTGTTAATTTCTGCACTATGATTTATAATTAGCAGCTGCCACATTTTCTTCACCAGGAGGCAGATTGCTTGCCAGTGACAATAAAGCAAAGCTTGGCAAAGGAACAAATGAAAATTATTTTGTTGTGTCTTACCTAAGACAAAAGATGAATGGTTTAAAAAAAATATTTGTTTTATTTTAGTTGCTTTTTAGGCAGCAGTCAACTCAAGAATACCTACATCTTCTTTGTTTCGCATAGAATTTGTTTATTCACCACTGTAACATCTGTTAATTTTCAGAACATTATGAGTGTTTGAAGATATGGATCCACATAGATGGTCTGTCTATGGTAAACCGCAAGAGTTCCCTTCAGGACCTGTACAAATGCTTGCAGAAGAGTGTTAAGGCCAGTCTCCAGTTATCAGAAGAATCTTTAATTAAGCAGCTATCCCATGATTCAGGAGACAGCTCAAGATTTTCATTGCCATTACCATTTCACTTTATGCCCAAAAACTTTAGCCATTTTGTGACCTTGGTGTACCCCAAAAACTCAAAAGATGATGACCTTTGTAAGTATCAAGTTTTTCATAACTTTTCATTTTTGTTTGAAGTTTTAAATATTTGTAAAATTAAATCTTGTTGATTTTTGAGGACTTCTTTATCTTGAAGCCATTTAAATTCAATATTTTATCATTGAGTACTTTGAGCCAATAGTAAATACTTCATTTTGCTATAGAAATTGTGTATATGTTTAGGATTGAAGGTGACAATTAACAAAATACTAGAGGTGTTGAGGCATTGACAGGCACACAAATCAAACTGAAAACCACTTTTTTTCCAAGCTTAAGTACACACATTCCCCCCACCACAGTATATTCAACCAGCGCAGTGAGTGAGTGAGTGTGTGTGGAGGGGGTGGGGGGGGGGCAAAATTAGAAATACATAAAATATAAAATAATAAGTACCAAAATCAACCAATAAAGGGAAATATAAAGTGTTAGAAAAATCATAAACCTAAAATAAAACCAACAAAAAAGGCAATCTAGTGACCAAAGCATAAAAAACACCAGCCTGGGGGTGAGCATGCACTTTAGCTCAAAAAAGCAAATTTTCAATTTGATTTACATGGCTGTCGATGACTCCCTCTGCTACTATGTGTTTGTTGAAGGCAAGGTTGGGGGGGGGGGGGGTGCCATAGCTTATAAAAGACTTCCTCTGAAAGCTAGCAAAGTTTGTCTCGCTTATGTGCGTATTAACAACTCAACAGTTCTCCTATATTTACATTCTATCATGACTTTCCATTACCATAGATATTGTGTATTGATACAAAATACTGCATTTTGTAGTACACAATAAATGTTTTATGCTTTCTGCTATGTGAGGACAAACTCAGCTATCACTGTGAAGCACTAATAGCATTCATTAGTATGTATATTAGAATAGTCTCATAAACAGTGCTTAACTAATAAGTTGAAGTGCAGAGAAAATGGCAGGTGCAGAATCAAACAAGTTTCAATAAATCATCAATATTTTTCTAAATAGAGGCAGAATATTTTTGCTTCCTTGTTTTGATATTAAGCTGGGATGCTTCAGTGAAATAAATGAAGGCAACATTAAAATTTTCACCCAATTGAATGTCCAAACTAGTTTTAGATTTTTTAAAGTGTAGTTTGCTCTCCTACGAAGGATACCACGAAAAAGTTATAAATTATTATTAGTTATTATTCTTTTAGTGCTCCAACAATTCATGTGATGCTACACCAAGGCATAATATTTTCGAACAACACTGTGAATGCTTATGAGGACGTCTTCTGATCTTCATATGCACTCCCTCATTAATTTAAATATCAAATCAGTAACACTATATATATCAAATATATAATACCCTTTCTGACAGTTTATCTGTCTGCTGCAACTTAGGAATTTAAATGGGTGATGACAGTGTTAAATCGCCCTATATATTGTATCCTAAACCTCTTGTCAAAATCATCAAAGCATCAAAATATTTTACAAAGAAAGCAAGGCTGTATTGCAGGTAATCTTGCTGCCAAAATTGCGAGTAATCCATCGCTTGTGTGTGGGGCCATTTACAGTCATGTGTAAGTCTTTGACTCCTGTCCGTCTCCTGGTCCATGTGTTTGTTTTCCGTGTCTCTTAAGTTAATTTTGAACATACACCTCTCCATTCTTCACTGAGCAGCTTTCAGCTTTTGAATGGTTCCCACATTAAAAGTCCATGTGCTTTCCTCTCTACCTCAAAGAGAACCCTGCTGCCTAACAGTACAGTATTGTGATACAGAAGATTGAGACATCACGATAACAATGGTTATGATATTGTGGAAAGAGCACTGCTGTAATTGACTTCTATAGAGAGAATAGAATATTAGTACATCTGTTGAGACTTCAGTTGTTAACTCATTCACTCAGAGCTGTTGAGCAAATAATGTGTGAAATTGAAATGCATAATTAATGAATAATGAAGCTTTCAGGTCACAGCAGTGTGTCCTTTATAACAAAACTTCCTGGAGGAAAAAAAGGTTTCTGCCAGATTGGGACTCATCACTTCATGGCATTTTGACAGTTGTGCATTACTTAAAGTATGTCTTTTTGTTCCTTTATATGCATTCTGAATGCTGTAATATGACAGTAATAACTCTTGTGTCTCTGTTCAGCACAGATTCGATCGGTTTTGCATCAACAATTTCATCTCCCAGATGATAAGCCTTTCTTCCGGCGTGCAAATGCATTTGTTTTCCGTGATGATTTACCAAAATCATTTCCACTGATTAATCCACATGAAGGCCTCAATCCTTCAGGAGGTGAATATAGACAAAATATTGTGTGCCATTTAACATCATTTAGCAAATATTGGTAATAGTAGTTATTTGACAGTAGTTCATAAAATGATTTGTTTGACACTTTTCTTATATGAAGTCTAATGCAGTACAAATTTATAGTTAAAGGTGGAGAAGTGGCTGTTGTTCGGGGGCTTTACAGTTATCATCACTACATGCAAGACCGAATGGATGATGATGGATGGGGATGTGCCTATAGATCACTTCAAACAGTGGTGTCATGGTTCAGGTATATTATGTAACATTCTGTGATGCAATATTGTGACTGTGAAGTACACATTTTATGTAATTAAACTTTCTTTCGTAAAAGTGATCACAACTGTAGAGCATGAAGACATTAGCTGTTACAAGACAGAGGTGAAATAAAAACATCAGTTTCTGATTGCAGGTGGCAAGGCTATACTGACAAACCAGTGCCAACGCACAAGGAAATTCAAGAATGCCTTGTTTCAATAGGTGATAAACCATCATCATTTATTGGATCAAAGCAGTGGATTGGCTCCACTGAAGTCAGCTTTTACTTGGAAACAGTACTGGGTGTGACTTCAAGAATTTTATCAGTGAGCTCTGGTGATGAGCTTGCATATCAAGGAGGGGAGTTACTGGAACACTTCAGAACTCATGGGACTCCAGTAATGATAGGTATGAATTTAGTTAGCTAAGTACAAAACTACTATTTAATTGATTCACATTTTTAAATGGTAAATATTAACGTGTTTGGTGTATAGCCGTAAGTTCACCTCTGCCCTTATTCTCATAAGAATTCATTTATTAGCCCATGGAGATAAAAGATGAAAAGTCACTTTGCACACAGTCAGTAGCCTCTAAGATGACATATTCTGCTAAGAAAGTGAAGTCTGTGTTTTGTATAGCTTTAAGTTCACCTTTGCTCTTCTTCTCATAAGAATTCATTTATTCGCCCATGGAGATGAAAGATGAAAAGTCACTTTGCACAAGCTCAGTAGCCTCTAAGATGACATATTCAGCTAAGAAAGCCAAGTCCGTGTCTAAGAACCTAACAGAGAAACATGAAATCCCAGATGTCTGATTTTCATTCGGGACCATATGTCCAAATCCTACATAACTTTAAAAGTATGATTGTTTCTGAAAATATCCTGATACAGGATACATTTCATGGGTGAAAAGACTTTACTCATTAGAGATTAAATCTGTGTAAAAGTGATGGTAACACACAAAACAGGACATTAGTTTGAGTAATAGCAATAGGTTGCATTACTAAAGAGAATAAAAGACAAAGGTAGGGTTTTATATCATTGTGATTTCTTCGTTACTGTTTTATAGGGAACAAACTATATTTCCAATAATGCAGAATACATTAACATGAAATATTTTAAATATGATCAAGCAATTTTAGAAAGTACTAAATTTTGTAAAGTAAGTAATATCAAGTGGAGAGTAGAGAAGTGTCACACAGTGGCCACACTAAAGTCTGGAGACACAGCAAACAATTATCATACAGAAAAGCCAAATGAGCGAGTTTGTGTTGTTCTAGATAGTGAGGTTATACTTTAGGCTGCTACATGGTGCAGAATTAGTGGCTGATAGTCTGTGACTTTATGCTGTGGCACTTACCACGCAGTAGTGCATTGCTGTCAGATTTCTCGCACAAGGGCAGAATTCAGTAGGATGCTTAGCTCCTTGTATTCCGTCAGTCTGTGCAAATTTCTGTAGAGTCATGTCACAAGAATATCACATTCTTAAGAGTTGTCCTCCAGAGTTGTCCTGCAGGAAAAGGAATGCTGGTAATGAGCAAGCTTTATCAGGAAAGGGGGGAGAAGTGATTCAGTTATAGAGTGTAAGCACTTGAGAAGTAGAAAAGAGGAAAAGGGATGTTGGGAAAGGGCAGAGAAAGAAGACTGTACTAAGACAGATAGAGATCAGTTTTCTAGACTATAACTGAAGTGAAAGGAAGAGCCAAAGTCAGTTGAAAGAAAAGAGCAACTAACAGCATCAGAATGAAGTCAAATGATTCAAAAGATGAATAGAGGGAAGATATTGATTAATAGAGCCACTTTACATGAGTTATTGATGATTTATTGATTGTGGCCACTTCTTCAGTCCTTAAATTCCTTTGGGCCCGCAGCATAGTGTACTTTGACATAATGAAAATGAAAGCACTAAAACTAACTGCAATAAGGTAATATATTCAATATTTTACAAGACAGACCTGTTTCAGTTTAATTGCCATTATCAAGTGACCTGCAAAAATAGCATTGGTAAGATTATATATACATAGATGATGGATGTTTAAAGACACTGTAGAAACAGTGATAGTAATACATCAAGCTTCTATGTACATCTGAAAACTCAACACTACAAAGCTGAGGAAACTGAAACTGTGTTAGAAATTAAACAGAATACGAAAACGAATAATTATGAACATTCCCAAACTAAAGCTGTACATACTTCGTAAACATATAGCATCATAGTAAATAACTGTCAAAATATTTGTCAAAAATATATTTTTCACATTTTTAACTACAAAATATCATACTTACCTAAACCTGTGAGAAAAAAAATTACTATAGATTCAGTATGGTTGTCATTTCCTACGCAACATAAGTACCAATCCAAATGTAAACATAAAACCACCATGATTTTTGTGTAGATAATCTTATTGATGTTACTTTTGCACCTCACTCAGTAATGGCAATTAAGCCGAAACAGGTCTGTTGTGTCAAATATTGAATATATTACGTTATTGCAACAAGTTTTGGAACATTTATTTTCATTGTCTTCAGATTTTGTTGACACTATTGTTTGGTACTCGCTGAAGACAGTCATATTGAGTATCAAAAACGGACATTATAGATTATTTGTCAGCTGTTGATCCTTGTAAGAAACTGCAATGTTGTATGGACTTTTCAAAACCTATGATTTTGCAATTGTGCCTTTCAGCTGTCAGCAACCACCGATCATTTCCAAGTGCACACTTTTCTCGTGTAACTTCTTAAGCGTGGTTGGCTAAATATATGGAGTGAGATGGTGCAGCTATTAGGATACAGAACATGCATTTTGGATTCAGTGATTTAAATCACTATTTGGCAATATAAATTTAAATTTTCTAAGGTTCTCTAAAGTTGTTTAAGTCAAAAATTGATCCTTTGAAAAGGACTTGGTTGATTTTCTTCCCCATACTGCACCAATTCTTGCTTGTACTTCCTACCTGATGACCTTGTAGTTGACATAACATTAAATCCTGTTACCTATTCGTACATGGTGTAGGTAATCTTGTTCAGTATCACTCAGCACTAAGTGTTGAGGTGACAAGTGGAAAAAAGGCAGTTACAAGTAGTCAGTAACAACTAAGTTCTTGTCATAAGATCAGTCCAGAGCAAATACAAATGAGAGAGAACCATAAAGCAAGCAGTTCAATACTGTATCTGATGAAACTGCTGCAAACCTAGGTAAATGATGATGATGATGATGATGATAAGCGAAGGTGCACACATATTTAAGTGCAAAATTCTGCTAAAGGGCACACCCATTGTACTTTTGTCTTGTGCTATTAACAGAACCTCGAGGAACTCTGTCTACGTGGCAATCGTGATATCTCGACTCCGTATGAATGCTGCTGCGTGGCAGGGAAAAGGAATCGCTGTCAGATCATACGTATTGACGAAAGATATGTTGTTGGTGGCATAAGAGATTGATCAAATCTTAAAACGTGCTGTCCTTAAGTGTAGTTTGAGGACATATTTGAATTTGCCAATTTTCAACTTTCTTAAGCTTCATCTTCCTTTATTTTAACAGACTGACTCCAGCAGAGGTGATTAACCAACATAGCTTCCAAATTTTTGTATACTTCTGAGTAATCAGTGTTTAGAGAGGAACTTTCAAACTATGAAATGTAATTTATATCAGAATATGGTATCAGAAATTGATCAGTTCCAAGGGCAAGTTCTGCAAGCACTGTTTTACTGAATGTTCAGTTTTGTGAAAAATCACTTATATTACACACTGAAGCAGTTGGTTAATAAATGCAGATCTTCAGGAATATGAGATAGAGAAACATTGTAATCTGTTTATTTAATCTCTAGTTCCTGGGTGAACTCGCTCAGACTTTTTTAGTGAAATTTGCCGTTATTAAAAAGGCCACCATCAACCTGGTTTCCATTTCCCACGCTAATGTTGTTCGCAGACAACATACCATGGAACATGCCTACCAGATAGAGAGCAGAAAGTGTAGACGTAAGCAGAGCACTTGAAGCCCATTTCTGATTGGAAATGTTCCTGCAGCCTTTATGCAGAAAGCATTCTTATGCAGAGCATTAAAAACAGTAATTCATAAACTACTGAGCTACGTTGGTGGTTCAGGTTTGCAGGAGAGAGGCAGGATGATTCTGTTTTATAAAATTTATAATTCTTTTGAGGTTATATGCCTTACATTAATCTCTCTTTCAGGTGGTGGTGTCTTGGCTCATACAATCATAGGAGTCCACTATTGCAATGAAACTGGGAATTTGAAGTTTCTGATTCTAGATCCACATTATACAGGAGTTGATGACCTAAGTATAGTTCAAAGTAAAGGCTGGTGTGGATGGAAAAGTGTTGAGTTTTGGTCAAAAGGGGCTTTCTATAACTTATGTTTACCACTGTGCCCTGTACTTATTTAAGTTATACACATTCTTTCAACTGTAAAGACTGGGCATGTTACTGCTGCAAATGCTGTATTTCCTGTTCAGTTTTATAACCTTTCAACACATTCTTTTTAATGTTGATGTTCTTTTGTCTGTGTCAGTGAATTTCATTTGATCTTGCATACAGTTTTGAGTGGCATGAATGACTTCATATGTCTTGGTGTTAATCACCCAATTAATATATTTAACCTTGAGAAACTATATTTGCAAGGCAGCTATGAAATAGCTGTTGCTGGTAACTCTGTAGACTAGTTTTCCAGATCTGAAGGCCAAACACACTCATTTTCCTTCATTATAAAATGTGGGTATTAACACTAATTTTTCTACTCATATATATTACTTTGAAAGAAAAGTATTGTGTGAAAAAAATGTGCTATGCAGGATAAATGCTTTTAAAAGAATTGTTTGTAAATAGTATCCATCATTTGTAAGTTGTAACATGTTTGGTTTCTGCAGTTATAACTGCATTTCTTTCTAAAATTATTTGTTGACATTTTTTATATTGTTATTTGTGTAATGTTTTATATGGTATTGTTCTGTATTTTTCACAATGGATATTTAAGTTGTTGGTGTAAAATAAAATATTTTGTTTGTGAAAAATTAGTCTGATTTTCTGCTTTCTGGTAGTACCGTTCGCTGAAGTCATGGGCTGTGCGGCTGGTCCTGGCGGAGGTTCGAGTCCTCCCTCGGGCATGGATGTGTGTGTTTGTCCTTAGGATAGTTTAGGTTAAGTAATGTGTAAGCTTAGGGACTGATAACCTTAGCAGTTAAGTCCCTTAAGGTTTCACATACATTTGTAGTACTGTTAATTCTTTGCTGCCAAGAACAAAACAGGTTTTTTTGTGAAAAAGAAAATCATGGTAAAAAAAAAAGTACAAATACCAGATGAGTTGCACACCATCTTCAAACATTTTTATAATGCACAAAAGAGAAGTCGTGGTGGATTGAAACCTTGGAACGTTTAAGTTACTGAAGATGAGAACATGTGCACAATGCTGCGTTAATGAAGAAAGAGAATGAATGAATATTGTATATTCATAATAAAACTGAAAGTTGATGAAGTTCTTTCCAGATTCATACACCAGTTTGCAGCAAAACATTTTATTTTAAGGTCAAGTGCATCCTTGTATCTTAAATATCAGACAAAGATACGTTTGCTATCTTTTTTCATTAAAATAACAGAACTATGAGTCCTCAGTTCTTCTTCGAGTCTTGATAATGTGAGATTGTACTGTACCTGTAATTTGCATTTTATGTTTGATAGTAATCTTATTTGGGCTATTTCTTCTTTGTTTGGGTAGCACAGTATGAAACCCTAGATTCCCACACTAATGAAGTTTATTTTGTTTAATTCTTGATGTGTAAATTACTAGGAAATAATCAGTTCAATGATGCAACGATCACATGTGATGTCATTTTGGCCCGACGCTAAATATTGTATGACACTGGTATGAGTAAAGAAACTGTCTCTTACAGAATCATTTTATGCACAAAAAAAAATTAAAAAAAAAGAAAAAATGAGAGAGAGAGAGAGAGAGAGAGAGAGAGAGAGAGAGAGAGCAAATAACATGATATCTTCTTTCATATTTTATAACTATATTACTTGTACCCAACCACCCTTTAGTGTGGCTCAGTCTGCATTAATGTAAAAGAAATAATATGGGAATTGAATATATGTCCTAATCTCCTTCCTTCCCCCAATCTCCCCCCCCCCCTCCTTCTTCATCCATCTCCTACTCCTTCCCCTCTCTATGTCCATCTCCTCGTCCTTCACCCGTCTCTGTCCACCTCCTTGTCCTTCCCTTTCTCTCTCTCTGTCTTTCCATCTTCTCCTCACTATCTCCAGCTGCCCCCCCTCCTCACCCCCTCTCAGTCCATCACCACTTTCCCCTTTCTCTCTGTTCATCTTTTCCTCTTCTCCTCTCCTCTCCTTCTCCTCTCCTCTCCTTCTCCTCCTCCTCCTACTCCCTCTCTCTGTCCATTCCCTCCTTACCATTTTCTGTGTCCATCTCCTCCAACCCCCTCTCGCTCCCCCCCCCCCCCCTCTCTCACTCTCTCTCTCTCTCTCTCTCTCTCTCTCTCTCTCTCTCTCTCTCTCTCTCTCTCTCAACTTGAGCCTTGTTTATTCTTGTTGCAAGTTCAGATTCTGATGAAGTATTTTTATCATAAACCAATAAGCCACAAGTACAACTTTCCTGTTTGCTACCATTGTTTCTCTGTTTTCAGTGTGTGTGTGTGTGTGTGTGTGTGTGTGTGTGTGTGTGTGTGTGTGTGTGTAATACATAGTCTGTATGTGTATAAATGTTTATGACAGTGAAGTAAATCAGAACGGTTTGGTAACAATGTTTTCCCTTTCTAAATTATATATATATATATATATATATATATATATATATATATATATATATATATAATGTGCATGAAAATATACGTAATTAAATAATTTGATACCTAAAAACACACCCATATTGGAATTAAACACTGTATGTCAAACGGCAATCGAGTAGGTGTGTAAAAACACCTGAGTATTCGAATACAGCATTGTGTCAAAATTTCAAAGCAATCTGTGAAGAACTTCTGAAGATCTGAGATTTTATAGAAAATGTAGATGTTCCTAATTGCAAATCTTCAAAAGGTTTCACCCAATTGCTTTGAAATTTTGACACAATCTTCCACTAGTATGTGTGTGTGTTTCCATTTACGTATTTTTTAAATGTGTTTAATACTCAAATTAATATAAATTTAATAAAATGGAAATTTTGTTACAAAAAATCTGAAAGTTACAGATACATATATTATACATCATACGTTAAAGAACTGAGCGCCTAAAAGCAGATCCATATTAGAATTCAGTGATGTGTCAGAATTTCAAAGCAATCGGTCGAGAACTCTCAGATATACACGATTTTGAATAAAACACACAAACACACACACAGAATTTGAGCTTTCGCAACCAGCGGCTGCTTCGTCAGGAAAGAGGAAAGGAAAAGGAAAGATGAAAGGATGTGGGTTTTAAGGGAGAGGGTAAGGAGTCATTCCAATCGCGGGAGCGGAAAGACTTACCTTAGGGGGAAAAAAGGATAGGTATATACTCGCGCGCTCGCGCACACACACACATATCCATACATACATACACAGACACAAGCAGACATATTTAGAGGCAAAGAGTATGGGCAGAGATGTAAGTCAAGGCGGAAGTGTGGAGGCAAAGATGATGTTGAATGACAGGTGAGGTATGAGTGGCGGCAACTTGAAATTAGCGGATATTGAGGCCTGGTGGATAACGAGAAGAGAGGATATATTGTAGGTCAAGTTCCCAACTCCGGAGTTCGGATAGCTTGGTGTTGGTGGGAAGTATCCAGATAACTCGGACGGTGTAACACTGTGCCAAGATGTGCTGACTGTGCACCAAGGCATGTTTAGCCACAGGGTGATCCTCATTACCAACAAACACTGTCTGCCTGTGTCCATTCATGTGAATGGACAGTTTGTTGCTGGTCATTCCCACATAGAAAGTGTCACAGTGTAGGCAGGTCAGTTGGTAAATCACGTGGGTGCTTTCACACGTGGCTCTGCCTTTGATCGTGTACACCTTCCGGGTTACAGGACTGGAGTAGGTGGTGGTGGGGGGGGGGGGGGGGGAGGGGGGGGAGGGGGGGGTGCATAGGACAGGTTTTACACCGGGGGCGGTTGCAAGGGTAGGAGCCAGAGGGTAGGGAAGGTGCTTTGGGGATTTCATAGGGATGAACCAAGAGGTTACGAAGGTTAGGTGGACGGTGGAAAGACACTCTAGGTGGAGTGGGGAAGATTTCATGAAGGATGGATCTCATTTCGGGGCAGGATTTTAGGAAGTCGTATCCCTGCTGGAGAGCCACATTCAGAGTCTGATCCAGTCCCGGGAAGTATCCTGTCACAAGTGGGGCACTTTTGGGGTACTTCTGTGAGAGGTTCTGGGTTTGAGGGGATGAGGAAGTGGCTCTGGTTATCTGCTTCTGTACCAGGTCAGGAGGGTAGTTGTGGGATGCGAAAGCTGTTTTCAGGTTGTTGGTGTAATGGTCGAGGGATTTAGGACTGGAGCAGATTCGTTTGCCACGAAGGCCCAGGCTGTAGGGAAGGGACTGTTTGATATGGAATGGGTGGCAGCTGTCATAATGGAGGTACTGTTGCTTGTTGGTGGGTTTGATGTGTACGGATGTGTGAAGCTGGCCATTGGACAGATGGAGGTCAACGTCAAGGAAAGTGGCATGGGATTTGGAGTAAGACCAGGTGAATCTGATGGAACCAAAGGAGTTGAGGTTGGAGAGGAAATTCTGGAGTTGTTCTTCACTGTGAGTCCAGATCATGAAGATGTAATCAATAAATCTGTACCAAACTTTGGGTTGCCAGGCTTGGGTAACCAAGAAGGCTTCCTCTAAGCAACCCATAAATACACTCCTGGAAATGGAAAAAAGAACACATTGACACCGGTGTGTCAGACCCCCCAAATTAGGGACACTGTTGCTCCTGGGGTGTCGACGAGGACCATTCGTAACCGTCTCCATGAAGCTGGGCTACGGTCCCGCACAACGTTAGGCAGTCTTCCGCTCACGCCCCAACATCGTGCAGCCCACCTCCAGTGGTGTCGCGACAGGCGTGAATGGAGGGACGAATGGAGACGTGTCATCTTCAGCGATGGTGCCAATGATGGTCGTATGCGTGTTTGGCGCCATGCAGGTGAGCGCCACAATCAGGACTGCATACGACCGAGGCACACAGGTCCAACACCCGGCATCATGTTGTGGGGAGCGATCTCCTACACTGGCCGTACACCTCTGGTGATCGTCGAGGGGACACTGAATAGTGCACGGTACATCCAAACCGTCATCGAACCCATCGTTCTACCATTCCTAGACCGGCAAGGGAACTTGCTGTTCCAACAGGACAATGCACATCCGCATGTATCCCGTGCCACCCAACGTGCTCTAGAAGGTGTAAGTCAACTACCCTGGCCAGCAAGATCTGCGGATCTGGCACCCATTGAGCTAGTTTGGGACTGGATGAAGCGTCGTCTCACGCGGTCTGCACGTCCAGCACGAACGCTGGTCCAACTGAGGCGCCAGGTGAAAATGGCAGGTCAGCCGTTCCACAGGACTACATCCAGCATCTCTACGATCGTCTCCATGGGAGAATAGCAGCCTGCATTGCTGCGAAAGGTGGATATACACTGTACTAGTGCCGACATTGTGCATGCTCTGTTGCCTGTGTCTATGTGCCTGTGGTTCTGTCAGTGTGATCATGTGATGTATCTGACCCCAGGAATGTGTCAATAAAGTTTCCCCTTCCTGGGGCAATGAATTCACGGTGTTCTTATTTCAATTTCCAGGAGTGTAGGTTGGCATACGAGGGTGCCATCCTGGTACCCATGGTTGTTCCCTTTAATTGTTGGTATGTCTGGCCTTCAAAAGTGAAGAAATTGTGGGTCAGGATGAAGCTGGCTAAGATGACGAGTAAAGAGGTTTTGGGTAGGGTGGCAGGTGATCGGCGTGAAAGGAAGTGCTCCATTGCAGCGAGGCCCTGGACGTGCGGGATATTTGTGTATAGGGAAGTGGCATCAATGGTTACAAGGATGGTTTCCGGGGATAACAGACTGGGTACGGATTCCAGGCGTTCCAGAAAGTGGTTGGTGTCTTTGATGAAGGATGGGAGACTGCATGTAACGGGTTGAAGGTGTTGATCTATGTAGGCAGAGATACATTCTGTGGGGGCTTGGTAACCAGCTACAATGGGGCGGCCAGGATGTTTGGGTTTGTGAATTTTAGGAAGGAGGTAGAAGGTAGGAGTGCGAAGCGTTGGTGGGGTCAGAAGTTTGATGGAGTCAGGTGAAAGGTTTTGTAGGGGGCCTAAGGTTGTGAGGATTCCTTGAAGCTCCGCCTGGACATCAGGAATGGGATTACCTTGGCAAACTTTGTATGTAGAGTTGTCTGAAAGCTGACGCAGTCCCTCAGCCACATACTCCTGACGATCAAGTACCACGGTCATGGAACCCTTGTCAGCTGGAAGAATGATGATGGATCGGTCAGCTTTCAGATCACGGATAGCCTGGGCTTCGGCTGTGGTGATGTTGGGAGTAGGATTAAGGTTTTTCAAGAAAGATTGAGAGGCAAGGCTGGGTGTGAGAAATTCCTGGAAGGTTTGGAGAGGGTGATTTTGAGGAAGAGGAGGTGTGTCCCGCTGTGATGGAGGACGGAACTGTTCCAGGCAGGGTTCAATTTGGATAGTGTCTTGGGGAGTTGGATCATTAGGAGCGGGATCAGGATTATTTTTCTTCGTGGCAAAGTGATATTTCCAGCAGAGACTACGAGTGTAGGAGAGTAAATCTTTGACAAGGGCAGTTTGGTTGAACCTGGGAGTGGGGCTGAAGGTGAGGCCTTTGGATAGGACAGAGGTTTCGGATTGGGAGAGAGGTTTGGAGGAAAGGTTAACTACTGAATTGGGGTGTTGTGGTTCCAGATTGTGTTGACTAGAATTTTGAGGTGTTGGGGGGAGTGGAGCTGGAAGTGGGAGATTGAGTAGATGGGAGAGACTGGGTTTGTGTGCAATGAGAGGAGGTTGAGGTTTGTTGGAAAGGTTGTGGAGGGTGAGTGAGTTGCCTTTCCGGAGGTGGGAAACCAGGAGATTGAATAGTTTTTTGAGGTGGAGGGTGGCATGCTGTTCTAATTTGCGATTGGCCTGTAGGAGGATGCTATGAACAGCCGGTGTGGATGTGGGAGAGGAAAGATTGAGGACTTTGATTTGGGATAGGAATCAACTCCTATCCAAAACCAAAGTCCTCAATCTTTCCTCTTTTTTCTTTTCTTTTCTTTCATCTTTCCTCTCCAACATCCACACCGGCTGTACAAAAAATTAAGTGATTTAACAACTGAAAGATGTCGACAGTAATATAAAAAGATGTTTTTTTGCACAGTGTTAAACAATATATTAACTAAAAAACCTCTACACATGCTACAATATGTATTTGTTTTAAAAGGAAAAACGACAAACAAATTACATTACTGTACTGTACTGTACTTAATAACGTATAAACGATAAATACTGTAAACTAAAAAATGTTTATAGCACTGCAAAACGTTTTACAAAGAAATAAATGACTGTATGTATAAACTAAGAAATGATTATACTATATGCATTGTTTTTACAGTAAAAACGAAGATAAATTACTCGGGGAAAAAAGTCATTGATACATTTTTGCTTAACAAATGTTATTCCTGATTTAGCTGCAGTGTTTCTCCATTATTTTATCCACAAAACGTCCATTGGAGTTGAAGTTGGATTGTGCTCGATGTATTGAAGGTCGATGTCAAAAGCGTTTTTTGCATCGTTGTGTGGGTTTCGTCTTCGCCTTCCGAGTCTTCATTCACAATTTCCTGGCTAACAGCGGCAACAATGTGGTCATCATCAAGCTCTTCAAAAGTGTCACAGTCTTTCTCACATTTGTTGATCAACTCTTCAATTTCATTGGCAGGGACATTCAGCTCCAGAGTTTGTAGATCTTCAGAGATTTCTAGCACGTCACTGTTTTGCTCACCTTTGGTATGCTCATTTTCAGTCTTAACTTGCGGCCAAAGCTTACGCCATGATTTCCGCAGTGTGTCAGGTTATATAGTTCATCCCATGCTGCTGCGATTGCGTAGATAGCATCTTTGATGTTCAGGGATTTCATTGCCTCAAATAAGTCGCTGTTATGCACTTGGCAGGGTAACAGTTCATTTTCTTCAACAATTTCTTGAAACTTAACAGAAAACTCCCTAGCAACTGCGGCATCGGCAGATAGTTTATCACTGGAAATAGAAACAAATCGGACACCAATACGAGTTTTCCAACCATCAATCCAGCCTTCACTGGCAGCAAATTTACGTTCGTCTTCCAGTTTTTTGTGAAAAACTATCGCTTTTTCTTTGAGAACTGGCCCAGATATTGGAGTTCCTTTTCGTCTTTCTTGGCAAAACCACATCCACAATGCAATGTCAAGCAGTTCAAGTTTAGGCTTTTTTAATGTTTTGCGATTTTTCAGAGTGTTTTCACTATCAATCATAACTGTATAGCATTCAATGTCTTTCCGAATCTTCCTCCAATCCTTAATTGTTGTAACACCTACATTCAGTTCCATTGCAATTTTTTGGATCTATTCTCCTTTGTCCAGTCTTTGTAGCACTGTTAATTTTTCATTTAGTGAAAGAGTTACCAGTACGTGTTTACGTCTGAATCCAGACAAAGGATAAAACTGCACAATAGCATTCAGTATAACAATATGCACAGCAACAGACTCCACAACAATGGCCCGACAGGTGTCCAGTCAGTGACAAGTCTGCACAGGCTCGCGAGCCTGAGCGTAGTCGGACTAACCGGAGTGACGGAACATCCAAGGTCGGATTAGAGGGGTTCTGCTGTATGTGTGTGAATTGGATACACATCCTAACATCCTTCTCTTCCCCTCTATCCTCCTCCTCCCCCCCTGTCTCTGTCTATCAGCTTCCGCCCTACTCCCTGTACATCTCACATTCTCATCTATACATCTCCTCCTCTTCCACCTCTCTGCCCATCTTTATATCCATTTCCTCCCCCTTTCTCTTTCAGTCTCTTCCTTCCCTCACTTTCTGACCTTATTTATTGTTGTTACAAACAGAACCTTGATTGGGAATAGAAGTCAAAATGAATAGGTTAATCTGTCGAAATCATTGATACACGGGGTATGAGAGAGACCTTTACAGCTGATGGACCTGTGAGAACGGTAGCTCTAATAATTGTATTTCATGTGCTTGTAATCTATGAACAAGTAGGTTTATAAAAGTAGTGGTGTCAGTTGTGGTAATTTGACCTTTCCACTCGCACAAACACAATCCTGGTAATAATGTGTGGAAACATCAAAGCATTGGAATGTTGACAAACATTGTTCCAAAGTCAACCAATATACCGTGTGCTGGAATCGACTTTTGGATCATATCTGATAGTCAAATGTTCAGTTCAAATTTTTCACATTACGCCATCTGTTTTGTAGACATTCCAAATTGTTTTGTGCACAGGCTCCAACTGAGTGAGTCGAACTCGAGTGTATCTGTTGTTCCAGAGTTGTGATGGATCGTGCTTGAGAATTTCTATTACAATTTGCTTCTGAATGCTGTATATGCTTTTTGTCAGCCTTTTTGACGCAACGATCGTGTAGTTGACCTGCATTGCATGTACACTGATCAATATTTTGATGCCTCACTGGTGACATTTTTTCCAAAGAAATAAACCACTAACTGAAATCAACTGAAAGTTTGCAACACACAAAATTACCCCTAACCATCCTGACTGACATAAATTCAATCTTTGCAACGCACGAAATATATAATTACCACCGATAACACACTGAAATATCATTTCAATTTATTCTTTTTCACAAAATATCAGTATTCATTGCAGAATTTATACTTATTAAGAAAACATGCAAGAGCAGATCTGTCAAACTTAATGTTGCTTCCCTTTTTCTCCCCTCCCCCCTCCGACCCCATCATTATGAAAAATTGACTGAACCGTCAAACCAACTGTCACATTTCTTTCATTGAGATTTTCATACAAAAATGATGATGATGATGAGTCCCATACTCCGTTTACCGAGCGTAGGGGAGCGACGCGGGAGACCCGCGCCGCCATACTAGGCAAGGTCCTAGTGGAGGTGGTTTGCCATTGCCTTCCTCCGACCGTAATGGGGATGATTGATGATGATGATGAAGACGACACAAACACCCAGTCATCACGAGGCAGGTGAAAAATCCCTGACCCCGCCGGGAATCGAACCCGGGACCCCGTGCTCGGGAAGCGAGAACGCTACCGCAAGACCACGAGAAATATCATCCAAATTTTTTACTTGTCCAATGGACAATAAAATGGCAATGGCAATAAAAAAAACCACCAGCCAAATTGGTTGAGTCATTTTCAACTAATGAATCCTTCATACCAGTGGCAATGGATGACTTATGGAGCAAGCATGCAACCTGGCCTAGCACTCACATTATTTAATATTTTCTTACTGAAAAATTCATTCTCTACATTATTATGAGGGTAATCCCAAAAGTAAGGTCTCCTATTTTTTTATAAGTACATAGACCTGTTTATTTTTACAATGGTTTACATCACTTTACAGCTTGAGTATTTAGCTATTTTTCGACATAATCACCATTTCTGTCAATGCATTTTTGTAGATGCTGTGGCAGTTTTTGTATGCCCATGTCATACCAGCTCACCGCCATGCTGTTCAGAAAGTTATGAACCACTTCTTTCACCTCATCGTTGGAGCTGAAATGCTGGGAGCACAATTAACACTGACAGGTACTGAGAGACTCTGAAAAAACTCTAAACCGGCAATTCAGAACCGGAGAAAAGGAATATTGAGCAAGGGGCGTACCATTCTCCATGACAACATTGCCCACACATTGCTTGGCAAACTGTTGCTCTCATGCAACTGTTTCAGTGGAACATAATCACCCACCCACCGTATAGTCCTGACTTGGCACCCAATGACTAACACTTGTTCCCTAGGTTAAAAGAACAGTGATTCAGCTCCAAAGATGAGGTGAAAGAAGAGGTTCATAACTTTCTGAACAGCATGGCAGCGAGCTAGTATGACAGGGGCATACAAAAATTGCCACAGTGTCTACAAAAATGTGTTGACAGAAATGGTGATTATTTCGAAAAATAGCTAAATGTTCAAGCTGTAAACTGATGTAAACCATTGTAGAAATAAACAGATCTAAGTACTTTAGGAGACCTTACTTTTGGGATTACCCTTGTATTATTGTGTGTGTGCTGCTGTTAGTGTAAATTAAGTAATTTTACTCAAAGAATGTCAGCCATCTCTGTGTTATGATAAGTATAGGAAAATCTGTAAAAGTGGAATCTGAAGCACACAGTGACTTAGAATCATACACCAAAGCTAATAAATTTGCTGATACGGCTACCGAAAATATTGGTACTTCAGCATGCGACATAGAGTCGCAGGCTGAGAATGAACACCGACTAGTCCTACTAAAGACCCATTTACAGCATGATATTGGAGTTTAGAGACAGTGATGAAAAAAAATTGTGAACACCTGTTATTACAAAAAGATAAAATATCATCATAACAAGATGCTATGTCGTGTAAATGGACAACCCTGTCAATAGATCTAACAAATTTGTCATTGTCATTGGATGTCCTAACCACCAAGATTATGAAATTGAGGGCTACGTACCAGGGCATTCGTGAGGCCATAAGAAAATCAACTGGTGAATAATCTTGTGTAAATGAATCTGTTCAGAAGCTGTTGAACAAGAGTTTTAACTTAACGGAACAACTTGTCACACAGAGGTAAAGTTTATTACAGGATTTTTCCAAGTGGATTTCAAGTAAGGACACCCAGATCAATAAAAAGAAATAGATTTAGAATTACAACTCATTGTACAACAGTCTGTTACTGAAGTGTTATCTGAGAGGAGTCAGTTAGATCATAATTAACTCAGATCAAAAGTACATTAAGAAAATATTTGCTCGAATGGTATGATAATATCACTTCACCAATTAGTAGTTTGCAGCAGGGGTTGTCCACTGCCAAAGAAATGGTACATGACACACCACCCCCTCTACATTAGTCCTCATCTAACACACGATGTGTAAAGAAGAAATATATCACGCTGCTGTGCCACCTAACCATATAGTGTGTGCAGTGGTGGCAGCCTCTGTTTTATCTTCCCTGCTGCTAAAAAACATCTACAGTTTCAGGTTTTCACCTAGATAAGGAAAAACCTTCATCCTGTCATGTTCAAAAAATCTTTTAAGTAAGTATTGTGTAGACCTTGATCATAACAACAGAAAATACATTTCACTACAGGTTGTATACAAGGGGATGCCGAACTTTGGGTAACTGAAATGGCGGGAAACTGCCCAGCCTATTAGCAATTTGAGAAAGCGTTCTTGACGAAGTTTTGGTAAATACAGGAAAAACTGCATAACTGCATAAAGAAGTGTTCAGCCTGGAACCAGGCAATATTTTATAATATTTTGAGAAGTATTTAAAAGAAACTATTTCACACAGGTGTGCTATGGGTACATAAATTAAAGTATCTTCTGGACTTACAGAAAAGTCAGACAACATCCTGGAGACACACTTAGAACATGCTATGTCCATAAATAATTTTATTGATTTAATACATAAAGATTCATATATATATAATAGAAAGAAACTTCCACATGTGAAAAGCATGTGAAAAATATATTAAAAACAAAGATTCCAAGACTTACCAAGCGGGAAAGTGCCGGCAGACAGGCACAATGAACAAAACACACAAACACACACACAGAATTACTAGCTTTCGCAACCGATGGTTGCTTCTTCAGGAAGGAGAGGGAAAGACGAAAGGATGTGGGTTTTAAGGGAGAGGGTAAGGAGTCATTCCAATCCCTGGAGCAGAAAGACTTCCCTTAGGGGACAAAAAGGACAGGTGTACACTCGCGAGCGCGCGCGCGCCCACACACACACACACACACACACACACACACACACACACACACACACACACACACACACACACACACATACCGCTTGGTAAGTCTTGGAATCTTTGTTTTTAATATATATGCGGGAAAGCGCCGGCAGACAGGCACAGTGAACAAAACACACACACAGAATTACTAGCTTTCGCAACCGATGGTTGCTTCTTCAGGAAAGAAGGAAGGAGAGGGAAAGACGAAAGGATGTGGGTTTTAAGGGAGAGGGTAAGGAGTCATTCCAATCCTGGAAGCGGAAAGACTTCCCTTAGGGGGAAAAAAGGACAGGTGTACACTCGCGCGCGCGCACACACACACACACACACACACACACACACACACACACACACACACACACACACACACACATCCATCTGCACATACACAGACACAAGCAGACATATTTAAAGGCAAAGAGTAAGGGCAGAGATGTCAGTCGAGGCGGAAGCACAGAGGCAAAGAAGTTGTTGAAAGACAGGTGAGGTATGAGCGGCGGCAACTTGAAATTAGCGGAGGTTGAGGCCTGGCGGATATCGAGAAGAGAGGATATACTGAAGGGCGAGTTCCCATCTCCGGAGTTCGGATAGGTTGGTGTTGGTGGGAAGTATCCAGATAACTCGGACAGTGTAACACTGCCAAGATCTGCTGGCCGTGCACCAAGGCATGTTTAGCCACAGGGTGATCCTCATTACCAACAAACACTGTCTGCCTGTGTCCATTCATGTGAATGGACAGTTTGTTGCTGGTCATTCCCACATAGAAAGTGTCACAGTGTAGGCAGGTCAGTTGGTAATTCACGTGGGTGCTTTCACACGTGGCTCTGCCTTTGATCGTGTACACCTTCCGGGTTACAGGACTGGAGTAGGTGGTGGTGGGAGGGTGCATAGGACAGGTTTTACACCGGGGGCGGTTGCAAGGGTAGGAGCCAGAGGGTAGGGAAGGTGCTTTGGGGATTTCATAGGGATGAACCAAGAGGTTACGAAGGTTAGGTGGACGGCGGAAAGACACTCTTGGTGGAGTGGGGAGGATTTCATGAAGGATGGATCTCAATTCGGGGCAGGATTTTAGGAAGTTGTATCCCTGCTGGAGAGCCACATTCAGAGTCTGATCCAGTCCCGGGAAGTATCCTGTCACAAGTGGTGCACTTTTGGGGTACTTCTGTGAGAGGTTCTGGGTTTGAGGGGATAAGGAAGTGGCTCTGGTTATCCGCATCTGTACCAGGTCGGGAGGGTACTTGCGGGATGCGAAAGCTGTTTTCAGGTTGTTGGTGTAATGGTCGAGGGATTCAGGACTGGAGCAGATTCATTTGCCACGAAGGCCTAGGCTGTAGGGAAGGGACAGTTTGATATGGAATGGGTATTAGCTGTCAAAATGGAAGTACTGTTGCTTGTTGGTGGGTTTGATGTGGACGGATGTGTGAAGCTGGCCATTGGACAGATGGAGGTCAACGTCAAGGAAAGTGGCATGGGATGGACCAGGTGAATCTGATGGAACCAAAGGAGTTGAGGTTGGAGAGGAAATTCTGGAGTTGTTCTTCACTGTGAGTCCAGATCATGAAGATGTAATCAATAAATCTGTACCAAACTTTGGGTTGGCAGGCTTGGGTAACCAAGAAGGCTTCCTCTAAGTGACCCATAAAAAGGTTCCATCAGATTCACCTGCTCCTACTCCAAATCCCATGCCACTTTCCTTGACGTTGACCTCCATCTGTCCAATGGCCAGCTTCACACATCCATCCACATCAAACCCACCAACAAGCAACAGTACCTCCATTATGACAGCTGCCACCCATTCCATATCAAACGGTCCCTTCCCTACAGCCTAGGTCTTCATGGCAAACGAATCTGCTCCAGTCCTGAATCCCTCGACCATTACACCAACAACCTGAAAACAGCTTTCGCATCCCGCAACTACCCTCCTGACCTGGTACAGAAGCAGATAACCAGAGCCAATTCCTCATCCCCTCAAACCCAGAACCTCTCACAGAAGTACCCCAAAAGTGCCCCACTTGTGACAGGATACTTCCCGGGACTGGATCAGACTCTGAATGTGGCTCTCCAGCAGGGATACGACTTCCTAAAATCCTGCCCCGAAATGAGATCCATCCTTCATGAAATCTTCCGCACTCCACCTAGAGTGTCTTTCCACCGTCCACCTAACCTTCGTAACCTCTTGGTTCATCCCTATGAAATCCCCAAAGCACCTTCCCTACCCTCTGGCTCCTACCCTTGCAACCGCCCCCGGTGTAAAACCTGTCCTATGCACCCCCCCTCCCCCCCCCCCCCCCCCCACCACCACCTACTCCAGTCCTGTAACCCGGAAGGTGTACACGATCAAAGGCAGAGCCACGTGTGAAAGCATCCACGTGATTTACCAACTGACCTGCCTACACTGTGACACTTTCTATGTGGGAATGACCAGCAACAAACTGTCCATTCACATGAATGGACACAGGCAGACAGTGTTTGTTGGTAATGAGGATCACCCTGTGGCTAAACATGCCTTGGTGCGCGGCCAGCAGATCTTGGCACAGTGTTACACTGTCCGAGTTATCTGGATACTTCCCACCAACACCAACCTATCCGAACTCCGGAGATGGGAACTCGCCCTTCAGTATATCCTCTCTTCTCGATATCTGCCAGGCCTCAACCTCCGCTAATTTCAAGTTGCTGTCGCTCATACCTCACCTGTCTTTCAACAACTTATTTGCCTCTGTAATTCCGCCTCGACTGACATCTCTGCCCTTACTCTTTGCCTTTAAATATGTCTGCTTGTCTCTGTGTATGTGCGGATGGATGTGTGTGTGTGTGCGCGAGTGTACACCTGTCCTTTTTTCCCCCTAAGGGAAGTCTTTCCGCTCCCGGGATTGGAATGACTCCTTACCCTCTCCCTTAAAACCCACACCCTTTCATCTTTCCCTCTCCTTCCCTCTTTCCTGAAGAAGCAACCATCGGTTGCGAAAGCTAGTAATTCTGTGTGTGTGTTTGTGTGTTTTGTTCATTGTGCCGTCTGCCGGCGCTTTCCTGCTTGGTAAGTCTTGGAATCTTTGTTTTTAATATATTTTTCCCATGTGGAAGTTTCTTTCTATTTTATTTACATCATATATATTGGCCACGACATCTTGGTAGATGATTGTTGCAGTGTCTGTGTGTTTATGGGTTGCATTTTTTCATATGACTTGTCAACGCAATGGCAGACGCATCCCTTGCTGCAATTGTCACAAGTGTATCTGACTGCTGAGGCAGGAGCAGTGGTAGCATTTCAAAGCTTTTTCTGCTTTAATCTAACAAGCATTCATCATGCTTCGACATTCCAGATGATTTATTATCTCACCACTCTGGTCTCATGCTAGCCCATGCCTTCCATCTGTTTGTGTCGATTCCAAAGCTCTCCATATCTCGTTTACAGGAGTCCTCGAACTTCAATACAGGACATCCTACAGGTCTTTAGCCAGTAGTGCCATGTAGTGTGATATTTAGCTTTGTGTTAGCACCCTGAACCATAATTATGGTCTTACTGCTGTGAATAATGACAGTAGTAACGCCAGTGTGGGTCAATCCACTCCACTGCGCACACAGTTTTACAATCATGGTAGCTCAAAAGACTGTCTCATTAACTTTGTGATACAGTTGGTGGTGGCTCCATGGCATAATGTTTGGGATGCTAACTGAGGTCCGTCGAATCCTAACAAAAGAGGAAGAGTAGATAATAGGTACCACTCTGGATACTACAGTAACGGGGTAGGTCAGTGGCATCAAAACAATAATAATCAGTGGAATTCTGACATGGGAAGCTGTTGTTGTTGTTGTTGTTGTGGTCTTCAGTCCTGAGACTGGTTTGATGCAGCTCTCCATGCTACCCTATCCTGTGCAAGCTTCTTCATCTCCCCGTACTTACTGCAACCTAAATCCTTCTGAATCTGCTTAGTGTATTCATCTCTTGGTCTCCCTCTACGATTTTTACCCTCCACGCTGCCCTCCAATTCTAAATTTGTGATCCCTTGATGCCTCAGAACATGTCAGACTAACCAGTCCCTTCTTTTTGTCAAGTTGTGCCACATACTCCTGTTCTCCCCAATTCTATTCAATACTTCATCATTAGTTATGTGGTCAACCCATCTAATCTTCAGCATTCTTCTGTAGCACCACATTTCGAAAGCTTCTATTCTCTTCTTGTCCAAACTATTTATCGTCCATGTTTCACTCCCATACATGGCTACACTCCATACAAATACTTTCAGAAACGACTTCCTGACACTTAAATATATAGTCGATGTTAACAAATTTCTCTTCTTCAGAAACGCTTTTCTTGCCATTGCTAGTCTACTTTATATATCTTCCCTTCTTCGACCATCATCAGTTATTTTGCTCCCCAAATAGCAAAACTCCTTTACTACTTTAAGTGTCTCATTTCCTAAATCTAATTCCCTCAGCATCACTCGACTTAATTCGACTACATTCCATTATCCTCGTTTTGCTTTTGTTGATGTTCATCTTATATCCTCCTTTCAAGACACTGTCCATTCCATTCAACTGCTCTTCCAAGTCCTTTGCTGTCTCTGATAGAATTACAATGTCATTGGCGAACCTCAAGTTTTTTAATTCTTCTCCATGGATTTTAATACAAATCTAATAACATTGGGGAGAGGCTACAACCCTGTCTCGCTCCCTTCCCAACCACTGCTTCCCTTTCATGCCCCTCGACTCTTCTAACTGCCATCTGGTTTCTGTACAAATTGTAAATAGCCTTTCGCTCCCTGTATTTTACCCCTGCCACCTCTAGAATTTGAAAGAGAGTGTTCCAGTCAACATTGTCAAAAGCTTTCTCTAAGTCTACAAATGCTAGAAATGTAGGATGGAATGTAACAAGATTATGAGAAGGAAAGTTGCTACTCACCATATAGCAGCAATGCTGAGTTGCAGATATGCACAACAAGAAGACTATCACAATTATAGCTTTTGGCTGTTAGGCCTTCGTCAACAATACACACACACGGCTGCTGTCTCAGGCAACTGAAACCATGGCCGAAAGCTATAACTGTGAGAGTCTTTTTGTTGTGCCTATCTGCGACTCAGCATCTTCACTATACGGTGAGTAGCAACTTTTCTTCTCATAATGCTCATATAATGTTTGGTATGGAAACACCAACGTATGATCAAGGGTAGCACCTGAAAAGTGGATCCTCCTATATAAGGTCCGACACTGATTAGAAACCCCCTGCTGAAAACCAACACTTGAAATAGCATAACTGTGCTACGAGTGTTTACAATGGTATAACATCAACACTCTACCCCCAAAGCAATCTATGTATGTGGATGTGTATGTTTTAGCAATGGATTTGGCATTTAGTGTAGTTGTTTGGAGGAATAAGCAGGTACCCTGACTGGGTTAAAACTCTGTATCAAAGTTGGGTGGTATAAAAAAATAAAGCAAGCCTCACCTGGTTATGTAAACAGCTTATGAATCTGGCAATGCTGTGCAGTTGCTGCATGAGAATTGTATATATGTCTTAATCTCCCTCCCCCCTCTCTCTATCCATCTCCTCCACCCCCTCCCTTTGTACATCTCTTCTTCACTCCTCTCTTTGTCCATCTCCTTCTTTTCCTCTGTTTTATGTCCATCTCCACCTCTTTCTCCCTCTCTTTCCCCATCTCCGTCTCTTTCTCCCTCTCTTTCCTCATCTCCTCCTCCTCCTCCTCCTCCTCCTCCTCCTCCTCCTCCCCCCTTTCACTGCCCATCTCCTCCTCCCCCTCCCCCCTCCTCCAATCTAATCTCTCACCATTTCCCTCTGACCCTTCCTTCTGTACATCTCCTCTATCCACCCCTGTCTCTGACCTTGAGCCTTGTTTATTGTTACTGCAAACAAAACCTTGATTGGGAAATGAAGTAACTTAAAATGAATGGATAAATCGGTTGGGATGATTAATAGAAGTGGTACAGGAGAGACCTCTCCACCTGCTCGATCTGTGAGGATAGTAGCTTCATGACAGTATTTCTCACAGTTTTAATCAGTGAATGAGTAGGACTGCAAAGTTTTCAATGAGTCTGATTCCTTAGTAGTATTCTAATCATAAGCTGATAAGTCATAAATACAACTTTTCTCTTTCCTCTTAAAACTGTCTGTAAGGCAGAAAACAAAACAGCACACTGTTGTGTATTCAATTGTTGTTTAAAATGTATGTAAAGAGAAAGAATATATATGTCAAAGAAACAATTTATCTACTGATTTAAAGGCCTGGATATCTAAGTTAAAACTGACTGCAAGAAAGAAAATGAAATTACACATTTTTGCAGCACAGCATATTCTTCCTCACAGATGGTTTTAAAAGAAAATCTGCATATCGTTGTTTAAAAAATATGTAGCCTATGTCCATCAGAATGTTAGTAGAGTATCGTGTAATAATCCACTTAAGATTTATTGTTGCAACAGTGCATATGGAGTACATAAAATGATTTACAGATGAAGTGCAAAAGCATTTCTGAGGTGCCCGGTATCAACCCAGCTGAAACACCCACATATATGGTGTAGCTTCCACAAGCAGAAATGCAGGCACTGACTTTGGCATCCAGTTGATCAGACAGATGGTGAATACTATCCGGGATATGTTATGCCATGCCTGCTCGACCTCTTCACATAGTTCTGTAAAAGTTCTCAGTTGAAAAGTCACATGAGTCACTTCTGATACCATCACATCACACACGTGCTCTATTGGAGACAAGTCAAGAAACCACTCTGGCCAGGGAAGTAGCTGCACATCTTGCAGAGCACATTGAGTTTCACAGGCAGTTTATGGATGAGCATTAATCTGTTGGAGCTGCACGACACTTTGATAGCTATGCCACTATACTATTTGTTGACAGACAGTATTGAAACCATTATCAGTACATCTACTATCCCCGAGGTGCCATACGCCATCCTCGGATCAAAATTGACGCCGTCTTTCCAGGTGTACTAATTTTTTTTTCTTGTTGTGTATATGGATTTTTTTAATTTATAAAGAGGGAAGGATGGACTAGGATAGCATCACACATATACTTGGAAATAAAACAAAATCATTATACACATGTGCTAATTGACAGAGAGGGGCCGTAACAAGTAGATATATGAGAAGGTGCGACACAACAAGTGCTTTAATGCGGAACAATAATGCATTCTAGAGAGACATGGTGACAAGACGACATTGTCATTCTGCCACTAGTTGTGCACGCAGGCGCGCGCGTGCGTGTGTGTGTGTGTGTGTGTGTGTGTGTGTGTGTGTGTGTGTAAGAGAGAGAGAGAAACTCGTAATGTCATTTTATTCTGAATGCTGTAGCATTATCCATCTCCAGTGCATATGAGCTGCAAGTCATATGTGTTTGGAATCATAAAAATATTTGGATGCTGTGTAAAGTGGTATGATTCCAGATGGAAAGAAGTGAAACACATTAACTGCATAGTGACACTACTATGGATTAAATCATCACAAATCTTCTGATGGTGGATAAAAAGGGGCTCTGTCAACAATTTGGATAGCATAACGTTTATCTACATGATGTAGAATAGCTTCTATACTGTTACTTAGCGCTTTCCTAATTTTTAAACCGATTTATTTTATATTTAACCTTTTTTTCTGTATCAGTTGTGGGTATGTTACTGCTTTTGAGACATATAACATTGATTGTTTTGCAAGAGAGTGAACACGCATTAGCAACAGATGGTCGAATTTACAAGGAGTGCTGATACTGCCTCATATCTCATCACCGGTCCATTATCGTAGATTAGTCTGAGCTAATTGCCAGGGTTGCTTGAGACTTCTATCTGTCATCCTGTGAGATCTTCTCTCCAACATCTGTGTAACATTTTACAGTCATACATTATTTTTAAAGAACTATTACTCTCTTGCTGCAAAGTGGTCAGGATGTCTTTAAAGTAAATTTCGTCCATTAATATGTTTTTTGGGTAACATCATATATACAGAAAAAACCATGTTCACCCTATCCCTTGGCCTTGGGGCATTCACATTGCAGCACACATGTAAAAAGAATATAATTACATCTACACTTATAGAATGTAACTGAAAAGTGCTCCCATCTTGAGTGCATGTGCCCATTGGTGCTGGAATATCCTCCTTGTAATACACACAAAATAGTGTGATTGATCACATTTAGAAGGTATGAACAGAAGATCATGTGACTTAGTGTCGTAATGACTTTTACCTGATGGTTTTTTTGCTGTTAGAGTGAATAATCATTGTTAGTAAAAAAGCATTTGCTGTTGGTGGTCATATTTCAATGCTAAGACCATTCCAGTGTTTGTTCTACACTTTTACAAATACTAAGGCTGACTGAGGTTGTGTCTAAAACACTGTCTTCCAGAGAATTAAATACTGTTGACTTGTATGTGTGTGCATACATTCCATGTAACCAGGTTTGACAATTAATTGCAATGCTATACTCTCGTATGTCATAGCTTTAATTATTTACTCTGGAAATTGATTATATGAGGTACCAAACAGCAATACTGACAGTTCTACTGTGGACTATCTTTAGGTCGGATGACAGTGTATTCATCACAAGCAGACGAGTATGGGATACAATACCCTCCCAGAAAATTTTATTTGATAGCATTATGAATATAAAAAAAATCTAGTGGTTGTAAAGAACAACTATCCATATCTTGAGGGGTCTGACTGTCTTGCTGGCAGACATACAACAAATTGTAACCTCCTGATAAAGGAAGTAAAGTGCATCAAGCAGACCTAGACTGTTATCTATTAAAGGCTTTGTACATGCAGTCCTAAAATAGTTCTGCAATTTGTCTATTGGGGGAGTAACACTAGATGAGATGCTGTTGATCATGGCATCTTTTCTGCTTATGACTCCTAAAATTAGAATATTTAATAAAATTATATTTAATTATTTAATATAATTATATTTTTAACCAGATGTGTACATGTTGAGGAAAACTGTAGTTTTAACCATTATTCGGTAATGGGAGGATGTAATAGCTTGATAGTCTACTTAACTAAAAGACAATCAGGATCTATAACGGTTTATAAAACCATGCCCCGTATGCCTATAGTTTTAATGTGGAAATCAATTACACAAAACAGTGATACTGGTAGCTATTTCGTAGCCAACCTAATGGTGGGATTCAAAGTCATTCCATCTGATGATTAAAATCATTTTGTCTTCCATTGTTGCTTCCAACTGAAACATGATTGGGAAGCATGCTGTATTATGCACTTACAGCTAATGGCTGACAGAAACATCGTCATTTAGTTTTGGTTAAAGTAACAGTCTAGATTTCAATCATATTTATTGTGACTGGTTTTGACTTTAAGTTAAAGTCATCATCAGGTGTGAGCCATGCTCTCTCTCTCTCTCTCTCTCTCTCTCTCTCTCTGTCTATGGTACTTTGTGCACTCACAAAAAATGGTGCTAGAGAGGAACATATCTATCGATCCCCAAATACGAAATGTTCATGGGCTACAAATGGCACTTCTCAATAGTGCCTTACTGAAAAATGCATTTTCTGTTTTGAATTCAGGTAATACTAGCATGGTGACTGAACCTCCTGGTGCCAAGTCAAGCATTACATTATTGGCTTTTTGGGAAAAGTCTTCTACTTAGTAAGAGTTCTATTACAAGAAACAAAAGATTCACTATTATGAAATGTGGCTAGCAAGCTTATAAAATGACATTACAAGATTTTCCATTCTGTCTAAGATCCATACCAGGATGGATTAATAGATGTGGAATATAATTATCGCAGACCATTTCTTAAACATATGATCCCTAAAACAATACTCCCAGCCAGATGATCCCTAAAACAATACTCCCAGCCAGAGTCCTATAGAGGAAAACATCACAGTCAAGGACTACAGTAATTTTCTCAAACAAAATGTGTGTTTGCCACCATAGGAGAGAATGATAAAAAGATTTAGTGATATCCTTTCTACATCCATCTCCTGTCATAGTCTAAACATAACTCCTTTGTTAGCTGATTTACACTACATCATCAATGAAAATATCATAAACAGGGCATTGTCAGAGCTCTAACGTTATATGATAACTGATTGGTAGTAAAAATTTTATGTCCAGTATTTTAACACTGATGATTTTAGTGTATAATGTACTAGTAGGTGTGTTTTACCCACTAATTAATGTGTTTTTGTTAATAAAACTGTATGGGTAAATGCAGCATCTTATACCTTACATGTGTTTAACAACATACATGAGTACCCATGTAATAAAAAATTGTTTTAGAATGTTTCATAGAGTTGTCTTCATACTGCCTCTGTAGAGCCAGCAAATGTCTGTAACTATCTAAGTTTGTGCGTTCCTTTATCTGGCAGCCATTGTAAGAGGCAGTGCAAGTTATCCAATGAAAACTGTCTCATGTTGCATGCTGGAATGAATTATGGACTGTTAGTGCTGGCAACATACACTGGTGGGGGATCCCCCCCACTCCCATTTATCAGTTTGTGTAGGGCTTTTTTCCTGAGGTCACTTGAAATGAGGAGGCTCTTGCCCAGGACTGGCAGTCTCATATAAGGAGAAGTAATGGATGGCAATGATCCGGTCACTGTTTCCTGAGCTGTCAATGTCAGATATGTGGCACCCGTGATCTGCTGTTGGAGAAGCACCAACAGAAACATGCAGCATCTCATCATAAATATGGCAGTGATTGTACTGTTATCAGTTAGGTCAAACTCTTTTTTTCCCCAACAGTCATTGTGCATGTATTGTTCGCAATTTGAATCTACGTCATGGTAGGTTAATTGTAATTGAGCTTTTGGAGAATATTCTTATCAACAGACACTGTTCAATCTCTGTAGCTCTCTAAGATCATACTTTTTACCGTGTAGCAAGAGAAGTGCTGCGACTTCTGCTGGTCTGTGAATATGTAAGAAGAGTTTATCTTTGCTGTACTGTGTCTCATTTGTGTGTAGCAAAGATGCATATACTTTAGATTATTTTTGTTGTGGTTGGCAGGAGAGCCAATCGTATGGTTAAAGGAGGTCGATATGCACGCGTTTTATCTCACGCAGGCTGGCGTGAGGTCTGGAACATGACAAGGGAATTAGAAGTGAGAAAAACGGACGTAGCTGGTGGAATGCTTAACTTTAATCCATTAATGACGAACGTCGCTCTTTATGGTACTTGATTCACAATATCAATAGTACGGATACTGGCGCCTTACTAGGTCATAGCAAATAACGTAGCTAAAGGCTATGCCAACTATCGTCTCGGCAAATGAAAGCGTAATTTGTCAGTGAACCACGGCTAGCAAAGTTGGCTGTACAACTGGGGCGAGTGCTCAGAGGTCTCTCTAGACCTGCTGTGTGGCGCCGCTTGGTCTGCAATCAACTGAAAATGGCGACACGCGGGTCCGACGTATACTAACGGACCGTGGCCAATTTAAAGGCTACCACCTAGCAAGTGTGGTGTCTAGCAGTGACACCACATTCCTCCCCCGCAAATCGGGCGTTCGGTTGTGGCATAAGGCTTCCGCACACTGTGGGGAGGACCGCATGTTGACGTATGCGACGAGGTGGGGAGCCTAACAACAGGCGAGGCTGTGCCACCCACACCATGCCATTCGGACCGCGGGGAGCTAGGAAACGCCTGAAAACCTGCTCCAGGGTGCACGCCAACATGCGGTGTATGTGCCTGTAGAGAGAAAGAAGGGGCCGAAGGGTCGACCTCCATCGGGTCGGGGCAGCCGACGGGTGAAGACGACATATGGTCCGGAGCGGGCAAAAGTTCCATGTCAGAGGACAACTGGTACTGGAAAGCGGTCGGCGGCACATGACCCAGGGAGGCGCCCGACGGCTGCAGCGGTGCGTCTACTGCGGGCGTCGCCGGCGGGAGAACAGGCGGCGGTGGCGGTGGCGGCGGCGCGTCGCCATGGGGCAAAATGGAAGGCAGCGTCGGTAACACCTGGGGCTGAGGCGAGCCAGTAGATGGGTCCCCGGGGTGTTGACTGGACGGCACCGTCGCTGAAAGCAGACGGCGAGCAGCAGATCCCGTGTGACAACAGAGGCGCAGCCGATTGAGATGCCGACGCACCTCACCCAGAGGCCCCCAAAACCAGATACATAGTGCGTCCGAGGCAGCAAAGAATGCGCCCTTCGAGCCAACGCCGTGAACCTCGATAGTGGCGATAGTAGACAACGTCGTCTGGAGCAAAAGCAGGTGTCTGCCGCTGCACAGGAACCTGATGCGGCGGATGTAGCAAAGACAACAAGGTTCGATGATGACGACCGTGGAGCAACGCAGCCGGCGAACGACCATCTCGGGGCTGAGAGTGATACGAGGACAAAACAACAATAACACGTCCTCCCGAGAATGCGACTCTTTCAACTTCAACATCTGTGACTTGAAACTCCTGACCAATCGTTCAGCGGCACCATTTGACTGTGGCGAAAACGGCGCGGACGTCAGATGTTGAATACCATTGGCCTTGCAGAATGACTGAAATTCTGCGGACATGAATTGCGTTCGAAAACAATAGTCTGTGAAAGATCTTCAATGCAAAAGATAGCGGATAACGCTTGGATGGTGGCAGATGATGTCGTGGAAGACATCCGGACAACAAAAGGAAAATTACTGAATGAATCTACCACAACCAACCATCGAGCCTTCCAGAATGAATCAGCAAAATCGATGTGTAAGCGTTGCCAAGAGGAAGTGGCTTTTGGCCATGCAAAGAATTTCCACAGTGGTGCTGATTGTTGTTCGGCACACACCATGCAAGAAGAGCACATATTCGTAATCGCGGCATCGATTCCGAACCAAGTACAGTGCTGACGAGCAAGTTGTTTCGTTCTCACTATACCCCAATGTCCTTGGTGGAGAAGCTGTAAGACAGAGGACTGTAACGAACATGGTACCACGACCCTGGACTGATCATTATCAGAACGCAACAGCAAAACACCACGTCATACAAAAAGTCTCTTCTTGTGAGCAAAAAATCGGCAAACCAACGGGTCTCCGATCAGTGACTTTGACAAAGGCCATTGCATAGCAACAAAACGCAGAACGGGAGCAAGGACAGGGTCGGCAGCTGTGGCTGTAGCTACACGACGAAAATCAATCGGAAACGATTCGACCACGTCATCGGTTTCCGCATCAATGAACATGCAAGCAAGTTTGGAGGAATCGAATGCCCTATCCTCAGCAACAGGCAAGCAGGACAATGCATCGGCGTTTCCGTGCTTAGCAGTGGACCGATACATGATATCGTAGCGGTACAGCGAGAGGAAAATAGACCAGCGAATGAATTTCTGCGCTGTACGTGGAGGTACAGGCTTGGTCGGATGAAAAACCAAGTCAATGGTTTGTGGTCTATGATTATGGTAAAGTGACGACCATACAAGAAATCATGAAACTTTGTAACACCAAATACGAGAGCCAATGCTTCTTTCTCGATCTGTGAATAATTTCTTTGCGCAGACGAGAGCAATTTGGACGCAAAGGCAATAGGGCGATCGTGCGATCCATCTTTGTGCCCAAGCACAGCACCGATCCCGAAATCGGATGCCTCCACCATCAACAAAAGGGGCTTCCGGGGATCGAATGGCGTAAGGCAAGTAGTGGAAAGCAACGCCGTTTTCAACTGGCGAAAGGCGCGTTCGCATTCCGCCTTTACGGCGTAAGCGATGAAGCGGAGCTGAAATGGAAGAGGCATGCGGAATGTATTTATGATAATAGTTGATTTTTCCCAGCACACTCTGTAGCTGCTTCACAACTTGCGGCAAAGGCAAGTCTTGTATGGCACAAAGGTGCGTTGGACTGGGATGTATGCCTTGGGCATTGAGTACATGTCCTAAGTATGGCAAGTCCCGAGCAAGAAACACACATTTGTCCTTCCGCAAGTGAAGACCATTTTGTCGCAAGACCTGAAGTAATGTTCTGCGATTGGCCAAATGTTCTTCTTCCGTCTTGCCAGAGATCACAATATCGTCCAGATAATTTGCTGCAGTAGGGACCGACGCACAAACAGTTTGTAGATATTGCTGAAACAATGCAGGGGCGGATGCACACTCAAATGGCAGTCGTTTGAATCGATACAAACCAAGATGCGTGTTAACCACCAAAACGCGCTGGGATTCTTCGTCGCAAGTACGCATCTGCGAGGTCCAACTTTGAAAAATATTTACCCGGGCACAGTTTGTCAAAAAGATCTTCTGGGCGGGGTAAAGGAAAAGTTGCAATCACTAGTTGTGGATTCACTGTTGCCTTGAAGTCCACACAAAGTCTCAATTTGCCAGACGGTTTTGGCAAAATTACTAAGGGTGATGCCCATAGAGAAGCTTGCACATGTTCAATTACGCTTTGAGATTCCAAATCGTGTAATGTTTTTGCGACCTCATCACGCAATGCGTGGGGAACATTGCGCGCTCTGAAAAATTTCGGTTGCGCGTTTATTTTCAGTTCCAAATGTGCTTTATAGTTCTTAGCGCAACCGAGGCCCGGTGCAAAAATGTCTGCAAATTCTTCACATAGACGAGAAACACTGTCTGAAGGCACAGTCTGTTTCACTAATAGGACCTGATTTACTATAGACAAGTTAAACAACTGAAATAAATCGAAACCAAACAAGTTCACTGCAGAAGAAGAACGAAGGACGTAAAATGACACAAGTTTTGTTTGTCCTTTGTATGTTGCAAATAGGCTGCACTGTCCTAACACAGAGATATCGTTACCGGAATAGCTATGCAACTTAACATTTGCGGCACGCAATGGAGGTGTGCCCAGCAGTTTGAAAGTGTCTTGGTTGATCAGTGAAACTGCAGCTCCGGTATCGAGCAGGAATGGTATCACTTTGCCGTTAATGTCCAAGTCTACTAAAAGTTTATTGTCCTGTTGACGACAAGAGCGACTGTCTCGTGCAACGTGAACTGACACTGGTACACAATCACTTGCGACTTGACGGGAGTTCCGGCGATGTCGACGCACACTATTTCTGGGACGAACACAGTCACTGTTAGAGAGAGTGGCACTGGGCGGAGTGGAATGAATTACATGAATTTCCATGGGCGAAGTTTCGCAAGCCTGAGTATCCGTGGTTCGACTCCGATTCCAGCGCGAAGCAAAGGGCCTGGAACGGTTGTGAGCTTCCGATCTGAGCTTTTTCTGGCAAACACTCTGAACATGTCCTTTTTTATCACAATAAAAGCAAATAGCTTGGCGTGACGGGCAATTCGCACGCGAATGTTTAGTAGCACACCGCGGGCATGATTTGATCACTGCCTTTGCTTGCCTGCGCGGCACACGTGGCTGAGAGCCTGGCGGCAGCGGCGCGGCCGGGCGCGAGGGCCGTATACTGCTCCGTGCAGCTCGCCCGGCGGGCCGGTTAACCTGACACACTGCTGGCGAAGTTTCAAATGATTCCTGAGCAAAGTCAAGTGTGTCCCCTGCCGATCCAATATGTCCATCACTTGTTGAAGGAAGGGATTGACTAGTTTCAAAATCTGTTTCCTTATACGAACATCAGAAACGTTCTGTGCAATTGCATCACGTACCATAGTATCTGAATAAGGGAGTCCACATTGACACTCAAAAGCACAATCCCTAGTAAGGCCTTGCAAGGTTGCAACCCACTCCCGATTAGTCTGACCTGCCGAACGTTTTGTACGAAAGAAGGTATATCGTTTGGCAACTACATTGACTGATACTTTGAAATATGCATCTAATGCAGACAATATTTCTTCGTAGGACAGAGTTGCTACGTCGCGTCGGGGAAATAATTTGACTATCACACGGTACGTGGTCACGCCGACAGAAGACAATAAATAAGGCTGCCGCTCGTTACAGGCGGCGAGATGGAATCCAAATTGGCGTGACCACTCCGTCCAGCTTTCCAGTGCAGCATCAAAAGGTCGAAAAGTGGGTGCAACAGCGTTTTGTGGTTGCGTTAGCGGTGAGGCGGCTGCTGCCGCATCGTTTTGCATCGCACGTTGACCCTGGACGAGCTATCCAAGGGCATCCAGTAAGGCCTGCGTCTGCTGATTCTGTAAGCGATAAAATTCGGACAGTACATCTGGAGATTGTGGCAAAGCCATTACACAAGTAAATCAGGGCAATTTATAAAGAACGCGGTATCCCATCCTCGTCGCCAATGTTGTGGTTGGCAGGAGAGCCAACCGTATGGTTAAAGGTGGCCGATATGCACGCGTTTTAGCTCACGCAGGCTGGCGTGAGGTCTGGAACGTGACAAGGGAATTAGAAGTGAGAAAAATGGACGTAGCTGGTGGAATACTTAACTTTAATCCATTAATGACGAACGTCGCTCTTTATGGTATATGATTCACAATATCAATAGTACGGATACTGGCGCCTTGCTAGGTCGTAGCAAATAACATAGCTAAAGGCTATGCCAACTATCGTCTCGGCAAATGAGAGTGTAATTTGTCAGTGAACCATCGCTAGCAAAGTCGGCTGTACAACTGGGGCGAGTGTTCGGAAGTCTCTCTAGACCTGCCGTGTGGCGGCGCTCGGTCTGCAATCAACTGCAAGTGGCGACACGCGGGTCCGACGTGTACTAACGGACCGCGGCCGATTTAAAGGCTACCACCTAGCAAGTGTGGTGTCTGGCGGTGACACCACAATTTTTGCATCTGTTTTCAAGTCTTACAATGATCTCACATCACTAATATTGTGAGAGGTACACGTCTTTTAATCCTGCATGAGAGCCTGGCCAGATCTCGTCCACAGGCTGTGTTCCTGCAGATTGTATTTGTGAGTCTTATGGCATTGCCTTAAACTAATAATATTGCATGGTTTATTATATAAATGTTGTGTTGTAGTAGTTTAGTAGTAATGTTTTGGCTTTTCATTATTACAGCATACATATATACACTATGTCATTCATTATTAATGCACAGGTAAGTTTTGGTAGCAATATATTTTTTTTAAACATTGCAGTGTACTAGTTGTCCAGAGTGTGTCTTCAGTAGTCTATTAAGCTGAATGCATGTTAACAGCAATGGCCATACTCATAGTTAATATATGGGACTAATAGTAAGGTCATGTATATTCATAATGTTGCACAGTTTATTTAATTTAGATATCATAATTATAATTACGGATCTTCATTCCACCTGGGAGTGTTGCTTGGCTGAATGTAGGGTCACCCAAACATGAGGGCAAGTTTTAAGAGCATGATTGTTGGGGGAGGAGAGAGATCTTGTTTCTTATTGGTCCAGAGAGAAAGGGGGAGGGGAGGGGGAAGGAAAGCTTTGTGGTTAAATGGTTAGCAACATTTATCTGCAAAGGTGTCAGTGAGTTATGACAGGTTTGCATTGAAGGTGTGCTCCCTGCCACCAGACCAGAGACAATTACAATGTGCAAATTTCTCAGTCATACCTGGGGAGATGGTCTCCCTGACTTTTGGGCGAACATGTTGAGCTACCTTGTTCACAGCTAGGAATTCAATGGTGGCCGCTGCCATTCTGGGAGTTCCGTACCCTACTGGAATGTCATGTCACTTGATCTGTGAATCCAGGAGGAGTTCCTCCCAATCTAGATGTATGTTTGTAGCAGTCTTTGATGTTTACAACAATATGATTGGCTTTGTTAACCATAACTGCTGCAGGCGGGAGATACCTAAGCCAGATACAACATCTGTGCCCTTTGTTTCAACCTCCTGGATAAGATTATGCATATAATATTATTTCTCTCTCTCTCTCTCTCTCTCTCTCTCTCTCTCTCTCTCTCTCTCTCTCTCTCTCTCACACACACACACACACACACACACACACACACATACACACTCACTCACTCTCTCTCTCTCTCTCTCTCTGTCTCTCTCTCTCTCTCATACACAAACACACACACACACACACACACACACACACACACACACACTTCAAAAAAGATCCTCTACCTTCCGATTTAAAACATCAGAATTACTACAATGTCACACAAGTTAATAATGCAGTGGTTTGACAAGGTTTTATGTGTGTGTGTTTGGTAGAAATCTGTAGAGCTTATAGAATTTGCAGGACATCATGTTAATGATGTGATGTCATTATTGTACCAGTGTATTCGTTATCTACTATATATACCATGCTCAAATGATGGAAAATCCAGGATGGAATGTGACAATATTAAGAAAAGGGTAGTTGCTACTCACCACACAGTGGAGATGCTGAGTTGCAGTTGTGTCTATCTGCAACTCAGCATCTCCACTATGTGGTGAGTAGCAACCATCATTTTCTTAATATTATTACATATGCTGTGATGTCACACACATTAGAAATGAAATTGTGGCATAACAATGATACTTAAATTGGGACCCTGATGCAATGTGATTGGCTGAGAACATCATGGCATTGATGGACACAATGCAATGTTGAGAACAATGGGTCATAACTCATGTAATTGGCTGAAATACATAAAATTGGGGAAAACATTTGAAAAATGCATATAATTTGAGAAGAATGAGAATATTTGCATATAGGTGTGACCTCTGCTGCTGTTTTGAATGATGTAATATTAAATTGTTGTTAACAAATAGACCTCAGGTGATGTGACTTAACATATTTTGTTATTAACAAATAGACACAGCCTACAACCTGTGCCTATGGTGACAACAAAGTTAGTGTCCTGTCCCTAGTGAATTTTCAGATGTTCCTTTAAAAAAGAAAACCCAGGAGAATTGCCTCAATTTAATCCTCATACCATTGAAAAGATGAATGGAATAAGTATTAGTGTCCGTGGGGTTGAGACATAGCTGAAATAGTTACATTTAACAAAGCTCCAGGGCCAAATTGAAGCCATATCAGATTCAATACTGAATTTGCTGCTGAGTTAACCTCTCTTCTAACTATAATCTATCATAGATCCCTCAAACAAAAAATTATGTCCAGTGGCTGGAAAAAAGCTCAGATCACACCCATCTACAGGAAGGGTAGTGGAAGTGGTCTACAAAATTACCATCCAGTATCCCTGACATTGATTTGTTGTAGAATCTTAGAACATATTCTGAGCTCAAACATAAAGAGGTATCTTGAGCAAAATGACATCCTCAGTGACACCCAGAATGTATTCCAAAAACAATGATCATGTAAAGCCCAACTCAGGCTTTTCTCACTTGACATACTTAAAGCTTTGGATCAAGGCAGTCAGGTAGATGCAGTATTTCATGATTTTCAAAAAGCATTTGACTCAGTAGCAAACATGCACGTAGTGTCAAAAGTATGATCATACGGGATATCAAGTGAAATTTGTGACTGAAGTGAGGACCCTTTGATAGGGAGGACCCAGCAGTTTATCGTGGATGGAGATTCATCGTCAGATGTAGAAGTAACTTCAGGTGTGCCCCAGGAAAGTGCATTAACAAAACAAAAATAAAAAACTTAAATAGAAATGAATTTTTAATGTTCCACATTTTTAAATCAGACTAAAAAGTATATAAGATCTTAAACGAAAAATGTTGGCAACACAAAATAGGCGATAGTAAGGAAGTGACTACTTGTGCATGTTATGTATTGCATGCACCACGTTTTACATTTTAAATCTTACAGGTGTTTTTATAATTATTCAATATTCACAATCACAAAGTTTCACAACTATATGAAGTTAGGAATCCGTATGACATTAGGAAAAATTATTTTACACTTTTTAGGCAGATTTAAAAATGGTACATAAAAAATTCATTTTTTATTCAAATAATTATTATTGTTTTTATTCCTGAAATCCTATGTGGTATAGGTGAAAGAAGGTCCCTGACAGCTGGCAATGTGCCATTTTTTGACTACTAACTGCAAGTGGATGCAGATGCAAAAAATATAGGCTTACTGGAGTGTAACAAGAAGTCATATTTGGAGGGAGATGAGGTAGGAGGCAGAACCAAACAGCAGATATGCACTTACGGTAAAGGTTAACTTTGACCTTGTTTTTTTTTTTTAATTATTTCTCTTTCTGTCTTGCCTTACTCTGCTGATAGACTGTATCGTTGGATTCTGAATGGGCATCTTACCTCGTTGCAATATTATTTACAGCTGTTCAGGCCACAAGCCCAACCACATGGACAGGGCACATGTAAGCAGCTGAAAAGTATATTGTGATACACATCTAATAATTTTCTAGAATTTCTTGCTATTATGAAGAATCACAGCTCAGAGATATGGAAACAGATACATTTACAACATTGTTTCAGTCTTAACATGAAGTATCTCACCTGTTCCACAAATCATGTTACCCTGATTGTCTACAAATAAAACGCCCCCAGAGGCTCAGCATTCACTTGCTGAGTACGGGCTTGGTGACCCCGAGGTCCTGAGCTGGGGACTGGTTAGCGTCGCCAGTCTCCTGTCACCGTAACCCCCAGACATGCTTCAGCGACCACCGTACGGTGCGGCGGTGAAATGTTGTGTGCTGTGGGGAATGGTAATCTTGGTTTGACTGCCTGGATTGTGAGGAAGGCCAACCTCTATAAAAAAAAAACCTCAATCTTTCGGTGTGCTCCGCGCCTAGAAGATGCATGGCTGTTGGGGTGGAACAGTCGCAAGCGGGCAACCTCTGGGGCACCTGCCGCACCCCAGTTGTATAAGGCTTACTCAGGCACGCGGGGCTCTGTCTGAGCGGACCTTTAGTTCCCTAGCTGCTTGTGGGACCACAATGGACCCTTCGACCTCTACATTTCCCCCTACCAGTGGCATGGGTGGGCCACTGGTAGGAAAACACACCCCATTGAAAAAGCGGCTACGTGCTGCGAGTCCTCCAGCGCCTGGTGTTGCTGGAGATTTAACAGACTGTAGTAACGGAGCACATGCTGATAATCAGAATGTGTTTTTGATTATTAAAAGGAAGGAGGGTAGCTTTGAGAGGGTTTCTCCTTTTTACATCCACAAGGGTCTTGAGGGACTTGCACTAACACTGAAATCTGTGAAGCGACTGAGCAATGGGACTCTGTTAGTTGAGACTTCTAGTTCCCGTCAAGTCGCTTCCCTTCGGAAAGCAACCTGTCTAGGAGAGTACGCTGTCGAGACCGAGCTCCACTCCACTTTGAATTATAGTAAGGGTGTTGTGACGTGTAGGGACTTGGTGCATATCCCCATAGACGAATTAAAATCTGAGTGGGCTGACAAAGGTATTGTTGACGTGCAGCATATTATGAAACGAGTCGATGGGGACCTCGTCAAATCCGACTCGTTTATTCTCACGTTCAGTTGCCCGAGACTCCCAGAGCATGTTAAAGCGGGGTTCTTACGTTTGCCAGTACGGCCATATTTCCCCAACCCAATGCGCTGTTTTAAATGTCAGCGCTTTGGGTATACTACGTTGGGGTGCAATGGGATAGCCACTTGTGGTAAATGTGGTCAGCCTGCCCATGACGGAGCCGATTGTTCATCGCCTGTGAAGTGCGTGAATTGCTCTGGGAGTCACCCTGTCTGGAGCCGGATCTGCCCCATCTATCTCGAAGAACTGAAGGTACAGGAGATTAAAACATCTAAGCGCATCCCCTATGGTGAGGCCAAGAAGCTCTTTAAGGCCATGCAACCTCCTGTGTTTTCAACATCTTTCGCTTCCGCTCTGGAAAAAAAACGGTACAAATGGCCACTGTTGCTACGCAAACGAAGGTTGCTAGTGTTAGCACTAATAACTGCGTTTGCCAGTGCACTTGCGCTGCTGCGGTTGTTTTGCAACCTGCAGCTCTCCCCGCTACGTTGGACAAGGCCGTGGTTGCTGTCATTGGGGTACTTCCTGCCTCTCCCCGTATGGCGCCTTCTGCCCAGGCGAATAAAGCTCCAACTGTCGACAAGGCTCTGCATTCTAAGCCCCCCCCCCAAGACAAAGCCACAGAAGGTGAAGGTTTTGCCACCTGAGGAGACTAGTCAGCGTCGATCCGATGACGAGGCCATCGTACTGTCTGACATCTCCCGTGGGTCGTCATCGGAGCTTATGGACATTGATGTCGACCGGGGGCAATCTTCTCGCCCCAGGAATAAATCTCCGGCCAGTACGGTCTCTCCTCCAAAGCACAGAGGCAGGGTGAAATTTCAGCCACCCTGACCACTGGCTCCCATATTACAGTGGAACCTGAATGGGTTCAGGACGCATGTGGCCGAATTACAACTCCTTATACGAGAGTGCCCCTTGTGCTTATGTCTCCAAGAGACACATTTTCGGGCCACTGATGCTCCTTCTTTACGGGGCTATACTGTATATCGGGAAGATGATCTGTCGGGGGAAAGGGCAAAGGGTAGTGTTGCGGTTTTTGTCCGTGACATGCACCCCTCATCTGAGCTCCCTCTCGTCACCGACTTGCAAACAGTTGCAGTTGACATTCTTGTGGGTCGAAGGCTCACAGTCTGTTCAGTTTATTTACCGCCTCAGGATGCAATGGACTCTGAGGCTCTCACAGACCTTATTAGCCAACTCCCCCGCCCATTTCTTCTTATGGGGGACTTCAATGCTCATAATGTCTTATGCGGCTCTCCGACTACTTGCCCCAGGGGTCGCATTATGGAAAGCCTCATGATGTCTGAAGAACTGTGCATCCTCAACTCTGGTGCTCCCACTCATTTCTGTACTGCTTCCGGGTCGTCATCGGCTATTGACCTTTCCTTTTGCTCTCTAGCACTCGCGGATTCTGCTCTGTGGGAGGCTGCTGCTGACCTCCATTCTAGTGACCACTTCCCCCTTTGGATTCGCCTCCTGGATGGGGCTGTGGCATTACCAGTGCCGCCCCGGTGGCACCTCTGTAGAGCTGACTGGACACTTTTCAGCCAACTGGCTGTTTTGGAACACCGTGCCAGCGTCCACGAATGGGTAGACCTTGTTACAGCCGTGATCTCCCATGCTGCTGAATTGTCAATCCCACGGTCATCCCAAGAGGCTTTCTGTCCCTTGGTGGACCACTGAGTGCCGCTCAGCCATCCGAGCCCGCCGTGCAGCTCTGCGCCGCTTCAAGTGCCGTCCCTCAGCTGACAATCTTGCGGCCTTTCGGGTGGCAAGGGCCAAAGCGCGGCGAGTGATTAAAGAGAGCAAACGACGGTCATGGCAATCGTTCTTGAATTCCATCTCTCGCTCCACTAGTTCTACGAAAGTATGGGAAGCCATCATGAGGATTTCCGGGAGACTCAGCCATCGAGAGGGGTCACTTGGACTTCCGGTCTCTAAATTCTGAACCCTATAACTGCCCCTTCACAATGTGGGAACTGGATTCGGCGCTGTCTGTGGCTCATGATACTGCGCCTGGTCATGATCAAATCCGGTACAGCATGCTGTGGCACTTGTTGCTGCCATCCAAGGAAGTTCACCTGAACTGTTTTAATATGATATGGTTATCCGGCACGTACCCTGACTCGTGGAGGGAGGCGATTTTGATTCCCCTCCTCAAACCAGGGAAGGACCGAACGCATCCCAGTAGTTATCGCAGTATTGCTTTGACGAACTGTGTTGGGAAGACGTTGGAACGCATGGTCAACCAACGCCTGGTTTGGCTGCTCGAGACCAGGCAGCTCCTTAGCCCCTCTCAGTGTGGCTTTCGGAGATGTTGTTCCACTATACACAACTTGACCCTGCTTGAGGCCGCCATCCAACAGGCCTTCCTACGTAACCAGCATTGTCTAGGTGTCTTCTTTGACATTAATAAGGCGTATGACACTACTTGGCGCCGCCTTATCCTCAATCAACTCCATGAGTGGGGCTTTCGTGGCTGTCTCCCCATCTTCATTCGGTCCTTTCTTTCTCACCGCCTCTTTCGGTATCGGGTTGGTAATGTGCTATCTTAACTGTACGAATGGTGTTCCTCAGGGCAGCGTTTTAAGTGTCACCCTCTTTGCCGTCGCTATTAACAGTATCACGTCCACTATCCGAAGTCCTGCCCAATGCTCCTTGTTTGTGGACGATTTTGCTGTTTTCTGTTCTTCCTCCAGTCTTGTCACTGCTAGTCGGCAGTTGCAGCTTACGATAAAGCGCTTAGAGGCATGGACTGCAAAGACGGGTTTTACCTTTTCTGCAGACAAATCTGCGTGTATTCATTTTAATCGTTCTCGGCGTCCTTTTACCTCCCCTGAATTGCGTCTGAGGGACACCTTTCTTCCTTTTAGAGACACTGTGAGGTTCCTGGGCCTCACTTTTGATTCCAAGTTGTCGTGGTTGCCTCACCTTAAAGACCTCAAGGTGCGGGCCCTGAAGGCACTGAATATTTTGAAGTGTCTGAGCCATCGGTCCTGGGGAGCAGATCGGGCGCGTCTGCTGCAGTTTTATAGGGCTTTCGTCCGATCGCGTCTTGACTATGCTTGCACTGTGTATGGGTCAGCAAGGCCTTCGTATCTGAAGATCCTTGACGCAGTACACCATGAGGGTATCAGGCTGGCCACTGGTGCCTTCCGTACCAGTCCCATCCCCAGCCTGTGTGCTGAGGCAGGGGAACCGCCGCTCGCCATCCGGCGGAAACTCCTCATGGTGCGACGGGTGCGTCATTTCCTTGCCCGTCCTACCTCCCCTGCGTACCCTACCGTTGCCCGACCGCCTATGGAATGTCTCTTTTCCAGTCGTCCCAGGGCAACGAGACCATTTGGGATTCGTGCCAAGCATTTGCTCGAGTCCCTTGGTGTGGAGCGTGTGGCCCCCCAACGACAAGGTTTTACTCGCCTGCCTCCCTGATTGCTCCAGAAGCCCAGCATCCTTCTAGACTTGTCAGAGAACCGGAGGAGCTGCACTCCAGCCTTTGTTTTTACGTCCTTATTTTACGATATTTTAAACCAGCATCCGGACCATGTACCTGTATTCACGGATGGCTCTAAACAGGGGGACTCTGTTGGTTGTGCTGTTGTTTTCCCTGATCGAGTTGTCAAGTTACGGCTTCCTGCGGCGTTTACCATCTTTGATGCCGAATTGTTTGCAATCTTGCGGGCATTGGAGCACATGAGATGTGTTCCCAGTCTTACGTTCCTCATCTGTTCTGACTCCCTGAGTGCCCTTCACACCATGCAACACTTGTACCCAGCGGATACGGTCGTCCAGAACATCCATGATGCCCTACTCCACCTGCAACGGCCGGGGAAGGAGGTTTCTTTCTGCTGGGTGCCGGGGCACGTGGGTATTAGGGGAAACGAACTGGCGGATGTGGCTGCCAAAGATGCATGTTCCCCCCCTCACGTTGTTGAATGTGCCGTCCCCCTCCATGCTGTAACCTCCCTTTTGTGTTTTCGTGTTATGCATCAATGGGAAGAGGAGTGGCTGGCAGTTTCTGACAATAAGCTGCGTCTGGTAAAGGCCACTACGCGACCATGGCGTACGTCCTACCAGTCATACAGGCGGGATGAGGTTCTCCTCACTCGCCTCCGCATCGGGCACAGTCCCTTAACGCATGGTTTTTTACTCCGGCGGGAGGATCCCCCAATCTGCAGTGCTTGTGGCGTCCAGATTACTGTCCGCCACATTTTACTTGACTGTCTTTTATTCTCTGACCAGAGGGCGGTGGTTTCTTTGCCACCGGATTTGCCCTCTATTTTGCAAGACGACGCAGCGACTGTGGTTAAGGTCTTACGGTTTTGTGTCCTGTCCAATTTGTTGCCTCGGATTTTAGGGAGAGGGTTTTAATGTGCTGCTGGGTGACTGGCTCACCCAGGTTTTAGGTAAGAGGTCCGCCAGTCACGATTACCTCCTTCTTTCCCTTCGGTTTCTGTTCTCTTTTCCTTGTGTTTCCTTTCCTTTTTAGTGTATTCCTTCTCCTCTTGTTTTGCCTCTGTATGTGGGGATTTGGAACTGCGTCAGGTCTGCGTCTTTTAGCCATTCTCCTTGATCGCGGTTCGTCTTAGTCCCTTCACTGCATGTGTTCCTGTTTTTTTTTATGTGCTTGGGCGCTGATGACCACGCTGTTTAGCGCCCGTAAACCTCAAACACACACACACACACACACACACACACACACACACACACACACACACACACACACACACAAATAAAACCATAACAATTTTTATGTTACAAATGCAATTGCAATTTTAAGTTATGATTAATTACTACAGACATTAGTAGGAAATTACATTATATGTAGATGCAGACGTGGGCACGTAATTTAGTGATAAGTCTAACATAATTTCTTGATATTTGTAAGATGATTTCTAGAATGAATGATACATGCACTTGTGTACAATGAACTTTGTTTCTGCTAACATATAGTTGATGTACAATAAATGCCAATTATCGTTTAATGGAGCTGAAGTGCCTCACATGAAAATTTCTCACTCTGTATCTGAACAGTGATACAAAACATGATGTGGCACTACAATACACAAAGGACACAGTACACCCATTTTACATCATTGTTTTCTCCCACTTCATCAGTATAGAGGAATTCACAACTACTGCATCACCAGTCGTCATCATTCCCAAATGTTGCTTCTTTTGTCTTCATCTCTTTTTAAGATGTAGATGGAGCTGATGTGTCCCCTTTGTTTTCTTGAATAGGAGTGAGACACTTTACCCTCCTGTCTATTTTTCTACTCAGCATTGTCTCCTTGGTTTTCTCCAGCACCATGACTCCTTAAAGATGTGTTGAAGGTCTGATGTTTCACGCAGTCGAAAATCTGTAGTGTTCTCTGTAAGTAGTGGTGATGTGAGAGCTTCTCTTGGTGTGGCTTCCTTATGGAATGGAAGAATTCCTGTTTTCTTACAAGAAAAACTTCACATCACATCCCCCCCTCAGATTCAATAGTAAAATGGCCCAGTGGGTAGCTCAATAAAAACTGAACACAGATGAAGCTTGAAAACCGGAAGCAGCTATACTGAACTGAGAAGAAAGAAGCAAAGTAGAAGCAGTGAACGGTCCAAGCTCACAATGTGCAACATCAAGTAAATTGCAAAAATTATGGCTTCATGGTTTTGTCGCCGCAATGTTGGAATGCAGGGCGGGAGATCTGTGTTCAAATCTCCCTTGTGCCCGCACTTTAAAAAAAAAAAAATGAACTTTACATCTCCCTGTTCAGTTTCTGTACTCTTGGTAACTGTCATACTATACTTGGTTAGAGAATATGAGTCATGTGGTAAGAATATTTACGATCACAAATAAATGTGAGGAATAGTGAGAGCCAGCAAGATGCCACACAGATCTCTCACACAAACGAATACAACAACAAATAAACACGTATGAACTACGTTACAACAAAGGAACGCAAGAGTCAAAACTTCCAAAATGGAACACAAGTCATAACATGTGTTACTTGCATAGAACAAATAGGAGGAACATATACGTCTGGAGATCCCTTCCTTACATCTCACTGTTGGACATGGACATTATACCATGGCACAGAGACAAATCTGAATTCAGCGAACCGACATGTCAGTGACTGGATGGACAGTTCGTAATTTTTTGAAAAAAAAAAAAAAAAAAAAAAAAAAAAAAAAAAAAAAAAAAGAAGGGGCATGAGGGAGAATTGAACATAGATCTCCCCATTCGTAGTCCAACACTGTGACCACGTTAGAAGCACTAGATACATTCTTTTGGTAAAAACCTGGTCTAAAGCTGTTGGCAGAATCAATGAATGCTAGTCCTATTGGGTTTCCCTGTTCAATTTTCTCTTATATAAAAACTCATGCTGTCTGCCCATTGTGATTTGTAGGACGTGTAAATTCTTACATCCAGAGGCTGTAAAAGGTATGCAGAATGCACATGAAAAGTCTGTAACAAGATGCTGTTCGTTGTCAACTTTAATATGTTTGGCCTGATGTGCAATGCATGGCAGTCCAGGAAAAAGATAACTGGCTGTATGGGTGGAATGAAATTTCACAAGTTTCACTGCTTCTGTTAATTAACCTTTCTGATATTCTCAATATTTTTGTCTTTTCTTTTGGCATATTGTGACCTGAAAAATGAAGGAAGTATTTTACGGTAGGTAATTTCGTCATAAGCCGTAACTAAAAAAATACTTACATGAACGTAAAGCTAATTATACAGTAAATGAATTTTACCTAGTAGGCCTACACTATGTAAAACACAAAGAAATCAAGCTATACCACGAAACGGGGGACCCCACATGAACATGCAAATAACAAAACTAGGAGCGATATCAGGGACAGCTCTAAGGGGGACGTGCCATCGTCCAGGCCAGCAGATTTTCGGGGGCTGCAAATTCATCTTGTATAAATAAAGAAATGTGAGACTAGTTGGAAACACAAATTATTCATAAAATCAAGGATCTTACTGAAACTTTTCTGCGGTACAGAAACAGAGTGCTCCGATTTACGAAAGAAATGTTGACTCATACAAAAAATTGGAAATATTTATTTCTGAACATTCTGTACAGACAATAGTTTTATGGGTATATAAAATAAAAAAAGCGTATATAACTATATAATATCGTATTACATCGCTGAAAAACACGTTTCATTCGTCACACGTAGAACACCACTGGTTGTTGTCTCGTTGACGTAACGGTATCGTGAAATAGGTGACAGCCAGATAGTGCCAATGTCGCGAATTAAAAAACGGACTTGAAGTTTTAAGTATTTGGCTACTATTTAGTTACTTAACAGTATTTGTAAGAATCTTCTACAGACATGGAGCAACTATAGACACAATAATACGTTCATTGTGGGGTTCTTCCTAAAATTTGGAAATTTGTGGTAAGGACTTTGGCACCAAACTGCTGAGGTCATCGGTCCCTTGGCTTACACACTAATTAAACTTACTTTCGCTAAGGACAGCACCCATGCCCGAGGGAGGACTCAAACCTCCGACGGGGGCAGCGGCACGAACACTGACAAGACGTCTCAGACTGCACGGTTACCCCGCGTGGCTGGAGTTCTCCATTTCCAACAGTACGATAACGATGATGTTTCAAAATATAGCCTCTCTCTCATTCTCTTTAATTTGTGCTAGGTTAATGCGTAACAATTTCAAATGCTGGTATTTGACGCACTTTTTTGATTTACATTATGGTAAAAAAATTTTAGAAATCTATCAAGCAGATTCTGCACTGAAATGCCTAAGACGGTTTCGATTATTCATATTTCTCTGCAACAAAATGCTGTTCTTGTATTATACATAACCCACTGAAAATGATACGTTTGTTTGACATTGAAATGCTGCGTAAAAAGCTGAAATTATGTTTGAAGTGTTGAATAATTTGCCTCTTTTAGAGGCCGTAGATAATGAATACTGAGTCTTAGGGATGTTTCGGCTTGAGTTACCGGGGTAGATATTTTTGGGAGTTGGCAGCCGTGCACAGTGGATACGCTGCTGTCTGTTGGCCGTTATATAGTAACAATGGTCGCTTGTTTTGTTTGTTAGTAGCTAAGTAGCGACTAAAGTGTTACATATAGTGGTTGAACTAGGGTTGCCAGGTTGTACGTTTTCCCCGTATTATTGCGTTTTTTTACTATTAATTTCGCCTTACGTTTTTTTATTTCCCCGTACAGCACTTTCTTCCGTTTTGTAATATTTGGCGCTAAACTATCGTAGAACCCAACACAATTCTTCCCTTTAATATAAATATAACAAAAATTTACATTAATTTGGTTATATTTGTTATTATTACCGTTCAGATACAGATTTTAGGCTGGTCTACGTTTAAATTGGTACTTCTGACGATCACTCGATCGCATAATCGATAATGTTGTCGATATACTTATTTCCGATTCTGATGTGTACAACTTTAGATGTTTGTAAACTAATACGCTTCGTTGCAGTGAAAATTTCTTGAATCCCTACAGTGGAAAGTCTAATTTTCTTAATTTACTTTTGTTCAAGAATTGTAATGAGTTCACCAACGAAGAAGAAACACGGCAAGCAACAGCAGTACAGTCAAGTGTACTTAAAGAAATGGAAAGATACTTTCGCGTGGGTTAGGCATGGTTTAACTTCTGATAAACATGCTTTTTGTACGCTGTGCAGGAAGGAATTCAGCGTTTCTCATGATGGACAGTTTGATCTCATGCAACACGCTCAGTACAAAGGACATCAGTTAAAGGAGAAAGCAAGTAGTCAAACCACGAAAGTTTCCAAATATTTTGTGAACTCTAAGAAATCTGAAGCCAACGTTGTCATAGCTTATGAGTTAGGACTCTTGTATCACACAGTCATGGTGGACAGTTTGATCTCATGCAACACGCTCAGTACAAAGGACATCAGTTAAAGGAGAAAGCAAGTAGTCAAACCACGAAAGTTTCCAAATATTTTGTGAACTCTAAGAAATCTGAAGCCAACGTTGTCATAGCTTATGAGTTAGGACTCTTGTATCACACAGTCAAACACAACCTAAGTTATTCAAGTTTGGATTGTAGCAATAAATTGACGTCATGTATATTCACAGATTCAGAAACCGCTGTAAAACTTTCCTGTGCATGACGCAGGCAGAAATGTTGGTGAAAAACGTATTAGCACCTAAAAGTGTCCGTGATGTTGTTAATATTCTAAAATCTCCTGAAAATAGTAAGTTTTTCTCAGTAGCAACAGACGCTTCGAATAGAGGCAACAGAAAGATGTTCCCAATTTGTGTAAGATACTTTGAACCTTTAGTAGGTGTACAGAAGAAACTGTTGACATTTATTGAACAGCCTGATGAAACTTCAAATGCAGTGGCAAAGTTAACTTTGATAGTCTGGAGAACCATTCACTAAATATTAATAATTTAACTGCATAAAGTGCTGACAATGCTAATGTGAATTTTGGCAGGAAACAATCTGTTTATCAATTACTGCTTTCCGTAAATTCCAACCTGAGAAAGCCATATGTTCAAACCACATGGTTCATAATGCGATGAAGCATGTTATGGAAGAGCTGGAAATAGATGTAGAGAATCTTGTTTTGAAGATCTATAATCATTCCAGAATCAGCTAAAACGCGTGAGGAACTGAAATCATTTTTTGAATTTATGGATTTTGAGTGGTCTGAGACATTAAGGCATGTGCCTACAAGATGGCTGTCCTTAACTCCTGCCATTAACAAATTGATTGAGTGTTGGCCAGCTATAAAGAGCTATTTCAGGAGCATTGATGCCTGTCCAAAGCAACTTGCATCACTATTTTTAGCTGAAGAACCAGTGAAAGGAATTATTCACGAAATTTACTTGCATTTTGTGTCAAATATAGGAGGTCAAATGCAAACAGTATCCAAATACCTGAGAAAAGTGAGCTAAGCATCACTGAATCACATAACAGTCTGTGCATGATGTATAAGAAGATTACACAAAGAAAGAAGGATAAATTCTATGGGAGTGAAACCAAGAAATTAATGGGAGCGATTTCATCAACATCTCTTAATAAGATTTCATGTGAATTTGGTTCTTTTTATGATACATTGTTAAAATATCTTGAAAACCATTGTGACTTCTCAGCTAGTAATAAGAATGCAAGGTTGGAACCTCTCTCTTTGAATGGGGAATTACAATATTGTGATATTAAACTTGCAGTGGAAACACTTAATCTACAAGATAGGATCATCCTGGATCAGCTATATGAAGAATTTTGTGAAGTGAAAGATAACTTTACTAACTGTATCACTAAGGATGGTGATGTTGCTTCTAAGTGGGTAAAATTCTTCACACTAGTGCCTCAACAAAAAGTGACAAATATCTCTCGGCTCATGTGTTTTATGCTAAGCATACCAGGTTCAAATGCATTTGTGGAATGAGTGTTGTCGATGATGAAGAACAAGTGGACTGATGTTAGGAACAGGTGTTCACCAGAATTTATAAAATCAGAGCTTCAAATAGTAATAAATTTTGACATGTCCTGCAAAGATTGTTTTAACCAGCTAAAGAATGACAGTACATTCCTACATAAAGCTAAATCAGTTTCAAAATACCATAATGCTATGAAGGAATAGGACTTAAGATATAAATGTGAGCCGGCCGGAGTGGCCGAGCAGTTCTAGAAGCTACAGTCGGGAGCCGCGCGACCGCTACGGTCGCAGGTTCGAGTCCTGCCTCGGGCATGGATGTGTGTGATGTCCTTAGGTAAGTTAGGTTTAAGTAGTTCTAAGTTCTAGGGACTGATGACCTCAGAAGTTAAGTCCCATAGTGCTTAGAGCCATTTGAACCATTTTGTAAATGTGAGCTATTTTTGATTGAAAATGGCATTTAATAAAAATATGAATGCACTAGCCATTAAAAAATATGTCCATGAAAAACCTTCCTTTTTGGTGAAGAAAGTGGCAACCCTATGTCGAACTGTGGATTATGGCGCTAATATAGGTCTGTATGTGGTACACTTGTTAGAGACATATTTTATTTGCCAGACACAATTTTGTTTCGTCTATTAACTTCGAACAATAACGATGTAGGTAAAGACTGTTCTATCACCAGCCGTATCATTCCATTTGGAGGCTGTTAGGTAAAGGCAATAACAATTGTGTTATCAGTTGATAACTGTACATTCAGCTGGCAGTGCCACCGTATAGTTAGTCCTGTACGAAACGCTTTCTCACAGTGACGCGACATGTTTTCATTAGACACTGAGTTATTGCGAGTGTTATAAAACTGTTGCAATGTCTGACGGCAGAAAGCGCCATTCAAGCAACCTGAAAAGACGAGTGGAAAGAGAAAATGTAGACAAAAAATTGAAATTTCGTTCTATTATTTTATCCAACATAAAGAAGATTTTGATCAGAATGATCCAAGCGCAAATGCAGATGTAGACGTAAATCAGGGTAAGCGTTCGGTAGAAGAAGATGTGCCTTCAACGTTGCAGGGTAAACATGATCTTGTATGCAAGCTCTCTGATGAATGTGAAACTGCTCCAGCTGATTCTAGAAAGTGCTCATCTGATACTCAAACTGTCAGTGATGTAGTTGATTCAGATCCTGCAAAATGACATGACAAAATAGATGATTTTGTTAGGCCAACGTTAGTCAAGAGACGGCCTCCAGAAAAGATGGAATGTGAAAGCTGCTTTATCTCTAAAAATTACAGTTACAGTTTGTGCAATGGTGAAAGTGTTCAGAGGAAATTTATTGAAAAAGTGCAAATGCTGTTTTTTGTTTCAGCCGTAAACTCTTTTCGAACATTAAAATATCGTTGACTTCAGATGGTTGTAATAACTGGTGGCACATTTCTGAGACTAGCTAGTCCCAAGAGCATTTGGAATCGCAGCGAAAGTGGGTGAACTCGCCAGAGGATTAAAATCTGACAGTACTGTCGATGCAGGAACCCTGCAGATATTAAATGCAGAAACCCAGCATTTGAAAGGTGTAACTGATCGCCTTATAGCAATTATCCAGTTTTTTGCTAGACAGTGTCTTGCCTCAAGAGGAACTCCAAACGAACTGTTCACTCACAACAATGGGAATTTCTTAAAATTGGTCGAATTATTTGGTTCAGTTCCCGGTGAACCTATAAGTAGAACAACCCATGGTGAAAATAAGTCTCGTCATTATCTGGGTAAAAACACACCAAATGTAATAATTCGCATTATCCATCAAAAAATTAAAAACAAAATATTGTCTTTATTCAGATCTGCTAAATATTGTAGTTTAATTGTAGACTGTATACCAGATATTTCTTGTGTTGAGAATATGAAAATGATAGTGCGTTTTGTGAATGTGATTTCTACTGATCTTGACACACGTGATGTAAATAAAAGTGAACATTTTCTTGGATTTGTACCTGTAAGAGATGCGTCTGGTTTGGGGCTTACAGAGGTAGTCTTAAAACAGTTAGAAGAAATTAAAATACCTGTGGCGGACATGAGCGGTCATGGCTATGATAACGGCTTTAATGTGAAAGGCAAGAACTTAGGAACACAAAAGAGGATTTTAGATTTAAATCCTATTATGCTCCTTGCAGTAGTCATTCCTTAAAACTAGTTGTGAATGATGCTGCAAAGGTATATGCGCTCTCAGTGATTGATTTCAAAAGTCACAGTGAGCTTTTTGATTTTTTGTATGATATTAGTAAAATTAAGGATATGTGACCTTGCGTTTTAAGTGAAAAGTGTTCCAAGCTGTGCGACAGTTTTAGTCACAGACAGGCTAAGGACATCAGTCTTGTCGATTTTAAATATGAACTGAAAGCAGTGTCAATGTTGGTGAAGCCTGGTAGAATGCCAACTCAAATGTTGAAACTCATACAATAGTATGACTTTGCCCTCAACGTAAGTGTATCATTACGAATTTTGCTGATACAACGGGTGACAGTGGCAAGTGGAGAACGACGGTTTTCAAAATTTAAACTGATAAAAACATACCCGAGATCAACAATGGGCCAGGCGCGACTGAGTGAGCTGGCAGTGGTGCGATTGAACGTGGGCTAGATGAAGCTTTGGATTTGAACGAAGTAATACAGGAGTTCACTGGTGTCAAAGCAAGAAAACAATCTGTCATAAGGTAAGCGTTCCACAAATGTTTTTCATTAATTTTAGTTTTGATTGATTTACGTATGTCACACTTTCTCAGTCATTTGCATAATGTAGATTTGGTGTAGGGTATGCTTAAATTTATTTTGTTCTATGGCGAAATACAGTAGAACCCCTCTAATCCGACCTTGGATGGTCTGACTGTCTGGTTAGTCCGACCATGCTGAGGCTCATGAAACTGTGCCGACTTGTCACTGACTGGACGCTTGTCGGGCCATTGTTGCGGTGTCTATCGCTGTGAATATTGTTATACGGTATGAGGTTGTGCAGTTTTATCCTTTGTTGGAATTAAAATACATCGTTGTTTGCTTTATTCCGTGTTCTCTACAGTACTTATTACTGTAGATTCATTGTGTGTACAGTTGTCTGTTTTTCAATATGTCTGGATTCAAACGTAAACACGTAATTCTTTCACTAAATGAAAAATTAACAGTGCTACAAAGACTGGACGAAGGAGAATAGCTCCAAAAAATTGCAAAGGAACTGAATGTAGATGTTACGACAATTAAGGATTGGATGAAGAATCGGAAAGACATTGAATCCTATACAGTTACTATCGATGGTGAAAACACTCTGAAGAATCGCAAAACATTAAAAAACCTAAACTAGAACTGCTCGATAACGCATTGTGGACGTGGTTTTGTCAAGAAAGAAGGAAAGGAACTCCAGTATGCGGGACAATTCTCATAGAAAAAGTAATAGTTTGCACAAAAAACTGGAAGCTGAAAGTAAATTTGCTGCCAGTGAAGGTTGGATTGATCGTTTGCGAAACTCGTCATGGTGTCCGATTTGTTTCTATTTCCGGTGAAAATCTATCTGCCGATGCAGCAGCTGCTAAGGAGTTTTCTGTTAAGTTTCAAGACATTGTAGAGGAAAATGAACTGTTACCCTGCCAAGTGCATAACAGCGACAAGACAAGGCTGAAATTTAAAATATTGCCAGCAAAAACGCTCACAGCTTCAAATGAATCCGTGGTAGGAATGAAACTTATAAAAGATAGAATAACCGTCATTCCTTGTAGCAATGCAGATGGTAACCTCAAGCTCCCCTTGTTTGTCATTGGTAAACCTAAGAAGCCTAGGGCATTCAAAAATATAAACTTATCTTCCTAGCCGGTTTGTTAACGCAATCAAAAATCTGCTTGGATGGACTGCAACTTTATTAAATCCTGTTTTTTTTCTACGGGTTTGTGTCATCGGTCGAAAAAGACTTGAAGCAAAAAATAATCTACCTGTTCATGCTCTAATGCTGTTGGATAATGCACCATCACACCCAGATAAGGAAGATTTAGTGAAAGGGGACATAAAAGCTCTCTTTCTGCCTCCTAATGTGACGTCACTCATCCAACCACTGGATCAGTGTGTTATCAAATGGTTAAAAAGGTGATTTCGCATAAAGTATATCAGCTCAATCTTGGAAAAATCTGAAGGACGTCATAACTTATTTGAGGCAATGAAATCCCTGAACATCAAAGATGCTATCTACGCAATCGCTGCAGCATGGGATGAACTATATAACCTGCCTCACTGCGGAAATACATGGCGTAAGCTTTGGCCGCAAGTTAAGACTGAAAATGAGCATACCAAAGGTGAGCAAAACAGTGACGTGCTAGAAATCTCTGAAGATGTACAAACTCTGGAGCCGAACGTCCCTGCCAATGAAGTTGAAGTGTGGATCAACAAATGTGAGAAAGACTGTGACACTTTTGAAGAGCTTAATGATGACCACATTGTTGCCGCTGTGAGCCAGGAAACTGTGAATGTGGACTCGGACGGCGAAGACGAAACCCACACAACGATGCAAACAACGCTTTTGACATCGCCCTTCAATACATCGAGCAAAATGCAACTTCAACTCCAATGGACTTTTTGTGGATAAAAAAAATGGAGGGACACTGCAGCCAAATCTAGAATAACATCTGCTAAACAAAAATGTATCACTGACTTTTTTTCCAAGTAATTAGTTTTCGTTTTTACTGTAAAAACAGTGCATACAGTATAATAATTTCTTAGTTTATACATTCTGTAGTTTATTTCTTTGTAAAAAATTTCTTTTTTAAATACAGTGTTATAAACATTTTTTTAGTTTACAGTATTGTTTGTCGTTTTTCCTTTTAAAACCAATACATATCATAGAGTGTGTATACGTTTTTTAGGTATTATATTGTTTAACACTGTGTAAAAAACATCTTTTTATATTACTGTAGATGTCTTTCAGTTCTTAAATCGTTTGATTTTCGGTATTAAATGTCTTTTTACATGTTTTGCAATAAATATTAGATTTTTCGGATAATCCGACCTTTTTATCGTTCCAACAATGGTCCCGGTCCCGAAGGTAAAGGATTAGAGGGGTTCTGCTGTCACATTGACAAACTCGTCTGCCTGTGCAGACCGATTTTTGAAGATTTCACATACTACAGTCCGTTTATTTTTATTGTTCCCTGAGATGTTTTTAAATCGATTAATCTCTGGCATCGATATTGACAATAACAACAGTAGATTATATCGAATATAAATATTTATCTTTAGATGTCCTGACCTTAGTTCAGTGTGCAGTGAATATGTGTGCTTTTGTTTCTTTGTCTTAATTATGCGCTGCGACGAATATATGCCGCATGTGAAGATAAATGTCTCTGTACAAAGCGCATTCATTCAGGAATCTGTGATTTACACAGCAGTTATTCCGAAAGACGCTCATCCTTTGCTCAAGGAACTAGAAAAGGTGGACAGATTTTAGTTTTATGCTCTGCCGGTGACATAAATTAATCTCGGTTGACGTATTAACTTTGGAGTTAATAGCTTAAAATATCTTGCACTGCAAACATATCACTTACTGCTGCTTTGATCTTAAAGTCGTATTCACAGCAAAGAGACGAATGAGTGTGATATGTGAAAATAAGGCGTCATGTTTGAATTATATTGCGAGAAAAGTTGACTATGTCGAAAAATGGGGGGGGGGGGGGGGGAGGAGGGGTGGCGGCGCTTGAAATTTCCGCACGAGGTGGCAAACTCCTTGGAGCCAGGCCTATGCGATATACAGAGTGTGTCCAGAAAGTGTGTTCCAATTATTTTTTCCTGACAATCCAGAAGGTTGCAGTGTTGTGACTGGTAATGGAAAAAATGGTGGGGTGTCTTGGGAAGGCAACGTGTCCCTTCTCAGTAGCCTGCTACTGTTGCCCAGTATAGATTGCTCGTAGTGTGCACCTGTGTTCGAGTGATGCATCAGGGGATCAAAATGCCACGATCCACTGAGCAGTGACACGGCATTAAATCAAAAAGTCAAAGTGCAGAGCAGCACATAAAGACTTCCCTGAAGCCAAAAAAAGGCAAGGATTACGAAATCCTGTGTGAAGACGACGTTCGTCATCTTCCTTGATTCCAAAAGTATTGTCCACTCGGAGTTGGTGCCACAAAGGACAAACTGTCAACAGCCAGCTGAAATTCCTTGAAAGGCTCAGAAAACGAGTGTTTACTGACAGGAAGGAGATCAGAGGAAACTGGTCACTCCATCTCATATTGCCTTCACTGTTAGTGAGCTACTGACCAGGCACGGTGTGGCAATGCTGCCCCAGCAACCATACAGTCCCGATCTGAAACTTGCGAACTTCTTTTGTTTCCTCAAACAAAGAGAAGCTTAAAGGGCCATCGTTTTGGTATGGTAGAAGACATGAAAGTTGCTGTGATGTGGTGTCTGAAGGAGGTTCCAAGAAGGCTATCAGACCTGGCAGAATCACTTGAAAAAGTGTATTGACGCCCAGAAGTGCTATTTTGAAGAATACTGAACATTTGTACTTTTATTTTCAGTAAATTGTTCTTTATGGATTTATTCAGCTTACTTTCTGGACACACCTTGCATAATGAATTGGCAACATTCCTGGTAAAGAAAGTCATATATAGGTTTAACTCTTACCTCTCAGACTTTCAGCAGTAGTACACACACTATTACAGCTATCGAATCGTACGGCACACAGTGGCGCAAGTACCAACTTATTTCTCTCTCAATTGAGCGCTTACAAGTAGGTCAATAATATCTTGTGTTGCCAACAATCATGCACCACCGATCAAAAGTTTTCTATTACCTAACACAACTACAGAACAGGGATATCATTTCGAATATTCTTTTGTATCCACATTCTGATGATAAAACAAGTACAACCATGCAAAGACTAAGAGCCTATGTTGTGTATTTGTTGTTTGTTCGCCTAGAGGACACTGACTATTCACAACAACACTGACGTGCCTGTACAGTCGTAGACAAAACGAGCGAGACCCCTCGCCTTTTCGTTATGCTGATCCGCACAGCTTTGAAGTCTGCTACATTGCATTACAGACAAGGCGAAGATGTGCAACCAGCATACTATGCACAGGCGTGAAACTGACAAACTATCCGAACTTTGTCAGACAGTTTTTAATCATGTGTAAGACTATATTAATGCTGATTAGTGCGTTAATCATAGCACATAAATATAAGATATGAATTAAGGAAAAACGCTAATTAGTATGAACTGTACTAATAAAAATGAATTTCAGCTTATCGAGACAACATAACTGTTTTAGTAAGACAAAGTGCCCAGATCGTTAAGAATTATCAAAATATTATGTGCATTCGGCAGCGAAACAGTCTGTGTCAACGTTCAGATCAGTCATGCTGGATTGCAGTGGCCTACAATGAAAGTGTGCAAATTTAGCAATGCGTGAAGATTCATAACGAAATTCAATTAAAAATCATTCAGCGTCACACTTGAGTCGGTTCAATTATTGACAGAAGCGGAAAAATTAGGCAGTAACAAGTATGAAATTCTACAAGAGTTTCATATTGACATCCACAGGGCGCCAGTACAGAATAAAGGTAGCAATAAAACGTATTGGGGGGCGCGAGAATTTCTTAAAATTGCTTTACTGATAGTCTATCTGCCTCCATCGAGACTAGAACCGAAAACAAACCAGACCTCCCTTACAGTAGCAAACACCTTTCACTACGCTAGCAGACAACCCCGGCAAACAGCCCTCTATTATTACACCAGACATAAATAAGCCGGCAGTTTCGCAATGAAAATGGCAAAATGATCTGCAGTTTCTGTTGCATAGAGCTTTGTGGACTCAAAAACATGAATTTTCTACCTTTATGTCACCGCTTATGCGACCATCATTCGGGATGTTTAGCGAAATAACAAAATACTGATATTAACGAGTAAATGTAGTAGGATAATTCTGACCACCCCAGGAAATAAACGGCTACATAGCTGCCGAATGTATTCTACAATGTTTCGAATTCTCCATTAGACTCGCTACAGCCAGAAACCGTTCATTAGCCGAGGTGTTTCTTAAGCTAGCTAGCAATGGGAATGCTCGCACTTCTAAATTGCGGTGGCATTAATACTGGGATCTGAACTACTACGTGTATAGGCAAATAGATTTTATTTGCGTTCCTGTAAACGTGATTTGGATCGAAAGCTTAGCTACGAGTAATATGTTGAATGTTGATGTATCGACTGCAAGTAGAACATTTCGAATAAAGAGTTGGGGGGAATTTTTATACGGCTCCATTCAGTAACTGTGGTAGCTATTTCCGTTGTTAGGATTTCGTCACCTGAATCGGTAAAAATGTAACCCTACTAGTTTCACGTTCTCGACCGTCTATCTGTCTACCCAATCTTTAAAACCCGTTTACCTCGAGTACGGGTAGACATAATAAGCGGAAATGTATCGCACTTCCTGCGGTATACGGTCCCTTCGTGGTGTAAAAAAGTAAGACCCTATGTTAACGCAATCTGAAGATACGGCCATTTATGTATAGAAGATATACGCGAAAGGTCAAAAAATGGCTCTAAGAACTATGCGACCAAACTGCTTAGGTCATCAGTCCCCTACACCTAGAACTACTCAAACCTGCCTAACCTAAGGACACCACACACATCCATGCCCGAGGGAGGATTCCAACCTGCGACTGAAGCAGCCGCGCGGTTCGTGACTGAAGCTCCTAGAACCGGTCGGCCACCGCGCCCGGCGAAACCCTTTTCATATCATCTATAATGATAATATATACTGTCTAGTGAGGATAAACTCTATTCGCCAGCAATTTAGATCGTTTGATCACGGAACTTTTACGAAGTTCCATTCAAATTTTGCTCGAAGTCGTCTGCAATATCCACTTATAAACATCCTAGGAACGTCGTAAGCGATATTTATTTCTGAAGACGCTGGCAGATACAGCAGTAGCATAACAAGTAGTCAAGAATTTATTGTTATTGGTCCATACATGACACTTTATTTTAGTATCAATTTAACGCACCTAGGTGTTTGTCTATGGCTGAAAAAAATGAACAAAAAAATAAATAAACAGCAAACAACTTCGATGTTCAAATCAAATGTAACACACATGTCGCAATTACAACATAATTTCGTTGTTACATCTACATGAGTCCATCTACAGGATTTCTTTGCAATCCACACTTACGTGCCTGGCTGTGGGTTCATCGAACCACCTTCGGACTGTTTCTCTACCGTCCCACTCTTTAAGAGCATGTAGGAAAAAAGACCACTTAAATTTTCTCTTACGAGTCTTGAATTACATTATTACTATGGTCATTTCTTCCTGTGTAAGTTCCCATGGAAATAATGTTTTGGCATTGAGAACAGATGTTGGTGATTGAAATTTAGTGAAAAGTTTTCGCGGCAACGAAAAACGCTTTTTTTTCATGAATGTCACCCCAACTCGCTTATCAAATCTGGGACTCTCTCTCCCCTATTTCGTGACATTACAAATCGTGCTACCGTTCCTTGGCGTTTTTGACGTGCACCGTCTATCAAGGATCCCATACCGCGCAGGAATAGTTTAGCAGTGGACGGACAAACATAGTGTAGACAGTGTCTTCAGTAGACCTGTTGAGTATTCTTAGTGTGCGGTCAGTAAAACGCAGTCTTTCGTTCGCCTTCCTCACAAAAGTATGTTTGCGATCGTTCCAGTTTAAGTTTTACTGGGTACTGAGATGAATTAACAGTATTTCGACTTGTGTTTTGTCATGTAACCGAAAGTTAATTATTGTTACTGGACGCAGCTTTCGTGTTTAATGTATTCCCAATTCAACAGAGTACACTCGTCGTACACCACACGTAACTGTTTCAAAGTATTAAATGTTACTGATGTTACCAAGTAGCAGTGGTCATCTAAACTTGCCGTTTTGAAAGGAAAATATTATAGCGAAATATGGCAACTTCTGAGGCATCGAGGGATCACCAATTTAGTATTGGAGGGCAGCGTGGAGGGTAAAAATCGTAGAGGGAGACCAAGAGATGACTACACTAAGCAGATTCAGAAGGCTGTAGGTTGCAGTAGGTACTGGGAGATGAAGAAGCTTGCACAGGATAGAGTAGCATGGAGAGCTGCATCAAACCAGTCTCAGGACTGAAGACCACAACAACAACAACATGGCAACTAAGAAACGGACTATCCAAATAAACAAACATTTCCGGTTCAAGTCGTTGCAGTAGGTCTACTACACAGTAAAGTAAATTACGAGGAAAGTCCATTAGTAGATAGTTATCAGGAAAACCAGCCCTCATAATGAAAACTGCCACTACAAGAACGAATGTTTCCAAACATGTCAATGAGTAGTCGGGGAAAGCGGACGCGCCGGCCTCTGTGGTCGAGCGGTTCTAGGCGCTTCAGTCCGGAATCATGCGGCTGCTGCGGTCGCAGGTTCGAATCCTGCCTCGGACATCGCAGGTTCGAATCCTGCCTCGAGCATGGATGTGTGTGACGTCCTTAGGTTAGTTAGGTTTAAGTAGTTCTAAGTCTAGGGTACTGATGACCTCAGATGTTAAGGCCCATATCGCTTAGAGCCATTTGAAAATGGAGGCATTCTGTTTACTGAATCGCAACGCACGCCACTTACGAAGGTACCCGCCAAGTGGCATACCCTGATCTTGCTAAAACTTCGCTCAGTGAAAGAGGGGACAAAATAAGCGAACACGTGTCTCGGTTTATATGCATACATTCGACCGCTTCTGAGAAAACGACGGACAAAGTTTTCAATGCGCTGTTGCTACAGTGTAGATACCTTCTAGTGTATAAGGATTCAATTGAAGCGGTGGCTCAGCGGCTACCGTCGCGACTTCAGAATTTTGCGCTGCGAGTTCGAAATCCGGTTGTTCCTTTTTCTTCCCCCCTCACTCTCTGAATAATCTACGACTATTTATTCCAATTTATGTTGAAATAATGTTGTCGTTATTCGTCAATTTACTGTGTAATGAAAGAAGTTAAAAAATAAACGAATGAGAAAATGATGTGAAATATTTGTGATTGTCCTTGCAACCTGACAGGTTGTAAGGAGGTTATTTTCTCATTCGTTTATTATTTTTTAAATTCATTAATAACACAGAGAATTAATTGACGAATAACAACATTATTTCAACATAAATTGGAAAAAACACTCGTAGATAATTCTGATAGAGAGGGAGGAAAAAAATAATAGTAAAAAAAAACAATATGGTCTCGAACTCGGGAATGAAAGTTAAGAAGGAACGACGGTAGCCACTGAGCCTCCGCTTCCATTGCTTTCTCGGGCGCCAAAGGTATCTACACTATAGCAACAGCGCGTCGATAACGTTGACCGTCGTTTTACCGGAAACGGTCGAGTTTCTGCAGATAAATCAAAACACATGTTCGCCTATTTTCTCCTCTCCTTCACTGAGCAAAGTTTCAGGACAATCAGCGTATGGCACCTGGCGAGTTCCCTTGGTTGGTCGTGTCGCTTCTTACGCCCGGCGAGAACTATGTATGCCCCACAGTAAACTGCGCTACTTGGAAACACGGTGAGCGAGGATAAACGCGTTTTCCTTCTTATAAGGCAATCTTCCACAGCTAAAATTCACGGAATGTTCTTCAGGTTGCCTCAGATATTTCAGAAATGTTTCTTGCGTTAGGCCTGCCGCATATGCAAAATGTAAACATTTCATTTGATGTAATATTTATCAGGATAAGACACGACAAGAGTGGACCAGTCCCTTCTGAGAAAAATTACAGATTCTAAGTTACTCCACTATGTAATGACACGGGTACGGGCTTGCGATCTCTCTTTTATGCCATCGATTTCCGTGTTACACAGACTTGGCCATTGCGTTGTGGCTGCAATCGTGGAGGAGGCAGTCTGTTTCCTACTAGCGCTGTTTTCGCAACAGACATTAACAACGACGAATCATTGAGTCAACGCTAAATGGCCCATCTGACTGAGGCAGACAAGGGCGCTATAATAGCACTCCATGCAGAGGAATTTTAAAATGGCTATATAGCAAGAACTGTGGCTCTTCACACGCCGACGGTAGCCAGGTGGATTAGACGAAAGGAAGAGGGTGGTAACCTGAATGGAAGGCCTTATGGTCGTCGCCGCAAAGCAACAGCAGCTGAGGATCGGCAAAACGCCGTTTCAGTGAGAACCACCCATTTGTCAACGCACGACAAATTCAGCAGACTTTGGGTTTCAATGTTAGCAGTAAGACCGTCACTCGTCGTCTAAGGGAAGGTGGACTGAGAGCAAGAAGCGCTGCTGTGAAAGAGACATTGACTGTTTCCCACAGAGAAGCCCGCCTTCCTTCTGCTGCTGAAAATGTCGACAAACCTCTCCAGTTTTGGAGGCGAACGATTTTCACGGACGAAAAAGTTTTCTCTGCGGCAACAACTGGAAAAGTACTTGTTTACCGGCCAAAAGATGCTAGGTATAATCCAAAATATATTTACAGTTGCCGAGTGAGTGGCAGCTAATCGGTAACGGCATGGGGATGGATATCGGCCGAATGGTGTGGGTTCCCGTCGTTAGTAGAAGAAAGGCTCGATGCGCGAAATTACAAATCAGTTCTGGAGAACGTGGTGTTGCCTTCTGTGACAGCAATATCTGGCGATGATAAGATCATGTTCCAACAAGATCGCTCGCCTATTCATATGGCACGTGTGGTTAAGAGGTGGTTCGACGACCATAGTAATATTACTGTAATGGAATGGCCACCTAAAGGAGCTGACATGAATCCCATTGAGAATATTTGGGCAGAAATGGTCAGAGTAATACGGGAAAAGGGACAGTCACCGTCGACTCGCCGACAGCTTTCTGATGTGATTCGTGACGTTTGGAATGAGTTACTTGAATCTCCTAGTTATGTGGCTAGAGTTGTGGGCTCAATGCCCAACAGACTTCGAGCCGAAGGAGGCTATAAGCGATACTAAGCAGCATAAGCAGAGGTGTGTGTTTTTTTTTTGATCCCTTAACTAATCATCTGCAACAAATGTTTCAAGTTAAAAATGGTTCAATTGGCTCTGAGCACTATGGGACTTAACATCTGAGGTCATCAGGCCCCTAGAACTTAGAACTACTTAAACCTAACTAACTTAAGGACATCACACACATCCATGCCCGAGGCAGGATTCGAACCTACGAACGTAGCGGTCGCGCGGTTCCAGACTGAAGCGCCTAGAGCCGCTCGGCCACTCCGGTCGGCTGTTTCAAGTTATTTTTTTCTTTACAGGCGTATATTTTATATAATTTTAAGGAAATGCAGTAAGTTCGCTCAGCTGATGTGCTGAGATAGCTTCAGCATTGGCGAAGCTCGCACTTCGAATACGCCACAGCAACGTCTGCCATCAATTCGTGGGAAACGAAATACCTCAAATATAAGCCAGTGTGTTGTATTCGTATTTCTGTGACTATAACGTGGTGCTAAAGTGTGGTTATGGATAGTACGTATGCTCAGATTGCGAATCTAACACAAATATAGTTATTCTATCTTAAATGAACTGCACAGAAAATCATTCACCAGAATTGAATAACTTTTTAGCAACACCAGGTGATATTAACAGCTTGCTGGCGTGGGTTAGCCGTGCGCACAACGGCGTCATATCGCGGACCGCGCGGCTGCTTGCGCCGTCGGTTCGAATCCTTCCCCGGGCATGAATGTGTGTTAGGTTAGGTAGGTTCAAGTAGTTCTAGGTCTAGGGGACTGATGACCTAAGCAATTTGTTCGCATAGTTATTAGAGCCATTTTTTGACCTTTAGCGTAAATTTTCTATACATAAATGGCCGTATCTTCAGGTTGCGTTGACACAGAAGCTCACTTTTTTACACCACCAAGGGACCGTATGCCGTAAGAAGTTCGATACATTTCCTCTTATTATATCTACCCGCACTCGAGGAAAACGGGTTTTAAAGGTTGGGTAGACAGATAGAAGGTCAAGAAAGTGAAACTAGTAGGGTTCCATTTTTACCGATTTAGGTGACAAAATCCTAACAACCAAAATAGCTGCGACAGCTACTGAAGATGAGAGCCGCATAAATAATTCTCCCTACTCTTTATTCGAAATGTTCTACTTGCAGTCGATACACCAACATACACTCCTGGAAATGGAAAAAAGAACACATTGACACCGCTGTGTCAGACCCAACATACTTGCTCCGGACACTGCGAGAGGGCTGTACAAGCAATGATCACACGCACGGCACAGCGGACACACCAGGAACCGCGGTGTTGGCCGTCGAATGGCGCTAGCTGCGCAGCATTTGTTCACCGCCGCCGTCAGTGTCAGCCAGTTTGCCGTGGCATACGGAGCTCCATCGCAGTCTTTAACACTGGTAGCATGCCGCGACAGCGTGGACGTGAACCGTATGTGCAGTTGACGGACTTTAGGGCGTATAGTGGGCATGCGGGAGGCCGGGTGGACGTACCGCCGAATTGCTCAACACGTGGGGCGTGAGGTCTCCACAGTACATCGATGTTGTCGCCAGTGGTCGGCGGAAGGTGCACGTGCCCGTCGACCTGGGACCGGACCGCAGCGACGCACGGATGCACGCCAAGACCGTAGGATCCTACGCAGTGCCGTAGGGGACCGCACCGCCACTACCCAGCAAATTAGGGACACTGTTGCTCCTGGGGTATCGGCGAGGACCATTCGCAACCGTCTCCATGAAGCTGGGCTACGGTCCCGCACACCGTTAGGCCGTTTTCCGCTCACGCCCCAACATCGTGCAGCCCGCCTCCAGTGGCGTCGCGACAGGCGTGAATGGAGGGACGAATGGAGACGTGTCGTCTTCAGCGATGAGAGTCGCTTCTGCCTTGATGCCAATGATGGTCGTATGCGTGTTTGGCGCCGTGCAGGTGAGCGCCACAATCAGGACTGCATATGACCGAGGCACACAGGGCCAACACCCGGCATCATGGTGTGGGGAGCAATCTCCTACACTGGCCGTACACCTCTGGTGATCGTCGAGGGGACACTGAATAGTGCACGGTACATCCAAACCGTCATCGAACCCATCGTTCTACCATTCCTAGACCGGCAAGGGAACTTGCTGTTCCAACAGGACAATGCACGTCCGCATGTATCCCGTGTCACCCAACGTGCTCTAGAAGGTGTAAGTCAACTACCCTGGCCAGCAAGATCTCCGGATCTGTCCCCCATTGAGCATGTTTGGGACTGGATGAAGCGTCGTCTCACGCGGTCTGCACGTCCAGCACGAACGCTGGTCCAACTGAGGCGCCAGGTGGAAATGGCATGGCAAGCCGTTCCACAGGACTACATCCAGCATCTCTACGATCGTCTCCATGCGAGAGTAGCAGCCTGCATTGCTGCGTAAGGTGGATATACACTGTACTAGTGCCGACATTGTGCATGCTATGTTGCCTGTGTCGATGTGCCTGTGGTTCTGTCAGTGTGATCATGTGATGTATCTGACCCCAGGAATGTGTCAATAAAGTTTCCCCTTCCTGGGACAATGAATTCACGGTGTTCTTATTTCAATTTCCAGGAGTGTATTATTCGTAGCTACGCTTTCGATCCAAATCACGTTTACAGGAACGCAAATAAAATCCTTTGCCTCTACACGTGGTAATTCAGATTCCAGTATTAATGCCACCGCAGTTTAGAAGTGCGAGCATTCCTATTGCTAGCTAGCTTAAGAAACACTTCGGCTAATGAACGGTTTCTGGCTGTGGCGAGTCTAATGGAGAATTCAAAACATTGTAGAATACATTCGGCAGCTATGTAGCCGTTTATTTCCTGGGGTGGTCAGAATTATCCTACTATATTTACTCGTCAATATCAGTATTTTGTTATTTCGATAAACATCCCGAATGATGGTCGCATAAGCGGTGACATAAAGGTAGAAAATTCATGTTTTTGAGTCCACAAAGCTCTATGCAACAGAAACTACACACCATTTTGCCATTTTCATTGCGAAATTGCCGGCTTATTTATATCTGGGGTAATAATAGGGGGCTGTTTGCCGGGGTTGTCTGCTAGCGTAGTGAAAGGTGTTTGCTACTGCAAGGGAGGTCTGGTTTGTTTTCGGTTCTAGTCTCGATGGAGGCAGATAGACTATCAGTAAAGCAATTTTAAGAAATTCTCGCGCTCCCAATACGTTTTATTGCTACCTTTATTCTGTACTGGCGCCCTGTGGATGTCAATATGAAACTCTTGTAGAATTTCATACTTATTACTGCCTACTTTTTCCGCTTCTGTCAATACTTGAATTGACTCAAGTGTCGCACTGAATGATTTTTAATTGAATTTCGTTATGAATCTTCACGCATTGCTAAATTTTGTACACTTTCATGGCAGGTCAGCAACGGTAGTCCAGTATGACTAGTCTGAACGTTGACACAGACCGTTCCGCGGCCGAATGCGCATAATATTTTGATAATTCTTAACGGTCTGGGGTACTTTGTCTTACTAAAACAGTTATGTTGTCTCGATAAGCTGAAATTCATTTTTATTAGAACAGTTCATACTAATTAGCGTTTCTTTTTTAATTTAAATCTTATATTAACGTGTTGTGTTTAACACAGTAATCAGAATTAATATAGTCTTTCACATATTGAAAACTGTCTGACAGAGTTCGGATAGTTTGTCGGTTTCACGCCTGTGCATAGTATGTTGGTAGCACTTCGTCACCTGGCCTGTTACGCAGTGTAGCAGACTTTAAAGCTGGGCGGATCAGCATAACGAAAAAGCGTGGGGTCTCGCTCGTTTTGTCCACGACTATACATAAGATGGTTCCATTGAAATAGGTATCACTCTTTCAGCTGCCTGTGTAGCTATCACTTCATATTAGTTTACTGTACACTGTGAGCTTCCAGCAGTGTATTTGTTTATCTGATCGGGTTCGTACCACATTACTTATTAACAAGGATGGGACGGAAGCAGGAGTTCGGAATTGAAAAATATGCCGTAATTGTAACTCTGCATTAGGATGCCTGTTGTAGTAAGACAATAGCAAAAAAAGTTGATGTAGCGCAATGGTATATATGTTGCAGCTAAAATACTGTGATGTGTATGTTTCAGCGGCTCAAGCAAACTGGTATCAATGTAAATGAGTCGTGACATGGAAGCCTCTGACTAACATCATACAGGCAAGATCAGTTCATATGTGCACAGGATAAACGTCAGAGGACTCGTACTGCACCAGAAATTCGCGAGGAAGTATGTAGTATGTAAGCAGCTCCGATCTCTGCCTCAACAGTACAATGCCGTCTCCGTTAACAAGGTTAGGGTGGACAGCGGCCAAAAAGACTTTATCACCCAAACAAATTAAGGTGAAAACAATGCAGTAGGCACACCAGCATAAAAATGGAGAGTGCAGCAGCGGTGCGAGGTATTATTGTAGGAAGAATCTACGTCTGAATTATTTGGAAGCCATCGTCGAATATTTGTTCGTTGACTTCGTGAAGAATATATGTAGTTTGTGATCGCAGCGGTGAAGCATGGCGGAGGGTCGGTCATGGTATGGGGATGTTTTCTAGTTGATACAGTTGGTGGTCTAGTGAGAATATATTTAACATTCAAGAAGAAAGGATATCACAGGATAGTGATGAACAATGCATTTTCCTCTGGCACAATATTTATTTGCAGTGGGTTTGTCCTGCAGCAAGAAAACTATCCCAAACATCCTTCTAAATTGTGCAGAGGGTATGTCACTAGAAAAGAGAGATGAGGGGAACTGAAACATATAATTAGGCCACATTAGTCACCTGACTTAAATACCATTGAACTCGTATGAGATGAACTTTACAGAGAAGTCATAAAACTGAGGTCATCTAATGTTAAAGGTGTATGGACTGCAGTATATGCAAACACACTACTAAATCTTATCTCCAAAATGCCAAGAGTTTGTGCAGCTGTTCCGCGAACAAAGGGTGAATTCTTTGAAGGGGTAAAATCTAAACAATATTGTATTGTACTTAATGACAGAAAATGAAAATGTTTATTTTGTTGGTCTATTTAGTTAGTTTGATGTGTTTGTACACTGAAATAAAGTACAGAGCCTTTTTCATGGGTGATCGGTAGTGTGTAAACCGAAGTAAGCATTGACCCTCCAACAGGTGTGGTCACAGTGAGTTAAAAAATCTAGAAAATAGTTCCCCTTATCTTTTAGCAAAATTTTCGTGGCATGGCGGGAGTTAATGATGCCATGACAGCCCCCTCCCCCTTCTCACCTGGCATCCGCACCTGCCAGGCTTAGTAATTAAAACTTGCCATCGTCACTAAATGTTACCAGCAACTATTTTCCTCATATGGAAAATCGACGAGTAAATACGAGTATCTGGGTTGTAAGACCATTTCCTCGGACAAAATTTTCGCGAAACAGAATGGGCAACATCTTGGCGAAGCGTTGGTGGCGTTCGCAGGTGTGGAAGTTGTTGTTCGATTATGTAGCAATAAAAACGAATACGAGGCATTTGCTGCTTGGAGTACCACTGTTCACGAACATAAGGTGACGCCAAACCACATGGGGAAAAAACGTTAAAAATAAACAGTACCAACGGCATCATTGACTCATTCCTATGTTCAAGAAAAGGATCTACAAAATCGCATGAGTTTCATTTTTTGAACGTTAACTAAACTGTATTTGTCTATTGTCTCTTTAAAAAATAGGTGGGTCCGTTTTTCCAAAGTAAATTTTAGTAATGATGTTGGAGTATTGGCTGATATCCGCTCCCGTTCAGGAGTAATTGTGTCAGAAACGTTGAAACGAACTTTTATCCATGCCTCGGAACATAGCGTCACGCCAAGATCCACGAATTTTTGATGTCAAGCTGCTCCATTGACATAATCGGGAACGTTTAGTGTCGAACCGGATTAATTGTCTACAGTGGTGCGTATATAAAATCAATTCAAACATGGGTCGCAGCCTTGATTTGACCCGCGGCACAGAGTTAAACTTCTCACTACTCTAAGGTCAGTAATTGCCCTGTGACAATCCAACAAATTTTGAAATTGAAATTCATCTACTGTCAGAAAGATTTTCGGATCGATCAATGGACTGGAAACTGTACACTGCTAATATTTCATAGAGAGCCTCCAACGGGCTCCTAACAGCTTCCGCCGATGGTTTCCTCGACAACAAAACAGGAATCCAATTTAAAGTTGGAAGGGAGAAAGTCACACAAAAACATCACACATAAAATGCCATGGGAATAAATATAATTTATTACACTCATTGAAAACCCCACCAAGTCTGTCTGATTCATTAAACATTACCACACATCTAAGTACTTGGCTGCATAATCCAATTTTTGTCCTCTGTCTACTGAGCGTGTGCACTTTCATTAAACGACAACACTCATCTGGACGAGAATGATTCATCCTGAAATCCTAGCCTCTTTACAAGATAGCACTTGCGGATTTCCGTACTACACGTAATAATTCGGCTGATCTCGAAAGAATCACCTTATCCCGACTTTGGAAGTACAATATGAAAACACAACCTCCACCTCAGAGAGCAACACGACTGCTGTATCCGGCTTCGGCAGCCAGTCATCTCCTCGATTTCGCGAGCTCCAGAGTGCTCCACTAACTTACTAAACATTTACGCCTCCCAACTGATCATGAGCAGAATGTCATGCTTATTGACTATTTCCTGCTCCCGCGTACAGCATAGCTCTCTGCCAGGAGCCGGCCAGAGTGACCGAGCGGTTATAGGCGCTTCAATCTGGAACCGCGCGACCGCTACGGTCGCAGGTTCGAATCCTGCCTCGGACATGGATGTGTGTGGTGTCCTTAGGTTATTTAGGTTTAGGTAGTTCTAAGTTCTAGGGGGACTGATGACCTCCGATGTTAAGTCCCATTTCAACCGTTTCATTTCTCTGTCAGGACTGCTAGTAATTGTTCTGCAACGACTGTTGGAAAACAAAGACCATAATCGGGAAGCCACTCGCGTTTGAGCTGGCCCTTTATGCCCAGACCACTACCCATTTAGGAGGATCAGGAAGAAACCGACCTATCAGCTCCATGCAGAAAACAGTATCTTTCCCCCAGAAACCAACACTGTCATAGACAATACTTAGCGCACATAGCTGCGGCAAGGAAGTCGTGAGTTACAGGATTGAAAACTATTGACCTGCACATGGGTTTTTTTTTAGGTATCAGAGACGAATTGCTTACCAAAATCGAAGGTACATCAGCCACAATGTTCTCAGGGAATGCTCGTCCCTGGAGACTAAATACAGAAAAGGGTAATGCACTCTAATACAAAAGAAGACCCTCCACTAAGGATTTATCCGAATGGGGTGGGATTAAGTAGATGTGACGTACAGACAAACAAATCATTACAATTTCAGAAAAACTGGATGATTAAGTCGAGAGCAAAAGTTTCACAAATTGAGCAAGTCAATAACGCATTGGTCCACCTATGACCCTTATGGAATCAATTTTCAGCTTGGCACTGATTGATAAGAGTTGTTGGATGTTCTCCTGAGGGATATCATGCCACATTCTCTCAGGTTGGCGCGTTAGATCGTCAAAATTCCTAGCTAGATGGAGAGCACTGCTCATAATACTCCAAACGTTCTGAGTTGGGGAGAGACCTGAAGACCTTGCTGGTCAAGGTAGGGTTTACCAAGCACGAAGACAAGCAGTAGAAACTCTCGCCGTGCGCTGGCAGGCGATATCTTGCTGAAATGTAAGCCCAGGATGGATTTCCAAGAAGGGGAGCAAATCGTTCACGCAGACGAATTGTACAAACATACGACCATCAGACAGATTCCCGTGTGGATGACATAGTGATAAGCATCCCTGGCGTAGAAAACAACTGAAAGATTTGGAATCAAATAAATCACTAGGTGCAGATGAAATCACAATTTGGTTGTATGAAACGTCCCCTTAGAAAAATTAATGAACGTACTCAGACATTTCGCTCTTTACCTATTATGATCAACACTAAACTGACACACAATATTTTTTAGCGCAACGCAATCTGACTTTCAATAATCCCTACAAAAGAATGGCCCTGACTAACATTAACCTATACCTTTCATGTATCACTTACCTCACAAGACTGCAATGCAGCGAGTGCCAATACTGCCAGCTAACTAAAAGATTCTAACTACTGAAGGCACTAACTACTGATAGGCATAGTTAGCAAATGAAAGATTTTGATAGAGAACAAACAATGTATTTACCTTAAAAGTGTTCAAAATCCATAATGTATATAGCATTTCATGGCATCCAGTCTTACAAATTTACTGTCTCTGATGGACACACGTCCAGATCATTCGCTCTCAAAACTCCGCCATTTCTCTTCCCACATCCACCACTGCTGGCGGCTTACCTCCAACTGCGCAACGTTACGCGCTGTTAACATACAACTGCCCAACACTACAATGGCGACTATTCCAACAATGCAAACCAGCCACAGACTGCACACAGCACAGTCAGTGATTTTCATATAGAGCGTTACATGGCGTTACCAACATAAAAACCTAAACAGCCTACTTACAGCTGTACAAAGAGTGCATTACGGCGTTGGCCCCTTGCCTGGAAAAAACCGCGGGTGACTCCTGTATATGAGAAAGAACGGACCCGCGAAATTACAGACAAATATCCTGACTTCGGTTTCCTGCAGAATCCTTGACCATACTCTCAGTTCGAATATAATAAATGTTCTTGAGACTGAGAAGCTTATTTTCACGAATCAGTACGGTTTTAGTAAGCGTCGCATGCGAAACTCACCTTGCCCTCTTTTCACACGATATACTGCGAACTAAGGATGAAAGGCAGCAGGCAGATTCCGTGTTTTTAGACTCATTTGACACTGTGCCTCATCTGAGGCTGTTGACGAAGGCATGAGCATATCGAATAAGTTCACAGATGCGTGAGTGGCTCGAAGACTTCTTAAGTAATAGAACCGAGTATGTTGCCCTCGATGTCGAGTGTTCATCAGAGGCATGGGCATCGTCCGGAGTGCCCCACGGAAGTATGATAGGACTGCTGTTATTCTCTATACACGTAAATGATTTGGCGCACAGGGTGGGCAGGAATCTGCAATTGTTTGCTGACGACACTGTGGTGTTCGGTAATGTGTCAAAGTTTAGTGGCTGTAAGAAGATTAAAGATGAGATTAAAGATGAGTTAGACAAAATTTCTAATCGCTGTAATGAGTCTCAGCTAGCTCAAAATGTAGAAAAAATTAAGTTAATGCAGATGAATAGGATAAACAAATCCGTAATGTTCAGATAGTAGTGTGCTGTTTGATGCAGTTACGTCGTTTAAACATGTGGATGTAACGTTGCAAAGCGATGCGAAATATTCAAATGTGTGTGAAATCTTATGGGACTTAACTGCTAAGGTCATCAGTCCCAAAGCTTACACACTACTTAACCTAAATTATCCTAAGGACAAACACACACACCCATGCGCGAGGGAGGACTCGAACCTCCGCCGGGACCAGCTGCACAGCCCATGACTGCAGCTCCCAAGACCGCTCGGCTAATCCCGCCCGGCGATGCGAAATGGAATGAGCGTGTGAGGACTGTGGTAGGGAAGGAGAATGGTCGACTTCGGTTTATTGGGAGCATTTTTGGAGAGTGTGGTTCATCTGTGAAGGAGACCATATGTAGAACGCTGGTGCGACGTATTCTTAAACAATGCTCGAGTGTTTGGGACCCGTATCATGTCAGATTGGAGGGGGCTTCGAAGCAATTCAGAGGCAGCCTACTAGATTTGTTACCAGTATGTCTGAACAACACACAAGTGTTATGGAGATGCTTCGGTAACTCAAATGTGAATTCCTGGAGGGAATGCGACTTTCTTTTCAAGGAACACTGTTGAGAAAATGTAGAGCACTGGGATTTGAAGCTGACTGCCAAATGATTCTACTGCCGCCAACATACATTGCAGATAACGACCACGAAGACAAGGTACAATAAATTAGGGCTTGTATGGTTGCATATAGATACTCGTTTTTCCCTCGCTCTATTTGCGAGTGGAACAGGAAATGAAATGACTGGTAATTGTACAGGGTACCCTCTTCGCCACGCACCGTACGGTGTCTTGCACAGTAAGTATGTAGATATAGAATATCGTCGACGTACCGCTGTGCTATAAAGGTGCCGTGGATGACAATCAAAGGGGTGCTGCAATGGAATGAAATGGCACCTCGGGCCATGGCTCCTGGCTGTCGGGCCGTATGTTGGGGGCGGGGGTGTCTCCAGACTTCGCTGGTCATCCGGGCTCCGTTTGAAGTGGGACTCATCACTGGAGACACTCAAGTCAACTCAATGAAATTCTACCCAAAGACGGGCCTGCAAACGCCCCGGACAGTGGTGGAATACCAATCTGACTGTTGCCCTCCATGCGTCCCGACAATCAGGAGCCATGGTCCGGCCTGCCATTCCAATTCGTAGCGGTATCCCTTTGGTTATCATCAGTGGCTCTTTTACAGCGCAGAGGTACGTCGAAAATATTCTATGCCCTATTTTGTTGGCCTTGAAAGGAAGCCATACTGGGCTTACATTTTAGCAAGATAATGTCCGTCCACACAAGCGCGAGTTTCTACTGTTTGTATTCCTGCTTGCCAAACAACTGGAGCATCTAGAGTAATCCTCCAAGCAGGTCGGGATTTTGACAATCTAACGCACCAATTTGGCATGATTTCCTTCGGGAGAACATCCAAGAACTTTATCAATCAGGGTCAACCCGGCTAACTGCTTGCATAAGAGCCAGAGGCGGACAACGCGTTTCTGACTTTCCCAGTTTGTGACCCTCTTTCCCTTGACTCAATTTTTTCTAAAATTGCAATCATTTGTTTGTCTGTGCAAGTAAATCATATCTACCGATTTCCGTCCCATTCGGATAATTCCTTCGTGGTGCGTCATTTTATTCTCTCTTATATTGTATTAGGAACAGAAAGTTACTTGAAATCGGAAGTTAACAGCAACAAAAACCTAAATTCAGGTTGGAGCATTTACGATAAGGATAAGTTAGTCGCCAATGGAGGGGGCGTATATCTTACAGTAAAGAATTCGATAGGTCTATAGAGGCCATCATAGTTTCTGAATGTGGATTAATCTGGGTGGGTCAAAAATGTTAATCGATTGCTTTTATAGATTGCCTGGGTCAAGAGCTGTAGTGGTAAAGCGCTTCAGAGAGAACTTGCAGAATATCGTTCGTAACTTTTCTGATCACGCCTTGGTAATACAGGGAGCAGACGTGCCAACTCTCCCGATTTAAGCGGGAGACTCCCGATTTTTCCTTCTTCCTCCCGATCTCCCGACGGTGATGACCGATCTCTCGATTTTCAGAGCAGTTTCAATACTTTTCTTACTATTTGAAAATCCTGCGCCTTCGATATATTCGTGGATGACAAGGTATGGCTGCTACTTGTCTATGTTAACTTGGAATATTCGCTATTGCTACCAATGGTAGCAATATAACGGACTTAAGTTATATCCTATTATCGTATCGTTCTTCAGCCCTGAACTCCGTGAAATTCAAAATTGCCTACTCTCTGTGCCTAATTTAAAAGGGGATGCCACTGGAGCTAGTATTGCTTATCTTCTACTTTCAACTTTACAGGAATTCTGTATTCCATTAAAAAACTGTCTGGCTTTTGGTGCCACGCAAATATGGGTTGCATTATGAAATGAAAACGTGTGATCATTTAACAGTGATTTATTCATGCAAAAACTGTGCTAATGTCAAAACAGAAATCTAATAGAAGTTAATTTGTTTCCTCGGATCGTAATTTCGAACTGTTGTTCTCTCTAGAATGCTTCACTTGAATGTGTGTATCCAAAGAAACCTGCAGAGCTCATCATTCATGTTGTTCAGCATATTGAATGATAAATTATACAGTACGAAGGCTCAGGTATGTCCATTTTTTGCTATTTACATGTAAATAATAAAGCAAATGTAATTGAGTTGTTACAGGTGTTGAATTATTGCAACTATAATCGTCAGTGGTGTGTTGTAATTCACAATAGTACAACGCTAAAATTCTCCTCATTTTTCACTTTTGAAAGTTGGCATGCCTGAGGGTGACTTAAACTTGTCAGGAATAGATTGGGATTGTCATGCTATCGAAACTGGTGGCAGGGACAGGGATTTTTGTGACATTATTCTGAATGTCTTGACTGAAAATAACTTAGAGTAGATAATTCGAGAACCAACTCGTCAGGCTAACCTCATAGCCACAAATAGACCTGAACTTATCGAATCACTTAATATAGAGGAAAGTATCACCCATAATAAGGCTGAGATGGCACCTATGCTCACGATTTTACACGGAATGTTAAGAAAGGCAGAAAAAACATTTTTGGGTAGCAAGAGTGAAAGGATACAAAAAATGGATCTGAGCACTATGGGACTTAACTTCTAATGTTATCAGTCCCCTAGAACTTAGAACTACTTAAACCTAACTAACCTAAGGACGTCACACACATCCATGGCCGAGGCAGGATTCGAACCTGCGACCGGAGCGGTTGCGCCGTTCCAGACTGTAGCGCCTAGAACCGCTCGGGCACCCTGGCGGCATTTACGAACACACTGCGCCATTCAGCGCTGTGCGTTTGCCTTGCCTAAGGCCGGTTCCCACTAGGGCTGCCGCGCGTCAAAACCGCGCGTCAGCGGCGTGGTTGCCATGGAAACAGCGTCAGCGGCAAGGCGCGGCGGGCTCTGCGTCGCGGTTTGGCCATGTCGAACCGCTTCCGCTGCAGCGTGCCGCGCTCCAGGTGCGCGCCGCCAATCACAGAATGCGCTGAGCGTGACGACAGGTACCGAACCCCGGGCCACACGAACTTTCGCCGAACCGCTGGCGCGGACGCGGCGGCAGCTATGAAATACTTATCACCCGATTCCAAGGAAACTATTCAGTTTGATTCTTGGGCATGTTACAGCCTGATATCTTCTCTCGATAAAGGACCGGATTTATTTTCGTTATTCTTCGTGGTTACTTGCTGTATCGCATTTACGTAAACCTTTACACGAAATTTTAATGAGTGTGCTGAGGTAAAAACGCATTGCGTGGACTTTGCGTACAGTTCATTTTAGGTAATACATTATTGCGTATGAAATTTAGTCAACATCTCGAAATTGTTTTTAAAGCTGAGAGCAGAACGATAGCTATCACCGTTCTCGAGATATTGAATGATATGTCGGCGCGGGTCGCTCGCGACGCGACCGATACTTCGTCCTGCTCGTCGTAAACCATGTGGTTGTATCACCCGCAAATTTCGTAAACGGTTCAAGAAATCGAAACGTGTTTTTTTTGCAAACGATAACATGAAAAAAAGGTCTTGTATTTCGTCGCATGATAAATATCCAAAATCTGTTTATCTACCGCGATATGAAAGCAACTACAATTTTTCAGAAGGGATAGATGATTTTTTTTTAAACGGCAATTAATAGCATGTGGAATGAGAAGTTAAACCAAAAGTAATTTGCTGGAATGTCATAAGATGTAATTTGCTAAGTATCTTCAGCTATTGATTATTTCCTTTGGTAGGTAACAAACGTTTTTTTTCTTCTTTATCCAGTGTACTTTATTGGTTCAAGACGCTCTTCGCCTTTTACTTCAAGGCATCTTCGGTGGAATCTAGAATGGTTTAGTTTTGTTTTGATAGTGACACTTGCAAAAAATGGTTCAAATGGCTCTGAGCACTATGGGACTCAACTGCTGTGGTCATTAGTCCACTAGATCTTAGAACTACTTTAACCTAACTAACCTAAGGACATCACACATATCCATGCCCGAGGCAGGATTCGAACCTGCGACCGTAGCAGTTTCACGGTTCCGGACTGCGCGCCTAGAACCGCGAGATCACCGCGGCCGGCTGATACTTGCAGATTATAAAACAGTTCACATCTTTTTTTACGTGAATAACTGATTACTTACAGTGAATCGAGTTTTTGGCGGACATCTGCGTTTCCCCTCACCTGGTCACATGCTGGAGGTTGAACTAAAACTTAGATTATGGAACGTAAGCACATTTTCTTGTTCGCTCTTTTTTCTTCTGTCACTAGCTGTAGACATTTTTCCCCGAAAACACTGATTTGAAGTCATAACTACAGTGTGTTCACCTCATGTCCCTTCTTGTTTGGTTTGTTTATGTACATGTTGCCAACCTAAAGAATTATGCTGCAAAGTAGTGTTTGTTTATTTCTTTTCTCCTTATATCTGTATGTGTGTGTGGCTAGCCAGTGATAGTTATAGAAAGATGAAAGTGAATGCAGTAGTTGTCAGACAGTGGTTGAAAGATTTGGTGTTCAGCTGATTTCAGTTTTGGTTTAAATGTTTTGTGGAGGAGTGCATGGAAGAGTAAATTCACTGCTTACATTAATAGCTAAAATAGTAGAATAGCATTTCAACAGATGATTATTATCAGAATACTATCACTCAACCCCTTTGTCCTCACTCTTTGACGCCTCATAATTTGTCCTGTCAACTTACCCCTCTTGTGGTCAATGTTGTGCCGTAATTTCCTCTTCCGCCTCTATTTAATTTCGTGCCTCTTCTTTAGTTACACGATCTTCATATCTAATATTCAGCATTCTTATTGATCACCACGTTTGGAAAGCGTCCATGTCTTCTTGACAGAACTGTTCATCGCCCACGTTTCACTTACATGCAAGGCTGCACTCCACACAAATACCGCACTCCGAAAAATACCGTTGTAAAATAGTACCCAATCATTAGAATTTATACTGGATGTGAACAAATTTTCTTTTTCAGAACGCTTTTATTGCTATTCACAGTCTTCATTTTATATCCTCTCTACATCTGCCTTCTCAATTACTGCTTCCCTTTCAAGTCATTGAAGTCTTAGAGATGCAGTTTGGTTTCTGTACAAGTTGTAGATAATCTTGTGGTCCTGTGTTTTATCGATGACACCTGCAGAGCTTCAAAGAATGTTTTAATTCAGATTGTGAAAACCTTTCTCTAACGTGCAAATGCTACAAACACAGTTTTGCAGTTCTTCAGTGTGTATACTTAGTAAGTGGTAGGATCAGCATTGCCTTGCGTGTTCAGACATCTCACAGGAATCTAACATTGTGCTGTATGTTAGTTTGTACAACCGCTCCACCTCTCCTCTCTACATATTCCTTCCACTTTCTAGCCTTCTCGTATTTGCTTAGTTCTGGCTTGCCAAATGAGTTCTTGACAGTTGCTTCTCCTTTGAGCAAAGTGTTCTTTGTTCTTTCTCATTTTAATTCCCCTATGTTTTCCAAGTTCAAAATTGCGTTGCAATTTTGGACTTTCTGCCAACGTCATGTTTAGACATTTCTATTTCCAATGGCCTACTTTATTTGCTGCATTTTTATATTTTTCCCTCTCGTCAAATTTAATATATCAGGTTTTATCTAACTATTCCTACTGTACCTTCTTCTCGTTCACGAACTCTGCTGCATTCACCACTTCTTCTGTCAAATATATCCATTCGTATTGTAGCGGATTCCTTCCTCTGTTTCAGTCAGTCTATGCATTACGGTAACTTTAAGATTATCGAAAAACTGTGGGTCTTGACTTATTCAAGTTCCATTTCCTTAATTTGCTACCGTTTACTGTCTCTTTGGTTGTACACTGCAGCTCGTAACCAATAAATTATTGTAGGTTGACGTCTGCACCGGGAAATGTCTTATAATTTAAAACATGGTTTCGAAAACTTTGTTCCAAATATGTATTATTCTTTCATGATTCTTAAGCAAGGTGCTGGCGATGATGATATTAGTCTCTGTGCGAAATTCTATCAGGTGGCTTCCACTTTCATCCCTTCCCCCACGCCTTTGTATTCTTGCTGTTTTCCTGTTCCTGCTACCGTATCACATTTAAAATTTTTGTCTCGCTTAACTATGTGAATAATCTCTTTTATCGTACATTGTTTCAATGTGTTAGGAGATCGTAAACAATCATGAACGGTAGTCATGAAATCTTTTTGTGGTGAAATGAGAAAACATGAATAATGAAAATGGGAAAGAGTACATTGTACAGAAAATGAAAAATTTGCATGTCCTCACCCAACTTCGTATTTCCTTCATGTTGGTGTTAGATACAGTTAATCAAACGCACCGGGCGTTTCAGTGGGTCCTGCCCCGTACCTCAGCGGCTATCCGTCATTGGCTCCCGCTAGCGTCTGCCGCTTCCAGATGGGAACGCCAATTCCGCGAGCCGCCGCGTCAAAGCGGAAAACGCTTGCCGCACGCCGCGCTGCCGCGCTCTAGTGGGAACCGGCCTTTGTCACTTCCAAACAAGTTCGTTCCGAACAAGATCTTAGGAATCGGAAAGACTCACAGTAGTTCAATAGCCGTGTTAGAAAACTGCTACGTAAACAGAGAGAGCTTCAGCACAGATTGAAGAGAAGTGAAAGCCTAGTTGAGAAACAAAAGCTGATGGAAGCGAAAATGACCGTGAAGCCGGGTCTACAGCGGACGCACAGGGCCGCCTAAGGTGCGTTTACATCTGTGCGACGTTCTGTGTACACTAGGCGCATGTCGCCGTTGAACGAAGAGACAAGTCGCGCCTGCTTCTGAATTGCGTGCACGGAGGCGCAGGGATCTTCCCATACAATACGGGTAGATAATGTGCTTGTGGGGCAAGGACATTCGAACGGCGACTAGCCGCTAGGCGCACACGTATAAACCCATCTTGACGCCGCTCTGCGCACAAATGCGTGGGACGGAGCAGCGCAAAATGGCGAAGTGTGTTGCAGGTGTGCAACGACGTTCCACTGTCTGTGTGCGCGCACGCGTTCAGTAGTGATGGAACACGAGATACGCCGTCCAACCGGGGTGGCGCCCGAACGAACCGTTTCCATTGGTGTACCGACACAGCGCGGAACTTGTTCGTTGTCGCGCAGCGCCGAACCTCTTTCCTAGCTTTTGCGGAGCGCGGTGCGGCCGGTGTGGACGCAGCTTAAGGAGAGCAATGAGACAAGCGTCCAGTGACATTGAAGCTAAAATTTTGTCAGCTGATGTGTCTAAAAAGCCGAAGAGGTTTCAGTTTTAAAATCAGTAAGCGGTTAGAAATCATCTCTCGAGCAACACAGTGGCTATAGTGGCACCGAAACAGAAGATACCAGAGAGAAGGCCGAAACAGCGAATTCGGTCTTGAAATTGCTCCACTGCGAGATATCGTAATACGGTCCCTCTTATCAATCATCGTTGTTGTTGTTGTTGTTGTTGTTGTTGTGGTCTTCAGTCCTGAGACTGGTTTGATGCAGCTCTCCATGCTACTCTATCCTGTGCAAGCTTCTTCATCGCCCAGTACTTACTGCAACCTACATCCTTCTGAATCTGCTTAGTGTATTCATCTCTTGGTCTCCCTCTACAATTTTTACCCTCCACGCTGCCCTCCAATGCTAAATTTGTGATCCCTTGATGCCTCAGAACATGTCGTACCAACCGGTCTCTTCTTCTTGTCAAGTTGTGCCACAAACTCCTCTTCTCCCCAATTCTATACCTACTCGTTAGTTATGTGATCTACCCATCTAATCTCCAGAATTATTTTGTAGCACCACTTTTCGAAAGCTTCCATTCTCTTCTTGTCCAAACAAATTATCGTCCATGTTTCACTTCCATACATGGCTACACTCCATACATATACTTTCAGAAACGACTTCCTGACACTTAAATCTATACCCGATGTTAACAAATTTCTCTTCTTCAGAAACGCTTTCCTTGCCATTGCCAGTCTACATTTTATATCCTCTCTACTTCGACCATCATCAGTTATTTTGCTCCCCAAAGAGCAAAACTCCTTTACTACTTTAAGTGTCTCATTTCCTAATCTGATTCCCTCAGCATCACCAGAGTTAACTCGACTACATTCCATTATCCTCGTTTTACTTTTGTTGATGTTCATCTTATATCCTCCTTTCAAGACACTGTCAATTCCGTTCAACTGCTCTTCCAAGTCCTTTGCTGTCTATGACAGAATTACAGTGTTATCGGCGAATCTAAAAGTTTTTATTTCTTCTCCATGGATTTTAATACCTACTCCGAATTTTTCTTTTGTTTCCTTTACTGCTTGCTCAATATACAGATTGAATAACATCGGGGAGAGGCTACAACCCTGTCTCACTCCCTTCCCAACCACTGCTTCCCTTTCATGCCCCTCGACTCTTATAACTGCCATCTGATTTCTGTACAAATTGTAAATAGCCTTTCGCTCCCTGTATTTTACACCTGCCACCTTCGGAATTTGAAAGAGAGTATTCAAGTCAACATTGTCAAAAGCTTTCTCTAAGTCTACAAATGCTAGAAACGTAGGTTTGCCTTTCCTTAATCTTTCTTCTAAGATAAGTCGTGAGGTCAGTACTGCCTCACGTGTTCCAACATTTCTACGGAATCCAAACTGATCTTCCCCGAGGTCGGCTTCTACCACTTTTTCCATTCGTCTGTCAATCATCGTACGAACATTGAAATGAAAGAGCTGAGATAACTGTGCAGGCTCTAGCAGTTGCCACTGAATGTAAATAGGGAAAGAAATCTACTACCGTCGAACTACACTACTCTTACCGACAATCATTCTTCCCTTGCGCTATTCGCGAGGGAAACAGGGACGGCGCGACGACTTGGTACCAAAAGTAGACACCGCCACACACTGTCAAGTAGCTTACGGAATATCAATGTAGACTTAGACCTAGGTTTCCGCAATGTATCACTGAGTGACATGGCACAGTGACTAAATCACTGATCTCGTTCAGCTTTTTAATCAGGTTTAGATTTTATCTAGTTTTGCCAAATCGTTTTAAGACCATTACCGGTATGTTTCGTTTGAAAAGCGCAAACCGATTTCATTTCTCGCCCTTTCCCTATCCGGGCTTCTGATCCATCTCATTAAGAGTAACTACCGGTGACGGCACATTTATTACCCACCGTCGCCCAGGTTCGTCGTATATATCGTAATCTTGTATCAGATTTTTGAGGCAGTAGCAATAAATCATCTTTCAAGCTTTCTCCGCCAAATTCGTAACCGATTTTTTTTATGCCGTCTGATACAGCCGTTTTGCGCGCCGAACAATAGCTAGGATTCTGTAATGTCCCCTTGCGGTTGTCTGCTGTTACTACTATCTTTCATTTACTGTATGTTAGTCAAAGACATCAGTGAAACGGTTTTCAGCTACCATAAATACATTTTATCCAGAGATATTCGCAACGATCTCACTTAGCATGTTTAGGAACAAATGAAGACACTTCAATTAATGTATAGTTTCTTCTTGTTCAGTGTCGTGGTAGAGGTCAGAGGTCAGACGTCAGACATAGTTAACTGCCCTAACGTTAGGCTGTTTATTAAAACTGTGCAGAGGCTGTGGGCTACGTCGTAATAAGCCAGGTGACATACCAATGGTTTCTTCATTTGTAACGAAAAACATAAATCAACTTTCTGAACGAATTTTTCTAGTTGTTTTAGTCTTAGCACCATTGGCAAGCAAAACCCGTGCGGATATTTACTGCTAAGGAGAATTCTACATTAAGGACACGAGATGTAAAACATTAATTTAATTACCACAAACGTCCGACTGCTTTCACGAGGAGTAGGAATCTATAGCCCCCCAACAGTTAGAACCTTGAGAAAACGAAACATCGAGCTACCGAGGAAGATAGTGCACTCGTACGTCACCTCTTCCTAAAGCCATCTCCACCTCTTAGGGGTTGAACGTCAACCAGCCACCAGTTCCGAAAAGTAGCTTCCTTGCGATACAACCACGGTTACATTCGTTTCTGTAGAATATTCGCAGTCTTGTACAACATTCTGGTTTTGTTAGTCAAGCAATCATGGAGCAAACGACAGCTGAACGGAATAAGAATTCTATAAATGCGGTATTTACGCGTTCATATATTGTATTGTTTCCGTGGTGTATATAAATAGAGCTAATTGTGTTTCACATGAGTGTTTCTTGCCGAATCTATATCTATGATCCGCAAAACATCGTATGGTGTGTGGCGGAAGGTACCCTTTACCACTACTAGTCATTCCCCTTGGAAAGCAAAGGCCCCGAGTTCGAGTCTAGGTCCAGCACACAGTTTTAATCTACCAGGAAGTTTGACATCAGCACACACTCCGCTGCAGAGTGAAAATCTCATTCTGGAAACATCCCCCAGGCTGTGGCTAAGCCATGTCTCCGCAGTATCCTTTCTTCCAGAAGTGATACTTCTAGTTCGCAGCACAGCTTCTGTGAAGTTTGGAACGTAGGAGACGAAATACTTGCAGAAGTAAAGCTGTGAGTAGCGGGCGTGAGTCGTGCTTGGGTAGCTCAGTCGGTGGGGCGCTTGCCCGCGAAAGGCAAAGGTCCCGAGTTCGATTCTCGGTCCGGCACACAGTTTTAATCTGCCAGGAAGTTTCATATGAGCGCACACTCCGCTGTACAGTGAAAATTTCATTCTAGACCCTTTTTATTGTTTGTCGTCTGTCTGTTTTTGGTTTAAATCGTATATTGTGTTTTTCAGTTTCTTTAAATTTTCTCCCGGTTTCCTTAATCCATTCTACTTCTTGCTTAATGTTCCAAAGTTTCTCTGTAATTTTTCTTGATAATCTCGCGTCTAGTATTCTGATAATGCGGCTAAAAAAGAAATCCTTTTTTTCCGTACAGTATCAGTAATGATCTCCAGTTCACTGTACACCACTTCATCTGGCACTATCCGCCACAGTTCATCTTTTTGATATATCTTGTTTATGCATGTTGTAGCAATTTCTCTCCATACTTTTACTGTTTTGTATTTTGTCGACTCCGATTTCCTGGTTGACTCTGAAAAGAGCTTCGCTTCCTTACGCCACTTCTGCGTGAACCTCCACTTACTCACGTCTTAATTTAGTTTTGATCGATAGTTTTTTATTGTATGCAGGCCATGTTAAATTTTGAGCTTTTGTCACTTTGCTAGCTTTTACCTGCGCTGCAAGTTTCTCGTCCAAGTTGTATGTTAAAATTTCTCCTAGGTATTTAAATTGTTTCACTATTTTTACTTTCCTATTATTTACTGTTATGTGGCTAGTTAACAGTGGATCTGCTACCATTATCTGTTTTTTAGAATTATATTTGGAGTCCTACTTTTTGTGCCTTTTTTGTAGGCTTGTTATTTGATTTTTGGCTTCTTGAACGTTATTAGCTAGTCACGCTAAGTCATCTGCGTATCCCTAGCAATTTAAGTTTATTTGATATTTCTTGGTTCCAGTTCTTACGTTTTTAGGATTTTCCTTGTAGCATTCTTTCCTTATTTACTCAAGTGCTACCTTGCGCTAAAAATGTTTTACTCCGTACATAGCTAAGCCAGTCAACTTTCTTGATGATCTAAATTACATGTTATGCTTCCTGTTTGCTCTTACAAAAGGAGATTGCTTACAAAACTCTCGTTCGATTAGTACTTGAATATTGCTCGTAAATTTGTGACCCATAACAGATAAGATTGGTAGAGGAAATAGGAAAAATGTTGGAAATTTGTATTGTGTTTTTATGGGACCAAACTGCTGAGGTCATCGGTCCCTAATCTTACACACTACTTAATCTAACTTTAACTAACTCACGCTAAGGACGACACACACAACCATGCCCGAGGGAGGATTCGAACCTCCGACGGGGGAGCCGCGCGGACCGAGACAAGACGCTCTTGACCGCGTGGCGGTGGAGGAAATAGAGAAGATATTTAAAAAAAATGACGCGTTTAGTTATACGTTCAGGTAGTAAGTCCGAAAGCGTCACGGCGATGGCCAACCAACTCCAGTGGCTGCAAGAGAGACATTCTGCATCACAGTGTAGTTTACTGTTAAACGTTCCGAGAGTGTATATTCCTAGAACAGTCAACCAATATATTGCTTCTCCCTGTGTGCATATGGGAAAAATACCATGAAGGTAAAATTACAGAGATTCGAGTTCATACAGGGGCTTACCAGCAGTCGTGCTTCCCGCGAACCATTCGCCACTGGAACAGGAAAGGGGAGAAGTGGCACTTGGACGAGAAGTATCCTCCGCCACACAACGTAAGGTAGCTTGTGGAGTGTGGATATAGATGTAGAAGTGTGACCTTCGCGTACATTTCCCAAACTATTAGCGTAGGTGTCATTGCCCAACCAAGCTGAGTGTGTCTCCTCCGTCGAGTAGAAGACTCCGCAATTTGTGAGTTACTGAGCATTTTCAAATTCGCCCACTAGGTCACGTCCGCATTTAGTTATACAGTAGCGTTACTGGGAGAGAGTGGTTATGACTACGGCAACAGTCTCGGAGAGCATTATTTTGTTTCACTGGCTTCCGTCCCCCGCATGGAGACAAACAATCCCTCTCCCTCAGACTCACCGTTCCTTTAACCCTCCTCCTCTACACCAGCTGTGTAGCATCCGTTAGGAGTGACATGCCTGTAACTCCCGCAGAGTTTCACGAGTCCGTGACTTGGGGGAGGAAGCAACTTAACACCACTTGTTTGCCAGACACTGGGAGGGGGGTGGGGGGCGGTTACAGAATCAGCAGCCGCTTGGAGCACGCTGCGACTCGGGACAGAAAGTCTCGCCGCAAGCCCTCTTTACTTTGTTTCCTCCTACCAGCGAGGTTCAGATCGCTCCGTGAGCTGCACTGCTGCTTGGGGCAGTCATCCTCACCACTGTCGCTACTACGTCAAACTCACACATGCATTCTGTAAAGTCGTAACGTCTGTCTAGGGCTGTACTCGGGAAGGTACACTACAGTATGTGGCGGAGGGTACATAGTGTAGCAGTATCCAATGCCATTTCCATTCGCGGATGCAGAACAACGAACCAGATTTGGGGAGGGAATTACGGGGAAAGGGGGGGGGGGGCAGGGAGGGAAGAAGAGGGCAAATAAAGTAACATGAAAACTAAGAATTGTGGTAATCGCAAGGAATTCTAGAAAATAGCACACTATGTGTAACACAGATGACTTTTCAGTCCTTGCCTGAGATCTAGTCCATGTAGACGGGTTTGATCTATGTAAACTACTCCACTGGCAAGAACCAATTAATACCTTCACTGCACTTTGTGATAACAATGGTGATGTTATTGATGAGAGAGCCGCTAAAGCAGACTTACTAAACAGTTTTCCGAAATTCATTTACAAAACAAGACAAAGTAAATATTCCAGACTTCGAATCAAGAAAAATTGCCAACATGAGCAACTTAGAAATATACAGGGTGGTCCATTGATAGTGACCGGGCCAAATATCTCACGAAATAAGCATCAAACGAACGAACTACAAAGAACGAAACTCGTCTAGCTTGAAGAGGGAAACAAGATGGTGCTATGGTAGGCCCGCTAGATGGCGCTGCCATAGGTCAAATGGATATCAACTGCGTTTTTTAAATAGGGACACCCATTTTTATCACATATTCGTGTAGTACATAAAGAAATATGAATGTTTCAGTTGGACCACTTTTTTCGCTTTGTGATAAGATGGCGCTGTAATAGTCACAAACGTATAAGTACGTGGTATCACGTAACATTCCGCCAGTGCGGAAGGTATTTTCTTCGTGATACATTACCTGTGTTAAAATGGACCGTTTACCAATTGCGGAAAAGGTCGATATCGTGATGATGTGTGGCTATTGTCATCAAAATGCCTAACGGGTGTGTGCTATGTATGCTGCTCGGTATCCTGGACGACATCATCCAAGTGTCCCGACCGTTTGCCGGATAGCTACGTTATTTAAGGAAACAAGAAGTGTTCAGCCACATGTGAAACGTCAACCACAACCTGTAACAAATGACGATGCCCAAGTATGTGTTTTAGCTGCTGTCGCGGCTAATCCGCACATCAGTAGCAGACAAATTGCGCGAGAATCGGGAATCTCAAAAACGTCGGTGTTGAGAATGCTACATCAACATCGAATGCACTCGTACAATATTTCTATGCATCAGGAATTGCATGGCGACGACTTTGAAATTTCGTGTACAGTTCTGCCACTGGGCACAAGAAAAATTACGGGACAATGACAGATTTTTTGAACGCGTTCTGTTTAGCGACGAAACGTCATTAACCAACAGCGGTAACTTAAACCGGCATAATATGAACTATTGGGCAACGGAAAATCCACGATGGCTGTGACAAGTTGAACATTAGCGACCTTGGAGGGTTAATGTATGGTGCGGCATTATGGGAGGAAGGATAATTGGCCCCCATTTTATCGATGACAATCTAAATGGTGCAATGTATGCTGATTTCCTACGTAATGTTCTACCGATGTTACTACAAGATGGTTCAAATGGGTCAAATGGCTCTGAGCACTATGGGACTGTACATCTATGGTCATCAGTCCCATAGAGCTTAGAACTACTTAAACCTAACTAACCTAAGGACATCACACAACACCCAGTTATCACGAGGCAGAGAAAATCCCTGACCCCGCCGGGAATCGAACCCGGGAACCCGGGCGCGGGAAGCGAGAACGCTACCGCACGACCACGAGCTGCGGACTACAATATGTTTCACTGCATGACAGAATGGCGATGTTCTTCCAATATGATGGACGTCCGGCACATAGCTCACGTGCGGTTGAAGCGGTATTGAATAGCATATTTCATGACAGGTGGATTGGTCGTCGAAGCACCATACCATGGCCCGCACGTTCACCGGATCTGACGTCCCCGGATTTCTTTCTGTGGGGAAAGTTGAAGGTTATTTGCTATCGTGATCCACCGACAACACCTGACAACATGCATGAGCGCATTGTCAATGTATGTGCGAACATCACGGAAGGCGAACTACTCGCTGTTGAGTGGAATGTCGTTACATGTATTGCCAAATGCATTGGGGTTGACGGACATCATTTTGAGCATTTATTGCATTAATGTGGTATTTACAGGTAATCACGCTGTAACAGCATGCGTTCTCAGAAATGATATGTTCACAAAGGTACTTGTATCACATTGGAACAACCGAAATAAAATGTTCAAACGTACCTACGATCTGTATTTTAATTTAAAAAACCTACCTGTTACCAACTGTTAGTCTAAAATTGTGAGCCATATGTTCGCGACTGTTACAGCGCCATCTATCACAAAGCGAAAGAAGTGGTCCAACTAAAACATTCAAATTTCTTTTCGTATTACATGAATATGCAATAAAAAATGAGGTTTCCTATTAAAAAAAAAAAACGCAGTTGATATCCGTTTTACCTATGGCAGCGCCATGTGGTTTCCCCTTTCAAGCTAGACAATTTTTCGTTAGACATTTATTTCGTGAGATATTTGGACCGGTCACGATCAATGGACCACTGTGGTGTAACGAAGCCTCTTACAACACTTAACTAACGCTAGGCTTCCGGCACAGACTGTATACCCGTGACGTTCCTTTCAGAGTATTTTGATGCACTAGCGCCGTACATAGCAACCATATACAACCACTTGCTCGTCGAAAGATCCTACCCAGAGACTGGAGAGTTGCACAAGTCGCACCGATAACCAAGAAAGGAAATAGGAGTCATCCGCTGAATTACTTTCCCATATCACTAACTTCGATTTGCAGTAGGACTTTGGAACATATAATGTGCTCGAACATTATCAATCACCTCGAAGAGAACGATTTGTTTCCAAATAGTAGCACGGATTCAGAAACTATCGTTCTTATGAAACACAACTAGCTCATTATTCTCATAAAGTAGTGAGAGCGTCGACCGGAGGCGTCTAATTGATTCCCTGTGCCTAGATTTCCACGGAAGGCTTTTGACACTGTTCCTCACAGGCGACTTCTAATTAAACTGCGTGTCTACGGAGTATCGTCTCAATTGTGTGAGTGGATTCGTGATTTCCTGTCAGAATGGTCACAATAACTGACGGAAAGTCATCGAGAAAAATACAAGTAAAATGTGGCGCTCCCTGTGGAAGTGTTATAGGCCCTCTGTTGTTCGGGATCAGGATCTACATAAAGGATTTATGTGACAATCTGAGCAGTCCTTTTAGACTGTTTGCAGATGACGCTGTCATTAACTGTCATGTAACGTCAGGTTATCAAAACGAGCTGCAAAATTATTTATACAAGAAATATGTATGGTGCAAAAAGTGGCATTGACTCTAGATCACGAGGGGTGTTAAGTCGTCCACATGAGCACTAAAAAGAGTCCCCTAAATTTCAGTTACACGATAAATCACAAAAATCTAAAAGTTGTAAATTCAACTAAATACTTAGGGATTACAATTACGAATAACTTAAATTGGATTGTGGAAGCAAACCAAAGAATGCTATTTATTGGCAGAACGCTTAGAAAATGTAACAGGTTTACTAAAGAGACTGCTTTCACTGCGCTTGTCCGCCCTCTTCTGGAGTATTGGTGGCGGTGTGGGATCCGCATCAAATACGACTGACGAAAGACATCGAAAATGTTCAAAGAAGGGCAGCTCGTTTTGTATTATCGTGAAATAGGGGAGAGAGTGCCATGGATATGATACACGAAATGGGGAAGCAGTCGTTAAAATAAGGCGTTTTTCGCTGCGGCAAGATCTTCTCATGAAAATTTAATCACCAACTTTCGCGCCGGCTGTTGTGACCGAGCGGTTCTAGGCGTTTCATCCCGGAATCACGCGACCGCTACGGTCGCAGATTCGAATCCTGCCTTGGGCATGGATGTGTGTGATGTCCTTAAGGTTAGTTAGGTTTAAGTAGTTGCAAGTTCTAGGGGACTGATGACCTCAGATGTTAAGTCCCATAGTGCTCAGAACCATTTGAACGATTTGAACCAGCTCTCTGCTTAGAGTGTGAAAATATTTTGTTGGCATCCATCTGCATAGGAAGAAATGATCATCATAATAAAATAAGAGAAATCAGAGCTCGCCACTTAATTGTGAATTGAAGGTTAATAACATAGAAGTAGATGTAGGCGGGTTTGCGACTGATTGGCAGGAGAGAACAATGGAGCCAGGTAATGGTACTTAACCTCAGGCTGACCATACGTGGTGCGAACAAGTCGGTTCGTGCGTCCACAGGTACATGTTGACACAGTTAAAAGTAGCCCGCTGCCCCTTTGAGCACGAATGCAATTTTCGACTTCTGCAATAGAGTAAACAGCTACAACAATCGATTGTTAACATTCTTCTGTCAACATTTTAATTTATTTTATCAATTAAGTGAGACGTTTCTTTTTGCGATCTGCAAAATGACTTTCTCGATACAGGAAGGAAATGAAATTGTGGAAGCATATATGAAGACAGCTTCGGTTAAGGACACTCGCAAAATTTTCGGGGTCAAATATCCGGATAGAGGACAGCCAGCAAAGAGAGCACTACATAGTCTGTATAAAAACTGGCGCATCTACGGATCTATGCAAAATGTAAAACTACGAAGAAGTCCTGCAGTTCACATACCACACTTTATTGCAGGCATTTGCCGGAGAAGCATTCAGAGCCCAAAGAAGTCGACACGTAAATTGGTCCAACAGGGGCAGGTAAATAGGAGGAGTTGCCAGCGGATATTGAAAAGCCTTAATTTGAAGATATATCGTGTGACAGTTGTGCAGCAATTACGGGAGGATGGCAGTCAGAAACGTGTAGATTATCGCGGATAGATTTTTAATAACACCAGCGATGGTTTGTTAGACACTTTCCATTGCATCATGAGTGATGAAGGATGGTTTCATCTTTCCGGTCATGTGAACTCTCGGAACACGAGGTACTGGGCAACGGAGATGAAAAAGTCGGCGTTTGGTGCGGTGTAACAGGAACGCACATCATTGGACCGATATTTTTTGACACTATCCTCAACACTGTTTCATGTATGGAAATTTTTAAGATATATTGTGTTCAACTCACTGAATATGAAAGACAATATTGCTTCTTCCAGCAAGTTGAGGCAATACGTTACATGTCTCAGGAACCCCTGAACGAATATGTGATGTCTTCACTGAGGAACGAACTGTGAGCAAACATTTATGGCTACCACGTTCGCCGGATCTGACAGTATGTGATTTTTTCCTGTGGGAACACTTGAAGAGCTAGGTCTATGAAACTAATTCATACACAATACAGGAACTGAAAGACAATATGAGCCGTTAAGTTTCCTCCATCGATATCCGAACCTTACGCCTGGACGCTTAGAGGCTCACAGCTGTGTAATGAGATAGCAAGGGGTCACTTTCAACAGCTTCTATAAATGTATTTTTCGTTGTAAATGGAAGGTAAGTCCACTCTGTAATTTCGTCGTATTTTCTTTATACTTAACACAGGCTACTTCTATCTACGCCATCCTGTAGAACTGGGAAACCACAAGAAGTTGACTAAGGTATTGAATTGTATTGTATGTTAACCGGGGACCTAGAAACGACGGAGAGGCTCCGTCCCCGCCGCAGCCGCAGTGGTCCACAAGCCCACGACGACTACCGCAGTCCACTTCATCCCTCCGCCGCCCCACACCGAACCCAGGGTTATTGAGCGGTTCGGCACCTGGTGGACCCCCCAGGGAGCGTCTCACACCAGACGAGTGTAACCCATATGTTTGCATGGTAGAGTAATGGTGGTGTACGCGTATGTGGAGAACTTGTTTGCGCAGCAATCGCCGACATAGTGTAACTGAGGCGGAATAAGGGGAACCAGCTCGTATTCGCTGAGGCAGATGGAAAACCGCCTAAAAACTATCCACAAACTGGCCGGTTCACTGGATCTCGACACAAATCCGCCGGGCGGATTGGTGCTGGGGACCAGGCGCTCCTTCCCGCCCTGGAAAGTAGAGATGGGCAAAACTGTTCTTTTCAGAGATCAGAACTGTTCACTCCCTGAAATGTACTAGCTCTTTTTCATGACTCACCACTCATTCACAATAGAAAATAAATGGAAGGCACATTGCCCTTTAAACTTGGTTTATTCCAGTACTATACCTCTATTTTGATCTTATTTGATCCTATTTTGAAGTAACACAGATAATGAGTAAGAATTTTGTATTGTTTATTGAAATTTCCACGATATGACAAAGTTTTTGATTATTGATTTATTTTGCACTACCATGGTTTTTTGGGTGATCAGAAAATGCTGTAACTTGAGATTTACATTAACAATATATTTGGCTATAACGTATTAAAATTTCATTAACCTCATACAAATACATCGCAAGCCATATATTTTTAAAGTGAACGTTTCCTTCCAAAGACGCCTAAAATCGCAAAATCCGTACTACAGTAAGAAAAAAATATATAAATTTGACTGTAAGACCAAAGTGCTGCATATAGCCTTCCGCAGAATAAAACAAGGAAAACATTGGTGTATCACATTTTGCTATACGTTTATCGGTTCACTCGTAATTAAAGCGTAAATTCGAGTGACCATAATCTGTTTAGTTTAAACAAATAAAAATAAAATAAAAACAAATGATGTATACATAGCATAATTATGTAATATACATAACTGTATTACTATGAAGAACAATATCCAGTAGAGACGAACTCCGATGCAGAGGCGCTGAGTCGAGCAGGTCGAGCCGCGAGCTGTATTACTGCGTGAGCTAAGACCGCAGAGACCAGAGTGACACCTGAGTTGCTTTGCTCAACGCTCTGGCTAGAGTCGAGAACGGTCGGGTGAGCTTTGAGCGGGCGAGTTCCGAGGGTGGGGGGAGCGGTGAACGGCCACCAGTCACCCGCTCCGAGACAAATCGCCCAATCGCCCGTACTCTTGCGAGCAGATTGTTACAAGTAGTTCTTATGTTCACCGCTAGGAGGCTCTCTGTCCTGTTGCTCGCATCAACTGCCCAGAGGGTAGGACGTGCGACTGAAACGATCGCCGACGGAGTGCGCCAGACACTGCACGCGGCAGAGGAAGCACACAGAGGCCGGCACTGGCTGTGTTGTGTGGCGTGCAGTGTGCTCTAACCAGCAGAGGCCCCACTGATCGGCTCCGACTCTCTCTCTCCCTCTCTCTCTCTCTCTCTCTCTCACTCACTCTCTCTCTCTCTCTCTCTCTCTCTCTCTCTCTCTCTGCTGTGGCAAACTTTTGGAGCTACCGTTCTTTTTTTCTGAATCACTCATTGTTCACTCCTTTGAAAGATTCAACTCTATGAATTAGTTCAGGAGCGGATCCCCCATCTGTGCTGGAAAGCCGTGCGTTAGACCGCACGGCCAACGGGGCGGGCTTGACTAAGGTAAGGAAGGTAGTAAGTCCCTCCGCCAAGAACGAAAGCAACATGAGCTTTCCGGAATGTAAGAGGAAACTGCTGAAAGAAACAGCATTTCCTCCATTTACATGCTCTCACTGCCACAGTCTGCACGCTTCGATTTTATACCTACTAAATTGCGGCCTTTTCAAAAAATTTTCGCACACATTGCTGTTATACAAGTGGCCTTCAATAAGTAATGCAACGAATCTCTGTTTTTTCTAGGCCAATTTCGGTTGAAAAATGCGAAATTCGTTGTGGGGCATGGTGGAATATTCCAGCTTTAGGCCCAATACTTTCATGAAGTCCCGGTAAGTGGCGGCGCTTCACGGAGGCTTCAAAACAGTGTCTGTAACGGAGGAGCGTTCCAAGCAGAGCTGTTACTGAGTTCCTTCTGACGGAAAATCAGAGCATCACAGACATTCTCAGGCGCTTGCAGGATGTCTGCGAAGTCCGGGCACTAGTCTCGTAGCGCGAGGCGTCTGTCCTCATCGCAACAAGGTCACGCAAACTTGTTCGATCCTCCACGTGCTCATACTCCTGCAATATTTTCGCGTTTGGATATACTCATTCGAGATGATCGACGAACCACAAGTCAGACACCTCGAAACTCAACTGTGGATGTTGAGGAGGTTATTAATGCCGCAAGGCGTTGGCTCTGACGTCAAACAGTAGAGCGGTACCACGTGGGCATACAGGTCCTCCCAGTAGCGTGGCATTCAGCAGAGATTATGACGAAATATAGGGTTTTGTAGCCAAAAGAGTGGGGAATAATACGGTGTACCTGCTTTCACAAGAAAGTGTGTTGCATTATTTATTGAATGCCCCTTGTAGCTTTTAAATCAACTGCATAACAAATATATGTACTCAGATTTTCGGACAAATGATGTATTTATATGAATTGCTATATGTTGGAAGTTGCGCAACAGCGATGTACTGGGCACTGTTGTAACCAAACTGTAGTTAAAATCTTAAAATATTTTGCTGTTATTACTATTAAAATCCTAAACATATGTGGCATTTTAAAAGTGGGCATTGTGGCGTATCTGCCGTTTGGGGGTGGTGGAATAACTAACTAACTGCTGTCTTTTCCATCCCCTGTTCGTGGACGCTCAAAAAACTCCGATACAGTTAAAACGTCCATCAATAAGGACCTAACAACCAAAATCACCGAATATGCGCAATGGACATTGGTTAAAACTGTGTTTTTGGCGCCCCGGTCTAAAAAAATTCTTCCCTATGTGATAAGCTAGTGTTCAGAGGGGGGTTCTATAAAGTTCCAAGGAATAAGCGTTTTATTATTATTTTATGTAATATTTTTTACTTTATACAAAAATCGTTCACTCCACATTAATCTTTAATTTAGCATCACACTTCATCATTATCACTCAAATATCTCCTAACTACTAATGAGGACAACGACTCCTGGGAACACACGAGTTTCTACTTTCTCATGACGGCTGATAAAGAGCACCACGTAATTCTTGATCTATTCTTGAAGTCGGGTTTGGGTTGGGTTGTTTGGGGGAGAAGATCAAACAGCGAGGTCATCGGTCTCATCGGATTAGGGAAGAACGGGGAAGGAAGTCGGCCGTGCCCTCTCGAAAGAACCAACCTGCATTTGTCTGGAGCGATTTAGGGAAATCACGGAAAACCTAAATCAGGATGGCCGGACGCGGCATTGAACCGTCGTCCTTCCGAATGCGAGTCCAGTGTGCTAACCACTGCGCCACCTCGCTCGGTATATTCTTGAAGCAATTCAATCAATGACAGCCTTCAGTTCATTTAAATAATCTGGTCTGGCGCAACATAAGTCATCATCAGCCTGGTAATTACACAGTGCTACGACCGCCGTGTACAGAAGTATTTACCATGAGAAATCTAAACATAAATTTGGTATTTTTCGTAAATCGCTGTCAACAGACACAATTACCCACAACCAATCCTGCCATTGGATATCAAACAAGCTAGCATATTTTCATTCTATTCTACACAGGCTGATCAACTTAACACTGAAAAAAATTGAGAAGGAACTAGATCTTCTCCGAAACATGGCTATAAATAACGGTTATCCTAAAAACATAGTGGACACATTATTCAAAAGGAACCCATCAAACACACGTCAGTCCCGGAGTTAGATACAAACGAACATTAGGAAAACAAAGTTTTTGTGTGGCTAAATCTAGCTATCGTTTCCGATAAAATTACGCGACGGTTCAAGAATTCAAAATGATACACTAGCTACAGGAGCACTAACAATCTACAAAGTTTATTGAGACACATATCACGGAAATCAAAGCCATTTTCGCAATCAGGAATGTACAAAATTAACTGCGAAGAATGCTCAAAATTTTATATTGGACAAACGGGAAGGAAAGTTATCATAACATTTAAAGAATATACGAGAATAAGCGACAATAACCTAACCACCTTTGCTGCTCACTTAAAAGAAACCAACCACAAAATACCTATTACAGATGAATCACTTCAAATTATACATAAATTACAGAAAGGACAAAGGATGGATGTTATGGGAGAAATTGAAATTTACGTCCATCTAAAACATCAGTCAGACAGATTATTAACTGAAAAAAAAGACATGCGAAATGTAAAATTCCTAGACAGCTTTTTACTAGTTCTACGTCGAAGCATTATAGAAACATAGAATGTACCGTACAATTATCGCTACGCTAACTGATAAATATGACTATAAAACGGGACGTCACTTGGTGGCTGGTCCCATTGTAAAACTGCCTTTGCCAAGCACGCTATTACGGCCAGGTACTGGATTCCTGTGCGACCAATCGCTAGGTTTATTAAAACATTTATTACAAGAATTAGTACAAAAATTATACCTCGCTTGTAGATTAATTCCGCCACTCAACAACATTTTTATTCACATTGTCCTAGCCTTACAATTTATATCAGAAGAAATAATAAAGGCGTATGGACGGACAATACAGCTAGATCGTCACAGGGGGAAGGCAAGTTGTACAGTGTGTCCAGGTTAAACACGTAATAATATAAAATGTAATAACTTGAGAAGTAATTGAGATTTTTATTGACGGTATGTTTCTACAAGTACGGTAACTCAAAATGTTTTTTTACTTACCTAATACACCTCTATATGTGCACCGTTAGTGTTGTGGGAGACATCTAATCTGTATTCCACTTTCTTTTAGTGGTTTGCAGCTTTGCACGAGTAACATTTGTAGCCGGCCGAAATGGTCGAGCGGTTCTAGGAGCTTCATTCCGGAACCGCGCGACCGCTACGGTCGCAGGTTCGAATCCTGCCTCGGGAATGGATGTGTGAGATGTCCTTCGGTTAGTTAAGTTTAAGTAGCTCTAAGTTCTAGGGGACTGATGACCTGAGAAGTTGAGTCCCATAGTGCTCAGAGCCAGTAACATTTGCGATAACTGAATGAAAGATTCACCTTCTCACTCTGTAACTGTACTCTACAGGCTATCTTCGCTTCTGGTGATGTCTCTTTATCAAGAAGCCTTACTGAGGACTGTTTCTGAAGAAGTCTTCACCAGAGAAGACGAATGGAATATACCAGAATTTGAAACACGAACAGCTGCTAGCATGAGTTTCTTAGAAGTAGATACCTTACCCGCAACTCAAATCACTTGATACGGGCAAGTCTTCAGATCCAGATTGTATACCGATTAGTTTCCTTTCAGAAAATGCTGATACAATAGCTCCCTACTTAGCACTCATATACAACCGCTCGCTCACCAATAGATCTGTACCTACAGATTGCAAAATTGCGCAGGTCGCACCAGTGTAGTAGGAGTAATCCATCAAACTGCAGATCTATATCATTGACGTCGGTTTGCAGTAGGGTTTTGGAGCATATACTGTATTCAAACATTATGAATCACTTCGAAGGGAACGATCTATTGATACGTAATCAGCATGGTTTCAGAAAACATCGTTCTTGTGCAACGCAGCCAGCTCTTTATTCGCACGAAGTAATGGCCGCTATCGACAGGGGATCTCCAGTTGATTCCGTATTTCTAGATTTCCGGAAAGCTTTTGACACCATTTCTCACAAGCGACTTCTAATCAAGCTGCGGGCCTTTGAGGTATCGTCTCAGTTGTGCAACTGGATTCGTGATTTCCTGTCAGGAAGGTCGTAGTTCGTAGTAATAGACGGCGAATCATCGAGTAAAACTGAAGTGTTATCAGGCGTTCCCCAGGGAAGCGTCCTGGGACTTCTGCTGTTCATGATCTATATAAATGACCTGGGTGACAATCTGAGCAGTTCCTTAGGTTGTTCGCAGATGATGCTGTAATTTACCGTCTAGTAAGGTCATCTGAAGACCAGTATAAGTTGCAAAGCGATTTAGAAAAGATTGCTGTTTGGTGTGGCAGGTGGCAGTTGATGCTAAATAACGAAAAGTGTCAGGTGATCCACATGAGTTCCATAAGAAATCCGTTGGATTTCTATTACTCGATAAATAGTACAATTCTCAAGGCCATCAATTCAACTAAGTACCTGGGTGTTAAAATTACGAACAACTTCAGTTGGAAAGACCACATAGATAATATTGTGGGGAAGGCGAGCGAAAGGTTGCGTTTCATTGGCAGGACACTTAGAAGATGCAACAAGTCTACTAAAGGGACAGCTTACACTACACTCGTTCGTCCTCTGTTAGAATATTGCTGCGCGGTGTGGGATCCTTACCAGGTGGGATTGGCGGAGGACATCGAAAGGGTGCAAAAAAGGGCAGCTCGTTTTGTATTATCACGTAATAGGGGAGAGAGTGTGGCAGAAATGATACGAGGGTTGGGATGGAAGGCATTAAAGCAAAGACGTTTTTCATCGCGGCGTGATCTATTTACGAAATTTCAGTCACCATCTTTCTCTTCCGAATGCGAAAATATTTTGTTGAGCCCAACCTACAATAGGTAGGAATGATCATCAAAATAAAATAAGAAAAGTCAGAGCTCGAACAGAAAGGTTTAGGTGTTCGTTTTTCCCGCGCGCTGTTCGGGAGTGGAATGGTAAATGTGAATTGCAGAGTAATCATGTAGATGCAGATGTAGATGTAGCCGCATATTTGGTCTGGTATTTTGTATGCAAGTATTTTTTCTACTAGGCGGCGGCGAGCAACTGTATCGAAGGATTTGTTGCACCATTAACTTTCAAATTGGCGTCAGCAGCCTGTGGCTCAGTGAGCAGAAAGCTGTCACCGCATTTCTCGACCAGTAGCTGAAAGCGGCTGACATGGCGACAGTCTCCGCTCTGGTACTAAGATGACGAGAGCCAGATCGTCGCAGTGGTGACCGCGCGTACACCACGTCTGAGCCTCCCACTGCACTGTTTCTGTGGTCAGAAATGATGTCCTGTCACAACAGGCCGGGTCGAGTTGCCATAAATACCACTACTGCAGCTATGCAATATCTGTCATAATTCGCAGCCATCACTGAGAAATATTACACGCCAGTCATGAACCTGATGTGAGTCATCTCTATGGTCTGCCCTAGTCCTAACGATGCTAGGAGCTGAACTGGTGCCTCTCAGCTGCGTACCATCAGCTGGCTGACTTCAGCTGACTTTAAGAGCCGGCCGTTGTGGCCGAGCGGTTCCAGGCGCTTCAGACCGGAACCGCGCTGCTGCTACTTCACAAGTTCGAATCCTGCCTCGGGCATGGATGTGTGTGATGTCCTTAGGTTTGAGTAGTTCTAAGCCTAGAGGATTGATGACCTCATATGTTGAGTTTCATAGTGCTCAGAGCCATTTGATTTGACTTTAAGAGTGCTTACCCCGCGGTCCACGATTCACAGCCAGTGGTCAGGTTCCACCCGCACCTTGCTAGCTTCCGAGCTGGCGCCTGCCCTGCATATATGCAGGCTTGTGTTCGAGACTCACTGATGCTGCATCCTACATTGAGAGTCATTTGCTGACAGTCACATCTGGGTGCTTCCTGCACCGGATCCCCCACAGGCTCTTAGCTGGTCGCGCATTTGTGCCAGTGTGACTAGCTTACTTAGGAGTTTGCTGCCGTGAAGTGCTTGTCGCTTGTCCGGCCTAATCCAGCTCTAGGCACCTGTCGAGCAGCTGACCTAGGCTCTACACAATGGTCTGCCTGTCCTTCATCGGTGTCTGTGTGCTTTGGTCATCTCCTGCTGCTGTGTGCTGAGCCAGGGGTAGCTCCCACCGCAGGGCAGTGACCACAGTAAGACAATGCCTTCGACTGCTGTACGAATTCTGACCAAGAAGGTTGTTGTTATTCCTCACTGCCTCTATGGTTTCCGATAGCCGACCACCTGCTTTTATGTATCTTCTGCCCTGACAGTCTTCCTGCATTGTCTTTGCGACTTGCAATGAAATCAATAAACACTTGAGTCATCTTGACTCCGCCAAAGATTCCTGAAATTCAGGAAACACGACATGAACTTGAGCTCTGTTATCTACTGCGTTCTGGGCCTCGATAACGAAGAGAACAAGTTGAGATTTTGCAGGGCTGGTGATTCCTACATAAGAGTTTTTCAGCCCAAGAAAGTCATAAGTCATCATACACGAACGCAATATACACTGACGAACCATGCCATTTCAACCACTGCCCACTATGTGACTTATTGCTGCTTGGTGGTATCGTGGGCACCTGACGCGGTAAGAAAAGTATGCCACCGAAGGAGAGCATCTTAAGGACGATAAAGGCCTCAAACGATCAAATCCAATAACACAATCAACTTTGACAACGGGCAGATTTTATGGCCTGGGACCTGGGAACAAACATTTCAGAAACGGCGATAATGGTCGGCTGTTCCCGCCCTACTGCCGTGAAAATATAAGGAAAGTTATTGATGGACGTTGAAGTCATGAGTAGGTAACAAGATGTTGAACGTCCACGGCTCATCATAGACCGTGGAGGTTGGAGCTTCCCCGCCTTGTAAAGCAGGGCAGACGGTTTGTGAGAGATATGACGACAGAGCAGAACGCTGTTGCACTCCACGTGTCCCTGTGCTGACCCAACGGAAGTTGTCGCTTCTGACTGCAGTCGAGATTAGATCATGGATCATTGGAAGCGCACACGGCCTGGTAGGATGAATCACCTTTCTTGTTACAACTGTTCGATGCATATACCACACTACATGATGTAGTGTCGATTACATGAAGATTACTGCGCATCACCCGAATCCCTTCAGGCCTGATATCTTCTTCGATGCTGATGGCATCTTCCAGCAACAAAGCTATCCATGTCACAAGGCCAGAATCACGCTAGAGTAGTTTGTGGAGCATGATAGTGAACCTATAAAATTCGCCTCGTTTGAACCCGATGGAATACATGTGGGACTATCTCGGTACGCGCTAACCACTGACCCGTAATTTACGAGAAATGTGTGATATGTGCATAGACAACTGGTGCCATATATCACCGGAAATCTACCAGCGACTTGTAAAATACATGCCACACAGAATCGCTGCTGTATTGCGTTCCAAAGGTGGACCAAAATGCTTTAACAAGAAATCGACATCAGTGAGATAGGTCCACAGTTTTCTGCACCGGTCTCGCGGCCCTTCTTAGAGATCGGAACGCCCTGCGTGTTTTTCACGCACCGAACAAAGTGGCGCATTGAGAAGACAACAGGCCTTGCATTCGGAGGTTCAAATCCCCGCCCGCCCATCCAGCTGAACGTTTCCCCCTAGATCGCTTGAAGCAAATGCCGGGTGACTTTTTTGAAAACGACGTGGCTGAATGTCTTCTCCAACATTGCTCGTTCCGAGCTTGTACTACGTCTTTAATGGTCTAGTCGTCGGTGAGAGATAAACGCTAATATTCCCTCTTTCTTTCTTTTTCCATTCAAGTGAAACGCCCCGTTCAACATTTAGACATACACTGCAATTAACTGCGTATTGCTACTTTACTTATGTCATGCCATCTGTTCTATACTTAGATAAGTTTCCTCTCTTTCGACTCGTAACTTTGTTAGTCATCGCTATGTTTTAGATTTTCAGCAGCCACTGTACCTGCAGTAACAGCGGACAAGCACTAGAGTGATTATTAACAGAAGTTGCAGTAGAGTGGTACTCTGTGCATTTTAATATGCAGCACGAACAGAATAGAAATGTCTTTCATCTTTGACGCAGTGTGCGGCTCTAGCGGCCAGTGATATTTATGTCACATGCCCTACATAAAGATGCTTCGTACCTTACATCCCTGTCCTCCACCTCTCATTATTAAGCATACAAGAGTCTACGTATTTGTTTCCAGCGTTTTAAGACCGCATTACAAATGATGGTAGCAGTGAATGGAGGGTGGTTCATGGTGTGGGTTCCTGTAGTCATGTCCTAGTTCATGAACCACGGGCAACGTATGAGTGGCAAAGTAAGTGGTCCCGACAGTCGGGATACCAGTTACTTTGGAAGAAGGCTGGGCATCTCGGACATATTCTGTCACCTTTGTGCTCATACGGCAAAGACTACCAAATCCACCGGTTAGTCCCTCAACCGTTAGGGATAAAACTCAATGGGACTCGGGGCAAGTGAGGCTAGCAACCTGCTTCCCCGGTACTTTAAATATGATGCTGGCAACAATCAGAGCAAAATGCCTCGGACCTTTGGAGGTGACGGAGTCCCACCTCGAACTGACAAACCAGGGACTCCTAAGATACGACTTGGCAAACATATGGTAATGAGAAGGGGAGCTATTAATATCAATGGGGGATACCCTGGGAAGAAGGTAGAGCTGGCAGAGGCTGAAAGTAAGAAGAGGCTGGACGTTTTAGCTGTTAGTGACATTCTGGTAAGGGGTGAGAAAGAAGAGGAAGTGGGAGAATACAAGGTCTACCTGTCAGGAGTCAAAGCAGGAATAGCACAATGGGTTGTAGGGATTTACATCAGGAAAGAAATGGAACCCAGCGTAGTTGCAGTAAGGTATGTAAACGAACGACTGATGTGGAAAGATTTGATAGTGTCTAGCAAGAAAATTAGAATTGTGTCAGTATATTCACATTGTGAAGGGACAGATCAAGATAAGATGGATAGTTTTTATGAGGCACTCAGTGATGTAGTTGTTAGAGTAAAGGACAAGGACAGTGTTCTGCTCATGGGTGATTTTAATGCCAGGATTGGAAATCCAACAGAAGGGTATGAAAAGGTTATGGGTAAATTTGGAGAGGATATGGAGGCCAACAGGGACGGGAAACAACTCTTGGATTTCTGTGCCAGTATGGGCTTAGTAATCACAAATTCCTTTTTTAAACATAACAACATTCACCGGTATACTTGGGAAGGCAGGGGAACCAGATCTGTCATTGACTATACAATAACAGATCAGGAATTCAGGAAGGCTGTGAGGGACACACGTGCATTCAGGGGATTCTTTGATGACACTAATCATTATTTAATCTGCAGTGAAATTGGGATTGTGGGGCCGAAAGTGCAGGAGGTCAGGTCCATATGTAGGAGGATAAGAGTGGAGAAACTTCAGGATAAGGAAATAAGGCTCAACTACATAACATCGATCTCAGAAAGGTACCAGTTAGTTGAATGTAGTCAATTACAGTCATTGGAAAAGGAATGGACAAGGTACAGGGACACAGTACTAGAAGTGGCTAAAGAATGTCTTGGAACAGTAGTGTGTAAAAGTAGGATGAAGCAAACAGCTTGGTGGAATCACACAGTCAAGGCAGCCTGTAAAAGGAAAAAGAAGGCGTATCAAAAATGGCTACATACTAGAACTCAGGTAGACAGAGAAAGTTATGTTGACGAAAGAAACAAAGCCAAACAGAAAATTGCAGCATCCAAGAAGAAATCTTGGGAAGATTTTAGAAACAGGTTGGAGACTATGGGTCAAGCTGCTGGAAGACCATTCTGGAGTGTAATTAGCAGTCTTCGAAAGGGAGGTAAGAAGGAAATGACAAATATTTTGGACAGGTCAGGAAAACTGCTGGTGAATCCTGTGGATACCTTGAGCAGATGGAGGGAATATTTTGAAGAGTTGCTCAATGTAGGTGAAAATGCGATCAGCAATGTTTCAGATTTCGAGGTAGAATGCGATAGGAATGAGGATGGAAATAAAATCACATAGGAGGAAATGGAGAAAATGGTCAATAGATTGCAGTGCAATAAAGCAGCTGGGGTGGATGAAATTAAGTCGGAACTCATCAAATACAGTGGAACGTCGGTTCTTAAATGGCTATACAGGATAATTGAAATGGCCTGCGAGTCGGGACAGGTTCCATCAGACTGGAAAAATGCAGTAATCATACAAATCTTTAAACATGGAAACAGAAAAGATTGTAACAACTACAGAGGTATCTCTTTAATCAGCGTTGTGGGTAAAATCTTCTCAGGTGTTGTTGAAAGCAAAGTGCGAGTATTAGTTGAGGACCAATTGGATGAAAATCAGTGTGGGTTTAGGCCTCTTAGAGGTTGTCAGGACCAGATCTTTAGCTTACGGCAAATAATGGAGAAGTCTTATGAGTGGAACAGGGAACTGTATCTATGCTTTATAGATCTAGAAAAGGCATATGACTGGGTTCCTAGGAGAAAGTTATTGTCTGTTCTACGAGATTATGGAATAGGAGGCAAACTTTTGCAAGCAATTTAAAAAGTCTTTACATAGATAGTCAAGCAACAGTTAGAGTTGACGGTAAATTGAGTTCATGGTTCAGAGTAGTTTCAGGGGTAAGACAAGGCTGCAACCTGTCTCCACTGTTGTTCATATTATTTATGGATCATATGTTGAAAACAATAGACTGGATGGGTGAGATCAAGATATGTGAAGACAAAATAAGCAGTCTTGCATATGCGGATGACTTAGTTGTGATGGCAGATTCGATTGAAAGTTTGCAAAGTAATATTTCAGAGCTAGATCAGAAATGTAAGGACTATGGTATGAAGATTAGCATCTCCAAAACGAAAGTAATGCCAGTGGGAAAGAAATATAAACGGATTAAGTGCCAAATAGGAGGAACAAAGTTAGAAAAGGTGGACAGTTTCAAGTACTTAGGATGCATATTCTCACAGGATGGCAACATAGTGAAAGAAGTTGAAGCGAGGTGTAGCAAAGCTAATGCAGTGAGCTCTCAGCTACGATCTACTCTCTTCTGCAAGAAGGAAGTCAGTACCAAGACTAAGTTATCTGTGCACCGTTCAATCTTTCGACCAACTTTGATGTATGGGAGCGAAAGCTGGGTGGATTCAGGTTACCTTATGAACAAGGTTGAGGTTACGGATATGAAAGTAGCTAGGATGATTGCAGGTACTAGCAGATGGGAACAAAGGCAGGAGGGTGTACACAATGAGGAAAACAAAGAAAAACTGGGAATGAACTCTATAGATGTAGCAGTCAGGGCGAACAGGCTTAGATGGTGGGGTCATGTTACACGGATGGGAGAAGCAAGGTTACCCAAGAGACTCATGGGTTCAGCAGTAGAGGGTAGGAGGAGTCAGGGCAGACCAAGGATAAGGTACCTGGATTCGGTTAAGAATGATTTTGAAGTAATAGGTTTAACATCAGAAGAGGCACCAATGTTAGCACTGAATAGGGGATCATGGAGGAACTTTATAAGGGGTCTATGTTCCAGACTGAACGCTGAAAGACATAATCAGTCTTAAATAATGATGATGATGATGATGATGAGTGAATAGAAAAAAGCAAACATAATGCCTAAGTTTTATTTACAAATTTTAAAGAATAATTTGCAATATAAAAAATAAATATTGAAAGAAGCAGTTCAGTCATTCTGTTCAAGGCAGTACAGATCACCACTGATATCAGCAAGCCACAGGGAGAGGAAAAAAATAAAACTGAATGTTGTGAATTTCTGTGTATGCATATTGATCCTAAATTGAATTACAATCACATACTACGGATCTTATCAAACGGTTGAGATCAGCAATATTCGCTCTGTCTGTAATTTGCTGATTATAGCGATGAAAACACCAAAAAGTTAGCATGTTTCCACAACTTACACTACCGGTTAAAAGTTTTTCGATCATCTATGGTAACTATGGATTATTCTTGTGCACGGTCATCCACATGGGTACTGAAAGAAATCCGATAACTTTTGGGTATACGATAAATCGCACAAATCTAAGGGATGTCAATTCGACAAAATACCTAGGAATTGCAATGAGGAGCAACTTAAAATGGAAAGACCACATACACTTCTGAAAATTGAAATAAGAACACCGTGAATTCATTGTCCCTGGAAGGGGAAACTTTATTGACACATTCCTGGGGTCAGATACATCATATGATCACACTGACAGGACCACAGGCACATAGACACAGGCAACACAGCATGCACAATGTCGGCACTAGTACAGTGTATATCCACCTTTCGCAGCAATGCAGGCTGCTATTCTCCCATGGAGACGATCGTAGAGATGCTGGATGTAGTCCTGTGGAAAGGCTTGCCATGCCATTTCCACCTGGCGCCTCAGTTGGACCAGCGTTCGTGCTGGACGTGCAGACCGCTTGAGACGACGCTTCATCCAGTCCCAAACATGCTCAATGGAGGACAGATCCGAAGATCTTGCTGGCCAGGGTAGTTGACTTACACCTTCTAGAGCACGTTGGGTGGCACGGGATACATGCGGACGTGCATTGTCCTGTTGGAACAGCAAGTTCCCTTGCCGGTCTAGGAATGGTAGAACGATGGGTTCGATGACGGTTTGGATGTACCGTGCACTAATCAGTGTCCCCTCGACGATCACCAGAGGTGTACGGCCAGTGTAGGAGATCGCTCCCCACACCATGATGCCGGGTGTTGGTCCTGTGTGCCTCGGTCGTATGCAGTCCTGATTGTGGCGCTCACCTGCACGGCGCCAAACACGCATACGACCATCATTGGCACCAAGGCAGAAGCGACTCTCATCGCTGAAGACGACACGTCTCCATTCGTCCCTCTATTCACGCTTGTCGGCTGCACGATGTTGGGGCGTGAGCGGAAGACGGCCTAACGGTGTGCGGGACCGTAGCCCAGCTTCATGGAGACGGTTGCGAATGATCCTCGCCGATAGCCCAGGAGCAACAGTGTCCCTAATTTGCTGGGAAGTGGCGGTGCGGTCCCCTACGGCACTGTGTAGGATCCTACGGTCTTGGCGTGCATCCGTGCGTCGCTGCGGTCCGGTCCCAAGTCGACGGGCACGTGCACCTTCCGCCGGCCACTGGCGGCCACATCGATGTACTGTGGAGACCTCACGCCCCACGTGTTGAGCAATTCGGCGGTACGTCCACCCGGCCTCCCGCATGCCCACTATACGCCCTCGCTCTAAATCCGTCAACTGCACATACGGTTCACGTCCACGCTGTCGCGGCATGCTACCAGTGTTAAAGACTGCGATGGAGCTCCGTATGCCACGGCAAACTGGCTGACACTGACGGCGGCGGTGCACAAATGCTGCGCAGCTAGCGCCATTCGACGGCCAACACCGCGGTTCCTGGTGTGTCCGCTGTGCCGTGCGTGTGATCATTGCTTGTACAGCCCTCTCGCAGTGTCCGGAGCAAGTATGGTGGGTCTGACACACCGGTGTCAATGTGTTCTTTTTTCCATTTCCAGGAGTGTATATAATATTGTGGGGAAGGCGAAACAAAGACTGCGCCTTTTTGGTAGAACACTGAGAAGATATGACAAACCCACTAAAGAGACAGCCTACATTACACTTATCCGTCCTCTGCTAGAATATTGCTGTGCGATGTGGGGTCCTTACCAGGTAGGATTGACGGAGGATATTGAAAAAATACAAAGAAGGGCAGCTCGTTTAGTGTTATCACGGAATAGGGGTGAGAGTGGCAATGATATGAGACGCGAGTTGGGGTGGCAGTCATTCAAACAAAGGCGATTTACTTTGCAGCGAGATCTATTTACGAAATTTCAATCACTAACTTTCTCTTCCAAATGCGAAAATATTTTGTTGACACCCACCTACATAGGGAGAAATGATCATCATAATAAAAATAAGAGATATCAGAGCTCGAACGGAAAGATTTAGGTGTTCCTTTTTCCCACACATCACTCGAGAGTGGAATTGTAGAGAAGTAGTATGAATGGTTCGATGAAGCCTCTGGCAGGCACTTAAGTTTGAACTGCAGAGTAAGCATGTAGATGTAGATCATTAAAACAGAAATTTACTTTTGAATATTCCATCATATTCCCGTTCTGATAAAAAAGAACACATATAAACATGTAAATACTAAGCATCTCTGTCGAGTATCTGACTAGCTGTTCGCACAGAATAGAGGCCCCTCTATGAGTATCCACAACAACACTGACGCGCCTGTACCTAAGATCGTTTCAGTCGAATAGGCCAAATTCCTTTTTTTTTCTGACTCGTTTGATGCGGCCCGTCACGAATTCCTCTCCTGTGCCAACCTCTTCATCACAGAGTAGCACTTGGAACCTATGTCCTCAATTACTTGCTCGATGTGTTCCAATCTCTGTCGGTCTCTACAGTTTTTGACCTCTACAGTTCCCTCTAGTATCATGGAAGTCATTCCCTGATATCTTAAGGGATGTCTTACTATCATGTCCATTCATTCTTCTTGGCGTTGATTTCGTCGCCCGATTCTGCGGAGTACCTCCTCATTCCTTACCTTATCAGTTCACCTAATTTTCAACATTCTTCTGTAGCACCACATGTTAAACGCTTCGATTCTCTTCTGTTCTGGTTTTCCCAAAGCCCATATTTCACGACTATACAATGAAGTGTTCCAAACGAACATTCTCAGAAATTTCTTCTTCATATTAAAGCCTATGTTTGACACTAGTAGACTTCTCTTAGCCAGGTTCAAAATGGTTCAAATGGCTCTGAGCACTATGGGACTTAACATCTGTGGTCATCAGTCCCCTAGAACTTAGAACTACTTAAACCTAACTAACCTAAGGACATCAGACACATCCATGCCCGAGGCAGGATTCGAACCTGCGACCGTAGCAGTCGCGCAGTTCTGGACTGAGCGCCCAGAACCGCGAGACCACAGCGTCTCTTAGCTAGGAATGCGCTTTTTGTCAGCGGTAGTCTGCTTTTTATCTCCTCCTTGCTCCATCACGATTTATTTAGCTGCCTAGGGAACAGACTTCCTTAACTTCATCTACGTCGTGGTTATCAGTTCTGACGTTAAGTTTCTGCTGTTCTCTTTCTGCTTCTTCTCATTACTTTCGTCTTTCTTCGGTTTACCCTTTATCCATATTCGGTACTCATCAGACTGTTCATTCGATTCAACAGATCCTGTAATTGTTCTTTACTTTCACGCCGCTTCTTTCGCAAAGCTGGTCGCAGGTGATGCTCCAAAAATGAACAGTAATACTATTCATTGACGGTCTTTGCGAAAGAAGCGGCAACACTTTCTGCGCAACCCACCCATCATTTTGCACGACAATGCGGGGGCACATACAGCGAAAGCTGTGGCTGCCCTGTTCGGTCGCTGGGACTGGGAAGTACTGTACCATCCACAAAACTCCCCAGACTTAAGCCCTAGTGACTTCGATTTGATTCCGAAGATGAAGGAACCAATTCGTGGCATTCACTTCAGAACTGTTCCAGAGATTCGACAGGCAGTAGATCGCTCCATTCGCACCATCAACAGAACAGGCTCTGGTAACGGTATATTACGGCTTCCACATCACTGGCAACGGGGTCTTCACAACGCTGGTGACTACTTTGAAGGAGAGTAACAGGTGCAAACATGTAACTCTTTTCTATCGGTTGTGAATAAATAGTTGCCACTATTTAAGTTCCAGCCCTCGTATATCAACTGCTGTTTCTTCTATCACGCCATCAGACAAGACCACCCCGTCATATAAGGCTTCAATGTACTCTACCCGCTCTCTGCTCTGCACTTAACAGTGGAAATCCCAGTGCACTCGTAATGTTACCGCCCTTGCTTTTAATTTCACAGAAGGTTGCTATGACTTTTCTACATGCTGAATCAGTCCTTACGACAGTCATTTTTTCCGATTCCTTCATATTTTTCACGCAGTCATTTCACCTTAGTTTCCCTCAACTTCTTATTTATTTCATACCTAAGTGAGTTGTATTTCCGAATTTCCCTGATTATTTCTGTACTTTCTTCTTTCATTAATCAACTGAAGTACTTCTGCTGTTACTCGTGGTTTATTTGCAGTTACCTTCTTTGAACCTATTTTTTTATTTCCAGCTTCTGTTATTGCCCCCCCCCCCCTTTTTTTTTAAAGATGTTGATTCCTCTTCAACTGAACTGCCTGCTGAACTATTAATCATCGCATTATCTATTGCCTCAGAGAACTTCGAGCGGATCTCTTCATTCCTTACCCAGGAAACTCCCTATCGCACCCCCTTCAGATTTAGTGGTAAAACATTAACCCAGATCAAGAATGAAAACAGGAAGAAGGCGTACTGAAATGTAAAAAAGAAGCAAAATAGAAACAGTGAACGGTGCAAGCTTAAGATGTGCAACATCGAGGGAATTCGACTCCCTCGTGCCCCACTTTTTTCACAGACTTATGAACTATCCGTCCGGCCATGGACGCATTTTTTTGCTATAGTCAGATTCGTGTCTGTGTCGTGGTGTAACATCCGTTTCCAACAGCGAGGTGTAAGGAAGGGACCTCCAGACATACGCACATCCTATTTGTTCAACGTAACTACCACATGTTATGACTCTTGTGTTGTGTTTTGGAAGTTTCGACCCTTGAATTCCTTTAGTTGTAACATAGATCACACCCGCTTATTTTTGTTTTCATTTTATGAGACATCTATGCTGCATCTCTCCTCCTCTCGCTATTCATCATATTTATTTGCAATAGTAATATATTCTTACCATATGACTCATATTATGTAACCAATGCATAGTATGAAAAAACTGCCAAGACTACAGAAGGAGAACAGACACATCAGAGACCGGACGGGAAGTTCATAACTTAGTGAAAAAAATTGCAGCGTAAGGGAGGTTTGAACACAGATCTTCCGTTTTGCAGTCCACCACCACGACCACACAACCGCGACGCCGTAGCTCTAGCAATTCGTTGCACATCTTGAGCTTGGACCGTTCACTGTTTCTTGGTGGGTTGGTTGATTCGGGGGAAGGGACCAAACATCGAGGTCATCAGTCTCATCGGATTAGGGAAGGACGAGGAAGGAAGCGGCCGTGTCCTTACGAAGGAACCATCCTGGTCTTTGCCTGGAGCGATTTAGTGAAATCACTCCAATATAAGACAACAAGTGTCTGGCGCAGTTGTTAGATCGGTGACGTGTGCCTCAATGACGGGTTATCAAGATTTAAGTGAGTTTGAAAGTGGTGATGGAGTCGCCGCGCGAGCGATGAGACAGTGCATATCAGAGGTAGCAATGAAGTGGGCATTTTCCCGTACGACCATTTCTCGAGTGTATTGTGATACTAGAAATCGGGTAAAACATCAAATCTTCGACATAGCTGCGGCTGGAAAAAGATCCTGCAAGAACAGGTCCAACGACGACTGACGTGAATCGTTCATCGTGACAGAAGTGCAGCACTTCCGCAAACTGCTGCAGATTTCAATGCTCGGCCATCAACAGTTATCAGCGTGCATCGATATGGGCTTTCGGAGCCGCAGGCCCACTCGTGTAGCCTTGATGACTGCACGACACAAAGCTTGACGCCTCCCCTAGGCCCGTCGACATCGACACTGGACTGTTGATGACTGGAAACATATTGCCTGTTCGGACGAAGTATCGAGCGGATGGAAGTATGGGGGTATGGAGACAACGTCCTGAATCCATGGACCCCGACATGTCAGCAAGGAGACTATACAAGTTGGTGGAGGCAATGTAATGGTGTGAGGCGTGTGCAGTTGGAATAATATGGGTCCCCTGATACATGTAGACAGGTGACACGTGCGTAAGCATCCTGTCTGGTCACCTGCATCCATTCATGTCCATTGTACATTCCGACGGACTTGGGCAATTCCAGCAGGGCAATGCGGCACCCAAGACGTCCAGAATTGCAACAGAGTGGCTCCAGGAACGCTCTTCTGAGTTGAAGCAATTCCGCCGGCCACCAGTCTCCCCAGACATGAACATTATTGTGCATGTCTGGGATGCCTTGCTACGTGCTGTTCAGAAGAAGTCTCCACCCCCTCGTACTCTTACATATTTATGGACAGCCCTACAGGGCTGATGGTGTTAATTCCCTCCAGCACTACTTCAGACATTAGTCGAGTCCATGCCACGTCGTGTTGCGGAACTTCTGCGTGGTCGCGAGCCTTATACGATATTAGGAAGGTGTACCAGTTTCTTTGGCTCTTAGGTGTATTTTGCTTCTTTTTTTCACAATTCAGTACGCCTTTTTACTGTCTTCATGGCTGATCTGTGTTCAATTTTTGACGAACTATCCACTAGGTGATTTTACCACTAAATCTGAGAGGGGTGCATGGGGAGTTTCCCTTATTAGTACTTCCACATCCCGCTTATTTAGGCATTTATTGTTCCTAACTAGTCTCTGAAACTTCAGACTACTCTTCATAATTATTAAATTGTGATCTGAGTCTATATGTGCTCCTGGGCACGCACTACAATGCAATATGTGATTTCAAAATCTCAGCTTGACCGTGATGTAGTCTACCTGAAATCTTCCCGTATCTTCCGGCCTTTTACAACTACATCTCGTCTTTTTGTGATTCTTGAATAGAGTATTCGCTATTACTAGCTCAAATGTATTGTAGAACTCAATTAGTCTTCCTCCTCTCACACTCCTAGTTGTTGTTGTTGTGGTCTTCAGTCCTGAGACTGGTTTGATGCAGCCCTCCATGCTACTCTATCCTGTGCAAGCTTCTTCATCTCCCAACTGCAACCTACATCCTTCTGAATCTGCTTAGTGTATTCATCTCTTGGCCTCCCTCTATGATTTTTACCCTCCACGCTGCCCTCCAATGCCAAATTTGTGATCCCTTGATGCCTCAGAACATGTCCTACCAACCGGTCCCTTCTTCTTGTCAAGTTGTGCCACAAACTAATCCCCAATTCTATTCAATACCTCCTCATTAGTTAAGTGATCTACCCAACTAATCTTCAGCATTCTTCTGTAGCACCACATTTCGAAAGCTTCTATTCTCTTCTTGTCTAAACTATTTATCGTCCATGTTTCACTTCCATCCATGACTACACTCCATACAAATAATTTCAGAAACTAGTTCCTGACACTTATATCTATACTCGATTTTAACAATTTTCTCTTCTTCAGAAACGCTTTTCTTGCCATTGCCAGTCTACATTTTATATCCTCTCTACTTCGACCACCATCAGTTATTTTGCTCCCCAAATAGCAAAACTCCTTTACTACTTTAAGTGTCTCGTTTCCTAATCTGATTCCCTCAGCATCACCCGACTTAATTCGACTACATTCCATTATCCTCGTTTTGGTTTTGTTGATGTTCATCTTATATCCTCCTTTCAAGACACTGTCCATTCCTTTCAACTGCTCTTCCAAGTCCTTTGCTGTCTCTGACAGAGTTACAATGTCATCGGCGAACCTCAAAATTTTTATTTCTTCTCCATGGATTTTAATACCTATTCCGAATTTTTCTTTTGTTTCCTTTACTGCTTGCTCAATGTACAGATTGAATAACATCTGGGAGAGGCAGCAACCCTGTCTCACTCCTTTCCCAACCACTGCTTCCCTTTCATGCCCCTCGACTCTTCTAACTGCCATCTGGTTTCTGTACAAATTGTAAATAGCCTTTCGCTCCCTGTATTTTACCCCTGCCACCTTTAAAATTTGAAAGAGAGTATTCCAGTCAACATTGTCAAAAGCTTAATCTAATTCTACAAATGCTAGAAACGTAGGTTTGCCTTTCCTTAATCTTTCTTCTAAGGTAAGTCGTAAGGTCAGTATTGCCTCACCTGTTCCAACATTTCTAAAGGATCCAAACTGCTCTTCCCCGAGGTCGGCTTCTACTAGTACCTAGTCTATATTCTCCCGTAATCCTTTCCTTTATTCCTTCCCCTACAACCGCATTCCAGCGCCCCATTACTATCAGATTTTCATCTCCCTTTGGGTACTGAAGTATCCGTTTAGTATCCTCACGTACTTTCTATATTGCTTCATCTGTTTGTGACGTCGGCACGTACACCTGAACCGTCGTTAACAGCGTTGGTTTGTTGTTGACTCCGATGAGAACAACCGTATCACTGCACGGTTCACAGTACCTCACTCTCTGCCCTACTTTCCGATTCATAGCGAACGCTACTCACCTTACATCATTTTCTGTTGCTGTTGATATTACTCTGTACTCATCTGACCAGAAATCTTCGCTTTCTTTCCATTCACTTTACTTACCCCACCATAATTAGACTGATCCACTGCATTTCCCTTTTCAGATTTTATAGCTTTCCTACTACGTTCAAACTTCCGACATCTCATGCTCTAACTCGTAGAATGTTTCCTTCATTGGCTGTTCAACCTTTGTCTCATGGTCACCTGCCCTTTGGCAGTCCCCTCCTGGATATCCATATGGAGGACTAGTCCAAAATGTTTTCGTACCATATGACCTCCTAATGAGACGGAAGTAGGAGACTGAACCTGAAAAAGAGATGTAACTGTAGGTCTGCATCAGGAATGTTACTCTAGTAAGGCAACAAGAATAAAAGTTGGGTGTAGCCCAGTATACAGTGGTGTACAAGTTGAAGCTGCTCAAGCAAATTGGTGCCAATGCAAGTGTTTCGCAACCTGGAAGACGACGAGTAACTTCAGACAATGAAGATCAATTCATATGTATACAGAGTAAAACGTCAGAGAGGTCTCAGTGCACCTGAAATTTGCGAAGTAGTAAATAGTATGCGAGCAGCTCCAATCTCTGCTTCAACAGTGCAACGCAGTCTCTGTGACCAAAGTTAGAGGGGAGCATAGCCGCCAAAAGCCTTTGTTACGCAAACAAAATATGACGAAAAGATTGCACTGGTTACAGCAACATAAAAAACTGCAGCAATGATACATGGCGTTATTCACGGACGAATCTACGTTCGAAGTATTTGGAAGTAATTGTCGAATGTTTGTTCGTCAACTTGTTTGAGAACGTACAATGTGTGACGCCAACGGTGAAGCATGGCGGAGTGTCGGTCATGGTATGGCCAAGTTTTGTGGGTGATTAAGTCGGTGATCTAGTCGTAACTAAATGAATGTTAAAAAAGGAAGGATATCACAAGATACTAATCAACGATTTAGTTCCATCTACCGAGAGACTTAATGGTCTCGGGTTTATTCTATAGCAAAACAACGATCCCAAACATGCTTCTAAATTGTGCAGAGGGTAAGTCAATAGAAAAGAGAAAAGAGTGGAACTAAGAACATGACTTGGCCAAGTCAGTCACCTGACTTACATATCAGTGAACTGTTACGGGGTGAACTTGACAGAGAGGTCAAAAAACTGAGGTCATCTAATGTTAAAGATCTATCGAATAATTTAAAGAGGTGTTGAACTACAGTTTCTGCAGAAACACTGCAAAATATTATATCCAGAGTGTCAAGCATTCGTGAAGCTGTTCTATGGACAAAGGGTAGATCCTTTGAAGAGGTTAAAATCTAAAGCGTATTTATTGTATTGTACTTAATGATAGAGAGGGAAAATATGTACTGTTTGTTTTTTCAGTTTTAACGATGCGTTTTCTTTTCAGTTTTAACGATGTTTTTCTACATTCGAAAACAGAGTTTTTATCATGGGTGACCAAAAACTTTTGACTGGTAGAACAAGTTGTGGAAACAAGCCAACATTGGACCAATTCCATAGATAGACATAAATTATTCATTACAGTGGGTAACACAACGTACTATTAACTCTTGTAAGTGATTGGTTTGGGCGAGCGCGCTGGTTGAATTACACATGCTCTGCAGGACGTGGTGGTCACGGAGCAGCGTGGCTGGGTCCACGTGTAACTGTCAAATCTGCGTGCTACCGGAATATGCCGCGGGCACAGAGATGAATGTCCTTGTACACATTTGTGGAAATGCAAAGTAAAGCACGATATATGGTTTTAAAGAAGAGAAAAGGATTAATCTTCCAATATGTAGATATGCTATGAAAATAAAGTAGCGCACATCTAATGTCGCAGCCAGATCTAAAATTGTGTTATTGCATAAAGGATTGTAGAATAAGGCTAATGGATGATCCAACAAGAGACCGTCACAACGTTGAGATGTAGATTTGTTTCATATTTTGTACACCTTTAGCAGGCCATTAAAACAACGTAACATGCAAGTAGTAAGCTGCTCTGCTCTGGCAATTCCGAGAAAATCGCAAGAGAAGTTTTACGCGTCTATTATGTGGCTTATGTATCTGTGCGTAGGTGCCGGCCGGTAATTAATTAGCGTTCGTGTAAGACGAATGGGTATGAGGTGAAAGTTCGACTCCCACTCAAACTTAATCTTTTTTTTTCATCATTGGTCATACGTAGCGCAATACGTGATAACGATGTCTGGTGAATTATTATCGCAAGTGTTTATGTGTTTGCAACAGGCCATGAGAAAGTTTTTGTATCAAAAGTTCAACAAACTGTTGAGAAATTAACGACAGACTTTCCAAATGTCGTTGTAGCTTGTTCGAAGACTGGGAAACTTACCATATAGGCCTGCAGTTCGTTTGTGACTAGTGTCATGCTTCCTTACGTGGGAAAGGAATCATTCGTCCTAATAACCGATTCTTGGGGGGAGGAGGGGGCGCGGGGAGGCAAACGAATCCTCATTTATAGGATGACGCAGGTGTTCCAACTAGTACAGGCAAAGTCAGACCCCAAAATGTACTCCCATTTGCCAATCTCGCGAGGTTATTTCTATCGGCGAGAAAAAACTTTACCAAGCGCCTTCAGAAATGTTCATTTCTGATACACAACGAAAGAGAAAGTACTTCTCGTGAATATGCTATTAAAATCCATTCCATCGTACATCACCAATTGTCAGTACCTACATTTGCCAAAATGTTCCGTTACGCATGGTTTGTGTCCAAACTATCAGAAGAAAGAGAAATTTATCAAAATGTCAACAAGATGTGTTTTTCTCTCTTGTGGCCTGGCAAATTGTGACTGATTGTGAATGTCGTCATTCGCATCATTATTTATCTAGGTTTGACTTAGACTTTCCAAGCCTGTCCCTCGTCCTTAACAATTTAATTAAAAATAGTAAACAGTGAAATAACATATGAAACTCACTACAACTTCATGAAAATGCGCCTGGGTTGTTTTCATTGTATTACCTTTCAGATGTCATCTACATTGACCAATGTGTGATGAAAGAAATACGGATTAAAAAGTAAGTGTTAGCAGGGTTCGCTCCGTCACCTCGTCCAGCACACTCTGCCCAAGTGGGAAGGCTAACTACTTGACCAGAATGGCTTCTTACGAACAGCACCTTCGCACAGTTACATTACTTACATAACAGACGCGTAAAACTTCCCTTGCGATTTTTTCGGAATTGCCAGAGTACTGCTCCTTACTACTTGCACATTACGTTGTTTTAATGGCCTACTAAAGGTAGTACAAAGTTTGAGATACATCCGTGATCCAAACGTCCTGGCCTCCCCTTGTAAGTTGTTAGGTGACGTAGATGCGTGGAATTTCTGCGGAAGAGGGGTATATACGGCGGCGGCCATCTTTCGTCTATTGTGGACGGATTTGTAGGGGTAAGACTAATGTCGGTTTGGACGATGGAATAGCCCCTCCATTTTGTGTCTTAGCTTTCCCTAGACGATGGTCTCGATACTCAGAGATATTGCTCAGTAGTTCAGTGCGACTTAACAAAAATCGACAGTGATCAGGACTCTGATATTATTTATTGCGAGCTAAGCTGGATCGCACTTGAAATTATTTACACTGAGTCCAACTTTAACTCAGTAACCTAATGGGACTCTGTTGATTTCAACACTGATTGACCCTTAGGCTCGTTATATCGCGTTTTTTATCAGTCTTGCATTTTATTGTGATAGTTTTGATTTGGCTTTGAACAATTTCAGCAGTGAACTTTCGCGTGTTTTTTTTTAATATAGTTAAATTATATGCAATGTTTCCTAACCACTATATAGGAGGTCTGAGCTAACTTCAATGCGCTTAGATACACAGTGGAGTTTAATCACAAGTCTTCATTCAGTATGTATGATAAATTATAATAAACATTATATTGAACTTTAACAATTTTTAGTTGCGGAACTTTATTTAGATAGCAGCACCTACATTCAAACTAGCACCATTAAACCTGATTAATACATTTGGAACAATTTCATTATTATTTTTAACTAAAGCAACATAAAGCTAAGTTTTCATCCTCTAGGCAACGAGATTAACATGCCATCACTACATAAAGGATCTGTCGCGACAGAGGCATACTATAAGGATATACAAGGCATGCTATAAACAACCTCACTGCATATTTGCTGTCTTATGAAGCTGAGAATAGAAGAATCAGACGGCAACAGCGCAGTATTGCCTTATTTCAGAATGACTATCTTGCACAGTACTATTATCTTCTGGTGGATATAATCATGTCATGCCGGCATTATAGGACGAACCAATGTCATCATATAGTGCGATACAACAGCTTTTGTAATGTACCCATTTAATTGGAATTTTATAGTATTTTTATTGGAGTATGGCAGCCATAGAGGTCAAATTAAAAAAAAAAAAAAGAACAGTGCTTAATGCTTCTCTGTCAACGAAGACTAGCTCCCCTTGATTACGTCGAGCTGAAAATGATCGTAAGTCCTCGGTGTGCTAACCAATCATAACTTGAATTGTGAATCACATATTGCAGATTTTCTCAAACACTGGAGCTCAGCAATAATTGCTTATTTTTAACGAAGCTAACCAACTGATGTCAGTTATAGCAACCATCCTGTCCTCGTTTTAGATCTGAAAATGCGGATAGGTCGTTACTGTAAAAAATTTCGTGATCTAGACTGCGCGATGGATAAGACGACAGTACTATCGAAACTAGTTGTGAATCAATGTAGTCACGTGACAACTTCATGGAGGTCATGTCTTCTTCTTTGTAGTACTTGGAAGCTGGTGCACCACGAATGATAGGAAAAAAATAAATTGTAAATCAGTATGGAATGCACATCGTACATAGACCGCATTCAAATCAATGGTGGCAAAGACACGAATGAAAAACGAAAATAACGTAACGTATTACGTAATACAACGTCCTTGGCGAACGTATTACGGTTCACTGTTCTGTCCATACATTACAAACGACTGTGAAGTGCTTGGCAGAGAATATTTCCCATTGTAACATATATTAGTCTTTCTTCCCGTTCAGTTCGCGTATGGAGCTGCGGGAAAGTGGTATCAGATGCCTCTGTGCCCTTGATAACTAGTCTGATTTGTCTTCGGAGTTACTACGTGAACGAAAGACTCGGGACTGTAGTATGTTGCGAGATTCCTCAATTAAAAGGCATCTTTCTTCAAGCTTCTGTTAGTTCAGGTATTTTAACAATAAAGTTGCGATCATTCTGCTCCCTTTGTGTAAGTTCAATATCCCCAGCCAGTCCTATGTTATGTGAACCCTACATATTTAAACAATATTTACAATAATCTAGGATGGGTCGAACAATTGTTTTGTAAGCAATCTCCAAGTAGACTCACTGCATTTTCCCAGTATCCTACCAATGAACAGAAGTACACTTCCTGCTTCACGTACAATCGATCCTAAGGGATAACTTAATACCATGACACCAAAATTGTTACATTTAAGTGTCTACAAGACCTGACTAATTCCAGTAGTGATTCATTGATATTGTATTCATAATGTACGAAGTATTTACAGTTTGGGAAGTGTGAAGAGCAAAATTTTACATTTCTCAAAGTTTAAAGCAAGTTGCCAGTCTTTGCACAACTTTGAATTCTTTTTTATTTATTTATTCCTCAGCTAAATCACCCCTTACAAGGTGTAGCTTCTTTAGTCTTAAGCTAAGAACACAGTTTCAGTCGCTGTTTCCGTGCTGTCCTCCTCTCGCTCAAGCCTGCAACTTTCACCAGCTGTTTTTCTCAAAGGCCTAGCGGCCTTCGTATTTCTCTGGGGCTCCACTCTAGTACTGCCTTTATTTACCTTCCGTCATTTCGTCGTGCGTTACGTCCATTTCCATTTTATAGCCTTCATCGTTTCCACATCACGAACTCCTGTTATTATTCTCATATCTTCACTTATTTTAAATGTTTCCTGGTGAGACCTAGTAGCGACCTGGACCTTTCCACAACTCGCTCAGATGTCCATAGTTTCCTTTTGAAAACTTGTTAAAATCAAAGCCTCACAGCCATATGTCAGTAACAGAAGAACACACTCGAAAACATATTTTTTGAAAAGTATTTTGGCGTATTAGATTTAAAAACTGTTGAGTTTCTTCCATAAGCCCTCCAACCTATCTTAATTCGACGAAAAATTTCAGTTTCTAAGTCCCCTTGGATATCAATCAACTGTCCAGATAAATATATGCGTCAATATTTTTTAGACAAATGTTGTTCAGTAATGTTGGTCTTGCGCCTATCCACTTCTCATGCACAGTGCTTGTTTTGGACAGATTTATCTTAAAGCCCACTTTTTCACATGTGTCTGATAATTCCTTTATATATAGAGGATTACAGTTCTATCATATTCGTAGCTAGTGCTACTATATCATCTGCAAATCTCAAGTTAGTGAGTCTTTTACCATTTATTCTAATTTCCCTTTCTTTCCATATAATTTTGGACATAGTTATCTCAAGGACACTATAATTTATTTCATCCTGCTTTACTCCTGTTCGAATGAAAAGTTTTCTCCAGTGCAGTGTTTTCCTATGCTGACAGATGCCATCGACGTGTCATAAATGTTAGTTATATATACAGGGTGGTACACTGATTGTGACCGGGCCAAATATCTCACGAAATAAGCGTCAAACGAAAAATCTACAAAGAACGAAACTTGTTTAGCTTGAAGGGGGAAACCAGATGGCGCTATGGTTGTCCCGCTAGATGGCGCTGCCATAGGTCAAACGAATATCAATTGCGTTTTCTTAAAATAGGAACCCCCATTTTTATTACATATTCGTGTAATACGTAAAGCAACATGAATGTATTAGTTGGACCACTTTTTTCGCTTTGTGATAGATGTCGCTGTAATAGTCAGAAACGTATAAGTACATGGTATCACGTAACATTCCGCCAGTGCGGACGGTATTTGTGTCGTGATACATTACCCGTGTTAAAATGGACCGCTTACCAATTGTGGATGTATGGCTATTGTGATCAAAATGCGCGAGAATCGGGAATCACAAAATTGTTGGCGTTAAGAATGCTAAATCAACATCGATTGCACCCGCACCATATTTCTATACACCAGGAATTGCATGGCGACGACTTTTAATGTCGTGTACAGTTCTGCCACTGGGCACAAGAGAAATTACGGGACGATGACAGCTTTTTTGCACGCGTTCTGTTTAGCGACGAAGCGTCATTCACCAACAGTGGTAACGTAAACCGGAATAATATTCACTATTGGGCAACGGAAAATCCACGATGGCTGCGACAAGTGGAACATCAGCGACATTGGCGGGTTGATGTATGGTGCGGCATTATGGGAGGCCCATTTTATCGATGGCAATCTAAAAGGTGGAATGTATGCTAATTTCCTACGTAATGTTCTACCGATGTTACTACAAGATGTTTCACTGCATGACAGAATGGCGATGTACTTCCAACATGTTGGATGTCCGGCACATAGCTCGCGTGCGGTTGAAGTGGTGTTGAATAGCATATTTCACGACAGGTGGATTGGTCGTCGAAGCCCGAACTTTCATCGGATTTGACGCCCCCGTATTTATTTCTGTGGGGAAAGTTGAAGGATATTTCCTATCGTGGTCCACCGACAACGCCTGATAACATGCGTTAGCGCATTGTCAATGCATGTGCGAACATCACGGAAGGCGAACTACTCGCTGTTGAGAGGAATGTCGATACACGTATTGCCAAATGCATTGAGATTGACGGACATTATTATGAGCATTTATTGCATTAATGTGGTATTTACAGGTAATCACGCTGTAACAGCACGCGTTCTCAGAAATGATAAGTTCACGAAGATACATGTATCACGTTGGAACAACCGAAATAAAATGTTCAAATGTACCTACATTCTGTATTTTAATTTAAAAAACCTACCTGTTACCAACTGTTCGTCTAAAATTGTGAGCCCTATGTTTGTGACTATTACAGTGCCATCTATCACAAAGCGATAAAAGTGGTCCAACTAAAACATTCATATTTCTTTACGTACTACACGAATATGTATTTTAAAAAAACGCAGTTGATATCCGTTTGACCTATGGCAGCGCCATCTAGCGGGCCATCTATAGCGCCATCTGGTTTCCCCCTTCAAGCTAGACAATTTTTGTTCTTTGTAGGTTTTTCGTTTGACGCTTATTTCGTAAGATATTTGGCCCGGTCACGATCAGTGGAACACCATATATACACTCCTGGAAATGGAAAAAAGAACACATTGACACCGGTGTGTCAGACCCACCATACTTGCTCCGGACACTGCGACAGGGCTGTACAAGCAATGATCACACGCACGGCACAGCGGACACACCAGGAACCGCGGTGTTGGCCGTCGAATGGCGCTAGCTGCGCAGCATTTGTGCACCGCCGCCGTCAGTGTCAGCCAGTTTGCCGTGGCATACGGAGCTCCATCGCAGTCTTTAACACTGGTATCATGCCGCGACAGCGTGGACGTGAACCGTATGTGCAGTTGACGGACTTTGAGCGAGGGCGTATAGTGGGCATGCGGGAGGCCGGGTGGACGTACCGCCGAATTGCTCAACACGTGGGGCGTCAGGTCTCCACAGTACATCGATGTTGTCGCCAGTGGTCGGCGGAAGGTGCACGTGCCCGTCGACCTGGGACCGGACCGCAGCGACGCACGGATGCACGCCAAGACCGTAGGATCCTACGCAGTGCCGTAGGGGATCGCACCGCCACTTCCCAGCAAATTAGGGACACTGTTGCTCCTGGGGTATCGGCGAGGACCATTCGCAACCGTCTCCATGAAGCTGGGCTACGTTCCCGCACACCGTTAGGCCGTATTCCGCTCACGCCCCAACATCGTGCAGCCCGCCTCCAGTGGTGTCGCGACAGGCGTGAATGGAGGGACGAATGGAGACGTGTCGTCTTCAGTGATGAGAGTCGCATCTGCCTTGGTGCCAATGATGGTCGTATGCGTGTTTGGCGCCGTGTAGGTGAGCGCCACAATCAGGACTGCATACGACCGAGGCACACAGGGCCAACACTCGGCATCATGGTGTGGGGAGCGATCTCCTACACTGGCCGTACACCTCTGGTGATCGTCGAGGAGACACTGAATAGTGCATGGTACATCCAAACCGTCATCGAACCCATCGTTCTACCATTCCTAGACCGGCAAGGGAACTTGCTGTTCCAACAGGACAATGCACGTCCGCATGTATCCCGTGCCACCCAACGTGCTCTAGAAGGTGTAAGTCAACTACCCTGGCCAGCAAGATCTTCGGATCTGTCCCCCATTGAGCATGTTTGGGACTGGATGAAGCGTCGTCTCACGCGGTCTGCACGTCCAGCACGAACACTGGTCCAACTGAGGCGCCAGGTGGAAATGGCATGGCAAGCCGTTCCACAGGACTACATCCAGCATCTCTACGATCGTCTCCATGGGAGAATAGCAGCCTGCATTGCTGCGAAAGGTGGATATACACTGTACTAGTGCCGACATTGTGCATGCTCTGTTGCCTATGTCTATGTGCCTGTGGTTCTGTCAGTGTGATCATGTGATGTATCTGACCCCAGGAATGTGTCAATAAAGTTTCCCCTTCCAGGGACAATGAATTCACGGTGTTCTTATTTCAATTTCCAGGAGTGTATATATCGTGAGTGTGCATACATATGCTCATGACAGAGTTTTAAAACACCGTCATACGAGTATATATATAGTGGTGGGAGAGTTTTAACACACACACACACACACACACTGCCGAAACTCGAGACCATTGCTTATAATCCTGGGTCACACTTCCTTTGCGCCTATACGGACATCAACACTTGTTGCGGGACAATAGTGTAGTGCGGCTTGCAGTAGAAAACTGATTCACCTCGCATAAGCCGTCATTGGAGCCTTAGACGGTTCATAGCCACGCTCCGGAGCTACCCTGTGTCAGACCTCTTACATCCTCCGGGCGCTTACTATTCTTGAAAGGATGTTGTTTCTCGACCAACTGGTTTGTAGGAACCTACGTGTACCGAGTACAAGTTATCGACCTGTGGACATGCCACACGAAATGATGACTGAATAATGATCCCAGTAATATTTGGTATCTGGCGATAGTAATCCAGCCTGAATTAATAATTTTGACTAATTGCTCAAAAATGGCTAGGACGAATGGGAGAGTTGCGATTCTTGAGTAAAAATCACGGGTAACATTCATTTCATAACACTCATTTCACAAGAATTCCAGCAACGTGAGGTAATTTCGACGTCGCACGAAACATCGACAACCGCAAGAACTGCTATCCACTTTCTTTAGTGTTCGATGCGGACCTCTCTCGCACAGTTTGCAGCTCACAAGATTTCGTGTACACATGACGTCATTCTGACGACACACGCAGCATCGAAAAAAAGTCGTTCTTGCTGCGGTTTGTTATAATTATTATTATAATTAATCGTCGCATAAGGACTTATCAGGAGTTAAAGTTTTATTGACGTTTTAAGCTACAGCGCAGAGTCTGAAGTTCCGCAATTTCGTCGTGATGTAATGGTTATGAATGTGGAAACTGTAAAGTGGAATACCTGTAGTTCCTTATTCGCGTCTCGTTACAAATAAGTACCCCACTCATACAGTTATAATTGGTGGAGACTTCAATCCACCCTCGATTTGTTGGCGAAAATACATGTTCAAAGCCGGTGGCACACAGGAAACATCTTCCGAAATTGTACTAAATGCTTTCTCTGAGAATTACTTTGAACAATTAGTTCATGAGCGCACACGAATTATAAATGGTTGCGAAAAAACACTTGACCTCTTAGCCACAAATATTCCTGATCTAATAGAGAGCGTCATGACGGATACAGGGATTAGTGAACACAAGGTCATTGTATTGAGGCTCAGAACCATATCAAACAAAACCACTAAAAATATACACAAAATATATCTATTTAAGACAGCAGACAAAAATTGGCTTGATACCTTCCTAAGAGAGAGTCTCCATTCCTTCCACACTAATTATGTAAGTGTACACCAGATACGGCTCAATGTCAAAGATACAGTATCGACAGCAATAGATAGATTCATACCGCACAAGTTAAAGAGAGACGGGACTGATACTCCATGGTACACAAAACACGTCAGAACACTGTTGCAGAAGCAACGAAAAAAGTATGCCAAATTCAGAAGAACACAAAATCCCCAAGGCTGGCTAAGTTTCACGGAAGCTTGAAATTTAGCGCGGACATCAATGCGAGATGCTTATAATAGTTTCCACAATGAGATATTGTCTCAAAATATGATAGAAAACTCAAAGAGATTCTGGTCGTATGTAAAGTATACCAGTGGCAAAAAACAGTCAATACCGTCACTGCGTGATAGCGCTGGCAATTTTACCGATGATGGTGCCACTAAAGCGGAGATACTAAATACAGTTTTCCGTAATTCCTTCACGAAAGAAGACGAAGTAAATATTCCAGAAAACGAAACCAGAACAGCTGTTAGCATGAGTGACATAAAAGTAGATATCTTAGGTGTTGCGAAACAACTCAAATCACTTAAGAAAGGCAAGTCTTCCGGTCCAGATGGTATACCAATCAGGTTTCTTTCAGAGTATGCAGATACAATAGCGCCTTTCTTAGTAATCATGTACAACCGCTCACTCGACGAAAGGTCTGTTCCTAAAGACTGGAAAGTAGCAAAGATCACACCAATATTCAAGAAAGAAAATAGGAGTAACTCATTTAATTACAGACTCATGTCACTGACTTGAATTTGCAGTAGGATTTTGGAGCATATACGGTATTCGAACATTAGGAATCAACTTGAAGAAAATGAGTTGTTGATATATAACCAACACGGATTCAGAAAATATCGTTCTTGTGCAACACAGCTAACTCTTTATTCCGATGAAGTAATGAGTGCTGTCGACAAGGGATCTCAGATCGATTCCATATTCCTAGATTTCCAGAAGGTTTTTGATACCGCTCCTCACAAGCGACTATTAATCAAATTGCGTGCATATGGAGTATCGTCTCAGTTGTGTGACTGCATTCGTGATTTCCTCTCAGAGATGTAGTGATAGACGGTAAGTCATCGAGTAGAACAGAAGTGATATCTGGCGTTCCGCACGGTAGTGTCATAAGCCCTCTGCTATTCCTGATTTATATAAATGATCTAGGTGATAATCTGAGCAGCCCCTTAGATTGTTTGCATATGACGCTGTAATTTACCATTTAGTAAAATCAGACGATTAATTCCAGTTACAAAATGATCTGGAGAGAATTTCTGTATGGTGCGAAAAGTGGCTTTTAGCACTAAACAAAGAAAAGTGCGAGGTTATCCACATGGGTACTAACAGAAATCTGATCATTTTTTTTGTATAAGATAAATCGCACAAATCTAAGGGCTGTCAATTCGACTAAATACCTGGGAATTACAATTACAAGCAACTTAAATAGGAAAGACCAAATAGATAATATTGTGGGGAAGGCGACACAAAGACTGCGCTTTGTTGGCAGAACGCTTAGAAGATGCGACAAACCCACTAAAGAGACAGCCTACATTACACTTGTCCGTTCTCTGCTGGAATATTGGTGCGCAGTCTGGGATCCTTAGCAGGTAGGTTTGACGGAGGACATCGAAAAAGTGCAAAGAAGGACAGCTCGTTTCGTGTTGTCACGCAATAGGAGTGAGAGTGTCACTGATATGATATGCGAGTTGGGGTGGCAGTCACTGAAAGAAAGGCAGTTTTCTTCGCGGCGAGATCTATTTACGAAATTTCAATCACCAACTTTCTCTTCCGAATGCGTAAATATTTTGTTGACTTCCATCTACACAGTGAGAAATGAGCGTCATAATAAAATAAGAGAAATCAGAGCTCGAACGGAAAGATTTAGGCGTTACTTTTTCCCACGCGCCATTCGAGAGTGGAATGGTAGAGATGTAGTACGAAAATGGTTCGATGAACCCTCTGCCAGGCACTTTAGTGTGAATTGCAGAGTAACCACGTAGATGTATATGTAGATGTTGTAGCCTCCATTTGTTTTCTCCTGTCTAAAAGATTCAGTGACGTCCTTATTAATTTAATGGAAGTACGTTCCGTAATATTTTACGTCGTGTACATATAAGAGTGCTCCATTAGCAGTGAGTTGTCCCTGTCAATAATTTAGTAATTAAGCATGAAATACGCAAATGCGAGTAAATGTTCAAAATATGTTGATCACCTGTGGTAAAACATACTAACACTCAAAAAAAATAAAAAGCATAGAACAGACTGTGCGGCTGGTCCCGGCAGAGGTTCGAGTCCTTCCTCGGGCATGGGTATGTTTGTTTGTCCTTAGTGTACTTTAGGTTAAGTAGTGTGTAAGCTTAGGGACTGATGACCTTAGCAGTTAAGTCCCATAAGATTTCACACACATTTGGACATAGAACAGACTGACACATTTGCATAAGAATTAAAAGGTAACTTAGTCTCAGCCATCTACGAGACATTTTTCGTTATTTTATTACAATAAATTGCTCTGACGCGTATTCGATAGATCCCCAATGTGCTAGTGTTTTGAAACAGCAGTTATTCATAGAATACGCAGTTATTCATGGAACACAAGTTAAATGAGCTGCTGCTTTAATTCGTCCCTTTTCAACTACAGATCAACTCCTGAAACTAGATTTCAGAGTTTCTAAAAATAAACTTATGTTGAGAGACCTTAATGAACACTGTTGAATATATATATCGTTAAATGGATATACTGCCGGCTGGCTTCCGCTTGGTTTTTGCTTGTACATCACCAAGTCCTCTCACACTGGAGTCTGATGAAGACGTATCAGAAAAAACAGATAGTACAATTTTTTCAGTAAGTTTCGAAATTAATTCTTGCAAACACTTTAATCTCTCACTTAACCACAGCCAGTCCACATGAATACAGAACTTCGCACACTTATAGACAACGTAACTTCGCAGTCAACGTACACTTCAGTAAACGTACAGCATAACCTACAGTTCTCTCTACCCGAGGCAAACTACTGTTTTGAACATCCTGTTCATCTCAAGTGTTGTGACCCGTACGATCACGAAAGTCGCTAGACAGCTCTTTCCGTCTTCAATACAGCAAAATGACGCCACGCTTGCATTAAGTGTTGTGATGGTTCAAATGGCTCTGAGCACTATGGGACTCAACTGCTGTGGTCATTAGTCCCCTAGAACTTAGAACTACTTAAACCTAACTAACCTAAGGACATGACACACATCCATGCCCGAGGCAGGATTCGAACCTGTGACCGTAGCAGTCGCACGGTTCCGGACTGCGCGCCTAGAACCGCGAGACCACCGCGGCAAGTGTTGTGAGGTTAGTGTAACTCAAAAATAACGACTTTCTAGTAATACTCAGTTACAGAGATTAAACACAATGCAACTTTCGTATAGTGCTCTCCCTCTCTATAACGACAATTATTGTCAATCCTAACATTAAAATCACTCGCAGATCGTCATATCAAGCCATCTGAACTCCGCTAGAGTCTCAATTACAAATCCCAGGCATCTTAATACAAATATATGTACAAATACAAATTAGTACAATAATGAGTCTCTTGCAACTCTTTCATTGATCCATGATAATTACAAACAAGTCCGTTTAAATTCAGTATAATTCAAGCGCAGTTGCGCACTGAGCTCTTTACAAAGCCAAATGCAGATCAGAACACAATGTAGTTACATAACTTCGATCTGCGTCGGCGAGGTTATGGACTTCTTCGGCAGCCGCCTCACTCTCACTTGGCTGTCCGCTGCACACTGCTATCGATCAGCTACTCGGTCTACCGATCGTTTTACCAGCAGCGGCGCCCAGTAACTCACATCATTCTTCCTGCGGCATATATGTCCCGTCGGTGGTTGCCCTCTCACCTGTCTATGCAACTTCCCATCATGACGCGATCCCCGCCAATATCAGCGGTCTGTCACAGCTTTAAATTCCTCCGCTTCCCTCACTCCGCCCACCCACAGAAATTTGGGCCTTCAAGCAGGGCGCCCACCTACGTGACTTGACAAGTGATCTGACGCGTGGCGTGTATCATATCTGGTAGTGGCGTGACGTTCATGTCACCCGACATCAATAGAAGTGACTCGGCGTTAGTGACGTGACACTGCGTCTTCTGCGGATAATGACGATGTTTTCGTTTTAATAAGCTTCATTAATGTTAATCAATAAAAATTTAAAAGAATACCTTACCGGTATACTAATGTGGATGAATTTGATGCTTGTAAGGTGTTCAAAGAATTGAATATTCATTCCGCTTTCCTATCACTTTTTCTTTCCTTTTCGTGGACACACAACCATTTGAAAAATTATGGCTGGAACGTCAAAGGTAATACGAGAACATGTGCAGCCTGAATATTTATCAAGTCAAGAAATCTGAAAGGAAACTGCTGATAATTATTCAGAAGTATGGAATCCACCAAACTGTTTTGGTAGCACGCCGGATTTAAAGCTCCTGCTAAATTAGTTCAATATTTTGTAATTAGAGCTGTTTCAAATGCAGATGGATTATAAAAGCTGTTGGGAGCACGGTCGCTACGCTGATAAGAAAGTATTTTTTAAAAAAGTACTTTCGGGTATGCATTGCTTGGAGGCGAAATCTCACTTCCGAAACCTACACCTTTCCCGCAAGGTGACTACAAATTTCCTTATTATTTGGGTGTAGATAAAGCATTTTCTTTCACAAAACACATAATGAGAAAATATTCTCATAGACGGTTAACCAACAAAAGATACACATTTAATATTAGACTACGTAGGGAAATAAGATCTGTAGAATGTTCTTTTGGTATGATACTGTCGGAGGTCCATGTGTTCGTTACTTCTGTAACTGTGATGTAAGTAAAAACTGTGTGATAGTTCAAGCTATTTGCATGTTATATCACTTAATAAAGATTCATGACGGTGTAGCCGTACGTTCTAAAGTATCAGTGCAGCACAGTCTAGATCACCCTACTGAGAACACACGCTAAACTTAGGAAACCAGCGGAGATGAGAAATCAGCTCTGTAGTTTCTTTCTTAGTCCAAAGGGAGGCACCATGCCAGGAAGGAGTACGTACGTAGCTTTATACTGAAAGTATCTGCTAATATTACATTACATCCAGCAAATCAGTGAAAAGATAGCCAGCCATATCTTGTATGAGGGAACTTCAAACAGTAAGTCACACATTATCGTGCCAGGTGAAGTAACTTTCATTGAATACTGTATTACACTTCAGAGCGACAGAGATACATGGCCCTGTTTCCCGACTTAGTCACGTAGTCTCTGTAAACAACGATCGGAACTTCCTACCAGTCGTTCATTTCCTCCACGAAAGATATCCGCTTCTTGGACACGGAGCCACTGGAGAACCGCTGTGTGAACATCCTCATCGTCGGAAAATCTCTTTCCGCCAGTTTTTCTTTCTGTTTGCGGAAAACTTTGCCTGAACATTTTCGTCTACACATTGCAATTGTCCGCATACAGCCAGAATTTCACGGTGGATCTGTGTGCAATTTGGACGTTTTACCGACTACAATCGCACTGTTCCGCATGCTTCAACTTCGGAGTACGTTTCCACCTGGCGTGCCGTTTCAAAAGCACACCGTGTAGCACCTGTTGTCCGTGCAGCAGCAGAACTACTCTGATGAGCCAAAACATTATGACGACTGCCCATCGTGAGGTTGAATGCCTGCTCGTATTGTTGCGGGCACGCGATGCAGTAAGGAAAGAATGTAAGCGGAAGAGAGACGAATGGGTAGTCGTTATAGCGAAGATGTGGGCCGCAAATGCTGAAATCCACTACTGCTAGCGGTTTTGACAAAGGCCACACTGTTGTGGCGCTGCGTCTGGAAACGAGAATCTCTGATACGGCGAAGCTGGTCGCCTGTTGACTTACTGATGTCGCAAGCACCTATGGGTTAACAGGTGCTTCACGGTGTGCTTTTGAAATGGCGCGCCAGGTGGAAACGTACTCCGAAGTTGAACGAGTAGGCCGTATGGTATTGGACGACCACGTCTCATCACAAAACGTGTAATCCAGAACAGACAGCGATCTGTGACAGATATGACGACAGAGTACAATACTGGTGCCGGCACAAGTGTTTCGGAGCTCACCGTTCAAAGTTCACTGTTGAACATGGAGCTCCACATCAAACGACCCCCACGTGTTCCTGTGTTGACCCAACAACAGCGTCAATTATGATTGCAATGGGCACAGCATCACTGAGTTTTCACCGTGGATCGATAGAAACGTGCCGCCTGTCGAATGAATTGCATTTCTTGTTACACCAAGTCGATAGTTCGGCCCTTACAAGCCGCCATCCAGGCTAATGGCTGCACGACACCTGCACCGCGCTGTAGATGCAGGTCGGTGGGGGCAGAATTAGGCTGTGGGGTACATTGAATTGAGCGTCCATGGTATCTGTGGTAGTAATCCAACACATCGTGACAGCAGTGAATTACGCGAACATTATTGCGGACCACCTGCATCGCTCTTCCCTAAGGCGATGACTCTTCCAGCAGGATAACGGTCCGTGTTGCAAGGTCTGAATAGTGCTACAGTGGTTTGAGGTGCATTACAGTGAACTCACTTTGATGTCTTGGCCAACAAATGTGCCTGATCTGTACCCACTGGAACACATATCGGGTGCCAGCTGCGTGCCTTTAAACCACCATGCCGTAATTTGTGGGAATTGCTTTACTTCAAGTAAAACAGAAGCAATATCCGGCGTTCCCCCTGTTGTTCCTGATCCATATTAACGACATAGGAGACAATCTGAGTAGCCGTCTTAGATTGTTTGTAGATGATACTGTCATTTACCATCTTGTAAAGTCATCAGATGATCAAAACGACTTGCAAATTGATTTAGATAAGATATCTGTGTGGTGCGAAAAGTGGATTTGACCCTGAATAAGGAAATGTGCAAAGTTATTCACACGAGTACTAAAAGAAATCAGCTAAATTTCGATTACGCGATAAGTCACACAAATCTGAAGGCCGTAAATTCAACTACATACGTAGGGATTACAATTACAAATAACCTAAACTGGAACGATCACATAGATAATATTGTGGGTAGAGCAAACCAAAGACTGCGATTCATTGGCAGAACACATATAAGGTGCAACAGGTCCACTAAAGAGACTGATTACACCACGTTTGTCCGCCGTACTCTGGAGTATTGCTGTGCGGTGTGGGATCCGCATCAGGTGGGACTGACAGATGACATCGAAAAAGTACAAAGAAGGGCAGCTCGTTTTGTATTATCGCGAAATAGGGGAGATAGTGTCAAAGACATGATACGTGAATTGGAGTGGCAATCATTAAAACAAAGGCCTTTTTCGTTGCGAAGGGAGCTTCTCATGAAATTTCAATCACCAGTTTTCTCCTCCGATTGCGAAAACATTCTGTTGGCACCCATCTACATAGGGAGAAATGATCATCACGATAAAATAAGAGAAAGCAGGGCTCCCACAGAAAAATTTAAGTGGCCATTTTTCCCAAGTGCCGTTCGAGAGTGGAACGGTAGAGAGACAGCTTGAAGGTGGTTCATCGAACCCTCTGCCAGGCACTTTATTGTGAATAGCAGAGTAATCACGTAGATGTAGATGTAGAGTTGTGGGTAGCTACCTAGCGCCACGTACGTCTGGAATACTGTCAAGGACTTGCAAAATCCATGTCAAGCAGAATCTCTGTTGTACTGCGTTTCAAAAGTGGAGCAACACGCCATTAAACAGGTGGTCGTAACGTTTCTGCTCACCGGTGTATGTCTGCAGTAAGCCCGAAACATTCCTTTCAGACAATGAACGACTCTTGTTGCGCAGTGGTCTTAAAGTGGGACCACATGTACAGCTTACTCTGTGAGGTCCCCACGTAAAAGAGCAAATTAACATATTTTTATTTAGTTATCTTCTTCCTCTTCCACAAATAAATTAAACAAATTTCAATTACCGTACCTGCCTCCCGTATTTCAATTGCAATCCTGTCCCACTCTTTATCTAGAGCGTTCCTGTTACTGTATTCTGTACTGCTGCGATCGTAATTGATGGATAGTTCTCTACAGGACCAACAATAGAATATTGAATGTTGTCTTTCATTTTCTAGGTTACAGAGATAACTTCACACTAAAGGAGAAGCCTTCGCAAACTGGTACTAGCACACAGATGGCCCATCAGTCATGCCCTCTGATCTTCCTCTATATGGTGAAACCGAAGTCCACCGGTAAATGTTCGGAGGTTGTTAAGGAATATTTTGTAAGTATTTTGGTATAAGGAACCCGTAGTCTCCGGTGGCACGTCCAAGAGTAACAATGTAATTCTGCTTTATTCTGTTTCTAATCTCAGTTCCCTCTGGGTGTTTTTTTCAAAATGCCTTAACAACGGCGAAACAGTACTGTAAAATAATTAAAATGTACAACATAAAGCACAGAGTAGTTTAGCAACCCTCAGATGCAGAAGTACTGTGATATAGTTGCGGTACGTGTAGGAACAGCTCAGAAGATCGTTGTGCTGGTCTTACACTGCGTTCAACGTACTCTTACTCGTGGTGCTAAAAAGCCAACATTTCATCAGTACGGTATCCGTAATGCTGTTTATCATCATTAACGCACGACCAACACTGCAGGGAAAATACACGCGAGACAGAATCGACCAGTGTTGAATACACTCTTGAGGACCGGGAGTAAAGTAGGTGTTCCTGTTGTCAACAGCAAGTACCGTAAGTTTGTATCCAATCAACACACAACTGCACCGTTATGGAAGTATTTTCAGTGCAAAATAGATACAAGATGAAGGGTGGCAGTGCATGAATGAAAACGCAATACTCTGCTGCGAACTGCCGGAAACCGTTGATAGCTTTTACCAAAATATCAGGAAATACGTACGTAAAACATCTACATCTACATACACACTCCGCAAGCCATGCCGGAGGATATGACGTATTTTCGTTGTTTCCCGTTTACTTTCCTGCTCCACCCGGAAGTAGAGAGAGGCAAAATGACTATCTATAAGCATCCATACGAGCCCTAGTCTCTCCAATCTTACTTTCGTGGTTCTTCCGCGAAATGTACGTTGGCGGCAGTAGACTCGTCCTGCATGCGACCTCAAATGCCGGTTCTGCAAATTCCCTCAATAGTGCCTCGCGTCAAGAGCGTCGTCTTCCTCCAGGCATTCCCGTTTGAGTTCACGAAGCATCACCTTCATGTCTGCCTGCTCATCGATCCTACCAGTAACAAAACTAACCTCACGTCTCTGAACTGCGATGTGGGAATCCCAAACACTCGAGCAGCACTCAAGAATGGGTCACACCAGTGTTCCCTTTATAGACGAGCTACACCTTCCCAAAGGTCTCAAGTCAGCCACTTGCCTTCCCCATTACAATCATATGGTCGTTCCATTTCACATCGCTTTGGAACGTTGCACCCAGATAATTAGTCGTTGCGACCGTGTAAAGCAGGTCTCTACTAATGCTGTATCTGTACGTTGCATGATTGTTTTTCCAACTAATTCTCATCAACTTCGATTTTTTTACATTTAGCGCAACCATTTGTCACATCAACTAGAAATTGTGTCTAAATCATCCGTGTGCTAATACCTTATTAACAGTCTGCATTGGGGCACTGTGTCAAACACTTTTTGGAAATCTAGAAGTATGGAATCTGGCTGTTGCCCTTCATCCATAGTGTGGAAACGGCAAGTTGAGTTTGGTTTTTTGTCTCAAGGAAATTTATTATATATGGACACAAAATGTGTTCACAAATTCTACAGCAAACAGGTGTTAAGTTTATTTGTTTGTAATTCTGCGCGTCTGTTATTTTACCTTTTATGTTTATTATACCTGAATAACCTCCGAAATTCTGTCGGTGGAGCTTCGATTCTTGTGGGAAAAAACGTTCTTCCAAATACACTGGCTGACAATTAGTAAGGCAGAGAGATATTGTTGGCTAGAAATAAGCCCAGGCAATTACGGACGACATGAAACACCGTACATACATAATACAGAGGTAGAGTGATATTTTTATAGAACGAAAAATGGGACAGATTTTACCACATTCGAGAGCAGGACAACAGACGTAAATAACGTTCATGTTTGACATAGGTCAGACTTCCAGCATAAAGGTCGGTATCGGAGTCTCAGCCGCGCGGTCTATGGCGTTTTGTCACGGTCCGCACGGCTCCCCCGTCGGAGGTCCGAGTAATCCCTCGGGCATGGGTGTGTTAGATTAAGTAGTGTGTAGCTTAGGGACCGATGACGTCAGCAGTTTTGTCCCATAAGACCTTAACCACAAATTTCCAAACTTTCGGAGTCTCATTGAAGAATATGCCTTGCTGCACTAATGCACATTTTGCACCTGCTACTCATACTGGCTACCAAAATGACGAGAGGAGTTCCTTGAGGGATATTGTCCTTCTCCTCTCTGAAAGCGATTGTCAGTTCTTGCACGGTTCGAAGAGGTGGTGTTCGTTCAAAACAAAAAACGTCTGCCAAGAGCGTCCCAGGCATGTTGCATAGGTTTTAGGTCCAGGGAGTACGCAGACCATTCCATATCTTGACTTCGGAGAGTGCCCGACACTTCAGCGGTCTTGTGTAGGAGGGCGTTGTCGTTAGTAGACAGAAAATCGAGACCCACCACTCCGCTAAACAGACGAACATGATCCATAATAATCTCCCAGCATACCGCAGTGCTTTCAGTGCAGAAATATGCAGCGCTGTTCGGCCCTTGTGCGTCATGCCCGCCCACACTTTAACGCTTAGTTCACAACGATGACGTTCATGAACATTGTGTGGTGTGTAAGGTGTTCCCCTCTCTCTGCACACTAGCACATGGCCAGAATAACTTGCCACAGGGTTAGCAGGATTCGTCGGAGAACGTCATCAGCCTGGGCCACTGTAACTGACCCCAAGCACCATAGAACTCTTTCTCGACGATGGTGTGATTGAAGTGAGATGCATTCAACAGACTTCTAAGCATAGAAACCAGCTTGAGTTAATCGCCGCGAAATGGTTGTGGCATAGACACCTGCACAAGTAGCGGCTCCAAAGTCTCTAGCGATCTGCCTTGGATTGGGATGTCTGTTCCTTTTCGCCACTGGTATCGATCCTCTTGAGATGTGATCATCTGTCTACAGGCATGCTTTCGCGTAGCATTTCCACCTTCGGCAGCCTTTTTTTTAATCACGAGATGACGCTTTTGGGCACGCTCCTTTATTGTGGCCACAGCAGTGAAACTTTGACCGGTTTCGAGCCGTCCAATTGCTCGTCCTGTAAGCACTCAAATATTTCTTGCAGACATGTTGCCATACCACACGGAATGTCGCACTTATAGCTTCACAACAATCTTCCTCAAACATCTTATTGCGTGAACCGCCGAAAGCACACAAAGCGTTCGTGCGCAGGCTTCGGTGCTGTTAACGCGTCCCGCCCTCTACATTTCCTTCTACTATCATTGGTCGGTGTTCTGATTGGTCGGTGTACCGTAATAATTGTCCGTTATTCCGTAGCAATTGGCACTTGTTCCCTAGAAAACGTAAATTAAACGAATATATCTTATTTTTTACATCAGTTTTATTCTTACTATTACAGAAGGATACGGGTGATTCAGTTGCAAATGTGAGGTTACATCGTTTCAGTTCGATTACTGATACTTTGATTACAAGGACGATATTCCCGCGCTTGAACTTTGTTGCGATGTTAAAGTCCTGGAGAATTCGGCAGTAACAGTTGCCTGTGATACTGCACCAGCAATGCTTCAACCCCTACTCTTTTATGTGGGCTAGTCAGCCTGAAGTCCGAGGGTGTTTCGAGACTGAACCGGTAGACTGTTGCTATTACGAAACGCGGCTGCACCGCACAGCACTCCTGCGTTATCAGCAGCCGGTCTCGGCTGCTGCGTTTACCGCAAATCTGACTCATCTGCGGCGGACCCGCGACTGGCCGTCGCCGGGGACAGATATTTGTGGCTCACACGCCACCCACGTTGTAAACGATGACGTTCATGAACATTGTGTGGTGTGTAAGGTGTTCCCCTGTCTCTGCACTCCCGCGTCCGGGTTTCCGGGTTCGATTCCCGGCGGGATCAGAGATTTTCTCTGCCTCGTGATGACTGGGTGTTGTGTGATGTACTTAGGTTAGTTAGTTTTAAGTAGTTCTAAGTTCTAGGGGACTGATGACCGTAGATGTTAAGTCCCATAGTGCTCAGAGCCATTTGAACCATTTGTCTCTGCACACTAGCAGATGGCCAGAATAACTTGCCACAGGGAAGCAGGATTCGTCGGAGAACATCATCAGCCTGGGCCACTGTAGCTGACCCCAAGCAACATGCTCCTTACACTATATAACTCTTTCTCTACGATGGTGTGGTTGAAGTGAGAAGCATTTAACAGACTTCTAAGCATAGAAACCAGCTTGAGTTAATCGTCGCGCAATGGTTCTGGCAGAGACACGTGCACCAGTAGCGGCTCCAAAGTCTCTAGCGAGCTGCCTTGGATTGGGATGTCTGTTCCTTTTCGCCACTAAGGCTACGTATCGATCCTCTTGAGGTGTAATCATCTGTCTACAGGCACGCTTTCGCGTAACATTTCCACCTTCGGCGGCATTTTTAAATCGCGAGGTGACGCTTTTGGACACGCTCCTTTAATGTGGCCACAGCAGTGAAGCTTTGACCGGGTTCAATCCGTCCAACTGCTCGTCCCGTAAGCACTCAAATATTTCTTGCAGACATGTTGCCGTACCACACGGAATGTCGCACTTACAGGTTCCACAACCACCTTCTCAAATGCCCCCCAGCGTGAACCGTCGAATGCACACAGAGCGTTCGTGCGCAGGCTTCGGTGCTGTTAACGCGTCCCGCCCTCTACATTTCCTTCTACTATCATTGGTCGGTGTTCTGATTGGTCGGTGTACCGTAATAATTGTCCGTTATTCCGTAGCAATTGGCACTTGTTCCCTAGAACACTTAAATTAAACGAATATATCTTATTTTTTGTATCGGCTTTATTCTTACTATTACGGAAGTATACGGGTGATGTGAAGTTATATTGTTTCAGCTTGATTACTGATACTTTGATTACAACGACGATATTCTCGCGCGTGAACTTTGTTGCAGTGTTAAAGTCCTGGAGAATTCTGCAGTAACAGTTGCCTGTGATACTGCACCAGCAGTGCTTCATAGCCTACTCCTAATGTCGACAAGTCAGCCTGAAGTCCGAGGGCGTTTCGAGACTGAACCGGTACTCTGTTGCTATTACGAAATGCAGCTGCACCGCAATGCATTCTTGCGTTATCAGCAGCCGGTCTCAGCTGCTGAGTTTACCGCAAATCTGACTCATCTGCGGCGGACCCGCGACTGGCCGTCGCCGTGGACAGATATTTGTGGCTCACACGCCATCCACATTGTACAGGGAAGATAACGACGTGAAAATCACAAAGCTCGTTATCTGCTTTCTTTCCCTGTTATAACTACTGTATAATTCAGCATCTGATACGTTTACGTGCTTAAAGTTTCTAAACTTTATACGCGTTCATTTGCATAAGTACCGCGAACTATGAAGGAAAATTGTCAAGGCTGTTCTGATAAAATGCCTCTGTGCGCCAAATTAACCACCAGCAAGTATTTGCGAGTATAGCAGTGGTATAATTACTTATGGAGCCGCATACTGAAATATTTCGAGGGACATATTTTAATTCGTTATCCTACTGACAGGACAGCCTCTGGAAAATGCTTGCGCTTTCTCAGCCTTACTATTCGCTGATAAATAAACAAGTAAGCATGTCCCTCTGGATTTACGTAACAGGAACTAAAGATGTATTTATAAAAGGGAAAATCGCAAAAGGCATCGCACCCACACATAACGGTAACAGAGATGAAGTTGGCGAATTTTGCTGTTCTCAGCTCTATTAACAACGAAAAATCAACTTATGTATTAGATGTTGGTAGTAAAATTTTACGGCAATAAGTGACAGAATGTGTTCTCTAACGATAAGGACAAAATTTTTTAACGTTACCATAGGAATGTCTACGCCTCTACGGAGGAGGCAGATGAATATGCAAAGGATATATTTTATTCCAAATTGGAAGAAGAAATTGGTAAAATTTAAAGGCACGATGTGAAAATAATACTTGGAGACCTAAATGCAAACACAGGTAAAGAATATGTATGTAGAAGTACTATAGGAAAGGAAAGCCTACACAATGACAGTAATGATAATGGGCTCAGACTGATAGACTTCGCCAATGGAAAGAACATGATAATAAAAAGCACCTATCAGCCAAGGAAAGATATTAAGAAATGTACACGGGTATCACAAGAAACCAAATAGATCACATACTCATAGACAAAAGTCATGCATCAGATATTATGGAAGTTAGCAGCTGCAGAGGGGCAGATGAGACACAGACCACTACTTAGTACGAAATAGATATAGGCAGAAGATATATTTGGTAAGAAAACAAAGTAATAAATAAGGATGAAACATAAGACTCCAAACGAAGGAAACACAGGAAAAATATAGGAAGAAACTAAAAGAGATATTGGAAGCAAGGAGAAACGCAGGGAATGAAAATAATGTGGAAACTAAATGGAAGTTGTTGAAAATAGCTGTTGGCGTAGCTGTAGAAGAGATACTGGGGAGAGAACAACGCAAAAGGGTGGTTAAGTGGTTTGACGAGGAATGCTTAACGGTAATACACGAGAAAAATGAAGCGAGACGGAGAATGTTGCAAAAGAACACGAGGTCAGCAGCAGAAGATTACAGAGAAAAGAGGAAAAGAGCGGATAAGCTTTGTAGGGTAAAGAAAAGGCAGCATGAAAGGAGAAGGATAGAGCAGCTAGACGAAATAGGAGACAATAAAGAGATCAGAAGGTTCGATGAAAGAACAAGAGATTTGAAGAAAGGTTTCCAACCGCGAGCAATTTTCTATAAGGATATGGACGGAAATCTAATTGGAGATAAAAGTGAAGTCCTAGAAAGGTGGCAAAAGTATTTTACCGAACACCTTGACGGGAAAGAAGGGGATAAAGAAGAAGGAACCGTGATTGAGAATGAAAGGGAATAGGACTCAGAATTGGAATCAGAGTTAGATGTAGAGGATCGGGAAGAGGAAGTAGTACGAGAGCTAGAGGAAGTGAAGAATGCTATCAAGAGTCTAAAAAATAATAAAGCAGCGGGAGAAGACGGCATAGAGGCCGAATTATTAAAATATGGGGGAAAGAAAATGGAGCAGGCAGTCCATGAATTGATAAAGGAAATATGGATAAAGGAGGTAATGCCTAAGGATTGGAACATGGGAATTATCTGCCCGTTAAATAAAAAAAACGACAAGTCAGAATGTAGCAATTATCGTGAAATCACTCTTAGCCTCCACACTTGAAGGGATGATAGTAGGGATATTGGGGTACTATCAGGCTGGATTTAGGATCAGATATTTTTATTACGACAAGTGCTAGAGAAGTTGTGAGTATTACAAGCAGCTAAATCAGTTGTACATTGATTTTAAGCAAGCGTACGACAGACTACACAGGAAGAAAATTATACAGATCAAGAAAGAATTTAGAATCCCACTACAGAAATGAAATTAAAGCAATAGTGTGTAAAGTAAGAATAGAGCAAGAATAGCCTGGTGGATTCCAAGTACGAAGGCGGCTACGACAGGGAGAAGTGATCTCTACAATGCCATTTAATTTAGTTTTAGAAAAGATGTTGCGACAAAAACCGATAAACCCAGGAGTAACAATACTTAATCGGCAAGTTCAAGTGGTAGCATATGCGGATGACGTAGCATTAATGGCAAGCAATGTAAGGGCACTAAAGGGGAACTACGATGCGTTATAGGAAGCAGCAAGAAAAGTAGGTTTAGAAGTAAACATAAACAAAAAGTATATGGTGATGGGGGAGCCTAGTATACACGGACAAAAGAATTCAATAGTACTGAATGGGAAAGACTATGAAAGAGTGAAAACATTTAAATATTTAGGTTTTGTATTAACGGAGAACAATAAAGTAGCAGTAGAAATTCAAGAAAGGATAGCGAGTGGAAATCGTTGCTCTTTTGCCTTGCACAATGTATTTAATTCCAGGAATGTTAGTAGGAATACAAAAATCAAAATATACACGATTTTATTAAGACCTACAGTAATATATGGCTCAGATGGCTGGGTATTGACATTAAAGGAGGAGAACTGGTTATTGAGATGGGAAAGAAAGATACTGAGAAGGATTCTTGAAGCAGTGAGAGAGGAAGATGGCTAGAGAAAAAGGACAAATGTAGAACTACAAACACTTTTTGGACAGATGGGTATTGTTGTTAAAATTAAGCAGGGAAGAATAAGATGGGCAGGACATATACAGAGAATGCCAGAACTCGGAGTGTCACGAAAGTTTTCATGGGAAAACCTGACGGGATAAGGAGAAGAGGTCGACCCAGGAAAAGGTGGCTGGACGTTATGAAAGAAGATTTAAAGGCGACGGGAATACGAAATTGAAGAAGGAAGGAGATGAACAGAGAAGAATGGAGGCAGGTGATACAGGAGGCCGAGGTTCTTCAAGGACTGTAGAGCCAACCAAGAAGAAAAAGAAGAATTAGATGTTGGCTGAATACAATCCATCTTCTAACAAAAGAGGATGATTACTGTCTTAATGCCTATTGGAACGTAAAAAAATCTCAATATTTGTTGATATTACCATGCAATTACTTTTACTTTCTTAAAATTGTACTCCTATTAACTCGCTCTATATCAAAAGAGACAATCTAGAACACAAATAGTTTTATGTATGACTGTGACATTGGACATTCAACGCCTCTTGGGAAAAACTGACCAATGGGCTCAGGTTATATTTCCACAAGACGGGTACGAGGCTGTAACTAATATTGGGACTATACAAGCGTAGTTTGTTAAGTCTGGTAAATTTCCACGAAAGAATGGAACATTTTTGTTTCTCCTTAACGGTTGGTGAGGTTGATTATTCCAAGGCTCGTATAAATAATGTCAAGAATATACACATACAGTTCATTGAGTTCATTGTTGACAGCCGTCTGAATGGGTAAGTATGTCGACTGGGGTCGAAAATGACGAAAGCGAATTTTGTGCTGTTATTAAACATTTTCATTTGAAGGGTTTGACTGCCGTCCTAATAAAAACAGAATTTGATGAAGTACACGCGGACTGTATACCATCCTTTGAGACCATTTACTTTTGGATTAATGAATTTAAACATGCTCGGACAAGCACCGTCGATGAAGTGCGCTCGGGCTGCCCAGCTGAAGTCACCTCAAAGGAAACCATTGACTAATTCCATGATATGGTAATGCAAGACCGCCGAATAAAAATTAGTGAGATTGCTGATACTGTAGGCACCTCAGCTAAGCGAGTGCACAATATCCTGCACGGAGAATTGGCTATGAAGAAGCTGTGTCCGGGGTGCGTGCGCGATTGCGCACAATCGACCAAAAGCGCATCCGGCACAAAGTTGCAACACAATTAATCGCAATCCGCAATACTTTTTGCGCCGATTTGTGGATCCATCATTACACATCAGAGTCAAAATGGCAGTCGAAACAGCGGACAAAGTGCACCGAAGAAGGCAAAGATCATTCTGTCAGTTTGTAAGATGATGACCACTTTTTTGAGAGTCCCAAGGAATAACTCTCATAGATTTCTTGGAGAAACGCAGAACCCTAACTGAACTCCATTATGTTTCACTGTTGGGTATTTGAAACTTGCACTGGCTGAAAAAAGACCAAGGCTTGCGCGCAAAAAAGTGCTCCTGCACCAGGATAGTGCATCATCCCACACATCAGCAATAAAAACGGCGGAAGTGGGCTATGACTTGGTTCCTCATCTACCCTATTCACCACCCCAAGTGACTTCGGTCTGTTCTCTAACTTGAAACTGGCTTGGTGGGAAGAAATTTTCATAAAATGAAGAAGTGCCAGTTGCAGCCAACGAATATTCTGCAGAGTTTGACAGAACCTGTTTTTCCGATGGGATGAAAAAGCTGGTGGATCGCTGGACCTAGTGTACGTATATCCCTCAAAGATATGGTTATCATCTCAAAAATGGTTCAAATGGCTCTGAGCACTATGGGACTTAACATCTGAGGTCATCAATCCCCTAGAACTTAAAACTACTTAAACCTAACTAACCTAAGGACATCACACTCATCCATGCCCGAGGCTTGATTCGAACCTGCGACCGTAGCAGCTGCGCGGTTCCGGACTGAAGCGTCTAGAAACCGCTCGGACACTACGGCCGACGGTTGCCATCTGTCCCCATATATCGGGACCATAACAATTGTGGACCTTCTTGTCTCGACATCCCGGAAAGACCCAATTTTGTCTCGATTTTGCAAAATACTGTTACTAGCTTGGCTCTGGTACTAAAGTAACGCCATTTGTTAGCGCAAAATGTAATTGCAGCCTCAGTTAGTTTTATGTATGTCAACAAGTTCATGTTGACAAGGTTGTCTCACAGATGGCGTTGCATGTCTTATATCGACCATGCAAGTTCCTTCTAGAACTAGCGCCATCATTTGAGAAAATACCAGACTTCTCTAGTAGTACGGGACTGGAAAGCCCACCAGGCTAGCTGCGCGGTCTAACGCGCAGCTTCCTGAGTGGGAAGGTGTGCTGGTCCCCGGCACGAATCCGCCGAACAGCCTGTGGATGGTTTTTAAGGCGGGTTTTCATCTGATATCGGCGATTGCTGCGCAAATACTACACCATAATTATTCTACCACGCAAACATTTGGGATTACGTTCGTCTGGTATGAGACGTTCCTGGGCGGGGAGTCCACTGTGGGCCGAACCGCACAATAACCCTTGAGTCAGTGTGGCGGCGGTGGGGTGGGTGGAGTGCTATGGCCTGTTGTGGGGTTGTGGACCAATGACGGCTACGGCGAGACGAAACCTCTCCATCGTGTCTTGGTCCCCGGTTTAAAACACAATACACGGGATTGGAAGTACCAGATGGTTATAATTAAACTTTCCCTATTTAAGACGTTATAACACGGAATTAATTACTGAACGAGCACCAAACTTGGTGGCATTAATGTCAAGGACATGGCTAACAGAAATAATGCAGAATCTGTCAATTGAAATACTTTTAATGTGTTGCTACAGCACATCATACCATTACATATTGGTACTGCTACTGCTACAAAAGGGACTCAGTATGGCACCCATTAGTGTCCAGAAGAGTGTGAAAGCGCCGGATTGCATTCTGCACAGCAGAACGAAGCATGTCCATAGGTATGCTGGCTACCTCTCTTGATATGCTGCACGTCAGGTCAGCACATGTGTGAATGTTCCCCTGGTAAACCTTGTCCTTCCGGTTGCCCCACAACCAGAAATCACAGGAAGTGATATCAGGTGATCGTCCCAGCCAAGCATTTGGAAACGATGGGCTGATAACTCGATCGTTTCCAAATGTGTTTCAGGGAAGCAGGTGAACTTCACGAGGAATACGCGGTGGAGCCCCATCTTGCATGAAAACCGTTGAGTTCAATGCGTCTCTCTCCTATAGGATGGGTATGACATGCTGCCGAAGCACATCACAGTAACGCTGACCAGTCAAACTGCATTTCTTTGGTCCTTGAGCGCCAAACTGTTCAAAACAGAATGAGCCAATGATAAACGTAGCTGTGAAGCCACACCATACAGTCACACTTTCATCGTACAGAGGGCCGGCCGAAGTGGCCGAGCGGTTCTAGGCGCTACAGTCTGGAGCTGCGGTCGCAGGTTCGAATCCTGCCTCGGGCATGGATGTGTGTGATGTCCTTAGGTTAGTTAGGTTTAAGTAGTTCTAAGTTCTAGGGAACTGATGACCTCAGAAGTTAAGTCCCATAGCGCTCAGAGCCATCACCGTACAGAGGAATTTCATAGACAGTGACTAGAGGTGAATATCCCCACACTCGAGAATTCTGTGTGTTCACCTCACCTGTCAGAGAAAAATTAGCTTCGTCTGTCCATAGATTGGTCCAGAGCCAGTCCTTGCGAGAAAGTGAAGAGCAAAGCCAACACGTTGTTGTGTGTCCTGTGGTGCAAGCTGCTGCACGATATGGATCTTGCCAGGGATCATTAGAGAATGGTTCGAAGCACCTTCCATACAGTGGTCCACGGGACGTTCAACTGTCGTGACACAGCACGCGCAAAGCCCGACGATCGGGAATTGAGCGCAGCGTTGTCTGCCATAGCCGCAGCGATTCCATCAACCACCTGTGGCGCAACCGGTCGTCAGCCTCTTCCCGGAGCGACGCCCTGTTCTCCAGTTGATTCGAACCACTTCATCATGCTCCTCACAGCAGTTGGAGAAAGAGGACCCTTCCGTAATCCTTTCAGCTGGCGATAGTCTCGAAGGCCAGCTGCAGAATTACTATTGTTTTGCTAGTAGAGCTTCACCAATAACACCTTGCTCTTTTTGTTCAAGCTAATGTTGACACGTCAAGTGCGCTGCGGCTGGTCAGGTGTGTGAGACTACGAATCACGATGACTGTCACGGCACCTAGTGGCCATAGTTGGAATTGGATGGTGGCGCTGTGACTCAAGGACGTCATGCACCCCATGCTCTGGACATTAGGGCTACCAAGTCTGGTACTCTTAGGGGTATTAGTTTCCGTGTCACAACATGTTAAACAGGGAAAGTTTAATTATAAACACACAGTATTTATGCAGCGCCACGCAGAAGAGTCGGGCATTTCCCATTTAAATAGCGATCTGATAAGACGGGTCTCTCTAGGTGTATAGGGCATGAAGTGTATAGTGTGGTGTACTTCGACAACTGAAGTTTTATAGTCGAAAATGCCTAGGGATGGAAAGAAATAGTGTCACTTTTCGGATGATTACACAAAAGAGTGGTCTTTTGTCTGGAAAGGACGTACGGATGAAGAAGCGTTGTGTGAGATTTGTAGCTGTTTCATCTCTGTAACACACGGAGGTAAGGCAAATGTGAGGCATCGCATTTCTGGAAAAAGAGTGATACAAACAGCTTCGCGACAGCATCGATATCAGAGTCTATTTCTACATTCGTGATTAAAGAACATACCCAGGAAGAATTGCTCGTTGCTGCTGGAAAACTAACATCTTATAAATTTATCAAGCACCCTCAGTCATTCAGTTCTCTTGACTGCACCATAAAACTTAATGCCGCAATGTTTTCTGATCCCAACGTCGCCGTAAAGCACTCTACAGCTAGGACCAAAGTTACAGCAATCGTTAAAAATATTCTCGCACCACACTCCGTGTCCGAATGCATAATGCATAAAACAATTGCAAGGAGTTTCATTTTACGGCATAGGCACCGACGCGTCGAACCACAAAGCTGATAAGATGGTTTCCGTTTGTTGTTCTACACTTTACTGAAAGTGACGGAACCCAGCAGAAGCCGTTGAAGGTTGATGTGCAGAATAACGAAACATCGGAGACAATTGCAAAGTTTTGTCTAGACACATTAAGACAACTGGAAATTCCGTTAGATAAATTAATCGCTTTTTGTGGAGACAATATCAATTTCGGCGGGCTTCATTGACACGGCCAGCGGAATGTGTTTCGCCTAATTAAAGAAGAACTAGGAAAAAATTTTGAAGGAATTTGTTGCCCTGCCCATATTTCCCCCAAAACTATATCTAGCGCTGCTAGAGTCTTAACCATCGACGCTGAAATAATCGTCAGGAAAATATTTTATTATTTCTCAATATACGTGGTAAGGACAAAGAAGCTCAAAGAGTTCTGCTTATACATTGATGTCAACCACCAGACTCTTCTCTCTCACTCAAAAACAAGATGACTGTCGTTAATGCCGGCAGTTGTGAGAATTCTTACGCTTTGGATTCCATTAAACGATGTTTTGACGCCAGAGACAAGCCACCTAATGAAACTTCAAATTTTTTCAATAGCGTTTCTGCAGTCAAACTTGGCTCTGTTTGAAAAAAATGTAAAAAGCGTGAAGAATAAATTCTCCATAAATTAAATTATATAGATATTAATCGACACTCAAGAAAGGAGTACTGCCAGTTTCATTGGCAGGCAACCCAAGATGAATTGAACAAATTAAAGAATGAGAAACCTAACCAAAAAATAATTAATTAGATTTCGAAATTTGAGAAAGAGACAATGCCTTTCTATATCAAAACGATTAATTACTTAGAGAAATGAGCTATTTATTTTAATAAATATCAAGTATTTGATTGGATGACGATAGCTGATACCCCAGATTGGCTGATGACTGAAACACTTTTATACACCTGACTAAGGCAATTACAGTTGGCAGTTGTTTTCAGGGATATATGTATCCGAAGAGATTTTTAGAAACTACGCTTGACTCGGAAGATTGGAAGAAAGGTGGATTTACTTTCTTAAGGAAACCGAAAATCCTGAACTCAAATGCCAACTGCTAAAATTATGCGAGTATTTGTTTTCTATTGCCGCACACAATGCCACTGTGTAAAGAGTATTTTGGACGATGACAGCCCTGTGGACTGATGAAAAAATCGACTGCTGTCAGAGACTGTGGAATCAATCTAATAGTGCCACTTTAACTTCAAGCTGACCTGCACGGAGTTTTATAAATACGTAAAAGAGAAAAAGACTTGCAGAAAAAGGTGAACTCTTCCGAAAAATATGGTATATCAATACTTCTACCACAACAAGTTGCATGTAATTACGTTCTAAATAAAAAGTAATTATATTAAATAAATTTTTTACTTCATTTCTACACCCCCTCTTCAAAGTGGCCCGACGAGGAGATTATGGCGAGAAGTAAAGTGAGCTGTTTACGCAAGAAACATTTTTTCTATCTTTTTTTTTTACCAGACTCGTCAAACCACTCTCACATTTTGCAAAAGGCGATCAATTCGTGGCAGTGATCTTCGACAGTGCTTTCATAACCTACTTTGAACTGCCAGTAAAAGATAGTAGCATCTTTACCGAAAGCCCGTGGAAGAAGAACTAACAGTGTCAGTCGCGCTGCCACATACTTACATGGGAAGAAAACTGCATGTGTCTAAACAAGGAGCATTAGGATAGTGGGAACATGCACGGAAGCTCAGATAGATGGCACCTTATACTTAGTAGGTACCCGGATACTACATAAAGGGGCGTTTGGAACAGGATGTAAGATACCCGAGTATCAAATCTGAACACCTACGAAATTTCAGGTACATGGTATGTTGTACTCTACAGGTACCCGGAAACATTGCAAACAGACATTTGGGCTTGGATGCAAAGCGTCTAAGCACCAAAACTGAGCATTTTCTAAGAGCCTCACTACACTTGGTAACTACATAAAAATACCGACACTGTGTGCTCAAAAATAGTTAGGCATAATGAGAGACGATAGAATACCTACATTAATAATTAACCACGCAAACCGTTGATCAGATGTCTATGAATTCTAAATGCAAGACGGAATATACAATTCGCATTTGGGCAACACTTATTTAACCTCTGTCCAGAAGGGTGTGCGCTATCTTGCTCGTTTTATTTTCAACAGGGTTCCAGCAAAACTGAAAAAATATGTATAACCCATACTTTTAAATCTTCTCCATGTAATAATGGACAGGAGTTCGTTGCAGTATTTCAGAACCTTACACTGTAATGTAATATTTATTGTTTAAAGTACTGATTTTTTTAAATTTCTTAATATTATTTTATTCCACTTTTTTGGTTCTTAGGTTTTTTTATTATGTAGTGACTTGTTACATCATCAAGCAACTATGGCGCAAGTGATGCTATGCTATATGATGAATTAAAATTAAAAAGAAAAAACTGAATTCTCATAAGTAAAGGGAAGGTTGACCGAAAAAGAGGTGCGAAGATCGACAAAGGTAAGGAGAAAGAAGATGTAGTACCTCTATGTGTTATGAACCAGCAGGCGCTGAGATTTAACAGGGAAATTATTAACTAATCAGCGACAATAATTAATTTATGTAGCTAATTACCAATCATTAATTTTAAGTTTATGTTGGTTGCTATTTAAAAATTTTGTCTCACAGTGCTGAATAACTTCTTGAAATTCAGAATGCTTATTTTCGTCATGTTCCTGGTGTGTTGTTTCAATGGCTTACATCTCTGAGATTTGGAGAATTTGAACGGCTCTCAGCCACATGAATAGATCCACGCAGGGAACCAAATCTGTGGCGAAACCAGTGCTAAGAGGTCGTGGTTCACTGTTCACCGAGCCAACACAAAGGAAGAGAGTTTCTGGTCCGACCTGGTGGTGATTTAGTACAAATTCACGACACCATTGCAGAATGTCTGTTCTTACAAGCCACATGTACCCGAGCTCTGTAGTGGGTGCGTAATATTTCACTGTTTTCGCATCTTTCGTTATCTGAGAACTTTCTTTGTCTGCTTGATGTTTTTGAAGGTATTAAAGACACAAGATGTCAGTATTGTAAGAGAAAACTCAAGATCAAATGCGACTTAACGCAGAACGCTTAGCGCACCTTAATTAAGCAACGTGAAAATCATTCTCCCAACTAGTGTGACACGCAACGGTGGATACAATGTTAAACAGAAGTATAATACTCCTGACTTGTCCCTCCTCCTTGCCACCCTGAGGCTTCTAGAGCTATAACAGTCGAAATGTCCGGAATAATAAACTCTACGCGCAGTCATTAGAAGTCGGTTCTTCGCATTCTATGAAGATCGCTGACACAGATTCCAACAGTCCACAAAGCCGAGACAAACACTAATAGATGTATATGTGCAAAATCCAATCACTCAAGTCTTTAGCAAGCGACAACGCCCAGCGGTGTGGCTTTTCTATTCCATTGCGAACACTTTGCAAGGTGACACTGTGTAGAGGGGTCGTTTATCCATATATGTAGTACATGTAATGGGTTCCACACTGTTAGAGACACTGCAACCGCATTGCAGATTTTTTCGAAGAACAATTGACAGTTCTTATTGTAATTAATATAACAGTTGAGGATTATAAGCACACTGACCGAGCAGAATTTTTAAAGCACCGAAACGATAGGCACTGATGTAAAATGGTGTGTATCTTCGAACGACTGAAAAATACTTCCGCCGTGAGTCTGCTTTATTAGGTAACTTTTTAAACACTATAAACTGGCACAAAAATTTCATTTACACACTCTTTTCCACTATGGCCTGCTGTGCATTATTACGAATTTGAGCCACAATATTGTCGACAGAGATTATCTGCCTTACGGTGTTAACAAAGCTTGTTAACAACGCTCGCCCAAAAATCGGGTGTCGAAATACCCTCACGCCAAATGACGTGGGCGGTCGCTCAGCAAAACTGTTGGACAATTACAAAGGGCGTTCAAAAAGTTTTGCACAGTCGTGTCTAATTTTTCATTTTTTGCAGGAGGAGAGTGAAATTTTTTGTGAACGTACTTGGAACATTTAGGTATAAGGCGGTATATAAAATATGTTCTTTTATTTACAGGTGAGCCATAATAGACAGTGAAGAAGATGTCAGGTTGCCACAACGGTCGGTGATGGAGTTCCTCTTCGAGTGCGGCGATGACCCTCCCACATCGATTCACAGGAAGTTGCTCTCTGTTTATGGGGAGGACACAGTGGATCGTAGCAATATCCAGCGGTGGTTGCAGAGGTTTAAAGAAGGTGATTTCTCTCTACTGGACAATCCATGATGTGGTAGACCATCGACGGCAGTTAGTGATGTGAATAAGGAGACCGTTGATCAAATCATCCAAAATGACAGATCTGTGACGACACGACACGGTGCTGAAATGACTCGATTGTCATCGGGTTAGTGTGGTATCACTGGTACAGTCGCTTGGGTGCCTAGATTACTGACAAGAGAAATCAAAACGATGAGGAAGAATGTGTGCGAGTGTCTCATGAAAACCTTTACTGAAGAGTGGAAACAGTGTTTTCACGGCGTCATTACCCGGGATGAAGAAACATGGTTGTTTTTCTCCGAACCTGAGAGCAAAACCCAATCCATGGAGTGGCGTCATCCAGGTTCCCCTCGGAAGAAGAAACCAAGACTTTCACGAACAGCAGGCCGAAAGGTGATGACCTCCTTCTTCTGGGATCAGTTTGGTGTCATTTTCGTTTACTTCCACAATTAACCGTGACCGTTACTGTTTGTCATTGAACAAGCTAAAACGTGCCATCAAGACCCACAGACCACAGCTTCAGGGTCAGCTCATCAGACTACACCGTGATAATGCCAAACCCTATACAGCCCTATGACGCAGGAGAAAATCAGGAAAATGGGATGGAAAATCGTTCCTCATCCTCCCTACAGTTCGGACTTGGCTCTGTCTGATTTTTACCTCTGGTCGTCTGAAGGCCCACCTGCGCGGTAAAACATTTGATAGTAAGAAAGACCTTAGTCAAGCGATGGTGTAAAAGTCTATCCCCAGAATTTTACTAAAGTGAATTTACATCGAGGAAAGATCGTTGGGCCAGATGCGTCACAGCTGATGGAGGCCACATTGAGTAGGCTTAATGTATAACTAAATGTTCCAAGTCTGTTCACAAAAAATATCATTCTCCTCCTGTAAAAAATAAAAAAAATAGAGACGACTGTGCAAAACTTTTTGAACGCCCTTTGTAGACTACACTCAAGTCTGACAGCTATTCGTCTGCATTCGGGTTAGTGGTTATCTATACCATTTAATGATTGTTTTGCAATATTTCACAAATTTTGATTTCAGGGAGAATGTGTCTTTGCAGCATCTTTGTCTACAAAGTCTCAAAGCATTTCATTATAGTTTTCAGGTATGCTTTAGTGTTCAACGCATAGACCGTATATAAAGTAGACAGCGCATGTCCCTATCTATGCCGTATTAACATTTGAAACCAGCATCTAAGTCAGGTGACTCGAGGCAGAAAACCGAGTTCCTGCCATTAGGCGTTGTGTGAAGTGAAACTGACAATTACAGTTTCTCTAATTTATAGCTGAAATCAAACACTGAATGTGACAATTCAGCGAACTGTTGTAGTACAGTAGTACTGTACACAGTACAGTTAACCTAGCTTCTCCGAAATTCCTGATAATGAAGCAGTGGTTATCGTTTTTACATGTGGTCAAGTTGAAACGTATTGATGGTTCTTCTAACAAGCGACAGAATGACCGTTAGTGCATACTTTATTTATTTATTTATTTATTGTTGCACTGTGAATTGTTGTAGTTCGCCGCTTCCACAGAAGTGGAAGACAAAATAACAATTTCGAACGCGGCATTAGTTTTCTAACGATGTCATAAGAATGTGCTTTAGTAAGCTTTTGTAAGAAAGGAAATTGATTTATGTGTATAATGTCAGGTATTTACACAAAATAAGCACGTATGTTTTATGATTTTTGCTTAATCCAGTACAGGTATCTAAACGCTATCAAGGTAGGAAACGTAATATATTACAAAACGTTGATTATACTGGTGTAGTGCGCTACATATTAATGATATGTCGTCTCGAAATCCTATTCATTCACGAAGTTTTACGTCCAAGGACCAACATACATACCAATTTTTAACTTACGGAAACACAGCTGCAAGTATTTTAAAGTAATTCAGTTACACAACTGAGATATTCGTCACTTTACCTAATCTGTAGGAAACAAAACAACTATCTAATCTGAGCATATGTGAAGGTATTTACTTTTGCATTGATCTGTAACAAAAATATCATAAATTGTGCACTATAAATGCTTAATGAATGCTCGGTGTCGTGCCCCGAGTCACGTGACTTAGATGTTGGTTTCAGTCAAATGACGTAATTCGCAGTCTATGTTATCTATGGTTCAACCGATTCATATACATCAGTGTTACCATTCTCTCACGCCGAATGTTAAAGCGGTGTGTCGCGAAGTTTTATTATGTGGCAGAGAACTATGGAGCGTGTCTTGAAATGTTGTTCTATCCAGAGATCTAAACTTTAGGTTTATAACTGAACACATTTCGCTTTTCAACGTGTTTGTAAACATAATATTAACACGTGGATGTCGAAGATTGAAGTACTGATTTTGTATATTTTTTATACAAGGAGACCAATGAAACTTGTATAATTTGAAAGATATTTTGCCGTAGACGTGCCCATAAAAAAATTTGCGTGTACTTTCGTGTTTAGAGCGGTAAACGGAAGTAGAGAGACACACATGAGAAAAGTTTTCCCCTGTTACTCAAAACTGCTACCAACATCTACGCCGAGTACCGATTAGGTGCTGTGGTAAAAATAATACGTAAGTTACAACGTTTCGCGAAACATACGCACATTGGGCAGTTACAGTGCCGCAACCACTTGGCCACTGATGTCAGCAGTGAGAAACTAAACACCGTAGTAACGAAGCCGTCGGGGGCAACACAGACTGTACATAACGTTGTTTAATGGCGTAATTTTTTAGCTTACTTTTGTCTAAGAGTATACGGAAAGAACTTCGTCTTGATTTGCCGCCATTACAACAAAATTTGAAGTAAGTTCTAATTTTCATTATATTCATTTTGAATGGCAACGACTTCCCTTATTATAAGGAAACGACAGTTTATTTGTTTTAGCCTATCTCTCGAAACACACTATCGGGTCGAACTGAAACCCAAAGAGCTAGAAAGGCACCATTTTTGAGTAGATAAAGTAAAAGGAATAATGTGGACACTGATAATGATAATTCTAAGGTTGTTTTGAAAAATGTATTTAAATGTACATACTTACTTACTCCTCGACGCTATAGCCCTTGAAGGGCCTTTGTCTGCATCACATTATCCTGCCACTATGTCCGAAAGAAAGAAGGTTGTATACGTGGAAGAACCCTGGAGATACTAAAAGGTATCAGATAGATTATATAATGGTAAGACAGAGATTTAGGAACCAGGTTTTAAGTTGTAAGACATTTCCAGGGGCAGATGTGGACTCTGACCACAATCTATTGGTTATGACCTGTAGATTAAAACTGAAGAAACTGCAAAAATGTGAGAAATTAAGGAGATGGGACCTGGATAAACTGAAAGAACCAGAGGTTGTACAGAGTTTCAGAGAGAGCATAAGGAAACAATTGACAGGAATAGGGGAAAGAAATACAGTAGAAGAAGAATGGGTAGCTCTGAGGGATGTAGTAGTGAAGGCAGCAGAGGATAAAGTAGGTACAAAGACGAGGGCTGCTAGAAATCCTTGGGTAACAGAAGAAATATTGAATTTAATTGATGAAAGGAGAAAATATAAAAATGCAGTAAATGAAGCAGGCAAAAAGGAATACAAACGTCTCAAAAATGAGATCGACAGGAAGTGCAAAATGGCTAAACAGGGATGGCTAGAGGACAAATGTAAGGATGTAGAAGCTTATCTCACTAGGGGTAAGATAGATACTGCCTACAGGAAAATTAAAGAGACCTTTGGAGAGAAGAGAACCACGTGTATGAATATCAAGAGCTCAGATGGCAGCCCAGTTCTAAGCAAAGAAGGGAAGGCAGAAAGGTGGAAGGAGTATATAGAAGGCTTATACAAGGGCGATGTACTTGAGGACAATATTATGGAAATAGAAGAGGATGTAGATGAAGACGAAATGGGAGATACGATACTGCGTGAAGAGTTTGACAGAGCACTGAAAGACCTGAGTCGAAACAAGGCCCCCGGAGTAGACAACATTCCGTTAGAACTACTGACGGCCTTGGGAGAGCCAGTCATGACAAAACTCTACCAGCTGGTGAGCAAGATGTATGAGACAGGCGAAATACCCTCAGACTTCAAGAAGAATATAATAATTCCAATCCCAAAGAAAGCAAGTGCTGACAGATGTGAAAATTACCGAACTATCAGTTTAATAAGCCACGGCTGCAAAATACTAACGCGAATTCTTTACAGACGAATGGAAAAACTGGTAGATGCAGACCTCGGGGAGGATCAGTTTGGATTCCGTCGAAATGTTGGAACACGTGAGGCAATACTGACTTTACGACTTATCTTAGAAGAAAGATTAAGAAAAGGCAAACCTACGTTTCTAGCATTTGTAGCTTTTGACAATGTTGACTGGAATACTCTTTTTCAAATTCTAAAGGTGGCAGGGGTAAAATACAGGGAGCGAAAGGCTATTTATAATTTGTACAGAAACCAGATGGCAGTAATAAGAGTCGAGGGGCATGAAAGGGAAGCAGTGGTTGGGAAAGGAGTGAGACAGGGTTGTAGCCTCTCCCCGATGTTATTCAATCTGTATATTGAGCAAGCAGTAAAGGAAACAAAAGAAAAATTTGGAGTAGGTATTAAAATTCATGGAGACGAAGTAAAAACTTTGAGGTTCGCCGATGACATTGTAATTCTGTCAGAGACGGCAAAGGACTTGGAAGAGCAGTTGAACGGAATGGACAGTGTCTTGAAAGGAGGATATAAGATGAACATTAACAAAAGCAAAACGAGGATAATGGAATGTAGTCAATTTAAATCGGGTGATGCTGAGGGAATTAGATTAGGAAATGAGACACTTAAAGTAGTAAAGGAGTTTTGCTATTTAGGAAGTAAAATAACTGATGATGGTCGAAGTAGAGAGGATATAAAATGTAGACTGGCAATGGCAAGGAAAGCGTTTCTGAAGAAGAGAAATTTGTTAACATCGAATATAGATTTATGTATCAGGAAGTCGTTTCTGAAAGTATTTGTTTGGAGTGTAGCCATGTATGGAAGTGAAACATGGACGATAACTAGTTTGGACAAGAAGAGAATAGAAGCTTTCGAAATGTGGTGCTACAGAAGAATACTGAAGATAAGGTGGATAGATCACGTAACTAATGAGGAGGTATTGAATAGAATTGGGGATTAGTTTGTGGCACAACTTGACTAGAAGAAGGGATCGGTTGGTAGGACATGTTTTGAGGCATCAAGGGATCACAAATTTAGCATTGGAGGGCAGCGTGGAGGGTAAAAATCGTAGAGGGAGACCGAGAGATGAGTACACTAAGCAGATTCAGAAGGATGTAGGTTGCAGTAGGTACTGGGAGATGAAGAAGCTTGCACAGGATAGAGTAGCATGGAGAGCTGCATCAAACCAGTCTCAGGACTGAAGACAACAACAACATGTCCGGTCCATGGCCTTCCGTCTCTATCCTGCGACACCCAGCTTTTTCAGGTCGTCTTCAATTCCGTCCATGTTTCTATGTACATATCTCTTATCTTTTTTCCCCTAGTGTCATCATAAAAATATCTGCCCGGTTTATTCCAATGTTAGCATCCGCAACAAGTGGTTTTTACAGGGGAAGATTGTTAATCTTCCTCCCAACCATTTGGGGGGTTGCCCCTTACATCTCGCCGAGTAGCTCGCTCATTTTCAGGGGAACATCTTTTACCTTTATAGATCCCTATACTGAGTGCAAGCTGCAGTTGATGGTTGGGAGCTCCTCTGCCTTTCTTCCAAGCCACTGGCCCTCATACCTGCTGGTTGTGGTCTGCCCCAGCTATTTTATTTCCCTGGTACTCTTCATATCTGGAGAACGTTCCCCTATCCGCCACTTGGGGAGGCGCCTGATGGGCGACCAGCAACCCCACAGGGGATTTAAATGTACATTTAATGTAAATCGAAAATGGTTTTGAGATATATGGTTGCTGTTTGATGAATTTTCAGTGCAGATTTTATAATGCAAAACATTACACATATGAGTTTAATGTACGTGATACAACAGCATTCACATTGCGTTGTCAGGAGAGAAAAGTTAATTTGTCGTCGTTATCACAAAATTTATTTCCAACGCACTGTATCAAGGACTGACACACAACTGGTCGAATTTCGACCACAGGCGATACTAGTAATTTATAATCATTTTCGAAACAATCTGTACAAGCGGCCTCTGATAAGGGTGTATTAGCTCCGCTTGTCGGTCATTCGAACGATGATAAAAGTCTGGCACAGTGACTGCCTTACTCTTCCCTTTTAGTGAAATATGAATAAGAGCAGCTTGGTAAGGGTCAAAGTAAATACGGGCTAAGAAGGTAAACCCAAATCTTTGATTTCAGTTTATTATGGAGAGACTTATTATTCACAACAAATGATTTTTTTTCTTTGTATATGAATGAAGCTAATAAGAGACGGCTGTGACGAGTAACTGTATCTTAAGTAATGTTGATTATGTTGCTGGAAAATGATTCAGGTATAAAATTTTGTCAGTCATCACGCCACTGTTTTTTAAAAAAAATACTAAAAAATAAAAATATGTGCACATATTGTTGAGTTGGGAAAACTGGCGCTGTCTTTGTAGGTCAGTTACCATTATTATAACTGAACTGGAGATTTAAAGCAAGTCACGACACTCTCGAAAGAACTCATATAGTTCAGTAAATTATGCATACTGTGGCTTCATTTAGGACAGGTGGCTAACTTTTTTTTTTAGCAAAGGACGTTCCTGTAAACAAAATCTTTGATGAAGACTGAAAACCGCATCATTGGAACCAATGTGAAGAGTAGAATTTTCTGTTGACTTTAAAGTCAGGCATATATCACACTATCATGAGCTTCACTGTGATCCTATGTAAAGGATAATTCATCTACAACTATAGTTCATGATTTTCCAAAGCTTAAGATCAACTTTACTGACTGCAGCAAAGTTCCCATTCGTAGTGTGATTGCTCGGAAAGAGAAGCGAAAGAGGAGCACGAAACGAAATATGCATGTAACAGGACAAAAAAATCCAATACTGTTACATTGTAGTATCAGTAATTCCTCGAACAAATATGTGGACACGATCTTGGAAAACGATAGGAAATGAAACCTACGCATGTGTTAATTACATGTAGACGAGAGGAAGACTGGTTTGATGTGGAGTTTTCTATATTTGAGCAGCACGTCTTTAGAGGGGACAATGGACATAGCACCCATGCATTGTTCTTCCATTTTGGTTAGTACCTCATCAAGCCAGAGAGGATAAAGAGTCCAAACATAAAACTAGAAGTTGCTCACGTCGTCAGCGTTTTTGATTCACTCAATAAGCCAGTGTAATTCAAATGCTTCTCACAAAATACTCCTGAATAAACTGAATGAGCAAGTATTCCAGGTACACAACAAAACGAATCAGTCAACTTCCTGCGTTTCTTTGTTCTGAGCACTTTACGGAATGTATAAAGCTGCACACACAAGCGTAAAAACAGCTGTTTCTCTCAAGCACTGTACAGAGCGCCACAGAGTGTATGAGTAGATAGTAGGTACTTTTGAACACGAGAATAGCAATGTGATTGTAGAAACGCGACGTTCCGCGAAATACAAGAGCAACTCGCTGTACAGGGATTAAGCAAAAATGCGGTAACACCGCGAAAAATGCATGCTTCAACACGAATGCAGATGCTGGGAAGCTTGCAGATTGCGCTTTCGTATTTGATCACGAATTGCAGTGTCATCAATACGTTGCAAGTGCCGGTCGTGGTCAGAACAGCGTTCTGTGTAGTTGTGAGTGCATTATGTTGGAGCTAAGTGACCTCGAACGTGGGCAAATGTTGGATCTCATATGGTGGGCGCTTCCGTAACCAAGGTAACCAAAGTTTTTGGTATTTCGAGAAGGCATCGTATAGAAGATTTATACCCCGTACAGGAGAGGAAGAAAAACATCACCCTGTAAGTCACAACACGGGTTGAGTGATCGTGACAGACGGTCACAGCAGAGGACTGTGACGAAAACTAAGACGACGACTGCTAGAAAAGTCACTGCAGAACAGAATGTCACATTCGCGAACGTTGCCAGAACCAAAACAGCACGAAAGGGGCTCCACAAACGGAGAATTTCAGAGCGAACTGGAATTCCATAGCTACTCGTTAGCCCGTGTCACAAAAACATGATGCCGAGTCATAAAATCTGGGCTATGGTACATTCGAAGAAAGTCATTAGGTCGGACGAGTCTTGCTGCACACTCTTTCCAACTTCTGGCCGAATTTACGTCCTAAGGGTGAAACACAGCGGAGGATCGGTGATGATTTGGGCAACCATAACGTGATATTCCACGGGCCCCACGTTGCTCTGCAAGGTCGCATCACCGCGAACGATTATGTAACAATTTTGACCCATCAGAGCGATCCCATGGTACAATGTCTGCCCTCCAAGTGTGATGCTGTGTTCCTAGACTACAGGGCTCCTGTTTGATGAATCGTCGCATCTCGCTTAGTCACCACAGTCACCATACCTCAACATTGTAGAGCCTTTGTGGTCTACACTGGAGAGAAGGGTGCGGTATCGCTATCCACCTCTATCATCGTAACATGAAGTGGCCACTATTTTGTAGGAAAAATGGTGTAAGATTCCCGTGAAAACATTACACGAGCTGTTTTTATCCATTTCGAGACGAAGGGAAGCCGCATTGAACACTACTACTTCCAAAACGACCGCACGCGACTTCAATAATACACTCCTGGAAATTGAAATAAGAACACCGTGAATTCATTGTCCCAGGAAGGGGAAACTTTATTGACACATTCCTGGGGTCAGATACATCACATGATCACACTGACAGAACCACAGGCACATAGACACAGGCAACAGAGCATGCACAATGTCGGCACTAGTACAGTGTATATCCACCTTTCGCAGCAATGCAGGCTGCTATTCTCCCATGGAGACGATCGTAGAAATGCTGGATGTAGTCCTGTGGAACGGCTTGCCATGCCATGCCTCAGTTGGACCAGCGTTCGTGCTGGACGTGCAGACCGCTTGAGACGACGCTTCATCCAGTCCCAAACATGCTCAATGGGGGACAGATCCGGAGATCTTGCTGGCCAGGGTAGTTGACTTACACCTTCTAGAGCACGTTGGGTGACACGGGATACATGCGGACGTGCATTGTCCTGTTGGAACAGCAAGTTCCCTTGCCGGTCTAGGAATGGTAGAACGATGGGTTCGATGACGGTTTGGATGTACCATGCACTATTCAGTGTCCCCTCGACGATCACCAGAGGTGTACGGCCAGTGTAGGAGATCGCTCCCCACACCATGATGCCGGGTGTTGGCCCTGTGTGCCTCGGTCGTATGCAGTCCTGATTGTGGCGCTCACCTGCACGGCGCCAAACACACATACGACCATCATTGGCATCAAGGCAGAAGCGACTCTCATCGCTGAAGACGACACGTCTCCATTCGTCCCTCCATTCACGCCTGTCGCGACACCACTGGAGGCGGGCTGCACGATGTTGGGGCGTGAGCGGAATACGGCCTAACGGTGTGCGGGACCGTAGCCCAGCTTCATGGAGACGGTTGCGAATGGTCCTCGCCGATACCCCAGGAGCAACAGTGTCCCTAATTTGCAGGGAAGTGGCGGTGCGGTCCCCTACGGCACTGCGTAGGATCCTACGGTCTTGGCGTGCATCCGTGCGTCGCTGCGGTCCGGTCCCAGGTCGACGGGCACGTGCACCTTCCGCCGACCACTGGCGACAACATCGATGTACTGTGGAGACCTGACGCCCCACGTGTTGAGCAATTCGGCGGTACGTCCACGCGGCCTCCCGCATTCCCACTATACGCCCTCGCTCAAAGTCCGTCAACTGCACATACGGTTCACGTCCACGCTGTCGCGGCATGCTACCAGTGTTAAAGACTGCGATGGAGCTCCGTATGCCACGGCAAACTGGCTGACACTGACGGCGGCGGTGCACAAATGCTGCGCAGCTAGCGCCATTCGACGGCCAACACCACGGTTCCTGGTGTGTCCGCTATGCCGTGCGTGTGATCATTGCTTGTACAGCCCTCTCGCAGTGTCCGGAGCAAGTATGGTGGGTCTGACACACCGGTGTCAATGTGTTCTATTTCCATTTCCAGGAGTGTATTTGTAGCACTGTATTTTCATTGTAAATTAAAACGGCTCCATAGAATCGCAGTGCTTTATTTTCTACAAAAAAAGTGGATGATATGGTTAATTTTATGTAGCACCCTACAAAAAAATTTCTTTTCCACTGTTTGATATCGATCATTAGGTGGGCACCTTTTTCTTAGAGTAAATTTAAGCTCATTGGGAAGATACTACTGCGCAAAGTTTTGCCTCTAATTGCGAGAAGGCACATTGTTTCATCCTTCTTTTTCCCTTTTTTTGGAACCTTTACACCTTCTTCCCTCCCCCCCCCTCCCCAAACATGCCCGTAATTCCTTTTTTATTTTTGTTTAGTTTTCCAGTAATATTCTTGAATACATGTTATTATTTGCAAGAGAAATGACTTCCGAGTTTCATTTTGTATATGGCTTCGAATCAATATCAAAAATATTTAACTTTCAGTGAACATCTCCTCAGCGTGAAGTGACCTTGCGAGTAAGCCTGCCTGCGTCAGTAAACGCGAAACAGAAAGCACACTTGCAACAATGAAAAATGATTGTGTGTACAGCATATGACAATGAGATTATTTTATTCTATCCTGTTAATTTCGCCAGAATCAATAAATAGCCTGTTCTTCACGAATGTAAGGTTGTTACTGTAGTTGTTGTGGTCTTCAGTCCTGAGACTGGTTTGATGCAGCTCTCCATGCTACTCTATCCTGTACAAGCCTCTTCATCTCCCAGTAACTACTGCAACCTACATCCTTCCGAATCTGCTTAGTGTATTCATCTCTTGGTCTCCCTCTACGATTTTTACCCTCCACGCTGCCTTCCAATACTAAATTGGTGATCCCTTGATGCCTCAGAACATGTCCTACCAACCGATCCCTTCTTCTAGTCAAGTTGTACCACAAATTTCTCTTCTCCCCAATCCTATTCACTACCTCCTCATTAGTTATGTGATCTACCCATCTAATCTTCAGCATCCTTCTGTTGCACCACATTTCAAAAGCTTCTGTTCTCTTCTTGTCTAAACTACTGTATTTATCGCCCACGTTTCACTTCCATACATGGCTACACCCCATACAAATACTTTCAGAAACGACTTCCTGACACTTAAGTCTATACTCAATGTTAACAAACTTCTCTTCTTCAGAAACGCTTTCCTTGCCATTGCCAGTCTACATTTTATATCCTCTCTACATCGACCATCATCAGTTATTTTGCTCCACAAATAGCAAAACTCCTTTACTACTTTAAGTGTCTCATTTCCTAATCTAATTCCCTTAGCATCAACCGACTTAATTCGACTATATTCCATTATCCTCGTTTTGCTTTTGTTGATGTTTATCTTATATCCTCCTTTCAAGACACTATACATTCCGTTCAACTGCCCTTCCAAGTCCTTTGCTGTCTCTGACAGAATTACAATGTCATCGGCAAACCTCAAAGTTGTTATTTCTTCTCCATGGATTTCTTTTGTTTCCTTTACTGCTTGCTCAATATAATATCGGGGAGAGGCTACAACCCTGTCTCACTCCCTTCCCAACCACTGCTTCCCTTTCATGCCCCTCGACTCTTATAACTGCCATCTGGTTTCTGTACAAATTGTAAATAGCCTTTCGCTCCCTGTATTTTACCCCTGCCACCTTTAGAATTAGAAAGAGAGTATTCCAGTCAACATTGTCAAAAGCTTTCTCTAAGTTTACAAATGCTAGAAACGTAGCTTTGCCTTTCCTTAATCTAGCTTCTAAGATAAGTCGTAGGGTCAGTATTGCCTCACGTGTTCCATCATTTCTTCGGAATCCAAACTGATCTTCCCCGAGGTCGGCTTCTACTAGTTTTTCCATTCGTATGTAAAGAATTCGCGTTAGTGTTTTGCATCCGTGACTTATTAAACTGATAGTTCGGTAATTTTCACATCTGTCAACACCTGCTTTCTTTGGGATTGGAATCATTATATTCTTCTTGAAATCTGAGGGTTTTTCACCTGTCTCATATATCTTGCTCAACAGATGGTAGAGTTTTGTCAGGACTGGCTCTCCCAAGGCTGTCAGTAGTTCTAATGGAATGTTGTCTACTACCGGGGCCTTGTTTCGACTCAGGTCTTTCAGTTTATTACGAAGCGAGTATATTACTAGATTTTACCATGCCTAAGGTTTCCAGTGCCCTATTTTATGTTCTGACTCAGACATTTAAAAAAAATTCTATAGAAACTGACGGAACTGCTATGAGAGGTGCAGTCCGCGATTCAGAGTTTTGTTAGGTGAAAAAAAACCAGCTAGATCAAATCAGTCAACACATAGTCGGCTCTAACAATAAGCAACAAAAGCACAAGACACCTGAAGGAAACAAATCACGGCAGCCTCCATTACGAAACGCGTTTGAACAATGTTCTTCAAAAAACCAAAATTTGTAGTACTTCAAAACTGATTTTGTGTGCAGCTCATACACAAACAAGTATTCTACTCCATAAAGTGATCATCCTGCCGAAGGGATGTCTTCAACAATACATAAAAAAATGTCAATGCCCGATGAGAGTACTTTAAGGAGAAAACTACATTGAACCTGTTTACCAAGAAACGATCCACAAAATCACGGAGGAATTGTCTTCTTGCAACGTGGGTATCATTTTCGATGAAAAAATCGATTCAATGGAACAATATGTCTTGAATATTTTAGTTGTTTCCTTAGCAAAGAAGACAATTAAGCCCATGTTGTTAAAAAGGTACGAGCTGCAAAAAGCCAATGCCGGTACAGTAATGCAATCAATCATGGCTTTTGTCTAAACTGTGGCCTTGGGATATCGAGTTTGAAAAAGTTGTCTGGCGGTTACAGGCTAAGTGTCATACATGGTTTCAGCTGTTAACCAATTGAAACCTTTGTTCCCTAACTTGAAACATGTGACGTGCCTGGTCCATGCCCTTCACAGGGTCTGTGAATCCGTAACGAACGAACACGACTTTCACCTCTGTCCTGAAGAAGATTATGCTGAAAACTCCGAGAGATGGTGTTGCCTACAGGGAAATCACTGGCCTGGTCCTTCCAAATTTCTTGTTCATTACTCGCTGGGAATTTTGGTTTGATGAGCTGCTATGTGGTGTGAAAACTTTGGCAAGATTAAAGAGTTTGAAAATGTTTGTGCTTTCTTTGGATCCAGCCGATACAGTGGATATTTCCAAAGCACAGCAACTTGTGCTACCAGAGAAAATCCATACTTTCCAGACAGAACTATTTCGTACCCATAGTCACAAATACCAGATACCTATTAAATGATCAGAAGAGCAATATCTCGAAAAGGAGAAATAGTAGGATATTTACGCTTCCGTGAGAGAGCAGTTAAGATAGTTTTCCTTGGGTGTAGTCTTCAGGAGAATCCAGGTACTGAGGAGTTTGACACATGTGTAGAGTTACCATTCGAAGTGAATACAAAGTTACGCCCACTAGTTTCTGCAGATGTTGAAACAAGGTTTAGCATTTACAAAGATATTCTATCTCCTAATAGAAACAGACTTATTTTTTTGAAGAAGTATAGAGATGCTTGATCTCTTGAAGTACAACAGCTTCATGTCTTTTCCTTCTTCTGATGAATGGTGATTTCGTGTACTTATTTGTAACTCAATGAACTAGAATAGGAGAAAGAGAGTATGTTGAATTAAATGAGTAAATCAGCACTATTTGTCCCGTTTTTTACCTAACTTTAGCACCTTTACCCTTCCTTTTGTTATCTGAAATTTGGACCTAAGAATCCTAACCCTGGTAATGAAGGTTTTTTTCAGTACTCAACTGAAGCTCTTGTGAGATATATGTGTACCTCACGTGTCATAATTTTGTGTCTATTCAAATGTGTGTGAAATCTTATGGAACTCAACTGCTAAGGTCATCTGTCCCTAAGCTTACACGCTACTTAACCTAAATTATCATAAGGACAAACACTCACACACCCATATCCTCAGGGGGACTCGAACCTCCACCGGGACCAGCCGCACAGTCCATGACAGCAGCGCACATAGACCGCTCGGCTAATCCCGCGCGGCTTGTGTCTATTTAATGACATGTATTACCAAGAGGGGAGGTGGGCAAGGGGAGTAATTTATGTCCACCCTAAAAAAAAATCTTTAAAAATTGTTAGTTGGCGTATTTTAAGAACAGACATTCTAAGGAATGATCCAGAACTTGAAAATATCTTTTAGCATACTCTTATAAATACCAACGCACTTTCAATAACACATAGTACCGTGGGGGTGGGGGTACTTCGTGGCTACCATAATTATTTTTTAAAAAATACAGATTTCGTTAATTATCGTCGACTTTTACTCATGACATCTTTTTTAAAGGGATGTTGATGTGTAAGTGAGGTTTTGAACCTGAAAATATTGAATATGTCATTCATTGGAAAAGTCATCTCCTACTACTCAGACTTAAATTTATTGGTTTTGAATCTGGCAGAAAACTTCATAAAACAATAAATGTTTTTCTGTTTTTAAAGTATAACGTACCGGACTAGATTACAGTATTTTCAAAAGATGGCCACAGAGTACCCCCCCCCCCCTTTGGTATTCCGAAAATTAGGGAGTACATTACCGTTTGTTTCTGGCGTCAACAAAGGCACGGTTTGGCGCTCGCGCCAGCACGCAGCGGTGAGCGCTGTGCTTGAGGAGGGGGAGGCGCTGTGTGGACGTGTGTGTGCCTGGAGGTCGTTCGCGCTTGGAAGCCGGCCGCACTGGTCTGGCGCGCTTATTGTCTGGTATGATTTTTAGCGCGTGTAGAGTTGTCAGTGTGTTAGTGGCGCATGGCCTTTAATAGCTGCCACGGTGGTTTATTGTGGAAATGAGACGGAAGCGGTAAAATGAATGTAGCTTTTATCCGTATTTGACGACTTGCGTGTTAACGTGCAACTTCCACAATCCTTTCCAGAACATACAAATAAAGCATGTGAGGTCGCCCCTTACGCAACCGGTGCGTTGAAAAGAGGACCAGAATAATATTACCGAGTGGATAATGGGAGGGGGTAGTGGCTTACACACTGATTTTCAAGTTTTGCTTCAAAATGTACATTGGCTATTGAGATAGAAGGATTTTATGATACATTGTTCATTTATTTCACAGTATTATATTAGCAAAAATGCCTACTTTGAGCACAGTGAAATTAATTAGCAGAAGTTTTAAGGAAAGAATGTTTGGTATAAGACAATGCAGTTTGTAAAGGAAACGCCAAGTTCAAAAGGTATCTAGTGGATATGATCTATCTGCTGTCAAAAGCAGTCATAAGACTAGGGAATTTTTTAACTCTGATTTTCCTAGATTATCTCCTGAACGAAGTCATCAATAAATAGGAAAAAGGCCAGGAAACTATTAATATTGATACAAGTGCAGGAAAGAAAACGTAGCTGTAACTAGCTTAGCATTTGTTCACTAACAAATATTCTTATTTGTCGATATCGAACTAATAACAATACAACTTAACTCGTTGCTACAAGAAATATTTTATCTCTGGACAGAGGTACCCTATTTCATAGATGGAGAAGACCAGTCTTTAGCACTGTCTTTCACGAATGCTTACTTTTTGTAAAACAGTAGCTGACTTATATACACTACGGCCACTAAAATTGCTACACCACGAAGATGACGTGCTACAGACGCTACATTTAACCTACAGGAAGAAGATGCTGTGATATGCAAATGATTAGCTTTTCAGAGTATTCACACAAGGTTGGCACCGGTGCGACACCTACGACGTGCTGACATGAGGAAGGCTTACAACCGATTTATCATACACGAACAGCAATTGACCGGCATTGCCTGGTGAAACGTTGTTGTGTCGCCTCGTGTAAGGAGGAGAAATGCGTACCATCACCTTTCCGACTTTGATATAGGTCGCATAGAAGCCATCGCGATTGCGGTTTATCGTATCGCGACCTTGCTCCTCCCGTTGGTCGAGATCCAATGACTATTAGCAGAATATGGAATCGGTGGGTTCAGGAGGGGAATACGGAATGCCGTGCTGGACCCTAACGGCCTCGTATCACTAGCAGTCTAGATCACAGGCATCTTATCCACGTGGCTGTAACGGATCGTGCAGCCACGTCTCGATCCCTGAGTCAACAGATGTGGACTTTTACAAGACAACAACCATCTGCATGAACAGTTCAACGACGTTTGCAGCAGCATGGACTATCAGCTCGGAGACCATGGCTGTGGTTACCCTTGATGCTGCATCACAGATAGAAGCGCCTGCGATGGTGTACTCAACGACGAACCTGGGTGCACGAATGGCAAAACGTCATTTTTTCGGATGAATCCAGGTTCTGTTTGTAGCATCACGATCGTCGCATCTGTGTTTGGCGACATCGTGGTGGATGCGTGTTCACCTCTTGTTCGCATTGACGGCACTTTGAACAGTGGACGTTACATTTCAGATGTGTTACGATCCGTGGCTCCACCCTTCATTCGATCCCTGCGAAAGTCTACATTTCAGCAGGATAGTGCACGACCGCATGTTGCAGGTCCTGTACGGGCCTTTCTGAATGTTCGACTGCTGCCCTGGCCAGCAAATTCTCCAGACCTCTGAACAACTGAAAAAGTCTGGTCAATGTGAAACGTCCCCTGTGGAAAATTATACACGACTGTGCTTAAACTGACACACAATATTTTTAGCGCAACGCAATCTGACTTTCAATAATCCCTACAAAAGAATGGCCCTGACTAACATTAACCTATACCTTTCACAAATCACTTACCTCGCAAAAAATATTCGTTACTCGAACTACTGCAATACAGCGAGCACCACTACTGCCACCTAAATAAAAGATTCAAACTACGGAAGGCACTAACTACTGATAGGTATAGTTAGCAAATGAAAGATTTTAATAGAGAACAAACAGTGTATTTACCTTAATAGTCAAAATATATATGATAGTTCATGACATCCAGTCTTACAAATTACAAAACTCCGCCATCTCTCTCCCCACGTCCACCACTGCTGGCGGCTCACCTCCAACTGCGCAACGCTACGCGCTGTTAGCATCCAGCTGCCGCTGCCCGACACTACCATGGCAGATTACAATGCAAACCAGCCACAGACTGCACTTTTTATACAGAGCGCTACGTGGCGGCGGCGTTACCAATAAAAAAACCTGAACAGCCTACTTACATAGCCCCCATGCTCCCCACAAAAAAATTTACAAATTGTTTTGGGCAGTGGCCAATACAGATTTGAAAATTTTTTTTCATAATTACGATTACAATAGCAAAGAAATCAAATGCACACACTTATTGATACAATGTTGGTAAAAAGCTAAAATTTTCTCACAGTCCATATAGACAGTCCTGATCATTCATCACAGTAAAATAGTAGTGTTTTTCTCAAAGACTGAGCAATAAAAGCAAAAGCATACGGAAGTAGTGGATTTCCATGCAGTCTTGAAGAAGTAGTGTTGTCCTTCCAACAGAAAGACAGTGCTGACTCTTGACATGCAGACAGGTAATGGGCCACAACAGAGCAAACCCACCGCTTGGTCAGTCGAAGTTTTGAAGAATATTGGTAGGTAGGTCGTCACAGAGCTGACCCACTGTAGTCCTGGTAGAGATTACAGGACTGGTGGGCCACCAGAGTTGCAGACCCACTGCAGTCCTTGTAGAAATAATGGTATTGGTGAGTCATCAAAGGTGTAGGCCCACTTCAGTCCTTGTAGAGATAACCAGGAGCCAACTGTTTGATTGTGCAGGCGAACAATCACCATTGAAGAGTCTTGCGGATAATATAGCAAGTCCATAACACACCACTTGTCCACTCACAAAGTTTTTGGAATTGTCCTTAGAACCAGCAATGCTGTTAACCAGTCCCTTGCTGAATTATCAATACACTTGCAAACACTATCAGTCCCTACTTCTCACATATTGTGCATATACTATGACCAACAGAAACGTGTGCAGTGAAATGTAATTTACAAGTTACTTAATTTGATGAACTGGTGTCAATTACAATTTTATAACATAAGAATACAATAACAAAGGTACAAAATATATCATTAAAGAACATAACAATACAGATAACATTTGTAGTAGTACAGGCTTTACAAAAGAATCGAAATAGCAAATACATCAGTGTTACAAAAATTACGACATAAGTACATACATAAAAGATCAGAATAACTTTTGAAACATCAACTTCACACATGAGCATTAGAACAAAACAGAATAAATAATGTGTAAACATCTTTACAAAGTAAATAACATGTTATTAATGCAAATTATATTTGAGGATAACAGTATTCCTCATCATAGTGAATGTAGCTTAGTATTAGAAAAATTCTGCAACATAAGTCTTATCAGATAAACATATAAAGACAGGAAGAACATAAATACACAAGGGTACACAAACACATAGTGGGATAACACAAGGAAAGGGCAGAGTTTGTTTTACTGCAGTAGTTTGCAAACAAAACTTTCTTTACTTCTCGGAGATCTCCCTTCGTTCTTCATTATTTCCAAAAAGTCCTATCTATACCTGCTTTCTGTACTTTTCTCATATAACATCTCAGTGCATTTCTTCAAATTCATCGCAACTCATTCTCTTATATAGGTTACCCCCTCTTAAGCTAACTTAAATCTACTGAGCTCAGATGCTTAACTAAGGGACGAGGCAATGCAGCAGCACAAAACAATTTACACAAACAACAATGATAAAAAAATGGAAATTGGCAAAAAAGGCAGCAATATTACAACTAATATGAGGCAATGCGCAGCAAACAAGAAAAATAAATCAGTAATAAAATTGGCTTAACCTAGTAATACAAAGTGACATTCAGTAGCACTAAGAATGGCAAACAGCCGCAGCAAATGCTATAACTTATACCTAAACATGACAAACCAACAAGCAGAAAAAATAGTACACTAAAGACAACAATGCAGATAAGGGAAATGTATATTCACATCTTAATGACTATATAATTAAAGTGGTGCACCACAAAAATTTATTGTAAAAAAATATTACCATGTACTTGAAAAGAAAATTATGTATTCAGTTACTGTTATTAATCCCTTCTTATTGTTCTTTCTATTCAAAGTGCTCCTTTTTCGAAGAATATGGATCATTATTTAACATCTCTGTTGACAGAAAGTTTTCACGTTAGCAAATGCATTTAATTTTATTTTATAAAACCAATGCTGTAACACAGCTGGAAAACAGATATCAAATGAAACAAGCAACTATGAAAGGCAAAGCATAAAAATATCATTCAATAGTCATGTGACATTTCATAAGTTAGTACAAATTCTCTCAACTCTCGTAGAACGACGCTTGTCATTATCAGGTGTGCAGATGTCAGAAAGTATCTTTCCAAATAATGAGCGTGTCGTTTTTGCGATGCTTTCTACAAAGGAATGTCAATAGGGAGGATAGTGGCCTCTTTATTTTTTTCTCCACCTGTGCCTCTGAAAGGCACACACTAATGGCTTGTTTCCAGGTGGCTGTCGCGCAGCTGGGTGCCCACGACGCATTGTGTGCAGGTGGTCACTTAACTGTCTTACCGAAATATTTACAACAGCAGTTTCCGCTACAGTGACAGTCTCATATAAAAATATTTTCACAGGTTGAGAATTTGCGTCACAAATCTGTAGAAACAAAATCCTTTAAATACAATAGGGTCCAAAAACTTTTCGCCAGCAAAGTGATACATTCACGCATACACACACATTTCATAACTCTTAAAGTACGATTCTCGGTTTCCAACATCCTTTTTCACAAACCAGAGTCCCTAACCACTACTCATTATTCATTACCTTACTACACATATGTATATTCGTCGACACTTCTTCAATATGTCATCATAACAGATACATAGCATAACCAAATAACTCATATAGCATCAGCTTATTGACCATAAACATACCACAACAGCATAACATACATAGTCATTGTAATAATAACATCATAACACCTCAGTCATATCTCAAAATCGTCGTAGCTTCCTCCAATAATTTCAAAACCTAAAAAAAAATTCTCTGCTCATGTCAAGTGTCATCTGCCTCAAACGTACTTTAAAAATCATGATCTCATACCAAATATGTCATTCAAGGCTCCTATAGTATCACAATGGTTCTGAAAAAATATGAACATTTCACAAAGTACAGACAAAATACAATTACGTAAGTGTGAAGTTATCCAACTGTGTGATTATGTAAACATCTGTCACTGATGTAGTAAAATGATTGTTTGTCTCTGCTAGTTAAATGATCAGATAGCTGTGTAATTCTGCGTTAGAGAAATATGGTACCGATGTCTAAAGTTGTATAAACAAATACCATATTAGCTAGGGCTCCTTGTGCTTGCCATACACATGGTACACAAAGTAAGCGTATACCCCCCCCCCCCCCCGAGGATTAATGTAATTATATCCTCAGGTGTTACAGATTACAGCAATGGAATGAAATGTATCACGGAAAACCTTTGTACCATTGTACTTCTAATATCTTTAAAAATAAATGTTTTAAGTACAAAATTAGTCACTCAAATACGTGTACTGTAGCGATAAACTGTGCGTCTTGTTGTAAGATAATTACGTGGAAGTGTCGTAGTTATCGTCCTCTGTAAGCAAAGTTCTGCTGAAGTCAATGTACTTACCTCGTAATAAACGAAGTGAATTGCTTTGCGTATAAATATCTTAGTTACTACGCTTATTGCCGTGATGAAGAAAGTACTGTGCTGTAACGTATTGCTGTGCCATGGAAAAGGCTGTCTAATTGTAGCTATACCACAAAAGTTACCACTAAAACATGTTTTACTTTCCAGAATAATTTAGAAAAACTGTGCAGGTATAAAACAGCTACACCGCAAAAGCATAATGTAAATTGTGTCACTCATTAGTAGCGTCGTGATATAATCGTGAAGCTATCAAAGAAACCAAACGCTAAGTCATCTTTAATCTCACAGAAAGTACTTCAAATAAAGAATGTCTTTTCAACTGAACCAAAATGTTGCATTAAAACCTCATTAACAGTATATGTTCTAAGTATGTAAGCCTTATAGTTGTTACGTAATCGTGCAAATAACAAGCAAGAATGTACAAATAACAACACTGTGTAGTCTGTTCACTATCACAATGCATTCGTAATTTCTGTTTAAAAATGTTTCCTAGGTTCTAGACTGTATAGTTAACTTCAAAACATTGTTGCATATTAACAGTTTCTCAGTGTGACAAAGTATACTAGAAATGTGAAGTGAAATGTTTTATGGCAATGACAAAGTTAAAAAGCAGATTATATTTCAATAAACGGTTTTACATGTGAAATGTGGTGTAAACCTTTACTCTTCCTAGTACGCAGAGTTTCAACTTCAACGCAATTATCATGTGGTATACGTCGGTAAAGAACACTGGAATTTTGCTCAAGGTTAGCTTATGTTATTTTTCTCTGAGCCAGCCGGCGCACGCGGCTGCCTGCGGTGCGAGTCATTGTCTGTTTCTTTGTTGGCGCGCGTCGTTATTGGGATTAGGAGACCTAACTTCCACAAATTCACCTTGCCGAGAGGGCCCTGCTCTGTTTGAATTCCGCCAGTTCTGCTGCAATTCAGGTCTGTCGTTACGATCATATCGTCTGTCGTCATGTCGGTAGTTTCCATAGTTTCTTTCTTGTCGGTCACGTGGTGGAGAATTTCTCTCTGAATCGTAACTGCGAGCTAGACCGTTGCGTCTTAAGTTATTCTGTCTCCCTTGATAATAATTATTTTGGTTCCCATATTGTCTGTTTCTCTGATTGTCTCTGTGATAGTCACTACTGCGGAGAGGTGATCTTTCCCTGTAATTATTACTACTCTGCCAACTGTTGTCATACGGGTGGTGTCTGTTTTGGTCACGATTTGTGTTGTGAGAATAGCCTTGTCGTGTCCAGTTATTATTTCTTTCATCGCGGAATCGCGACGGATGTGACCTGTAATTGTTGTGTTCCTGTTTTCGCGTTCCGCGATTGTCAGTGTCAATTTCTAATTCTTGTAAGAGTCCCTGAAAAGCTTCAATGTCGTCTTTGCAACGGCCTGCCAAAATAATATGCCGTAAATGTTCAGGCAATTTGATTAAGCAAATGCGGATGAGTTCTGACGGGCTGTATGGGTTTGAAAGATACTGATTCTTATGTAACATGTCTTCAAAATATTTCACAAGACTTGAAAATTCAGATTGTTCGAAATTTTTCATCATTATGATGCCATGTTTTACTCTGTCTTGTGTGGCTTGAGACCAATATGCTGAGAGGAAGGCATGGTAAAATTCTCCTTCACTGTGGCAATCGTGAATGACCGATCGCATTCTTACAGCTGGTTCATTCTCTAAATAGCCACACATAAATTCTAATCTGTGCTCTAATGACCAGTTGGGGGGGGGGGGGGGAATATCGTTGCCAGAATTATTAAATGTTTTGAATTTACGTGTAGTAATGAACAGCTTATAGTCAAAATCATCGTGTCGGCGGGTCGCATGTCGGTCATTGTTACGTCGTTTCGGCGGTTCCACCTCAAAATTCGGTGTACTTTGCCAATTTCTTTTATAATCTCCAAAGTGCCCTGTGTTATTATTTTGTGGCAGTTCCGTATTTTTATGTCCCTCTTCCCGTATTGGTGTGCGAGAGTCCTCTGAAATACGTAATTCTTGTATTACCTGTGTCAGCTGATCTTGTACTTCCCGGATTTCTCTTTGGTGTTGCGTATTAATTTGATTTAGATTTTCTTTGAATTTCCTAATTTGTTCGAACTCTTCTGTGTCATTAAAGACTACCGGTTTTGTGTCATTCAGATTATCATCTACCTTCGTAGATAAATTATTTAGCTGATCCGAAAGTTCAACTACTTTCTCTGATAATGAACTAATGTCCTCCATGTGTCTTTCTGAACCAATTTTCAGAGTATCTACTGTGTCCTTTAAGTTTTCTTGAGTTTTTGCAAGTTGCGTAGCCGAATCGGTAGATGCAACTGAGTCAATTTTAGCTTGCAAGGTCTCATGATTTTCATGAACAATTGTTTGCAGTTCTTTTACGGCTGCTTCGTGATTCTGTAATGCATTTTCATGCCGCGAAAAAATAGGTTGGAAATGCTCACAAATTTCTGTTTTTACGTCATTACAGACTTTTTGACATTTCGATTCGATTTTATGTAACTCAGTAGTTAAATCTTCACGTGTTTGTTCAAGCGTATGTTCCACTGAGTCTAACTTTTGAAGCTTTTGCTCCATTGTGGTCTAACTTTTGCTGTGTTTGTCTCTGATTTTGTTCCATTGTGTCTAACTTTTGAATATTTTGTTCCATTGTGTCTAACTTTTGAAGCTTTTGCTGTGTTTGTCTCTGATTTTGTTCCATTGTGTCTAACTTTTGAAGATTTTGTTCCATTGTGTCTAACTTTTGAAGCTTTTGTCCCATTTGTTTCTGATTTTGTTCCATTTGTTGCATTAATTGCAATAATAATGTATTAGTGTCTGGAATCTGTTTTTCTATGCTTCTTGGCAGTGCATTTTCACCGGCAACATTTACATTTTGACAGGCAGAAAATGTGTCTTGACTCATTTGAGAAAACGGTGAGGACCCATAACCTAAGTCTACAGTATTTGCAATATTGTGTTCTGTCATTTGGGATACCTGAGCTGTTGCCGACTGATCGATCGATAATTGTTCCCTGTTCACTACTTGTTTCATTGTCTACACCATTATTTGCGCCCGCTCCATTTCCCTATGCACAATTACCAAATTACTGCTTTGAATGTCTGTTAATTCAATACACAGTGGTGCTGATAAGCGACGCTCGTCGTCACTATTATTTCTCAGTTTACTTTGGAGCCTAGTGTTACGTTTTTCACACGCCATTATTGTCACAATATTTCACACGATAACACATAAAAGCACAATTTGAAGAGCAAAAATAAGAGAACACATTAACATAGCAGTGAAAATAATATCTAGTTAATTGCAAGCGAAGCTGCAAAATACTTGGTGCAAATCTACATGCATGCCACAACTGCTTTACTGTACAACAATGAAAAACTACAACTACAAAGGAGATTCTCTCTATGATTACGCACTAGCAATAAACAAAGGCTACACTAACTACACAAACAACAAGAAAAAATCAGAAGATTCCAGTGAGGTATCCTGGCAGGGTCGCCATATGAAACGTCCCCTGTGAAAAATTATACACGACTGTGCTTAAACTGACACACAATATTTTTAGCGCAACGAAATCTGACTTTCAATAATCCCTACAAAAGAATGGCCCTGACTAACATTAACCTATACCTTTCACAAATCACTTACCTCACAAAAAATCTTCGTTACTTGAACTACTGCAATACAGCGAGCACCACTACTGCCACCTAAATAAAAGATTCAAACTACGGAAGGCACTAACTACTGATAGGTATAGTTAGCAAATGAAAGATTTTAATAGAGAACAAACAGTGTATTTACCTTAATAGTCAAAATATATATGATAGTTCATGACATCCAGTCTTACAAATTACAAAACTCCGCCATCTCTCTCCCCACGTCCACCACTGCTGGCGGCTCACCTCCAACTGCGCAACACTACGCGCTGTTAGCATCCAGCTGCCGCTGCCCGACACTACCATGGCAGACAACAATGCAAACCAGCCACAGACTGCACACGGCACAGCCAGTGATTTTTATACAGAGCGCTACGTTGCGGCGGCGTTACCAATAAAAAAACCTAAACAGCCTACTTACAAATGGTGACCGAGCAACTGGCTCGTCACAATACGCCAGTCACTACTCTTGATGAACTTTGGTATCGTGTTGAAGCTGCATGGACAGCTGTACCTGTACACGCCATCCAAGCTCTGTTTGACAATGCCCAGTCGTATCAAGGTCGTTATTATGGCAAACGGTAGTTGTTCTGGGTACTGATTTCTCTGAATCTATACACCCAAATCTCGTGAAAATGTGATCACATGTCAGTTCTAGTATAATATATTTGTCCAATGAATACCCGTTTATCATCTGCATTTCTTCTTGGTATAGCAATTTTAATGGCCAGCAGTGTATTTAAAAATATAAATATCCTTCTACATTCTGCGGATAGGAAATTATATAAAAATACTTATTAGGAACGTCAAGAAAACATTTTAGACATATTTCCGTCTCGTCTAAATGATAAGGGACGCTGACAATTCAGTCCTTTTACCGAACGTGATAACCTAGTACTATCGAAAAATTGTTTTGTTAACTATTCAATCTTAATTTTGATGACTTTCATTTGTTTACACTTGTCTTCTCTGTGACAACATTTACACATCCGTGTATCTCAATTTAAAACTTCGACGCTACAACACCGCAGTGAGACCTCCAATGCTGTACGCCGAAAGCATAGTCAGAAACGGACAACTCAGGAAAACAGGTATAAAGGACAGAAACACATAGAAAAAACATCGCCCCATTAATGAAATTGGTGTACGCAGAACCATATACAACAAGGCATTCTATCAATATCCAGGGTACATGAGAAAAATAAGACTTATCTTCTATGATCATGTGGTCATAACTGACAACTTACGACGTTACTCCACTGTTTTTAATGAGAAACAGAGGCAAATGTACGGTTCTGAATAACGCTTGGCTCATAAATGCAAGGATGAGATTCATTAGGAGAGTCCTTAGAAAATGTAGTCCATCAAAAAAGGAGGTGGCTTACAAAACACTCGTTCGACCTATACTTGAGTATTCCTCATCAGTGTGGGATCCGTACCAGATCGGGTTGACGGAGGAGATAGAGAAGATCCAAAGAAGAGCGGCGCGTTTCGTCAGAGGGTTATTTGGTAACCGTGATAGCGTTACGGAGATGTTTAGTAAACTCAAGTGGCAGACTTTGCAAGAGAGGCGCTCTGCATCGCGGAGTAGCTTGCTCGCCAGGTTTCGAGAGGGGGCGTTTCTGGATGAGGTATCGAATATATTGCTTCCCCCTACTTACACTTCCCGAGAAGATCACGAATGTAAAATTAGAGAAATTCGAGCGAGCACGGAGGCTTTCAGACAGTCGTTCTTACCGCGAACCATACGCGACTGGAACAGAAAAGGGAGGTAATGACAGTGGCACGTAAAGTGCCCTCCGCCACACACCATTTGGTGGCTTGTGGAGTATAAATGTAGAATGTAGATGTAGATGTACGCTGTCTTTTTTACGCCATGTTACTGTATTAGCAAAATATTTAGTTAAAAGGTGACCCTGTGGTTGAATAATTGAGGGTAGACAAGTTATGTGGATTTTAAATTAATCAACCCCTCCCCCTCCCCCATGAACCATGGACCTTGTCGTTAGTGGGGAGGCTTGCGTGCCTCAGCGATACAGATAGCCGTACCGTAGGTGCAACCACAACGGAGGGGTATCTGTTGAGAGGCCAGACAAACGTGTGGTTCTTGAAGAGGGGCAGCAACCTTTTCAGTAGTTGCAGGGGCAACAGTCTGGATGCTTGACTGATCTGGCCCTGTAACACTAACCAAAACAGCCTTGCTGTGCTGGTACTGCGAACGGCTGAAAGCAAGGTGAAATTACAGCCGTAATTTTCCCGAGGGCATGCAGCCTTACTGTATGGATAAATGATGATGGCGTCCTTTTGGATAAAATATTCAACAGGAACATCCAAGAGGAATATTCCGGAGGTAAAACAGTCCCCCATTGGGACCCCGGGCGAGGACTACTCAGAAGGACGTCGATATCAGGAGAAAGAAAACTGGCGTTCTACGGATCAAAGCGTGGGACGTCAGATTGCTTAATCGTGCAGATAGATTAGAAAATTTAAAAATGGAAATGGGTAGGTTAAAATTAGATATAGTGGCAGAAGGATCAAGACGTCTGGACAGGTGAATACAAGGTTACAAATACAAAATAAAATAACAGTAATGCAGTAGTAGGTTTCATAATGAATAAAAAAACAGGACTGCGGATAAGCTACTACGAACAGCATAGTGAACGCATTATTGTAGCCAAGATAGACACGAAGCCCACGCCTACCACAGTAGTTTACGTGCCAATTAGCTCTCCAGATTATGAAGAGATTGAAGAGATGTATGATGCGATAAAAGAAATTATTTAGATAGTTAAGGGTGACGAAAATTTAATAGTCACGGTGGACCGGAATTTGATGGTAGGAAAAGGAAGAGAAGGAAAAGTAGTAGGTGAATATAGGCTGGGGGTAAAGAATGAAAGTGGAAGCCGCCTGGTAGAATTTTGCTCAGAGCATAACTTGATCATGGCTAACACTTGGTTTAAAAATCACAAAAGAAGGTCGTACACGTGTAAGAGACCTAGAGACACTGGAACGTTTCAGATAGTGTATATAATGGTAAGACAGAGGTTTAGGAACCAGGTTTTAAACTTTAAGATATTTTCAGGGGCAGATGTGGGCTCTGACCACAATTTATTGGTTATGAACTGAAGATGAAAACTGAAGAAACTGCAAAAAGGTAGGGATTTAAGGAGATTGGACCTGGATAAACTGAAAGAACCAGAGGTTGTAGCGAGTTTCAGAGATAGCATTAGGAAGCGACTGCAATAACAGGAGAATCAACTACAGTAGAAGAAGAATGGGTAGCTTTGAGAGATGAAATAGTGAAGGCAGCGGAGGATCAAGTAGGTAAAAAGATGAGGGCTAGCAGAAATCCTTGGGTAACAGAAGAGATACTGAATTTAATTGATGAAAGGAGAAAATATAAAAATTCAGTAACTGAAGTACGCGGATAGGAATACAAACGTCTCAAAAATGAGATCGACAGTAAATGCAAAATGACTAAGCAGGGATGGCTAGAGGACAATTTTAAGGATGTAGAGGCATATATTACTAAGGGTAAGACAGATGATGCTTACAGGAAAATTAATGAGACCTTTGGAGAAAAGAGAACCATCTGTGTGAATATCAAGAGCTCAGATGGAAAACCAGTCCTGAGCAAAGAAGGGAAGGCAGAGAGGTGGAAGAGGGTTTACACAGTTGCGATGTACTCCAGGGAAATATTATGGAAATGGAAGAAGACGCAGGTGAAGATGAAATGGGGGATATGATACTGCATGAAGAATTTGACACAGCACTGAAAGACCTAAGCCGAAACGAGGCGCCAGAAGTAGACAGCATTCCATTAGAACTTCTGATAGCCTTGGGAGAGCCAGCCATGACAAAACTATTCCATCTGTTGAGCAAGATATATGAGACAGGCGAAATACCCTCAGACTTCAAGAAGAATATAATAATTCCAATCTCAAAGAAAGTAGGTGTTGACAGGTATGAAAATTACCGAACTATCAGTTTAATAAGTCACGATTGCAAAATACTAACACGAATTCTTTACAGACGAATCGAAAAACTAGTAGAAGCCAGCCTCGAGGAAGATCAGTTTGTATTCCATAGAAATGTTGGAACAGGCGAGGCAATACCGACCCTACGGCAATACCGACCCTACGGCAATACCGACCCTACGACTTATCTTAGAAGATAGATTAAGGAAAGGCAAACCTACGTTTCTAGCATTTTTAGACTTAGAAGAAGCTTTTGACAAAGTTGATTGGAATATTCTCTTTCAAATTCTGATGGAGGCAGGGGTAAAATACAGAGAGCGTAAGGCTACTTACATTTTGTACAGAAACCATATCGCAGTTATAAGAGTTGATGGGCATGAAAGGGAAGCAGTGCTTGAGAAGGGAGTGAGACAGGATTGTAGCCTAAACCCGATGTTATTCAAACTGTATACTGAGCAAGCAGTCAAGGAAATAAAAGAAAATTTTGGAACTGGAATTAAAATCCATGGAGAAGAAATAAAAATTTTGAGGTTTGCCTATGACATTGTATTTCTGTGAGAGACAGCAAAGGTCCTGGAAGAGCAGTTGAATGGAATGGATAGTGTCTTGAAAAGAGGATAGAAGATAAACATCAACAAAAGTAATACGAGGATAATGGAATGTAGTCGAATTAAGTCGTGTGATGCGGAGGGAATTAGATTAGGAAATGAGACACTTAAAGCAGTAAAGGAGTTTTTCTATTTGGGGGGTAAAATAACTGATGATGGTCGAAGTGGACAGGATATTTAATGTAGACTGACAATGGCAACGAAAGCATTCCTGAAGAAGAGAAATTTATTAACATCGACTGTAGATTTAAGTGTCAGAAAGTCTTTTCTGAAAGTATTTATATGGAGTGTAGCCTTGTATGGAAGTGAAACATGGACGATAAATAGTTTACACAAGAAGAGAATGGAAGCTTTCGAAATGTGGTGCTACTGAAGAATGCCGAAGATTAGTGGGTGACCACGTAACTAATGCGGAGGTACTGAAGAAAATTGGGGAGAAGAGGAATTTGTGGCACAACTCGGTTGATAGGACACGTTCTGAGGCATCAAGTTATCTCCAATTTAGTATTGGAGGGAAGCGTTGAGGGTAAAAATCGTAGAGGGAGCAAGAGATGAATACATTAAGTAGATTCAGAAGGATTTAGGTTGCAATAGTTACTCAGAGATGGAGAAGCTTGCACAGGATAAGTAGCTTGGAGAGCTGCATCAAACCAGTCTCTGGACTGAAGACCACAAGAACAACAAATTAATGAACATATCAAAACGGTGAAAACATTTGTGATAAACGTAAGCAACACTGCAAATTTAAGTTTCAAGGACACATGGTTTATTCAGTAAGGTCCAACCGCCTACCAATGGTGGTCTCACAAGCAGTTTTAGATGTAAATAAAGTTAATTGTTGAAATATATCGCAGCATCCAAATTACCTAGTGAGAAGATGACAGAATCCCCACTCAGATCAAGCTACTACGTTTATTCAACACATAAGTTTCTTCACCTGCACTCGTAGATGCCCATAGGCCATAACTTAGATGCGATCAGCAATCCGAAGTGTCTCTACATATATTCGGTCACACCACTCTGCCGTACTCTCTGATGCTGAGAAACTACCGTCTCTCTCTTTGTCGACCGGTGTCCAGAACTATTGCCCCATCTCTTCGTCCATCCTACTCCCAAGAGCACGCTGTTTCACCACCAACATCCTCCAACGTCAAGAACCTTCAGCCAATTAGAGCCCCGCACCAAGTCACACTCTTCATGCAACATTTGACTTATATGCAAATGGACACCATTTCTACACACATGATTCTATAACTTAAATACACATTCTGATGTAAAGACGTGTCTGCTGACACCAGTCCTTATCATTTTTAATTACTTACTTTATTAACAGTGACATATTTGCGCTTATAGCGCACCTTCATTCATATTATAATCAGTATTGATCATAGATTAATAAATCGATTCCCTGATAACTTCGTATTACTTCATTGTATCAGTATAATTGTGGAGAACGGTCTGGTTCAACACCTTTAAACATAGTAATTTAATGTTATTGAATATTTAATAACGTAACGCTCGTTGTTTGTCGCTGTGTACGATGCCATTATTCGACATATGATATACTGTGTGTCATAAAATTATTTATTTCTCAGTAAGTGTAAACATTTGTGATTTAATTGTAAGTGTGTTTATGACTGCAGTTGGTTTTTGTACGAGGCGTGGCATTCCGTTGATTGACTTAGAGCGCTTGGATTTACTGTCTCAGTCTTCCCCGCCTCATTTCTGGTGCACTGACAATAAGTGCTATATCTGTTGTTAGCCAGCCATATACATTAGTTAGGGTCCAACTACCTGCGCTCCAGCATGGCTGACCTGCGGCCTCCTGTACATGCCATACCAGAAAAACCCTGTCGCTCGCTCGCGCTAATGCTCTCATTGTCTGTAGGCGTCGTCATTTCCAACACTTGCCTACTCTGTGACAACAGACACAGATCTAAACCTGTTTACCTCAATTTAAAACTTAGATGCAACAGCACCGTAGTGAGACCTCCAGTACTGTGTGCTGAAAGCCCGACCGGAAATAGATAACTCAGGAAAACAGAATTAAAGGACAGAAACACTGAGTAAAATCGACGACCCTTTAATGAAAGTAGTACATGCAGAACCATACACAGGAAGACACGATCAGTAACCAGAGTACATGTGAGAAAGGAGCCTTACCTCCTATGATCATGTGGCCTAGATGGATAACTGGAAACTAGCATCTAAGATTTTCAGCAATGTATCTGCAGGGTAAAAGTGACTAATGCCAAGTGGACAAGACTAAATTTGGAAATTTGTGATAAGCTCAAATGGGACCAAACTGCTGTAGTCATCGGTCCCTAGGGTTCTAGGCTTACACACAACTTAATCTAACTTAAACTAACGTACGCTAAGGACAACACACACACACATGCCCGAGAGGGGACTCGAACCTCCAATGGGGGTAGCAGCGCGAACCGTGACAAGGTGTCTCAGACCGCGAGGCTACCCCGCGCAGCGGACAAGACTAGTTAGGGAATATCTACAGCAACTAGAAATTGACCATAACAATTTCGACGACAGGGATCAGTACAGAATGCTTATTAGAACATCAGATTCTCTCCAGTCGCCAACAGCCAATAAAAGCGCGTCCAGGAACTAGAGTGCGGCAGATTCAGGAGCAGGTCAACATTCGTAGCGTCAGGATGAGAGAGTACTGGACTAAGAGGAATTACGAACTACCCGTTCAGGGAACTCCTAAATCAGACATAACAATAAACAATGAATCGAAAAAAAAACAGGATGCCTGGATACACATTACAATATCAATCAGCGCTGAATAATGTAGTTGAAGAGGTGAAGGCAGGAAAGATTCACAAGAACAGGACTAGCTATGAGTATATAAGGCAGATCATCGAAAGTAAAGGATGCAGCAGTCATGCTGAAATGGAGAAGAAAGACTGCAAGCACCAGGATTGGGGACTGCAGCGATCCACCTTTAGCGTTCATGAACGAAACAACAATAACTGTGATTCAATCCACTCGATGATATAGGCATACGGGATGACTTGGACGGATGGTGTGATGAATGTCGAACACTAGTGCGAGTCACGTTTGGATGCTGCTGAGTGCCTGCGGTCCCCTCCAGATCGAATCAATTCAGATACGTGTTGCTAGATTTGTTAGCAGTAGGATCGATCAGCATGCGAATCTAACGGAAATGTTCGGTGAACTGCAGTCGGAACGCCTAAAGGGTAGAAAGTCTGAAGTATATCCATTTGTGGAAAGACCGCAGAACTGCCACCGACAAAAGTTTCGTGTAAGGATCGCGACGACTAGGTAAGAGAAATCAGGGCTCATACGGAAGCACAAAGACAGTCATTTCTCGCTCGCTGCATCTGCGACTGGAAAAGGAAAGGGTATGGCTATCAGTGGTACCAGGTACCCTCAGCCATGCACCGTATGGTGCCTTGCGGAGTATGTAGATAAAACTCGGAAACGAGTGGTTAAATTTTAACACAAAAGTAACTGCTTACCGGTCTTCGTAAGCTTCAGCTGATATGGAAACATCTAAATTTGAACTTTTCTAGCAATACGAAGGGGTATGGTTGATTGCACCTTCATACGCTCCTGGTGCGAATGAAAAACGATCGTCAACATCTCCTCGTGTTAATCCAAGCTTATCTAATCCTACTTTCCTGGTTTTACACTTGATGTTTCTGGAAGGAAGTTCAAGTCTTTGGGAGCGTCAATATGAGAAATTGTATGACTATTCTTGCGTGCACCATATCTTACTTGTCTTTCTAGTTTGTTGAACTTTCTACGACGCTCCAGAGTTTACTAAATAATCCGTGTTTACCGGAACATCTCTTCTGCGTGTCGTCTATATCTTTCGCCAAACCAATGGGGTAACGAACACAGGTTGGTGCGGGATGCTCAAGGCTGGGTCAGACAAAATTTTTATGGCCACTTACAAAGCGCATTGATTGCATTTATTGCCACTAGTTTACATTTTACAGTCCTGGTTCTCTGTTATGATCATCACACAAAGGCTAACTACTAATCTTTTCTTTCGTGATGTTCCAGTGGTACAAGCACTTGAGAACTACCTAGCATTTTGGTAGTCATAACTATAAGTTGCAATGGTATTTAATCTGATCCTGGTGGTATTGCTTTTGCTATATTCAGTTGTGGATAGTATCTCATATGCCTTTGATTATTTGGTGGAATTTCAAGGAACCATTGAGGCAGTTTTTAATTTCAGTATTTTCCAACGCTGTACTGTACTGAATGCTCGAATTTCTTCACCTCCTAAGTGCCTTTTCCGACATTTACACAACTGCGTTGGGGAAGATTTTATGTAGCTCTGAAAGACTGATCTATACGTGCCCTGTCTCCCTATATAGCACGAGTAACAATCTTTCCCTTGATGTTATGTATTGCTCGTGCATGTAGGAGATCATGGTGAGAAAGACGCGGAATTTGTTTTGTTGCGATCTTCTGTCCGAAGGATGGCTTGAAGTAGCTATCAACGCTACTTTAGCCTGTGCAAGCTTCTTCATCTAATAACTACTGCAGTTCACATCAAACCTGCTTGTTGTATTCGTCTTTTGGTCTTCATATACAATTTTGCCGCCCCCCCCCCCCCCCCCCCCCCACTTCCCTCCAATAGAAAATTTGTGGTTCCTTGATGTCAATCCGTTTCGTCAAGTTGTGCTATATACAGAGTGCATCGCGCAAACTTCCTTGTTTGAAACGCGCTGCACACAGCGATCGCCATTCATTGCTGTGTGCGGCTCAGCGCATTCGAAAGGGCGGGACCCAACTTTTTTTTTTTTTTTAAGGTTAGTTTAGTAGCGGACGAGAGAGGAGGGCGGGTTCGCCGTGACGACTTACTTTTCCAACGGCTGTTCGGTCATAGCTACCCAGCGTGCGTTCAGGGAACAGTTTAATATCGCGGCTGTAGGTCATGTTACTGATCGAAAACTGTTATTATGAGGATGGACACGTTTATGGATATAGGCAGTGTGCAGAAAAAGAAACCAGGACCTTCAAGAACCACCAGGTAAAGCCGAGAAAGTAAGGCTGTCGATTTTTAATTCCACAAGCGATCTTCACGCAAACATGCAGCTATTCTGTCAATTTTTGATCGCACAGTGAGACGAATTCTTCATGAGGACTCAACGATACTCTTACTCGAACACTTCCCCGACCGTCCCATCCGTTAGATAAGGAAGTTTTTGGGCTGCAATCTCTGTTTGTTTTTACTCCGGTCCAGTTTTGTACTTCCTAATTAGTTAATTTAACGATCTGAACTTCAGATTTCTTCCGTAGCACGACATTTCGGAAGCTACTGTTCTCTCCTTGTCCGAACTGCTTATCATCAACGATTTCCTTCCGTACAAGGCTACACTCCCGACAAATACCTTTAGAAAAAACTTCCTATTCAGTGTCAACAAATGTATCATGTTCAGAAAAGCTTTTCTTGCCAGTGCACGTCTACATTTTATACCCTCTATACCATCTAATTCTCTCAGTATGGGATTATTAAATTCGACTACATTCCGTTACTCTTGTTTTACCTTTGTTGGTATCCATATAATAATCTCTTTTCAAGATACTACCCATTTCGTTCAACTGCTCTACCAAGTCCACCGCCGTATCTGGCAGAATTACAGTGTTATTGCCAAACGTAAAAATTTTTACAACTTCTCCCTGATCTTCAGTTTCTTTCTAAAATTTTTCTTTAGTTTCCATTACCGCTGCTTCAATGTACGGATTGAAAACGTCGGAGATAGGCTACAACCCAGTCTCATAACCTTCCGTAGCACTACTTCATTTCATGCCCTTCAGCTGATAACTGCCGTCTAGTTTCTACACAAGTCGTGTATAACCTTTTGCTCCCTGTATTTTACCCCTGTTACTTTCAGAATTTCAAAGGGTGTGTTGCAGTCAACTCTGTGAAAAGCTTTTTCTGGGCGTGCAAATGCTATAAAAGCACGATTGCCTTTCTTTAATCTATCTTTATGGTAAGTGGTTGGCTCGTTACTGCCGATCGCATTTTACATTTCTCCAGAACCCAAATTTATGCTCCCTGCAGTCGTATTACAGCAGTTTTTCCCTTCTTTTATGAATAACAAGCGATGACATGTCAAAGTGATAGTTGGATAATATTCACACTTATGAGCACCTGCCTTATTTGACTTTTCTTGGAGTCTGAGATTATTTCCCCCGTCTCACGAATCCTGTAGACCACGTGGAATAGCGCAAGTCTCCAGAAAGGTATCTGTAGTTCTGAGGGACTGTCTTCAGCTCCAGAGGCCTTGTTTCGACTCAGTTCTTTCAGTGCTCTGTCAAATTCTCGCAGTATCATATCTCCCATCTCATCTCCATCTGCTTCCTTTGTATTATTGTCTCCAAGTTTACTTCCCTTGTATAGCCTCTCTGTATAGTCTTCCCACCATCCAGCTTTCCTTCCTCAACTTAGTACCAGTTTTACATCTGAGCTCTTGATACCCAGCTGTTTTTCTTGTCTGCAAATGACTGTTTTATTTTCGTATAGGCAGTATCTTCCTTTCCCCTAGGTAGACACGCTTCTGCAGACTTCAGCCGCGCCGAGTGGCCGCGCGGTTGGAGGCGTCATGGCACGAATCTCGCGGACCCTCCCGCCGAATGAGTCCTCCCTCGAGCATGGCTGTGTTTTGTCCTTAGCGTAAGTTAGTTTAAGTAATGCTTATATCTAGGGACCGATGACCTCAGCAGTTTGGTCCCATAGGAATTCACACACATTTGAACATTTTCTGCAGACTTGCATTTGTCCTCTAGCCATTCTTGCTTAGCTTTATTACAGTTTGTGCCAGTCTCATTTTTAGACATCTGTATTGCCTTTCGCCTATTTAAGTTGCCGGCACGCACGCGAAGGAAGCTGTCGTACATCTAGGGAGAACTAGCTTAGGGTCGTGTTTCATGAAGGGTATAACGGTTTCATTCCCCTGCCTATCTATCCCGCGAAGATCGTGCAGATAAAATTAACCAACCAACAGCTTGCAGGGAGGCTTGCAAGCAGACATTCTATCCACGGTCCGCGCTTAAATGGAATAGGAAGAGACAATGAAAAGTATCCTCTGCCAAGCACTCCAGAATGATCCGGGGAGGACGTATGTTGAACTACTTAAAAAAAAAAGTATATGTTGAAGATGCTGACTCCTTGCTCTTATACAGAGCAGGTTCGTTTTAAGGCGGTCACCTACCTAACTGCCGCAAGCTTGACAAATACCTATAACCAAGCACCCCACCCAAACATGCGCTTATCCTCTTCGACTCTACATAGTTTAAGTGTGCTTGTCCAACAATCAGTTTGTGCTTGTACAATAATCAGTTTGTCCTTGTAATATGTACAGTTTGGACGACAGCGATTTGCGTGCTTTAACCGGCTTTGCCGTTGTGATGCGAAAAGGAAACAAAAGAAGAAATGTGGCAAATTGTGTAAAAACATATTAATGAAACGATAAACGTATTCTCAAAGGAAGTAACTCTTTGTTGAAGGTCTACCCGCTATTTGGTATGATTATTTCGTGTCCAGTATAGAAAAATATTACAACCTCATGTTAGTTCCAACACCTTTGATTAAAATGCCGGATACAATCACCAGGAAAATTATAACTGTAGCCTTCACGAAAGAGAATTGTAACTGTAGCCTTCACGAAAGACTGACAATAAAACCGCGGTTTCTCAAGTGCCGGACGGGCTGTGAAGAATTTACATGCAAATCTGTAAACGTATGTAGTGCTAGAGTATCGATTTGTGTAGTTCAACACTTCCTGCCCAATACCCTCCAATTTTTTTTTAATTTTTCTTTCTTGTAGTTAGTTCTGGGATAATTTATATTTTCAATAACATTCTCTTTGTATGTGTTAAAACTACAATGTCCAGCCGCATTAATGAGACCTACCCTTAAAAGCCCGAATAACCACCTTCTGCAGTGCGGACGGCTGCGAGACGTGCAGGAGGAGAATCAGTGAGGTCTGAAAGATCTGACAGGGATGTGGAGCCATGCCGACTCCAGGGCCGTGGTCAGCTGTGCTAGATTCGCAGCTGAAGATCAACGGCGCGAACAGACGGTCGAGATGGTCCCACAGACTCTCGACTGGGTTGTTATCAAGGGTATTTGGTGGCCAGGAGAGTATGGTAAACTCATCCTGGTGCTCTGTGAATCACGCACACACACAGCCAGCCTGTGTGACACGTTGAATTGTCGTGCTGGAAGATGCCACCGTGTCTAGGTTCAAATGGCTCTGATCACTATGGGACTTAACATCTGAGGTCATCAGTCCCCTAGAACCTAGAACTACTTAAACCTAACTAACCTAAGGAATCACACACATCCATGCCCGAGGAAGGATTCGAACCTGCGACAGTAGCGGTCGCTCGGTTCCAGACTGTAGCGCCTAGAACCGCACGGCCACTCCGACCGGCCTTTGTGGTGACATGTGCTGGTATAATGCGTATGGTGCGAGTGTGCTGGTAAGAGGAATTGTGAGCTTCGTTGAAAAATGATTCGTATTTTCTTTTGATGAGTTCGGTGATTTGGGGGAAATTTGTTTGCACGTAGAGATCTCTGTTAGACAGACACATTAATTGCTAAGTGCATAAACTTGCTTCGGGCTGATCGAACTTTCTTTAATATTAGTGTCACTAGCCAGCGACCGGCGTTTCGACCTATACGTATTTTGACCTGTAAGTATAAGTCACCCCCCCCCCCTCTCCCACAGTCTGTGTATACCCTCGAATTCTAGTGTTTCTACCTGCCGTCTGTGAGTGATTATTGAACGTTGGCGTTGAACATAGGCGGTTGTCACATTAATGTGACTGGACCGTGTGTAACATATACAGGGTGATTATAATTAAACTTTCAAAGCGCTGTAGAAATAACACCACTGGTCAGAATGACGTCAAATAGCGACGGAACATTATCGGAGAAGGGGAAAACGTATGACAGAAGAATAATAAATAGTTACAAAATGCACCAATAGATGGCGCTGTAAGCATCAGAATTTAATACTAGTCGACTAAAAACGACAAACTAATCATACAACAATGCCTGAGATGCACATTTTACGTTAAACAAACTGTACTACTCAGTGTTCAGGGGTGTACAGGGGTGATACTGTTAGTCATGTAAGCCCATCCACCACGGCAAGGTCACATCGGATGGCAAAAATAGGTTTTTAATTGTCTTGAGGCCAAAACCCCCATAAAAAGCATCAATCAAAATCAAATCCGATTATTAATTTACGAGTGACTGGCAAAAAACTTGTTCAATATGCTGTCCACCGTTTTCTGCAACAAGTTGAAATCGAGAAACAGCACGTTCCACAGCTGATCGAAGCGTTTCGAGGGTCACGTTCAGAATGTGTTGCGTAGCGTGTGCCTTCAATGCAGCCAAGTTTCCAATCGGAACACTGAACACAACGTCTTTCAGATAGCCCCACAGCCAGTCACACGGATTACTATCAGATGATCGGGACGGCCAGGCTGTAGGGAAATGACGGCTGATAATTCTAACATTTCCGAAATGGCGCTTCAGCACCTGCTTAACTGGATTTGCAATATGCGGAAGTGCACTACCTTGTATAAAAATGATCCCATCCACACATCCAAGCTGTTGGAGAGATGGAATGACGTGGTTGCGCAAAAAAACACTCATAGCGCTTACCATATGGCCCTATGATAAATGATTCCGTAAACCCGCATCTCACACTGTTCTTTTCAGGATGTAGTGGTAGTGGTTGATTTTCGTGTGGATTTTCCGTTGCTCATATTCGACAATTCTGTGTATTAACATATCCTGTCAGATGGAAGCAGGTTCCGTCTGCCCACGACATCTTCCACGGCCAATCACTGTCCACCTCCATGCAAGGAAGAAATTCGAGAGCAAAGGTCTCTCTTGCTGGCAGGTCAACAGGAAGCAACTCGTGCACCTGGGTAATTTTGAATGGATAGCGGTGAAGAATGTTTCGTAGGATTTTACTCACCGTGCTCACGGATATGTCCAATGTTCGGGCAATTCTCCGTGCAAAACACGTTTGCACACCACCACTCGTAATCTCCTGCATTGCTGCGGCCACTGCTTCCACTGACATCGAATCAATTCGTTTCCTCCCTTTACCTGGTTGCACATCAAAAGAACCCCTATTTTCGAATTTCCAAATCATTTTCATCAGACCCACGGCAGTCATGGGACCAACACCTATTTTCAAACCCCCCTGTGTCCGGAACTCCTGCAGAGCGACGTGTGCACAGTCATCATTCTTGTAATACAGCTTTACAAGCAGAGTGCGATACTACATTGAGATAGTCTTGGCGGACATCGCACACACGAATGGACGAAAAGCCGTGTACTCGGCGTGTCGATGGGTCGCGCGCGTCGCAGGTGTTTTCATTTACGTATTCTGACACATAAGGCGCCATCTATTGATCAATTTTCACACTATTTTTTTTCTTCTGTATACGTTTTCCCTCTTCTCCGATAATATTCCGTTGCAATTTAACTTCATTCTGACCAGTGGTGTTATTTATACAGCGTTTTGATAGTTTAATCATAATCATACTGTACAACATCCGTCGTTGTCTCAACTCGATACGCTCCCGATTTCATGCTCATGTAACAAGATTGTCTTTCATGCGCTTGAAGAAAACGTTTCCAGCAGTTTGCGACTGATTCGCTCCATGCCGCTCAGTCTGTGAAGATTGCCTCACAATGGACGTTTGCTTGCACAAGTCTCCACAATAGTTCATAGGCCCAAGCATGTGTGCTTTTTGGAATGAACAAAACGTCATGACAGAAAATGGACCAAGTCTCAAGCTGTTTGAACGGTCCGAATGCATGCGTTGAATTAGTCCACTGATTGTCGAGTATGCTTGATCAGTCTTCGAGCAAAGGGTCTAGGTTACGAGTCGGCCTTTGGCTGTGGAGCGGTGCGGTACGTCCCGGCCGCTCCGTGTCGCGTTTCCGGGTGTGTTGTTGTTTACCGCGCCGGCGCGCTAGTGTTACGTATTGCCGTCACCTTCCTGACACACGATGGCTCTTTCGTATCGGAAAGCCACGATCAAGCTGCAGTTCGACACTACGTACTCTAGACCCAAGGCCCACGAAGTAGAGCGTTTTTTACGCGATGTGGTACATGTTGATCCTAACGAGCTGATCGGTATCCACTTATCTATTGTCTCCAGCGTCGTATATCTTAAGTTCACTGACGACGAAGCATGTGACAAACTTCTCAGACGCTCGACGGCAGGTTATCGGTTCTGCCACTCAGACGGAAACGTGGGTGTGGTGACGCTTGAACGTGCTGGATTGGGAATCCAAAATGTGCGCGTGTTTGAGCTCCCTTTTGAAGTTCCAGCGGATTTGGTCACCCTTGCTCTTCGACCCTATGGAACAGTTCTCGGCCACACGGCCGAAAAATGGAAGACCTTCGACACCTACCCTGTCCTTAACGGGGTGCGACAAGTCCGTATTGACCTGCATCGCCATATTCCTTCGTATCTCACGATCGCTGGTTGCAGGGCAATAATTATTTACGACGGTCAGCCGAGAACCTGCTCCGGTTGTGGCCAGACGGGACACATGCGTACCGAATGCCTGCAACGCCGTCTCGTGCAGACACCCTCGACCGACCAGATTCGTCCGTCGACACCGACCTCTCTGCCGATTACGTATGTTGCGGCGGCGAGACGGGAGACGCCAGCTGTATATGACGACCCCACTGTATTGGTGCGAGCTTTGGAGGACCCTGCAGTAGCTTCCACGGAGCCCCAAGCGTCTTTCAGTACTGATGCCACTGATGTCCTTTCGTCGGACCCCGGCGCACCGTCACAACGGCTCGCCGACGGTGCGATGGAAGTTGCAGCACAGGATGCAGCGTCCTCCCCTTGCCCTACGTCGGAAACAGAGGCGCGGCAGCGTAAACAGAAATCACCCAAGCGTCATAAGAAGCGGCGCAAGACAACCGACGACGTAGAACAGCCCGAGGCGACACCGCTGGATGACGAGGTGCCTCAACCGCTCCACCGCGCCGACACAGGCGACCCTACCGTCTCACACGGTTCGACGTCTTCTCCCACTACCGCTGGGTCTGGACCACATGGGGATGCGGGAGATCACCGCAGCTCCGACACCGGGGATGCACCCTTGCCTCCGTCTGCCTCTCGAGATCCAGTGGTGTCAACGTCCCTGGGCGACTGGGCGCAGGAGATGGAGTTGCAGGATGCGTTTCAGAACCAAGACGATGCACCGATGCCGATGGCAGCGTCTACGCGGCCGGCGACAGACGCCTAGGACGGCATGAGCACCTCTCGTCGCTGCCTAGCACTTCGCAAGACCGGCGCTCCACGTCACGACTACTGCCCCCCTGTCATACCATGGTCACCTCCCGAGACTTGATGGACCAGGCATACCGCCTCGCCACGATCAACGTCAATGGCATTACATCTGATGTCAAGACCCGTATGCTGAAGGATACGTTACGCGCTGCGGATCTGGACGTTGTTTTCCTTCAAGAAGTCCGATCAGGACTCTGTCTCGATGCCTACGGATATGACGCCTACACTATGCCTGCAGATGTGGGCGGCGGAGGTACGGCGATTCTACTGCGGGAAGGGATAATGGCCACTGATGTCTCCTATTTACCGTCGGCCCGGGGGGTCGCACTCACGATTGGTACAGTACGTCTGGTGAACTTATATGCTCCTTCAGGCACCGGCAAAAGGAGAGAACGGCGCACCTATTTTGCCGAAGATATAGCCCCGCTCTTCCAGGGCAATACCGACCACTTGGTAGTAGGCGGCGATTTTAATTGTGTGCTCCGCCCATCCGACCAGGAGCCACACTATACCACCTGCCCGGCACTCCAGGCACTTGTACAGGACTTGGCCTTGTTGGACACCTGGATCATCCGACACGGCGACCGTCGAGCACACACCTACTTTACTAGTCACTCCGCGAGCCGTTTGGATCGAGTCTACGTCACCCGCGGCCTACGATCGGCCGTTGTCGACGCTGAGATGTGGCCGGCAGCGTTCACGGATCACCTCGCATATGTGTGTACTCTCACCCTTCCCCGCCAGCGCGTCCGCCGAAGTAGGGGTCCGTGGCGCCTCAATGTGGCCCTACTTGATGAGATAAATTGCAGACGCGCAGTCGAGTCCACATGGAGCAATTGCCACCGGCGTTTACCCGCCTACCGTTCTGTACTTCAATGGTGGTTACGGTGTGCAAAACCCGCACTGTGCCGAACATTAGTCAGCTATGGACGCGACCGAGCGCGCTGGTATACTGCGACTACTGATTTTTACTATACTGCGCTCCGCGAACTGGCTGTACAACCGCCGTCGCCAGAGCGACAATCAGCAGTACAACGCGTCAAGGCACAATTGCTTCGTATCAACGCCGTACGTCTTGCGGGTGTGCGGGTGCGAGCGAGGACGACTGATGATGTTCGTGGGGAACGACCTTCCCTCCACCATATCATTCAAGAACGCCGAAGACGCAAGAGGCAGCTCATTACCGAGGTTGAGACGGAGGACGGGCGACGCGTTGACGCACAAATGGATATCGTCCGAGCGTTCACACAGTCATATAAACTTCTTTACGAGAGGGAGTCTCACATGAATGTAGGGGTCAGGGAAGTCCTATCTGACCTACCAGTCTCTCGGAACCTACAAGATGATGCTACGCTCCTGTCGGCGGTGACTTTGGAAGAACTGCGAGAGGCTCTGTTGCGTGGCTCTCCCAACAAAACGCCTGGCCCTGACGGCCTCCCTCTTGAATTTTACAAGCGGTTCTTTGATCTCATGGGCCCAATGTGGGTCAGGATGTACAGTGAACTCCTGGACGCCGATTTTCAGGTACCATCTGACTTTACTGAGGGTCTCTTGATCCCTGTGCCCAAACCCGGCGGAGGCCGTCGCCCTCTTGATTTTCGCCCGTTGACAATGCTAAACACTGACTATAAGCTGTTGACACGCATGCTCCGTGAGAGGCTCAAACCTACGGTAATGGCGGCCATTCACTCTGATCAAACCTGCCTCGGGGGCGACACTAATGTGTTTAAGACTTTAAGCACCTATAGAGACGTGGTGGCGCTCATGCAAACTTGCCGCCTCCAAGGCGCTCTTGTTGCGCTGGACTTCGACCATGCTTTCGACCGCGTTAACCATGGTTTCCTGCGTGCTGTTATGGAACACATCGGTGTCCCGCGTCTGACGACGTCTGTTGTGCTTCGATTGATCCATGGGGCTGTCACGAGGATTATGATCAACGGCTGTCGGTCCGCCCCCGTCCGTGTCAACAGGTCCGTCCGGCAGGGTTGTCCTCTTTCTGCCATGCTCTTCGCCGTTGCCCTCGAACCAGCTCTTCACGGACTACGGCGACGCTTAGAAGGACTTACCCTCCGTTCCGTAACCTTTCGATGTGGTGCATACGCCGACGATGTGATGTTCTTAGCACGGTCTGGTGACGAAATACACACGGCGTTTTCCTGGCTCCACCAGTATGGGGCGGTGGCAGGCAGTGTGCTCAACCTTCGGAAATCACGCTACATGGAGGTAGGACGAGGAATGCCTGCAGGTCTGGCCGTACCTCTGACAAAGGTCCCGATGCTCAAGTGTTTAGGGATATCACTCCATCGACAAATACAACGCACGGCGGCCTTTACGTATCGTATGGTCTTACGACGACTCCGTTTAGAGGCTCGTCTCAATAAATTCAGATCATTGAACATTTTGCAACGCGCCCAATACGTTAATGTGTACATGGCTTCTCACCTTAACCATTACGCCCATGTACTGCCGATAACGGACACGATGGCTTCCAGGATACAGGCAGTGTTTGGACACGTGGTGAACGATGGTACTGTTTTCAAGATCCGTTTTGTTACGCTTACTTTACCCTTCGACAAAGGCGGTGTTGGACTCACTCACGTCAAGCACAGAGCGCTGGCACTGTATCTCCGTTCCATGAGGCGACTCTGGCTTTCACCAACAGCCAGTCTCCCAGGCCTACTGATTGAAGAAGTGGCCCCACGTACGCTGTACCCACCGGTACCAGTTGGACATTTATCGCCCTCGCTGTCACACATTAGAACGTTTTTCGTAGAGCATAGCTATGTGTTGCGGGTTATATCGGAGACACGGAATCCGACAGCGAAGACTTATTATAGTGCTCTCCAGCACTGGACTCCGGATAACGACATTGTACGGCGCCACCCTACGGTCGACTGGCCACGAGTATGGCGAGCTATCCACGCGCCGTTCCTGTCTACTTTCGTGCGGTCGACGTGGTATGTGGTCGTTAACGAGAAACTTCCAACCCGACAACGGCTGCATGCCATTCACCTAATTGACGACCCTGTGTGCCCCCGTTGCACGACGTTAGACACGGACGAACATAGACTGAACTGTGGCCCCGCGCGTGAGTGCTGGAAACTGATCCGCCAGATCCTGGCTTTCCTGCTCCGCCGCCCCTACGTTTCGATTTTACCCCAAGAACTCTTTCATCCCGACGCTGTCTATTTCCCTATGACCCGGATGAATGCGGTTAATTGGGTACGAGGAATGGCGATACACTACATATACCGCGATGGAGACAAAGACGTCCTCGATTTATGGTACTATATGGTCGACGAGTTTCTGGTCTTAACGAACAGACAGGATTACCGGAACCTTTTTGCGAACTATTTGGGTTCGTCATTCATGGACCCACCACCCAGCTGGGGTGTGCCGGGTGTGAGAAGACATTAACTTGTAGATGTGATCTTTCCACGATTCCCCTATGGTAACAGAAACAGTCTCTGACTGTGTGCAGCGGCCCCGGGCGCTCCAACGATTGGTGGCTGGTGATGTCCAATGCAATGACGACCGCCCGTTCCTGGCCGCCCGCCTAGCAATGTGACCGCGGCGAGCAAGATGGCCCTTTTTAGTTCACTTTATTGGCAACTTTTTGCGCATGGCTGCCTTGTTTTTTTTTTTTTTTATGCATTCTCAAAAAAAAATGTAGTTAGTAGTTTGTGAAATAAGCATTGTAGGCTGTGATTATATTTTTGTTGAGCTTAATAATTAGTGTGTGTCGAAACACCATTTTCTTTAAGTATTCATTGACATATTTCTGTACATGTTATTTGCATAAGTGCCTTAGTACAACTTCAGTTTTGTGGCTTTTTCATCGCATTTCCAAAAAAAAAAAAAAAAAAAAAAAAAAAAAAAAAAAAAAAAAAAAAGGTTACAGAAATCACTGTATATGCGACAATTTCTATTAGAGAGACACTGATAGAATGTTTTTTTTTTTTTTGACCCAGTAAAGTTTATGTGTTTCTGATATTTTGAGAATGCAAAGGTGAGTTCATGGGAAGAATTTGCAAGACATTGTTCTCAAGGGGTGCTAAATGATAAATAAAATGCGTTGTCAGCAAAATGGAGAAACTGGTCTAAGGACGTTTCGGCGCGGGGGTTTAGACGACAATAATAGTCTTAGTGTACTCTACGTAGAGGCTTTATGTCAAAAAGTAATCACTGTAGATGATATGTATATGTCATTTGCTCTAAAACATAGTTTCTAACTAACAATTTGGCTGTAATAATAACTTCAGTTTCACGTTTGTTATTTAGCAACAGAGGTATGGCGTCAAATACCACTAGACCTTAGAAAGAAACATAAAATTGCATTTTATTCCATATGCTAATATATTCTGTTATGATACAAAAACGGCTTACAATTGATACTACATACTTCATTTTAAAATGGAGAGTTATTATCTGCGTAAGAAGCGATAAAATCACCACTCTTTTTTTTTTTATTTTGGTTAATTGAACAATTGTGTATCACCATTTACGCAGCAATGTTAGTTAAAAGAATAGACCGTGGTTGCGTTTATTTCGATAACAATAGTGTAGTGTTAAAAAACTTACGTTTTTACCTACGATATTTTGGATGTAACATGATATTAATGTTTACAAGTTTCGGGTAGATACATCCCTTCGTTTCCAAACGCAGCGCGACGTTTACTTTGAATGCTGGCCGACAGATGTCACAGCCAATGCATGGTGCGCTCGCTGCGATCACGTGATATGCGCAGTGGCTGTGCGCAGTGGTTCGGCGGGCCCTGTTCAAGGGGCATGGCGCTAGCTAGGCCAGTCGTGCGACCGTCGCGGGAGGGGAAGGTTGTGCGCACTATCGGCGCGGCAGGGAGGGATGAGCACGAGTACGCCGCAGCCGAACAAAGGAAAGCAGCGCAGAGCCCTGTCGAGGGCTGACTCGTGAGAACGCAGAGATTCACAGCCGACCCCGTTCACCTCCCGCCGCCACGCTGCAGCCGAGCAACTCCACCCGTATCGAGCAAGAAGATCTCGATATGGATCAGGACATAAACTTCGCGGCACAATGCCTAATAGCTATGTCTAATTCTAAATTCAACGGTAACGGAGGCAACTGGAATGCCTCGTCAGTGCCTCTGGACTTGTCTCCACATCGTGGAGCTGCCGTCATTGTGGACAAGGTACCCGGTTCTGGACTGTGGGAACCGGAGGCGGCTGTCGCAACGGCTGGGGCTGCATCGCCCAGCTCGGCGGGGTCCGCCCCCGAGTTGTATATGGTAGCGCGGATTCTGACGGATTTAACAAGTATCAAACAGGAACCTGTGCCCAACGTTCCCAGTGACGATGACGGGGGTAGCAGCGCAGCCGACGAATTGATGATCGATGAAGAAGAGGAGGAAGTTGTGTGCGAGGTGGATATGAACGATGCCGCGTCATCTTCGTCGTCTGCGCGCACAAAGCGTCCGGCCGGTAACGGTGGTAGTGGGCGGCAGGGGGCGGGTCGCAAAGCCCCCAGCAGCGGCGGCGGCAGCAGGCCCAGCAGCCGGGCCGCCAACACCGCAGCTGCCCTCGCCCGGAAGGTCCACAGATGCGACTTCGACGGTTGCGACAAAGTATACGGAAAGAGTTCGCATCTGAAGGCCCATCTTCGAACACATACAGGTGAGTTCTGAGAATCAATTGCGCTGCATTTAGCTCTAGATCGTAGACGCTTGTACCAGGTATTACCTCGGAAGTATCGGTACTGTTTCAGTGCAATTTTAATGAGACGGAATGTTTGTTATCCAAAAACAAAATTTTACAATTATATTCCTGATCTGTTTAACGTCAGATTTATATTGTACACAACGATCTCCGTAGTGAGGCTCCACATTTGTAACTGATATGCTTCATGTTTTCTCAGTAGCTAAACTTAGTTATTTCGGTTTTCCTTACAATATAATAATCATCGCGATTTCAGCATTAATCCACAAAATTCTCGAGGCGTTGTGTTGGGTGACTCACCAATATCCGTCTTCTGTCCAGAAACTCCTTCAGAAGCAGTTTTCGGGGCAGGGAGTTGTTTATGTGATGGTCGAAAACAGACCGTGAGAGCAGGACTGCAACGCATTTAGGCAGCCCGCCACATGCGTTAAGCTCGTGGGAGGGGCTGGCGTGGGCGTTGCTGGGGGGCGTGTTCGATAAGCCGCTGGTTATTACTACACACACGCCGCGTAGCAGTCAAAAATATACCGCCAAATCCAGATTCGATGCCTATCTAGGCTGAAGCGTTTTACATGTAGCACTGTAATGGAGTTTGTATTCGTAATATCAGGAAGACGCTTATTATCTCGCGTAGCATTTGACGTCCAAATCATTTTTACGATTTATATTCAAGTTCTTTTTACTTGGCTTGATTTAAAAGCAGAAAACATACATTTAGCAATAATACCGCTCTATTGCCCTACGTGGTTGGCTTCACTGCCTGTCTAATTTATCATATGAAATGCTAAAGAGCGACACCAGCGCAGAAAATCTGTTGGGCCGTAAGTGGGTCCAAGTCGTTTAGAAAGTGTTTGTTTCGTCTAATCGACTTTTTCTTCGTGATAGGCAGGTGAATACTTTTCTGGCTATTCTAATATAAAAAAAAATTTTGGCGCTGACTGCGTATAACTTGTATACAATCGGGCTCACTCGTAGGATAGTCTTTACGCATGCGGGGAATTATTGTTGCTCCAGCATTATTGAAGCAATTCGCATGTCTTGATTTTTAACCGTTCTGTTTCTCCATAGTTTCATGTGCTTTGTTGCGTAAGCATGAGTCGTTTTTCTTTTTTCTTGCCCGTTGCTCAGCAGATGTTTCCAAGGAAACATTCGACTGATGATTGGATTTAAGTTAAATTTTTGAGTTTAAATATTAACATTGGCCAGGTAAAATATGTCTACGCGAGAAGTCTGCCGTGACTGCAGAGGTAATTGTCTTCCTCTAAGGCTTTTTTGTCTAACTTGAAAGAGTGTTTTTGTCTTGGAAGAAAATTTACGCAGAGTTCTTACCTCCGCAGCTACATGTCAACTGATGGGGGCGAGTCGTAATATATTGACGTTAGAAGCAAATTGAATGTGCGGTTTTCATTATGCATGCCTGTCTGAAACAATAACCAAAATGTTAAAATTACTTGAGTCGTTTGCTGTATCGTAGAGGTGCCAGATATTAGTCCTACGTAATGTCTCCTTACGAACAATGCACTCTTTTACCTTAACAACTCCACTGAATGATAGGCGTGAAACGATTAATATCAGTTATTTATATTCCTCAGCTAATATTCACAAAAGCTCGTAAAATAGCACTACGAAAAATATGTTGAAAATAAGTGCTCCACTCGAGTCACAGACAATATTTTAAAATGTATTAAAAAGCAGGACAAAGTGCCTGTTTTTACACCTTCTCGCCCAAGGCTCTACAGTGCTAGAGTTTCACAAGAAGGTATTAAACAGACTATTTTAATGTAACACCGGCTGAATGTACTTACTTGGACGGCGTTTCGTAAATGGTTGCCACGTTCCAATCTTTTGACACACGTAAGTAGCGTAAAATCTGAAGTTTTGTCAGGCGCCTTGTTCATTGCATCAGACTCGTTTTTCGGTTTCAATGATTTTTACACAACTTCTGTAAAATTCGGGACAACGTATGTTATGAAAAGTCATCGTGACGATAAAGTATAAGTATTTTAGAAGAGATGTTAAGTGTCTTCGACGAAGATTTTTAGAAATATGAATGCCCAGGGGACTGGCTTCATGTTCAAATCATGTCCAGCCACCTATACATTAGTGTTGAATAATCAGTTAAGCGTAATTTCCATTTCGTTCCTTAGAGAATAACCTTGGTTTATTTCAATGTGCTCACGGCTTATCATCTATCCTCCTGTATCAGCACTAGTCAAATCCTTCTGGAGCACCGTGATCACCATATTTCTCTGCCACAGTTAAAACTGCGCCTTTCGCAATGATTTTACTTTCACAGCGGATTAATCTATTTTTCCACGATAATCTGATTTCATTCATCGTATTTGTCTCTGACATGTATTTTTATTATTTTTGTTTTTGTCTTGTTAAGTTTCTTGAGCGTGTCACCTGGCAATGTGGCAGCGGCCCCTTGGAATTTACTTTGCTCACTACGGTGTATAAGAGCTTTCCGGCCTGAGTCTCTTTAACACGAATGAAGCATTCGTTCCTTTTTCCGTCCGTGGTATATATAATATAGCATCGATTCGTACGTCGCTAGCTTAGCTTGTCGATGCTTCGCAGATGTAATTATATACCGACTGTAGTTTGTTCCACAGACGTTTTTCTCACTTTCGAACCTTCCATTCAAACAGATTATAGTGGATTAACTTTTTAAAGTTTAGATATTCGCCAGTATAGGTGTTGTAAAAACTAATTGGTGTTGTACATTCACAATCCATTCTCACTGCGGGGCACACTTTTTTTCTTTCTCTCTCCAAAACGTGGTTAGGAACATTAACACTCCTTGGCCTTTCGCAGTCGGTGCCCGTATCCGCTGATCAGTCCCGGCGCTCCTCCGCCCTCCTTGCCAGTCGTAGTCAAAATGCCTGTGTGTATCTGCGTCCCTACATTAAAAACTCTGGGCCATTGCTGGCAGAAAGGCAGTGAGTGAAACAGTTTCGCCATGTAGCAAGTGTTTCCGACAGGATGTAAGTTGACCCTGTAGTGGAGTGCAACATACTGTACAACTTCCAGGTTGAAATTGTCTGGGACTGTCACACTGACGGTTGCGTTAATGTGCAGGCCTATCCAGGCAGTCGATCTCGTGTGCGCCCTGTGGCTTTTGTAGGCAGTGTAAGGTTTTGATAACGAGTTGTCGCTGCGGCGCCGAGCAGTTGGCTATTTAACTGTGTGGTAAGTATTGGCTTTGGACAAAGGAGCGTTTTAAAAGCTGGCGCATGCGCGGTGCGGCAGGTGTGGGTGACCTTGGCGGTGGGCGGCGCCGGCAGGGTTCATTGCCGGGCAGGGCCCGCGGCGCGCCGGTTCCATGCTAATGGATCGCTCACCTTGGAGCTCCAGCCGCGGCCCGCAGCCGCTGGACCCCAATCCTAGGCACCGTCATTCACGCCGCCTCTGCTTGTCAACTTGGGCTTCAGGGGCACAGTGCGAGCACCCACCTATGGCGTCATCCGAAGCCATTCATTGGGGGCGGTTGTGGTAATGGATTGGACCGTTGTCGCCGCCACTGCCTCTCGATCTCAACAGACAGTTTTGTCGATCTTCCCAAGCCTCCGCTTGTAGTCCTCCAGTTCCCGTGGCTCAGCACTCCAGTTCTGTTCATGATGTCCTCGTTTAATTGGCGGATTCAACAGTCTGCAAGAATTCCGCTGCACGAGACATTACTCTCCACTAGAGCACGTCAGCAAATGCTCCAGCTTCAGTCTGGTTTGCTTTATTTCTCGTGCAGCTCATTCGCACAGACGACTGAGCACTTGGAATAGCGATTGAACGAAGTGGATGTTGTCCAGAAAAGAGGTTATAAGAAGGGCACGAACAAAAATAAAACTATTCGAATTAGATGAGATGGTGCTGACAGAATTAGATGCGGGAAATGAGCCACTTTAAAGATACCATCTGGGCAGAAAAATAACTGATGGCCGAAGTCAAGAAGATATCAAATGCAGACAGACAATAGCAGAGGCATGTCTCAGAAAGAAATTTGCTAATGTCGAAATCAGGAAGTATTCGGTCGAGGCGTTTTTTGTACGGAAATGAACCGTGACGATCAGCAGAAAAGACGAGAGGAGGATAGCTGAGCTACAGAAGTTTGTTGAAAATAAATGTTAGAGACTAATGGGGAGATATTGAACCGAACGAAGAAAAGGATCAGGTGGCTGAGGCATGATGAATCGTCGATTTAGTAGAGAAGTGAAGAAGGGGATTGGGATGGGGGTGTTAGAAAGAGGCAAAGGGTCAAATAAGGTAAGCAGGTTCAGAGGGATGAAAGGTAATGTAGTTCTTCAGAGATGAAAACTATTTAATAAGATAGACTAACATGGAGAGTTGCATCAAACCAGTCTTATAACTGAAGGTGGTACCAATAACGCAGTGTCAACGGTATAATTGTTTCGGGTCATATCTAAAGGAATTTGCTTGACATGCCTTAATGATATAAGAAATTTTTTCAATTCTCTCTCATGTCAGTGCAGTTCCTGTTATATTTATGTCTTGATTTGCTTTATTCACTCCTTTCTTGATTACTACACAACGAATGCAATATTAGGATTTTGGGTTCGTGGACGTCGTATCATTTATAATGTTCTGCTCGTCTCGTTAACATAAAAATTTACAAAGCGTAATTGATTACTGTTTGTTCTTTTTATTTTTATTCATGTTCACAATCACAATTTCCCCTCTCTGCCTCATTCGTACATTTCCAGCTATTGTTTTACAGTCATCTCTTGGTGTTATTAGTAATTTTTACTCCACTGCATGCTATTTAGTGATTTGATTCCCTGCATTAGTACTCCTAGAAAAGGATTCTTAGGAATTAGTTCGTCATAGCCTGCGGATTGTTTTCGGCATGATCTTCCACTGAGCAGCGGAGTGAAAGCTTCTTGCGCACGAACACCAAAATCGAGGCGAGTCTGTTATTAAATTCAGGAATATTTTTACGACTATCGTGGAGGCGTTAATTCTCCAAGCAACTACTTCACGAAACTCAGCTCACTTTCTGTCCACGAGGCGCAGACAACGGTGCACACCTTGACATTATTTCCTGAAGTCGTTAGGTGAAGTTCCACATTGTCTCGTAATATTTCGAACGTACAGAATCTGACGAGCTATCGGCAAATAGAATACAGCTTCTCATTCTTACTGGAGACAAATATTCAGACGTAATAGTAGCATCGTATGTACATCAAGGGTGTGTTATATTGCGAATAGTAATGGTTCTATAAATAAATGACCGAGTAGGTAGTGGTGGGTACTCCACGACGCCATTTTACACAGAAGTGGCAACGCTAGAAAATTACAATGAAATGCAGGAAAACGTGCATAGGACTGACGCTTGGTGTAGGTATTCGTAGTTCACCTTCATCGTATGGTAATGGAACATATTCTGTATACATATGTCGAAAGAACCGTCCTTTTATGATTACACGACTGGAGATCGTCGGAAGCGGGCGCACGGGCTGATTTAAGGTGGAAAGAACGCACAAATCAGATCATAGTAAAGTCATGTCAGATCGAAATTCATTGGAAAAATCTTCAGCGAGTGTAGTCCATCTTCGATGGAGGTAGCTTACAAAACCCACGTTCGCCCAGTCTCTGAAAATAGTTCTCGTCAGTTTGAAACCCGTACCAGGTAGGATTCTTCTTTTTCTCGTACCTTTGTCCCGCGTCGGCGGAGGTTCACGGTTGGTTTAGAGGGTGGCCAGATGCCCTCCCTGCCAACACCCAGTTACCCCCGGGGCGTAATGTGTGTGTCCCAACTGTCTGCGTGTAGTGTTATTCATGAGAGAGTGAACGAAAGCCGTGCTTTGCGAACCGTGTAACTGAGGCGTGACGTGGTATCAGTCCGGTGTTCTCGTAGTGGGATGTCGGAAACCGCTTGAAAATAACATCAAAGTTGGCCGACACGAAGACTCGTCGTTAATCCGCTGGGCGCATTCGTTCCGGGGCCGACCCATCTCCTGCCGGAAGCGATGTTTCGGCACGCGCAGATGTCCGGGCGGGTAACCCGCAGCACGTAGGATTGAGAGAGGAAACAGGAAAGGTCTAAAGAAAAGCAGTGCAATTTGACACAGGTTAATTCAGTAAATGCAAAAGTCTTACGAAGCAGCTCACCGAACTACAGTTACACTAGAAGAGAGGTGTTTATACATCGTGATGTGGTTTACTGTTAATAATTCTTAGAGCGTCCACTCTGAGAAGTCACCAACAGACATATTATATTGCTTTCTACCGCATAAATTGACAAGACGAAGGTAAAATTACACTACTGGCCATTAAAACTGCTACACCACGAAGATCACGTGCTACAGACGCGAAATTTAACCGACAGGAAGAAGATGCTGTCATATGCAAATGATTAGCTTTTTAGAGCATTCACACAAGGTTGGCGCCGGTGGCAACTTCTACAATGTGCTGACATGAGGAATGTTTCCAACCGATTTCTCATACACAAACAGCAGTTGACCGGCGTTGCCTGGTGAAACGTTGTCCGACTTTGATAAAGGTCGGATTGTAGCCTATCGCCATTGAGGTTTATCGTATCGCGACATTGCTGCTCGCGTTGGTCGAGATCCATTGACTGTTAGCAGAATATGGAATCGGTGGGTTCAGGAGGGTAATACGGAACGCCGTGCAGGATCCCAACGGCCTCGTATCACTAGTAGTCGAGATGACAGGCATCTACATCTACATTACTACTCTGCAATTCACATTCAAGTGCTTGGCAGAGGGTTCATCGAACCACAATCATACTATCTCTCTACTATTCCACTCCCGAACAGCGAGCGGGAAAAAAGAACACCTAAACCTATCTGCTCGAGCTCTGATTTCTCTTATTTTATTTTGATGATCATTCCTACCTATGTAGGTTGGGCTCAACAAAATATTTTCGCATTCGGAAGAGAAAGTTGGTGACTGAAATTTCGTAAAAAGGTCTCGCCGCGACGAAAAACGTCTATGCTGTAATGACTTCCATCCCAACTCGTGTATCATATCTGCCACACACTCTCCCCTATAACGTGATAACACAAAACGAGCTGCCCTTTTTTTTGCACCCTTCCGATGTCCTCCGTCAATCCCACCTGGTAAGGATCCCACACCGCGCAGCAATATTCTAACAGAGGACGAACGAGTTTAGTGTAAGCTGTCTCTTTAGTGGACTTGTTGCATCTTCTAAGTGTCCTGCCAATGAAACGCAACCTTTGGCTCGCCTTCCCGACAATATTATCTATGTGGTCCTTCCAACTGAAGTTGTTCGTAATTTTAACACCCAGGTACTTAGTTGAATTGACAGCCTTGAGAATTGTACCATTTATCGAGTAATCGAATTCCAACGGATTTCTTTTGGAACTCATGTGGATCATCTCACACTTTTCGTTATTTAGCGTCAACTGCCACCTGACACACCATACAGCAATCTTTTCTAAATCGCTTTGCAACTGATACTGGTCTTCGGATGACCTTACTAGACGGTAAATTACAGCATCATCTGCGAACAGTCTAAGAGAACTGCTCAGATCGTCACCCAGGTCATTTATATAGATCAGGAACAGTAGAGGTCCCAGGACGCTTCCCTGGGGAACACCTGATAACACTTCAGTTTTACTCGATGATTCGCCGTCTATTACTACGAACTGCGACCTTCCTGACAGGAAATCACGAATCCAGTTGCACAACTGAGACGATACCTCAAAGGCCCGCAGCTTGATTAGAAGTCGCTTGTGAGAAATGGTGTCAAAAGCTTTCCGGAAATCCAGAAATACGGAATCAACTTGAGATCCCCTGTCGATAGCGGCCATTACTTCGTGCGAATAAAGAGCTAGCTGCGTTGCACAAGAGCGATGTTTTCTGAAGCCATGCTGATCACGTATCAATAGATCGTTCCCTTGGAGGCGATTCATAATGTTTGAATACAATATATGCTCCAAAACCCTACTGCAAACCGACGTCAATGATCTATCGGTGAGCGAGCGGTTGTATATGAGTGCTAAGTAGGGAGCTATAGTATCAGCGTAATCTGAAAGGAACCTAATCGGTATACAATCTGGACCTGAAGACTTGCCCGTATCAAGCGATTTGAGTTGCTTCGCAACCCCTAAGGTATCTACTTCTAAGAGACTCATGCTAGCAGATGTTCGTGTTTCAAATTCTGGAATATTCCATTCGTCTTCCCTGGTGAAGGAATTTCGGAAAACTGCGTTCAATAATTCCGCTTTAGCGGCACAGTCGTCGATAACAGTACCATCGGCACTGCGCAGCGAAGGTATTGACTGCGTCTTGCCGCTTGTGTACTTTACATACGACCAGAATTTCTTCGGATTTTCTACCAAATTTCGAGACAATGTTTCGTTGTGGAACCTATTAAAGGCATCTCGCATGGAAGTACGTGCCAAATTTCGCGCGTCTGTAAATTTTAGCCAATCTTCGGGATTTCGCGTTCTTCTGAACTTCGCATGCTTTTTCCGTTGCCTCTGCAACAGCGTTGGGACCTTTTTTTGTGTACCACGGGGGATCCGTTCCATCTCTTACCAATTTATGAGGTATGAATATCTCAATTGCTGTTGCTACTATATCTTCGAATTTGAGCCACATCTCGTCTACATTCGCATAGTCAGTTGGAAGGAATGGAAATTGTCTTTTAGGAAGGCTTCTAGTGGCACTTTATCCGCTTTTTTAAATAAAATTATTTTGCGTTTGTTTCTGATGGATTTGGAAGAAATGGTATTGAGCCTAGCTACGATGACCTTGTGATCACTAATCCCTGTATCAGTCATGATGCTCTCTATCAGCTCTGGATTGTTTGTGGCTAAGAGGTCAAGTGTGTTTTCGCAACCATTTTCAATTCGCGTGGGTTCGTGGACTAACTGCTCGAAATAATTTTCGGAGAAAGCATTTAGGTCAATCTCGGAAGACGTTTTGTGCCTACCACCGGTTTTGAACAAGTATTTTTGCCAACATACCGAGGGTAGGTTGAAGTCCCCATCTCATCCGCATGGCTGTAACGGGTCGTACAGCCACGTCTTGATCCCTGAGTCAATAGATGGGGACGTTTGCAAGACAAACATCTGCACGAACAGTTCGACGACGTTTGCAGCAGCATGGACTATCATCTCGGAGACCACACCTGCGGTTACCCTTAACGCTGCATCACAGAGCAGGAGCGCCTGCGATGGTGTACGTAACGACGAACCTGGGTGCACTAATGGCAAAACGTCATTTTTTTTTCGGATGAATCCAGGTTCTGTTTACTGCGTCATGATGGTCGCATCCGTGTTTGGCGATATCGCGGTTAACGCACATTGGAAGTGTGTATTCGTACTGGCGTATCACCCGGCATGATGGTACGGGGTGCCATTGGTGACACGTCTCGGTCACCTCTTGTTAGCATTGACGGCACTTTGAACACTGGACATTACATATCAGATATGTTACGACCCGTGGCTCTACCCTTCACTCGATCCCTGCGAAACGCTACATTTCAGCAGGATAACGCACGACCGCATGTTGCAGGTCCTGTACGGGCCTTTCTGGATACAGAAAATGTTAGACTGCTGCCCTGGACAGCACATTCTCCGGATCTCTCCCAAGTGAAAACGTCTGGTCAATGGCGGACGAGCATCGGGCTCGTCACAATACGCCAGTCACTGCTCTTGATGAACTGTGGTATCGTGTTGAAGCTACATGGGCAGCTGTACCTGTACACGCCATCCAGGCTCTGTTTGACTCAATGCCCAGGCGTATCAAGGCCGTTATTACGGCCAGAGGTGGTTCTTCTGGGTACTGATTTCTCAGGATGTATGCACCCAAATTGCGTGAAAATGTAATCACATGTGCGTTATAGTATAATATATTCGTCCAATGAATACCCGTTGATAGTCTGCATTTCTTCTTGGTGTAGCAATTTTAATGGCCAGTAGTGTAGAAATGATTGTGTAAATAGTACCTCCAGTTACGTGTGGCACAGCCTCCGTCTGGGACTTGGGTCCGGTTAGGAATAGTGCCGTTACCCGAGTAGTGTAGGAGCATAGGAAGTCGGTGCGCGCCGGCAGCTGCCGCCGTGGGAGGCAGGGCCACGCGCGCGCGACGTGGTGAGGAGCGGAGTGCCGACTCAGCAGCTGGCGCGTCCTGCGTTGCCAGCGCAGCCACGCCTCTGTCCGCGCACCGGCGGCAGGGGCGCCGAACAGGTAGGATTAGCGACCGGCCCAGCTGGGCTCATCCAGCATCAGAGCGCGGCTAGTTTCTCCTTTAATCAATCTCGTCTTTGGCCAAAGCTCGGCTTGTAAAGAGTCTCTCCCGATGTCCATCTTCTCATACTCCTTTTCTGCAGCTATACTTCGCTTGCCCTCTTATAGTGTGCGGCGGAGAATACTATGTGTAGCAGTGTGCAATTTTCGGCCTTTCCTATTCCAGTCGTAAATGTTAAGCGAGAAGAAAGATTGTTATCAAGGCTTAAGACCTCCCATTTTCCTTCTTGTGTATCTTGTAGGAAGCAATAATAATACAGAGGTGTTTTAATTTGATAAATGTCTACCGTCCAAAGGTGCACGTTCTGCCCTAAGCTCACCCTTTTATCAGTCTCGCCAACAAGAGCAGTAAAACAAGCCACTAAAACTAGTCCCCAAGCCGCCTTGTGTGTAAGTAGAGGTACATTGTGTTCCTCATTCACACTTCCCTGTTCATCGTGAACCGAACGTGGAAAGAACAAGAGTTGGTAATATAGGGCGTGAGTTACAATTTCTGCACTACTTGCCATTAAAATTTCTTCACCAAGAATAAATGTAGACGATAAACGTGTATTCATTGGACAAATAGATTGTACTGGAACTGAAACGTGATGGTACGCATTTCTCCTCCTTACACGAGACATCACAACAACGTTTCACCAGGCAACGCCGGTAAACTGTTGTTTGTGTATGAGAAATTTGTTGGAAACTTCCCTCATGTCAGCATGCTGTAGGTGTCGCCACCGGCGCCAACCTTGTGTGAATGCTCTGAAAAGCTAATCATTTGCATATGACAGCATCTTCTTCCTGTCGGTTAAATTTCGTGTATGTAGCACGTCATCTTCGTGGTGTAGCAATTTTAATGGCCAATGGTGTAAATAACGGCACCGCTAAAGAAGTTAGTTTATTGCTTGATCAGATGAGGCCTTATCCTGAATACTTGATTTACTATTGTAAAATACCATGAAAATACTTGTACTGAAAACACAGGGCGTCCCAGGAGCAATGATCAATATTCCGGGATATGACACGACCGATCATTCGAAGCAAAAAGTCTACTAAAAGTGGGCTCTAATACATATATATATATATCTTAATAGCTACGAGTATTTGTTCAGTAGAAGAGATGCTTCACAATAGTGGGGATGAAGTAGTCATAGTTCTTACGATGTACACGTCAGTCCGTTTACAAACCAGACTATTTTGATTCGAATGATCGTTTCCTGTCATATCTTTGAATGTTTGAATTCCTCCTGTGCCACTCTCAATAAAGGAACATACCCTTAACTGATTGGGCATAAAAAATGCTTTAAGCGTAAATGAGAGATCACAAAATCAAATGGGAGGTCTTGTAGGCCACTCATTTTACAAACTATAACTTTGATGAGTTCGAAGTATCCAGCTGGAGGTAAGGGGGGCAGCCGCCCACCAACGCTCGTAACCGTCCTGTCATTCTGCCCCGCCGGGCAGTGTATGGAATTCGCTGCTAGTTTGAAGAAAGCAGAACATGTATTGGTTATTGTCTAGGGTCAAAAGACCCAGAGCTAACAAGTACTTAAAGGAAGGTGACTCTGTGGCCGAGCGGTTCTAGGCGCTTCAGCCCGGAACCGCACTGCTGCTACGGGCACTTTATTAATGAGGAGTCGGACCCCAATTTTCCCGTAATAGAGCTGCAATTCTTCTTTGAATACTGACATGTACTGATTGTATAGTCTCCGGTGGAATGTTATGCCACTCTTGGATCAGAATCTCTCCTAACTCCTGTATGACGAGGGAGGTGGAAATCTGTTCCGGAATCTGCGCTCCAATACCGCCCTCAAGGGTTCGATAACGTTAAAAGTCCGGGGAGTGTGCTGGTCAGGGAAGACGCTGCAGTTCACTCGCATGCTCCTCGTGCCGCGATTGTACTGCCCTGGCTGTGTGAATGGGTGCGTATGGTCCTGCAATATCGCATTCACTTTTGGAAACAACAATTGAATCAAGGGCTGCACCTGATCACCTAAAATGTTCACATAATCGTTGGCTGTAACACGGCCTTTGAGAGTAATGATGGGACCAGCAGAATACCAGGATATGGCTGTCCGCACCATTTACGCTTCCACCTCCATGCTTAACCGTTGGAATCAAGCAATCAAGATTGTAGGCTTCTTTTGGCGTTCTCCAGACATAAACCTGGCCCGATGTTAGAAATTTCGAAAACGGTGAGTCGTCCGACCATATGACGTGTTTCCATGGATCAGCCGTCCAGGATTTATGCTCCTCACAGCATGTTTTATGCTTCTTTGAATTGGTTGTCATTAATGGTTTTGGTATAACAGCTCGTCCTCGAATATTCGCTTTATGGAGTTCTCAGCGGACAGTGTCGATAGATAGCGAGTCTTGAATACGACTTGATCTGTGCAGTTACCTTAGTTGTCGTAGTTTTGTGTTGATTTGACACAATTCGTGTTAGCGTACGACGATCTCATTTAGTTTCGATTTGCCCCTACTATTACGTTTAAACTATGATGTATTCCCATGTGTTGTGTAGGCTGTCATGATTGTTGACAGTCGCTCTTGAAACATTCAATAAGTTGGCTGTCTTGGTTACTGTTGCTCCAGCTAATCTGGCCCCCACAATCTACCCTTTTTGGAAGTCTGTTAGGTCTTTCACTGCACGTTGGCCTCGCCCTCTGAATGCGCGTGTGAAGTGTGAACTTCTCGTAAACAACCAACACTGATGCCTCCATCTACATTTATACCCCGCAAGCCTCCCAACGGTGCGTGGCGGAGGGCACTTGACGTGCCACTGCCATTACCTCCCTTTCCCGTTCCAGTCGCGTATCCTTCGCGGGAAGGACGACTGCCGGAAAGCCTCCGTACAGGCTCGAATCTCTCTAATTTACGTTCGTGATCTCCTCGGGAGGTATAAGTAGGGGGGAAGCAATATATTCGATACCTCATCCAGAAACGCACCCTCTCGAAACCTGGACAGCAAGCTACACTGCGATGCAGAGCGCCTCTCTTGCAGAGTCTGCCACTTGAGTTTGCTAAACATCTCCGTAACGCTATCACGCTTACCAAATAACCCTGTGACGAAACGCGCCGCTCTTCTTTGGATCTTCTCTATCTCCTCCGTCAACCCGGTCTGGTATGGATCCCACACCGATGAGCAATACTCAAGTATAGGTCGAACGAGTGTTTTGTAAGCCACCTACTTTGTTGATGGACTACATTTTCTAAGGACTCTCCCAATTAATCTCAACCTGGAATCCGCCTTACCAACAATTAATTTTATATGATCATTCCACTTCAAATCGTTCCGTACGCATACTCTCAGATATTTTACACAAATAACTGCTACCAGTGTTTGCTCCGCTATCATATAATCATACAATAAATGATCCTTCTTTCTATGGCCGGCCGCGGTGGTCTCGCGGTTCTAGGCGCGCAGTCCGGAGCCGTGCGACTGCTACGGTCGCAGGTTCGAGTCCTGCCTCGGGCATGGATGTGTGTGATAACCTTAGGTTAGTTAGGTTTAAGTAGTTCTAAGTTCTAGGGGACTGATGACCACAGCAGTTGAGTCCCATAGCGCTCAGAGCCATTTGAACCATTTCTTTCTATGTATTCCGAATACATTACATTTGCCTATATTAAGGGTCAGTTGCCATTCCCTGCACCAAGTGACTATCCGCTGCATATCTTCCTGCATTTCGTTGCAATTTTGTAATGCCTAGCCCGTACTGAACACACACACTCCAGCGTGGCACGTGCCTTAGTTGCGTTGTTGATCGTCGGACATAACCATCCCATTACCACCACTGTTCGCATTATTTTGCCTATCCCCTGTACATAGAGCAAGCAGTAAAGGAAACCAAAGAAAAACTTGGAGAAGGATTTAATGTTCAGATAGGAGAAATAAAAACATTGAGGTTTGCCGATGACGTAAATTCCGTATGACACCAAAAGACTTGGAAGAGCAGTTTAACGGGATGGATAGTGTCTTGAAAGGACTATATTAGATAATCAACAAAGCCAAAAAAGGGTCATGGAATGGAGACGAATCAGACGATTCTGAAAGAGTTATATTGGTAAAACAGACACTGAAAGCAGTAGATAAGTATTTTTATTTGTGCAGCAAAATAACTGATAGCCGAAGTAGAGAGGATGTAAACTGTATCTGGCAATGACAAGAGAAGCGTTTCTGAAGTCATTTGTTAGCATCGAATGCAGATTGTCTTTTTTCAAAGACATTTATTTGGCGTCTAGGCTTATATGGAAGTGAGACGGGATAAACAGTTTAGACAAGAAATGTGTGACTACAGAAGAGTGCTGGGTGATGACTGAGACAAGATCAGTATAGTATTGGGAGCAGAGCGCGAGGGCGTGTGGCCTATGAAGCGACGTGAGCAGGCGGCAGTGGCGGGCGTGGCCGCAGCGCGTTTTCCCGCCAAGTCTGCGCGCGTGCGGCGCGGCCTTCGGCCGTGGAGGCCGTCGGGCCTCCGCCTCTCAAGGGAGCAGCCGCTCACTCACTCGCCTTGGCTTTCGCTCCTTGGCCGTCTGGCGCGCCGCGCCGCGACGTCTTCGGCCACACAATCAACGCCCGTGTCTACGCGCCGCATCTCTGTTGATTTGATCCGAACCAGAGAGAGAGAGAGAAATCATTTATCTAACATTTTGTTTTATTGTTAAACTTGCGAACTCAGCTATGCTTATTCACATTTGCTAAATATTTATGGGAATTGGATATTGGATATATGTTCTCACCTCCTCCACTCCTTTGTCCATCTCCTCCTCCCCCGTTGCCCTCCATCTTCTCCTCCTCCCTGTCCATTTAGCCCCGCCTCTGTCCATTTACTCTTCCCCACTGTCTCTGACCATGAGAGTTGTTTGTTGTTGCCAACGAAACCTTGATTAAGAGTCTAAGTTGCTTCAGATGAATAGGTTAACTTGTCGAGACCTCTCCAGCTTCTAGATCTGTGCCGACCGGGGTGGCCGAGCGGTTCTAGGCGCTACAGTCTAGAACCGCGCGACCGCCACGGTCGCAGGTTCGAATCCTGCCTCGGGCATGGATGTGTGTGATGTCCTTAAGTTAGTTAGGTTTAAGTAGTTGTAAGTTGTTGGGGACTGATGACCTCGGAAGTCTCATAGTGCTCAGAGCCATTTATTTATTTTACTAGATCTGTTAGTTTTTAGCATAGTTCCGAACGGTTAGGATAAGTTTCGAGCATTCACATTCCCTTGTAGTATTCTAATCATAAGCCGATGGAGCATAAATACAGTTGTCTTGTTTTCTGTTAAAACTGAATGCAAGGAAGAAAACAAAACATTTTGTTCTGTATGCAAAAAAAATGTTTATATGTGTGTGAAATCTTATAGGACTGAAGTGCTTACGTCATCAGTGCCTAAGCTTACACACTACTTAACCTAAATTATCCTAAGCGCACACACACACACACACACACACACACACACACACACACACACACACACACACACACACACACACAATGCCCGAGGGAGGACTCTAACCTCCGCCGGCATCAGCCGCACAGTCTCACTGTAGCGCCCTAGACCGCTCAACTAATCCCGCGCGGCTGTTGTGTATGCAAATTTTTCTTTAACGTTATAGTTTAGGATGAATAAATATGGGAGTAACTGTTATCTAATGTCTTACATGCCCCGCTATCGTAGTTAAAAGTGACTGCGGGAAAGAAAACGAAAACATTGGCGCGCGGTCTGCGGCGCCTTTCATGGTGCACGCGGCTCCCCCCGTCTAAGTAGGAACCGTTGACCTCAGCAGTCTCATCCCACAGGAATTTACCACCACCACGAAAGCGCACAGTCACAGCAAAGCACAACATTTTCTTCCTCGCAGTCGGTTTTAACAGAAAATTTGTACATTTTTGTTCAAAAAATATAGGTGACAGGTCATGGGGTAACAATATGCACGTACACAGATGGCGGTAAGGCATAAAGGGTAGTGGATTTGCGGAGCTGTCATTCGTACTAAGGTGATTAGTGAGGAAAGGTTTCCCACGTGGCGCACGGCGGGAATTAACACACTTTGAACGCGGAATGGTAGTTGGAGCTAGACGCATGGGACACTATCTCGGAAAGCATTACGGAATTAAATATTCAGAAATCCACAGTGTCAAGTGTGTGCTGGGAATACCCCGTTTCAGGCATCACCCGTCACCACTGACAGTGCAGTGGCCGACAGCCTTCATTTGATGACACGCCGCTACTCTCTTAGCGGCGTCCGCGTAGATTTGTCATTGCTAACAGTCAAACAACACTGCGTGGAATAACTGCAGAAATCAATGTGCAACGTACGGCGAACGTATCCGTTAGCTCGGTGCGCCGAAAATTGGCGTTAATGGGCTTCGGCAGCAACGACCGACGCGCGTGCGTCTGCTAACACATCGCCTGCAGCGTCTCTTCCGGGCTTGGTTGGAGACTAGACGACTAAAACACCCTGTCCTGGTCATATCAACCCCTATTTCAGGGCACTTTGGACGACTAGAGTCCACGCCACGTTAAACTGCTGCTCTACGGCGGGAAAAAGAAGGTCCAACACAATATTAGCAGATATCCCGTGACTTCTGCCCTCTGTGTATTCGGTCCGCAGCTCGTGGTTTCGCGGTCGCGTTTTCACTTCCCGAGCACGGGGTCCCGGTTTCGATTCCCGGCGGGGTCGAGGATTTTCACCTGCCTCGAGATGACTGGGTGTTTGTGTTGTCCTCATCATTTCATCATCATCATCATTCATGAAAAGTGGCGAGATTGGCCTGAGTAAAGGTTGGTAATTTGCACGGGCGCTGATAACTGCGCAGTTGAGCGCCCCACAAACCAAAACATCACCACATCTGTGTAAAGGCTATAACTAGAGGTCTGCGCCGATAATAAAAGTGCAATCCGCCTCCGCACCTCATCCGCAAATTCCTTATCCGCATATATTTAAGTTTTGAATGAGTAATTAATAGTAATAGACAGTAGTACTTAGAATTATCGTATGTAATGACATATTGTTAGGGGGCCATTTCTGCGACATCGTAACTACTTTATATATATACTAAGATGGTATCTGTTCCATTTCGGACATGTCCGAAAGAACAGATACCACCGATGACCATGCAACTCGTTAGAATGAAATTACAATGAAATGAACACCCTTAGTTGCTTACAGGCGTTGACATACGCCAACGGAAACAGATGAAAATGTGAGCCCCGACCGGGACTCGAACCCGAGATCTCCTGCTTACATAGCAGACGCTCTATCCATCTGATGGTAGATAGTGGGCAGGTTTGCCACCCAGAGAGCACTCCACAGGCCACGCAAAAACACGGTCGCGGAAACGGATTAAGCGCAGGTCTCTTGGGTACAGCTACGTCGGTCGTAGCCAGGGGCTGAGGACAGCAGACATCCGCTCTACCCGGGCCCTGCAAGATTCCAAGAATGTCAACAGACTTGCAAGTTTTCAACTAAGAATGCAACATACGTACTGGGCAGATGCTTAGCTCATTATCCGCAGATGACCCACGGATATCCGCGCCGGTCGCGATTTTATCCGCCAAGGAACAAATACCGCGCCCATCTGCGGATATCCGCGCAGACCTCTAGCTGTAACCATTCGAATGTTCGGTAGCGCGTTGTGTAAAACTTCGAAGAAAATCGATCAAGAGCTTTGAGATTTTTGGAAACAACGTTGTCATATAGAAACAGTGTACTTGCCGAAGAAGAATGAATCATTACAAGAAAGCTTGTAAGGAAAATAAAGCAAGTTAAACAGAGGTACATGAAAACTAATAAACTGTTACCTTGCAGATTTGCACGGCTTTCTGATTTGTTTGAAGGGTTTAACGCGCTGGACCAACTATTAGTTGCCTTCTGAAAAGAACTGGCTGGTTGCCGTTGTGTAGAGCTTGTACCAGGCGGTCATGTAACACTCCACCGCTGACGTAAGGCATATAGCATTGATGTCAGTCGGTTCTATGGATTCTTTGCAGTAAGGCGTGGAGACGCGCCAGAATGGCAGAAAGGAGACACGACGTACCCTTAACGATGATCTAGCACAGTTCTCAAAAATTAAGTAGTTAATACTTGCCGCATCCACTACGTGACGTCACGCCGGCCTACTGAAAGGATGCGTTCACCAACCTACAATAACTTTAGAGCCACGTAGCCACTCCAGGAAATGAACTTGCCGACCGTCTGGTTGAAGACACCACTGCAGGACGTCGGTATACCGAGTCCAGACTTACGATTGCGACCTCGACGTGTTATTTTGAGTCTCTGGGAATCGGCATGGCAGGCTACTCTGACCGAAAACAAGTTAAAGGCGATTAAGGGGAGCCCTAAGTTGTGGCATATATCGTTCCGGGCCTCTCGGAAAGATGCCATTGTGTTGTGCCAACTGCGCACTGCGTATACGAGACTCACCGAAGAATTCCTCCTCACTGCAGCTGCGGTAGTCTACTCGTACCGACAGTAGGGCATGTTCGTGTTGCTGGCCGATCTGCGGCACGCTCTCCGCTTGCCTACCGTACTATGTCAGATGTTTCCGGATGAGAAGACAGCCACTCAACTGTAATTCTCCTCAACTTCCAGGGGCAGAGCCTCCCCCTGCGGCGGGTGCCACCTGTGCAACCGCAGGTTAACTGTCTCTCCCCCCCCCCCCCCCCCTCCCCCACAACTTGTGCACGACGCTGGTTTATCGCAATTTTCTTTTACCTATTGTGCGACAATTACTGTCACGCCATTTTTAAACCCTTTCCTATATTGTTTGATCAGACAAGTGCCAACTTTACCTTTTTACTTGTTTCTCTAATGAAATGCAGGGACCGATGACGCAGTAGCATGGTCTCGTTAAACACATAACCATAATAATTCTACTAGAACTTAAAAGAATGTGATTCCCATCGTCTGTTACGCCATGAAGTGGCTCCATAGAGTACAAAGCGTCTAGAAGGAATGGTAAACTACTCGTAGCCATATTAAAAGATGGCAAACAAATCATAATAGGCGGTGGAGCGGAGACGAGTGTCACGTCTAAGTCAGTGACACTCGGTTTCAGACCTAACAATTCCTCCCGCCAATGAACGCAGTCTAGCGCAAACGAGCTTTCGACGATCTGTTCCCATATTCCTTTCCATTTAGTGTGGGATACTGCCCGCTCGTGTAATATAGGGTGCCTGGGGAGCTGTTTCCTAGACAACATCAAGCCAATCATATTAATGAAGTTTATTACAGTAACTGAATTGATAATACTTTGGTTTCTACATGACGGGTCGCAATAAATTTCCGACATGCAAATAATGTCCTTCGATGTCTACAATTTCCATGCAAGCTAAATCACGCAAGTTCGTAAGTGGCTGCTATCGTTAATGTCACCGGTAGTCTTCTAGTAAGGCCCTTCCATCGCCCATCTTCTAGTGCCTCTCTTAAATTGCGATCGAGGCTGGCAGGCGCGGCGCTCATATGTTGTTGTTGTTGTCTTCAGTCCTGAGACTGGTTTGATGCAGTTCTCCATGCTACTCTATCCTGTGCAAGCTGCTTCATCTCCCAGTACCTACTGCAACCTACATCCTTCTGAATCTGCTTAGTGTATTCATCTCTTGGTCTCCCTCTACGATTTTTACCCTCCACGCTGCCCTCCAATGCTAAATTTGTGATCCCTTGATGCCTCAGAACATGTCCTGCCAACCGATCCCTTCTTCTAGTCAAGTTGTGCCACAAACTTCTTCTACCCAATCCTATTCAATACCTCCTCATTAGTTACGTGATCTACCCATCTAATCTTCAGCATTCTTCTGTAGCACCACATTTCGAAAGCTTCTATTCTCTTCTTGTCCAAACTAGTTATCGTCCATGTTTCACTTCCATACATGGCTACACTCCAATCAGATACTTTCAGAAACGACTTCCTGATACATAAATCTATATTCGATGTTAACAAATTTCTCTTCTTCAGAAACGCTTTCCTTGCCATTGCCAGTCTACATTTTATATCCTCTCTACTTCGACCATCATCAGTTATTTTACTTCCTAAATAGCAAAACTACTTTACTACTTTAAGTGTCTCATTTCCTAATCTAATTCCCTCAGCATCACCCGATTTAATGTGACTACATTCCATTATCCTCGTTTTGCTTTTGTTGATGTTCATCTTATATCCTCTTTTCAAGACACTGTCCACTCAGTTCAACTGCTCTTCCAAGTCCTTTGCCGTCTCTGACAGAATTACAATGTCATCGGCGAACCTCAAAGTTTTTACTTCTTCTCCATGAATTTTAATACCTACTCCAAATTTTTCTTTTGTTTCCTTTACTGCTTGCTCAATATACAGATTGAATAACATCGGGGAGAGGCTACAACCCTGTCTCACTCCTTTCCCAACCACTGCTTCCCTTTCATGCCCCTCGACTCTTATAACTGCCATCTGGTTTCTGTACAAATTGTAAATAGTCTTTCGCTCCCTGTATTTTACCCCTGCCACCTTCAGAATTTGAAAGAGAGTATTCCAGTCAACATTGTCAAAAGCTTTCTCTAAGTCTACAAATGATAGAAACTTATGTTTGCCTTTTCTTAATCTTTCTTCTAAGATAAGTCGTAAGGTCAGTATTGCCTCACGTGTTCCAACATTTCTACGGAATCCAAACTGATCTTCCCCGAAGTCGGCTTCTACTAGTTTTTCCATTCGTCTGTAAAGAATTCGCGTTAGTATTTTGCAGCTGTGACTTATTAAACTGATAGTTCGGTAATTTTCACATCTGTCAGCACCTGCTTTCTTTGGGAGTGGAATTATTATATTCTTCTTGAAGTCTGAGGGTATTTCACATGTCTCATACATCTTGCTCACCAGCTGGTAGTTTTGTCATGACTGGCTCTCCCAAGTCCGTCCGTAGTTCTAATGGAATGTTGTCTACTCCGGGGGCCTTGTTTCCACTCAGGTCTTTCAGTGCTCTGTCAAACTCTTCACGCAGTATCTTACCTCCCATTTCGTCTTCATCTACATCCTCTTCCATTTCCATAATATTGTCCTCAAGTGCATCGCCCTTGTATAAACCTTCTATATACTCCTTCCACCTTTCTGCCTTCCCTTCTTTGCTTAGAACTGGGTTGCCATCTGAGCTCTTGATATTCATACACGTGGTTCTCTTCTCTCCAAAGGTCTCTTTAATTTTCCTGTAGGCAGTATCTATCTTACCCCTAGTGAGATAAGCCTCTACATCCTTACATTTGTCCTCTAACCATCCCTGCTTAGCCATTTTGCACTTCCTGTCAATATCATTTTTGAGACGTTTGTATTCCTTTTTGCCTGCTTCATTTACTGTAATTTTATATTTTCTCCTTTCATCAATTAAATTCAATATTTCTTCTGTTACCCAAGGATTTCTAGCAGCCCTCGTCTTTTTACCTACTTTATCCTCTGCTGCCTTCACTACTTCATCCCTCAGAGCTACCCATTTTTCCTCTACTGTGTTTCTTTCCCCCATTGCTGTCAATTGTTCCCTTATGCTCTCCTTAAAACTCTGTACAACCTCTGGTTCTTTCAGCTTATCCAGATCCCATGTCCTTAAATTCCCACCTTTTTGCAGTTTCTTCAGTTTTAACCTACAGGTCATAGCCAATAGATTGTGGTCAGAGTCCACATCTGCCCCTGGAAATTTAAAACCTGATCCCTAAATCTGTCTTACCATTATATTATCTATCTGATACCTTTTGGTATCTCCAGGATTCTTCCATGTATACGACCTTCTTTTATGATTCTGGAACCAAGTGTTAGCTATGATTAAGTTATGCTCTGTGCAAAATTCTACCAGACGGCTTCCTCTTTCATTTCTTAGCCCCAATCCATAATCACCTACTATGTTTCCCTCTCATATAAGCTGTTGGAAGTCCCCTGCAGAAATATTGAGCCATGCTGCCTCTACAGCCGTCCGTAATTGCGAAACTATTGTTGGTGCAAATTTTTGTGCGCGAGCTGACCTCTTAAAAGTCCCATAAGTGTTAGATAGGGTTCGTTTTGGGAGACCTGGGTCGCCAAATAATTAACTCTATTTACCTAGAATCTTCTTCAAACCAACAGCGAACAATTGTGGCCCGGTGACACGGCACGTTGTCATCTACAGAAATTCGACCGTTGTTTGGGAACGTATGAAGGCCATGAATGGCTGCAAATGGCCTCCAAATAGCCACACACAACCATTACCAGTCAGTTATCGGTTCAGTTAAACCAGAGGACTCGGTCCATTCCTTGTAAACACAGCGCGCAACTTTACGGAGCTACCATCAGCTTGCGCAGTGTCTTGACAACCTGGGTCCGCAGCCTCATTGGGTCTGCACCACACTCCAACCCTACCATCAGCTCTGAACAACTGAAATCGGGATTCATCTGACCAGGCCACGGTTTTGCAGTTGTTTGGGGTTTACCCGATATAGTCCCGAGCCCAGGAGAGGCGCTGCAGGCGATGTCGTGCTGTTAGCTGAAACTCTCATTGGTCGCCTGTTGCCATAGTCCATTAGCGCCAAATTTTGCTGCACCGTCGTAACGGATTCGAGCGTCTATGTCCCACTTTTTTTCTGCGGTTATTACGCGCAGCGTTGCTTGTCTGTTAGCACTGACAACTCTACGCAATCGTCACTGCTCTGTCGTTACGTGAAGGCCGATGGTCACCGCGTTGTCCGTGATAAGAGATGTCTGAAATTTGGTGTTCTCGACACTCTTCATCGCCGGGAGGTTATTTTACCTAGGCTGCGTATTTTTAGCCGTCGTCATTTGATAAGTGGCGCTACCCTACCACTTTGTACACATTGCGCCGAAATTTTAACTGTCCGCCATTTCCTGATGGTATGAATGACCACTTTTAAGCGTTTACGTACCCGCTTGGTTTGCCGTCTTAGCTATCGGCCATTTTAGATAATGACGCGCGGGCTGTGGACCGCGTTTTACTTTTATCCGCCAAAGCAATATGGCGAACGCCATTTAATTTTCAGTTTTGGGCCCCTGTTTCTCTGTGGTGTATTTTTTAGCGCTTTTTCATCGTGCCTGTTTTTAGCTGCGTTCTATTATGCCAATTGCGACTGATGTATAGTCGTTTTTTTATCTCCTTTGTCTTCGCGTTCTGTAGTTTTGACTTGGGCGACTTTGACCCCAGTTGTTTTTTGCGCCCTAAAACAGAACCAATCTGCATACTCTTCACACTGCAGAGCTCGTAATATTGAATTCCCAAACGATTTCCGAAATGGGATGTCCCATGCGTCTATCTAAAACCACCATTCCGCGTTAAAAGTGTTTAAATTCCCGTCGTGCGACCCGTAATCACTATAGAAACCTTTTTGCTTGTATCATCTGTGAAGAAATGACTGTTCCGCCAATGCACTGCCCTTCTATATCTTGTGTACGCCGTAGGCCTACTACCACAATCTGTGTGTGTGAACATAGCTATCCCATGAGGCCATGACTTTTGTCGCCTCAGTATATGTTTATTACGCGTGGAAGTGCCAAATCACACTCGTTAAATTGTGCTCCCCACCTCTTCAAGTGAATGCTGCATTTATCTCGATCTCATGTGGGCGGATGACGTCTGCATAACAACTCTACTAAATCTGTCATAATACCGCTTACGGGTTGGTGTATCGGATTTCGTTTCATTGTAGACTTGCAGGGTCCCACACACTATTTTTATCCATTGCGAACTACTTACTGTGTGACAGTCAACATCGTCGTGGAACGTGGTTGTTGCTTCTGTGACCAAAAAGCATTCCTGGTGCCACTACGGCGCCATAATTGCTCTTTGCAGCGTATGATATCGGTTAGGCGTGTTTTCTACTAAACTGTAGCTACAGATATCGGACTGTTCTAACTTTCTACTTTCCTCCACAAATTTGTTTTGATTGCTGGCAGCCGGCCGCGGTGGTCTCGCGGTTATAGGCGCGCAGTCCGGAACCGTGCGACTGCTACGGTCGCAGGTTCGAATCCTGCCTTGGTCATGGATGTGTATGACGTCCTTAGATTAGTTAGGTTTAAGTAGTTCTAAGTTCTAGGGGACTAATGACCACAGCAGTTGAGTCCCATAGTGCTCAGAGCCATTTGAACCATTTGATTGCTGGCCAAGACGCTATAAAGGAGATCTGACTTTTAGGAACAGTAAAAGGAAATTTCAGGGTGTCTCGGGGCAGTAATGTGAAGATTTCTTTTGGAATGGCAGCTAATGGACGTTGCGAAGAGCCTGTGAATTCAGTGTAGAACTGAGAGCCTATTGCCGCAGGCTGCGCGGACTCGGGAAAGCTTGCTGGCCCTTCTCAGTAGGACAACGTCCCGCTTACTGCAGCACGGCCACACGGCTAGAGCGTTTCTCTCGTGTGCGAAAACACCGGCAAACTAGTGACAGTGTTTCGCAGCTTCATTATCATAAATCGACTTGGAGTTAATTTAGAGAAAGTTGTCGGATGCAACAACTCTTTTTTTCACTTGTTCTTTAATAAAGTTATAAATGCCTACGTTATGTTTATTAACGTTTCTTTCATACATAAGTCGAGTCATCTGAAAATGCATTGTTCCTCAGCCGTGCAGTAATGTCCCGAGTAAATTCAGCACGCTTTGGCTTTTTATGTGGTGTGATTTCTTGTAGCAGTTGGTGTGTGTGTGTGTGTGTGTGTGTGTGTGTGTGTGTGTGTGTGTGTGTGTGTGTGTGTGTGTGTGTGTGTGTGTGACGCCCTGTAAATCGCGTCCACGTCTATCGTTGAACATTTCGAAAGTTCATATGGTAGAATAATGGGACTTCGTCGGCAGTTACAAACTGCAAACTCACGTTTTGGCAAAGGTTTTTCTCCCCACCCCCCACCCTCCTTGAGGGACAATTGTGATCTTCTTTGTAAACTTTTTATTGCAATTATCATATATTAGAAAAGAAAGCAAGAAGAAACTCAGTAGAGTATCATTAACGATAACAAATCAGATGGCCTCCATATTCTCTGAATACGCTCACTCACAACTGTTGAAAGTTTCACATCCTTGTCTGTTTGAGGAACATTATATTGTCTCTTTGATGCACTGCTTCTAATAGTTCCTCGTGTTGATGACATTGTAAACTTTGTCACTCCACATTAATTTACATCTACATCTATGCTCGGCAAACCACTGTGAAGTGCATAGCAGAATATACTGCCTAGTGTGTCGTTATTGGCTGTTTTCCTTTCTCATTCGCGTGGATAAAAGGACTGCTTAATACCTTAGTGTGTCTTGTAATTTCCCTAATCTTGTTTTCGCGGGTCCGTACTGGAGCGATACGTAGGAGTCCGTGTCTCGATGCGTCATTTAATACTGGTTCTTGAAGCTTTGTAAGAAGGATTTCGCGAGATAGCTGACTGCTACAGGTCCAGGTTTTTCAGCATGCTCGTAACAGTTTCCCATTAATCAATCCTGTGAACATTTGTATACTTTCACATTCGCTCTTAATCCTGTTCTCAGTAGTCTACGTACGTGAGCAATGTTCTAGGAGGGGTCGCACTATTGTTTTGTAGACGGACTGCATTTTCTCAGTATGTTACCAAAAAGTCAAAATCTACCACATGCTTTTATGAATTGACCGAGTCCAACTCGGTTCCGTGTTCATAATGTGAATGCGTGTCAACAAGTTAAAATTATGTAGTGATCTAATATTCTAACTCTGTTGCCTGAGCTTCAGTCTGGAACCGTGCGAGCGCTACGGTCGCAGGTTCGAATCCTGGCTGTGGCATGGATGTATATGATGTCCTTAGGTTAGTTAGGTTTAAGTAGTTCTCAAGTTCTAGGGGACTGATGACCTCAGATGTTAAGTCCCATAGCGCTCAGAGCCATTTTTTCTTTTGCCTGAATTTTGCTGGCAGTTAAAAATGATTCCGTCTGAGCCCATCCAACGGAGAAGTCAAAGCTTGAAACTGAGCGAGGTGGCTCACATGTTAACACAATACACTCGCATTTGATGGAACTGGGGCAGAATTCCCCGTCCGGTCACATATTTAGATTTTGCATAATTTCACTAAAAACGAAAGGTCAGTGCTGGGATGGTATCTTTGAAGCGCGCACTGCCTATAGTCTTCCCCAATGCGAGATTCCGCTCATTCAGTAATTAAGTCGACATAGACCTCAGGTTAAGTCATAAGCATCCTTACATCTTCCTTTCTTTCAAAGCTTCAACTTTTCGCGGGTTCTCATATTGTTTTACCTCTTCGGAAAAGAACATACAGGTATCAATATATTCCCAATTGCTGTTTCCTCAGCATTTATCAATGCGTAAATTCCAGTCGAGATGGGACAGGCGCGAGATAGACTTGACCACTTGCAAATATCAAAGTGCTGGCTTGAATTTGATTGGCCTCATCCATATTTAAAATAGGTTTGGCAAAATTTACGTGAATTGTGTCCAACAGCAGCCGACCAGAAAATGGCCCAGGGCTCCCTCATTGAACCCACTCAATCTTGGGTTGAGGTGCTGCGGCTGCAGGATAGAGCACATTGTAGGCTGGATACGTAAGGAGCGTCGACGGGTCGTAAACTGGTCTAGCAGACGTCGTTAACCCATAAGCACTTGATACGGAACCGGTGGGGGAGAGATAAATGAGCTAGCTAGGGGTTGGGCTTAGTTTATTTCCGTGTCATGACGGCGTGTTCGCAGCGCTTTGATTATCTTGTAGACGCACCATTTGTTAGCTGTTAGGAACTAGTTAGCCTCTGGTGGTGTGCTATACGATTTGTGCTAAACATGCTCTTAAGGATTCTCTTCAGTCATAGATCTGAATGCGATTAGCGTGCTTCACATTCGGGAAATGATATTCAGTGGAAAGTATCTAGCCAGCAGAAAGGAATCTTGCGATTATCACTGCGTCTTCTTTATTTAACCACAATCATTCCGCTTAGTATAGCCTAACGTTATATTTCCGCTGTTGTGTTTAACGTGCGCAGTACTCTCCTGCTCAGTACTGCGACGTAGCTTTAAAGGTCATCTAGTGATTGTGTGTAGATCACGCGTGTACTGTGCAAGGGGACGGAATAACACTGCCTTCGCAGTCCCAGCGATGAAATGAACTGCAGTCCGTGTTGAGATTAGTTTATGACCTACATGTAATAGAGATCATAATTGTGTAGAAATCTGCGCACGCCTAATATTACGGTAGTCATGTCTTTCTTTTCACCAGGATTTGTTTTTGTGGCATGACTCTCTAATGTAGGCAGTGTGTTTACAGGATGAGTCGGAAGAAAGGCACATGGTTTGGTGTTTACAGGATGAGTCAGGAAGAAAGGCACATGGTTTTACGGGTGACAGTATTTGTGATTCTAAAGAAAAAAGCTCACATGAACGTGTCCTCTTCTTAAGTTTCCAGGGCAACTAATGTAATAATTGGGAACGGGACTGATGCTGTTGATAGCAAATGAAACAGTGGTATAATGTTTTAATTGTGTACATTTCCTAAAAAAATATGTCCAGTGTCAACTGCAATGAATTTTGCAGCTCTTGTAGACAGCTGCTTTGTTGCTGATCTGAGCTCACTCGTGTGGTCTTTTACTTCAGTACAGGCGTTTAAAATACGAGTAGTTCCAAGTGAAGTGCGCATTGATATGGCTTTACGTAAATTGGGGTGCAGGGCACAGATAGGGAAGGGAACTATTGTTTTCAGCTCGGGACTTTTCGCGGAATCAGCGGCAATGAGTGAAAATGTGTGCCGGACCGCGATTCGATCCCAGTATCTCCTGTTTACTAGGTCGTTGCGTTAACCGCTGCGCCATCGGGACGCAGTGTTTATCGCAATTCCTCGGACTGTCTCGGCACACCTCCCATCTAGCGCCACCTACCCGCAGTCCCTGTTCACTTCTTCCAGGGTCGAAAATTCCAGGTTCCCTCTGGACGTAGAACATAATGTACATTCCCTCTAACGGTGGTGGATTCTTTGCCCATCGAGGCGAATCATTTATATCAATGCGTGGTGTGTCCTTTCGGACATGTATGTCAGAAACAACAAACACGGCGCATTCGTCCAGCACTTCGTAGCCTAGTGTCACTTTAGTTGTATTAGGATGTGAGTGCTGGTGAAGGGGATTTGACTGACGCCTGTAGTTTCAAACAGTGCATGTCGGATACTGTTAAGGGGCAAATTTCATTTGAAGTGTTTTGTTCAGAATCACCAGTACCTCTCAAATCATGCACCTCTGCTCCAGACTCACCCTTTACGTTCATTGATCTTTTTACCAATCTTGTCTTTTTTTGTAAAAGGTTTTTTCAGTTTTTTGCGCCAGTTGCCTGGTAAGGAGAATGTAGAGTTTACAATCTGCTCGTGGGACCAAGTAGGAGTAGGGAATTTTGAAAATATTCAAATAACAGCACGACTAATCAAAAGGTTTGTTTGATTCACCGAAGACCATTAGGAAATATTAAACAATGGTTCAAATGGCTCTGTGCTCTATGGGACGTAACTGCTATGGTCATCAGTCCCATAGAACGTAGAACTACTTAAACCTAACTAACCTAAGGACATCACACACATCCATGCCCGAGGGAGGATTCGAACCTGCGAATGAAGCGGTCAACCGGTTCCAGACTGTAGCACCTAGAACCTTACGGCCACTCCGCCCGGCAGGAAATATTAAAAGGTAGGTAGTTTGCAAATGGTCGATTATGGACGTCAACTCTCAAGCGACAGCATGCTTAGAAAGACTCGAGAACCAGCACTGAGGAATCCACAAATATACAATAGCCTGCCGCAATGGTCAGATACAGACTAATAACAGCGTTCACAGAGCTATTTAAGGAGTTACTCATCCCGAGCTACGTATGCGCGTGTGACAAATCCAGATTAGTGGTGCAGTGGGAGTTACCCTCCGCCATGCACTTCAGTCCTGTGAATAGTGTGGTGCGCAGACGTGGATACTAGCCCGAACGCACTTGTTATAGTCACGTGAAATGTTCCCAGGGCTGGAACTGAAGGTTGTGGGTGCGAGTCGTGAATGCCTGGTGTGAGTGCCAGCCGTGTTGCTAGTAGGTAGTGCGTAACGGAGCGGCGGGCGCCGCGGCAGAGAGACGGACGCGCGCTGCCGTCCCGCCACTGACATCCTGTTTACGAGGCCAGGCGGCGGCTGCAGCGGCAGCGGCACGCCTCCTGCCGGCGGATTACACGGCGCTGTGGCCGTGTCTATCCACATAAGCAGGGTAGCCACAAAGTCTTAATTACTGCCCCGAAAACATCAAGCTGCTGCCATTCTGCGTGGTGATGGTATTTGTACTTCACTTAACTGTTGTCAGGTTCAAAAATATTGGGGTAGTGCGAGTTCGTCGCGTTTTTCCATAAGTTAAATTAACACAACGCACACACATAACAGGCACTTTAGTCATCGGTAGTATATTCTCCTTCGCTATTTACAACCGTCTGCTTACGCTGGGGAAACTTTTCGACTCCGCAACTGTAGAAAAAACGTGGTTTTGAGGCGAAGAAATCGTAGGCCACTTTAGGAGTGTATTTTCATCTGGAAAGGAAGATTCTTGAACGCTGTTAGACTGAGAGTGGAATAGGTGAAAATCTGACTGCGCAAGGTCGGATGAATCAAGTGTCAGTCTAGCAGAATGCGGGCAGGCGTTATCGTGGAGCAGCATCACTTCACGCCTCAATCTTACTGGTCGTTGTTCTTGGATTGAGTCTGCAAGGTGTCTCAGTTGTTCACGATAAATATCTGCAGTGATGGTTACACCTCGGGGAAGCAATTCGTACTACATCACACCGTCGCTGGTCCATCAGGTGCATAACATCTTTCGAAGATGCGCTCAGGTCTTGTACGACGAGTTGTTGCTTTGTTTGCGCTCAACGAAGCAGTGCTATCTAAAACAAACTGCAACAGTATTTCAGCTATCTTGGAGCAGAGACGACTCCGCTGGCTGGGACACGTCCACCGTATGAATCTTGACAGATTACCACGTGAGGTGATGCTTGCAGAGAGCTCCATAGCCAAAAGACCTGCAGGACGTCCTGTATTGAGGTTCGAAGACTCCTGTAAACGAGATACGGAGAGCATTGGAATCGACACACAGATGGGAGGCACGGGCTAGCATGAGACCAGGGTGGGGTGATGATATATCATCTGGAATGTCGAAGCATGTGGCTTGTTAGACAGATAAAGGCAGAAAAAGCTTAGCAATGCTACCACTGCTCCTGCCTCATCAACCAGATACACTTGTGACAATTGCGGCAACAGATGTGCGTGCTGCCATTGGCTTGCAAGTTGGTTGGTTGTTTTGGGGAAGGAGACCAGACAGCGAGGTCATCGGTCTCGTCGGATTGGGGAAGGAAGTCGGTCGTGCCCTTTGAAAGTAACCATCCCGGCGTTTGCCTGGATCGACTTAGGGAAATCACGGAAAACCTAAATCAGGTTGGCCGGACGCGGGATTGAACCGTCGTCCTCCCGAATGCGAGTCCAGTGTCTAACCACTGCGCCACCTCGCTCGGTTGGCTTGCAAGTCATATGAAAAAATGCAACCCATAAACACGCAGACACTGCAACAATCATCTACCAAGATGTCGTGGCCAATATATATATATATATATATATATATATATATATATATATATATATATATATATATTGGCCACGACATGAATCATATATATATATATATATATCCTTAAGTTAGTATAGACACTATTTCTCGTCATCAGTAACGATACAGCGTAGCAATGGTTGGTGTTGTTAATGAGTCGCCTTATAACGAGCAAGCTGAGATGCACGTATGGCTCCCCAGATTTTTTGTGATTTTGGTTTAGAGCATGCGGTGCCCATACATCCGATTGCATGCAAATGGATAAGGACAGCTGAATGTTCACAGTTCATCAGATTTACCGGTTATCGAGTACACTGCCGTACATAATTGTGGATTAATGCGTCTAAACTATCGTCGTCAAACTCCGAAGGTCTTCCTGAACGCGGAGATTCACTGTCAAAACGCTCCTTAAAGCGAGAAGACTATTTTCTTGCTGTGCTCTGTTCAGTGGCGTTTTCCTCGTACCTGTCGCAAATGTTTCTAGCTGTCCCAGCCGCTGTCACTTCTGTACTGAACTGATATAGGAGAAAATGTCGGAAACGGTCAGACGCCTCCAGTTGGTACTCCATTTCTCTAGCGTCCACAGCTCCACTCCCTGCCTTCAGATGACAATGTGTAAACTTAAATAGTAACAGTGAGCTACAAATAAAAATAAAAATAGATTGACGAACCTATAACAACCGCAATACGTACGTGCAAAACAAAAACGCTACGAACTTACGCACCACGAAGCCGGACCCGTTAAATTTGGCCGAAAATCTCGCCCTAAAAGCAGGACTGCCTATTGTAAATAGAAATAGCCTGTTAGATGCTTTCAACCGCATGATGATGATGATGATGATGATGATGATGATGATGATGATGATGATCAGTTATCAATTTTTGCGAAGTCAACTTTGAATGTGATTGAACTAAAAAAAAAAAAGTCGGTTATCAGCCTTATAAATAGCAAACTTTGCTAGCAACTACATGCCAAGTCTTCTTCCTAAGATAACCTTATGCCAAATTAAAATGAAGGTTCTTTGTTCATCGGCCTGAACAGACCTTAGTTACGTGTTCTCTACTCTATCGCTAAAATTCTTAGAAAAAGCCGGACTGGTCGGACTTGCGCATATTTGGCCGTAGACTTGCCAGTCTTGCGTAGTCACCCTTCAGTGCGAAACGTTTTTCCTAAGGAAGATAATAGAAATCTGCACTTCAGCTGTTCAGGAAAGGTTCCACTACGAGAAACTCCGTTCCGGAAATGACTGCAACGCACCCCTTTCTTCATCCAAGGAAAGAGGACGAAATCGCCGGATGCCATGGCAGGAGAATACGGAATTTATAGAACAGTTGGTAACCTGAAGGAAAGGCATATTGGACTGTCTTGTACAGAATAGCGGGAGTGTTGTCGTTCGCAAAAATACACCTTTGAACAGCTTCTCACTATAGTAACCTTGTGAGGAGGCTTCTGTAGTACACTTCTGTAACTGTTTGCCCGCTTCTACACTGCTTGACATTTGCCAAGGAAAAACTCCCAATTGCTAACGAAAAACAGACAATTGATAATGAACACCCGACCAATGACAGTAAAAGGAAATGTAGAGGACAGGTCTGTTAAATGCAGCGAAGCCTGTGGACGAACGCGCTGTAAGCATTATACAGTTCATGCAGTAAGGTGTCGGGGAAAGGTACATGTGGAACCTATTACTGCGACATTCCCTATGATACGGCAACGTGTCTGCAAGACATCATTTGAGCGCTTACGATCGTGTGGGAGGAGTTGGACCGCTCGAAGCCGGTAAAGTGTCACTACTGTGGTCACAGTAAAGGAAGTTTCCAAAAGTGTCATCTCGCGTTTAAAAAAGGTGGACATGCATGCCGGAGGTCATGGATGAACGACCCCCCCCCCATACCGTAAAAGGATCTATACGTGGAAAAGAAACATACATCTCACACCTAGGAAGATTGCTGCAGACCTTGCAACCGCTACAGGTACATGTGTCTCTGCCAGAACTATTTCGCGGCGATTAAATTATGTTGTTTTGTATGCTCGGAAGCCTGTTAAATGTCTTGCACTTCATCCAGAGTTCGTTGGCGCAGAGGGCATGTTGCTTGGGATCAGCAACAGTAGTCCACGAGTGATATTCTTAGAATACCTCTTCACTGTGGCAAGTGGTTCTGGCGCCACCAATCAATGCGGAGAGTGGAACTTGTTACATACCACACAATGTTCATGAACGTCGTTGGCATTGCCTCGGCGTCGTGGTTTGGGCAGGCATTGTTCTCAATGGCCCAACACCGCTGCATACATTTGCGCGAAGTACTGTTACAGCACAGCGGTATTGCAGGAAGATTGTTCCGGATCATTTTCGCCTGTTTACTGGTTGTGGCCGGAACCGACTTCCCGTTTTTGGACGACGTCGCGTGACTACACAAGACTACTGCTTTTCAATTATCGTCCCCCTACACTAACCTTGGCAGAACTGAAAACCGCCTTGAGAGAGGAGTGAGATGATATCCTCCTAGGACGCAAAAATGTGGAAGCAAAAATGAAAAAAATGCAGTAGTGCCCGAGGATGGTAAGTATCTTACTCAGTATGGTATCAACCTTTATGTTGAAGCTCTGATCTCCGTCAAAACTTGAACGTTATTTGTGTCTATCTTGCTTTCTCATTTGGTGAAGTCTGTACCATTTTCCGTTATAAATGTACCACTCCACCTTTGTTACGTAAGTACTGTGTTTCATGTCGTCCATTATTATTGCCTGTGAATATTCCTGTTCAGCAATGTACGTGTTCCGTAGCAACTGTCAAACAGTCCAGCATAATCTGTTGGCACCACAAGAAGTCAGTCCCAGTTATGTTACGTCTTCACCTTTTTGGATAATGGTGTATCCACGTACCCACTGCTCGTTTTGATCCTTTGTCTCAGGGTCACAGTGATTACGATTAGGTGGTTAAAGAAGTAAGGGAGTGACATGAAACAGCTGCAACATTTTCGTTACTGCCTCGGGATACTTCAATGGATTAAATCAGTCGCAGAGCCCAACGGGCGGTGACCTTTGTCTTATTCAAATTGACTGATGCTCTAGATTGATTCGCCGGTCGTAGAGCACCAAATCCTCTTTCCATTACCAGTCCTTTACTACGCTCTTCATATTCCCGACCTATTTCAGAACATTGCGTCTGGTACATATAGCCAATGTGTCATATGACGGTACCCTTCTACAAACCTCTGGATTTTTGCAATGTTTATCCTTCGTTAACTGCAGAGAGAATTACCACAAGATACATTACATTATCGATAGACTACGCCATTTCGTTTCGACAGTTCAAGCGGCGTACTAAGACACTGCCGCAGGGTTTTCGCTGTGTTCCAGGACTCGAGACTGCCTCTCGTACCGGTTGTAACATAGCATTCCCGATCCTGTAGAAACGACTGCTCTCAAGAACAATGACTCCACTCAGATTTTAATTAGGGCAATGCACGGCACAGCTTGACTGGGGAAAGGAATCGGTTCGTAGCACTTAAGTAGCGTGGAGTATTCCATCGAAAGTGTCTTCAAAATGAAGGCCACAATAGCAACCAAATGAAATTCGGCATAGTTACGCGGAACCAGTAATGCCACTGAAAGCGCTCTCTCTCTCTCTCTCTCTCTCTCTCTCTCTCTCTCTCTCTCTCTCTCTCCTTTCCTGGACGACACCTACAGAGGAACTGGCAGTGGCCTTAGTTGAGAACGCTGGCGCGACGGCAACGGGAGCCGGGCGGTGGGAAATGGCACGAGAGGGCGGCTGCTCCCGTCAGGTGCCGGCGGTCCCGAGTTCAACGCCCGGCGGGTCGCGTGGGCGAGCCGCGACCGCGCACCGCGAGCCGGTGGGTTTTTCGCCGCGGGCTGACGGCGGCAGGCGCGCTGTTGCCGCGCAGCCGGTCTTTGCTCCGAGGCGGCGCCCGCTGCACCACCCTCTGCTACCAGATACCTTTGTCTTCCGGGCCTGCGGCGGTCTCATCACGCTCCTTTCTGCTAGACGTCGGTATCTTATTTTTCCAGATGTTCCGGGTAGTGAAAAAGACAGACGTTTTGTTGTAACCTGCCCCCAAAAATGTTTTGCAGCCTCACGATTTGCTTAGTTTTCTTTCCATCGGAAGCTTCGTACGAACTACGCTTTTGAACATAGTGCAACCATCTGTGTAATGAAAGTTAACTTACATTCTCAGTGCAGTTCAGTGGACTACAGTCCCTCATCAATCGCAGTTGGGACAACATAGCTTGAGTATTCATCTATTGCTGCCACCCACAGTGTAATGCTGCATTTCTGTGATTTGTCTGAATTATTTCTGACATGTCCCGTTATGTATTCTTTCCTGTTTTAGCGAGTAATTAAAGGAGTTAGGGAATTATTTTCACGTGCGTCGTATTAATCAAAGCCACAACTGCAATGATAATTATTAGAACTAACGACGGAAATGAGACACGAACTATATAGATTCAGACATCACCTGATTTAATCTATCACGTGTGGTGGTGGTGGTACGCACACAGTTGAAGTAATGTCTCAGGCCGCTCTCTGTGCCGAAAAAGGTACAGATTTTTGTATCCCGCCTGGAAGCGCGTGGGTCTGCTCCTGTAAACTGAAGGGTAGGCCGAATGTAGGAAGTGAGTAGGAGCAGGAAAAGGTGAAAGTCTCTCGGCACTTCTCTTAGAAATGGTTTTACTGTATTAACCGAATACATAACATGAATATATACAGAGGCATACATAACTTTGTACGTAGATGCGAAGCCTATAGCCGGGTTCACACAGGCAACGAAAGTATCGCCACTGCGAATGGCGAACTGCAGTTGATCTGTAGTTGCATGTGTGAACTCCTAGTTTTCGGTGGCGCCATTTAAGAAACGCAACTTTTGTCACGCCACAAAAAGTTAAACTTGGTTCTACTTGGTTGCGCCAGTTTGCCTTCTCCACAATCGAATGTCATTAGATTGCTACCTCGCGGCTGGATTCAAACCTTTCTAGTGCGTATTCGTTCGAGATAGTGCTTTTGTTTCTGCGTTTGCTATTAATATGTCGAAAAAGTGGCCGACAGCGACAATTGAGATTCTTGGAAGTGTATCAAGAACGAGAATGCCTTTGGAACCACAAAAGCGAATCATACAAAGACAGAAATTTGAGAGATGATGCACTAATTGAAATAGTAAACAGTATGCGTGAATATGTACCTGGAATTGATGTAGCTACAACAAAGTTAAAAATTCGGAGCATTCTAAATGCTTACATGAATGAACATAAAGTACTAAAATCACTTAAGAGTGGTGCGTCTACAGACGGTATTTATAAACCCAGCCTTGCTTGGTTTGAAGCTGCAGACCGGTTCTTAAAACATGTAGTCGAGACGGGAGACGAGAAACACTTTGTTAAGTAATATTTTACATTTATTATGTTTCCAAAACATCTTATTTAGTAATATGTACAGCCGTTTAATCAGCTGATACAGGTGACGCCATTTTGCAAACTGCGCAATTACGAAGAATTTGTGGCGTCCTGTGTGAACGGTAGCTCACAGCGCCACTTCAGAATGACTTGACTTGTGAAGATACTTTCGTTGCGTGTGTGAACCCGGCTTTAGACCCGTCGTAAGTAGTACATAGTCTCAATAACAAGCTGAGGTTAAAGCGATGTTTCCAGGCCGTCTGCTCTTGATGAAATGGGCAGAATCTGCAGCGGAGCTCGTAGATCTGCACAGCGCCTGCTAGAGGGCGCTATCGTCGGTGTCGATCGTAGTGCCAACTGAAGTACTTGCACCTACACCGTGGCTATCGATACCACACCGATTACTCACGAGCAAAAGCGCAACGGTCTACGTTACGGAACTTGACGAGTAAATTTACGACGATGGGGAGGGATATAACACACATTCTAATTTTAACAATTATAAGCTACAAATTATTTTAAGACACATTGTCTCACTACGCTTCAAACTGCTGGAAGTCATTTATAGAAGACACCAAGAAATTAGAATGTGTCTCAACTTTAATAGATATATGGCGTTTGTTTTCGTGTGAATAGGCAGTTAAACTTGTAGAACTCGTTAGTTGGGAGGCAGCTCCCGTCTCTACTGCTGCAGCAGCAGCGGCGGCGTGTTTCTATCCACAGTGCCGCGCTTCAGTAACTCTCTAGTCAATAGTTCTGCCGTTTTTGGTATGGAGAGGGACTGTAATTGCTGCGTTCAAATGAGAGCTCAGTTGGTGACCCTTCGCTCACAGCTCCAGGCAGTGCTACCTTCGATCGGCTTAAAGACTATTACCAATGGTCACCACTGGGTGGAGACTAGGCGGTTCAAGATAGTCCAACACTCCCCACGTATCCCGCGCGATCGGTCCACTACTATGACCGCCCCGGTTACTGCCGCATTGAGGGCGACCGCTCACCCGTGTTCGAGTGGGACATGGTGTCACGGTGTGGCAGCAAGCGAAAAACGTTTCGGAGTCCCAATCGAAAGGCCTCCCTGTTCGTCTGACAAACGATTCGGGTGCTATCTGTGTCTGACGCAGATACTGAGCCAGGTCAAGTCGCTAGTCCTGTTCCAGAGGAAGCATGTCGGCCAGCGAGATCTGGTCGTTGCTGGAAGTTGGGGGGCTTCATTTTAGGTGCATAATGGAGTCCCTTAGGGATGTGGCTGCCAATGAGTAGTAGTCCAGTGTGTGAGAAGTCTTCGGGATGCCCAGAAGAGCGCAGGTTGCAGCCAACTGCAGGTGGTGGCTTATGTCGATACTAATGACGTGTGTCGCTTTGCATCGAACTAAATTCTCTCTGGTTTCGGGCGGCTAACTGAAGTGGTGAAGACAGCCAGTCTGTTAATAATTTTTTCCCATGATGCGGGGCCACAGTCATAATATTTCTTTAAAGCCAGTACCGCCATTGTTTATTTGCAGTGTTACATTTATACTTTCACAATCATGATTTCGGTTTCAAAGTGCCATTATCAAGAGTTTTAAGTGTTATACAGTGCGTAATATGGCATACTGTCGTATTTAAAATACCCTTAGACAATGTGTCTAACAGTGTATTTTAAATACGACAGTATGCCATCTTAGGTACTGTACAACACTTAAAACACTTGATAATGGCACTTTGAAACCGAAACCATGATTGTGTAAGTATAAATGTAACACTGCAAATAAACAATGGCGGTACTGGCTTTAAAGAAACCGGCAGTCTTGCTTGCGAGATAAAGGCAGCCCTCACCATCTGTAACATCGTCGACAGGATCGACCTCGGCTCTTTGGTACAGAGCCTAGTGGAGGGTCTGAATCATACGCTCAGACGGTTCTGTGATCGTGTCGGCTGCAGAGTCCTCGACTTGCACCATACGGTGATGATTTTCGCGTTCAGCTTTATAGGTCAGGAGTCTACTACACACAGGAGGCGGCTACACGGGTAGCGGGGGCTGTGTGGCATGTGCTCGGTGGTTTTTTATATTAGAGGGCCTCTGGAAAGTACCGAAAGGGCTTTAGTCTCAAAGGGCCAGAAAAACCCAGGCAAGGGTAGGACATAGCAACAATTAGTATTTTAATTGTAAGTGAAACAATAGGAGTGCTAGTAGAAAACACCAAAACTCAAGTCGTTATAGATACCGAAAGACAGATAAAAAATCTGATGAATTAAAGAGCAATATTACTGACGTAGATTCCCAGTAGGATTTTGGAACGTATACTGTTATCGAACATTATGAATTATCTCGAAGGTAATGGTCTATTGACACAGTCAGCACGGATTCAGAAAATATCTTCTTCTGAAACACAATTAGCTTTCTATTAGCACGAAGCTAAGAGTGCTGTCCGCGCAGGGAGTCTGAGATTGATTCCATACAAAAGGCTTTTGACACCCTTCCTCATAAGCGACATGTAATCAAATGGCGTGCCTACTGAGTATCTTCCCAGTTGTGCGACTGGATTCGTGATTTCCTGTCTGAAGGTCATAGTTCTTAGTAATTGACGGAAAGTCATCGAGCAAGATAAAATTAATATCTATGTTATAGGCTCTCTGCTGTTCCTTATGTATGTAAACGATTTAGGGGGCAATCTAATCAGAACTCTTAGGCTGACGGAAGATGATGCTGTTATTTACGCGTAATAGTCATCAGAAGATCAAAACCAATCGTAAAATTACTTGGACACGATGGATGTATGTATGGTGAGAAAAGTGGCAATTGACTCTGAATAAGGAAAAGCGTGAAGTCTTCAACATCAATATTTAAAAAAAAAATGGTTCAAATGGCTCTGAGCACTATGGGACTTAACATCTGTGATCATCAGTCCCCTAGAACTTAGAACTACTTAAACCTAACTAACATAAGAACATCACAGAACACCCAGCCATCACGAGGCAGAGAAAATCCCTGACCCCGCCGTGAATCGAATCAATAATAAAAGATGTACGTAAACTTTGATTACATGATAAATCACAAATCTAAAGGCTGTCAGTTTACCTAAATGAGTATTAATTACAATTACGAACAACTTAAATTGGAGTGATCGTATAGATAATGTTGTGGGGAAGGTAAATCTAAGACTGCGTTTTATGGGCAGAATACTTAGAAAATGCAACAGGTGTCCTAGAGACTGCCTACACTACGCTTGTCCTTCCTATGTTAGAAAACATCAAGAGTCCAGAGGACAGTCCGTCTTGTATTATCGTAAAATAGGAGAGAATCACGGATATGATAAGAGAGTTGGGGTGGCAGTCGTCAAAACAGAGGCGTTTCTCATTGCTGCGAGATCTTTTCGCGAAATTTCGGCTACTAACTTTCTCCTTTGAATGCGTAAATAGTAAGTCTATTGTGAAGTGATCGTACAGCTGTCTCATGGATGACACTTGATAACGGGATAGCATAGTCCCTAAACATGTTGTGGTAAAAATATCACGCTTATGTCTACTAGTGGCAAAGGTATATTTTACTGTCTCCTAGCTACGCAGGGAGAAATGATCATCGTAACACGAGAAATCAGAGCTACTATGGAGAGATTAGTGCTAATTCCCCCCCCCCCCCCCCCCCCGCGCCGTTAGTGTGGAAAAGAGTAGATGGCTCGATGTGCCAGGCACTTAATGATTTGTAGAGTAGTCATGTACTTGGATGTAGATCAGCTGTGTGTTCATCATAATCTTCTGTGCAAACCGCTCGATCTGAGGGTAGATCTTGCACGGCACATCCTCAATTGTTTGGGAGAGAAAAAAAAAATTGGAGATTTGTGGCAAGTTCTATGGGACCAAACTGCTGAGGTCATCGGTGCCTAGGCGTTTGTACTACTTAATCTAACTCACGCTAAGGACACACACACACACACACACACACACACACACACACACACACACACACACACACACACACACGAGGACTCAAACCTCAATTGTTTGTTGGATACATTCCAGTGTCTGTCTTCCTTTAGTTTTTCGCCGCTACAGCTCCGATAAGTTCCATGAAAGTTACTTCTTGATGTAGAGGTGTTCTGGAATATCACATTGTCACGTGTTATATTTCGTCACGGGAACTAAGACTGCTGATAGCCTTCATGGCTAGCACCAATGTAATCTCCGGTGCAGTGGTCACTGCTAAGTCGTTTGAATGTGTTTAATTCAGTTACTTCTTTGACAGTTCGTTGCTTTCCTGTCGAAGATATTATTATATATTGTCGGGAATTAACGCGCCAATGAACCAAGAAATGTCAAGTCTACTACCAATATAAACTGAACTTCTTATGATTTGTTTTCACTCTTTGGCACAATTATTTTTACGCGTTGTATCCGTACTAGGTATGACCTCTTATAAAATGCGTCATGATTAAAATTTAAAATGCCTAGTTACATGTAAGACAGGGCCTTATGACCATAATATTGCCTAAATACTGCTACTCCCTGCTTTAGGACACATATTGGTTACGGATCGGCAGTCTACTCGTATGGCGACCGCACTGAATCCAGTGCCTGCATCGGCCATGAAGGTGTAAAAGAGCGCGAAACTTGTAGATCTAAGTTTGCCCATTGACAGAGTAACGTAAAACTATACATCAGGATTGATGAAACCTCAGAAGTCCCTCGTATGCAGCAACTGCCCCAGTGCTGTCGAAGATTCCCCTGGTGATGTTAAGGGCACGCCCAGGGTTCCACGCCGTTGCCGCTGACGGCCGTATCGGCGACAGCCGCCACACATTTCCGTTCCAGATGCGACACGACACATTTTCCGGGAACGGAGCTGCCATCTGAGGCCTAGCCAGCATGCGGCCACAAACAGTTACCCCACCTCCTCTTCCCACTGTGCATTCGTAGCGGCTGGGGACGCAGGATTTCTCGTGTAACGTGAACGTCAAAACTTACTGGTGGGAAGTGAAACGTTCCGTGTTCAGTTAATGATCTTTGGAGCCCGCATAGATAAAGCCTTGCGTTCTTGGAAGGAACTGTTGAAACGGTTTACGTTTGCCTTTCTCTGATTAGTCATGTATAAAACGTGCAGACTCGTGTAGATAACTTAAGGAATGTTTCGACATCCTTAATTGACTTTAACGCTTAACATTTATTTTTAGATCTCGGTCGGATTAGCTACTGCGATAGGCATTTTGTCTCTAATGGTTTTGTTGTTAATAACTCCACTTACAGCGGACTTGATATGTACTACAAAATCTTGATTCGTTCTGTTTTGTGTAGCGAAATTTCAGAATTCTACAGTTCCATTGCTTCATTGTCGTATATCTTCAGAATCTGAAAACATTATATGTCGCCACGGCAATGCTGCCCACTTTCTGTCGTCAAAACCTAATTGTAGACGTTTTTTTCCCATTTTCGAATTATCATCGTGCAAATTAAATAAAATCGACGACAAAGAGCAGCCTTGTCTTACGCTGTTATGTATTTTTAGCTGAATTCTCGTAACATCTTCTTAACATGTCTTTTCAGAGGTTAATTGCATGGACTTTTCCCTTCTGTCCATATCTTATAGCTTGTTCCTTTGTATTCTGTCAGAGACATTGACATTGAGTAGTCAGTCTTTCTTTAGATTCCTGAGATGTGTATCGAAATACTTCAATATTACAGTTTTCTGTTCCAGTTTTCCCCTGTTCTTATTTTAAATTAGCATAGCCTGTAATTCTCCGTAATCAGTATCTAATTAACTACACAGAAATTGGCCTTCTGAACTCTGAACAGAAGTTTCATACGAGAAACTCAAATCTCATCTTCGCCCATTCTTACAGTAGTCTTACCAGAACAATAAAAAAGTGTCCATCAGATATGTGCTCACCACTGTGAACTAGTCACTCGAAAAGCAAACCGGCCGTGACACATCGAAATACGGAAAGGTCCAGATGGGAACTAGACTTACTCTTGAGCAGTGCATGTTACATGCTAATTTGTTGACACACACATACACACACGCACGATACGTGCTGAGGGAGATTAAAACTGGGTAGTTCAAACCAGGTATCGTGAGACAACTTCTCTAAATTATGCGTTAGTTGAAATACTGCAGCACTTAAAACCACCATCTTGAATAATGTTAATTTTTCGACCCTACGTTCGTCTATGGGTCATAGGCCGGTCTGCCAGAGCTCTGCAGAGCCGCCCTGTGGAAGGAATATACCTTTTATTATGCGGTCGCTGACTTTTTCGCGTGTCTGGAAGGCTACTTAGCAAGGCAAAATGTGAGCAGCTAGCATAAGTTGCGTGGTTTTACTTGGACCTGGAGCTTTCTGCGCGGAAGACTGACCTTGGAAACGTAGGGCAGTGACCTTACAAGTGATAGAAGCGGGGCCCTGAGGCAGTCCCTAATCCGGCATCACCCTCCTGTTCCTTTTCGTGGCGTAGGACGAGGGGAGGGGGGGGGGGGGGGGATTCGTTACAGACACACGTCGCATACTAGGTATCGATTCGCTACTCCAAATTCAGTCTGATGTTACGAACCAAATTCTCAGCTGTAGATTCAATACACGGAAGCTCTACAGCTGTCAGGCCGCAGTTGTAGTTAATTCCAATCGTACTAACTCTGGCACACCAGAGACGAGTGGTCTCTTTCCCCCTCCAGAAATATTAACGACACTGTACCTCTTCAAGAATTTACGACTCCATCTGCGACTCCTCACCACTCTTCAACCTTGTGTATTGGGCTTATAGCTAAGACTCCGCTGCAATATTCTCGCTTGTCATTACTTACTAATAACAGCTGCATTGGGCAAAGAATGGTTCACAATTCACGAGTCGGCCACTCAAACGATGATTCGCCACAGAGGTAAGAATGCACACAATGTTGCCATTGTCGTTCAGATTTTGTTATTTTAAGGACAAAATTTGTATCCCTTTTGTAGGTCTGTCTAGTAATGTCTCTGGCACATTTTTTATCTTCTCAAACACTTGCATTAAAAATTTTCAATCTTGTCATAAACTACTAGATAGTGAAAATAACTAATTTAATTACACGGCTCTTATATCCTTTAAAGTAAAGTTTGTGGATAAAGCTGTCGTTTAAGAATTTAACGACTACCGTAAAATTTAATGGGGACGGAGATAAAATTTCCGCTGGCCGGAGACCAAGTTACTTGCTCGCGTGTCCCCGGTGAAAGAATTTCTAACGTCTTCAGGCGCCTCAGGCGGTTTAACTCATTAGGGTATCCATTTCCGTTAAAGAAAATACACCAAAGGTAAACTTAGTTTATCAACTGTAACGAATTTGATATTGCCATTTTATGCAGAAGTTACGTAAATATTTTATAAACCAAGCATCATGTTATTGCTGCAGTGTAACTATTTAAATTTCCAACGGCGTTTCTCCTTTTAGATGAAAGGCATTTGAAGTGGTTTCTTACCTGCAGTCTTTTTTTATTTATTAATTTTTACCGTGCTTTGTTTTGCGCTTTTCGTGATGCGAAGAGCTTCACTAATGATATGGCACTCTCTGACCATTACTGACGCAAGAACAATCGTAATTTTTCTGGAAGAGCTGTTTGTTTACTGGGTGTCTGTTGTCCTGACGCGAGCATATGGTCAGTTTCTAGTATCATCAAAGTCAAGGCGAGGAGCGAAACTTACTTTCTCGAATCATGCAGTATCTGTCATAAGTAGTAGCGAAAACGGAATCGTGGAGGCAATGCGTGATGACAGTTGCGAGCTGCTTTACAGATACGAGGGGCGTTCAATAACTAATCAACCCTTTTTTTGTCAGCCAGTTTTGGTTGAAAAAATGAGGAATTTGTTGTTTGACATCGTGGAATATTCTCGCTTCACCCCCCTATTGTCATGAATTCCCTATAGGTAGCGCTCCATACGTAGCCTTCAAAACGGTGTCCGTAACGGAGGTGCGTTCTAATCAGAAAAGGGTCATTCAGTTTTTTGTGGAAAACGAGCGTTTCAGATATTCGTAGGCGGTTGCACAATGTCTGCAGAGACCTGGGAGTGAACAACCCGTCAGATATCCCGCGTGCGGGCCGGCCGCACACCGCCGTGAATCCTGTCAGCCATAGTGGACGTGCGGACACGCTAATTCGAGGCGATCGACGGATCTCAAACATCTCGCTGGCCAACTGGCCTCTTGAATCTGCGCAGCCGAGATGAGCGCGCAAAACTTCATTGGACTATTCTTCGTCCACCCTACAGGCCGGATATAGCACCTTCCGACTTCCATGTGTGCTGCGCGGGATTAGCCGAGCGGTCTTAGGCGCTGCAGTCATGGACTGTGCTGCTGATCCCGGCGGAGGTTCGAGTCCTTAGGATAATTTAGGTTAAGTAGTGTGTAAACTTAGGGACTGATGACCTTGATGACCTTAGCAGTTAAGTCCCATAAGATTTCACACACATTTGAACATTTGAACTTCCATGTGTATGACCCACAGAAGGATGCAGTCAGAGGGAAATGGAGAAGTTATTGATGCAGCAAGACGTTGGTCCCGACGTTGATGGGTAGAGTGGTACCATGCCGGCACACAGGCCCTCCCGATAAGGTGGCACACGGCCGTCGCATTGAACGGAGATTATGTTCAAAAATGTTCTGTAGCCAAAAGAGTGGGGTATAATACGGTGTATTAGACTCCTAAATAATACCCACCTGCTTTCAGAAAAAAGTGTTGCATTAGTTACTGAATGCTCCTCATAATTTTTACCAGCTACCGCTCACTTAAATATCAATTAGTACAAATCCGTTTGAAACGTAAAGATTTCAATTAGGTCCTGAGATTGTGCTCAAATTTCACCCGTGGCGTTCTTTAGCAAAACAGTACCTCGGCAGTCGAGATGTTTTTCTACATTGGTATGTGTTAATGAAGATATTCCACCCATCCTCCTCGCATTTGGATGCAATGCTGCATTGGTCAGTGCTGTGGGTTAAGAGATGGGACCAAATCCCATTCAGAAGTCTGTTGATGCTCGTAACCTTATACATGCAAACGGCTTGTGTGCTGACACATATTTACTGGAATGATTTTTATAATAGAATACTTTCATTCTTGTCAGCTTTCGCTATTAATTATGAAACAAACTTTCCAGAAGATTAAAACTGTGCAGGACCGGGACTCCAACCTTTCCAACGGTTCCGGGTTAGTCACGGACCGACACACAGTTTTAATCTGCTCGAAAGTTTCAAATAGGTATACAATCCGCTGCAGATTAAAAATTAGTTCTATAACTCTAAGACATCCTGTATATGTGTCTCTGACTTTTTAAGTAATGACACTCATTAGTCGTGCTGGGCGGCGAATGTTCATCTGAGTTATGGGTGTCGTCAGCAGTGGCACAGGGAAGTGTGAGGAGACCTGACTTGTTCTCTAAGTATACGTTAATGATCTGACAGTTATGAACAGCAGTCTGCGACTCTTCGCTGGTGGCTCTGTAGCGAACGGTAAAGTGTCATGATTTTAGGATGATACAGGATAATTTACACAATTTCTATTTGGTGTAATGAATGGCAGTTTGCACTAAATGTAGAGAAGCGTAATTTAATGCAGATGGGTAGGAAAAACAACCCTGAACTGTTCGAATGAAGTAGTAGTGGGATGCTGCGTGACAGTCACTTCGATTAAATACGTAGGCCTGATGTTGCAAACTGATAGGAAATGGAACGGACACTTATGGTCGGTAGCAGGGGAGGCGAATGGTAGACTGCGGTTTATTACGGGAGTTTCTCGATTACTGCTAGAGTGTTTGGAATCTCCAGCAGGTCAGATTAATGGAAGAGATCGAAGCAGTTCAGAGGACCCGGGCAGATTTGTTGCTGGTAGGTTTGTTTAACACACAAGTACTACGGTACAGTGAATTCAAATGTGTGAACCCTGGATCCTATTAAGAGAGTCGAGAGAAACGCCAATAGTCAGACTGCAGAAAGATTCTACTGCAAACCAACATACACATCGTGTGAGAACCACGAAGACAAGTAAAGAGAAGATACGCTGATGTGGAGGAATATAAGACAGCATTTTTTCCCTCGGTCTAGAAAAAGGTGCCATCCGTCATCCAGTGTCGTAGCTTTAGGAGTATGGGTGCAGACGTAGATAAGTTCCAGTCAAACGGTTCATATTTCGTGAAACAAAATTTCATCCATGGTTGACTGGCATCACAAATGACTAAGCTAAGAGCACTATGTTTGTGTTCCTCGTTTCGTAAAGTGCTTTGCGAATTATGCAGACTGAAATGAGTGAATATACTGTGTGTTGCCGTAATTGGCTCCCTTGTGTGATACTTGTAGGGTGTGGGGCAGTAGTCGCGGATGAACACAGCAGCACGTGGTGCCCCGTGGCTGGGGCCGTTGTTTGGCAATGCATTGTCAGCAAGAGGCGGGCCGCATTCCGCTACCTGCGCCTTGCCTGCCCCTTCCGTGGCCAAGGCCGTCGCCGCCCCCTCCCCCCTTGCCCTGCTGCCAGCTCTATCCAGTGCTCAGCCCTGCAGTCCGCGAGCGTATACCGTCAATCCGGCCAGACCTTAGCGCTGCGTGGTCGACAGCGATGTGCGCTGGGCTTGCTGATAGATACCGGATTATCAGTTCTTATTTTACACTCGAAGCATTTAGATTCGTTTTAACGGCAGGGAGTAAGTGTTAACAGCGGTTTGAAGTGAAGTGACCGCATTGAACTAATCGTAGGAAAGGCATACATCATTCATTGGAAGCATCCTGAACAATTTCAGTACATCCACGGAGGAGGTAACTAACAAACCTCTCGTCCGACCGATACTTTAAGAGTCGAGCCTCCGCCTACGCCCCCCCCCCCTCCTCCTCCTCATGCTTGTCAGGTAGGATTGATTCAGGAAATAGAAGAGATCCAAAGATGAATCGTGTGTTTCGTGCCAGCTTTGTTTAATAAGGGCAAAAGCATCACTGCGATGCTCAGCCAACTTACATGACAGATGCTACAAGAGATAACGTGCATCGCAGCGTCGTTTGCTGTCGAAGTTTTGCTAGTATTCGTTACTACAACAGTCTACAAACATTTGTTCCACCTATCTCGATCTCTCTAAAAGACAGTGGAGGAAAAATTACAGAGATTTGGACTATAACTTCCCGCGTACCTTTCTCCACTGGGCGGGAGACAAGGATGGGGGAGGGGGACGGGTGAGTTATTGGTAGTAGAAGTCCCCTCTGCCACATACCGAAAAGAGTCTCGCGGAGTATAAATGTAACCTCAAAATCGCCCTGTCTTGGCATAGGGAAATAAAGAAATCTAATTAAATTCATTGGAGTGGTTCGATATCGTGTAGGTACGATTTAAGGGAACCAGGAATACGCCTCGAGGTCACTGTGGAAACATAGTTTCCAAATTACGAGGAAAAATATGAGGAGTCTAGAAGTAGAACAGTTACATCTTTGGACACTTTTTGGGGGGTTGGGGAGGGGGGGGGGGGGTGAGAAAGGGAACACATCCTTGTGTTTAACAGAATACGGGAAATCTGGTGTCCAACTTCTACCATATGACGATATAGCAATCGAAGAAGTGAGGCAACCCTACAGTTCATACGTACTGCATTTTTTTATTTTATTTTATTTTTATTTTTTTGTTCAGATTACATTGTCCTTGGTGGAATGAGCTTCGTGGTGAGTCTAGACGCTACGTAGGCTAATAGGAATACAGTAACCAGAGAACTCCTGCCATTATTAGGTGCAAGACTCATAGATTTTGGACGTTCTTCCAAAGGAAACTATTATAAGTAATTGAATCCTTTTTTGCCATCACTATTCTGACTGGTTTGATGCGGTCCGCCACGAATTCTTTTGCTGTGCTAATCTTTTCTTCTCTCAATACTGATTGCTACAGACGTAGTTAATTATTTGCTGGAGGTATTCCAATCTCTGTTTTCCTCAACAGTTCTTATCGTCTACAGCACCTTCTAGTTTCCTGATGTCTAAACAGATGTCGTATCATCCTGTCCCCCCTCCTTGTCAGTGTTTTCAATATATTACTTTCCTCGCCGATTCTGCAGAGAACCATCTCTAATGCATAAATTCTCTTCTCTTCTGTTCCCGTTTCCCACTGTCCATGTAATTTACATGCTTGGCTGAAACACAAATAATATGGATTTCCATTTCAAATGTTGAGTGCACAGCACCTCTCCGAAAACTATTGCGATAGCTGTAATTTTTCTTGTGTTATACTATCATTGCGTATTCGGTCTCGATACATTCGATCAGTATATCGACCCAGCATATTTTTTTCTGTACAACATTGCCTTTTTTACTGGTGCAATCACTTTGTTCTATTAATGTCTTCTTAGCTCATTTTTGGGGAATGTGCTGGGAGAATAATGAAAAAGCGTCCAGACCGGGACTTGAACCCCAATCTGCTGCAATTTGTGTATTTGTCTTGGCATTGATCCAGCAGTTCGGTGAATGTAATGCAGTTTGTGTATTTCCCTGCGATGGGATAATTTTTAGGTTTTCGTACATGTTCCGCGAACCACTTAGGCTAACTGTGTGCTACCACTGTCACCGTTCCTCCCCCTCCTCTTTCCTTGACGAATGGCGCATGTGATGAATGAGTGCCGGTAAATCTCCATTCCAACTCAAATTTCCGATATTATTATTTTTTGTTGTCATTTCGCGATATATGTGGGACGAATATAATAGATTTTCCAGCTCTTTCCAGAACATATACTCCCGGAACTTCAATAAGTAAGCCTCTGTTATGCATAACTCCTCATTTGTGGAATTTGTTGTTGAAATTTTAAGTATCTCCGTAACACTTTCGCGCTACTAAGTGATCCGGTGGCGATACGCACCCATCTTTCGGATCTTTCTCTTATCTAGTGATTACTCCTAAGTATTTTACGGTGATTAAAATCACTCCTGCAGTTATACTCGAGGTGCATCGAGGTGCATGGAGGTGCAGATAAAAAAGCCAGAAGGTGTGTCGTCCACGGGCCTGGGAACAGAGCGAAAGAAATCGATGTCCGCGGGTCGTCCCCGCGGTGAATCATCGCCACGGCTCGGCGCTGGCCGACAGAAGGGTTGCCGCGCCTCGCTAGCCAGCGCATGTGCTCGAACACGTCATGAGAGGCGTATGGCCAGTATCGACAAAGCAGCTCCGTCCCTCACGGCACTTGTAGCCCCGTGTAGTTCAGGTTGTAGTTTTCATTGTTCATGCATGTGAAGTAGGGTGCATCCCAAAGTTGACACTACGAGGTTCACACATCAGCTTCCGATGCTACCTGACTACTGCTGGGGTATCCCCACATATTTGCTTGATTTCATATGAGGCCTTAGTCATGTTAAACAAACGTAAAAGGAATATGACACACTGTTTTGATCGTGTAAGGAAGAAAGGTTAGGAATTAACGTTCCATTGACGACGAGTTCATTAGTGTGTGCAAAAGATTGAAATGATAAAGCATGGGGAATTAAATCGAAAAATTTCTTTTACTAAATTTAGGAAAACCTGTAGAATCGTACACGGATTTCAATCTTGTTAAAAGAAAAGACTCTACTATTTTGAAACTCTGTCTAATCTGATTGCACCAAATTATTAAGTTAATATTTCTTAAACTCTGTGTCATTGGGAAATATCAATCCTCGAATTTCAGTTAAGAAATTTTCTTGCAACTTTGTCCACTCTCCCAAAGTTCACGTGTGCAGTTTGCTGCAACTTCCCGTCCAACTTTAGACGGTTTTTGTTGAGGAAATTTCGGGAAAAATAAGATTCAGCCTTATCACTACTGCTGTTTTTCTTGTGTGGACACCGTGACGACATACCTGCACATGCCGCTACCATGAACACTTCTCTACGTTGATGTCATATTGACTGCGGACAACAAGTTCGGTCTCCAACACCAGAGTGGAACGACCAACTCCCATGAAATAGCCTTCGGCTCAACCAAAAGGAAAAACTTAGTGTGTGACATCACATCTACGAGAAGTCGGGACCATTAACGCTGGCAGAGAAAATCTACCAAAAGTAGAAACGTTTAAGTATCTCTGTTCTATAATCTCTAAGGGATAGCCAGCTTACGGTCAAGGTCAATACAAGGACGTAGGCAGCCTGGATGAAGTGGAAACATGCGTCACCTGCGGTCGTCGGATTAAGGGTCATCCGTAGTGATAGATCTACCGGACTGTCAGTCGTCCTGTTGCTCTCTACGACACAGTGTGTTCGTAAGCTACAAAGTAAATGAAAACGTCGTCTAAGAACGAATATTAGCAATAAGCCTTATAACTTAGTGGGGACCTACAGCGCCAGTCGCTTTCGCCAGTTCGATATGTGGTCATATGAATTTTGGAACCACTTTTGTCACTTTCGCTCACTTCGAATTAGACGCAAAAGGCGACAAAATCAGGCACCAGTTGACGGCAAACAGGCCCAAACGCATTATATAGAAGCCGTCAATCAACAGGCGGGGCAAAGTTCCAGCCAGCTGGAATGTTAGAGCCCGATTTACTTCCAACAGGGCCTCGGACGATTATCAGCCGACTACAGAAACTATGTGAATAAAAAGTCGTACTCAATTAAGTTTGTACACTGTATGTACGTCTAGACTATAGTTTGCTTTATAATTTGCCCTTATGTACCTATACCTGGTTATCACCCCCACCGTGACTTTTTTTTTTATAGCGTCTATTACAGCAATGATAAAGCTTCCACATTTCAATAGTAGTGTTCGTTTTGAACATTGGTAAGGAAAGGTCATGGTTTGACTTCTCGTCAACACCGAAGACGGAGCGCCGGCCCCTGTGGCCGAGTGGTTCTAGGCGCTTCAATCTGGAACTGCGCGACCGCTACCTGCCTCGGGCAGGTTAGTTAGGCTTATGGAGTTCTGCGAAGTTCTAAGAGACTGATGACCTCAGATGTTAGTCCCATAGTGCTCAGAGCCATTTTCAGGAAAGAGCAAAGAATAGGCAAAGGTTGGGTCAGAAAATCAGAAACCGCCCCAGCATTATTCTTAGTGATGAAGGGGAACTAAGGAAACTTAAAATCTGAATGGTAGAGTTAGGAATTAGAATCAGATTCAAATTAAAGTGTCTGAAGCATTTTACCATTTCGTCCATTAAAACTTAGCGTCGACCAACCAGTGAATTTGTGAAAGGTACACATCATGGTCAACGCAGGAAAACGTGCTCAGATTTTCGTGGAGAGCTATTAAGATGTTTATGACGAGTTTAAAAAATTCGTGACTGATAGGAAAGAAGCGGTGTCGGATGAGCATTCAAATCTGCGAGGAGAGCTCCACTGCAAAAGGCAGGGTAGGTCAACGACTTACTTTTACGTGTTTACAACTTTAACTTTCGTTGAAGAAACTGCCCTGGCTCGAATTCTCTTAAGCGAGGAAGCCGCAAAATCGTGCATGAAAGTGCTTGCTCTTAGGTTCAGAACAGGCTAAAAAGTCGTGTGCTTGTCAACCTGTCCCAAACCTATAGATAGGGTACCACTTCAGCCCTTCGCGTATCTAAATCTCTTTTTACTTAAGAGGCCTCCCATTTGATACGAGGCCCATCGTTCCTTCCATAGAAATGTCGTGGTCCTTGACTCATTCAGGTCTGAGTTGTGTATGTGTTTGTACGTACCTGGCTATGTGCCATATTCCTGGAAGCATGTTGGCCGCGCGGGCTTGTGCCTGTTTCCTAGTTCGGTAAACAACGGATCTAGTATCCTCGCTGACCTTGGTGTTGATAAACGCACTGTGACATCGCGTGAATGATACGTTTTGGGAAGGTTACGGGCAGAGTCCTGTGTGTCTCAAATGTCAGTGGCAATGGCAGTTTGCAAGTAGCCACCTGCACAGAAGTCCACTCGCGCGCTCTATTCGCCTCGGTGCGCTTGCGCGATGTAGCTAAGGTCTTATCGCCAGCTGGTGTATCCTTCCAGCCCGGCACGCTCACAGTATTGAAGGGGTCGCCTGCTCTGTGGTTAGTACTACCCGGGTGGGATTCCACCCAACCTTGTTTTTAACGTCCTTCCAATAAACCATGTGTACAGAGGAGTAGCTTTCCGCCAGTCTAGTATTCTGCATATTGTTGATCGTCTATCTAAAAATTATGCACACGCACCTTCCCTCCTTTCTCGACGTCCAATAAAAAATCTAGAATCCGCTAGAAAAGATTGTAACTTAGAAATTTAAGTATTGCTATTGTTCATCCTCAAACGAATACCTGCCACCTACGAGAACTGTATTTACACTGCACACAGCATGTGTTAAAGTTAAAACAAGCAGAAATTTATCCTCCTCTCCTAATCATCATTCAACCTCTTTCACATATCGTAAATGCTCCGTAACGAAGTCGCGTTGTAATCTGGGTTGAAAAACACCGACAAGGCGCTCGTAACTCAAAGTTTGCTAATTTGCCTGTTGTGACACCATAGTGCATGGCAGGAACTGTCTGAAGTGAGTGTGCAATTAGTGCTTCGGAATTATAGAATTGTGTGACAAAGTTGCACTTAATTTAGTCTGAAACAGCAAAGGACGCTGTCCCTGGAGGCAGATAACCATGGATGGTTTCTTACGTATAGCGTCACCAGATACTGTGGAAACATTTTGAATTTAAATGTAGACTCCCTGGATTCTCTGTTTTTACGTGTAATCGCTGCAGTCATGGTCTTAAAAGGAGGAATGACATAGCTGAGCTGCTTATTGAATTCTGCAGGGGGCGTCCGCCCCCGGTAGCTGAGTGGTCAGCGCGACAGAATGTCAATCCTAAGGGCCCGGGTTCGATACCCGGCTGCGTCCATGAAGACGGGCGAGTGCTTCATCAATATGCTGCTGATATGGTTGCACTATCGGTCGAATGATGGCATTCACGTATCGAACAGCCGTTATGACGCTTTCCATGACCACCAGCGGCGTACATCGGTGCCACATAATGCCACCCCAAAACGGCAGTGAACATCCACCTTATTGCACTCGCTGGACAGTGGGTCTAAGGCTTTCAGCCTAACCGGGTTGCCTCCAAACACGTCTCCGACGATTGTCTCGTTGCGGGCATATGCGACACTCATTGGTGAACAGAACGTGATACTAATCCTGAGCGGTCCATTCGACATGTTGGACCCATCGGTACAAAATGGTGTCATGGTTGCAAAGATTTACCTCGCCATGGACGTCGGGAGTGAAGTTGCGAATCGGGCAGGCTATAGCGCACAGTTTGAGTGGTAACACGACGTCCTGCGGCTCCACGAAAAGCATTATCAGCACTGTGGCGTTGCTGTTAAGGTTCCTTTGAACCATAATCCACTGCAATAGTAGCTCTTGGGCGACCTGAGCGAGGCAGATCATAGACAGTTCCCGTCACTCTGTATCTCCTCCATGTCTGAACAACATCGCTTTGGTTGACTCCAACACGCCTGGACACTTCTCTTGTTGAGAGCCTTTCCTGGCACAAATTAACAATTCGGACGCGATCGAACCGCGGTATTGACCGTCTAGGCATGGTTGAACTACAGACAACACGAGCCGTGTACCTCCTTCCTGGTGGAATGACTGGAACTGACCTGCTGTCGGACACCCTCTGTCCAAAAATGGCTCTGAGCACTTTGGGACTTAACATCTGAGGTCATCAGTCCCCTAGAACTTAGAACTACTTACACCTAACGAACCTAAGGATAGCACACACATCCATGCCCGAGGCAGGATTCGAACCTGCGATCGTAGCGGTCGCGCGGTTCCAGACTGTGGCGCCTAGAACCGCTCGGCCACTTCGGCCGGCTCCTAACATAACAGAAAACAGATATTGACTACAATATACTAATTAGTTCTAAGCGTACTGTGATTTGTCAGGCACTGTATCAATGCTTGTCAGAAGGGAATTCAAAACTTGGAGTCGTCTACAATATTAAAGTTGCTACTGCGCTGAAGTGACTGTTGTTGACGTAGATAAACACTGGCCCAGAGTTTGCGGTATTGAGTTGTTTTACCGCCGTAAGTGTCGCCTGCGAGTTTGGTGTCAGTGGGGGCGAGACGAGGCGAGCACGGGCCGGGGAGTGGGTGCAGCGCATTCCGACGGCGCGGCGGCGGTGCAGCCGGAGCCGCTGCGGCTGCGGGGGTGGGCGTGGCTGCAGGTCGATAGCAGGCACGCGGGCACAAAGAAACACCGGCCGTGCCCGCCACGGCTGCATAATCAATACTCCGATGGCGGCTGCAGTCGCGGCCACGGCACGGCACGCCACGCCACGCCTTTGTCTCACGGCTGCTGTTTGCGAAGTGCTCCACTCTCCCGCCGCTACTTTCCCGCCAGCCGCTGCAGTTTGGGGCCGACTGCCTGGCATCCGATCGGCTCGCCCCGTGTCGGCGCCGGCGTGCGGCGTCCGTCGCTGCCAATGCCTCGAGCCGCGCCCCGTGCGTGTCAACTGAACCTACCGATTCCGGAAATGGGTCGCGTCGCATAACTTACTAATATAACGTGTGACGTCATATGTACAATTAGAAACGGGTGTAGAACTACCTACTTTTCTGTTTTGATTTTTGTCTATATTTTTTGCTCGTAGGATGTGCCGACAGATTGACCTAGATCGTAGCCTGTGGTAGACTGTAAGAGGACAGTTAAGTTGTGAGTTGGCGAAGTCAACGAATGTGAATAGATGTTGCAACATTCTGATGTTCAGGAAAGACCGGGTCTAAATTAGGCTACATAGTGACATCTAGAGTATAAATAAACCGCGTCAGCTATATTTAGTCCTTTATTTTTAGTTCATTACTGCTGTCATGGCACTGAAAGACACATCTTCAGGTGAACATGTAATTAAAACATTAGAACTAAAAATCTCGCAACTTTGTACCCGACATTCGTTGTCCGTCTGAAGGAAACACAGCTAAATGGCGGTATGTCATTGAACAGAACAATCGGCTTCCAATCCCGTACCGTGGATAGGTCCGTCCATATGCAAACGCGAGCAGGGGACGCGACTGCGTGCTGCCTCTTACTAACGGCAAGAAAGTAAACAGCTAGGGAAGGTGATTACTTTCTCGCTGTCAGTAAGACACAGCACGCGGCCGCGTCCCATGTTCGCGGTTGCATATCCATTATATTGGGTTGGAATCCGGCTATTTTATTCAGTGACATACCATCTTTTGTCGGTGCTTTACTCTGACGGGCAACGAATGTTGAGTAAAACGTTTCGAGCTTTTTTACTCCAATGATTTAGTTAAATCTTCGCCTGAAGATGACTTTTTGCCATGAAACCGATAGTGACCTTAATAATACGCCTAAGCGATTTATTAAAACTCAAGATGATTATTCATAGCTGTGGTTGCCCTACCTACAAGGTTGTTTGTACATAGACACAGTTTGGTTGAGAGCTGGTTCAGATGGCTCAGAGCACTATGGGGACTTCACTTCTGAGGTCATCGGTCCCCTAGAACTTAGAACTAACTAAACCTAACTAACCTAAGGAACACACACACACACACACACACACACACACACACACACACACACACACCTGCTCGAGGCAGGATTCGAACCTGCGACCGTAGCGGTCGCGCGGTTCCAGATTGTAGCGCCCAGAACCGCTCGGCCACTCGGCTGGTTGAGAGCTGGGAAAACAGTATCCGTTGCTTCAATTAATCCACCTAAGCCAGCTTGGCACTTAATTCCCACCCACTTACGGCCGTTGTTGACGACGCATTGGGTGCACCGAAGAAGCCACTTGGCGTTTGCGTTAAGTCTTTCACTTGCTCCTGTGTCGTCCGTATAGTATAAAGTGCACAACAGAGGGCTCTATTTTATTATACCATACGTTGTTTCTTGCTATTCTATGCCAGTGGTAATGAAATGCAGTGATCATGTGGGGTTAATCGAAGGTAAAACAGAAGTCCCACGAAACACCTCATAGAATAGTGTTAAATTGTAGGGGACCCAAACGAAACAGTAATAACAGAGGATATTTGTGTAGAACGGACAGCACGGAAGGGTGCAAGCTTGTTTGAGCGTCGCGTAAATATTGAAAAACCTGATTTGGTAGGCGTTTAAAGACCGAAAACTATACCGCGATAACCTACTTAGAAAGTTTCGGAATCCAAAGAGAAATTAGGCACGTACTGTGCAAGACCACCGAACCAAGTCTCCTTAGTTCGATGGATCAACGGTTCTGGGATTTTTCTCACATTTTTACTTTACTCTGGTAACGTTCGTTAACGTGACAGATGAAGAGTAACACCTTGGTTCGCAGTCAGCGTTAACGTATGGGCAACCCTCCCTCTTTTCCCCTAAGCCTCAAATGTAGTCCTCCCGTAGGTGCGTGAAAATGAAGTCCAGCTAAGTACAACGTGGGCAGTCGCAACTTCAATCTGAAAACTTAACTCCAATGTTAGCTAAAATTATTTTATAATTAGGATCGTTTTATATTTTGCAGGTACGGACAACATATAAGATACTGCATTGGCTGCCCTCTTAAGCATAAATTCACATATGTTCATCACTTTTTCTCCCAATTTTCGTTAGTATACAACAAAATCTTGAGTTTAACGTGTATCAGTTCTTTGTATATGAAAATGGTTCATTTGTAATATATGTAAATTTAAAAACAAAAGAATCGATTGATAATTTATAGTTTTTCTTTATTAACCTGCTGTCAATATTTATCACTTACCGAGTGTCAACTTGTACCTGGTTCCATATGGATGTGTTTTGTAGCAGAGGATCTAATACAGTGTGGCCTAAGTAAAACTGACTCGCGACGTGTTTCGAGTATTTTTTGACAACCTAAATTAAGCAGCACTTGCATTTGAAAACTGCCTGCACACCAATAAACGTTGCTTCAAGCATAGCGTGTGAAAAGTGTCTGACAAGCTGCGGGAAAGTGCAACAAAATAGCAAAGTTTATTAGCTGTGCGAGTCTGAGTTAAGACTGTCACGTCAGAACAGTGTCGAAAAGAATCTTTTTTTATCTGACGTATTTCTATTGTACTCAAGCTAAAACTTCCATACAGACATGAGTAACTTCAGCTTCCCCCATGGTTTCTAAATGAAGTGGTATCGGTAGATGGTAATCGTAATTTTTTTCATTACTTCATATGAAACGTGGTTCAGCCTTCGTGGCCATGTGAACACACGGAACATGCACCATTATGCTTCAGACAGCTTCTCCGTAGGTTAAGCAGCGACCACACGAATTGTCAGCGTTTGGTGGACATTTTGAGAGCCAGAGATACGCTCTCCATTTCTTAGCAGGCATCGATATGACCCTCATCTACACAATTCACATCAGAAATAATTTAACAATCTTTTCCCACCTGTGGCAATAAGCGGCGTCATGTTGGGTCTGATAAGTGTAAGGCTGAGTATAATTTAGTAATTGGTGTATTATAGAAGTATTGGACGGTTTTTCAATTTTCTCAATGGTTAAAAGAATATGGCCCGCCCGTTCAGAATATAATGCTGACCGCCAAATACCAGTAGTAGCAGGAGACAGGATTTTCTTGCACCCTTTCTCCCCTCTCCCTTCACCACCCTAACGCGGTCAGCTTGTGTGCCTTTCAGCTGAGCAGTCCCTTGTTTACTGAACTGTTTGTGGGTTAGGAGACTGGACAAAGGCTCTGGTTTTCCCCGCCATCACAAAAGGTAGTTAAGTCGCTTCCCATATTTGCTTTGCCCAACGTGATTTTAAGACAAAGCATTTGCTCTTAGCGAAACCCAGAAATAGTTGCTTTTACGAGCGAAAACAAGATCTAATTGTACACCATTGTCGTCCGTCCCTATCCGGTAGAAATATGCGACTACAATATATTTTGAACAACTATTGCCCGCATCTCGTGGTCGTGTGGTAGCGTTCTCGCTTCCCACGCCCGGGTTCCGGGGTTCGATTCCCGGCGGGGTCAGGGATTTTCTCCGCCTCGTGATGGCTGGGTGTTGTGTGATGGCTGGGTGTTGTGTGATGTCCTTAGGTTAGTTAGGTTTAAGTAGTTCTAAGTTCTCGGGAACTGATGACCATAGATGTTAGGTCCCATAGCGCTCAGAGCCATTTAGGGAGGTGTCGAAATAGTTTTCGCTTCTAACTTTAAAGACTCGTTTGTTTTCAGTACAGGAACCCTTACCTCAAATTGATAGTTACCCTTTTCTCCATCATTCTAGAAAAATTGTAACATCACGGAATGGTAGCGTCGTTGGATGACGTTTCTAGACATGGATTCCTATTCGAATTATATACTCACTCCCCTCTACAAGTACTAGTAGTTTGTAACGGGAATTTCTGAACGTCCTGTAAACTAACTTCATGAAATTGTCGACCCACATTGAGGAATACTGTTCATAGAATGCTCTTCGTAAGGAAGAAAAGCTACGCTAGTCAAGCTGTCCTAGTGTGAGCACAAAATAATTTGTAAAAGTTATACCGTTGAAAGACGATACAGAGCTCGTATAGTTTCTTCTCTGTGTTGACCGCAGTAACGGAAAATACAAGCATGTGTTAAATGTTGTTATAATGCAAGCGTTAAGGTCGCAAGTTAACCACAAACAAGACATTAGTGGTCTGACATGAATCAGTGGCTGTACGTAGTCCCCCCTCCTCAGCGGTACTTCTGTAATAGATAAGACAATAAGACATCGTAAAAAAAAATCCGCAAGTAACTTTCCCCTATGGACTGCGTGGTTGCAAGCTTTTGTGCCAAGGCCGCGGCAGCAGATACATCTTCGCAGCAGCAGCAGCAGCAGCGGCGCGTCGGCGGACGTACTGTGTGTAGCCATCAAGCGGGGGAGAGGGGCTCACCCGTGCGGCTGCGGATTCGGGTTCGTCAGGCGCGGCCTGCGCTAGAACTATGTCGCACGGTCGTTAGCAGCAAGGCGGGTTTCCGTATTCCTGCGTTGAGCCTACATTCCTCTGACGGTGCGAGAGATAAGGACAGTATTTTACGAAAACGGAAATCGTTCCAGTATCTATTTTATTTACTCTGTAAGATAAACATAACGGTTCACGGCTGTTGACATCGATTCACTCCCCACTCTCATAAGCAAATAGCTCGTATGCACCAGATACCTATTGACGATAGATAATGGGATACGGGTTCATGTTGCAGCGTACAGGGTATTCCGAAAGTCCCGTTACAAGCTTCTAAGACATGTAGAGGGGAGAGAATGCACAATAATTTGAATAGGAACCCGTGTCCGGAAATGTACCGTTTCCGTTCTAAGGTGGTTTCAATTCAGATACCTAATGCGTCCATGAGGGAAACAGAAAAGTCTCAGTTGCTTTCCCTGGTACGCAAGTAGGAACAGGATGACGTCTACTAGGGTCACCTGATGTTACTTACGGATTGCCTTGCGAAACAGAGGAAGATCTGCAGGCACGCGTTCTGGCCGCTGCAGTACAAATTCAAGAGAGACCAGGTGAGATCGAGAGGCTTCGTAGTTACAATGTCTGTGAAAACGGTGGTGGTCGCCATATCGAGCCGCTGTTGCAATGCATCATACGTGCAGTATGTTGGGTTCTTTTTTTTGTTTTGGAATAATGTACACAAAGTTGAAATGCTAATACAAACAAACATGCTTAAACGATAAATTGGTGTTTCGTTTTGTTCCCTTCCGAAACGTTAGCTAATAATTGTACTGCGTCACGCCTAATTTAACTCTTACAGCTGAAATAGACGAGTTAAACATCTACATTGAAACGGTTGTAGGACTGAGACTATACGTTTCCGGACATGGGTTCCTATTCGAAATGTTATGTACTCAATCTCCACCAGAAGCCAAGAATTTTGTAACATGAATTTCCGAATACTCTGCATATATTAAATTCAGATTTTCTGCTCCGGGAAAATTCCAATACTACCAAGAAACAAACATTTGGCGTCAAATGTTTTGTCACGCTTACCTTTAGCGACAAACAAACAAAAAAATTGATGGTTCCGTTGCAGTTACGAAATATACGAGATGCTGAGTACCATATTTCTCAAATCTTCTACAAGGTGCTCACTTAACTTTTCTTCCTAATACAGAACATTTTGACTAAAGCGTAGTGAAATGGATGCATTATGAATTGTCATCGCGTTGCCAAAAACTGATTGCAGACTTTTAATGCTCTGTAGAAATGATCCACTAATACTCAAAAACTGTTCACCTCCTTGTTTACCTAACATAGAGCAGGTAATAGTCTCTGGCCGCTGCATTCGTTTCAATAAAGAAATTGTTTTACACACACCCGGTTTTGCAACACCAGTTTTCGCCAAAATATTAAGTACAAACTATTTTATAGTGCCTTGACATAAGCATAAATGACTTCTTAAATGGTATGTAATCTTTGACTCAGGATTTGAGTACTGACAGGTACATTATTGAAATGGTGGAAAATGTCGGTTAGAAAATAGATAGGTTGTAGTTTTTCGCAGTCTTTCTACTCCCCCAAGAGTGCCAATGTTGGAAAACCGCATGTGGAGATACTTGCTTAACTAGGTAATTGCTGTACGAATCCACTTAACTGCATTCGTAAGTGCTTTCAAGCAAAGTGATAGTCTTCGAGCGATAACAATGATGGAGACCTTGATCCGAAGTTAGCTACCTAATTGGCTGCTAGCTTTATGTATGTCATGCACAAATTACTCTAGAGGCTACAAATAAGTATGGTTAAGGATCTTTTCTTTTGATATAAATTAGTGGTAAGAAGGTATGTTGCAAGATAAGTAAAAAATTCTTACGTACTGCCGTTAGTGTACGAAAAGCAGTGAATTTAAGTTTCAGGGAGTGGAGAAATTTTCTGGGCTGGGGGACAGAAATTTGCGTGGGATAAGTGACCGCTCATATCTTTGGACTGTGTTGTAATGCTTCATGTGTTGCTTCACTGTCCGTTACCGTTGCTCCCTGTTTCCTCACATCTCCTAAATTGCCATAACTGTGCGTTCAGCAAACCGCGTTCCGTGGCGAATGACTCATAGTTGCCTTCAAGCAAATAAGATATTAGATATTAACGGGCTTTCTCAAAGTTTCTGAACAGCATGCAGTAAACGCTGTAGTTAGTTCAGCCCTCGACGAATTAGCCTCGTAATTTATTTTCCTATACGACGACTGAGGTGTTTGACTTCATATGCTACTGGACAAAGCCATTCGAAGTAAATGTTGTTCTCACTTGGTTTTATTGTAAAGCTGAAAAGAGCTATGTACATATGCAGTAGCGATAAATCTACAGAATTGCGTGTTGTGAGCTGTCTAAGATGAAAGCGCACTGGTCAAGTGTCCCGCAGTTAGATCATCTGCATTGGCCCTATTTGTTTTATTCATGTAACGCGATTGACGTAGAAATGCGGAAACTGCCTTCCTGCACGTGTTTTTAACCCTAATCTTTAGAAATATTTTACCACATGTGAGCTAGGCATCTCTAAGGGGTCGCAGATAAAATACGACCAGTACTGAAACTTCCGTATAATCACACTGTCGGAAAAATCTGTGACTTAGAAATACGTGAAACTATTCTGTATGTGATACATGCATAGCATAAACCTGGATGACGTCCTTTATCACTTCTTGGATTGCGTGTTCAGATGTGTAATTATAGAGAGAGATTGAGGTGCTATGCTGGAGCCCCAGTTGTCTGTACGATTTTTTGTTCGCTTTGCCGCGAAGTGCACTTCACACGTTGAATTTTTTTGTATGAAATATTAAATCTGTGTGTTTCGGATGTTACATAACAATGTATATCAAATGTAAACACGAGCCGATTTTCGGCCCGGAGGAATACAAGGGAACCTCAAATAATATAGTGCAGTCCCGGTGTTCAGAGATTAGACAAAGTGCGTGGTTTGGTGTTGAAGTTTGAAAGCCCTTGTGAGTTTTGTAAAGGACGTTGGTGAGACGTAACTATGAAGTCGTCGACGCATGGCGATTCACACACACACACACACACACACACACACACACACACACACACACACACACACACACTGCTTTTTTTACTCCTGGACCGTTAGCAAATAAGTTTCGTAAGGTTTAAAAAGAGCGATGGTGACCTTGGCCCTCGTAGTATGTTCACGGTAGTGGCAAAGTCAAGATGGTAGTTCAGAACAAGGGACACACACACACACACACACACACACACACACACACACACACACACACACACACACACACAAATCGAAAATACGCTTTCGATTTGGTAGTCAAGACCGACAAACAAATAGTAACGCGGCTGTGATCCACTTGATCTGTTTCGTGCGCGGCTTGTAGATCAGCTCTACGGAAGCCTCTGCAGAATTACGGAAACAAAATGGCGGAATATGCGGTTATCGGGGACCTTCACGGATTTTATAACTGTGTGTGTGTGTGTGTGTGCGTGTGCGTGTGTGTGCGCGCGCGCGCGCGCGGGGCCATTCGCGCTACGCAGATATTCGTTCTGCTTCCGCCCTATTGTTCTGCGGCCGCTGCGCGTTGACCGGTGCTGTAACGTGTGAAAAAACCTTACACGGCGCACATACATACAGTGCTCAGCGTTCGGCAAGATAACCTTCAGCTGCATTCTGAATCACCAGGCACCCGCGCTGGCGGTGCGCTGTTTGTTTCTAAGCTCCACATCATATTGGTCCTAAACTGACTGCTGTTTCACTACTCTGTATTTATATTTAAACTGTACCGCCGACACGGGCTACCTGGACCCATCTTCGAAACATTCACTCAAATTTTCTTGTCGTTTCCATACTAGAGCCCTAATATCAATGAGTCCCTATACACCTCCCAGAGAGAGAACTTCAGCATTTGAGGAAAAAAAAGATGGATGAACAGAAACCTAATTTCTGTTGTAATCTAGCGAAAAGACTTGGAATCATACTTAAAAACAGTTTAATATACATAATCAAAATAGCTGCGTTATAAATGTGGATTAGGTCTCAAAAATTGTCTGGTAACAGTTGGATAATTTAAGGTTTGTGTGAGTGTGAAACCCTTATTAAAAAAAACTTGTTTTGTTGCAGGTACGTGTCTTCGGCATCGGCCCCCAGTAAGTAGGCATTACTCCACATAGTTACTAACAAGTTGTACTACAGTTTTTTAAACTGTACCGCAACGACAGTATGTAATTTGCCACTCCTTAACACATTCATCTTACCTGTAATCCCCCCCCCCCCCCCCCCCCGCACAAACATACACTATTTGCTGTATCTGTAGAACATCAATATGCACACGATAGAAGAATGCGGCATGCGTGTTTACGGATTTGCGCAGCAGCGTGAGATAGCGAGAAGCGAGAGCGGGTCGTCTTCACGGAATGGAAGTAGGTTCGGACTACTCGATGTAGAGCCATGTTATGCTGCGGCACGCCACCTCTTCAGATTATAAAGTGTGCCCCCTTCTCGGTTTCAAAAAATGTAGACCAATTTCTCATTGCGTCTAAAACTATATTTGGGACCTTGAAATATGATTTTTAACAGTAATGTCTTCAGCTGGCATACGTTGTGCTCTCTTCAGGTTAATTTATAGTGACTTTATCGAATTATAGTGTAAGCTACATTTACAAATGCAATTAGTACGGACCTCTGACAGACACACGATGTAACAGTCTTTAAAAACAAAGTTCTTCATTTAATCTTTTGACCAGTCATTTTATCGTGAATGGAAGTAAGAATAAATGACGAATGGGTTAGCGAAACGGTTTAATGAAACAAGGAAGGCGGAGTAAAATCCCGTCCAAATCCACATAGAAAGACAGTTATAGAGAAAAACGTTGTCTGTGGCCTTTTTGAAGGGATCATTCCGGCATTCATCTTGATTTGGGGAATATAAGTGGAACCTCAGTCGAGTTGGTCAGGCATTTTTAAATTCAACTTTCCTCCGCTAAGAGTCCAAAAATACTAGAGATCTGCAAATGGTCTCAGGGTAGATACTCCTGGATATGAGAATCGGAAGGGTATGGCAGGATGGTCACGGTATTCTCCCAATTCCTCCCTGACAATACACACATTTGCTGGCTATGTTTGTTTACGGAAGAAACGAAAAAAAAAAACAAGTTTATTATTTAAAGAGCCTACAGCGACATCAGTGAAGAGAGTACAAGCTCGAACTGCGGAAGAATGGTGAAAGATATCGGCCGCGCCCTTCCAAAGAGACGGCCGGTGCGGCCATGCGGTTCTAGGCGCTTCAGTCCGGAACCGCGCGACCGCTACGGTCGCTGGTTCAAATCGTGCATCGGTCATGGGTGTGTGTGATGTTCTTAGGTTAGTTAGGTTTAAGTAGTTCTAAGTTCTGGGGACTGATTACCTCAGATGTTATGTCCCATAGTGGTCAGAGCCTTCCAAAGAAACCGTCCCCCCAGCGAATTAAGCTTTTTACGAAAGTCACGGAAAATCTAAATCTCCTCGGAAAAAGAGTTCAGTACGGCATCACTGCGCCACCTGTCCCTTAGGCACTACCAGAAGGAATACTGTTTAACGTCCCGTCGACGACGAAGTCTTCGTGAGGCTCTTAGAAGGGACAAAGAATGGAGATAGAGCAAGAAGCCTAGAGTCAAGCAACTGCAGCAGAAACAGAACAACGAATACTGGACTCGTAAAAGCTTGAAAGCAGTAACAAAAAATATCGGCAGTCGGCGCGAGTGTTGAGCGATGGCTCGGCTGTGGCACGATTGGAGGACGTGCAGTGGGCGGTAGCCGTGAGCCGGAGGCTGCTCGAAGCTCCCGCGGCCGTTGACTTGCGCCGCCTGACGTCAGCCCAGAAATTCACACCGGCACGAACCGTCGCTCTGCACCCACAGGTCCGGTTGCTCTCGTTCCCTCTATGTAACACACACTCTACTGTGCCACGGATGTAGCACAATGAAGAGACACTGCGAAATTATAAGAGACAATCAGATGACCACATATTGTGTAACCACACAATCGCGAGACTCGACGATCGCCTTCAAATACCTAGGGATGTCCACTCTTAGATAAGAGTGCGTAGATGACACGGCAGACCTGAGATTCTTGGAAAGCATGGCGGGCACGTCTTGTTGCTTCTGTGATGCTGCACAATGTAATTTATTATGATTACGTGGGCTTTCACAGCGTAGTAACTGATTATACTCTTCTCGGGCATACAGCCAGATAGAGGGGCCATCTTGAGCGAATGCTAAGTCTCAACGGACCATCTGGCCGCCATCTTCAGATGAGTATGCTGGTGTATCAGCTCGCCGGGAAATGAGCTCAGAACAGAATCGGCAACACCTTTGTGCAACGCGGCTGGCCCACCGCGCGTCGTGGGCAGCGGCGCTGCTTCCTTCAAGCGCAAGTGAAGTATTACCGCACCAGTGGAAGAAATAGGCAAAACGATATATAGCTAGTTGGTACTAAATAAAAGAATCCGCTGATCGAAATACTGTTCTTGATCAGTATTAGCTAAAATCGGGTTCCACGTCGTACATATGGGGAAACCGTTTAATAATATTATCCTATAATTGAATTTCAATAGATTCTTTCAGTTTGCGTTCCCTGATTGATTGCTGAAAAGACTGGTGTATATTTGGCTGGACATATCCGTAAAAATACCGGACATGTCAGACTCAAGCCGGACACTTGAAAACCGTACTCCTATCACCAGTTCTTTGGTTTTGTTTCTGTTAGTATCACTGGGTTCAAAGGTTTTTAATAAACTAATAGAAAAAATATACTACAGCTATTCAACGCAAGTCATTTTATATTCATAAATGTTACATTCGAACAGTGCATAAAACCACGAAAAAAAATTTGTTTGCTAAATATAAAAATGGACAGTTATTTCAAGCGATTGACTCTCAGGGAGGTGGTCAAATTATTAAAAATATTTCTGAGAACAATGGTGATACGTATTTCCAGTGTGCTGAAAGGGGTCATATTGATCCGAGTTGGCAGAAGAAGGGTTAAATGCTGACAACAGTGAACTGTAAATCGGGAAACAGTACCTCCTTCCTGAAACATCTCGAGTAACGAGTAAGATTGTAAAACTGGATGAAGTCGAGCTTGTAATGGTACATATCAGCAATTGTTTGTTCTTCATGCAAACAATGCGAATTGAATTTGAGATGATATCAATACACCATGCAAACTTTATACCTTCGTACATTTTTGACCAATGACGTAATCATTTTGATACGCCAATCATCCGAGAAAGGGCTGAAGTCATCCGTTGACACACCGTAGCCGTTTCTGGGCACAGTCTGTTTGCTAGCTGCAGGCATTGATTTCGATTTATCAGATTTTTTACATTTATTTTGCCCCGTGCCACAGTTACAGCGGAATCGACATTTTAACGCACATTAGTGCTTTAGAAACATACATACAGTAGCTTAAATTTCATTGAAAGCTATCTACTTGTGTATCTTATCCAGACATGGTGACACACTGACCGCTCCCCACTTCAATCCTCTCCCTAGCGGATCGTCTAGTGACGAAATAATTTACTTTTCACGCAGTGAAGTAAAATTCTGCACCCATTTTTACATTTCAACGATTACTTGGAAACACTTTGTCACCTGACTTCTATTTTCATTGTACTACAGCCCGCTGTTTAGGAATGTAGCCACACATTTAAAGCCGTAAGTAAACATAGAAGTAACCTAACGAAAATAATTGTGATTGGTCACACTAGCTACATACGGGATTACATATGTTCTTCAATAAAATACGGTTTGGAGCACTCTTAATTCCATTGTATCTTTTCTTACGTTGCCGAACACATGTTTCGTTACACCACACGAGAACCCCGTTCCAGTGTTCGGCAGAGAGTAGCAGCAACTTGTAGCAGGTGAGACGTTGACTGAACAAGGTCGGCGGGAAAAACGTGCTAACGCGCTTCGGTATTAGTTGGTACATGCGCGACCTGGCCTTAACCACCTCAAGCTGCAAGTCATGTTCGGTCATTGCTCTAAAGGAGCAACGTGATAGCACCATGATCTTGAACAGTGAATGTGTCGTTCAGACGTAGCGCAGCGTCCTACTCAAGCCGTCGTTAAGCGACTAATGTTCAAATGTTAATCTCTATCTGTTCATTCCATAGCGACTGTCTGGTTGTCACATTTCAGATGAACAAGTCTTAGTAACGATGACGGTGTTATAGCGAACACCTTAAATTATAGAAAAAATCATTTATCGCGTGCGTTACATATTCTCGCCGAATATTGAGATTCTAATATTTTGTAGCAGACCTTCACCATACGCTGTAGCGTGTGGCGATACTCAACGCATTTGTTTCTCAGCATTTTCGGTAGCCTATTATAGATGAAACAAAATGTTTCGAATTCCCCGTAACATTAAACAGCCATTCCGGAGTTTGGTGTGATAGGCATGAAATGAAAGTGGCAAGCTTCTCCCTTTCTCTGATTAGAGAACCGATCCAGACACAGATTTAATAACTTAAAATGCGAACAGTGAGAGAAGTGAAGCAACTGTAAGTCGCTGGATTCGTAGCAAAGTCGACGGCGGTTTGAATCCTGGTCTTCCGTGATTTACTAACTCGCATAAACATCTATTTTTTGAAAGGTCACGCCAATCTACCTTCCCCATCGCTTTCCTATCAGAACTTGTGCTCGGTCGATAATCATCTTTAACGGAACGGTAAACATCAGCTCTTCTTCCTTTTCTCTGGAATGTAAATCACAGTATCGATTAGGAAGTTTCCTGATACGGAACTTGTTCACAGTGATGAAAGTGAAAGAGAGAAGGAAAGGGGGGAAAATAATTCCATGAAGAAATATTAGAAATGTGAAAACAAGGCTTCGAACACTTTCAATTAATAGCCCGTCAGTTGGCTAACCTAATCGTTTGTTTCCGCGTTAAGTCAATGTACACTATCGTCTTAGCACTGATTGCTCCCAATTTTTATTACCTCTCTGTGTCGGTTTTTAATTGCTGTGGCTTTATCGGATATAATTTGTATCTGGTGGAAAAGTATTACATCATATTTAAGAGACCAGTGTTACACAGAGGTGACGGAAATCTTTGTGTTCCTCTTAATATCGTGTCGGACCTCCTTTTGGCCGGCGTAGTGCAGCCTCCAAATGGCATGGACTCAACAAGTCGTTGGAAGTTCCCTGCAGATATACCGGGCAAGCTGCCTAAGTAGCTGCCCGTAATTGCGAAAGTATTGATGGTGTTGGGTTTTGCACAGGCACTGACAGTTCGATAATATCCCCTAAATGTTCGATTGGTTTCATGTTGGGCGATCTGGATGGCCAAATCATTGGTTCGAATTGTCCAGAATGTTCTTCAAACCTATTGCAAACAGGCTTGGCTCGGTAATGTGCTGCATCGTTGCTTGGGAACATGAAGATCATGAATGACAGAAGTCCCCAAATAGCCAAACCTAACCGTTTCTAGTCAATAATCGGTTCATTTGGATCAGAGTACCAGTCTGTTCCATGTAAAAGCAGCTCAACCATTGTGGGGCCAGCACCAGCTTACATAGTGCCTTGTTGACAACTTGGGTCCATGGCTTCGTGGGGTTTTCTCCACACTCGAACCCTACCATCAGCTCGTGCAACTGAAATAAGGAGTCTTCTGACCAGGCCACGGCTTTCCAGTCGTCTGGATTCTAACCAATATGGTGACGAACCCAGGAGAGCCGCTGAAGTTAATGTCGTGCTGTCAGCGAAGGCATTCGCGTCGGTCGTCTGGTGCCATAGCCCCATAACGCAAAATTTCGCCGCACTGTCCTAACGAGTACTTTCGTTGTACGTCCTACGTTCATTCCTGCGGTTATTTCAGGCAGTGTTGCTTGTCTGTTAGCACTGACAATTCCCACGAAATCATCGCTGCTCTGTCGTTAGGCCGTCGGCTACCGCAGTGAGAAGTAATGCCTGAAATTCGGTATTCTCGGGCACTCTATTGAATTCCCTAACGATTTTCGAAGGGGAATGTTCCTGGAGTGTAGTTCGAACTAGCATTCCGCGTTCAAAATGTGTTACTGAATTTCTGTCGTGCGGCCATAATCCCACAGGAAACTCATCCCATGAATCACCTGAGTACAAATGACAGCTCCACCAATGCACTGCCTTCTTATATCGTGTGTACACGATACTACCGCCATCTGTGTATGTGCATGTCGCTATCCCATTACTATTTTCATATCATGGTAAATATCGTAGACTATAGTATATGAAATGTATTTGTCTTCGTTAAATACCTGTGTTGTACAGTTATCGGGCCCAAACCGTTTGAAGTAGTTTGTCTGAAATCGACGGTATCTTTCAGAATTTGCGCACCGTCCGAAAGGAATGGAAGGTTTAAATTACTATTCCGAACAGAGGTATGGACAAGATTACTCATACATGAGGAGAAATGTAGGGCCACTTTGCTTTGAACATTACAGAACATACAAAGAATGTATTCGTGATACGCTGACACATTTTTACTCGTTGACTAGATAGTCAACGTTATCGTCAATTCAAACTAGGATTCACGGAATACGCCGTAAAAGCACTATGAAATGCACAACAGAAGTCTGGAATCTTGTCCGCGGGGCAGCATAAGTGGGTTTTGGATAAATCACTTATCACTCCTTCATTTCACATACTTCAATTTTTTGAATTGATTCTGATTTCTGCACAAGTTGTAAGTATCGTTCTGCTCCCTATATTTTATCTCTGATAACTTAAGAAAAACACTGTTTTACTTAGCATTATCAAAAAAAAAACTTTCCAAATCTACAAATGCTCTGCATATAGGTTTATGTTTTCCTAGACTTTTTTACTAACAAGTCTTGGGGCCAATGTTGCTTCGCGTGTTCTTAAATTTTCCCGGAATCCAAAGTGAACTTCTCCCAACGCGAATTGTACCAGCATTTCCTTCTCTCCGTTGATATTTAATCTTAGTATTTATTTAGTATTAAACTGATAAATATCAGAGGAAAAGCGGTGTGTAGTTGAAAATTTTGAGTGTCACTTCCGAAGACTGCCTGTCATCTGCGGACAGCGGGCACAGGTTTTGGCGAAACCCGCGAGTGCGCTGGCGATTCGCAGAGGCGTGCTTTCGCAGAGTGAAGTGGAGTGGCGCAGCGAACCGTGACGTCTGGCTGGGAGCCGCCCAAGTGCGGGCAGGTGCCTCGCTCGCGGCTGCTGCAGGAAGTGAAAGCACGGCGCCGCTTACTGCCCCTCCCCCTCCCCCTCTCCGTGAGCCTGAAGAAGTACAAGGAAGAGCGCCGGCAGCTTCACCACGGGTTCTGAGGAATGGCCGTCAACTCTGTATTCCATTGTTATCCCTACGTCGTTTTCTACCGCCAGCAGGAGTTCTAGTGTTCCCGAGTTGCGTGTAATGGTACGGCCCGAAGTGAGACTACGTTAAGCCGTCGCATACGAACATCAGCGATGAACGTAGAGTTTCTGACGCCATAGCATGGAAGAAGCGCGCTGCGGAGTCTTTCCGAACGTGCAGAGCAATGTGTAGCAGGTCAGATATCCTGAACGTCTGTTTGAACGTAGACCAGTGAGATGAAAGGACGCTGCCTGTCACAATACGTCATCCCTCTTCAGTATAGAGTAGCGGTACGCCACATTGGCTTTTAGTTGTATATGCAGTTTCTAGGAACCAGCAAATTGAGGACCCGTCGAAAACCCGTAGTAAACTGAGAGATTTGTTGTTAGTAAAAGACAGGAAACGTCACATTTTTTTCTAACTTGCATGTTATAAAGTATGCGTTTTCAAAGCAACGGCACAGCATTTTTGTTGGTACTGTTTATTACAGTAACAAGTCAGTTAATAACACTTGTACGGTTATTGGTTTCAGGGAATGGTAAGATGAAAAGAATATAGTTTGTTGTTGGTGTCGCGCAATGATTATAGACGTGGAATTTTAAGGTAATAGTTGATGGGTGTCGTTGGTTCGCGTTTCATTGGATGCAAAAACTTTATTAAGCTTCGCCTTTTTTATTAGATTCTGTTACTTCATTGGTAGTTCAATAGAAGTATATTGTGTAATATACGCTGTTAATTAAAAATAAGTACGATCTTTTCGAGGAGTGAGTTCGCTCGATTGCCTTTATCTGCAAAGCAGATTGCAGTATTTGCAATAAGGTATTCGGGACTTTTCAAGTTTTGTGTTCTACGTGTTGTAAAGATTCTGCCACTCAATAGGAACAGTGATAAATAAGGATGATCTTAGGGCTCAAATGGCTCTGAGCACTATGGGACTGCAGCGCCTGGAACCGCTCGGTCACACCGGCCGGCTGATCTGAGGTCTTAACTAAAAAGTAAGAAAAATGAAATAATTTTTACCTTGCGTGGAGAAATATTGTAAATTTGTATCGCACTATTTGTAACGGAACTTCTATAAGCAGATGTCCTTAGTGACGGGACATGGCACTTTCCTTTCTGTCTTGTTAAATCTTCATTGATATTGAAGTTTTTATTCGTGTGTGCTACATACAGAACATTATGAGTAGTATATGGACAGTGGAGGAAATGTGTGCGTTCTAATAGAGCTAACCTAGGAATTTCGTGAACGGAATAACCTATATCGAATAACAAGGGAACGATCCACTTCACGGAAAACTTCCATTATCATACCTCCCTAAATTTGAGAGAGAAGTTTGTGTGGTGCTATAGGCAGCTGACTGCGATACGTTTGAGGAACGGGACGCCAGTGACGAACTGAAAAACACAGAGGACAATGTTAAAGTGTGAGCAGTCAGAAGTTACTATTAAGTGTTCAAACCAGTAATCATGTTCAATGAACTTCTGGATATCAGTTTCTGTGTACTAGCACTAAGCCATCGAGAAAATGCGTCAGTTATGTAACATTACTAGTACTACGTCTGTATTTGCCTCCCGATTCCTCCTCCTCTTCCCCCCCCCTCCTCCCCACCCTCTTCCCTCCTTTTCTTCCCTCTCCCCATCACTCTTCGATGATCACCAGGTGTAGTTGCGTGCATGTACAGAAAGTGTAGAAATTATAGAAACTGGATATTTCCGCTTCTTTAGGAGACGAATAAGAAATATGTGGAACAAGCAGTGTTTGGAAAGCTGCGTTTTTGCCCGCCAGGCTGCTGGGAAGTGGGTGGGAAGCGAGCTTGACGATTGCGTTCCAAAGGATGGACTAATGATGTTACTGGCTACCGGATAAGTGGGAACACAGACGAAAGCATTTTTTTTTCTGATTGTGTTGAACGCTGTTGCAGCTGACTGTCTAGGTTCATCTATGTTTCTGACTTAAGACCGCGATATTAATAATTAAATGTTAATCTACTTTGCTCAGCTTTGAAACCTATCCTAAACAGTTAACTCTAAAATACATGACTCTCCTAGGTAAAAGAATTAACTCCTTAAAGCGTATTTCCATAAATGTTATTAGATGAAATAAAAGAAAGATCAGAACTCAACTGTCTTCGTTGTAAGCTCCTGGAGGAAATGTATTAATCCACAAACATACCTTTTTTGCAAGCAAGTTCCATGATTGATGTAGTCACCAGCCGTTGTATAGTGTGATTCAGGTGCCCCTACCGATGTTCCATGCTACCCGCACTACGTGTGTATCGGGAACGGTATCCAGACACGCTGGCAGCCTCTGTTTAAGTTTCCTCTGAGCTTTGGGGAAACGGAATCATTGTAAAAAGTCCAAGGGAGGACTGGACCAAGATATCTCACTTCTGCTTTACTTATCCAAGTGTCTCAATTATTTCTTTGGGTAATTAGCAACGTAGTCGTACAGATTTTGGATGTCTGTAACTTTATTCCGTTTATAGTACTTTATACTACTTTCGTAAAATGTCCAGAAACTTTTCACCATCGGAAACAATGAAATTAACAGCAAATACCGAAATGGGAATCGTGGAACTAACACATTTCTGGTATATAACCCCGATTAAAAGATTGATATACGACTCGTTGCGATAATGTGCGGAAATAGTTCCATGAACAAAATTTTACAATAAGTCTTAGTCTATTTTACCAGTTATTTTGCTACATTTTGACAATGTGCTTCACATCTCCAGAACTAATAGAGCAGCAACATTGTTCTGTCATGAGGTTACATAGAACGACGTCGGTAGGGGCAACTGACTCATTGTGTACGTTAGTGAGAGTTTAAAGCATATTGATGAACATGGTAAATAGTACTTAGCAGAGACTACCAGAGGGCGCGCCTGAGGGTAAGTGCCGTTGCCCTCGCAGGCAGAGGTTGTTATAAAGGAAAAGAACTTCGGTTTTGATTGAGAGGGAGTTACATAGCTGGAAGGCGGCGGAATTGCGGCAACATGGGTGATGATTGTGAGGGAGCCCTGCAGCACCGTGGTGCTAACAGTATTCCGCCAATTATCTGACAAACTGAACGTAGCTGCAGCTTTCGCACCTGTGATTAGATTGCTGCCTGCGGTTAAATGGGGTAGCGAGGTAGGGAAGGGTGCGTGGCGTGGGGACAGCTACATGCATCCCGCCGCAGCCAATCCCTTCCTGCGTCGCCGGCGGAAGTGCGGGCGGAATGCGAAGCGCGCCAGCTGCGCCCGCGCCGCCGAGAACACAGGCGCGTAGAAGGCGGAGCTGGCGGTCTGACACAGTCTTCTCTCAGCAGCAGTTGGCATAAGACGTTCACGTTGTTACTGAAAAAACTTGAGTTGCGCCCCAAACAGTTACATCGAAGCATGCCCAAAAATGAAATCTGTTGCGGAATTATACACGTACACGAAGTTACACTGAACATTGCTGGCTTTGTGGCAAGATTTGTTAGACTATATGGCTCGGCACCAGTTTTAAAATTACATGAATAACTCTCCTCGAGTATCAAATTTTATAAAACGCTACCCCGAACTCATTGACAAAATTTTAGAAATTACTGAGGGAACTTTTCTGATTGTTTTAGTACGAGAGACACGTGAGTCTGGTAGTTCGTTAAGAGTATTTGCTTTCCGTTTGATTTCTTACCTTCATTTATCTTGGGGTTTGTATTGCTCTGAAAATATCAATACAAATAACACCTGAAATGTCGACTGAATGCGCCAGCGTGTTCTTGTTCGGAAACAAACTTGATCCATTCACTCAAAGTACTTGTTGAATACAGAACAGTCACTGTACCCCTCTTATGTGAAATAACAGCATAACGACGCAATGGTGAATTGTTCCTGCAGGGACGGCAACCACGTCACAGTAGTGAGAGTTGCTGCAATACTCAGTGTTTCGTGTTACACGTTTCGGTCGTTGCATATTACATACTTCTCAACTTTCGTGAAAGTAATTTCACAGAAACAAAGGTAATTAGGCTAAGACAACGAATAAATAATTAAATTATTAGTCAGTAACGAGCTTCCGAAGACAGAGACCTCGTACCACAATAACCAGAAAATATCCCGGAACCAGCGTCGTTAATTTTGTAGCCAAAGGTGAAGTGCCGGTTCACCCTTTGTAATTCGCGAGTTGCATCAAATCCGTCTTTGCACTGAAGATCATAGACTACTCGTTCAAATGCCTCTGAGCACTATGGGACTAAACTTCTGAGGTCATCAGTCCCCTAGAACTTAGAACTAATTAAACCTAACTAACCTAAGCACATCACACACGTCCATGCCCGAGGCAGGATTCGAACCTGCGACCGTAGCGGTCGCGCTGCTCCAGACTGAAGCGCCTAGAACCGCTCGGCCACACCGGGCGGCGGAGACTACTCGTAAAACAGTGGCAGACATCAACCACATTCATGTAACATAGAATAATTTATTGTGAATATAACGTTTGAACGAAATGTTTGATAAACTTTGTCGCTGCGCAGGTACTTGCAAAGTTTTGTGTACGCTGTGTGTGTTAAATATCATGTTCTTAACTATGAGTGAGAATGGAAGTGTTAGATACACGTAGCGGCTTCAGACAGTAAGTTACGCGTATCGTTTTCGCTAAGATCTTTCCACGTCAAATGGGACAATGTCAGAAGAGAGTACGTGTTCTGGGTTTACTGTGAGACAGTTCTGCTGCCGCGCGGGTAACAAGTGTACCACATTGTGCAGTTGAAATGACGCGGCAAATGGAAGTGTACTCTAAAGTTGAAGTACGCGAGACAGTAAGAATCTTTTGGACACGATACCCAAACTGCACATCTATTCACCACGAAATGTGATCCAAATTGGGAAAGCTGTAAGGGAAACCAAATAAAAATTTAGAGAAGGAATTAAAGTTCAGGGAGGATAAATAAAAACTTTGATGTCTGCCGATAACACTGTGATTCTACCAACCAGCAAAGGATTAATAGTGCAGAGAACATCAACAAAAGCAAAACAAGAATGATCGAATGAGTCAAATTAAATCAATTAAATTAGGGAATTAAATTAGGAAACGAAGTACTAAAGCTAGTAGATAAATTTCGCTATTTGGGCAGTAAAAAACTGTTGGCCGAAGTAGTCTATAAATTTTCTCAAGGTATTTATGTGGAGAGCAGCCTCGTACGAAAGTGAAACGTGAACAATAAACAGTACAGACAACAAGAGAATAGAAACTTTTGAAATGTGGTGCTACCCAAGGCTACTGAAGGTTATACGAGTAGATCGCCTTACTAATGAGGAGATGAGTAGAAAAGAAAGTCGTGGCATAACTTAACTAAAAGAAGGGATCGTTTGACAGACACATTTTAGCATGGTAGCACGAATTTGACCAAGACCGTACAGACGCGAGTGATGGTGCTCGGAAAGTCCAAATCTTGAACCATTCGATTCTCATCTTTCCGGCCAGCTGAAAGAAGATATGAGGGGTTTGACGTTTTCAAACGATGACATTCGCAAAGCACTTCTTGAATCGCTCCGCGACGAAGGAGCAAATTTCCGTCGTCGAGGAACTTAAGATTGGTAGAACGTTCCGACTTTTGATTAGATATTTCGTGGTCCTTTGAAAAGTAGTCGCGTTATCTGTGTCCCTTCGAAGTGTAATTAATGCAGCATTTAGTAAACGGTACTTGGCTTGCCATAATAATGTAACTCTTTTTGACCCCCCCCCCCCCCCTCATAATTTTAACGGCGAATTTTGCTTTGATATTGTGCCTGTAAGCCGTTCAACCACAAGAGTTTCAAACGTTACAACAAGGACAGCATCGTTTAGATAGATCAACTTATTAGATAGATCAACTTATTACGTGCGGAATTATGTTTGCGTATCAGTGACTGCATACAGTTCGTACAACCCGCTAACCATTTCCCGTGTCACGTCTTCAGTAATTTTGATTTCGGTGCAGTGGTAACAATAACTGAAGTGTTTCTAACTTAAGGCTGGAATATCTCTAGAAACTAGTCGGATGTAGAAGTACTTAGGACAAATCATTGATAATACAGGTATATAGGATATTTCAATGAGAACATTTCGAATGCATGTAGTTATTAAAACTGCAAGACATACAGCTATGAAAGTTGGAACACAAATTCACGAATCCCTCACGTTTAGATTACATGTTCAGTGTGTCCTTCACCAGCAACACGAACAGTATGACATCCATACTCGAACTCATCGTTCTCAGGTAGACTTCCATTCAGGTGCTCAAGCACATGGCGATTCCAGTGAGGGTCTTGTTGAAAAATGTTGTCCTCGTTCAGCCTAGGAAACACAGTAAGTTACTGTTGACAGTTAACCGTGTTTCCATGGAAAAAGAATGGGCCGTAAACGGACGAGTGGGATGTCGCACAAAACACAATGCCTTTGCGTGGATCTCGTACATATTCAGTGTGCGCATGTGAATTCTGTAGGCCCCAAATTCGAACATTGTGTTTACTTTCCCACTAAAGTGGAAACTCGCTTCATCCCTGAACACAATGCGTTGTGCGGAAGTGTTACTGTTGTTGACAGCATTTGCAGTTGATCAGAAAGTGCCGCACGTTTGCGTTTGTCGTCATGACATAGTCTGTAACTTGCATGGGATTCACAACCAATCGACGTCATAACCAGTCTACGTCTCAAAACAGACAAATTGTTGTAAGCATTTGTAACTCCTGATAGGTACGGAGAGTTAGTTTTGTAAGACTCCGTTCGAAAGCGCCTTGAATTCTTAAATTTCGTCTGACACACGAGAACAGCCAGCAGTTGTTGTTGTTGTAATAATGCTACCAATTTCTAGAATTCAACGAACACATTGTGTACTGCTTATGAAAAATCTTATAACAAAAGCTGACGAAAAGTTTTAATGTAACTTAGTTGTGAATGAAGAAAAGAAATAACATTCTGCAGCGATTTAAAAAGAATATTTGAGGAAATAAGACATCCTACTCCACACTGATCTTCAAGATACTCTCTTTGAAAGCGCTACTTTCAGGAATGTTTTCGCACCCAGCAATCTCTCTCGATAAAGTCGACTCCTCAGTGTTATACCACGAGCGGAGCAGAGCGCCATATCGTAATGGAACGGCCTCACGCATTCCAGAAATGGCCTTTGGCAACTAGTCTCGCATACATAAATTCCGTATTAAAAGCGCGAGGTCGGTCCAAGGTTCAGGCGAAGGCAGACAGTCAAACGCTGTTCGTTCTACTTCAAAGGCGACCATACGACGCAGGCAGCGTCGTAACGGCTACTAAATGTGAGGTTGTTTAGTGAATCTCTACTGCGTGTCTTAATGTAACTAGGACCCATGAGTAGTAAATATAGTGAAGTTCAGAGATTTTCTCCGTATTTTCCTAGCAAGATGCAAACATTAGTAATTCACTTATTTCTTAAGGATTTCTTGTGGTTACGCAAAACTTTGAAGTCTGTTGTCTGTTTTTAACCTGTTGTTTTGTTCTGACCGTAAATCGAATGTAACGCATAGCTTTCTATGGTTTTCGCCATGGAGCAATTGTTTCCTTTCAGGCGGTTAGTGATTAACTTTGTAGTGTAAGATTGTAAACCCAAGAGGCAGCGTTAGATTTTAGGTTGCTGCTAGAATCTCTTCTATTTTCGATAAAAATTCTCCGTATCTGAAGAACAGTAAGCCGTAGCTTGGTTGGAAAACCACATTACGTTGTGTAGAAAATTGCACTATGTTAGCGATGCTTGTCAAACTAAACATTTGGGTTTTACCCGCTACACTCGTTAAAGTGGAAAAAATAGCTTGAAGCGCTAGATAACACATGGTGAACCGATCTCGGCGGGAAAAATTTCTAATCTTATTCAGGGAAATCGTATAGAGGACACGTGGTTTCTGGCGTCTCGTTACAGTAATTGCATTTCCTTCGATTTCTTATCACGATATATCTTTGTATCTGCATTGCACTGAAAATATCTGCTCGACATTGCAAATGCCGACGGTACGCGCCATGAATCTTCTCTGATAAACTTGCTCCACTCACCTTCGGAGCTTGACACGGGCAATAGCAGTGCCCAATTTGCTCGGTTCTTTCTCGTTTCTTACCCGGCCATGTTTGCTGTACGTTAAGTGATACAAAGCAGTACGGATAGGTTCACTGCTGGAGAATTGATCTCTGTGCACCTCACGTATGGATTCACTGAATGCAACGGAAGAGCGGGACTGCGGTATGCTCAGGTCCTATCGCAACGACTATAACCACGTCACAGTACTCTCGAATTTCTGAGCGGTATTGCATTACTCTTTCTTGCGTTGTACTTTTGGTCTGGCGTACTACTGCGTTTTTCACTGTTTCGATTGTTTTTTCAGTAAAAGGAATGTAACTGGGACAACAAACCGAATAAATCATAATTATTATTGTCACTAACCACCAGACAATGCGGGTACCTTGTACGAAAGTATTCAGAAAATGCCTCTGAACAATATCCGAAATTTTATTTGGAGTTCGCTACACTGTGCTTACCTCAGAAACGCAGAATTCCAGAGAACTATGCTACAGGACAGTTAAAACACGACGACATAGATTTTAAATTAGCATCCAAATATGTTCAAATGTGTGTGAATTCCTAAGGGAAAGAACAGCTGATGTCATCGGCCCCTAGTCTTACACACTACTCAAACTAAACTATTCACTTTGTAATACAAAAAAAATTGTTTACCGAATTTTTGTGTGTGCATCCTTAAGTGTATGATAACAAAGGTAGTACAAGACACTATATGTACCATATTCCAGGTGCATGACATTTACGTATGCACTGTCTACCTCATTATTTATGGACATTTTATTAGGTACTCTGCTCACTCATGTTTTCGCTCATAGTTTCAGGCTCATAAATAGTTTCAGGTTTTAGCAGAGGAAATGTGCTACTGTCTGGGATAGGGGTTTCCACATGTTCGGAACTTGCTCTGACGGCGTAACTTAGAATGTACTTTCGTTAAATTGAGAACATGTACATCTTGATACTGATATTTTCTACATTCTTGAAAAACTCAAGTACATGAAGGTCGGTCATAAGTGTCAACTTAATGCGTACTTTGCGAATGTTTGTGTTTCATTTCTCTGTCCTTCCCGGTATTTCACGCATGCTTAAAGTGGTATCTGTCTGGCAGTGCTTTCTTAGGCAACGCGATTGCAAATTCTACAGAGTGAGCCATAAGTCACGAAGGGGCTATGACTGTACCCAAAGTTAAAACTCCTCGATTTTCGTTCTTTTCATGGCGTTTAATTTTTCCATGGTCAGTCTCCTGCCCTTCCTCAATCAGTATCTGAAGCAAAGGAAAGGAGGAAGAACGAAGTTATTCAGTTCTAACTGCTTCGTGACCTTTGGGCCACCCTTTATGGTGAGCTGTAAATTGAATAAAGGACATTGAAATTGTAAAAAGTGATTTAGCTGCACCTGCCACTGGGTTTTATGCAACCTGCAGCGCCTTCAAAAACCATTTGCGATCATTTCATTTCCTCTCGCTCGCTTCATGTGAACTGTTAATACTACAGAAAAAACTGAACAGCATATTTTTGTCGGAAATTTAATGTAGTTAAATTTTGTACTGGGATACTTTTTCGCTGGAGGCCGTAGTTTTCGTGTTACTCAAGAAAAACACACTTGTAGATCACTCTTGAGTAATTTGAAAACTGTGGCCCCTAGCGAAAAGTATTCAGTATATTATTCAACTTCATGAACAGGACCTTTTAGTACGAAATTTAATGGTTTTTCTGTAGGACTAATAGTTTGCACGTAGCGAGCGAGAGCACACGATTATCTTCTGTTGGTATTTGGAGGCGTTGTGGGTTGCATAAAGTAGGAGCAGCCGAATAACCTTGTACGTCCGCGTCATACGAAATGGCTGCCGTGTCATAGTCTGACAGCAATGTCCTTGGAAGCGAAATAGTGATAGGCGGTTAGCACACCGGTCTCCCATTTGCGGCCAGTTTCCCGTACATTGGAGCTGATCCTTCTCATTCATGATGCTCTTCAGCCGACCGCGTGATGCTGCTCAGCTGACCGCACAAGCAAGGTGGAATGCAACTCACACCAAAGAGAAATCGCTAGCATTACTGCAAAATTGCACCGATCTCCGCACGTTTATGAAATCTCTCTCTCTCTCTCTCTCTCACACACACACACACACACACACACACACACACACACATATATATATATATATATATATTGTGTGTGTCATCTCGTGGTCGTGCGGTAGCGTTCTCGCTTCCCACGCCCGGATTCCCGGCAGGGTCAGGATTTTCTCTGCCTCGTGATGGCTGGGTGTTGTGTGATGTCCTTAGGTTAGTTAGGTTTAAGTAGTTCTAAGTTCTAGGGGACTGATGACCATAGATGTTAAGTCCCATAGTGCTGAGTCATTTGAAGTGAAACAGGAAGCAAATGTCGTAGACTGCGAAGGAGAGAAACGAGCCGGTTTTGTATAGAGTCTAAGGGGAAACGAAGATTCATGACCGTCTCTGAAAACGAGAAGTTCGCAGAAGCTAGGATGAAATAAACAAGTTGTTGAAGGAGCCATTAACTGCGGGCTGCTGATGTACGACCGTCGATGCACGACATACCTTTTGGCGTGATGGAGTCTAAAAACGGCGGATACGGTAAATGATGCGCCTAAAGAAGCGAACTTTGGCGCCAGCGGCACTCGGCAGAAGTTCAATTGGAGCGGGCGGCAGCCAAGGCCAGCCGAGGGCGTGGCTCCTTGGCCGGGCCTGGGCGTGGCGGGCGTCGAGCGCGGTCCCTGCCGTCGCAGGGTTCATTCACTCTGCCCGCCGAGCACAGCTGACTGCCGGCAAGTTCAAGGACACCGCCGCCGTGCAGAGCCAGTTAGCGAGCCGCCACCCGTCACACAGCACGCAGCACGCAGATGGCTCTCGAGATACTGCGCGCGGCCGCGGGAAAGCGATACTAGCGTTCGGCTTAAACGAGGGCGCCGGTGGGAGTGCAACGACCGATATCGCCACTTCAGCGGCGACTCTCTTTGACTGTTTTACTAGCTGCACATCATAAACTACTTACAAACACTGCGTTATTTGTGAAACTTGATGTCCCCTGGTGTATAAAATGTTCAAACAACTTACGGAAATGCAATCGCTCGACTCGTAGTCAACTGCCCTCTTTAGAGAGGTGAAAATCCCGTCATTTTCAAAGCTCAGATAGAACGAGAGAGCTCTCTGAAGAAAATTTAAACCTCCGGTAGGCGGGGCTACGCTGTCAAAGAACCATAGTACAGCACATGCACATAGTACGGCGCCAGTAAACATAGTTAGTCCGATTAAAATTGCCGGCCGCTCTGGCCGAGCGGCTCTAGGCGCTTCAGTCCGGAGCCGCGCTGCTGCTGCTGTCGCAGGTTCGAATCCTGCCTCGGGCATGGATGTGTGAGATTTCCTTAGGTTAGTTAGGTTTAAATAGTTGTAGGTCTAGGGGACTGATGACCTCAGAAATAGTCCCATAGTGCTTAGAGCCATTTGAACCATTTGATTAAAATTACTTGGCAGTTGACGCATGTCACTTGCCGCGGCAGTGTTGACGCGTCGGCTGCGGCTACCACTCACAAGGAGACGGCACGACCGCGGGGTCGGGGATTTGTCCGCAATTTTTTAGGTGGAAGAGGACCCCTAACACCTCACGTGGTTAGAATATTAGGACGCACTACTCGGAAAATACCGAGTAAAATCAATCAAGTTTCTTAGGTGAGTTATGAGCATAAAATGTTAGTCCATTGTCCTGCCGCCGTTTGGCCTACATGGTTAGCGCTCAGACCCTCACGCCAGAGGTCTCCGGTTCGATTCATCCTCCGGCCAATATTCCGAGACATGATGTAATATGCCAGGTTTGCCTCAAAATTGTCAAACTCGAAACATTTTCGTAAATGTTAATGGGGCATGTTTTTGTACAGATTTATTGCAAACGCCCTGTGATTGTAAAAAAAATCCGCTTTTATATGTTGCGCAAGATGTCGCAAAAATTATTGCTGTTTTTTTTTTACGATAATTGCCACAGCGGTTCTTCTTTATGATTATTATATGTATAAAAATTGAATGTTTCTCAATCGACTTTGAACTCAATGTTTCTCCGCATACTTTACAATGAAAAATGGAAAACCCACCGCCATGAATTGTGTTGTTGGACAAAAAGAAAATAATTTTTATTCAATAATGCAACTAATTTGTTAAAGATAATCTAGGTTTGGGAAACTTTCTGAATAATTGGTGGAATAACCAAAGAAAATGAAACAGAAGGAAAAAAAAGTGCCAGAGGAGGAATCGAACACGAAATCTCTGGCGTAATAATCCGAACCCTAAACACAGAGGCCAGACGGTGTCTCGGCAGTGTACTAACATTTTATACTCATAAGGCACCTAAGAAACTTTGGATCGGTTTTTCCCGGGATTTTCCGCGTAGTGCGTCCTAATATTTTAACCACGTGAGGTGTTATGCGTCCTCTTTCAGCACACAAAATTGTGGACAAGTCCCCGACCCCACGGTGGTGCCGTCTCCTTGTCAGTTACAGGTGGCGTACAAACACGGCGGGTCACTTCGCAAATGCTGTTAATGTATAACGCGGAGCGATGATGGAAGTGGCCGCCGCGAGGTATGACGGAAATGAGAGATGCTATGCTGACAGCTGCATTTATGTGACCGATGATTGAACTGAGACAGACGACGCGTTTTGTAGCCCTGAATTTAAACTCGTGTTCTAATCGAACCACAACTTCCTGACTTGCAGTGTATACGAGAAAACAGCGATCAACTGTGTGCGGCAGAACTGAAATCGTGATCGCTTTGTTCACGGCGATCGAAGCTAATATCTAAGCTAACCCAAGACAGAAAATAATGAGCATCAGCACTAAAAGCCAACTGTAATTACTCGGTACAATTGGTTACCTGACACTTATCTTCACACTGGCTACACGAGCCGCCGCGTTACCAACAGATGAGCACACCTCGATTGCACTTGGTTGCAGATTATAGGCGACGCAGGCAGATTCCAAGCGAAAAAAGAATAGCAAGAAAACTAAGAGCAAATGCAAAATGCGATGATGAAAATGACGCGGCAAAGCATTAGGAAGAAAAATTGACTACAAGTAATCACTTTTTCGATTAGATTTATAAGTAAAAAATTCGCTACCTTTGACGAGCTTAGAACCTTTTACACCTCAGGTATATGCCAATCATTATACTATGGCACTCCTAACGTAAGTAGTTTTATTTATGACTGTAGTGACCTGGTAGCAAGGATGAATCGCAACCTTC